>NC_137895.1:42320378-43647349 GCF_963455335.1 Martes martes | reverse complement strand
AAGAGTGGACCCACCGAGATGTGAGACAAAAATTACGTTACTCACTCGCAGTTTCAGTGGCTTTCTGAGCCTAATTCTGCATGTAGACCTTCTGGCACACCCATTCAATGATTTAATAATAAATCAGACCTGAAACAGTTAATACTAGGTAGCTCAGATTCCACAATTACCTTTTTTCTCTATGGAATCACAACCCTAACGTTTATGAGATCCACATAAAAGTAAACATAGAAACTCATATTGAAGCTAGATTTTAAAAGGTTATCAAATTAAAAAAATATAGTCATCATTTGAAAGAGATGAAGAAGTATCATACCTTTAGGAATAGCCAGAAAAGTTGGTGAAAGTGAGGGTAAGGAATATTTTAAAAGTTTCAGATATAGGATAAGTTGGTAATCAAAAACACACAAATCAATACCAAGATAGGAGAATATCTCTCAATATAAAGGTTTTTATACTTTCTAATTTTAACCATATGAATGTATTATCTATTAAAATATGAAATAACATGATGAAAACATTTTTCATATATAAT
The DNA here is from genome assembly GCF_963455335.1 of Martes martes. NCBI lineage: Eukaryota > Metazoa > Chordata > Mammalia > Carnivora > Mustelidae > Martes > Martes martes. Next base: position 43,646,814 of record NC_137895.1, on the reverse strand, counting down.
ATAAAATATAAAATGATGAAAACAAAAATAAGTAAAGAAAAGAAGGAAGGAAAAAGGCAGGCAGGAATAAGGAAAATTTGCAATACAATTCATACTAATGACAGGTCAAATGTATTGCTGTTGTTTGGTCAAAGTTGTTTTTAGAATGGGCTTGCCTAAAATATAGCTGAATAGATTATCTAATCATTTATTTTAGTTTATGAAGACATTACTTTTGATAGTGTTATCACAAAGGGTTTATACTATAGTGTTGTCAGAAAATATATGTTTGATAAAATGGAACTTATAATTTAGAAAAAAAAAAAAGATGAACTACTAATTTCCAAACACTGTGCATATGGGAGTGGACACCTGGTTCTTCAAACTTTTTCTCTGTGTATCAAACACCGAATATATGGATGAATAGATGAATTTATACTTCCAATTTCTTAAAGAAGAGTAGTCAATGAGTTATATGGTTCAAGTGGTTGACTACCATCAACATGGGGCATTTGAGTTTCATCCTTCTCAACTTCCTCATATGTCTTCTATGCTCTAGTTAGAGTTTCTTGCAGTTTACCAAAGTCATACTCTCTCCAGCTTTCAACTCTTTGAGTATGCTGTAGTGTCTATTTAAAACTGAATACTGAACTCTACATACCACAAACAGAAGACATGGGACTGGACACCGATTTCATCATGATCTGTTTAACTATTAAACTGCCCATATCTGTTTAATCAAATGCTAAACAGTGTAGTGTACAAGTCAGGATTCTTCAGAGAAACAGAACCAATAGGATGTGTGTGTGTGTGTGTGTGTGTATGTGCATACACGTTTATATATAAATTTGTGTGTATATATATGTATGAAGAAAGACAGAGAAAGAGAGAGAGAGGCTGGTTCATTGATTACAAGGAAAACTAGCAATTACGGAAACTAGCAAACCCCAAGACTTACAGAGTGAGTTGGTAAGCTGAAACCCAGGGAGTCAATGGTACAGTTCCAGTCTAAAGGCTGGCATCCCCCGGAAGAGATGATATTTCAGTTTAAGTCTAAAGGCTGGAAAGGAGCTGCTATTCTACTCAGGCCATCAGGCGGGAAGCATTCTTCTTACTTAGGGGAGGATTAGCTTTTTTGTTCTAGGCAGGCCTTCTACTAGTTAGATGAAGCCCAGCACATTAAAGATGGCAATCTACTTTACTCAGTCTTGCCAATTTAAATGTTAAACTCTTCCAAAACACCCTCACAGAAATATCTAGAATAATGTTGGACCAAATACCTGAGCACCTTATGGCCCAGTAATGTTGACAAGTTGACATATAAAATTAACCATTACAGTATGTTTAGCTAGCAAGTGAATTCTGTGTGAAGTTCTTTTATGTCCTTTATGAACACTGTGATTAAATGCACAAAGGATAAGGTAATTACCCAGTAGAAGGACCAAATGAATGAATAAATGAATGAAGCAATAAATTCACTCAAATCATACATCAAATAGGAAGCATGCAATCATTTGTTTATTTATTTATTTATTTATTTATTTATAGAAGGGGGCGCAAAAGGGAGAGAGAGAGAAAATCTTTAGCAGGTTCCCCATCCAGCGCAGAGACCTACATGGGGCTCCATTTCACAACCCTGAGATCATGACCCGAGCTTAAATCAAGAAGCAGACACTTGACCAGCTGAGCCACCCAGGTGCCCCAGTAGCACAGAATTCAAAATTCAACTGCTGGATCTGTTACAACTTACTATTTAACTTAACATGCCCCTTCATAGTAGTTTAGATTCTTCATATTAGATAAAATTATATAAAGGAAACTGATGTATATAGATATAACAATTTGAGAAGAATAGAGAATATAATCTAAGTTTACAACTTTCTAATATTTTATAACTAACAGAAAGTGGGTTCACCAGTATTAGGATTTCTAATTTTAGGGACAAAGGTTTTTGTCATGTTATAAAGGAAAAAATAACTATTAAGTTTTACCAAGAGCCCATGACCATAGTATAACCATAGACTATCTTTCATATGACATAATTCTTGATATTAATTTATATAATTGATTTCTACTGAAATAATTTACTTTAAACACATCTTGAAAATACTCCTGATTCAATGCAATGTATCTTCTTTGCTACAAACAACTTTCTACCTGAGGAGTGTGATTCAGAAAATGGTAGTATGAAGGATGAAGATCATTGGAAGAAATATTTATAATTTAGTAATCATATATACTATTACCCAATTATAAGAATCCCTCATAAACCATTCATTATGACTCATAATTTCCTTTTAATAGTTTCAGCAGATCTTTATATCCGTAGAATATTATTTATTTTGCAATATATAAAATACACTAAGTTGAAAACCAATTAAAGTAAATGAACTGATATTATAAAAAATGACAGCTTCTCTCTAAATTTATTGAACATGATTGTCTTCACATTCCATACCACTATCATTCACTTCCTTTGTCATAGGTTCCAGGTTCACAGTTATATAGTTATGTCATTTTTGATACTGTTTTTTGGGGTTTTTGTTGTTGTTGTTGTTGTTGTTGTTACAAGAGTGAATTAGCTGTGTCATTAAAAGTTTATATAACCGGGGCACCTGGGTGGCTCAGTGTGTTAAAGCCTCTGCCTTCAGCTCGGGTCATGATCGCAGGGTCCTGGGATCGAGCCCCACATTGGGCTCTCTGCTCAGTGGGAAGCCTGCTTCCTCCTCTCTCTCTGCCTACTTGTTATCTCTGTCTGTCAAATAAATAAATAAAATCTTAAAAAAAAAAAAAGAAGACCCACTCTTAACTTAAAAAAAAAAAAAAGTTTGGGCGCCTGGGTGGCTCAGTTAGTTAAGCGACTGCCTTCGGCTCAGGTCATCCCAGGGTCCTGGAATCGAGTCCCACATCGGGCTCCCTTCTCCATGGGAAGTCTGCTCCCTCTGACCTTCTCCCCTTTCATGCTCTCTCTCACTGTGTCTCTCTCAAATAAATAAATAAAATATTTAAGAAAAAAAAAGTTTATATAACTGATGAGAAGAAGCAATATTTATGTGATTTTTCTGCTAATGGAACTGATATATTGGTGACTGAGCATAAAAAAAGTGAACATATGAAGGAAATCATATATCAAATTCATCAATACTGAAACACAGACCATGGTTTGATGTGGATTTGACTGTCATCTAGGATGATTCATCTATATTAGTTAAGTAAATAAAATTTGCGGTAAACGATTTTCTCCCACAAATGGAAAGATTAATTACAACGCTACTAAATCTTTTTCATAAACAGGATGACTCATTTTTTTTCTTTTGTTAAAAGTGCATTAATCATTGCAGTTAAGGCATGTGCTAGAATCAAATTAGTAACTAGTTAATGCTTATAATATGTTTTCTTCAGAGTCATATTGCTTAATTTTCTACCTTGATCCTACCATATGTGTATGTCATTGTAAAATAAGTAAACAAGGCAAATTAGGTTAAAAAAAAAAAAGCTGGCAGCAAAAGTTAGCTATTAATATCAATGTTTAGTTAATAAAATAACACAAACCTATATTTTTTATGTGTATCATATGTCTGCCACACTAACTGGAAATAATTCACTTTTTCAACAGAAAGAAGGTTAAGTTTAATACTTTGAATTCTGTAAGGAACCTTTTTAGTAGTGTAATTCCAATCCATTGATTGCAGATGTAAAGACACTGTTACCTGTGTCAGTTAATATGAATCTCTTAGGAATTCAATGTTTTAGGCTGGTTAAGAATCAATCCTACCTGGGCGCCTGGGTGGCTCAGTGGGTTAAAGCCTCTCCCTTCAGCTATGGTCATGGTCTCAGGGTCCTGGGATTGAGTCCCACATCTCGCTCCCTGCCAAGCAGAGAGCCTGCTTCCTTCCTCTCCTGCCTGCCTCTCTGCCTACTTTGTCAAATAAATAAATAAAAATCTTAAAAAAAAAAAAATCAATCCTAATCCTACACTGTTTTCACTATAGCATTTCTTATTTCCATGATCCAATTTTCTGTTCTGAATTAGGTATAATTTTGTGAACAGAATCTACACTTATTTCTGCATTATTTTGCATCTAGCATACATTAAAACACACACACACACGAACAATCACCCATGCCATGACTTCTTCAGGGGACTGAAACATGATAATCACCATAACTTAGGAGTCTTAGTTTCTTCCTCATCCTGAGATAAATTGTATTTATTACTAACTTAACTAGTAAAAAAACAGCAGAAGGTAAAAGTTCCATTTTATAGACTTTCATTCTACTTTGAGGCTGACAGGACACTATATTTCAAAACTCATAGATCCATCATAAGGTTTCAGAGAAGCATTACATGTAATTCTGGAGAGTCATGAAATGTACTCTTTCTTATTCCCTAAGACTCCAAGTCTCATTCTTCCTATTTTTGCACTTTCTGAGTAAAAGTACTAGCACTACAGTTGATCTCTTCGCTCCTTTATATGCATATAAGACTCAGAAAAAAACAGAATATCATGAAATAATTATATCTTGTTTTAAATTTAAGATCATTTTATATCCATGTTTGTAATGCATTCTCTATTATGAAATATAGTTTTACAGACATTATTTAATTTGTTCTAACAACTCTCCTTAAATGACAGAGGTATTGCTAATCATGAGGCTCACATGGCAAAACTAACAAATGTGTCTAAGTTGACTTGCTTATAAGTATGAGTCAAAATTTCAGCCCAATTCTCCCAAGTTTTCAATCTAGTTCTCTTCCTTCTGTAAAATACAGATTTGCATTTTACCCATTTTTTTCAACTTTTATTTTTTGTATTTGTTTTAGGTGGAAGTCATGAAATTTTCTCAAATCACACAAGTTTCAAGGTACCATTCAATTGTTTGATCATTTGAAATTAAGCAACATTTATAATTTGGCTCAGTAGCCAATTGGTATGTTAATCATTTGAGTAAAAGCTTTTTATGCATATGCTCATAGAGTGAACATATGTATGCTCACCCAGTTAAGCATATACAGAGAGCTTACTGATGCTAAGAGCCCTGAATATTTACAAAAAACAAAACAAAAACAAATGAACAAATGTCAGTCCTTATTATATTCAAATTCCTGACTAGAGGGGTATCTAAGAAAACAAAGATAAAAATACATACATGCACATATACATACATACTTTAAAACTGGCTATATAACTTTTATGTAAATTCATAAAATAATATTATCTTATATAACTAAAATAAAACTGAACTTTTTAAAAGTAATGCATACAAATACATTTGGTTACTTTATATTTTCTTAAAAGTCATTTAGTAAAATAAGAGTTGTGACTAGATACACTAGAGTGTATAATTGAGGTTATTTTAGGATGTGTCTAATAAGTGAATATCATTATCTGAATAAATATCTCACCCATATTGACTTCTGAACATATTTTACAGGAAATCTCAAACCCATACTTTTCATAATTTTTTTTCCATTAACTTTGGTTTTGATACTTCATTTCTCTGTAATACTAGATTTTTAAGAGCTGAGTGCCTTTTAGGTGTTAAGAACATTGCATACATCAAAAAGACACTTTCCGTTTGTTCATATGCAGAAATTGAGGCTTACAAAAGCAAAACAACTTACCAAAGGTTATATTACTAGGAGTTAAAGGAATACAGATCTCTATGAGTGTAAAACTCTTGTATTTGCACTGTGTCATACAGTGCCATATCTAAAGTTATTTACTTACTCTCCAGCTCCTAACTGTCTGAACAGCCCAAGGCAAATTTCTATAGTTGGAAAAGTAAAAATGGTACAGAAGTACCTCTCCTTTCTGATTTTTTTTTCTTTGCATTCTTATTCCACTCTGATCCTTAAAGAGGTTACAAAATTTAAAGGGAAGGTTAATTATAACATGCTTTGCAAGTACAAAGGTGAAATTATGAGACATTAATCTGGAAATTTAAGCAACAACTCTACCCTCTGCCCCAACTACAAGTCTTTTTTCCAGGGAAATTCTACATTATCAATACATTTCCTTAAGTCTTCTAGAATATTTATGGAAAACCTTTCATGCTATGGAATGTTCCAGAATACTAAATTGTAGCTACTGCGATATTTTGCATATAACTTAGGACCCCTTTAGGAAATTCTTAAATTTGTCCACAACCCAGAGAAAATGTATTCATCACCTCATTTAGGCCTAGGAAAAGGCCCAGAGAAGTTAATTCTCAAAATCAGGGTTATCATTGATAAAATCAGAATCCATTACTGGTGGGTTTGATTTAAATTAAGCAAAGTTCTTAAAGACTGTTTCATTGCCACAATCTTAATTGTAGAATGTCAAGTTTGTTGAGGTATTATTTGAAATTGAAATTATCATTTTCAATAAAATAACTTGCTTGCACAAATGTACTTTCTAAAACTGTCTGTAGAGATGCTATAAAGTCTTACAGCATTGATAACAAAAGTTTGTCTACTTCTTAAAGTTCATTTTAGGTTTATAAACAAGTAAGCCATTTCAGGATTGGTCTTGGGAAATGATCAATTCTAACAGATCATTTAAACATTGCAATAACAAAGTATGTGAGTAAAAGAACAATAAACAAGAACAATAAGTTATTTAAATACTTATCAGAAACAAGTTAAAGAATTAAAAACAAGTTTTAAGAGTGCTTCCTGTTTAAGTTGATGATGGCATTCCCAATTCCATACAGAAACTAAAGATCTGAGAATATAGCCTTATCTTCTATAGCATGTCGAAGGAACTTTAGGTAAATTTAGCCACAAAGAATTACAATGTCAAAGCAGGTAGAAGAAAAGTAAATTTTTTAGATACAAATTGTCACTTAAAATCCTATGTTCAGGGGCAACTGGGTGGCTCAGTGGGTTAAAGCCTCTGCCTTTGGCTCAGGTCATGATCTCAGGGTCCTGGGATCTAGCCCTGCCTCACTCTCTGCTCAGCAGGGAGCCTGCTTCCCCACCCCCACCCCACCCCTGCCTGACTCTCTGCCTACTTGGGATCTCTGTCTGTCAAATAAATAATAAATAAATAAAATCTTTAAAAAAATACTATATTCAGTGTTAGAATCACCTTGCCCAGAAACTATGATCAGACATCACTTATTTACAATGCAGAGATTCTGGTGTCCTCAAACTTTTGTCCATTACTTCAGTCAAAAGTTTTGCTCATGTCATGTCATTCAACCAAAATGCCTTCTTTCATCGACTTTCCAACCAACCACATTCTTTGAAAACCACTTTTATTTTTTCCTTCTTTGAATTATGGTTCAAAACTTGTCTCTCTCAAACATCAATGTATGTCTTCCTTTACTCAAAACTGTATTATCCCATCAAAAGCTCAATTTGTGCAGCATCTTTTCATTTGTTTTGATTTTAATGTATTTTAATAAGGTGGCATATTATACTTGTCTATTTTCCAGCCTCCACATAAATTAATAGTTGGTTTTCATCATCCAAGAATTATACAGAAAAATAAAACTTCTAGATATAACCATATGCATATAAATTAAATTTTAAAGATATATGAAGATCTCTTTAATATACTTGCTTTATAAATGAGTATATAAGAAACTTACATGTGAAAGTTTATTTAGAAGGTAAACAAATGACAAATTTAAAATTACTGTTCAAAAATGCATACTATTAATAAAGTGTATCAGATGTTACAGCTGTGAATACCAATAGTCATGCAGGTTATTTGGAGATGCAAATTAATTTCTCAGATCACTTTACTCATCTGCAAAATGAAAAATGATTTAATCCTCACATTTCTTCCCTTTCTCTCATTATTTAAACTCTCAGATACCTGTGCTTCTTACCTGAAAAGAAACAGTTAAAAACTAGTCTGAAGATTAAAGATTTAGAAAATAACAATGATTTTCATTATTGGAAAGAATTTTCAGGCTCAGAACACTGATATAAATATATAGACAATAAGGGAAGTCTGAAATTCTCAAATACTTACATTTTGTTTATTTTGTTTATCAATTTCCCTCTCCTGGCTTCTTTTCTCTATTGTGTAAAAACTGAAACAAACAACAAAAAGAGAAACTGAAAAAGTATGTGTGTTTGTATGTGTGTGCATGTGCCCAATGCATGTTTTTTTCTTAAAGGATTACACAGTGTTCCTAATATGATTAAATCCTTAGGGCATTAAATGACCTTGTAATAGAAAGCAAGAACTGGCTATATAAATATATACTCACGCAGTTAGTGAAAACATGCTCATTATTTAAATATGTACTTTTAATTGAATGAAATATGAACTTTATTTTTAAAATATTGCGGAATCTTGTCAGATTTGTATGACTTGTTAATCAAATGTTTCTAATAACAACAAAAATACAAATGTTTGTTCTCCCCTCCTTACTGACATTAACACAGTTAATGAAGGTACTTTTACATTTTGATATTTAAAATAGATGTGTACTTTGCTATAAACTATCCAGGAACATTCTTTTTTTTTTTTTTTTTTTTTTTTAAATATTTTATTTATTTGACAGACAGAGATCACAAGTAGGCAGAGAAGCAGGCAGAGAGAGAGAGAGAGGAGGAAGCAGGCTCCCCGCTGAGCAGAGAGCCCGATGCGGGGCTCGATCCCAGGACCCTGGGATCATGACCTGAGCCGAAGGCAGAGGCTTTAACCCACTGAGCCACCCAGGCGCCCCCAGGAACATTCTTAATATTGGTTCAATCATACAGTTTATAGGTTTAAGTCTTTTGGTGAATATTAAGATTAATCACCACTTTTTACATTACATTCGAGAAAATGGCTGTAGGTAACATTTTTTAAAAGAAAAAAAATTCTGCAGTCTGAGAAACAGATATTCTGTGGGCTTGGAAGTAAAAGGATTTCTAGAGAGGTAGAATGAATTGTCTTTATCTACTTTGAATATCTTGTTTTGCTCCAACATGTGGGTCTTTACTGTAAAGTTTTTATAGGGTTTATTTACAACCAATGAATTCATTGGAACATGATAATTTATACAGATACTATTTCTGGGGAAAAAAAAACAAAAAACAAACAAACAAAAAAACTAGCTGACCCAAACACTAAAACTTGCAAAAGGGCACTGTTATTTGTTGAGTAATTTGGTGCTATGCAAATTTTTTAAGAACATTTGATGACTGATTTTTCTAATGAATATATATAATAAAAAATCAAGACAAATGATTTAAAATGGTTTTTTTGGGCTCTTGATAAGTCAATAATTTTTTTAAGTCAATAATTTTTTTTAAAGATTTTATTCATTTATTTGACAGAGACATCACAAGTAGGCAGAGAGGCAGGCAGAGAGAGGGGGAAAAGCAGGCTCCCTGTGGAGCAGAGAGCCCAATGCAGGGCTCAATCCCAGGACCCTGAGATCATGACCCAAGCCAAAGGCAGAGAGGCTCAACCCACTGATCCACCCAGGCACCCTGATAAGTCAATAGTTGTTATAGATCCTTTTGGGTTGTTGTTTATTCAAGGAATTGATGCTGAATTTGAAGTGATTGGAAAATTACCCTCTATCAATGATATTCCCTGAACAATCACAGGAAAGATTACTTTCAAATAAGTTAAGAGAAAACAGTTCCGTACAACCTGAGGTAGAGTCTGCTAAGATGTGTTACAATGGATGAAGATGAAAATATATGTGAAGTAGAAAAAGAGTTATTTGAACAAAATTTAAAAGTTTTTGAAAATATATGGTTATTATATTATTCACCAGCAAGAACTCTAATGATAATATTTAAATTATGTATTATTGAAGCAGTACTGTAAAAAATGAATTTCATTTGCTCTTAGAATTAAGCATTATCAGTTTTGTGGCACGCTAACATGCCTTACAATACAGAAATTCTATGGACTAGCAAAAAAAAAATCCCTAAACTCAAAAAATTTTTAGAAAAAGTTGAGGGAAAAAATGGTTTTGCAAAATAGATTTTATTGCATACTTCATAATGTCTGTTAATTTGTCAATCTAAAATTACAAGGCAAAACAATGCCTATATGCAAAATTTATGTGGGGGAAAGTCATTTCAATGACCACTGATTTCATTTGTATCCCCAAGTAATGTCAAATCATTTTATATATGCCCTATGCTGTCAAATATGTAAATAAGAAACATGGTCTCTATTGCCACATTATTTGGAAGAGTTATATTTTCTGAGTTCAAACTACAATATAGTTTTTTTTTAATCTTGATACAAGTACAAAAATATTTTTTTTTATTAAAGATTTTTATTTATTTATTTGACAGACAGAGATCATAAGTAGGCAGAGAGACAGGCAGAGAGAGGAGGAAGCAGGCTCCCTGCTGAGCAGAGAGCCCGATGCGGGGCTCGATCCCAGGACCCTGGGATCATGACCCAAGCCGAAGGCAGAGGCTTTAGCCCACTGAGCCACCCAGGTGCCCCAGAAAATTTTCATATTTTAAAATCCATTTAACAATGCAGTTGAAGAGCTTCCACCTATTCCTCATTTGGAAGTGATTCAATTATAATGTATGACATGATAAAAGGAAAATACAAGAGAAGTATCTACTATAGCTTTATACGGTGCTTTAAGAGTGATGAATATGCTCAATTAAAATATATTCTAATGGACTGATAATAGGATATGGCAGTGCTAATCTATGTGAAGACACTGTCAAAGGTGAAATGCATAAAATTCCATTAGTTTGGTATTGATGCATAAATAATTACAACCATTTTTGATAAGTGAGAACAATAATTTTAAAAGCACAATTAAGTGAAAAGCTTCTCTTCAGAGTGATTTCCATTCTTATTATTAAAAGACCCATAATACAAAACTATTGTACTCCACCATAATCATAATTTGAATTTTATTCAATGTATTTTTGGAAAATTATTTTCTACTCAGTTATATAAATACGTACAGAATTTCCCTATTTTGACTCATGGCCTCCAGAGTTTATATTATAAATACTATCTTGCCCTTTATAAAACAGTTTTCCAATTTCTTTTCTGTATCATACTTGTGATGATGGTTATATAACTATTCTTAAACATTAATTTTTACACATGAAGTTCATGGATTCATTGTATCTGAATTACATCTCAATAAGGTTAATTACAATTTTTGGAATGTCTTACAAGTCGAGAAGGATGTTTTATTTGTAGATATGTTTTTAATTACAGATCAATTTATTTCACAGGCATAATTTCAGCATTAGAATTTTCTGTTATCTTGTGTCAAAACCCATAAAATTGGATAACACAAAGCATGAACCTTAACATAAGTGCTGAACTTCAGTTAACAATAATGTATCAATATTATTCTATTAATAATAATAAATGCAGCACACCAAAGGAAAAATATTAATAATAGAGGAAACTATGGGGGTGTGAAGAAATATTGGGAGGTTTATGGGAATTTTCTGTAATATGTGTTCAACTTTTTATAATTCTAAAATTTTTCCAAAATAGATTATCTTAATTTAAAATATTCAATTAATATACACTTTTTAAAAAGATATTATTTATTTGTCAGAGAGAGAGATTGAGCTCACAGGCATGGTTAGCAGCAGTCAGAGGGAGAAGCAGGGTCCCCACTGAGCAAGGATCCTGATGCAGAACTTGATCTCAGGACCCTGTGACCTGAGCCAAAAGCAGACACTTAACAGACTGAACCACTCAGGCATCCCAATATATACACTTTATTACTTAACTCATTTGTTAATCATGTTAAAAATATCTAATGATTTGTTCTATCAGTAATAAGAAACATGCATTATAAATACTATGCTATTATTTTGGACTTATGTAGTTCTCCTTTAGACTAATGGAAATTTCTGGTACATTATAAGGTTGTGTTATTTGGCAAATAAAATTTTAGAATTGTTATATTTTTCTTTTTTTAAAGATTTTATTTATTTATTTATTTGACAGAGAGAGAGAGAGAAAGAGATCACAAGTAGGCAGAGAGGCAGGCAGAGAGAGAGGGGGGAAGCAGGCTCCCTGCTGAGCAGAGAGCCTGATGGGGGGCTCAATCCCTGGACCCTGGGATCATGACCTAAGCTGAAGGCAGAGGCTTAACCCACTGAGCCACCCAGGCACCCATAGAATTGTTATATTTTTCTAATGAGTGATAGTTTTATCATTATTTCCTTAAATATTTTTTCTTAATCTCTATACCTCCTTTCTGTATGCCCTTTTGGAGACTACAAATACACATGTATTGGGCTATATGAAGTTATCCCACAGTTAACAGATGTCCATTTCTTTTTTTTTCCCCCCATATCAATTTCTTTCCTGGTATTTAATTCTAGAAGTTTCTATTGTTATATTTTCAAGTTTATTAACATTTTCTTTTGTGGTATCTTACCAGTCTTTAATTGGTTCCATTGTATTTTTCATTTCAGATATAATTGTTTTCTTCTCTGTAGGTTCAATTTAGGACTTCTCTATATCCTCCTTGTCTCTAACATTTTGAAAAGTATTATTAGAATAGTTATTTTAATGTCATCTGCTAATTTCATCATTTGTGTTTGTTCCGTGATGGTTTTTATTTATCAATGTTTCTCCTCGTTATGGCCTCACATTCTTGCTTCTTTTTCACGCTTTGTAATCTTTTTTTTTTTTTTAAAGATTTTATTCATTTATTTGAGTGAGAGAGAGAGAGAGCATGAGAGGAAAGAGACAGGGGGAGAAGCAGACTCCCTGGCAAGTGGAGAGCCTGATGTGGGACTCGATCCCGGGACTCCAGGATCACGACCTGAGCTGAAGGCAGTCGCCCAACCAACTGAGCCACCCAGGCGCCCCACGCTTTGTAATCTTTTACTGGATGCCAGCCATTGTGAATTTTAATGTTTTGTTGGCATGTACTTTTGGTTTTCTACAAATATTCTTGAGATTTGTTTTTGATGCAATTAAGTTAAATGAAATCCATTTGATCCTTTTGAGTCTTAAGATTTGCTAGGTGTGACAGAGCAGCGTTTAGTCTAGGGATAAATATCTCATACCACTGAGGCAATACCTTACTGAATACTTTATTCAATGTCCCATGAATTATTGGTTTTTCCAATCTGGGTGGTATAACATGCACTATTCCTAGCCCTGTGTGAGTATTAGTTCCTGTTCCCTTTAATCTTTTGGTATGTCATTTCCTTGGCTTTAGGGTGTTTTCTGTCATGTACACATTAATCAGTTCTCTTATGACTATTCAAGGAGACCTCCAGCAGGTCTCCTGGATTCTGTGGATGTACAGGTTTCTTGTCTCCATCATTTTGTCCTGTGAATTCTAGCTGATTCTGTTTCACTGGTCTCTCATCTCATCTCTGTCTCCTCAACTTAAGATGTGTACCAGGCTCCACCTGAACACTCTTCTCTCTTTGCTGTGACCTGAACACTTTCTCAGAGTAATATATTGGTGCTATCTTTGGGCTTGCCTCACTGGTTTTCCATCTCAGTAATCACTACCTTTCACTGCCTGATTCCAATACCCTGAAAATCATTTATTTTGTCTCACATGTTTTAGATAAGAGGTTAAATCTACTCTCTGTTCTCCATCTTGGCCAGATTAAGAGGTATACCTAGCAATTATTGATTAACTATCTGAAATTGTATATAAAAATTGTACCAGCTCAGGATGTTGGCTTTAACTGTTCTTGAAGAGTCAATACTTTACTTCCCATAGAGGTACTTCCCATAGAGGAACTTCAAGTTGATAAAATCAGAAAATGAGTAATTTCTAAGTTAAACCTTGCAGTCTATTTTTTTTTATTAGCTCTTACTCCTAGATAACACCCTGTCATAATTTTTAACTGAAATTGATGAGTGTTTACCAGGGCTCTTCTTTTTCACAAGTCACAAATCTCTAATTTTCATCACTCCGATACTGTGAGCATGCTCAAAGTTCAGTTTAGTTTGATTTATTTGTTGCCTCTTTTTTCTTTTTTTCTTGGCATTTAGCTCCTGCAGTATAAGAATTGTCTAATACCTTAAGAAGAAAAGGCATGGAGAATATAGATCTCATATGCATGCCTTTCCTTTTTTTTTTTTTTTTTTTTTTAATGATCTTGGCCCTTCTAGTTCTTGTTGCTTGGTTCTTTTTAATTTTTAACTTTATCAAGATTTCAAAACTGCTCCCAGAGGGAAGATCTCTCTGACATAAGATACTCTATCACAACCAGAAGTATAAGTCTCTTTTGTATTGCTCTGATTTTAATACTCAATGCTATGCTTTTGGCCAAGTCTTTATTATCAATCATGTGAACAACTGACACAGTCTGATGACTCATCTCTTTGTCTCTAGTTTTATATTTTTTGTCCTATTATTGATACTCTTCTGCTTTAAATCTTTCAAACTTTTACCTTCAACTAAGACAGCATTGTTAAATGTATTCCATGATTGATTCCTTGTCTTTAAATCTACTTACTTACTCCAATCAGAACATCCTTCTATCCTGCGTTACAACAGAACTGAATAATTTTCAATTTTATAAGGAAGTCATCTTTTATTTTTCACTAATTTTTTTCATGCTGCCACAGGGGTCTAGAAATTTATTTGCCTTTCACCCTTTATTATTTAACTTTACCATCCTAAACTTACTAATTTTCCAAACTCAACCTTTCACTTTTGATATATATTCCCATCACTGACAAACTTTTCCTCATTTTTGCCCTATTAATAACCAATTAAGTTTACACTAGATACTTCAAATGCTAATTAAATTTATTTTAACCTATATAGCTTTATATTTAATATTACTAATTAATATTCAGTTATTTTATCTAAATTTTAATATGAAACTATGTATTTTATATTTAATTTAATGTTATATAATTATATGTTGATTTTATAACAAGTACACATTTAAATTTTTTTTTCCTCTTTCAGTGCATTCTTTAAGTAGAAGAAGTTTTATACTTATGGTGCATTATGATAGTGGGTTAAATAGAGTAGATACTGTCACCTAACTTGTGGTAGCTAGCCCCCAAAATGGCTTCTAGTTTTCTTTCCACTGTTACTTACTTGTCTTATTCCCATTAAATTTAGGCTTGAGTTAGTGGCCACTTTGTAAAGAATAGAATGAATGAAGCAGAAATGATAATGTGTGACTTGGAGACCAAGTCACAAAGAGCAGTTTGGTAATGTACTCTCTTTCAGATTATTTTCTCTGGTATAAACTACTTCATATGACGTGCAACTCTCTGGAGAAAACCATGTGATGAACTGAACCTTGTATGTGGATTCTCCAGCCTAGTAAAGTTTTTTCAAATGACAACGGCTCTACCTCCCATCTAGATTATAACCTCAGAAATGACTCTAAACCAGGGCTATCCTGTTAGGATACTTCCAGGTTCCTGACCCTAAGAAACTGTGTGAGGTAATAAATGACTTTTTGGAGGTGCCTGGTGGCTCAGTCTATTAAGCCTCTAACTTAGGCACAGGTCACCATCTCAGGGCCCTGAGATCTGGCTCCCTGCTCAGCATGGAGTCTGGTTTCGCCCTCTCCTCTCAACCCACCACCTCCTGCTTGTGCTCCCTTGCTCGCTTTCTCTCAAACAAATAAATAAATAAATAAAATCTTTAAGAAAATGACTTTTTGTCTGTTTTAAACAGCTAAGTTTGGGGGTAATTTATTATGTAGAAATAGATAGCAAATACATTGCTCATAAAAAGCATGACACATTCCCAATACATTAACTCATTTAATATTTTCAATAACTGTGGAAAATTATTCTATTTTTTAGGAAGAATATGAATCTTACAGTAAGCTTAAGTGACACCCATGATAGGACACTTTCCCTTCATTATAGTTGCCTCTCCTACTAGCTGTTAAAATAAATCATTACTTTAGAATAACTTAGGGAATTAAAGGAGGGGAAAGTGTGCAGATATGTCACAGAATATGGGAGATTACCACCCTTTCAAAGTAATGGATTACAATCTTACAAATTGATAACTTACTACAGAAAATTTCAGTAGCTGCTTTTAAAATTCTACAGCAATGCACAGAAACATAATTTTATGTAATATATACATTTAAAAAATGAGATTACAGTAGAACAATATGATTTACTATGGAATTAAAGTTATGTATAATAAGTAGTGTGTGCATACAAAATATATTTTATTTTCATAAATATACAAAAATAAGAAATCACATTTATCAATCTCTCTAAACTTTACAAATTTTAAACATTCATGTAAATATGAGCTAGCTCAAATCAATCAAATTCTTTTTTAAATGGCCATTCACTTACAAATTGGAAAACTGTCATGTAAATATATATAAAAGAGTTATAAATCAGATTGAAATAGGACTTGTATGAATATGCAAATTGCATACAAATTTGAAACTCATAGTATTCTACTAATCCAATTACCAGGAAGCTGATTGCCCATCTGATTCAAGTGTGTGAGGATGGCTGCCTCATTAAAACTAATGGTTCCCTCTGGTTAGAAATAAGTAGGGTTACCAACTGTTAAATTCTGGTAGCCCAATCAAAAAAGTGCTAGCAGCCATCAAAACATAACAGCTATTAGAACTCCAAGTATGAAGAATAATTATTTTCTATAACTAAGATTCTGAGAATGAAATGAGGGGGAGAAACATAAGACTTTCTCTATGGGCAATACATAGCATCAAAAGGTTTTTTGGCAAAACAAGACAAGCTATAGTGTAAGAAAAGCTTCATTTCATCATATTATATAAAACTGAGAAAATTAAAACTGAACAAAAAAGCAGAGATCCTTTTCTCTATTATTTTAACAGTTCACCTCTAATTTTCATGTTTTTATAGCAGTGACTTGAAAATTTTTAAAAATGCAATAAAGAATAATTACCTATCAAATGAAATACAGCATTTTACAAACTCCCCAATTATTGTTTTAAAACTCAAAGCATCCATTTAAACATTTTAGAAAATGGTAAGTCTTACAAAATGTCATTTAATAAAACAGTCATGCTTATAGAGAAGTACCTAAGTTTGGTGAATTAATAAAATCTGTATCCATCAAACTTACTGCAGAAATTGATTAGTTTCACCTACAGTTCTTTCCCTTAGTTAACAACAACGTCATCTGACATGCAGGGACTGAGTTATAATTAATGCAATGGGAACTGCATATTTGAAAAAAAATCTCGTGGATAAAATTGCTATTTCTCAGTCTCAGGCATCACTTTATTTCCTCCATTAGATGCATTAAAAATAGCAGAGAAACACACAACCTTCTAGGACAACAACTTAGAATTTTGTCTCTCTCCTGGGAGAGGCAAAGCCAACACCAATACTTAAAGCCGTCTTGGATGTTTCTGTCCCTGTCATTGCTTTAGAGTCTTAGCTTAAAAAATTATGAAAGAACTAGTATAACAGAAGAGGAATTAGTTTCAGTTTTGTGGAATGTAATGTATTTGTTTGGAACAGTTTAAAAAAATTTTTAATTAGCATTTGCTGACTAGAACAATCAAGATAAAGAAAACAGTAATTTTATCCTCTGGTGAGCAAAGCATTTAGAGGGTCCACTTGTTTCAGTGACAGGAAAATTGCTATGCCACTGACAAACATATTGTTAGAAAAAGAGTTAAACTAAATTTTACATCAAGGCTCAAGTCAACAAACAAGTTTTCATGTTAGGCTTTGATTGAGAAACGAAACCATGAAAAATCAATAACCTGTTTGAAAGAGTAAAAGATGATATTAAAGTGAAGCTTGATATAGAAATGAATCCTTGAGAATCTCATACCAAAAAGCAAAGTTATTCTATAATTTTTTCCACTGATGTACTTTTCAAATTTCTGTTTAGTCACCTAAAAAAAAAAGGCATCTGTGAACCAAACTGAAGTTTAAAACTTCCTAACTTAGAATAATTATTTTGAATTTGATGGTGAGTAGAATTTCTAGTGGGACTTTGCAAGCCTATTTATTTTCCTATTCTCTGAATCAGGAACACAGCATTATTTATATCCTTAAGATTTCAATGAGTATCTCGATAAAGTCTGTTGTACTTCTTCTATTTTTCTCCTAAGTAGAAAGATTAGGGGCAAAACAAAACATAAAATTATTCTATAAGCAAAGGCTAAAAGATAAATGACCTAAGTGATAATAGACTCCTCTGTGAAAACAAACAAATGTGGGACAAAATATTTTAGTTCATTTCTGTTCTGGCCAGGTAAAGATTGTTTTTCAACAACTTGTTTAAAATGAAAGCTTATGACCCAAACACCTGTGCCAGATTGGTATTTGAGATCACTAATTTGCTGTGCATGATATCCCCTGAAATAGATGCAGGGGGACAGAAGTGACTAAAATTGCTCTGTTCTGATGGCTGATCAGAGGCTGTTGTAGCCAAGAAAGAGAGGAAAAGAGGCTTATCTGAGAATTACTTACCACATCAACAGCCTATTCATGAAACCAAGCTCAGCAAATACATAGATCAAGAATTTTATCACTACTTGAGAGAACTGAATGTCTCTGTGTTTAACTATGGAAACCACCTTCTCATGTGTTATTGAGTAGTTATCATGAGGCAATATAAATTAAAACCTACTAAAGTAATATAAACAGGGATTGCTTTGCTGCTGACTTAAATCATACAGTATCAGTGTTAATAGCTTGCTGTAACTATCTTGGAATTCATTTCAGCGAATATTTTGACTTGATATTCCCAAATAAAATTATGACTAAGTCAGGTTAACTACTAGAGTTAGAGAGATAGAATGCACATCTATACTTTAAAAGTTAGAGACTTGGTGTAACTGTCTTACCCCATGTTGAGAGTCTTAATACCTAAAATATTCAAACAGACAGAATCTCATGCAAACCCAAATGCTTAACAGACAACAATTTTAACTTAAACCACTGGTTTCCAAAGAAGTTGGTATGCAACCTATGGAAGGATAAGCAAAGATGTTACCACTTTTATTTATATTTATTTTTAAATCTAAAGACTGAAAGATAATAACAAAAATATCAGGGTATAATGATATTTATTACACAGCTTGCAAGGCTCCTTACTTATTTGAAACATCCTGTATTTAGGCAATCGAGTTATCCTGAGAAGAGTGGGAATTTCACAATGGGTAAGACTGACAGTAGTGTCCTCAAAGTTTATTCATGTCTAATTAAGTTGACTTCATTTTCATTTTAAATTATATTAACTCCCATGATTGCCAAATAAAAATAATACCAGTAATGCAAGCAGAGAGAACATGGCTGTGTAATTTAAACATACCAAATCATTCTCATATTTCTTACATGAACTAATTTCCAACCACGTCACATTGTTTAAAAAAAAAAAAGTAATTCTAATTGGGGCATACAGCTAATAACTCCAAACACTTTTGAAATTTTCCATGAATGGCAACCTCCACCACTTAAATATTGGAGATAAAGATAGAGATTTTGTTTCTTGCCCAGCAAGAGAGAAGTGCATTAGTACACACAATATTTCCATCAAAGTAAATCCTTGAACATACGTAGGAATTTTTTAAAGATTTTATTTATTTATTTGAGAGACAGTGTGTGAGAGAGAGCATGAGAGTGGGGTGTGTGGCAGAGGGAGAAGCAGACTCCTCACTCAGGTGGGAGCCTGATGTGGGACTCCATCCTGGGACTCCAGGATCATGACCTTAGCTGAAGGCAAACAATAAACCAGCTGAGCCACCCAGGTGCTCCATAGTTAGGACTTTTTAAGAAAGCTTAGAGTTCTGCGATTTGTTGAACATTTAAAGAACAGAATGAGGAAAAATGGAACTTTTTGAAGGATTGCTTACATTAGGTAGGGACTGGTAACTAAGAAGGTGAGGGATAACTGCCCTACAGTTGTGTATTCTTCCACCTGCCTGATTGGTTTTGCAGTGATAAGCCTAAAGAAATGTCAGCAGTCAGCTCTGGTTTACATTACCTCTCACTAGGGAGAAATTCTGTTTTCATCATTAATAAGAACATATCATCATTAACAAGAAATAAAGATTTCATATGTGACTATGTGAAACAAAGGTTAATGTTGAACTTTACCCTGAATAAATTTGCAGCTTGAAATATGGCTTCTTATGACTTCTATGCTGTCAGTAAATTTGTAAAAACTGAATATCCAGCATAAGAAGAAGTGTATAATTGAAGCAAAAATATTTTTGACAACCACATAAAGTAAATATTTAAAGTACTGTTTATTTTTTTCCTTAACTCTTCAAGCTCTATTTAATGTATGCCTTATAATGCACATAATACATCAGTAGAGTATTATATGTACTCTAAATATACATATTTGGGTTACATGCTCAATAATTTTTATTTATAAGTATATGAAATAAAATTTTTGGAGATTTCTCATCTCCCAACTACATGATAGTTGTTTGGAGATACATGATGATGTTCAGAATACTTAACCATTAGACTTTTCAGTCTCATCTCCTTTTTCCCCTCATATTTGCCTTAGGCTTACAACTTTGTGAAGTTCTTCAGCAAACGAGTTTACTTTCACAACCCTGTGCCTTTGTAATGATGGATAACAGTAGGGCACATCAAAACAAACTACTGTTTTACTGAAATAGGCCTATGGTCTTAAAATGTCTATTATATAAGGATTGAAAATTTATGAAAGTATTAGTATATTTGAAAAAAATGGCTTATTACCCTGTTGTCAAAATCTGTAAACAAATGCAAAATTTCCTAGAAGTAAAAGTATAGAAATTTCAAAAAAAAAAGAAATATAAATTAATATACAATGAAAATTCATGTTTCTTATGAATGAAAAACAACAAAAAAGAAAAAGTCAGATTATGTTGATCATCATTAAAATGTTCACATGACATAGATTGTTAATTGTATGCAAATTTTATTTTCATCATTTTAGTAATAGAGTCCCTTGTGTTTTTAGCTTGAACATGGCACAGCTAGAGAACACATGTCCCAGGCTCTTTTGTAACTAATTATAACCAGATGACAAAGTTCTGCCTAATGAGAAAGGGATTCATGCAAGTTTTAAGTAATATGCTTAAAAGGGACTTGACAGTTCCTATTGAATGCCCCTCCAGCTTCACATGAAGGTGGTTGTATTGTTCAAACTTGGACTTGGGAAGTCAAATACAAAATCTGCATCCCTGGGTTATTTCATGAATTAATCCTCCTATCCCCCTAAATCACAAATGGGCTTGGACTGAGAAATAAGTAAACATTCTATTCTTTTAGAGCCACAGATTTGGTATAACTAGTTTATCTTAAAATGAGGTTCTTAACAGCTAAAACATGAATTTAAAAGTAATTTCATACTAACTCGATTGAGGATGAGTTTTTCATTTCTTTACCAACACTTATTAGACCCTCAATGGTTTACTTATATCCTAGGAAGATGATAAGCTGATTCTAGCTAATTATATATTTTTTTCCTTATCTTCCTTTGGAAAGCGTAAAAAGATAGACTAATACATACAATGTTCTTATAGAATAGGATTACTAAATGACAATGATATTGGAAATATATACTGCTGCTGAAATAGATTATTCCATTATTCACTATAAAAATAAACCTATTACATTAAAATGTATAATTTCATTTAGTTAAAATGATAGAGATCATAAAATAATGAAATTTGAGCCAACTGATAGCCCTTTAAAAATATGATCATATATTATTTGGTAATAAGTGAAATTAAAATATTATAGCTTTCTAATCAGTAAATACAGATTTATAATAAAGATATTTTACTATAAATCAGTAAATTCAGTTTTATAATAAAGATTTTTAAGGCAATGAAAAATAATTATCTTGATTTTCTAATCTTCCCTCTATTCCAAGGGAGATTTCAACTGCTCTTTATTTTTTTTAGATTTTATTTATTTATTTGACAGGGAGAGACACAGTGAGAGAGGGAACACAAGCAGGGGGAGTGGGAGAGGGAGAAGCAGGGTTCCTGCTGAGCAGGGAGCCCAATTTGGGGCTGGATCCCAGGACCCTGGGATCATGACATGAGCCAAAGGCAGCTGCTTAATGACTGACCCACCCAGCGGCCCCTCAACTGTTCTTTAGATACTAAAAGAAAAAGGAGATGTTGGCATTCTATTAATCTGTCAGTACTAAGACACTTTTTTTTTTTTTTTTTTTTTTTTTTAGGACTGAGAGGACATCTTTCACTTCTGCAAATTCTTGACATTCGTCTATTAATTGAGAGTAAAAGAAGAGTTCTATTTTTATCCACTGTAGCCTGTTAATTTAACATTTCTGAGCCACTTACCTATAGGCAAGTGGCCAACTCTACATTAACTCCCTGCTATAATGTGAACTTGAACAACTGTGTATCCGAGTTGGGAATGTTATACATGAATCTTAAGTAATAAACCAGTGTTAAAGCTGGTTGAAATGATTTAGGATAATGAGAGTAAATGCTAACAATAAACACCTGTTTTGCCTTTACATGTGCTGCTTTATATTATATCATACGCTTCTGTACTTTTTACCAGTTCCACAATCCAAGAATGTATGTAGCTATCAAAGCATATGTGTATGTGAGCGTGCACATACACTCACACAGCATAAGCTAGATTAGGTGGAGTTTTCTGGAAGACAAAAAAAAAAAAAAATCTTCTTTACTGTGAGGTACTTTTCAGCACTGAAGATATATAAAAATGTTCAATGCAGCTTTATTTAAAAAAAAAGAATCAACTCACATGGTCACAAATGGATATATTATTGTATAGTCATACAGTGGAATGTTGGCAGACAAGATGGAGTAGGAGCTTTAAATATGCGAGCATTGTTTGGACTGCTACCTTGCACTAGCACCATCATTCATCTGAACAATATGCTCCATTAAGCCACTGGTCCTAGAATGGGAAGATATGCACAGAACAAAACCCAATACACGGTGTAAATTTAACCCAGCAGATTCAGAACTGACTTGCACAACTGTGAATGAAAAATAAAATGTTTGATGTTTTAAGTCATTGATATTAGGCAGTTATTTGTTATATAGTATTTTTGAAGCAAAATCTGACATTTTAGCATTTATAAAATAATAAAAGATTTCCATTTTGTACTTTTTTTCCTCTGGTAGAAGGTATTTTCTAACAATTTGTTCATTTCACTATATAGCCTGATATATTTTATAAAGCCTTTGTTACTTTTTTTACCTTATTAGTATTTGCAATGTGCAAAAATGTTTCCTTTTACATTCTAAAAATTATTTGTACATTTTCTTTTTTTCTTGATCATTGATCAGGGTCTAAGGGGTTGATAAATTTTATCAGCCTTTTAAAATTAACAGAATGTGTCTTCATGAGATTTTCCATAGTATAATTGTTGTCTAATTCAGCATTTTATATCATCTATTGCTTTTCATTTCTTTCACTCTTATTTTATTTGTATCCATTTTGCTTTCTCTTCAGTCTTAGTTTCCTAAAGCATGTGCTTGAACCTACAAATTTTATTCCCCAAAATTCCAGCATGTTGTCAATATGTCTGTTTCTGTTTTCTCAAAAATATATTGTATACTTTTTAAGTGCAGTGTTTTATGTACAATTAGATAACTGTTAACTGTGTTCCCTAAATATTCTTAATTGTCACTGATATTTCATCATTGATCTTTCAGTTGCTGAAAGAACTGTATAAAAATTCCCTAATATAATTGTGGATTTATTTGCTTTTCCTTTTAATTTCACTTATTTGGGTTTTGTACATTTTGAGAGAGGCTATGGTTTCCTGCATACACATTTAAAACTGTTTTGTCTTCTGGTGAACTGAAATTTTTTGTTACAAAGTATCCTTTTAAACTCTAATTATAGTTTTTCTATTTCAGGTTATGTTTTTCTATTAATATCATTGCATAAGCTTTCATTTTTTAGGTGATTTTTCTTGTTTGTTTTTTGCCATAGTATGCTTTTCTGGTCTATACTGATGAATGGTTTATGTGAGGAAGAGAAGAATATACATTCTACTATTGTTAAATGGAGTGTTCTATAAATGTCAATGAGATTTGATAACTGTATTTAGATTAATTATATCTTCATTGATTTTTTTCTCTGCTGTGTCTATTAATTACAGAGGGGTGATGAAGTCTCCAACTATAATAGTGCATTTGTCTGCTTTTCCATGAAGATCTATTAGTCTTTGACTTACATAGTTTGATGCTCTGTTGTTAGGTGCATATATGCTACTTCTTCTTAGAGAACTGGCCAGGTAATCACAATGTAATGTCTTGCTTTATCAGTGATACTTGTGTTGTTGTTCTCTATCTGCTTCTTTCTGAAATGAATACTAATACTCCAGCTTTTTCTTTTGATTAGGGTTTGCATGGCCCTTGTCCTTTAAACTTATCTGTGTTTTATATGTTTAGTAGGTTTCTTAAAGACAACATGAAGTCAGGTCTTCATTTTTGTTTCTCATTTTATGTGTTTGTTGTATCTAAAACAAACAAACAAAAACAGTCTATGGGTTTTTTTTTATTTTAATTGAACTTTTTATGTGATTCCATTTTATCTCCTGTATATATTAATTATATTTTTAAAAAGGTTTTTATTGGTTTCCCTAGGTTTGTACATTTACAACTAATTTGAAACCACTTTCAAATAACACTATATCACAGAATATATGGTAGAGCTTCCTACTGAGATAATTCACCACTCCTTAACATCACTTATGAATTTGCTGTAATTCATTCCACTGATACTATAATCATCCAATACATTATTACTATTATTAACCTAATAAGTTATTATTTTTTAAAACTATTTTTTAAATAAAAGATTTTACTTTATCTATTCCTTCTCCAATGCTCTTTCATTCTTTATTTAATACAAGTTTCTGAATACCATTTCCTTCTTACTGAAGGAGGAACATTTTTTGCATATCAGCTGTCCATAAATTTCCTTAGATTTTGTTTTTCTGAGAAAGACCTTATGTCTCCTCTACTTCAAAAGAGTATTTTTACAGAATGTAGAGTTTTAATTCAATGATTGTTTGCTTTCAATGCTTGAAAATTTTCACTCTACTCTCTTCAGTGTGGATGGTTTAAAATGAAAAGTCCTCAGTAATTCCTCACCTTTGTTCCTCTATGACTGTCCTTCTGGCTTCTTCCAATATGTTCTCTTTGTCTTTGGTTTTCTGCAATTTGACCTTGTTATGCCTAGGTATAGATTTTGGTATTTATTGCCTGGTCTTCTTTGAGCTTCCTGGAACTGTTTTTTTGATATCTGTTCATGAATTCTGGAAAATTCTTGGCTATTATTACTTCAAATACTTCTTCTGCTCCATTATCTCTTTTTCTTTTATTCCAATTATGCATATGTTTCACATTTTCAAACTGCCCCATAGTTTGTTGGTGTTCTTTCCTCTTTTTTCTCATGTTTTTGTTTTTGTTTTATTTTTTCCTCTTTGAATTTCAACTTGAAAAATGTGTATGGACATTATCTTCAAGCTCACTGTTTATTTCCTCAGCTGTGTCCAGTCTACTGATGAGACCATCAAAGACATTCTTCATTTATGTTACAGTATGTTTCATTTATTTCTACATTTCTTTTGGATTCTTAGAGTTTCTTCTATTTATATATCCATATGTTTATATATGTTGTCTATTTCCATTAAACCCCTTCACATATTAATCATAAGGTCCAATCCAATTTGTGCAATACTAATATCATTGCATAAAAATCCAGGGTAAATATCTTACCATATATTCACATTTTCCTCACTTTTTATGTTCATTTTATTCTATTTCCTTTACTTAATTTGTATTTTAAAAATAATTTACTAGAAATTTCCCCTCTGTAGTTCTTTTTTTTTTTTAATTTTATTTATTTATTTGACAGAGATCACAAGTAGGCAGAGAGAGAGAGAGGAGGAAGCAGGCTCCCTGCTGAGCAGAGAGCCCAATGCGGGGCTTGATCCCAGGACCCTGGGATCATGACCCAAGCTGAAGGCAGAGGCTTTAACCCACTGAGCCACCCAGGCGCCCCCCCTCTGCAGTTTTTGAAAGTAAACTATTTTTAGTGGTTATTTTATACTACTGCTCACAGTGATTATTCTAATTTACAACATGTATCTTTGACTTATCAAAATCTACTAACATTTGCTTATTTTACTCTGCTGCCCAGCCGCAGATACTCTAGGGAACTTAGTATACCTTAACTATATTTACTGCTATGTGTGGCCAAATGCTATTTTTTTATGTATGTTTATAAATATTTTAAGTCTTACAAACATTACTACTTTTGTTTTATGTAGTCAGTATAACCAGTATATTTGGCACGTTTATTGTGCTTTATCTCTTGCATCTCTAACCTTCCATCATAGAGAAGTTTCCTTTTGCCTAAAGAACACTTCTTAGTATTTTCTTTGAGACAGTGTATTTGCTTACCCCAACATCTTTATTTCACATAAAACTTTGTTGAATAGTTCCCATAGGTATAGAATTTTTGAAAAGCTGCTACTTTTTCTTGGCAATTTGTAGATATTACATTATTTTTTTCTTCCCTTATGTGTTTTTTTCCTGTTTATGAAAAAAAAAAAGGTAGTTGCCATTTAATTGTGACTTATTTGAATGTGGTTTAACTTCATTCTTTTGCATTTTTCAAGATTTTTCTCTTCATCTTTGGTTGTAGCAGTTTCCATTTCCTTATCACTGCTTCCTTGCTTCTCCCCTTCCTTCCTTCTTTCCTTCCTTCCTATCCAAATCCTTGCCTATTTTTCTTTTGATGTTTTTGTGTATTTTGTATAATTTAAATATGAGACATTTGTCAACCATATATGTTGCAAATATCTTCTTTACATTGTAGTTTGTCTTTTATTTTTCCAACAGTGTTTTAATGAACAGAATATGTTACAATATGTTTGTATACTTATATGTGTTACTTTGTATTTCATATTATTTTTTCCTGTTTGTAAAATAGATTTCCACCCAAATCCCATAATCATTTTCCTACCTTTTTAATAACTGCATTACTTTCTTTTTTACATTTAGTTCACAATCCACCTGCTATTTACATTGGTATGATGAGGTAGAGGTAAGCTTTTACTTTATTTCCATATAAACAGTTTTCCCACCAATGTAGTATATTAATTACTATAATTTATAAGCAGTTAGTAACCACCGGCATGGTACAAGGATTAGTGAATAGATCAATTAACCTCAGTAAAAGTCTAAACCCAAAACTCCACATATATAGTTGCTTGATTTATGTAAATTTTGTCACCACAAAAAAAAAAGACCATCTTTTCAGTAAATACAAATGTACACTAGGCAGACAAGACTTCTATCTACTTAATTAATTTCCCCAAACTGGTGTGCTTAAAGTCACCCTTCTGATAAAAGATTTGTCAAACACTCCTTGTAATTCTGTCAAATCAGATTTTGTGTATTTTGTGCCCATGTCATCAGGTTCCTTTGTCTTTAAAATTGCTATATGTAACTGGTGAATTAAATATTTTAGCAATGTATTTGAAAATTGCATATTCAGAATGGTTTTGACTTGGAACTGTATTTTGTTTGCTATTAATACAGATACATATGTTTTATTGTTAATTGTGCATAAAGATTTTTTATTGCTCAATTTCTGTACTAGATTATAACCTTCTTGCAATCTAATATAATCCAATAATGTTCTATCATTTAAATAGACTATTTTGTGATATATTTTGTGATATTATATTTGTGATTAATGGATATTACAGATGTCTTTATCATCCTTATACTTTACATTACTGTGCTTTATCTGTGATTCTTTTTTTCTTTTTTTTTTAAAGATTTTATTTATTTATTTGACGACAGATCACAAGGAGGCAGAGAGGCAGGCAGAGAGAGAGAGAGAGGAGGAAGCAGGCTCCCCGCTCAGCAGAGAGCCTGATGTGGGGCTCGATCCCATGACCCTGAGATCATGACCTGAGCCGAAGGCAGAGGCTTGAACCCACTGAGCCACCCAGGTGTCCCTTATTTTTTTCTTATTTTATGTGTTCTTTTGCATTTTTTTAGTTTTACACTATTTTATTCTTCCTTCCCTAATCTATACTTTTAGGGATTTACTTAAATTTTAATAGATACACTGGAATTCTAACGTTAGTAAAAATCTTTGTGTCTTCTAAACTACACAGGTCTTTATCACACGTTAATTCTAAACATTCTCCTTTTCTTATATATTGCTATTTGATAATTACTCCATATATTTAACACAAATATTATATATTATTGTTGTTGCTTTATATCAATATTCATTTGGCTTAAACAAAAATCTACTAATTTTCTTCCTTGGTACTATTTCTTATATTTCTTAGCTTACTTATTCTCATTGGAGCTCAACTTTTAGAATGTTACCAAATGAAATTATGTAGTAATGAAACGTATGTATTTTAATTTATCTAAAAATGTTATTTGGCTCTTATTTTTGAAAGATGTTCTCCTGGGTTTATAATTCTAAACTGGCACCTTTTTTTCCCCCTACTATATCAATAGACCATTCCATTGTCTTATGGATTACATTATTTGCTGCACAATAATTCATATTAGTTCAATTCCCTGGCTTCCCATGCTGGGAGAGGCAGTCATCCATGGGCCCTGAGCATTCTGCATGTCCTTGCAGAGAGGTCCAAACTTCAAGGCCTATCTGTCTACTGATGCTGAGCTATTGCTGTAACTGATTTCATAGGCAATTAAGTAGATCAAGGTGACCATAGATGACTGCTACGTAACTTTCTGCTCCATGGGGAAGGAGGTTTGGCTCTTCATTGTCAGCTACCAAAAGTTCTGAGCCTTTTGCCTTGTGTTCCTCAACTGTGGTTCAATTCATTAACTGCATAGCCCCCAACTGGTACTTAGGAGCCACAGAACTAGTATAACAATACTGAAGCTTCTATGGTCTTTTTGTAATAAACTGTATTGCTCTAATTTCTTCTGTTTCACTCTCTTCTTTCATCAACATTGAAGATGTAGCAACCCAACATTCTAGCTTGTTTTTGGATCTTATACTGTTGGCTACGTGAGATTTCATGTTTGTCATCAATTCTATGAAATTTGAAGCTGTTACCTCCTATTGCATTGCCTCTTCTCTACTTACTTTGCTTTATCCTTTTGCACTTAATTAAATCATTTGATTACCTTTATGTTACACTTGATCTTAGTCAAAAGGCCAAGAAGTGATATTATCTTTATATTATACTCCTTTCTATCCACCTCATGTCTCTATCTTTGTTACCTTTTATTCCAAAAATGTATCTCATTTTACAACATTAGAAGTAATTTTCCCAAATTCCAGTCATGAATTCTACTTTAGCTGGGTGGAATATGTAATTTAACTAATTCATTTTAAAATTTTTGTATTTTAATTATCTAGGTTTTAAAATTTATGCTATTATAAAATCTACTTGGTCATTTTTATAATTGTGTGTGTTATCAATTAATTCTTTTATCACTTAAAGCATTTGAAATAGACTGTGTTCATTTTATAAATCGGACATTTCTATAACTGAATACTCGGTCCTAATTCTTCTGATTAATGTCTCTGCTGACACCTGGTGATTATTTTATTGTCTGATGATTTTCAATTTTTGATGATTAATTCTATTTAGCAAATCTTAAATTCTAGAAATTATTAATAGATGAGTTGAGGCTGATTTTCCTTGCATTTGTTCTTGCCACATATACTACTAATATGGAATCTATGTATAGTCTATAAGAAATCCATGTTAAATGTAAAAACAAATAAACTTAAAAGCAAAGGGATAGAGAAAGAGATACCATACTTGTATTAATTTAAAAAAAAGTAAGAGTAGATATATTAATTTCAGACAGAGCTTAATTCAAAGAAAGTATAAAAAAAAATAAAAATAAAGGGGCATTACATAATGTTAAAGGGATTAATTCTCCAAGAAAAGAACAATTCTTAATGTGTATGTTCCTAATAAAAGAGGATATATATGTGAGCTGAAAACTTAGAAAATTACAAGAAGAAATACATGAGTACAGTATACTTGGTAACTTCAATACTCCCCTACTGGAAAAGAACAGATCCAGTAGGCAGAAAATCAGTAAGAACATAGTTCAACTCAGCATCAACAAAAATCAACTGGATATAATGACATCTATCAATGACTCTATCTAAAAAAAGCAGAGTACACATTTTCAATGCAATAGTCACCAGGAAAGACTACATTCTGGGCCATAAAACACACCTTAACACATTTAAAAGAATGGGAATCATGTCATGTTTGCTCTTAGACCACAATGAAATTAAATTAGATGTCAATAACATAAAGATATTTGGAAAATCAGAAAATATTTGGAGTTTAAACAAAATACTTCTAAACAAAATATGAGTCATAGAACATATCTTAAGAAAAATTTTAAAATATTTTGAGTTAAAAGAAAATAAAGCACACCTTATGAAAATTTGTAGGATGCAGTAAAACCATTGCTAGAGGAAAATTTATAACAATAAATGCATATATTAGAGAAGAAAAAAAGATATAAAATCAACCACCTGAGCTTTCACTTTGGAAAACTAGAAAAAGAAGACCAAATTACATCCAAAGCAAGCAAGAGAGCAAATCAAATCTAAGGCAAGAAATAATAAAAATTAGACTAAAAATCAATTAAATTAAAACCAGTAGTTCGAGTTAAAAGGTCAAGAAAACCAAAAACAGTTTTTGAAAAGATTAACAAAATCAGCAGGCCTTCAGTCAGACTAATTAAGAAAAAACAGAAAGTACAGAGATTACTAATATGATAAATGAAAGAGGGAGCATGACTGCAATTGCATGGACATTAAAAACATAGTAAAGGGGTGTGCCTGGGTGTTTATGTCAGTTAAGCTTCTGCCTTCAGCTCAGGTCGTGATCCCAGAACTCAGGATCCAGTCCTTCTTCAGGCTCCCTGCTTGGCAGGGATCCTGATTCTCCCTCTCCTTTTGTCCCTTTCCCTGCTTTGCTTTCTCGCTCTCTCTCAATCGCTCTCCCAGTTAATAAATAAATAAAATCTAAAATGAAATAAAATAAATAAAAGTAAATAAAATAAAGATAAAATAAAAAGAAAGTAAAAGGGTATTATGAACAATTCTATGCCTCCAAATTTGATAACCAAGATTAAATGGACTAATTTCTTGAAAGAGAAAATCTGCCAAAACTCATACAAAAATAAATAGACAATCTGAATAGGCCTATATGTATTAAAACAAAATGAATCAACAATTAATAATAACTTCCCAAAGAACAAAAAGCACTAGACCTAGATAACTTAAACAATAAATTCTACAAATATTTAAGGATGAAATTACACCAATTCTCTATAGTCTCTTTAAAGAGATGAAACCAGTGAAATACTTTGAAAATCATTCTATGTGGCCAGAATTACTTTAATACCAAAATCAAAGCCCTTACAAGAAAACCATACACTAATATCTCTCATGATCATAGATACAAAATTCTCAATATGACATTATCAAATACAATCCAACAATGTATAGATTATGTACTACAATCAAGTGAGATTTATGGAAGGCTGATTCAATATGTAAAAATCATTTAATCTCAATGGGGAAAAGCTGACAGCCTTCCCTTTGAGATCAGGAACATTACAAGGATATCCGTTCTCGCCACTGTTGTTCAACATAGTATTAGAAGTCCTAGCAACAGCAATCAGACAACAAAAAGAAATGAAAGGTATTCAAATTGGCAAAGAAGAAATAAAACTCTCTCTCTTTGAAGATGACATGATACTTTATACAGAAAACCCTAAGGACTCCACCCCCAAACTCTAGAACCCATACAGCAATTCAGTAATGTGGCAGGATACAAAATCAATACACAGAAATCAGTTGCTTTTTTATACACTAAAAATGAAAATATAGGGGTGCCTGGGTGGCTCAGTGGGTTAAAGTCTCTGTCTTCGGCTCAGGTCATGATCCCAGGGTCCTGGGATCGAGCCCCACATCGGGCTCTCTGCTAAGCAGGGAGCCTGCTTCCCTTCCTTTCTCTCTGCCTGCCTCTCTACCTACTTGTGATCTCTGTCTGTCAAATAAATAAATAAAATCTTAAAAAAAAAAAAGAAAATATAGAAGGGGAAATTGGAGAATCGATTCCATTTACTATAGCACCAAGAACAATAAGATACCTTGGAATAAACCTAACCAAAGAGATAAGGGATCTGTACTTGAGGAACTACAGAACACTCATGAAAAAAATTGAAGAAAACACAAAAAGATGGAAAAGCATTCCATGTTCATGGATCAGAAGAATAAACATTGTTAAAATGTCTATACTTCCTAGAGCATCTATACTTTCAATGCCATCCTGATCAAAATCCCACTGGCATTTTTCAAAGTGCTGGGACAAACAATCCTTAAATTTGTATTGAACCAGAAGAGACCCTGAATTGCTAAGGAAATGTTGAAAAAGAAAAAGGTGGGGACATCACAATGCTTGATTTCAAAGCTTTACTATAAAGCTGTGATCACAAAGA
Source organism: Martes martes (assembly GCF_963455335.1). Lineage (NCBI taxonomy): Eukaryota > Metazoa > Chordata > Mammalia > Carnivora > Mustelidae > Martes > Martes martes. The sequence goes on along the minus strand of NC_137895.1, from coordinate 43,614,440 downwards.
CAGCATGGTACTGGCACAATAACAGACACATAGACCAGTGGAACAGAGTAGACAGTCCAGAGATAGACCTAAAACTCTGTGATCAAATAATCTTCAAGAAAGCAGGAAAGAATATCCAGTGGGAAAGTCTCTTCAATAAATGGTGCTGGGAAAATTGTACAGCTAAGTGTAGGAGAATGGAAGTTGACCATTCTTACACCATACACAGAGTTAAACTCTAAATGGATAAAACACCTCAATGTGAGGCAGGAATCTATCAAAATCCTAGAAGAGAACATAGTAACCTCTTCGACATCGGCCACAGCAACTTCTTTCAAGACATGTCTCCAAAGGCAAAGGAAACAAAAGCAAAAATGAACTTTTGGGACTTTATCAAGATCAAAAGCTTCTGCACAGCAAAGGAAACGATCAACAAAACAAAGAGGCAACCCACAGAATGGGAGAAGATATTCACAAAAGACACTATAGACAAAAGGCTTATATCCAAGATCTATAAAGAACTCCTCAAATACAACACCCAAAAAACAGATAATCACATCAAACAATGGGCACAAGACATGAACAAACACTTCTCCAAAGAAGACATACAAATGACTAACAGACACATGAAAAAATGTTCATCATCATTAGCCATCAGGGAAATTCAAATCAAAACCACATTGTGATACCAACTGACACCAGTCAGAATGACGAAAATTAACAAGCCAGGAACCAACAAATGTTGGAGAGGATGTGGAGAAAGGGGAACCCTCTTACACTGTTAGTGGGAATGGAAGTTGGTGCAGCCACCGTAGAAAACAGTGTGGAGATTCCTTAAGAAATTAAAAATAGAGCTACCTTATGACCCTGCAATTGCACTACTAGGTATTTACCCCACAGATGTAGTGAAAAGAAAGGTCATCTGTACCCCAATGTTTACAGCAGCAATGGCCACAATTGCCAAACTGTGGAAAGAGCCAAGATGTCCTTCAACAGACGAATGGATAAAGAAGATATGGTCCATATATACAATGGAATATTACACCTCCATCAGAAAGGATGAATACCCAACTTTTGTATCAACATGGGCGGGACTGGAGGAGATTATGCTGAATGAAATAAGCCAAGCAGAGAAAGTCAATTATCATATGGTTTCACTTACTTGTGAAGCGTAAGGGATAGCATGGAGGACATTAGGAGAAGGAAAGAAAAAGTGAATTAGTGGAAATCAGAGGCATAGACAAACCATGAAATAATGTGGACTCTGAGAAACAAACTGAGGGTTTTGTAAGGGATGGGGGTGGGGGCATGGGTGAGCCTGGTGGTGGGTATTAAGAAGGGCATGTATTGCATGGAACACTGGGTGTGGCGCATAAACGATGAATCTTAGAACACTGAAAAAATAAAACTAAATAAAAAAAAAAAAGGAAATGATTTAACATAATCCATCACAGCAACAAGCTAAAAAATCCCAAGCAACAACAACAACAAAAACCACAATCATATCAATAATTGCAAAATAAAGACATTTGACAAAATCCAACATCTATTCATGATTACAAATTCTCAGTAAACTAGACACAGAAGGGAACTTATCTACTGATAAATAATACCTACAAAGAACCTACAGCTAACATCATACTTAACAGCGGGAAATTTGCAGCTTTCTCACTAACCGGAGATAAAAAGTTTATCCCTTCTCCGTAATCCTTTTAAACACTATACTGGATGTAAAAGGTATATGGATTGGGAAGTGTGAAGGAAGTAAAACTGTCTTTGCTCACAGATGACATAATCATCTATGTAGAAAATCCAAAAGAATTGACAAGAAAATTCCTGGATTAAGCAATTATAACAAGCTTTCATGATACAAGGTTAATATACAAAAGTCAACAGCTTTCCTTTAAACCAGCATGAACAAGTGGGATTTGAAATTAAAATCACGATACCATTTAGGGGTGCCTGGCTGACTCAGTACAGCATACAACTCTTGATCTTGAGGTTGTGGGTTCAAGCCCCATGTTGAGTGCAGAGATTAATTAAAAATAACATCTTAGCAGGATGATACCATTTATACTAACACCAAAATGAAATACTTAGGTATAAATCTAACAAAATATGAATAATATCTATATGTAAAAAAATACATGGCTCTGATGAAAAATAATCGATGAATTGGTAAAGAAATGGAGAGATATCTATTCCATATTCATGGATAGGAATGAAGACTCTATAGTATGAAGACAGGAGTTCTTCCCTACTTGGTCTATATAGTCAATGCCATCCCCAATAAAATTCCAGCAAGTTATTTTGGCATATGAACAAACTGATTCTAAAGTGTACATGGAGAGACAAAAGAACCAGAATAGCCAATACAGTTTTGAAGGAGAAAAATAAAGATGGAAGACTGATGCTACCAGATATCAAGATTTATTATAAAGCTACATAACCACACATTGGCAAAAGAATAAACAAACAGATTAATGAAACAGCATAGAGAGCCAAGAAGTAGATTCATATAAATGTAGTCAACTCAAATGGGTAAAGGAGCACAGGCAATACAATGGAACAAAGACAGTCTTCTCAAAAATGGTGCTAGAACAACTAGACATGTGCATGCTAAAAAATGAACAACTAGCTCTTGGTTTCAGCTCAGGTGGTGATCTCAACGTCCTGATCAAGCCTGGCATTAGGCTCAACACTCAGCACAGAGATTCTCTCTCCCCTTTCCCTATCCCTCCCTCCCATAATTAAATAAATAAATCTTAAAAAAAAAAGTAGCCCTACATGAAAAATTCTGAAAAATTCTGAACATTATTTTTTAAGATTTTATTTATTTAAGTGTCAAGAGAGAGTGGGAGAGAGAGGGCTTGAGCATGCACAGGCAGAGGGACTGGCAGGCAGAGAAAGCAGAGAGAGAACCAGTCTCCCTCCTGCATTGGGCTCCTGCTGAGCAAGGTGCCCAGTGCAGGACTTGATCCCAGGACCCTGGGATCATGACCTGAGCCCAAGGCACATGCTTAACTGACAGCCACCCTGGTGCCCCCACTCTGAACATTCTTAAAATACTTCACCGTAATTTACATATCCTAGTTTAAACTGATTTAATAATGCAGAAGTCCCAGGAATACTTTAACAAAGTATCACTAAGCACTTCATAATTATCATCTATTTAGTATTTATTACCTAATACCACAAGAAAAAATAATGTCACTCTGTTAGCATGTATTATTATTATTATTCAGGTGGGCAAAAAAAAAAAATGTTTAAAGAAATCTGCAGAAGGTTAACGGTTGCAATTCTTATTTATTTAAAGAACTTCCTCCTAAAAGCAAATTATGCAATTTAAGCCATAGCTCAATTACATAAATTGTGTTCAAGAATACTTTTAAATGTGTGTCTCTCCAGTTGTTGTTAGATAGTTAATAACCCACACAGACATAGAAGTTGCTTTCTATTAAATAGCCATTTTAACCCTTCAAGGACAGTATTTTTTTTTCCCTTAAATTAGACCTAGTTCGCTGGGGCAGAAAACATAGTACTTGAAAATCTTTCTTTTGTGAAGTAACTAAGACAGTGGAAGTGCTTTATCAGAGAAAGCAATATTATAAGCAAATAAAACTCTACAAAATATATTTATATTCACTTTAATGATCGGTATGGACATATTTCAATGAAATGGAACTTGATCCTGTGGAGATCTGTACAAATGAGGTAGCACTACCCTTGACCTACACGATTATAGTTTGTGAGGATGTGACAACTATATTTCTAAAATATCTCCTCTGATGTGCCTAAAATATATTTCTAGTTGAGATACTGTGTTCGGGAATTTAAGCATGATTCGTAGAATGGGTCAGAGCTTGGAAAACTCCTTCTTACCTGCTGGGGGAAAAACAACCTATATTCATCTAGTTGGGAACTATGTCAGAGAAGTACTCCTAATGACACAGAGTGACTTAGAATTTAATGAAATAAACAAATGCTAGTCCTAGTTACAGAAAAAAATTCAGATAGAGGCAAACAAAAGACTGCTATGCAAATGAGTTTTTATAGATAAGGGAGGGAGTTTTCAGTTGGGAGCTTCTGACTGGTGATGTATTTGGCTCAAGCCCATTTACAAATCTGGTTCATAATATACATATATTTTTTCATTATATATATATATGTATATGTATACATATACATATATATATTAATCTAGAAGTGGGACGAATAAAAAGAAGCACTAATTCTTTAAATGATAAAGGAATGATTGATTGTCAGTCAAGCTACCTGAGAGAGTAATGTTTAATCAATTTTGTGGTCTAGACAATGCTGTTGTTCTTGTCTGTGGTTGTTTTTGTGTGTACTCAAACAAGATTAAGGAATGGTCCTGTATTTTGGTGCACTGATTCACCATGATCAAAGTGGCTTTATTTGACATTGGTTTCCAGAAAAAATAGTCCTATTCAACATGCCCATGACATAACTGTTAGTGTAGGAGTCAAGGCTACTTTTTCTATCACAGTCTTTTAGTCAATTCCAAACTTAATATTAAAGACTATCCAATTTTCCATTATGTTTTGTCAATATAAAAACTATCAGAAACCTCATGTCATGCAGATTAAATATTCTGTTTTATATTCTTTATTATTTTACTTTTCTGTATCTAAAAATATTTTATAGATTTGGGTATTTCCAAACCATTTTATTTGGACTTTTAAAAATCACCTCATTGAAGGACATACATTATCATTAGAGTGTAAATATTGAAACTTGAAAGTGTACTAAATTCCCAAGCAAGTTAACATAATTTTCAGCTTCCTCAAACACAAAATGAGGAAACTCATACCTATATAATAACTGTAGGTAATTTCTATTGAATTCATTCTCTGTATTAGCTGGCTTATATTTTACTTTAGTCCTCATTTAAACCTTAATGCTTACCAGTATTTTGCTCTTTTCCACTCATCTTTATATAAAAATAAATAGAATTTATTTATATTTATATAGATTATATAAAATATTCATGTAATATCTTAGTTTTGTAACATTTTAATTACATATAACTATAAAATTTATATAATTTTATTACATAAATATAATATTTATATAAAATAAATAGAAATTATCTTCTGCTAAGTACATTTATAACATTCTTGATGAGTTGTAATTGTTACATTCAGTGCATCAAAAGAAATTGTCCTTTGAGGTCCAAATTGTCATTTCTGAAATTAGAACCCTAGAATGGTTGGCATCCCTAAGATATCCCATTCTTATTAGATTTCCTACCAAGTGTTTAACACATCGTTAAATTAGGAAATGCTATAAATTTGGAGTAATGGCAGATAAATCCTTTAGTCTTATTTTAGTCATCAGTGATTAAGGTCAGGCATTTTTAATCAAAACAAACAGTTCTACTGAACTTGACTTTAGTTTCTGGATCAGTAATTTATAGCAGGCTTATTTGTAATATTTGAGATGAAAGAATAATTGAGATCACTTAGAATTTGTATATCTCATTCACATATTTTTAAAGGGATACTTTACTTTATCAAGGAGTTTTACATATCCCCCAAACTGAAAAGATAGTACAGTTTCCATCTATTCCATACAGATTTTTCTCCATAACTAACATCTTACATTAGTATGTTTGTTACAATTAATGCACAATTATCGTAATGTACTACTGAGGTCTTACTAGTCATACTATAGTTATCTCTGTAGTCATACAGATTTCTTTAGTTTTTAATCTAACGTCCATTTTATGTTCCAGGATCTCATCCAGGGTATTATATTAACTTAGTCATCACTTATCCTTAGTTCCCTATAAACAGTTGAATTGTACCCCCTCAACTGTTATTACCTTAATTGTTGTTTATCCTTAGTTTCCTAAAGTCAGATGAAATGTCACCCCCTTCCCAAAACTGTTATGTCCTAACACCCTGTACATCAGAATGTGACTTTACTTGTAGTTAGGGTCTTTACACAGGTAATCAAATTAAAATAGAACTCATTAGAGTGGGCCCTAACCCATTATGACTGGTGTACTTATAAAAAAGGAAAAATTAGGGCGATACTTCTACAAGCCAAGGAATGCCAAAGATTGTCAAGAAAGCAATAGAAACCGGGGAGAGCCATGGAACTGACTTTTCTTCATAGCCCTCCGAAGGAATCAACCCTACAGACATCTTGATCTTGACTTCTAGCCTCCAGAGCTGAGACAAGAGATTTCTGTTGTTTACATCACCAATTTGAGGCACTTTGTTATGACAGCTGTAGTAAACTAATAAAGCTCCTCTTTATCTATAAGAGTTTCTAAGATATTATTATTTTTGATGACCTTGAGAGCTTTGAGGAGTACTGATCAGTTCTTTGTAGGATGCTTGAAATTTGTCTGTTTTCTCATAAAGGTTATAGGCCTTTGGTAGGAAGAGCACAAAAATGAAATGGCTTTTTGGTCATATTCATACTAAGGCTGTACACTATCAACATTCTTTCCTTTTCTTCTTTTCACACTGCACTGTTGAGTATTTCACTACGCAGAGATTAAATTTAAATTATGCTCCCCTCTTCAAGAGCAATATCTCTATGCAAATTATTTGGAATTCCTTTTCACATGAGATTTATACTATTTTATTCCTTCTGTTCTTCAAATTATTCCAGATTTGGTCACTGTAAACTCTTTCATTTGGCTCACATACCCCTTTTTAACATAAGCCCATCAATATGCTACTTGTTTTACCTCTGAACATTTTCTTATTTTCTGGTGCTATAAGATGCTCCTGGTTCATTTTGTAATTTTTTTTTTTCTTAGTTACAGATTCCGACATTTCTCAAAGAGGCTCTGATTCATTTTATTAGAGAACGGTATTTGATAATGATGATACTGTGGTATATCCAGATAACAGAATATTATTCAGTGCTAACAAAAACAATGAAATCTGAGCCAGGAAAGACAGGTAGGAAACTTACATGCACATTAACAAGTGAAAGAAACCAACCTGGGGCACCTGAATAGCTAAGTCAGTTAAGGGTCCAACTCCTACTTTAGGCTCAGATCATGATCTCAGGGTCATAAGATTAAGCCCCACATCAGGATCTGCACTGGGTATGGAGCCTGCTTAAGATTCTCTTTTCCCACTCAAAAAAAAAAAAAAAAAAAAAAAAAAAAAAAGATAAAAGAAATGAAACCAATCTGGAAAGGTTAAATGCTATATGATTCCAACAATTCTGCACCCTGAAAAAGGCTAAACTATGAAGACAATAAAAAGATCGGGGTTGTAGGTGGGATGGGGATTGGTGGGGAGATATGAATACACAGGGCACAGAAGATTTTTTAAATTTATCTTTTTTATTTAAATTCAATAACTAACATATAATGTATTATTAGTAGAGGTAGAGGTCAGTGACTCATCAGTCTTATGTAATACCTAGTGTTCATTACATCACATGCCCTCCTTAATGTCCATCACCCAGTTATCCCACCACCCAACCCCCTCCCCACCAGCAACCCTCAGTTTGTTTCCTATGAACAAGAGTCTCTTATCGTTTGTCTCACTTTCTGACATTGTCTTGTTTTATTTTTGAGCACAGAAGATTTTTAAGGGCAGTAAAAATGCTCTGTAAGATACTATAACAATGATGTTTATTATTTTACATTTGTCCACACCCATAGAGTGTACAACACCAGAAGCGAACTGTAATGTTAAACTATGGACCTTTAGTAATAATGATTGTCAATGTAGGTTCACTCCTGGTAGGAAAAAATGAAAGTACCGTTCTGTTTAGTGATGCTAATAATGGGGAAAGCTATACATGTGGACAGGTAGGGGATATGTGAAATCTCTGTACCTCTCTCTCAATTTTGTTGTAAATCTAAATCTGCTCTAAAAAATAGAGTGTTTTTAAAAATCTTATGAATAAATCTTAGGGATCTTAAAAATAGTCTAATCTTTATTTATAACCTCAATATAACATGGTACTTCAGGAAGATGCTTAAGTAGGTACTCAATAAAAGTTTATTGAATAGACTGCCATGGAAAAATACATTTTCACCTAATTTTATTTATTTAAGATTTTATTTATTTATTTGAGAGAGAGAATGCATGCATGTGTGCACTTGAGTGCGGGAAGGAGCAGAGGGAGAGAATCTTCAAGCAGACTCCCTGCTAAGTGTGGAGCACAAAGGTTGTCTCTATCCCAAGACCCTGAGTTCATGACCTGAGACAAAAATCAAGAGTCTGACACTCAACTGACTGAACCACCCAGGCACCCCATCCTAATTTTAAACAACACAAGGTATGCCCAGCTCATAACCCTTTACATAAAATTTTCAATAAATATTTTTAATTGATGAGTATCTTAATGAATATAGTTTTACTTTTATTCTTACTTTTATAGAATCTTTCTCAAAATAGATATTCTGGGATTACTTAGCTCAATACCGATTCTTCTGACATCTCCCTTACTAAAATGTGTGTGTTCCTAGTCACAGAAGAGGATCTCGTTGAGGGAAATGCTGCTGAATCTCTTCAGACTTATGTTAATTATGTCCCTAAATTCCCTCACATTTCATATTTGAAGTGAAAAGCATCAGAGTTTTCCTAATTCTCTTCAATATTCTAATAAAAATTAAAAATTATTATAATTTATATGGTTCATCCCTTTTTCACTTGATAGTGTCATTTTTAATTGTAAGGCAAGTAAGATAGTTTTCTGCTAAAGAAGGTCATCAGTACTGCTAAGGAAAGACTAAGCAGAATAGAAAATATTTTCCTGAAGAATTTATATTCAAAACTAGCCAGTATTAAAACATAAATGTTTTTATTTTTTTGTAAGAAATTTAAGAAATAAGAAATTTAATCAAGAGAAAAGATGCTTGAATTTATACTGTACTATAATCAACCTGAAGTAACTTCTCTCTACCATTAATAATTTTGATACAAACAAGGACCATTGGTTCACTGTATTACATCCTTTGGTGAAGCAACCAAAATTGATCCCACCAACACTCAGTTAACTGAAAGTTCTTGTGGTTGAAATACATTTCGTTCAAAACAGGGATTTCCAAATTGTGTTTGACTGGACCAACACTCAGGAAAATAGAGGGCCTGTTCCTAAAGAAACTATTAAGAGAAGAAACATTTAATTTTGTTTACTGCTTTTATTTATAGTCACCATATTTTTTCTGCCTATATCCCATGTGTTTTCTCATAGCACTCTTTCTAAATACCAGAGGTTGCTAATACAGTTATTTAAACATCAGCCTTGAGAAATAGAAGCTACAATTCTTGTTTTCACTTACATTTATTATATAGAATATATATGTGTATGTATATATGTGTATGTGTGTATATATATGTACATATACATGTACGTGTGTGTGTGTGTGTGTGTGTGTGTGTGTATATATATATATATATATATATATATATATATATGAGAGAAATGTGCCTTAGAGGTGACTAGGTATGCAGAAGAGCCCATTTAGAGAGTATCTTATTCCATGTCTTGGCTCTGGAGACCTTTCAGATACAGTGACCTTTTCCATATCCAGCAGTTCTCTTTCCTGAAGTTAGTACAACTTATAGCAAATTCAGAATAAAAACAAGGAAATAATGCCACAGTTGCAAAAGCTGGCAAGGTAGCAGTACCATTCTAATGTATCAAAGATTATATCTGGCTTTCTTTTTTGAGAACTTAGGTAAGTATTTTTTCTTGACTTGTCCAGATATGACTGGTCCCTAAAAGAACAATCCTTAGTAGTGAAAAAAAAGAAAAAAAAAAAGTTACACTAGAATGCCTATGTATCCATTTCCAGGATATACCCTATCAAAAGAACAGAAATTCTCCATTTCAGGAAAACTGAAGTCTGGAAAATCAAGAAATTCTCTGTACCCAAGCATACCTATGTAGGGATGCAAAATCATAATTGTGAATAACTTACAATAATCTTTCACAGAGACCAGAAACCTGAGTACACATAGTCATCACAGACTGTTCCTGCAGAGAGGAATTGGAAAATCATTTGGCAAAGATAAGAACATTATGAGAAGAGTTAAGAAAGTTAAATAAATGATTCAATTCCCTCACCATAAGAATGATCTTACTCTAAAGCAACAAAAAGAGATTAATAGTTCAGCTGGTCAGTTATAAGATGGCACAGTATGGTTGAGACTCCTATGAGCCAGACAGTATCAAATAATTTAAATTAAAATACAAAAAAGTCTTAGAATTCTTTGAAGTTCCAACAAAATACATCTTTGGAATTAATTCAGCCTCCTCCCAACTCCCAAATAATATTTAAATAAAAAGAAAAAACTAAAAACCCTTTGCAAGAAGAACCAACTCCATCCACAGCCTATATCATACTGGCAGGTATCTGACTGTGTCTTCACATGTAGTCATTTGGAATTAGATATTTCAAGTTTTTATTTAAATTATAGTTACTTAACAGTGTAATATTGTTTTCAAGAGTAGAATTCAGTGATTGATCACTTAAATATTTAACACCCAGTGCTCATTAATAAGTGCCCTCCTTAATACCCATCACCCACTTAGCCCACCCTCACAATCTCCCTTTCAGCAACCCTGTTTGTTTCTTATAGTTAAGAGTCTTATGGTTTGCTTCCCTCTTTTCCCCACCTTCCCCTAGGTTCATCTGTTTTGTTTATTAAATTCCATATATGAGTGAAATGGTTTTGGTGTCTATTTCCTTGATGATGAGTGATGGCGAGAATCTTTTCATGTGTCTGTTAGTCATCTGTAAATTTTCTTTGGAAAAAATCTGTTCCTGTCTTCTGCCCATTTCTTGATTGAATTATTTGTTCTTTGTGTGTTGAGTTTGATAAGTTCTTTATAGATTATGGATACTAGCCCTTTATCAGGTCTTCCTGATTCTATAGCCTGATTCTATACGGTCTTCCATTCTATAGGCTGCTTTTAGTTTTGTTGACTGTTTCCTCTGCTGTGCAGAAGATTTTTATCTTGATGATGTCCTAATGGTTCTTTTTTGCTTTTGTTTCCCTTGCCTCCCAAGACATGTCCAGTGCAACACTGCGATGGCCAAGGTCAAAGGAGTTGCTGCCTGTATTCTCCTCTGGGACTCTGATGGTTTCCTGTCTCACGTTTAGTTCTTTCATCTGTTCTGAATTTATTTTTGTGTCTGGTGTAAGAAAGTGGTCCAGTGGTTTGTTGAATGCACTAGTACTAGTTATGGTTAATAACCCTGCCTGTAGACATATTAATATAATCAGTTGACAGTACTACCCTGGGTCTAGGGGCTAGGCTCTTTCAGGTGACTTTGCTATCCTTCTTTTGAACCTCTGTGTGGTGCATTGTAGTTCATAGATATTTTTAATCAATTAAGCAACTTCAAATTAAGCAATATATTCCAAATTTATAGGAGACCTCATTCTATTCTTCCATTCTCCAAATAAAAAAAGACAATGAAATACAGTCCAAATAATTACATTTTGTAGCATTTTAAATAATTACCTACTATCCTGGTACATAATTCAGAAGTTTGCAAACAGAATTCTCAGTTGGACTCTTTTCATCCCCCATATTCAAATACTTGGATCCACAATAAGCTTAGAAAATAACATAGAAAGGGGCGCCTGGGTGGCTCAGTGGTTTAAGCTGCTGCCTTCGGCTCAGGTCATGATCTCAGGGTCCTGAGATCGAGTCCTGCATCGGGCTCTCTGCTCGGCAGGGAGCCTGCTTCCCTCTCACTCTCTCTGCCTACCTCTCTGCCTACTTGTGATCTCTCTCTGTCAAGTAAATAAATAAAATCTTAAAAAAAAAAAAAAAGAAAATAACATAGAAACATCTTTGTAAACTGGAGACATTAGATAATAGCCTGCTAAATGGAGAAATGGTTGGCATAATATTTATGATGTTTAAATCCTGGTGAGCTTCACCCACAACTTCATATGGATTTTGCCATCAAATTTTCTTACTGCAGGAGAATGACATAATAAAAAAAAAAAAATCCTGCAGACAGCCATGTAAAAAACCAGACTAATTTTAAATTTGTCACTTATATTTTAATATAATATAAATAATATAATATTTAAGTTATATTATCATTTAATAATAATTTAGGTTTGTTACTTATATTTAAAATTTGCCACTTATAATTCAATAATGTAAACTAGTAAGTCAGCACTCATTATTCCTTAAAATGGAAGTGCATTTGTGATACCTCCCTATGGGTTGCTTAATCCTCTGTTTACCAAGGACCTACTAGACAATAACAACTTTATTAACTTCATGCTCTTTATTCCATTAAGTGATGTACACAAACGTTCTCAATAAAATATAATTTATACTGATAATAAAGTGCCTTTTAAGATGAATCCATAATAATGGTTATTAACAGGTATGGTACATAGTATAAGAATATTAAAACTTAATGAATAAATATTAAATAAGATATCTGGGGCAATGGCAAAATAACTTAGTAAAAAGTAATCTATAATAATAAAATTCCATGCCCACTGCCAAATGGCTGAATTTTTATTGTCCAAGATACTCAACCCTCATGTAACTGTTACTAATTCTCAATAAATAATTCAAATTAATTTTCTGCAGATATCTAGGGAAAAAAAAGAAAATAATTGGTATTTCAACATGAGTTAAGAGTATTTCAAACAATCTGACACTGTGAAACTATATAGGAGATTTGAAAAATCCTTAATACATAATGAAAACTATGAATTTATTTTTAGAGCAAATTGCCAAAGAACTGTAATTGACAAGTTATATGCAAACAATAAACTCTGTTAGAAAAGTTTATCACTTCCTCAACTTATTAAAGACTTGTGTAAAGATTTATGCGAAATTAAATGAGATCATATTTAAGGATAAAAATACTTTTTTCTTTTTATCACTTTATTATGTATCTAAAAAGTGATTACTTTTATCACTTTTTATCACTTTAATTATGACTTCATCTGGCACATTTGATGTAATAATTCTCTCTAGACACAAAATTTCCATTTTTGCTTATGAACCTATTATTTTTATTTTTAATTTTTGTATTGTATTGTGGCTACACCAATTTACAGACTTACCAATAGTGTATAAGACTTCCCTTTTCTCTATACATTCTCACCAGCATTTGTTATTACTTCCCTTTTATTTTTTTTAAAAATATTTATTTATTTATAAGAAGGAGAAAGAGCACAAGCAGGCTTCCCACTGAGCAGGGAACCTGATGTGGAACTTGATCCCAGGACCCTCGGGTCATGACGTGAGCAAAAAAGCGGATGCTTAACTGACTAAGCCACCCAGGCATCCCTATCACCTCCCTTCTTGATAGCAGACATCCTAACAGGTATGAGGTGGTAGGTGGTATCACTGTGGCTTTGACTTTAATTTCCCTGCCGACTGGTAATATCAAACACTTTTATATGTCCCTGCTGGCCATTTGTTTCTCGTATTTGAGAAAAATGTCTGTTCAGGTCTTCTGCCCATCGCTTAATCCCATTGGTTATGTGTTTTCTGCTATTAAGTTACATGCATTTCTTATATATTTTGGATGTTAACCCCTTATCAGATATATAATTTGCAAATATTTTCTATTTGGTAGGTTGCCTTTTCATTTCGTTGATGGTTTCTTTTGTTGTACAGAAGGTTTTTAGTACAAGACAGTTCCACTTGTTTATTTCTACCTTTGTTGCCTTTGCTTTTATTTATAGCAAAATACATTGTGCAACTTATTTTGCAATTTTGCAAATTATATGCAAAAAGGTCATTGCTAAGATACTTGTCAAGATTACCTCCTATGTTGTCTTCTAGGAGTTTCTTGGTTTTGGGACTTACATCCAAGTTTTTAATCCACTTTGAGGTGATTTTTGTGTATGGTGTAAAATAGGTTTCCAGCTTCATTCTTTTGCATGTGACTGTCCAGTTTTCCTAACTCTGTTTATTTATGAGACTTTCTCCATTGTATATTCCCTAGCTCCTTTGACATAAATTAACCACACATGTGTGGGGTTACTTCTGTTCCATCTATCTATGTGTCTGTTTTTATGTCAATATGATATTATTTGAGTACTATAACTTTGTAATATAGATTGAAATCAGGAAGTGTGATGTCTCTACCTCTGTTCCTCTTACTCAAGATTGATTTGGCTATTCAGGGATTTTTGTGGTCTTATAACCTGTTATTAAGAAACTATCAAAACAACATGTTCAAACTTAAGATATTGTCAAATTCTTTACTCAAGGTTAAAGTTACATTTTGGGGGAACAAAACTTTTTGTAACATATGCTGTAATAGGGATATTTAAATATAATGTTTGAAATTCTATTTATTAATTTTGTGAAGATAGAAATTTCTTCTAATTTTTGTTAATAGAAAAGCTATATTTCTTCCATGGATTTTAGTGGTGTCAGTGGCTGGGTTTTGGTCTGTTTGTGTGTATTTGGTTATCTTGTTTGTGCCTACCAACTCCTTTTTAAGTTATTTTTATTATTTTGTGAAATGTCCCAAACATAGAGATTAGCTCATCTAATATGGTAAATACCAATTTATCGGTCCCTCAGTTCTTTCAAATTCTAATGGTCTGCTATTCATATTCATCTTTTTAAAAAAAGGTATAAACAAAACATTATAGATATGAATATAATAGATTTCATATTTCTTCCCATTCTCCTTTATTTATAAGGCTGTATTCACATTTCCAGTCATTGTTGTTACATTTGTTTTACATCTTATTTTATTTATTAGTTTATGTAATTTATTTAGTTTATTAGTTTACTTAGTTTAAATATATTTAGTTTATTAGTTTATTTAGTTTATTTTAGTTTAATTTTATTTAGTTTAGTTTATTTATAGTGACATATCAATAATATCACTGCACATTTTTAATGATACAATGTATAAATGATACCCTTCAGTTCACATAATTCAGCCACTTGGTTCTGTCAATCAACATTATGCTTTGAAAATTGATTATTCAAGTTAACATTAGATTTTTTAGATTATCCATAAAAATATATGTAGCTCTGAATTATTTGATTACTGCATAATACTTCCTCCATAATTAAAATTCTGTAAATACGTATTTTCACTGTTTTCTCTTTTTTACAATTTGTTTTATGAATAAGAACATTGGGTTTATATTACATTTGCTATTGAGTCTTTGTAAGATACAGGACTTCTCTTTACTCCTATTTTTTTAATCAGTAATTTTGTCTCCTTTTTAAAAGTTATATTTTCCTATGACTTTTTAAATTGTGGTTATATATACATAACATAAAATTTACCATTTTAATCATTTTTATTTAAGTGTACAATTCAGTGATGATAAGTATGTACTAGTTTTATTTTCATTTAGTTCAAATACTTTTTAATTTGTTCTTAGAATTCATCTTTGACCCATGTGTTCAAAGTATATTGTTTAATGTCTAAATATTTGAGACTTTTCTTTTTGTTATTGATTTCTAGTTTAATTCCATTTTGCTCTAAAACATACTTTGTATGATGTCCAACCATTTACATTTTTTTAAGGATTTATTTATTAGAGAGAGATAGGGAGAGAGTGAGAGAGGTGGGAAAGCAGGGGGGCAGGTGGAGGGAGGAGCAGAGGGAGAGGGAGAGAGAAACTTAAGCAGACTCCATGCTGATCACAGAGCCTGACATGGGGATCAATCTCAGGACCCTGAGATATGGACCTGAGCTGAAACCAAGAGTTGGATGATTAACCAGCTGCACCACCCAGGTGCCCCCATTTAAAATTTTTAGTGTGTTTTATAGGCCAGAGTATAGTATATTTTAGCAAATGTTCCATGTTAACTTGTAGAGAATGTATTCTGTTGTGAAACAGTATTGCATAAATGTCAATTAGGCCAAATTAATTATTGGCATATTCAGCTCTATGTCCTTACTAGATATTTTCTTGTTTAATCTATAATTTACTGAAATAGGGCATTGAAGTCACCAATTATATGTTTTAATATATGTTATATAAATACATTATATGTAATATAACCATTTATTTGTTTTTCTTTTCAGTTCCATCAATTTGGGTGTTATGTGCTTCGATACTTTTGTTATGTGCAGATAGATTTGGACTGTTGTGATTTCTTAAAAAACTGATTCGGGACGCCTGGGTGGCTCAGTTGGTTAAGCAGCTGCCTTCGGCTCAGGTCGTGATCCCGGAGTCCTGGGATCAAGTCCCACATTGGGCTCCTTGCTCAGCGGGGAGCCTGCTTCTCCCTCTGCTTCTGCCTGCCTCTCTGTCTGCCTGTGCTCACTCTCTCTGACAAATAAATAAATAAAATCTTTAAAAAAAAAAAACAAAACTGATTCCTAATTAATTATGTAATACCCTTCTTACCTCTGACAATTTCATGATATGAATTATGCTTCTTTTTTCATTTAATATAGTTATTACAAGTCCTTTGATTGTTGTTAGCATGGTATACTTCTCTCCATACATTTACATTGAACCAATCAGAATCTTTATATTTTGGGTACATTTTTTGTATTCAACATATGCTTGGTTTTAGTTTTGTATTCACTGTGTCAGTCTCTGTGTTTTAGTGGATGTACTCTGATCACTACCTTTAATGTGATAAGTGGTATAATTCGGTTAATAGCTACCGTACTTGCAACTGTTCTCTAGTTTGCACTTATTTTTTGGTTCTTTTATTTTGCTATAGTTCCCTGCTGTGGGTTTAACTGAGCATTTTATATATTATTATATTATTCCATACGTTTAAAAAATATTTTAATGGTTGCCCTAGAATTTCCAATAAACATTAAAACTAACACAATCAATCTTCAAACAACATTATAATAGTGGGTGGGTAGTACAGATACCTTATAACAGATCATTCTTGATTCCTCTCTCCCATTCCTTGTGTCACTCGTGTCTTTTGACTCACTTATCTCTATGCTTTAAATGTCCAACACATCATTACTGTCATTATTTCAAATATTCAGTTAAACCACACTCCTTAAGAATAAAAATTAAAATATTTTTATTTCATACATTCTTTATACAGTGATTTTTTTTCTTTATATGGATTGATGCAGCTGACACATTTTCCCTCGACCTGAAGAACTCCTTTTAATATTTTTTTTGTAAGTCAAGACTTCTGGAGATGAATATCATCAGTTTTTCTTGGTCAGAAAAGTTTTCTTTCTCCTTCATTTTAAAATGCAAATTTCTCTGGTATAGAAATCTAGATTGCTAGTCTTTCTTCCAACACTTTAAAAATTTCACTCCAGTCTTTTTTTGCTTGTGTGAAAGCTACTTTCTTATCCTTGTTCCTCCTTAGTAAGGTTTCCCTCCACTATTCTTTCAATATCTTCCCTTTGTTTTTTGATTTCTTGCCGTTTAAATACGTTTCTGTTCTCTTTTTTATTTGCATTTGCTTGTATTTATCCTGATTGATGTTCAGTGAACTCCCTTAATCTGTGAGTTTCTTTCATTCATTTGGAAAAATTTTCAGACACTCTTTTTCAGAGATTTCTTCTGCTTTGGACATGTAGTATTAAGTATATGGGAACTGAATTAAATAGACCTTTAGTGTGAGGATTTATGTGATTCTGGCTATGAGCTGGATTCTGCAGAATGTTTGCTCTACCTAAAAGTACCAGAAGCTTCAAATTTCTTTCAGTGTCCTTGCCTTCAGCTCCCCTCTTGACTCTGACTTTGGAAGAAAGAGACTGATTTATGGCTCTTGCTATTGTGATCCACTCTTTCTATTCCGGAGCCATCTAGGTGACTATAGATACATGTGAAGAGGCTTTAATCTTAAGAATAAAACTCTGATTTATTCGCTGACCGTTATCTCTGGTTGTGACCCTTAAAAGTGTTTTGCAAATAGTATAGCATTTCTTTTCACCTTTAGGTAAACTCAAAGGTTAGAGGGCACTCAAGTAGAAGGATTATTCCCCAGACTAGGATAAATCTCTAGGAAAGCCCTTCCCTAGAGATTAGGCCTTTGCTATGAAGAAGGCTTTGAGTATATTTCACAATGATTACTGTTTCTATCCCCCTGTCAGCAACACAAAGAGATCTTTCTCAGCTCTTCACTATGAGGACCTAGAGGCATTTTCCGAGGTGTAAGTATAGGGGTCCCTATAAGACTGTGGCCCCCAAGAGATTCTCACTCGCACTACTCCACATTCATCTTTCAGCAAGTAATCAGTGTAACCTTTTCGATGTTCTTACCAGTATATGGCTCCATGGGCATATGCTCTAGGTTAGCAGCTCTAACTAGCAACTCTGATTTTCCTATGTATTTCTAGATTATGGGGATGGAGATTTTGTTCTGTGATTCCAATTTTCTGATCGTTTTAACAGAACTTTGTCTCTTAATTTATTTCTAATTTGTTCATTAATTTCTGATTTGTTCAGTTTTTCTTGTTGCAAGGATGAATCATAACTTCCAATCTCTTTACATATTAGAGATGAGACCAGAATTTATAGTTTTTTAAAACTGTTTTTTTGTTATTACCTTAAAATTTATTACCTATTTTAATTAATCTAAGTCCAGCTTCAAATGGCCCTTTAATGCTTCATATGTAGGACAGGTACTTATTACAGAGTGTTTCCAAATCTTTTTCATACCTTTATTATATTATTGTTATTCATCTCATTTACCCATATGCTATTATTAAATATATTTTTACTATCATTATACTAAGCAGTACCTTAAAGATAAAAGATAAGAATTTAACTTCATTTATTCCTTTTAAGACATGCTTTCTTTAAGTCTTTCCCATCAGTTTATTGTTCCAGCTTTTGTTCCCGGTAAGCAAATCTTGACTGTGTGTCTTTGGATGAGCACACCTCTATGGATTTTGGTGCAGTAGTTTGGTCTCTGGTGGGTCCAAGTGGATTCATTGATTCTAAGTTTGTCCCTCTTCTTGTTGTAAGGATAGGAATCATGACTGCCAAGTTCTTTACATGTAAGATCTAATACTAGAAGTCTCCTTTATAGAGTTTTCAATTTTCCAATTTATGGAATCATATTGTGGTTATGGATCATAGTGAAAAAAAACCCATTTAGTGGTTACCGAATACTTCATTGAAAATACTCTGATGTACAAAGATTTTTTTTTAAATAGACATAAAATTAATTATTTTCTTAATTTAGCAGTAGTCAATTGGCCAATGAATCCTGCTTCTCTAATGGTTGTTATAGGTGAAATGGTCATATGTTGCAGATCTTCATCTGAGTTGTTTCAGTTGTTGGAAAACAAATAGACTCATGTAGCTTATTTTTTCCTTCCAGATCCATGGCCCCATCCCAGCTCACAGAAGATGAACATAGATGACAGTTACATGACTTTACATGTTTAGTCAAACTATGATTATTTTTGTAAAGCACTTTGAGTTTCTTGGGCAAAAAGATCCATAATGTTATCCATCTTTGTTAGTCACAAAGTAAGAATCCAGAATCTAGCTTGGGATTCATGAAATTTTCCTGCAGATGAACAGCTAAAAAGTTGGGAATAGCTAACTAAAAAAGACTAACGATCCTCTATGTGGAAAGAATGCTTTACCACCGAAGAAGGAAAAAAAAAAAAAAAAAAGGATATATTTTAAAGGCAAAAAAAACCATGATGTTTCCTAAAAACGACAAAAGATTTCTTCCTACTATAGTATGAAATTGTTAGACAGGCAGAAAAAGAGTATAGTCAGGGATCTGTCGTGAAAGCTTTAAGAGAAATGCTAAGGAATCTGGATCCAATTCTTAGGCAAAGAGGAGTTTGTACCAAGGCAATGTAACAGATAACCAGGGCTTAAAGGACCACAGCTGAAACAGGAAGAGAGAGCAAGAGAGTCAAGAAAACATTAAGACCAAATTGGCAGATTTTTATCTTTAAACATAGAAGTTGAGGGAAAGATAGAAATCAAGATTGCTGTTAGATTTCTAGGTTGGGTGATTAAAAGGACAGTCCTGATATCTTCTGAGTAATTAAAAAAAATGAGGGGGACACATTTGAAATGGGGTCAAATGGAAAAGGTGGGATAGGCCCAGTTTGGTATTCTACAAATGGGGAATTTGTTGATATAGCATATTCATAGTCCATAAGGTAGTACTTATAGTAAAACCATAAGAGCAATTACAAAGAAGAAAGCAAAAGTAAAAACTCCATGAAGTATCAAAATTTAATAGAAAAAGAGGAATAAAGGAAATAAATATAATAAAAGGAATAAAAAGAGGAATAAAGGAAAATGAGGGAACAGAAATGTCTAAATGGAGAATGCAGGATAAATGGTATCACTTTTTTCATCAGAAAATTATTTAAGAAGAAAAATATGGTTAACAATATTGAATGAAGTGAATCAGAGTACAATATGTCTATTGTTCTTAGAAATGTTGACTTTACCAGTGAATTGCTTTTCCAGAGAAATTTTAGTAGAGTCAGGAGAATACATATAGATGTTGATAGGTTAAGATACTATACCAAAAGACGCTGAAAGAATTTAGTTGCAAAATGGAGAGAGAGAGAGAGCACATATGCTTGAGAGAGTGGATGAGAGAGTGCAAGAGAGAGTGAGCAAGTGAGCTATAGCTGGAGAGGAAAGTCTGAATATGTGTGTATGTGTATTGTCACAAAAAAGACTTGAGCACATTTATATTCTAGGGGAAAAGGGCAAGTATCATGAATAAGGATGCAGATGCAGAAGAGATGGCAGATTCCTGAGTAAAAGGGAGGGGTCTGAGAGACACTTCTTCTCCTGGGACTTTGGATAATTGATTTACCCTCTTCGTAGGTAGGTAAGTGTGTTAGTTAAAGATGATATGGAGGGCTGACAGAGAATTGCAGAAACCATACTTTATAATTTTATTATCTTTCTTATAAATCTGAGGTGACATCATCAAGTTAGACATTTAACTCTGCCAATTTCTAACAGGGTTTGCACTAAAGTAAACTTTTATCCACAATCTTTACAAAAGCTCATGATTCATTGGTGGTCTGTCATTCTGAAAACAAATTTTTAAAAATAATAAAAAAATAAATAAATTTGTGTCCTCTTGTGTAGTACACTGAAAGTAAATCCTGTATTGTTTGAAACTTTATGAACTATTTGGATGTTTACTTCAGGTAAAACTATGACCACATGTGAAATGCTAAATGTGAAAAGCCAGAAAATAAGATAGGCTTGCCTCTTTGTCTCCCTGTTTCTTTATCTGCTCCACTTTCTTTTCTGCATCTTTACTAGGCTCAGGTAAAGGGCAGCAGCTGCTCTGGAAGTGTCACACCAGCTTGTGCACAGACGCTTCTTACCCATTGTGAGTGAAATTGACTAGAATCACACAATCTTCATCAATTTCCCACTCAGTAGAAATCAGTTTTCTATGCAAGGGGGCTATACTACATTTACTCTGCAGCTGGTAGTCCCATGGAGCTAAGCTGGAGGGAGAAAAGGAGATGACCTGCTGCTAGTGAATGATGCGCTCTGTGCGGGTGTGCTCACCTGATTTTGCAATTGGAATCAGCCCCCTATATAAGAAGAGCAGTGGAGGCTCTGGTTGAATTGAAGGAAATGAAGAGTTTCTTGTTTCGATTCCCAACTTCCATCTAACGCATAACTAATGAACTAGCATTCTGCACAGCGGTACTATCTTCCACAGGCAGCAATTACATAAGAATAGCACTCCAAACTTGGTGTTCTGTGACTGGCTGGCACACAAGCTGCTAGAGTGGGAAGAAGATTTTCACACAGATGTTAGCTAGAAAATAGACGATGGAAGTGACTACAGCTTACTGGGATCACAATAGGAAAGGACAAAGATTTAAATTTAAAATGTTTAATGCACACGATGATTCATACTAAAGATACATATTTTTTCTTTGTGTGATTTATGAGACTTCTAAATGGGTAGATTTCAACTAAAAGTACAAATGGGGTGATGTTCAATTTCAACTAAAAGTACAAATAAGGCCTGCGGTGCTCTCCCAATAACCTGAATTGGAATTTCCTATGGAATTTATTACAAAGTGGATTCCTAGACAATGCCTTATGATTCTAATCAGTAATTATGAATGAAGCACAAGAATTAGTCACACATAACAACTCTGAAGGTAATTATTGTGCACAATAAAGCTTAAGAACTACTAGTGTATACTGACCTTGATAAGTGACAGAAGCAACACATTATGAAAAGAGAATTCAAAGGCACCTTCAGTTTTACATGTTACATTTTTAAACTAGTCCCAGTTAAATAAACCCTATTGTGACAAAAAATAGGAAATGGAAATTATATGGATAAAGAACAATTATCTAAGTAGTTGTAGTTATCATTTAAGTAGTATTAATTGATTTTCTTCCTACAGAGAGAACAATTGGGCCAAGAATTTGAAGATATTTAGTAATTACTACTGACTTCAAGTGTCTTAGAGCTAGATGGCAAACATTTCTACCAGAAAAAAAGGCTCAAATGTCTTGCTGAAACAAAGAGATAACCCTACTTGTTATGGAACTCAATTTGTACATCACTTCAGTCCATAAATGCAAATATACAGCATAATATGTGCCTCTACTCTTTTTTGAATAAATGGTATTGCTCTTTAACTATACCAATCCCATTTCTGCTCCTACTCCCAATCCAAGTTCTGACTGTGCCTCAAAATCCATGTCAACAAGGCTTGCCATTTTCCTAATCTCCAAATTATAACTGATTAATAAATGATTTCATGGAAAAAATTTTTCTTTTAGTTTAGGAAAATGCACTAGATTAGAAAAATATATAAAACACTAATTTAATCTTCCAAAGAATTTTACAAAACATATACACATATATTAATTAATAAACCTTTATGGGCTTAACTTTTAAAAGTCAGATATAGATAATATCTTATTCTACCGAACAATGGAAATTACCCTGGTTTTTTTTTTTATGGTCTTGGAAATAGAAATGTCCAGTTTCACAAGCAATTTACTTATATAAAAATATGCAATCAAGGAAGTAAAGATGCTATCCAAAATTTGGCTACTGCTTCAATTAGTTCCTAGGGAATTAATTCACTGAAAAAATATTATTCAGCAAAACTGAGCATAAAATTTATAATCTAATCAGTTTAGGAAATAGTCTTTGAAATTCAATTAACCTATCTAGAACAAAGAATAATATGCATTAGCAGAATCTACCTTTAAAACGTTCAGATGTCTGATGCCTTAAAATCAAACATTATTGATGAGTATACTGCCACCTTTGCTACATACACCAAAGGAAGTGTTTACACACTGAAATAAACAAACTTTGTAGTGCTTATGCTTATTCTGAACTTTCTGTATCAATGAACAAGAAAACAAAGTGTAGCCAACCAATTAGTAATCACCATTTCTCTTTTCAGGGAGATTTTATTGATACTTGGCTTTCCAAATATTAGCATGTCATCTGCTAAATAGTTTCACTGTGGAAATGAAATGGTAGGGAATGATTTTTATGTATTGTTTTTTTGTGTCTTGCATAACTACTAGTATAATCTGTGCATCTCTAAAGGCAGTGGAAACAGAACACTGAAATCTAATGAAAAAGAGTGATAAAGAAATCAAATCTTTTTACCCTTAAATATACAACCTCTCCAAAACAAAACAAAAACAAAACAAACAAAGAAACAACAACAACAAAAAAAACTGTACTTCATGGTAATATGCTATATCTCAGGTTCTATAATGATCTCTGGTGACATCTTTCCTTCAACCCCAAATCTACCTAGGTCAACCTGATCACTTTTTTGTCCCTCCTCCATTTTGTATTCAGAATCTTTCAGCATTTAGAAATTACTTTGTGATTACTCTTTCTCCATTACTAGTCTCTCAATTCCTTGAGAATATGGACCAAAATTTGCCCATTCGATATCCTCAGAATCTAGACTATATTTTGTATGTATCAGGCAGTTAATAAAATTTTGAAGGGAAAATAAAAATCATTTAAAAAGAGTCCTGAATACTAACGTGACACATGATATCTTTTGAAAAACAGAGATTATCTCCTCACAAATCTTTCTTTCCTCCCAAGCTTTATAAAACAGAACAATATTCAGGGATTGGGGGTACAGAATTAACTCATACTGCTTATGTTTCATACTGCTTGTGTATCAATCATAAGACTAGTAACCTTTATTCAAACTGTGCTCTATGTGGATTGTGCTGAATTTACTTACATCTGGAACAGCTACACTTAACATCAGACTTTCAATTGCTTGCCATTCACTGTAGAACTGGCGGGTATTAAAGGATGAATATTTTTAATTAAAAACAAATACTACCTAAGTAATTGTAGTTTATTAACTTCATAGACATATTTCAAGGCTTAGTATTTATTTGTCAATTACAAGGAATTATAGGAAACAAGAATTACACAAAACAAAATAATAAATTTTTAAAAATTGGATACATAATATATTTTCAGTATATGTGATACAGTCCACTGGTATCATCTATGTCTCATAACAAAGTACTTGTTATAAGCTCCAAAGGTAATCTTGAGTTCTTTGAACTAAAGTTACAAACAATAGAAAAGGTAAAAATACATTTAAATTGATAGTAATTGGCCTTAGCTTTGCAGTCTATTCTATGTTAATTTGTAAAATGCAGTGTTTTCTACTCTTGCACTATATATCTTTTATTAATACTTACAGCCAACAATTACTATACCTAAAAATAAATATGTCAAATTTTCTAATCGGTATTTATTTTAACCCCAACTCATCTTTGTATCATTTAAAATGTTTATAATGCTTTTGTCTTTTTGAGACATCTAGCCATTCTACGGGCTGGTATTTTCCACTTTTCCAATCTTACTTGTTCACACATTAAAAATTATAGAAAAGAGCAGAAACTACAATAATAAAAGAAATCAACCATGTATTTCCCACGATAATCTAGTGCAGAAAAAAAAAAAAAAAGGAATGTGGTGTGTATTGGGAGAATATCCTAATTTAGAAAATTCACTTGTGATATACCACTTTCAGATATTCCAATTTTTTCCTCTCTCATAGATTACTATCAAAGACTGATAAACAGAAATAATTAAGTATATCTACATGTATTCTACTGAAAGAATAATTCATAAAGAGACAATTTGCCTTCAAAGAGAAAAATGTATCAAGTTCTAAAATGACCACTTCATCATGAGAGAATGAAAATAAGTGATAAAGCAAACTTGACAAGATGTGAGACACAAGTCTCTCATTTCTTTATTTAGGGATATACATTTATTTGGAGGGACTTTTTAAAACAGAACTCACACAAACTTCTGCTGTATCTCTGTAATAGGTATAAAATGGCATGTGACAAGCAAGATGGTTGTGCATTGGGACTGAAGAAAGATCCTATTAAAAAAAGGGGAAAATGGTTCTTAACCATACCATATTTTGAAGCAACAACTGTCAGTATTATATAAATTCTAATTAAGTACATCTCTTTAAATAGAGAAAACCAGAGTCATATGAGGACTTAAATGAAAGTTATTATCTATTAGTAAGTAACATAAATCTATTTTAAAAAGCAGCAAAAATTTGTAACAGAGTTAATACAATATATAATATCTTAACTAAAATTACCTTAGGGATTCCTGGGGCTTGCAAAACACCAAAATTTATTCCCTCTTTTTTGTTTTCATTTTCTCTCTGATTTTCAAAGAAATCTATACTCCATGAAAAATTTCAGAATTTGAAGGTATCAAGGCTATCAAAAGCAAGGAGTATCAAAGTTATGAGTGAGTAACTGCAATTTTTACGAAAGCTATGAGATTTGTGCATTGTGATATTAACAAATTAGACAGAATGTTGTTAGATCAAATATGAGTTATAGTTTCTGGGATTGCATAAAACTGGGGCACCTAAGTTTCTCAGTCGATTGAGCATCCAACTCTCGGTTTCAGCTCAGATCATGCTCAGCACAGAGTCTGCTTCAGATTCTCTCTCCCTCTTGCTCATGCTCACTCTCTTTCACAATAAATAAAATCTTTAAAAAATTGTATAAAACTTTAATTATAAGTATATATGAGTCTGGTGGTGGGTATTAAGAAGGGCACGCATTGCATGGAGCACTGGGTGTGGTGCATAAACAATGAATCTTAGAACATTGAAAAAATAAAATAAAATTTTTAAAAAAGGAAAAAAAGAAGCATATATGCATATGTATAAGTATATATATGCTATAAAATACATAATAAATTATACATAGTGATAACAATGTGTATATACATTATACAGATATATAATATATATAATATAATATATATAATATATATATATAATCAAACCATTATTCTGCATGTATGTATATCCCAAATTAGGATATCAAAGTGACAGTTATACTTTCTATATATTAAATGAACATAACTCTGTTATATCTTTAATTCATTTGATCAACGATACATACTTCAAATTTTTAAGGGTGGCATAGAAACCATTTCAAAACTTTTTAGATATATAGCCAGTAGAAAGTTAACTAACCTGTGATATTGTTCTTTAAAACATCTGTTAAAAGATAATGTATTTTACCAAAATACATTTATATAAAAGATAATAATAGAGGTTAAGAGACACATGCATTTATGCCTTCCTCTATTACACCTAACATAGCGCCTGGAACACAACCAATGTACAATATGTATTTGGAGAACAAATGAAAGAATACAAATGGTAATTCTACTAAGATTTTAAAAGAAAGATTTTCGACTTCCGGTTTGGCATGTAAGGAGCTTGTAAGTCCTCACTCCGTACTAACAACTAAAAAAAAAACCCTGAGTATCAACAACTCTTCCTGGATCTGACAAAGATGTGAATTCACTGGGCAAACAACTGCTCCCAAGATTGGAGAGACAGGTGAATACAGGGAATCACAATTTACTGGAACATAAACACATGCTCAGAAACCTGCTGGAACCAGTGCAGGGGTAGGAAAACCTAACCTGTAACTGACAAACAGTTGAGGACTCAGTGTAGACAAGTCTGAGAGTTTAAAACTCCAGGGAAAACTAATCATAAGAGTGGTTGTGCATTTTCATGTTTTGCTTGCAAGAGTTGGACCACATTCTTACAGTGAAGGCCACACAAAAATACCATCACCATTCTAGAAGGGGGAGGAGAAGGTAACTATTTTGAAATATACCAGAGTATTCTGTTCTTAACAAGATCTGCCATCAAGAGAAAAAAAAAAAAAAAATTAAGGGTAATTGACCTGAAGGAAGATAACCATCCAATTTCAGCCAGCTTCAGCATATGGGAGAAGGCAAAGGCAAATACCCAACTCTGGCCATGTCTAGCCATCCTGTCCCACTCAAGTGGGGCACAGCAGGGGACAGAGAAGCACTTCTGAAGTTCACAGTCCAGCAGCACAGGCTCACTGAAGACTGAGACCAAATCATAGAACAATCCCCTTCCTTCACACCTTATCACACTACTAAAGCTTAATTTCCTACAGTTCTTTTTACCCAGCCCCTCAGGTTCAGCTATCAAGAAAAAAATTACAAGGCATACGAAATGGCAAAAACACAATTTGAAGAGACATAGCAAGTACCAATGGCAAGGATGTTGGAATTCTCAAACAAGGAATTTAAAACAAGTATGACCAATAATGCTAAAGGCCCTAGTGGGTAAAGTAAACACCATGCAAGAACAGACGGGTAATGTAAAAAGAGAGAGGAAATTCTAAGAAAAAAATAAAACATAAATGCTAGAAGTAAAAAACAAAAACAAAAACAAAAACAAAAAACTATAACAGAAATGAAGAATGCCTTTGATGGGCTCATTCGTAGATTGGATCCACTGAGGGAAAAGTCTCTGAGATTGAGGATATGTCAATACAAATATCCAAAATAAAGCAAGTCAAGAAAGACGGACACCTAGGTGGCTCAGTCAGTTAAGCATCTGCCTTTGGCTCAGATCATGATTCCAGGGTCTTGGGATTAAGCACTGCATTGGGCTCCCTGCTCAACAGGGAGTCTGCTTCTCCCTCTTCCTCTGCCCTCCCCCCTGCTTGTGCTCTCTAGCTCTCTCTTTCTCTGTGTCAAATAAATAAATCAAATTCAAGAAGAAAGGAAGGAAGGGAGGGAGGGGACCGAAAAAAAAAGGGGTGGGGGAAGACACAGACTATCCAAGAACTCTGGCACAATTAGAAAACATGTAACATATGTGTAATGGAAATATTAGAAGAAAGAGAGAAAAGAATATAAGAAATACTTGAAATAAGAAGAGCTGAAAATTTCTTCAAATTAGTGGCACAAACCAAATCACAATTCCTGAAAGCTCAGAAAACACTTACTAAAATAAGTGCCAAAATAAAAATAGGCATTTTATATGCAAACTGGGCATATTATATTTAAACTGCAGAAAATAAGAAATAAAGAAAAGATCTTGAAAGAAGTCAGAGAGAGAAAAAATAAAATAGAAACTTATCTATGGAGGAACAAAGAAAAGAACTACATCTGACCTTTTCTCAGAAACCACACAAACATGAAGAGAATGGCCTGAAATATTTAAAGTGTTGAATGACAAGACCAAAATCTAGAATTCTGTACCCTACCAAAGTATCCTTCAAAAGTGAAGGAGAAATACTTTCCCATACAAACAAAAATAGAGGGAATTTATGAAAAAAAAATTGAGGGAATTTATGGCTAGTAAGCTTGCCTTTCAAGAAAGAAGAAAAAGGATATAGGTCAAAAACTCAGATCATTAAGACCATTAAGACTGTATTTCAAAATACTTGAAAACTACCTAAATATTAAATAAGTTCATCAAGGAATTATTGTGGAAACTGAAAATCATTTAGAACTTGAGTGCAGGGGCACCGGGTGGCTCAGTCATTAAGCATCTGCCTTCGGCTCAGGTTATGACCCAGGTCCTGGGATCGAGCCCTGCATTGGGCTCTCTGCTCCATGAGAAGCCTGCTTCTCCTTCTCCCACTCCACCTGCTTGTGTTCCCTCTCTAGTTGTGTCAAATAAATAAAATCTTAAAAAAAAAAAAAAGAACTTGAGTACAATTAAATTATTTGTAATAATGGTACTTTAAAAGTAATTCATATTTAGTTTTTAAGAAAAAAATAGAAGTTTGAATATAACTGAGCTAAGTGATCAACTCTAGAACCCCAAATTTTTTAAAAAAGCAGATAATCTATTTGAACTGAAATTTAAAAGGGGGGCACCTGGGTGGCTCAGTCAGTTAAGCATCCAACTCCGTTTCAGCTCAGATCATGATCTCAGGGTTGTGAGATCAAGCTCCACGTCAGGATCCATGCTCAGTGTGGAACTAGCTTCAGATTCTCTCTCTCCCCCTCGGCTCCTCCCCCCCACTCACATTCTCTTTCTCTCTCAAATTTAAAAAAAATAATAAAAATAAAAATTAGAAAAAAAAAGCTACATGAAAAAGGGCAAAAGACCTTAATGGAAGCTTAATAAAGAATGAAACTTAAATTTCCAGTAATGAAAGAAAAGTATACTTCATCTCATTCACTTCAGCTAAACACAAATGAAAATCTCAAGGAGGTATCATGACAAATCAAACAGATCAGCAAAAATTTTCAAAAGCTTTGACCCACAGATGATTTGGGGGTGGAAATGGATCACTTTCATTCTACACATGCTGAAACAGAGGCATTAAGATCTCACCTCACAATGACAAGTGTCAGGGAATGGATGAAAATGGGCTGGTTCACAAACACACACTTGACCTCTATAATTTACTGCCTCCCAAGAACAGAAAAAAAATTGTACAAAGGAAAACAGTGAGAGCCCCTCTCTCCAGACTTCCTGGAGCTCCTGTACCTTTTATACGATACATGTTGGCTTTAAATTTAATATTAAACTGCAAAAACAAAATAAATATTTTGCTCAACTGATTTAAACTATGATAAAGCCTCAAGGTCACCAAGTTTCTTGGTTTTATCCTCAATTAAAGAATTCTACTTAACAAGTATTCTTGGGAATATTTATGCTATTCCCATTCGAAATACTACCACAAAGATGAGATTTAGTTTACCTGTCCTCAGAAGACCTACCCTCCCATCTAAGCAACTTCCCTTCCTCCTTTGCCCATTCCTTTTTCTTATCTCTTCTTTCCTTTCTTTATGTTGTCCACAAGGTACACTGTGCTACACCAAACATTGTACTAAATGCAGGAAATACAAAGGTGAATTTTTAAAAAATCACCCCTTTTTTGGTAAAGTTCACAGTCCAGTGTGAAGATTTCTTGAGGGAAAAATGATATATTCATATTCATTAATGTACTACTACTCCATAAATAAACAGCATGCTAGCTTTCTTCATAGAGGTGATCCTTGATATCTGCTCAGAGAGACTTTGATATCTTCAGCTGATATTCCTAACCATATATGTAAAGACCATTGATTTGAGAAAAATAATAAGCAATTAATGAACTAATCATATTCTTACAGTTAACCATATTCTCCTTTCAGATCACAATAAAGATGATCAACCTATAGTTAGAATCAAATACAGAGTTGTGGGAGGTTGTCAGAGTTGATAAATTTTTTTGAAATGTGAAGCGATAATTGCAATGTTATTTGTAGGCTCAAAGGATTCCCAGTTATACATGAATTACATCAATTATCTCTAATAGGGATGGCAGAGGAAGAAGCATGGAGTGGCTTAGAAATAATTTATATTGCATGAATAAACTATTCCTTTGGCTCACATCAACAGGTTTTATGATTATGTAACCAATTACAAAATGAGTTGAAAATAGGAATTGTCACTTACAGGAAGTTTTTTCCATGAAAAACTTTTAAAATGTTCACAAGTTTAAAACTTATTTTTGCCTGAAAAACACTCTTAGATTACTTGGATTTGACCATGAGTAAAAATAGTTATCTAAACTAAATGTGGTAATATAATTTGTATTTTATTTTTAGGTTAAACATTTACTCCTTATTATGTGCTTATGAAATAGGTAAATTAATTTCTTACCCCTTGTGAAATGTAAACTTACTAACATTTTTTGCTCAGACATGCAGGTTAATCCTATATTAGTGCTTTATGTTATGCTGAGTGAACTTGTAGTCAGAGAAGCTACCTAATTTCCTTACTAACACTTCACATTTTCCCCTTTCCCTCTTTTTTTGTCAGAATAGAATGATATGAATTTTAAATGAAACACTACTCTTATTTTTCTCCTACAATATTCTGGGATATGTCTAAGCATCAGGACTATCAGTGGCAAGAAAAAGGCCAGTGTCAAACATATTCCAGAAGTAAACCTCTTTTCCACCTTTCCATAATTCTGGCCAAGGTGCTTCTCACCTCCACAGCGCCTTCACCATGCATTATTATTTAACTCACATTTTTTAATTCCTTACTTCAGGGAAATCTCCTGGAAAAAGTTAGATCTCTCCATTCCTTTCCTAATTCTACAGGGTTGTGAGTTGGAAAGATGGTTTTATTTTGAGGTAACATTTTGTATTTAGTTTTAAATTCTGTGATATAATTTTATGTCAAAAGGTACAAAAATAATACAAAGAACTCTCATAAACTCTTTACTCAGAACTGCCAATTGTTTATATTTTCCTCATTTGCTTTAATGGTATATAAAACATTTTATGTGGATGCTTGTTTTTCTTTCAACATTTTATTTTACTACACTCTCTTCTTATGTGGTTTCTGACAAGTCCACTATTATTTTTATCTATCTTCCTCTGTACTTAAGTTTCTTCTCATCTCTGGCTTCATTCAAGATTTTCTCTATTTTTGGTTTTCTTTTGTTTGAATAATATAAGCCAAGATATTTTGGGGGAAGGCAGTATTTGTCCTACTTGGTATTCTCTGAGCATCCTAGATTTGTGGTTTGGTATCTGTCATTAATTTTGAAAAGTTCTTGACTATTATTACTTCAAATATTTTTTTCTGCTATTTTTTTCTCTTTCCTTCCTTCCTGATAATCCAATTTAGGTAGTTTCCAATGATCTATCTATTCTGTCTACAAGTTTACTGATCCTCTTCTTAGCTGCATCAAGTTTACTGAAGAACATCATAACATCATAAGAAGTTTTATTTTATTTTGTTGTGTTATTTTTTATTGTTTTTGACTTCAATGTTTTATTTTGATCCTTCTTAAATTTGTCATTTGTTCTTACATAATTACTTTTCTATTAAAACTCTAAGCAAATTAATCACAGTTGTTTTAAATTCTCTAATAATTCCAAAAATCTGTCTCATACCTGATTTTACTCCTGATAACTGTTTTGTCTTTATAGGTTGGGCTTTTTTCCTTGCCCACTTACCTTGTTATTATTTTTGTTGAAAGGCAAGCAAGTATCCATTGATAGGGAATTGAGGCAAACAGACCTGGTATGTGAAGACGTATGTTAATCTCATCAGGAATGGGCTCCATTAATATTTTTTGCACCTAGAGATGCTAGAGGCTTCAAATTATTCTATTGTCTATGTTTATGTCTCTCCTCTTGATTTTAGGTTTCCCTAAATATCTTCATCAGAGAGAATAAATACCTTGTTGTTTTTCTGTTTATAATCCACTGTTACTATAGTAGAGCCTTATTGTGGTGGTAGTAAGAAGAGAAAAGAAAGTAGTCTATATAGTCTTCTGATTAAATCTCCATCCTTGAGACACTAGGCCTTGTTGTGGAGAAGACTCTGGGTTTTATTTCAGTAATTATTCTCCCTCTCCCTCTGTCACATTCAGAAGGGTATTTTTCCTGGATATTCTTTGTGAGAATCTAGTAAGGTTTCTGTGAGTAAATCAAATGAATGTGATAGGTCCCCCTTAAAGTCCCAGCCTCCAGGAATTTCTCACTCTCATATTCATCCCTACTAAGCCTCCAGCGATTTACCAAAAATACCATTTCTTCTGAGATCCTACCAAATCATCGCTTCTGCTGCAATTAAGCAGATCTTAGCTGGATTTGACTGTCTGCAGATCTGGGGATAGAAGTCTGTCCTGCCATGTCAGTTTTCTGGTATATCCAAGAAAAATTGTTTATTTTCAGTCCGTTCAGGTTTTTCTTGTTATAAAGATGAAAATGACAACTTTCAAATTTTCTACATGTCACAGATGAAACTAGAAGTATCATCAGCAAAATTTATCTATTAGTTTTAGTACCTATTGATAATTTTCTAACCCCTTTATTTCTTCTACATAAATTTTCTGTTACTGTTTTGGAGAAAATCCCTTCCCTTTTTTGCATTTATTCATTTACATATTCATTTATTTTTATGTGAGTGTGATAACTATTTTCTTTCATTTAATAAGACATAAATCAGTAAATAATTATTTTGGTGCTCAAGTAGTTCAAGATTGGCCAGTGTGAACTCCGTCATGCTGATTCCTGAAACCTCTGACAAGTCTCCATGATTCTTGATACTTCACTTCTTTCTGACACAACAGGATGTCCCTGGCTCAACTTCTATTTCCCCGTCCTAGTGTAGGAATCATCCATCTCTCGAGGGAATCTTAGTTTCTTTTAGTGGAGACTGGTGTTCAAAACTGAAATCTGGACTTAAATTGCTCACTTCTGCTCTTCTCCATTTCCATGTTTATAACAAATGTTACCTTTGGTCCTAAAAGTATAGGTAGGCTCTGAGGAAACATCCTGGGATTATGGAAATGTTCTTTATTTTGACAGGTATGTTGGTTACATGGGAGTATAAATTTATAAAAAGTCACAGAACTATATCTTAAAGTTATGTACATTTTACCATATATAACTTTTACCTAAAAAAACCTACAAACAAATATTGAATTCTATTTAGTCTACTTGTTATTGCAGAAATACAGGTTTAAAAAGCCAAAAATTACTTATGTGTATTCTATTATTTAACAAATTGAATATACTGAGGATAGTCAGGGCCAGGTATTTCACTATAGAAGAAAGGAACTATAATGGTGCTAGGACAACTGAATAACCATATGCAAAAGAATGAGGTTGAGTGTCAATCTCACAGCACATAAAAAATTAACTTGAAATGTATTATAGACCTAAATAGCTAAAACTATAAAAGTCTTAGAAGAAAAAATAGGCATAAATCTCTGTACCTTTAGAGTAAGCAATGGATTCCCAGCTATAATAACAAAAAGCACAAACAATAACAGATAAATCAGATTCATCAAACTCAAAATGTTTCTGCTTCAAAAGATAGCACCAAAAAAATGACACTAAAAAGAAAATAGATAATAAAAAGAAAATTAAAAAAACGATTATAATAGGAGAAAACATTTACAAACTATATACTTTGCATGAGACATATCCAGAGTATATAAAAACCTTCACAGTTCAACAATGAAAAGGTAAATAACCAACTTAAAATACTGAAAAGGGTTTGATTTTATTTATTTTATTTTTTTTAAAGATTTTTTTAATTTATTTGAGAGAGAGAGAACACGAGCTGGGGGAGGTGGGAGAGTAAAAAGCAGACTCCCTGCTAAGCAGGGCTTGATCCCAGGACCCGGGGATCATGGCCTAAGCTGAAGGCAGATGTTTAACCCACTGAGACACCCAGAGACACAAAAAGGATTTTAATAGACATTTCTCTAAAGAAGGTATATATATGGCCAGTAAGTACATGAAAATATTTTTGAACATCATAAGTAACTAGGGACATGCAAATTTTAACCACAACAAAATACTATTTCACATGTGTTACAATGCTAAAATAAAAAGGACAGTAATAATGTGTTCATGAGGAGGTAGAAAATTTGAAGCTCATTCCCTGCTGGTAGGAATGTTAAATGGTACAGCCACAATGGAAAATAGACTGGCAGTTCCTCAAAATCTTAAACATAGAGTTTCCATATAACCCAGCAATTCCAAACTCTAGATATATTTTGAAGAGAAATGAACATATATTTCCAAAAAAAAAAAAAAGGAACATGGATGGTACATGGAAATGGTACATGGATGTTCACAGCAACATTATTCTTTATAGCTAAAAAACAGAAACACCTAAATATTCATTACCTGATAAATGGAAAAACAAAGTGTGGTATACCCATACAGTTGGATATTTAGCAATGAAAAAGAATGGAACACTTACACATACTATATAACATGTGTGTATCTTTAAATATTTTGCAGTTTGAAAGAGGGCATTTACAAAGTACCACATATTGTATGACTGCAATTATGGGAAATGTCCAGAAGAGGCAAATCCATAGAGACAAAGAGTAGATTATGTGTTGCCAGAGCCTATGGGTGGGAGGATATGGCTTCTACTTGGTGTAAGGTTTCCTTTCCCACTAAAGCTTTTCTAAAATTACCTTGTGTGGATAGTTGCCAACACTAAGATTATAGTAATGAAGAGGAAAATTACCCAGAGCAGGCTCAAGCAGGCAGGCCCCAGTAGATAGAAAGTTACTAGCTCAATCAGTAGAGACGCAGATAACCAGAAGCCCCGCTGGGCGCCAAGAGATAACCGGCCCTTTCTGCTACCTTAAACAGGCTTCCAGTCACAGGCTCCGTGCCTGAAGCAGCTCCTCTCTCCCCCAAGTTTAAACCTATCTGCCAGCAGTCAGCATAGCCCTTGGAACCTGACCCCCGGCACTCCCCTATAAAAGGCCTATAATCCCACCGCCCTGGGGCCCAGAATTTCCGGTGCAAGCTCGTCTGGGTCTACCAGAGAAAAATAAACCCGAGTTCTCCTACTTCTCTGAGTGTCTCTTGGTTTCTCACCAGTCTCATTATTTTTCCCCAACAGTAAGAACCACAGACCTGTATGCTAAAAGAGGGATTTTACTGTATGTGCATTATATTTCGATATAGCCACAATGGGAAAAAAATGCACTGAATCTACAAACTGATTTGTTGAGAACTGACATCTGCACAATATCAAATCTTCCCATTCCTGAATATGTAAAGCACTTTATTTGGTCTTCATTAACTTCAACAGTTTTGTTATTTCTGGTGTAGTGGACATCCAATGTGTTGTAGTTTCTTCCTAAACTTTATTTTAGGAGTTTTCAAGTGGCTTTTTAAAAATTTCTAATTTTCTCATTGTTTGGCTAGTATACAGAATTACAATTGATGGTTGAATGACTTTCTATCATTTATGCTAATTTGTATATAAGCTTTAGTAGTGTTTTACAGATTTTGTAGAACTTTCCACAAAAACAATTATGTCCAAAATTAGGGACAATTTTGTTACTTATTTTCCAGTCTTTAAGCTTTTTTTCTTTCTTCTTGCCTTCAATGCACAGTCATATTGGTTACATAAGTAGACAGGCACAATAGACTTTAGATAGATAAATAGGTAGATAGGTAGATCCAGAGTAGATAGGTAGACAGATAGATAAATTTGATGTAGCCAAGTCATGTTATTTTCTCTGGAAGGAAGTTAGTTTTTCTCATCTTTCTTGTTACTAGACCAAATGCCAACTCATGTCTTTCTGATACCTTGGTTTATGATATCTTGATTTAACTTATCATCTACTAAATAACAATAAAATTGAACCAGTAAAATATGAAAAATGAAGAAATTAAATGTTATCAGTCCCATAAAATGTATAATTAAGTTCCTCTTTCTTATTTCCCCAATTTAATATATTATAATTTACAAATAATTCAGCCTGATAATAATTTTAGTAATTGAAATCCTATTTCACATTTTTTTATTAATTGAAATCCTATTTCACTTTGACTATGGAGGGGAAGATTTTAGCGTCTACAAAGCAGGCTATGTAAAACCCTATGGATTAACTTGCTTTAGAAATTTGCAATCTACTTTTTGGTCAAATCCTTAAGTAATATAATTTAGTTTAAAAAAAATGGAAATATTCCAACTGGTGATGATATTGTCATAACTAAAATTCAGTTGCATACAGACCTTAAAAAAAGGCTGTCATATCATATAACTGTCTGAATATTTCAAATAATCAAAAAACTGAACATAGAACCTACCCAGAACAATATGTTTAAAATGCTGCAATGTTTGGGGGCGCCTGGGTGGCTCAGTGGGTTAGGGCCTCTGCCTTCGGCTCGGGTCATGATCCCAGGGTCCTGGGATCGAGCCCCGCATTGGGCTCTCTGCTCGGCAGGGAGCCTGCTTCCCTTCCTCTCTCTCTGCCTGCCTCTCTGCCTGCTTGTGATCTCTGTCAAATAAATAAATAAAATCTTTAAAAAAAAAAAATTTAAAATGCTGCAATGTTTGATATATGCACGTAAATTAATGAGATAAGATTTTATATTATTAACTAAGGTATTTTAGTACATTAGAAGTACAGCTAAGAATCAGAAAAACATATGAAAATCTAAGTATAATTATTTAAAATAAGCATATAACTTTGCTGTTCTCATACTGAATTTATCGATTTGTTTTGACATTGGGTTGACACAGCCTTAGGCTGCTTTCTTACTTTTTCTTATATAAAAGACAATGCTGCAATAGCAAATACAGCTAGTATTTTAGTTTTACATAGAAAGATGAAGTATTTTACATACTTGGATGCATTTCCCTCCTACTATTTATATATGATACAAACTACCCCATGATAACTATATTGTAAGTCGAGAAGTTAAAATGTAATTGAGAGCTGCGTGTTCACAGGATATGCCCACAGCGACCATGATGAAAATTTCTTTTGTTTAGAATGACTTACTTAGACACTTAGTAATCTAAGATGAAGATATCTTAAATCTATATCCTCTAGCATCATCCTATATTTCGGCAAATCCTTACCACTAGGGAAAAATGCAACTAACTGTAAAATATAGGAACCTATTTAATCTTAGAAATTCGCTCTATTTTCTTCATTTAGTCTTTCAGAACCCTTATTTAATTTTACATCATCATGTGTTTCTCTAAAAATACCCCACATTTATACCCATAGCCTTTACCACTAACTTATTACTTGTCTATATAAAATGTTTTGTTGATTGTCACCTCAAACTGCTATATAGAAAATTTAACTCCTCCATATCATCCTCCAACATATATTTGCTTTCCAGCTAACCCAGTTCTGTCAGTAAGGTTTTTCTAGATTCCTCATCTAGAAAACTTGGTCATATTTTATATACCCTTATTTCAAAAAAAGTTTTTTATGTTCTTTATGTAACTGAATCCTCCTAATTCTTTCTTTAAAATAAGCTCAAGTATAATCCTTCTCCATGACTACCAGAGGTTCCACTGCCTTCTACTTAGATAACTGCAAACAACCTACAGTTTAACTACTTTCTTCTATTTTAAACATATTGACATTATTTAATCCACTACTCTACCAGGCTCTTAGGAAAATAATTTTTTAAAAATTACAAGGGGTGCCTGGGTGGCTCAGTTGGTTGAGCGACTGCCTTCGGAATCCTGGGATCAAGTCCCACATTAGGCTCCCTGCTTGGCAAGGAGTCTGCTTCTCCCTCTGACCCTCCCTCTTCTCATGCCTCTCTCTCTCTCATTCTCTCTCTCAAATAAATAAATAAATAAATATTGAAATTTTTTTTCAAAACTTTAAGTAACTATTAAATATTTGTTCTTCTGCAAAATTCAGGAAGACATCTAATATTTTTATTAAAACTTAATTGCAAATGATGTATATTTCATTGTGATAGCCCTATCTTAGAGCACTACTGAAATGTATCAAAGAAATCCAAATACTATTACAATTTGATAAAACCATTACTTATTAAGATACATAAATAACCTCTTAATTGATTGTAGGAAATTTTTCATCCTATATTTCTAAAAGTGAACTCATGGGAACAAAAATATTCCTGTTTTTCTATGATCCTAATAGTTACCTCAGACCAGTTTGAGTAAATATAAGATACTGGCTTAATTTTCCTTGCTCAAATATCTTAAATACGTTATTACTGTCCAAAAGCACGATGAACAAACTGTTTTTCTTTTTCTTATAGATTGTATAACCAGTCTGTCTAAACACCCAAACAGATTTTGCTTTTTCTTTCTATTCAAAGCCAATACTTTGCTAGTATGTGTCAATCTGTGGGTCATCCTATGTTGATTTTCTCATGTATAAACTGTAAAAACTGTGTTTCTAGTTTATGTTTTTCAATTTTTTTTAAATTATATTTCTGTTGAATTGCTTGGTTTTCAATGTGGGGATTCCTACCTTAATTTTTTTTTTAATTTATTTACTTGACAGAGCACAAGTAGGCAGAGGGAGAGGTAGAAGCAGACTCCCCATTGAACAAGGAGCCTGATGCGGGGTTCAATCCCAGAACCCTAGGCTCATGACCTGAGCCGAAGGCAGATGCTTAAAAACTGAGCCACCCAGGCACCCCAGGGATTCCTATTTTAGTTATGTTGGTTTGCTCTGGCTTATCCTGTGTATCTAGTCCTATTGCTCAAATCCATTTGATTTGTTTCTTCATTTATTTAAAAAAATGTAAATACCAATTTTTCTGTATATCATATTTCAGATGACGTTATTCATGATTATTTCTGTGTTGTGTTTCTTCCAATTCTGACTATTTCTGAGATGACTTCTTAAAAATTTTGTAATTAATTCCTGTTATACATTTTTCATACATTCTTTTTCAACTTCATTTCTTATTTTTTTTTCTATTTCAGATTTAAGATGTTCTTTCAGAGCTTCTATTATTTTTGGATTAATTTTAGCTCAATTAGAAATAT
Organism: Martes martes; assembly: GCF_963455335.1. NCBI lineage: Eukaryota > Metazoa > Chordata > Mammalia > Carnivora > Mustelidae > Martes > Martes martes. Next base: position 43,574,935 of record NC_137895.1, on the reverse strand, counting down.
TAGGTTAGGGGCGCCTGGGTGGCTCAGTGGGTTAAAGCCTCTGCCTTCAGCTCAGGTCATAATCTCAGGGTCCTGGAATCGAGCCCTGCATCAGGCTCTCTGCTCAGCAGGGAGCCTGCTTCCTCATCTCTCTCTGCCTGCCTCTCCGCCTACTTGTGATCTCTGTCTGTCAAACAAATAAATAAAATCTTTAAAAAAAAGAAAAGAAATATTAGGTTATATTTCTAATTTTTCGTGTGTAAATAGATATTTCTGTTACACATTCACTTTTTCAGGGATGTAATTCTGCTATTTCTTCTTTCATATCTCTATACTGATTTCTATGGAAGTCAATCACAATTCTTTATTGATTGCTCATTTTTAAGGGAGATTAGTATTTTTGTATTTTTTAGAAGGTAATTATGGGCCTTCATATTGTTGCTAACTCTATTACTCTAGAGCTATTTTCTTCTTTTGTTCATAAAACGATCAGGCATATGTTCACTTGTATTCTGAGATATTGCTCCCCTTTTTTTTCCTGCCCTTAGTCTCAGTCCTGCTTTTTTTGATCATACTCCCCACACTTTCTCCTCAATGTAGATTCTTCTTGATATGAGTGTGGTTTCTTAGATATCTTAGAGTTCATACCATTTCTAGCTTTTCTTTTTAGAATCTCCTCTCATTTGTCCGTAAGTTTAGGTCTAAAATTCTAAGTTTTAAATGCTCTGCTCAGTTTGAACTGGGATACTTGACAGTGAATATCTTTGGTGATAGCAAGTATCATTGTATCATTGGTGACCTGAATTTCTCAAGTCCTAGAGCAGTCAGAGTCAAGTTGCTTCCCCTCTACTTTCCTTTGGGCAGTTTTTGACTCCATGTGGGTCTTGCAGGTTTGACTACACACTTCTCTTTTAGGCCATGAAACCATTATGTCACTTGATTTTATGTATTTTTCATGGGACTTTTGGTTTTGCTCTCTTATCTGTTGTTTTTTTTTTTTTTCTTTAATTAGGAAACTGGAGGACATTCACAAACTATCAAACCATTCTGTTCATCTTTCCAGAATCCCAACCTGACCTATTTTTGATAGTAAATTCTTAGAGATAATGGACTATTTGTATGTTGCCATCTTTTTATTGCTTTTGGGAATAATAACCTTCAACTTTTATTTATAGTGTAGATTATAGTAATTAACTTGGGCTATTTCTATCACTTCATAATAACACAAATAAAATTTCAAGATTCTGTGCCATATAAAATTGCCAAAAATACTTAAAGGAGGAATTCGTTATGTTTTTAATTTTGATATTTAACATTTGACTTCCTGTAAATCTAATTTAATTTCTAAAGCCCATAAGGTATACATATACACAAAAATGTTCAGTTTAAAATTAGCAGTAATTGTTATGATAAACATATCATTCAGGATGCATAAAGTAGGGGCTAAGGCAAGTGTTTCTGTTCAGAAATACCTTTGAGAGTCAAAAGCATACCTTCCTTCAAACAATACAATCTCTAAAAATCTTTTCATATATGATTATCTTAAGTTTGTGATTACTTTCAATGATGACTCATATGCCCTACTTGTTAGATGTTTTTAACTGTACACTCAACATTACAGACATAGTTAAAATCTAATGAGATTTCCATTTCTATAAGTTTATACTAAATATAATGCCATCCCTTCTCTCTCATACCCTTTTCTATAACTAACTTCATTTTTTTTTAAAGATTTTATTTATTTATTTGACAGACAGATTACAAGTAGCCAGAGAGGCAGGGAGAGAGAGAAGGGAGGAGGCAGGCTCCCTCCTGAGCAGAGAGCCAGATGCGGGGCTCGATCCCAGGACGCTGGGATCATGACCTGAGCCGAAGGTAGTGGCTTTAACCCACTGAGCCACCCAGGCGCCCCATAACTTCATTTTTTATCTTTTATAATCAGTTTATGTAAAACCAAATAGCTCTCTTTTCATTTGAACCAGTCCCTTAATATACATTTATACCACAACATATACATTCATTCACACGCTAAGTTAAAGCTATCAAATTCATTGCAAAGAAATATCTGGTTTCTTAAAGTAGTATCATCCAATCCAAACAATTAATACTTATTAATGCAACATTCCCTTGCCTCTGCCCTTGCCAATCTATATTCTATTCTCAAAACAGTAACATAAGAGGGAAGGAAACCATTAAGTAGCTCCCTATTTTGCTCCGAGTAAAGCAAAAACACATCTATGCCCAAAACTACAACACAAGATTTGGTATCCTTTCCTCTTTCTAATCTCTTTTATTCACTCTGCCACTAGTTTCATGAATGTACAACTTATGCCATCGTAAAGGCCTTTTGCTCAAATGGACTCCCCATTTTGTTTAATACTCCCTAGTCACCATCTTTGGACTTTTAATAATATTTTTAACACTTTTATATTATGTAAATTATGTAATTAGTCCTGCTGGCCATTTACTACTTCTTGAATATGCCAATCATCCCTACCTTAAAACCTCTGTGTTGGTTGTTCCTATTTCCTAGAATGTTATTCCCCTGGAAGTAACTACATTTTTCACCTCTTTACAATTTTTACTCAAATGTCAAACCTAATCTGAAGACTCTGTTAAAAACTATAGCCATTCCACCAGCATCAACCACACTGAATTTCAGATTCCTTATTATTATACTTCATACTTTCTTGTTTCCACAATTTCTACTAATAATTTTCTTATTTACTATTGGCTTGTTTTTATTTGTTTGTTTTTGTTTTTGCTTTGTTTTGTTCTGTTTATCTTTCCATTAGTTAATTTGTAGACTGCACAAAGGAGGATCTTTTATTTTTTCCAATGACATAGCCTAACAACTTAGGACAGTGCTTGGTGAGTACTGTTCAGTATATCTTTGTTAAATAAATGAATCAATTCAGTCCTTTTAATTAGGATTTAGTCTTTGTAGTTTTACTTATACATAACATACATCCACAAATACACACTCTACCATTGCAAAAATTTGCTACTGTTTGTGTGCCAATATCCCAAATAGCATTTTCTTGATCAAAAAAATGACACCCACTTAGAAATTAAAACATTTTGGGGGGCCTGGGTGGCTCAGTGGGTTAAGGCCTCTGCCTTTGGCTCGGGTCATGATCCCAGGGTCCTGGGATCTAGCCCCGCATTGGACTCCCTGCTCAGCAGGGAGCCTGCTCCCCGCCCCACTCTGCCTGCCTCTCTGCCTACTTGTGATCTCTGTCAAATAAATAAATAAAATCTTTAAAAAAAAAAAAAAAGGAAATTAAAACATTTTTTTGAATCTGAGAAAAACACTTATCTGATTTTTACTAAGAACTTTGCAATATGTTTATTAAGCTTTGTAATCTCTCATAAATTTGAATCAGAATACAAGAGCTCTAGAACTGACTCATTATATTAATGCTTATGTAACAATGTGGAAAAAATCACCTTTCATGAAGTCCTGATTTCCTTATTTGTGCAGTGAGAGTCAGTACAATACAAAGACTATAACGGACATCTACAGAGCTAGTTGCTTGGTTGTATTCTAGTTCTACCAGTCTAGCTGTGGAATGCTGAGATTTCCTCATCAATTGTAAAAGGGAAATAATAATAGAATGTCATCTTAGAGTTGACGTTGTGAAGATTAAATGAATTTATCAACATAACATACTTTGAACAGGCACATACTAAACACATACTAAATAAGAACATACCAAACATTGTATAAATTTGCTAATATTATGTGTAAAATGGGAATATCAATGTTTGTGTACTGTGTTTCTTTGGTCCTTAGAAGACTCAAAGACAATACAGTGGAAAAAAGTCAAGTTGAAAATTAAAAAGAACTATGTAAAAATATATTACACTGATTCAGTTTAATGACTATCAAGAGATTTTCATACCCAGGAGTCTATGGTGAATATAATGCCATCCCTTCTGGCATATAATCCTAATCTGTAACTAACTTCATTTTTATTTCTTATAATCAATTTAAATAAAACCCAAAAGCTCTTGACAAAAAATAATTTAGGGGTATAAAAGAAGTCTTTACTATATTTAACCTTCTCTATGTCCACCAAGATTGTCTCTAAAATGATAGGTGCATCTTGCGGATTATTATCTATTATCAAGTCTGTAAGATTCATGTGAAGTGTATGGTAGTGGAAGCAGTCTCTCTGAGAAACATGGGTGAGGGAAAGAAGAATACTGTTTGGGGACTGAGATTTGCCTATAAATAAACTATACCCATAACCTTGGCTTCACGCTCATGGAGCAACACCACTTCCTAGAGTAAATGGGTTAACATATAGAAGGGACAGAGGAGTATATGTTAAGACTGTTAATGAAAAGAGCCATTTTAGTTTTCGTTATACAATGATATTTAATAATACAATTTAATTTTAGGCAATACTGCACTCTGATCTCCCAGTTCTTTCCGTGGATTTCAAATACACATCATCCACCATTTAAATGCAACTCAATGGCAGGCAGGCTTTCCTTGGATCTAGAGACTGATGATTTTGTTTCATTAGATCAGAATCCTTTGAGAACAATGACTAATAATTGAGCATAGACTTAAGAGAAAAACTTCCCCATTTACTCTATTCAGCAAAAACATCATTTGTAATTCTGGATGTAATTCTGACTATGCAAACTATTATGTTAAGTAACAGAGCAAAGAGCCAAAATGAAGTTTTATCAAGAGCAAACATTTCCAAAATCAGTTTGATAACAGAGATATCCTCGTATTTCCTAGAAACAAAGAAATGTCTTAGTTTGATAAATAACCGTTTAGTAAGCATAAGGATACTAGAGAAATCTGACATCAGCCATAAGGCCAGTTCAATCCACAGCTAAGGAAGAGTTGATATCTGATTGGTCTTTAGCAGATAGCTACTTAGAAGCTAAGATATGAATTGATCCACATTCACAAATGAAGAACAAAACAAACAGATTCAAAGTGTAAATAAAACCAGAACAAATGATTCAATTCCTTGATGGTACCAGGACCTGGCATCTCCTTGAAGACCAAAGAACATGCATTTCCCTTAAACTTAACACCACTGAATGAATGCTTAACATACAGCCTATTGTTAACATATTTTGTCTAGGGAGGAGTCAAGATGGCGGAGAAGTAGCAGGCTGAGATGACATCGGGTAGCAGGAGATCAGCTAGACAGCTAACCATTGTGAACACCTACAAATCCAACGGGAAATCGAAGAGAAGAAGAGCAACAATTCTAGAAACAGAAAATCGATCACTTTCTGAAAGGTAGGACCTGCGGAGAAGTGAATCCAAAGCGACGGGAAGATAGACCCTGGGGGGAGGGGCCAGCTCCCGGCAAGCAGTGGAGCAACAGAGCACAAAATCGGGACTTTTAAAAGTCGGCTCCACTGGGAAACATTGCTCCAGAGGCTAAACCGGGGTGAAACCCAGGTGGGGTCAGCATAACCCCAGGTCCCGCGGGGTCACAGAAGGATGGGGGCTGTCTGAGTGCCACAGAGCTCACAGGTATTAGAGCGGGGAAGCCCGCTACAGCGACAAAGCCGAGGAGCGAGCTCTAAGCCCGGGGTTACCTTGTGCCAGTCGCAGGCTGGGTGGGCTCGGAGCTCGGCTGGAGGCTGCAGAGACGGAAGCGACCGGCGCTTTTCTCCAGTTCCAGCAATTGAGTGCTTTCCTCAAGGCGCGACCGCGGGCCAGAGAGGCGGGGTGGTTGGGCGCTTTGCTCTGAGAGTGCACTGAGGAGCGGAACCCCAAGCTCTCGGCTCCTCCGGGCCGAGAGATTGGGAGGCCTCCATCTTCATTCCCGTCCTCCGGAACTCTACGGAAAGCGCTCAGGGAACAAAAGCTCCTGAAAGCAAACCCGAGCGGATTACATAGCCCAGCCCCTGGCAAGGGCGGTGCAATTCCGCCTTCGGCAAAGACACTTGAGAATCACCACAACAGGCCCTTCCCCCAGAAGATCAACAAGAAACCCAGTCAAAACCAACTTCAGTCACCAAGAACAGCAGAATTCCACAGCAGGAGAAAGCAAATCCTACCTGGACAAAATGACAAGGCAGAAAAACTCACCTCAAAAAAAAGAACAAGAGGCCGTACCGAAGGCTGGAGACCTAATCAATACGGACATTGGTAACATGACAGATCTAGAGTTCAGAATGACAATTCTCAAGGTTCTAGCTGGGCTCGTAAAAGGCATAGAAGATATTAGAGAAACCCTCTCCAGAGAGATAAAAGCCCTTTCTGGAGAAATAAAAGAACTAAAATCTAACCAAGTTGAAATCAAAAAAGCTATTAATGAGGTGCAATAAAAAATGGAAGCTCTCACTGCTAGGATAAATGAGGCAGAAGAAAGAATTAGTGACATATGACAGAGAATAAAGAAGCTGAGCAAAAGAGAGACAAACAAATATTGGACCATGAGGAGAGAATTCGAGAGATAAGTGACACCATAAGACGACACAACATTAGAATAATTGGGATTCCAGAAGAAGAAGAAAGAGAGAGGGGAGCAGAAGGTATATTGGAGACAATTATTGGAGAGAATTTCCCTAATATGGCAAAGGGAACAAACATCAAAATCCAGGAGATGCTAAGAACGCCCCTCAAAATCAATAAAAATAGGTCCACATCTCGTCACCTGATAGTAAAATTTACAAGTCTTAGCGACAAAGAGAAAATCCTGAAAGCAGCCCGGGAAAAGAATTCGGTAACATACAAGGGTAAAAACATTAGATTGGCAGCAGACCTATCCACAGAGACCTGGCAGGCTAGAAAGAACTGGCATGATATATTCAGAGCACTAAACGAGAAAAACATGCAGCCAAGAATACTATATCTGGCTAGGCTATCATTGAAAATAGAAGGAGAGATAAAGAGCTTCTAGGACAAACAAAAGCTGAAAGAATTTGCAAACACCAAACCAGATCTACAGGAAATATTGAAAGGGGTCCTCTAAGCAAAGAGAGACCCTAAAAGTAGTAGATCAGAAAGAAACAGAGACAATATACAGTAACAGTCACCTTACAGGCAATACAATGGCAATAAATTCATATCTCTCAATAGTTACCCTGAATGTTAATGGGCTAAATGCCCCAATCAAAAGACACAGGGTATCAGAATGGATAAAAAAAACAAAACCCATCCATATGCTGCCTACAAGAAACTCATTTTAGACCTGAAGACACCGCCAGATGTAAAGCGAGGGGGTGGAAAACAATGTACCATGCTAATGGACATCAGAAGAAAGCTGGGGTGGCAATCCTTAGATCAGATCAATTAGATTTTAAGCCAAAGACTATAATAAGAGATGAAGAAGGACACTATATCATACTCAAAGGGTCTGTCCAACAAGAAGACCTAACAATCTTAATTATCTATGACCCTAACATGGGAACAGCCAACTATATAAACCAATTAATAACAAAATCAAAGAAATACATTGACAGTAATACAATAATAGCAGGGGACTTTAACACTCCCCTCACTGAAATGGACAGATCCTCTAAGCAAAAGATCAATAAGGAAATAAAGGCCTTAAATGACACACTGGACCAGATGGACATCACAGATAGATTCAGAATATTCCATCCCAAAGCAACTGAATATACGTTCTTCTCTAGTGCACATGGAACATTCTCCAGAATAGACCACATCCTGGGTCATAAATCAGGTCTCAATCGGTACCAAAAGATTGAGATCATTCCCTGCATATTTTCAGACCACAATGCTCTGAAGCTAGAACTCAATCACAAGAGGAAATTTGGAAAGAACCCAAATACATGGAGACTAAACAGCATCCTTCTAAAAAATGAATGGGTCAACCAGGAAATTAAAGAAGAATTGAAAAAATTCATGGAAACAAATGATAATGAAAACACAACGGTTCAATATCTGTGGGACACAACAAAGGCAGTCCTGAGAGGAAAATATATAGCGGTACAAGCCTTTCTCAAGAAACAAGAATGGTCTCAAATACACAACCTAACCCTACACCTAAAGGAGCTGGAGAGAGAACAACAAAGAAAGCCTAAACCCAGCAGGAGAAGAGAAATCATAAAGATCAGAGCAGAAATCAATGAAATAGAATCTAAAAAAACAATAGAACAAATCAACGAAACTAGAAGCTGGTTCTTTGAAAGAATTAATAAGATTGACAAACCCCTGGCCAGACTTATCAAAAAGAAAAGAGAAAGGACCCAAATAAATAAAATCATGAATGAAAGAGGAGAGATCACAACCAACACCAAAGAAATACAAACAATTATAAGAACATACTACGAGCAACTCTACGCCAACAAATTTGACAATCTGGAAGAAATGGATACATTTCTAGAGACGTATAAACTACCACAACTGAACCAGGAAGAAATAGATAACCTGAACAGACCCATAACCAGTAAGGAGATTGAAACAGTCATCAAAAATCTCCAAACAAACAAAAGTCCAGGACCAGACGGCTTCCCAGGGGAATTCGACCAAACATTTAAAGAAGAATTAATTCCTATTCTCCTGAAACTGTTCCAAAAAATAGAAATGGAAGGAAAACTTCCAAACTCATTCTATGAGGCCAGCATCACCTTGATCCCAAAACCAGACAAGGATCCCTCCAAAAAAGAGAATTACAGACCAATATCTTTGATGAACACAGATGCAAAAATTCTCACCAAAATACTGGCCAATAGGATCCAACAGTACATTAAAAGGATTATTCACCACGACCAAGTGGGATTTATTCCAGGGCTGCAAGGTTGGTTCAACATCCGCAAATCCATCAATGTGATACAATAAATTAATAAAAGAAAGAGTAAGAACCATATGATACTCTCAATAGATGCTGAAAAAGCATTTGACAAAGTGCAGCATCCCTTCCTGATTAAAACTCTTCAAAGTGTAGGGATAGAGGGCACATACCTCAATATTATCAAAGCCATCTATGAGAAACCCACCACAAATATCATTCTCAATGGAGAAAAACTGAAAGCTTTTCCGCTAAGGTCAGGAACATGGCAGGGATGTCCGTTATCACTTCAACATTGTACTAGAAGTCCTAGCCTCAGCAATCAGACAACAAAAAGAAATTAAAAGCATCCAAATTGGCAAAGAAGAAGTCAAACTATCACTCTTTGTAGATGATATGATACTATATGTGGAAAACCCAAAAGGCTCCACTCCAAAACTGCTAGAACTTATACAGGAATTCAGTAAAGTGTCAGGATATAAAGTCAATGCACAGAAATCAGTCGCATTTCTTTACACTAACAACAAGACAGAAGAAAGAGACATTGAGGAGTAAGTCCCATTTACAATCACACCCCAAACCATAAGATACCTAGGAATAAATCTAACCAAAGAGGCAAAGAATCTATACTCAGAAAACTATAAAGTCCTCATGAAAGAAATTGAGGAAGACACAAAGAAATGGAAAAATATTCCATGCTCATGGATTGGAAGAACAAATATTGTGAAAATGTCTATTCTACCTAAAGCAATATACACATTTAATGTAATCCCTATCAAAATCCCATCCATTTTTTTTAAAGAAATAGAACAAATAATCCTAAAATTTAGATGGAACCAGAAAAGACCTCGAATAGCCAAAGGAATATTGAAAAAGAAAGCCAAAGTCGGTGGCATCACAATTCCAGACTTCAAGCTCTACTACAAATCTGTCATCATCAAGACAGTATGTTACTGGCACAAAAACAGACATATAGACCAATGGAACAGAATAGAGAGCCCAGAAATAGACCCTCAACTCTATGGTCAACTAATCTTCGACAAAGCAGGAAAGAATATCCAATGGAAAAAAGACAGCCTCTTCAACAAATGGTGCTGGGAAAATTGGACAGCCACATGCAGAAAAAAGAAATTGGACTATTTCCTTACACCACACACGAAAATAGACTCAAAATGGATGAAGGACCTCAATGTGAGAAAGGAATCTATCAAAATCCTTGAGGAGAATGCAGGCAGCAACCTATTTGACCTCAACCGCAGCAACTTCTTCCTAGGAACATCACCATAGGCAACAGAAGCAAGGGCAAAAATGAACTTTTGGGATTTCATCAAGATCAAAAGCTTTTGCACAGCAAAGGAAACAGTTAACAAAACCAAAAGACAACTGACAGAATGGGAGAAGATATTTGCAAACGACATATCAGATAAAGGGCTAGTATCCAAAATCTATAAAGAGTTTAGCAAACTCAATACCCAAAGAACAAATAATCCAGTCAAGAAATGGGCAGAGGACATGAACAGACATTTCTGCAAAGAAGACATCCAGATGGCCAACAGACACATGAAAAAGTGCTCCACATCGCTCGGCATCAGGGAAATACAAATCAAAACCACAATGAGATACCACCTCACACCAGTCCGAATGGCTAAAATTAACAAGTCAAGAAATGACAGATGCTGGCGCGATGCGGAGAGAGGGGAACCCTCCTACACTGCTGGTGGGAATGCAAGCTGGTGCAACCACTCTGGAAAACAGTGTGGAGGTTCCTCAAAAAACTGAAAATAGAGCTACCCTACGACCTAGCAATTGCACTACTGGGTATATATCCTAAAGATACAAACGTGGTGCTTCGAAGGGGCACGTGCACCCGAATGTTTATAGCAGCAATGTCCACAATAGCCAAACTGTGGAAAGAGCCTAGATGTCCATCAACAGATGAATGGATAAAGAAGATGTGGTATATATACACAATGGAATACTATGCAGCCATCAAAAGACATGAAATCTTGCCATTTGCGACGACGTGGATGGAACTAGAGGGTATCATGCTTAGCGAAATAAGTCAATCGGAGAAAGACAACTATCATATGATCTCTTTGATATGAGGAAGTGGAGATGCAAGGCGGGGGGGGGTTGTGGGGAGGTAGGAAAAGAAAAAATGAAAAGATGGGATTGGGAGGGAGACAAACCATAAAAGACTCAATCTCAAGAAACAGATTGAGGGTCGCTGGGGGGAGGGGGGACGGGAGAGGGTGGTGGGGAAATGGACATTGGGGAGGGTATGTGCTATGAAGAGTGCTGTGAAATGTGTAAACCTGGCGATTCACAGACCTGTACCCCTGGGGATAAAAATACATTATATGTTTATTAAAAAAAATATTTTGTCTATTCCATAAACTAGATAAATATCATTGGAAAAGTTAATTACACTTTTCAGATTTCTGTTAATCTATAAAACAATGGTAATTCTTCTCTATATGAAGTAGACTAGAGGTCTTATTTTAAATCTCCTATAAGAAATTCTATTTTGGAAAAATTAAATTTTGAGAAAAATTTTTTCTCAACTTTTTGAGAAAAAAAATTGAAATGATTTTGCAAAAGAAGTTATTAAGGTTTATATACTCAGATTTTTGAAACTGTAATATATTTTGACAAGAAAATGATGCAATTGCCTGACAGCAATCATCGATGAACCAATCAGATGAGCCTCCTCCCATTAAAAAAAGAGCCAAATGGTCAAAGTCACAAAACAAAACAAAGTAAAGCAAAAAACCAATATGCTAAAGATATGGGGGAAAGCAGGGAAAAAATGCTAGAAGATACATAAGATAAGCATAAATAAAGAGTGCTAGAAGTTATTTTTATTATTCTAGTCAATTTTGGGCTACAAGCATTAAAGGAATAATTCCACTCAAAAATCATCCTACCCAAGACACCATGACTATATGTTCTACGTGGGAGTTTAAGGCCACAGCCTTGTACTAATTGTGTGGGGGAATAAAATAAGATACACACACACACAAAAAACAAAAAACTACCACATGAGCTTTGCTTAGGGCAGAAAACAGGTAAGATTCAGGATCCCAGCAGGTCTCAGAACATATATATAAAATACAGCATAGCATGATTTAGCCTGACTTAAACAATCACAGTTTAGAGAGGAAAAGGTCATTGCAGGATGCTGTGCTTTACTTTAAATGATTAACCAATTTATGGGAAATTATTTCATATCAGAGCAATCTCATTTATTATAAATACTGAATTTTGGAAATGCCACTTATTAATTCTATGATATAAAAGAGTAATAGGAAATATCAGGCTGAATATTTAAATAAATCATCTCGGGATGATTATCCATTATGACTTACTGGTGAACTTTCTTATTATGGAAAGAAGCTAACTAAAGACATAATCATTGAGTATTAATCCAGCATGATATTCATTCAAAGGTGGGACAGAAAGATACTGATGAGAGAGAAGCCATTTACCATTAACTCTAGTGCAGTTTCATGGCATTTTTAACCTCTTTTGTGATTTTTTTTAAAGAGACTTTGTATTTTACTTAAATTCAAGTACCTAAACGCTACTACGTGGATTATGACAGTTTAGAGGTTTATAAAATCCCTGAATAGTTTATATGGCTACCCAAAAGGGCTTTGGGGCCAAGATGTACTTTAGGTTGACATTCTATGTAGTCATTTATATTATAATGAAATGGGTGTACAAAGTATGTAGCAGACCAGAAAAAAAAAATGGATTTTTTTTTAGAATAACATCTTCTATTTCTTTTTATGCCCTTACACTTTCAGGTTACCCAGGTTGTCACAGCAATAAATAGCATCTACCTCCTGTTTTGCCATGCTCAGTGGATGCTTAGTAAGGTCAGAATACTAAACAAACAAGAACAAAAGAATGAAAAAGGAACATTTTTATAAAATGGCAGAAATATTAGGAAGAAATGGAAAGATGGATATGGTTAGTTTCTGGTAGTATTTTGCAAGACATACTTCATGTAACATTAATTCTATAAAATTCTTTTATCCTGAGAATCCATGGAAAAAGTACAATGTTCAAACACATGTGGAAAATCTACATAATGCTAACAGTTTTTAAGGCATATTTGCATACCCAATGCTCTAACTCAGAAAGAGAAGCAACGTATTTAACTTTGCTTAGTTATTTATTTCTCAAATGTGTTTGATCATATAAGTCTTTCTATCATTCAATTCCTATTAAGCAGCTGCTCAAATCAGGATTCAGCAAATCAAACTTTGGGAAAACATGGTTCAGGTTACATGGTCAAGTGTTGACTGTTCCCTTTCAAAATGAAAATTAAAAGGGTTATATATTCAAAAGATAAACATTTTATATTTGGTTTCTTATTTATATATTCTTTATTTAGAAAATCAAAAGTAAAACAACTCTGTGAGTTCATGTCAGTCAAACTGGGGTTCCTGCCACTCTATGGGTTAAATAGTACTTTCATCCTTTCATCAAAATTTAAAAAATAATTGTAAAACACCAAAAGACCCTATTTCCTTTTACTCTACCAAATATACTCCCAAGTATGGTACAGCTACTACCCATTGCTTCTACCTTCTTCAAGCATCCCATTGGTCTTATGACAAAGAAAACGAAGTGTGGCTCCTTTAGTTAAGAATGAGGCTGGCAGAAGGATTTTCCACTGCTAAAGCCAAATATCTGTGAATTTAATTGGTCATCCTTACCAACAGTATGAGGAAGTGTTCTGACACTCTTCTTAATTTTTGAGAGCAGAAATTGTGAATAAGTGTGATCTCTAGTAATAAATTTCAGATCCCACTTGGAATAAGAAAAGAATGGCTTCTCTCAATTCATTATATAGAAATAAGAAAAGCAACCTAGCAGCTTGATTTCTTTTTTCTTTTCTTTTTTTTTAGCAGCTTGATTTCTAAACAAAGGAAGTCTCGAATTTTGTAGACATGTTCTTTCTTAATTCAGATATATAATCTGCTTTCATAAGGGGTACACTGATTTTGGTGTGCAATGAATAGTACTAAGTTTTGTTTTGTTTTTTTAAGATTTTATTTATTTATTTGATAGAGAGAAAGAGATCACAAGTAGGCAGAGAGGCAGGCAGAGAGAGAGGGGGAAGGAGACTCCCTTGCAGAGCAGAGAGCCTGATGCAGGGCTTAATCCAAGGACCCTGGGACCATGACCTGAGCCCGAAGGCAGAGGCCTTAACCTACTGAGCCACCCAGGGGCCCTGTACTAAGAGTTTTTATTACCATCTTCTTCACTTGAGAACTCTCCTTTATGGGATAGTCTTGATGGGAAGAGACTAGATGCATAGTCCATGCAGTTACAGTCCAATAGAAAAGATAGGTAAATTAAATACCTAACTAGCCAAATGGAAATAATTATACTCTTATACAGAGTATAAGAAAGAGTACGAAGGTGAGTTTCTTCTAAAAAATTGATTTAAAAATAGTAATAATCAGAGAGCTAAGAAACCACAGTTTGTTGTATGTAGAGAACTACTGAGCATATAATCGAAGACATAAAGGGAATGGAAGTGGGCAATTATGAAATTGAAGAGACCAAGTATGACACAATATTCTTAGCTGGATGAGTGGGTTAACTGTGGCACTGCAATATAATGCTGAGAATACAAAATTAGGTTTACAGAAGAGGTTAATGAGCTTATTATAGGACATTTTGTTCTGGAAGCATCCATTAAATGTCCAAATAGTAAAGGGAGAGCAGAGGAGAAGACTGCCTTAATATTGACAATTTTCAGCATAAAGGAGATAACTAAAAATGTGAGAGGGTTAGATAACCATATGAGCAATGGGTTGGGAAGGACTCAGAGAGAACACCTTAATCTGAAGGGACCTCTAAGGAATATTATATCTAACTGCATTAATATTAGATATTATTTTAATATCGTATTTCCCTATATATGATAGTTACCTATTAAAGTATGTTTAGACTAAAAACTTAGTCTTCTAGTGTTACCAAAACAATTTATATATTTGTTGAAAAAAACCTACTTTTTGAATAGTTCATTGGTATTACTATTGAATCTGCATCTATGAGGGTAACAAAAGAACTACTCTTTTACTTTCTACTCAATATGAGAAGAGAAATTACAATTTTTAATCATAACTGGTCCTCCATTTAAAGTGATATTCTATGCAGAATATCAAGTGAATCATATTGAATTGTTGCCCCTATATTAGTATTCTTTCTTCAGTGTTCTTAATCAGGATAAATTCTCTTCTACTTTCTAGGGCCGCTGAGCTGTAGAATTAGATCTAGATGGCACTATTTATATTAGGAAGGCAATATGACATAATGGAGATTACCATGGACTCTGAAATTTGAAAACCTCAAGTTCAAATAATGAGCAACTTAACTTTCAGAGTTAGGAAACATACTTAAGCCAGTTTAACTCAACTGCACCTGTACACAAACCTTAAATGTAGATCTCAAAGACTATTCACATATACAATAACCAATATCAGATACAGATACATAGATAACGCCCAATATTAGATCCCAGATCTATAAATTTCAATCATTCTCCTAATTAATACCTTCAGAATCTTTTAATTATTCTGACCTTTATAATCATTGATAAGTGTTGTTAGTTCTTAAAATTCATATAAATGGATTTTATAGGATATAATCTCATTTGTGTCTGCTTCTTTTGCTCAATATAATGTCTGTTAATCCATATTATTCTGCATATCAGAATTTTATCCTTTTATAGCTGTATAGTATTTTGTTATCTGACTAGAACAGCTCATCCATTTTCCTGTAGAAAGATTTCCGAGTTCTTTCTAATTTGTAAATATTATGAATAAAGCTATTGCAAGCATTCTTTTGTATGTGATTTTGAGAATAAATACATACATGCCTTTTGGGTAGATAGCAGCAGTGGATTTGCTGAGTCATAATGTTGGCATGTGTTTAGCTTTAGTAATACAGTTTTCCAAAGTCTTATAGCCAGTTTAACCACCACCAACAGTGAATGAGACTTCTAGATCCTTCATATCTTTATCAGTAATTAATATTATACATCTATTTAATTTTAGCTATCCTGGTAGGTTCAACATAGTATATCACAGAGGAGTTAATTTGTATTTACCTGATGAAAAATGCTGTTGAATATGTTCCATACGATTTTTAGAGATTTGGATATTTTCTTTTATCAGTTCTTATTCACTGTAATTTCTTTCTTCTAGGATGTCTTGATTTCCCCCTCATTCCCAAAGAATATTTTCCTTCAATATAGAATTCTGGGCTGACAGTTCTTTCTTTCTGGCCTTCATGGTTTCTGTGGGAAATCTGCTGTCATGAGAATTATTTTTGCCTGATAGTTAAAATGTTGTTTCTCAATGGAACTTCCAAGATTTTTCTTTGCCATTAGTATTCAGAATGAGTAAGATGTCTCTTGGTGTTGATATCTTTGGTTTTATCTTGTTTCAGATTTTCTCACCTTAAAATTGTGGGTTTCCCTTTTGTCAAATTAGAGGATTCTTCAGCCATTATTTCTTCAAGTACTCTTTCAGCCTTTTTTTTTTTTTTTTTTCCTTCTTGGACTCCAATTATACCAATGTGAACCATTTCTTTCACCCATGCCAATGCCTGTGTTTCTGTTCCTTTTTTTTCCCCCCAGTTTATTTTCTCTCTGTTGTTCTCATTGGATTTTTATCACTGAGTCTTTAGGTTCATTAATTGTCTCCTTTATTCCATCCATTCTGCTCTTGAGCCCATCTACTGAGTTATCTTAGATACCAGATTTTTCAGTTCCATCATTTCCATTTGGTTCCTCTTTATAGCTTCAGTCACATTGCTGAGAATTTCTGTATCCTTGCAGTAACTTTCTATTTTTCATTTGTCTCAAATATGTTCATAAAGTGCTCATTTAAACACTGTTGTGGTGATTGTTTTAAAGTCTTTGTCAGATAATTCCAACACCTCTGTTATTTTAGTGTTGGTATCTATTGATTGTCTTTTTTATTCCATTTGAGATCTTTCTGATTCTTGGTAGGTGAATAATTTGATATGGAAATGGACATTTTGAGATTATGAAACTCTGGATCTCACTTCAACCTGTTTTAGCTGGCTTGTTCTGACCCTCCTCTGGCAAAGAAAGGGCAAAGTGCAACATCATTATTGCCAGAAAAGTAGAAGTCCAAATTCCCCACTTGGCCTGTGTTGATACCCAAGATTAGGAGGTGGTCATTATTATTGTGAGACAGTAGTTCTGGATCCCTCCTATCCCTGTATTAATAGCTTCCTATCTAGGAGGGCTAAGCTCTGCCTTTTTTTTTTTTTTTTTTTTTTCAGCATCTTACATGCTTTCCACTTAGACCAAGTTGGGAAGGATATCCTTGTTACTGCTGGCAAGAGTGAAAGTCTTGACTCTCTAAGAGCCCTCTAATGCTTCCCCAGGAGGAGTGGAGGAGGAACACTGCCTCATTACTTCAGGATCACCATTAATAACATGCCGAGTCCTTGTTACCACCTAGAAGAAATGAATGTATTGGCTCCCAAGTCATCCTTCTCTGACACTTCTCTGTGGTAGTGGAGGAAGTTGGTGCACATTGCTACAACTTGGAAACAGTGAAAACCTAGGCTCCCCCCCCCCCTTTGCTTTTGCTGAGTGGGTTAGGGGTGGTTATGGTTTTTCATATAGTTTTTTTTTCTTTTGTTCTATTTTACAATAAAGTATTTGTTATATAAAATTTTCTTTCTTACTATACAGCCAATTTCCTGTCTTTGGGTTGGAAACAGCAGGCATTTATTGGGACTTTTATTTTTGTGTGCAACTGTGTTATTCTAGATTGTTGTCTTCTCCAGCTCCAAGTTTGGGATATACGAGACAAAAAGAAAATGTAGGAAACTCATCAGTGTGTCATTCCTCAGATCTCAAGATCCTTAGTCTTTCTGCCTTTTTTGCTTCACCTTTCAGAACGTTCATTTTGTATATAATGTATGCCTGGCTTTTAATTGAAATTAGGTAAAGTTATAGGGAAAAATACATAAGTATGTCTACCCTGTCTGCCCAGGGTAATTAAATGTTTGTTTTCTTACAACATGGAGTATATACTATATTTTACTGGATTATTTACCGTACACTGTACAATTAATGAAACAGGTCACCTAGATGGAACTATTTATACATTTTTCACTTATTGATAAATTTCTGCCAATTAAATGTTTATTTTCTTACAACATGGAGTATATACTACATTTTGCTGGGTTATTTACCATGTACTGTGCAACTAGAGCAATCACCTACCAGGCCATGGGGAAATTAACTCTCTGATGGAACTGTTTATACATTTGTCACTCATTGATAAATTTCTTAATTCTCTTCTAAAAATAGTTATCTTCAATGATGGTATGTTAGTTCTAGCATATTGAGAGTGTTACATATTTTTAAATAAATGTATGCTTTAATTCAATGAGTCACAGATTTTTGAAAACTATTAAGATGATCACTGATAATATAAACCTAATGATATTAAATACATATTGCCTTTTCAGGATTAAATGTTACTTTTGTCATGGTATTTGTTGTTTGAGATGCTAGTAAATTATATTTATGAATACTTTATTTAGGATTTTATTGTACTGGGATTTTTAAATTTAGATATCTGTTTATATAGTTGATGACTGTCTTAAAATAAGTTGAAAAGTTTTACAACTTTTCTTATGCTTTCACATAATTCAAATAACATGGAAATTGAGATGTCTTATTGTTTATGTCTATATAGATAGCTGCATGTCTCTTCTAAATGCAATATAAAAGAATGCCCATTTTACCACTTCTCTGTTTCAGCAAGTATTCAGTTTTAACTAGGGAGGAGGCCCTGGTTCCTAGCCTTGAAATAGATTGGTTGTATTTGATGGGACAGTAAGTGAGTTCTCAGTTGATCATGTTTACTAAGACATATAAAATAACTCCTCAATCTCTCCCAGGCATGTTTCTCTCTATAATTGAGGCGATCTCTGAAATCCCAGATACCAATCCCCAATTCTCCTTCCTTCTTGATTTATTTAACTTTATGGTCACTTTCACCCTGATTTCCTAATTTTTTGAGGTATATTTGTAGCATACATCAAGGTCACCATGAACTGCATGGCCAGAGCATACCGCGAATTAGCAGCACTCTGGTTTTGAAAATCTATAACGTAGTGACTCAGAATAAAAGGGATGGAACCCTAAAGTAAGAAAAATTCTGTAGGCCAGTTTATTCCATCAGTCTCTGATGTCCTTTTTTTAGTGGTAGTCCAGAAAATCAAAGTCAGACTTGGGATTGCAATTGAGGGATCAGAAGTCCGAGGTAACAGAAACAATAGAGTAGTGTATTCACTTAGTCATCTTCTCAGCAGAGAAAGACTTGCAAAACAAAAACAAAAAACTTCTCAACAAAGTCCATTTTTGGTGAACTCTCATAAATCTTCCTTTAAAAAAAAAATGGACTGCCTGTTTTTGTTGTTCTCATTATTTTGGAAATTCCAGACCACTCAAATTGATTCAGGCCAAGATCTTCAATTCAATTATAGTCTGTCTTTCAATGTGAGGTAAAGTTCCCTAACCCTTGTTTAGTTATTCAGCTTCTGGTGACAGACTCTTCTGGAAGGGTCAAAGAGTTTCCACAAACTCTTTAAGGTAGAAGGCACACTACTTTGCCTCCAAGGAACTTGGATGCTGACTTTGAAATCACATACCAGATAATCATCAATGACTGTCAGGAATCCATTCTGAAGGTTAATGCTACAGTTGGTGTGATACCTTCCCCCCACACACACCATTTTGTTTATTGAGTGGTGAAGGGTCTTCCATATCTAAACGGTCTTTTAGAGTCAAATTTCCATCCACTGCTCTGCCTTCATTATATCATGAACATGACTTCCGTGACCCCCCATGTTTAACTGATGGAGAAGGAGCGTCTAACAAAATTGTCTCACCTGTTCCTAATTTCGGGTTTGCCTGGTCAAGGCAGGATGATTGTTCTTCCCACTAAGTGCTAAAAATGAAGTTAGTTAAGACATAGTTAACTTGACCCAAAGTCACATGAAATAGTGAACTGCTGATCCCTTATCTTTGTTACCCAAATTATGTTTAGAAGAAAATTTGATATCAGTATCACTTCATTGATAGAACTAACTTCTAAAAACTCCTTATATTTAAATACTATGATTGTTTCTTTAAAACAAATTAAGCCAGAACACAGCAGTACTTTTTAGACAAATGACAAGAGTGATGTTTTTCTGTAGAATGTTAAGCCATTTTTAGTATGCACTGAATAATCAAGTGCCACACTTTGGTTACTCTGATTGAAAAACAGTAACCACCCCCCCACACACTTAAGATCTATATAAATGAGACTTGCTGGGCTTGTGATAGTTATCTGAATCACCTTCCCCTTCTTTCAGAAATATGTTTTGCCAGGAGAAATTTCTGCAGTTTGGCCACTGGTTATCTGAATACACACAATGACAGAAGCTAGTTTTCAACTGCGCTTTTTTTCCCTCCTCCAGTTCTCCCTTGAGAATTGTATCTTGAAGTTGCTTAGTTGAAAACTTAAATGGTAAAGGGACTGGAAATGGTATTTAGGATTCTGTAAGGGAATAAGGAATTGAGGGTAGGCCCCTGAGAACAGTCTTTGGTGACACACGAACACAATTATGATCTCAAACGGACCGCTGAGAATCCGTGAACCAAGGAGTAGGCTGTAAAAAGAGTTGGTGCCCTTTTGCTGAGAGAGCCTTGGTTCTTCTACATTTCACAGACTGCTCAAATAGAACAAAGAAAGACAAACATGCACACTGAATGTGTAACCAGTTCAGAGGAAGAAAGGTTAATTAATAACAGAGATGGTGAGGTTACACTGAAATCCAAGAATAAGACCTTCTTAAGGACACCACTGAAAAGCAGAGCATGAAAGGATCAAAAAGAGCACCAGGTACACATAGAGGAGAAAAAGTTAGATTTTGTTATGTTGTAGAGTTTAAATTTTTGAAGAGCTACTAAGATGTGATCACAAAAATATGCATATATATCTTGAACCCCAGAGTTCATATCTTCCCTGTAGGACTGCATTAGGATATTAGAAATGAAAATTTTCTGTTAAAATATAATTTTATCAGCTGCTTCATGTTCAGATGGGTTTTGAATATTTATAGCAAATATCATAATTGTTCTCTTCTGAATTGTCAATTCAAAGTGTGCTCGTTTATTCTCACATTAGTATTTCCTTATCTGTCTGAAGCATTTAAACTATAATGATTTCAACATGTTTATTTTAATATTTTGATACATAGCTATTTGTCTTTTAATTGCAGTTTCCTTATATTGAGAAGTTGTGGTGTTTTATGATGAATGTCTACTGACATTCTTCTTTGGGAGTTCTTCCATTACTTTAAAATTCAGAAAATTCCCCCATCCTGAATATTTTATTTTATAGTATCTTTATGATATAAACACATGCTGGATATATTATAAACATATATTAGAGAAATATGTACCTTTATAACAATTGTTATTAACATAGTTAGAACCTTACTATGAAATCATTAGAAAATCATCTTTTTCTTTTTAAAGATTTTACTTATTTATTTGACAGAGAGAGCGAGAGAGCACAAGCAGGCAGAACAGCAGAGGAAGAGGGAGAAGCAGGCTCCCCTACTGAGCAGGGAG
The DNA here is from genome assembly GCF_963455335.1 of Martes martes. NCBI lineage: Eukaryota > Metazoa > Chordata > Mammalia > Carnivora > Mustelidae > Martes > Martes martes. The sequence goes on along the minus strand of NC_137895.1, from coordinate 43,553,512 downwards.
CGCAATGTGGGGCTCAATCTGAGGACCCCAGGATCATGACTGGAGCCGAAGGCAGTCGCCTAATCGACTGAGCCACCCAGGTGCCCCAGAAAATCATCTTACATATGTTTGTTTCTTTCTTAATTTGAAAATAGATTCTATTTATAATATTTGATTCACATGCTCAAATTTTCTTATGAAACAATTACAAAGGGATGGAGGAAAATGATAGAGGAAATGATATTGCTTATTTTAGTGAGGATGTCTGAAAAGTACCTGTTGAGTAACATACTAATAATATAGTGGAATTCTTAAGGACAGTAATTTCTTCAAAGTCATTATAAAGAACTGTATTTTTAAAAATTATGCATGTGATAAAAATAATAGGAAAAATGATGGCAACTGCACTGCTATGAAACAACCTGAGCACAGAAAATTGTTAAAATGATATTTTCCTATGTAACAAGATTATCAGAACACAGAATACCAAAGGAAATCTGTAAGTTTATTTAGCATTATTACCCATTATGTAATTGAAAGCTGGAGTATGTGCATGTATATGAAATGTGTACAGTGAAATCCCCTAAAATGTGGAAATGATTTTAGAATAGTGAACTTTATTGCAATTTCTTTTGTTGTTGTTGCTGCTGCTGCTGTTTTCCAAGATTTATTGAAGAAATTATAGAACAGCAGAAGGATTCAAGTGGCTCCACATGGCATTTTGAAATTCAACCCAACTGTAGGCTGAGTGACCTGCAGGTTGGACAAAGCCCAAGAATTTCAACATTTCCTTAGTGTCAGGATCTACTTCAATGATCTCCTGATCCAGGGCTGAGACCTCAGGAACATAATTATCTCTCCTTTCTCTCTCCTCCTCCTACAGCTTGATTGAGATACCTCTCACGGGGCATTTCTGCATGCACTTCAGATGTGTGACATAGCCGGCTATCTTGTTGCAGTTTCTTGCTGGGAATAGCAGCAATCTCCTCACACACACACTTGGTGTGGAAGTTGTTGCCCAGGCATGTGTAGTACTTCTCAATGATGGCCTGGACTGCTTTCTTCACAGTTTTGATGCAAACACAGCCCACATTGGCAGGTCCCCGGTAAAAAAGAATTCCAATTTCCTCATAAAAGTAAAGTACTAAGCAGGAGTTGGAATAGACTGTAAATTATTGAAATGTTTTAAAAGTCATGAAAGGGTCGGCACAAGCATGTTTCACACTTTATAATGATACTAGAGGGGTGCCTAGGTGGCTCAGTCATTAAGTGTCTGCCTTCAGCTCAGATCATGGTCCCTGTGTCCTGGGATCAAGCCCCTTATCTGGCTCCCTGCTCCGCAGGAGGCCTACTTCTCCTTCTCCCACTCCCCCTGCTTGTGTTCCCTCTCTCACTGTCTCTCTCTCTCTCTCTCTGTCAAATAAATAAATAATCTTTATAAAGATAGTAGAGTAGGATGTGGTATATTTGGACAAGAATGGAGTGAGTGCTGATGTAACTGTTCTTGATGTTCTGTTTATTTTGACTATCTACAGGAGCATGAGAGTACTGACTATTAAATTGATATAGAATTATGTGCTACATGATTCTCTTCTTAATAATCATCGAAGATACACTTTAAAAGAGTAACATGTGACAGCAAAAATATTATTTGAGAGAGAGCAAATGAGATAAATAATATTCTTCTCAGAAAGTTGGCTTAGGATTATGTATGACCTTCTTGGAATATATTATGTCATGATGAACAAACCCAATAGAAAGTGAATGACTTAATTTTTATTCATATCATACACAATGCAAAAAAAGGCTTTGTCTATATTTTCCCTAATTTCTCCATTAGCACTTAGGTCTTTTTAAGACTTATTTATTTATTTTAGAGAGCAAGAGAGAGCATGCACACACACACACACTTGTATAAGTGGGGTGACAAGCAGAGGAGAGAATCTTCAAGTAAACTCCCCACTGAGCATAGAACCTGATGCAGAGCTCGATCACACAAACCATAAGATCATGACCTGAGCCTAAATCAAGAGTCAGACACTTAAATGACTGAGCCACCAGGCACCCCATGAATGCTTAGTTTTGAAACTGTCATTGAATTAACAGAAAACATAATATTCCCTTCACTAGCCTTCACATGGATTATTTTGTTCATGAAAACACACAGATACACCCACACGCATGCACGCGCGACAACAGTGTCTAAACAAAGGACAAACGGAGATACTGGTGCAAAAGGGAAATGTAATTGATATTTTATATCAGAGAGGATTTAATCCATAACTCTTGCTAACTAGTCCTGTAGACAAATATAGTATATAGTGAAATACACATTGGTCTACAGGAAAACATTTTCCCAAATGAAATACTGACACAAATATCCAAGTATGATAAAATATTTAGTTATTCATCTTCAATATCCTTTAGTGAACTTTCAAAGTTCATGACTAGAAATTTTATAAACTTATATTTAATATAAATGAACATTAGTGGATAATTTCTCGAAAACAAAAAAAGTTCTTAGTATCACTATTAGCTAGCTTCATTTCAGATAGTTATGTCTATAATTTTAAATATAAAACGCACTGACTTTTTTGGCGATATTAAACTCATCAGTAATTACTTAAATGTGAAGTGAAGCAAAAAAATTATAGATATAACTTTACTAAAGAAGTATAAACTCCCTACTAGATAAATAAGAACATCACAGGTTATTTTCTGTACACATCTTAGCATAATTATAAAATGTTACATGTATTCATATTAATATAAATTTTTAGAAAGTCTTCAAGAAAGCAGAATAATTTAACAGCTACATTGTGATATTATCTTTATTTCCAATAATCCTTTACTAAATTTATGATGTTGAAGGAAAACAAAACTGTAATCTCAATAAAACTATTGAAGTCTGATTATCAGCTTCAGATTATGTGCTAACTGAAAAACAGAATCTCCCTTTCCATGACTTGTGCTTTCTACATGACTTGTAGAATACACAGGGTTTTCACAGACAATTCAAAGAGAAAACATACTGCCTTATATTTAAGATTGAAAATTTCATGTATCTTTCATGTACTTGCATCTTGTGAATTTTCAGATTCTAAGATAACTTAATCACTCACATTGACTATCACGTGATCAATTTTATGAAGACTCAAATGTTAGAGTGAGGTTTTCTTTTCATAATTTTATAACATCTCTAAAAAGACTGGTATTGTAAAATCTTTAATCATTTACATGTTATAAAATCTTTTACTTTCCCTTATCCTCTTTGTATCAGAAAATTATGTGGCTCATTGTTTCTTTCTAAGCAATCAGTACAAGTTTTTAGCTTTAACTGCCATTTTCCCATTTTTAATTTGTTCTTACAAACAAAACAGAAGTTTCCACATGTCTGTAACTGCCATGAAAATGTGTATACTTCCTCTAAAATGTTTCTTCACATAATGCTTCACAAAATAAAACTGACTTTTCCTATAGAATCCCACTGTCTTGTGGTATCCACAAGCTACATTAACTAACTAAATTTAATTTTAAGCTAATTAAAATTATATGAAAGTTAAAATTTAGTTCTTCAGTGCACTGGGCACATTTTAAGTGCTCAAAAGCAATACATGGCTGGTGACTACCATATTGGAAAGCACAGATACATTTTCATAGATCTGTTAAAACAACAAAAAAAGGGAAAGATGTTAGTGTGTGTGTGTGTTTCTTTGGCTTCTTCTGAGGGAATTAGAATTCTGTGTATCTCCTGAAATTCTGAGACCATGCCAGAAGGAATAAGTGATGTCTAGAAAGTTTGGAATTGTCATAATGAACGAAAGCCATCCATAGGGAGATTAGAGAAACAAGAGTCCTTGGAGAACCACAGAATTTTAAGTGACAACATGCACAGATGCTACAGTCCCTGTCAGTCAAGTGAGTTAAGTATGCTCAAAAGATTGTAATGGGTACAGGGAAACATAGGGGTTTTTACTTTTTAATACATATTATTTTTATACTCTGCCCAAAAACTTCTCTCCATTGCCCATTAACACATAAGAAAACTCTCTCCGCGCCTTTACCCAGGAAATAAAGAAACCCAGAATCCAAGGACACAAAAAGAGAGCTCCCTGCTACAAAAGGAGGGTGGAACAGAATAACGTTTTTCCATTTTGTTGTGCTATCACAGAAAAAAATGAAACAAAACTAGACAGTTAATTTCTCAGTAGGTTATTCCGCCACTTTAAATTCTTAATAATTACTCTGCCATTTTATGTAATAACTTTTATTTAACCCTTCATTGCACACATATGAGGTGTATACTTGGTTGAGGGCAGGGAAAATGGAAGACAAATATAATACACATCCCCAAGTGTATTATAGAATAAGTGAAGTGAAATATTCATGAAAGATTACAGGCAGTCAGGTTTTATGCAGAGCTAATATACTGACCATCAAAGCTTAGTGTTTATTCATAATCACACAAAATATATCCCCAATTTTATATTTATATTAGCATACCCCTTTATGGCTATATGTTCAGAGAATATAATCTTTTTTTAAAGATTTTATTTATTTATTTGACCGACAGAGATCACAGGTAGGCAGAGAGGCAGCCAGAGAGAGAGGAAGGGAAGCAGGCTCCCTGCTGAGCAGAGAGCCCGATGCGGGACTCGATCCCAGGACCCTGAGATCATGACCTGAGCAGAAGGCAGAGGGTTTAACCCACTGAGCCACTCAGGTGCCCCAGAATATAATCTTTATATACATTAAAGGATTTTTATTTCCCTTTTGTAATGTTTGTAGTGTTTCTTCTTCACAGCTCACCCCCCTTTCATTCATGTATTATAGGAAAGTTCTAGTTATATCAATGGACTAGCTGAAATATATTACAATACGTAAAATGGTCTTTTTTTCTTTTCAATTTTGAAAACAATAAACAACATGTCCATTAACATTATAAAACAATTATGAAGCTGCCGCGAGTTCTACCCTGAACCTACCCTGGACTCCACCTAGTTGTTCGGAGGATATCCAAACTAGTGTTTCAACCTTAATTCCCACCAATCCAGCCATATAGGCAGAAAATGGAGAACTTAAAGGAAGAAAATGAGTCTGTTGGTGCTGAGGGGTAGCTCACTAAAGTAACTGAAGGGAGCTCATTCTCAGAAACACTAGGGATTTTTACCAAAGGGAGAGCTGACATAGATAATTTCGGGTTAGATGTATCAAAACTGCAAAAACTCTTGGATCCACCTCAGAACTGCCATGGGAGGGGAATAATCTTAAGAAATTGACATTTGTCCTTGGTAGTTTGGGACTATGTATCTACTTGAAGCTTCCTGTCGGTTTTCTTTCTGAGGAATTTTGTAGACTGGTGGTTTACGGAAAGAACCACAAACAGTATGGTAAGGAGAGAGGAAAATGAAGTAGGTCCAGGTGTACAAGTTTTTACTGCTTTAACCTAGTTGTGCTGTCAAGTCAGGATATGGACTGTGTGCTATGTATATCTTAAGAGAGTGGCTTCAAAATAGGCCACGATATGCCCCATGAGAAAGCCAACATTCTGATGCCAGTTGAAATAGAATGCTGATGATGGACAGGTATTAGCATTTTCCCTGTACCTACACCAAAGGGATCTCCTCAGAGGCTAGTCCTCCATGAAATCATTTTATAACACAGTGGAAATTCTGAGACACAATAAAACAACAAGAATCTACAAAATTCCAAACACTTTCAGAAATCTAACCAAGGAAATCATTTTCTAGATATACTTGGTATTACAGGATTTTGTGTTCCCTTAGTCCCCTCAATTCTTGGTCACACCACTTCGAAGAATGAAGAGGTAGACCAGATCAATAGTGGTGTGTAGCAAAGTTTATTGAGCAAGAGTACAAAGCTCCCAGAGAGGGAGGGGGATCTGAGTGGGTTGCCATTGTTTCTAAGCTTAGGGGATTTTATGAGTTCTTTTGAAGAACTACCTTAAGCAATTAGGGCTTTGGTCACATTATCTACCTACCTATTAGGTTAATGTCTATATACTGAAGAATCAATTTTTTTGTTGACATCTGGGGGCTTAGGTCTTAACTGCCCCTTGCCTGTGATATTGACTCGTGCTTTTGTGGTTAACTGTTTTATTTTAGGACATTTTGCAGAAGTCATTTCTGCAAAGGCTACAAAGCAGAAAGTCAGTGTGGTCCTGTCTAAGCTGCAAAAGAGGAGGTCAGTGTTATTTTAGCTGTCCTGACTCCATATTTTCTTTTTGGGGACCCTCATCCCAACTGCTTAACTGTTCAACTAACACTTAACAGGATAGAAGAGCTTAAACAATTTTTTTCCAAATAAAAATTAGTTTCATGTTAAAGTAACATAGACATCATTATTATAAACACAAGTAAGCATTAAATTAGTGATTTTAATAAACTATTATTTCCCAAATGTACAACTAGCTTTTTTGCCCCATTTTCTTACGATTTTAAAGCTGTGCCTATACACAGTAGAGAATTTACAAAAATTATCCCAGTAATCAGACAAAAATGTTTTTCATTAAAAATGGGGTGCCAGCATGGCTCAGTCAGTTAACTGTCCAACTCTTGATCTCAGCTCAGGTCTTGATCTTGGGGTCATGAGTTCAAACCCCATGTTAGGCTCCACACCAGATCTATGTGGAACCTACTTAAAAAAAAATCCTTAAAAATTTGGAAATGATCATAGACGTTTTTTTGTTAAATTTCTTATCTAGATTATTGCCTCTATTGTCCAATTCATACTTTAAAGTTTAAAACACAGTTCTAGTTTTCTTTTTAATGTGATTAAATTTTACATTTTTACCTGATTAGCAATTCTGATAATGTGTAAATGAAAAGTTTCTTAACATTTATAATACTATTTCTGTAGTTTAACATAGTGAATTTTTTCATTATTATCAAATTAAGCACCTATTTTATAAAATAAGTAATGTATTTTTGTTGTTAGTGTTTAGGATCTGTGCATATTTAAACATCTCGAAAAATGTGAATTTTTTTTCTCTAAATTCTTCAATACCTAATTTCCTCTTCTATATTCATATGTAATTCATAAACTCCTTGAATCAAACACAATTTATAGCTATTTAAGAGTTTTACCAAGAAATAGTATGCATACAATATAGAAAGAAGGAAACAATAGACCCAGATAACATTAGCTTCTTGAAAGCTGAAGTTTTTAAGGAAGCAGAAATGTCAATCCAACTTAAAATACCCTTATAGGTCTCTGTAGATTCTATATAGCAATGGAGATTGGGTCTGTGACATTTCAGAATATTTCCAGGTTCAGCAGTCACGCACTGTGACAAGGCTTCCTGGTGTAACTAATAATACAATGGCTGTGGTGGGTCTCTGGTATCTATAGGGAATCATTCCTACATTCAGATTTACTATAAGGCCTGTTGTGTTCTGAAGTATTATTTAGGAGTAACTCAATGTATATCTACTGTTATTTGAAATTTTATTTTTAGAGTTCATTGAGCTAAACTCCAGGAGGGGAATGGGATGTGATTTCCTAACAGAAAATCTTAGATTTGTCACTATTGCAGAATAAATTGTTTAAATTAAATGTTATTCTTGAAGAGCAATAAATAGACCAAAGTTATGTGTCATGCCAAAAGAGTTTGAAAATGATTTTCCTAGATAAGGTTTTTTGCTGTATTTATGAAAAATATATAAATATGGTGATTCAGTGCGTATTCCTCAGGAGAAAAAAAAAATCTTTCTGATACATGGCATAAGAAAATATTTGCTGACAAAATTAAAATAAATTAGACATATGTGGAATGTTTGTCAAAGGAACTTAATAACCTTATTTTTTGATGTATCTCCCAAACAGGATGAGTATTACTCAATTTGTTTTGGAGGCATTACTTTAAGAATGCTCTAAATTAGGAAAAAAAATGCTCTAAACTAGACTAAAAGTGGGAATCTATATATTTGACTTATTTTCTATAGAAATTGGCTAAATCAAATCATTTTTTAAAATTTTGTTCCTAAGCTTTTATTCTATCATACTTGCATAGTTTTAGAACCTCTTTTATTCTTTCAATTAATCGTGTCTTTTATGTTCTTCCTTTGTGTTTTATTCCACTCTGTTGATTAGGGATTTCTATTTTTATAAGTCAGTCTTTCTGTGTAGTTGGTATGTTAGCATACAATCCTAATTCGACAAGTGAAGGTACTAAATTCTAGAACTGACTTAGCCCCAGAACCTACTATAACACTGTGCACTACCTGGAATTCCTTGAAACATTTTTATTTCATTAATTATACATAAACATTTAACAAAAAAATGGAAAATTATTATTTACTTTAAATAAATAGTTCATAACAATCTGCTCGATGTTTATCAGGTGTTTCTGAAGACACTGTTGAACTTGAAAGACAGGTTATCCTTAAACATTTCACTTAAGAACAATTGCATATGAATTATTAGTGTTATATTTAAACAAACCACAACATATTTGGGAAGACCACTACAGGGGGATTTGTTTTATAACATAAACCAAAAATGAAATGGGCATATACCTCAGGAGGCAAGAAAGAAAAAAAGATTAAAATATTTTTTATTGTATGAATAAAGAGAATTCTTTACTTTAGATGCAAGGAAAAAACAGTATTGTGTACAAAACAAGTAAAGAAGGGAACTTAAATTGTGGGAATATTTTCACCATTATCAAAGCATTCTCATTTTTATGATGTTTGCTACTGTGCTCATGTCGGCAGCACATATACTAAAATATTATGTTTGCTACTGATTCCTATTAGAATTATTATGTAGAACTCATTCAGTAATAATGCAAGTATAAATTCAGTTTTCAAATTATAGGCTTTCTAAATCTTTCCAAAACAACAATATTAAAAAATAGGGACAGTCATGTGGTTTTTAAAGAAACATGACTAATTTAAAAATTTCTCTCTATGTTTATGATAAAATAGTAAATGTTCTATACATGTTTAAGTAGATTTTTAAAATTTGACAATGCATATCACCTTTCTTTAGGTAAACTAATAAATATTTTTTATTGGTTGGGTATTACACATAGAAACATGGACAACATTGACTCTGTGTCTAAAAGTTCACAACCTCAATTGGAAAGTTGATATGTAAGAAGTACTGAGTGTATTCCCCCAAAATTCATATGTTGAATCCCTGGCCCCCCTTCCCCTCAAAAGGACTGATTTGGGAATGGGAATTCCAAAAAAGTAATTATGGTTACATGAAATGAAGCCTTTTATTAGGTTAGTGTCCTTATAAGAAGAGGCATCAGAGAACTTCTCTCTCTCTCTCCAGATGCATGCACTAAGGAAAGGCCATTGACGGCAAAGTGAGAAGGTGGCTGTCAACAACCAAGAAAGAGTCATCACCAGAAACATAATTGGCCAGAACCTTGATCTTGGACTTCTAGCCTCCAGCACTGTAAAGAACATAAATTTCTATCAAGCCAACCTGCCTATGTTTTTGTTATTGTTGCTGCTGCTGCTGTTGTTGTTGTTAATGGTAGCCCAAGCAGACGAACACAAGAGCCAAAGAAAGGATTCAATTCAACTCAATTAAATTAATCAAATATCTATTGCAGGTCGATTACTCACCAGCTATTTTTCTAGGTTATTAGGTTTTAGGTTTATCACTTAACTATTGGGGAGGGAGAGGAGTAGTCACTCCCACAGTGATGACTTTCTAATGATGTAAGACAAAGTACAGGTAAAGTCAGTTATGTATGCTATTGGGAAAACTAAAGCAAAGAAGGAAGATAAGGAGTGCTGCGTGCAAGTTAAAAAATAGAGCAGTCATGAGGAATCTCTTTATTTAGAAATTTGTATTTGAGTGAAGGGCTAAAGTTGATGAGGGAGCTAGCCTACAGATATGTGAACAAGGAACATCATGGGCAGAAAGAAGAGCAAGTGCAAGGATCCTGAGGTAAAAGTCTAACTGACAAGCTCACGATTCAGAAAGGAAGCCACTGGCTTTGGTGGACATGAAAGAAGTAAGGAAAAAATTTGTGGAAATTTTTAGGACACTCCAAATACACTGGGTTTGTTTGTGTGTGTTTGTGTGTGTGTGCTAAATGATATGGGGAGGCATTGCAAATTTTTTGAGAAAAGAATGAACATGATCTAAGTATGTTTTATGAAGGATCATTCAGGCTTCTGTATTGAAAACATACTCTAGAGGAACAGATAATGTAATCAGGGAGGGTTTTTTTTTTATTATTATTATTATAATCTAGACTTGGAACAGAAAAAGAGGACTAGACAGGTAAGAAAATGTCTAATTCCATATATTATGTATTTTAATATTTAGCCAATGAATGGATTTGATGTGGTATATGAGAAAAAGAGAGAAACAAGACACCTGGGTTTGAGACTATGCAAATAGGACAGAGCTGCCATCAACTGAGACATGTGGAAGACTGATACAAGAGCAGGGTGGGATGGGGGAACTGCAAAGGAGATCAAGTTTGAGATGTTTCTTAGATATCTAAATGGAGACATTAAGTAGACCACTGCATAGACAAATATTGCATTCATAGTAGATACAAATATAAGAGCCTTCAGCATACGGGCTGCATGAGATTATCATGGCTGTGAGTATGCAGCAGAAAGGCCACAGGATTTGGGTCTCGCCATCTTTAAGAGACTGAGGATATGAGGAATCAGCAAATGGGACTGAGAAGGACTAGCTGGTGACTGAAGAGGAAAAACAACAGTGGGGAGTAGGCCTGGAAGTCAAACACTAAAATATACTCCTGGGAAGGCAGTGATCAATTAATTCAGCCCAACAGTGCTACGATTTGATGAGAATTAAGAAATAAAATTAGATTTATTGTCATGGTGGTTAGTCATTGATTTTCAGTGTTTTGGATGCAGAATTACATCAGTGTGAATTCAAGGAAAAATCAGAGAATAAGGATAAGAGAACAGAAGCATTTACAGAACAACATGAAAATATTATATAACATGTAATAATTCTAAGATCTTTACATATATAAGTTCATTAAATCCTCATAGAAATTCCTGAGGCAGGGACTTATCTCTCTCTGTATCCTTAGAAAAGAATAGTAACTTTAAATTCTCAAAGTAAGGAGTGCAAAGATTAGACACAAATTAGGTTTATCTGATGACAGATTTCAAGTATATAACCTAACTTTTATCTCACATTCTGGGAGAACAGAAAAGAAAGATTATTGAGAAAATGCCATCTGAGTTCAGTTTCAATGAACAAAAGTGGAAGAAGAATATGCCAAGTATAGATAGTGATGAGACAGGAAAGAGAAATGAAAACAGTTTTTTATAGGCATCATTTTTGCTGCAATCTTTATTTTTTTTTGTTTTGCCCAATTTTCTTTAGTTCTGTTTAAATGTTCTATAGAACTCTATGTGCTTACAATAATTTACAGTCTATGCTACCATTCTAAGACGTAAAAAAAGGGGGGAAAAAGGTCAGAGAGGAAGTATTTGATTACATTAGGAAATAGAAGGCTCATGGAAAATAAGCTAAAAATAAGGCTATTTTTAAAAAACAATTATGATTTAAAAACAGAAAATTTCTCCTATTTTAAGTATTTATTGAATTACTTGTTTTGTGTATTTAGGAATTTAATATTAACATTGGTGCAGGCATGAACCTGAAATAAGAAAAAGATGAAATTATATGTATTCTAAGAGTCTCACATTCATATACAGAATACTTCATACTGCAAATATGTGGAACAACTTTGTATCTAGTAATTTATTCATCAAATCTTATTTTGAAGAATAATACTTTTTAAAGCTAATCTGGGGGCGCCTGGATGGCTCAGTGGGTTAAAGCCTCTGCCTTCGGCTCGGGTTGTGATCCCAGGGTCCTGGGATCGAGCCCCGCAACAGGCTTTCTGCTCAGTAGGGAACCTGCTTCCTCCTCTCTCTCTGCCTGCTTCTCTGCCTACTTGTGATCTCTATCTGTCAAATAAATAAATAAAATCTTTTAAAAAATAAAAATAAAAATAAAAATAAAATGAGGTTAATCTGTTTGCTAAAATAACATTCTGTTCACCAAACTAAAACTCCTTTGGCAAATTTTCACATATTCTAAGTACAGAAGCATTTTAAGAATTCTCTTTAATTATAGTTCTTTATAGTCAATCAGCATTGACATGTAGTCTATGATTTATAATATTTTTAAATGATATCTTTAATACTGAAAAAATTAAATTGAAAAGTTTTGTTTCCTTCTTGCTTTGTTCATTTCCCTACTTGTCTGTATCTTTTCTTATAACATATTGCATAAACATTAGATCTAATGCTTAAGAAATCCTACCTTAAAATGAACAATTTATTTCAAATGTCAGTTACAACTGAACTCCTAAAGAGAAGTCTTTAAGCAAGATTTCATTTATTTCTATTAGGATAATTAAAAATTATTGGGTTGGACCTATAAATAACGATTGTCCATTTAATGGACAGTGAAATGACATATAAATTGAAAGGCACGCTCAGTTTGGTCTAAACTAGCTATCCTGCTGAGTCACCCAGTGCTCTACTTGCTACGCCTGCTACTCTCACAGGGAGGAGCCTATGTATCTTGTCCAGATTCTTGTACCTGCTCTTGCTGGTTTTTGAAGCACCTAATCATTTATCTCCTATACTTCCTTATTCAAATCCTAATTACCTGAAACACCAGTTCTACAGTCACCTCCCACTCAGGTATCTGTGATCTTTTGTTATGGAAAAAATTTCCAGTTTTATACTAAATTGAACTTTATTTGTACATTGTTTCACAGGGGACACACTACTTTGTACATTTTATTTTAGTTATTTATGTGCATGTCTTACTGCTCTTAACTTCATGTTTTCCTGGTGTCATTTTTCCTGTCGGTTCTATTACACCATGGCTTCCAAATCTGGATTTATTTCAACCTGTCTCCTGGTTACTTAAATTACATCTTGATTAAATTTTCACTGAGGGGTCATGGATGTGATTTTTTTCAAAGCCCTCGAATATCTGAGAATATCCTTTTTGTTGTGATCAATATGACAGGAGAAACAAAGAAAAGTTAATGAAACCTAGCTCTTAACATATTTTTTTAGAGGGTCACCTGGGTGGCTCAGTGAGTTAAAGCCTCTGCCTTCAGCTCAGGTCATGATCTCAGGGTCCTGGAATCAAGCCCCACATCAGGCTCTCTGCTCAGCGGAGAGCCTGCTTCCTCCTCTCTCTCTCTGCCTGCCTCTCTGCCTACTTGTGATCTCTGTCTGTCAAATAAATAAATAAAATCTTTAAAAAAAAAACAACAACAACATATTTTTTAGAGAAAAATTCATGATTCTTGTATCCTAAATAGTGACCAATACAGCAACCATGTCTTTTACTTTGCACATTCAGCTTTTAAAAATGATCATTCCATGAATGAAAGGCATGATTCATAGTTCTCATTCTAGGATACATTTCTGAGCTCCTAACTTATACATACAAATGCCCACTTAACAGCTTTCCATGTAATATCAGAAATTCACCACTATTACTTCATGATCTTACTGTCCTGGGTAGTTGCACCACCTATATTCAGTCTCTCTAGATGTAAACATGAAAGTCAATTTTGATATATCCCTACCTTCATCATAGATCAAAAATATATTTTAAATATAAGAACTCTGTCATGACCATGGTCAAAAATTACATTTATCCTTTGTTGTTTTTACCGTAATAATCTTTTAACCACCCACTTTAATTATCCTAATTCTTTTTCTGTGAAGATTTAAATATTCTTAAATAGTCTTTTAAAAATAACTTTAGGGGATGTAACTCACCTGCATAACCTCTTACTAGATTTTCATTGCATTTTTTAAAAATTTATTTTTTAAATTTATTTGACAGAGAGAGCGACAGAGAGCAGGAACACAAGCAGGAGGAGTGGGAGAGGGAAAGCAGGCGTCCTGCCAAGCAGGGAGCCCAATGGGGGCCAAAGCTGGGTGATGCGGAGCAGATGCGGGGCTGATGCAGGGTCAATGCGGGGCTCGATCCCAGGATCCTGGGATCATGACCTGAGCCTAAGGCAGATGCTTAACCATCTGAGCCACCCAGGTGCCCCTTTTCATTGTATTTTAAAGTCATGTTTTAAGTTACCTTAATGTAATATATGAATATTACTTTACTACCTTAGTGTTTAAGAAATATCCCATTATTTATAAAAATAAATTAGAAATAAATCGGACCATTACCACTACCACTAAAAGCACTCTATTTTTTCTTCTCTCAGTAAGCTCAGGCTTTTGTAAAGCTAATGCTAGGAGAAGTGGGGTTAGGAAGGCAAAGTTTGCTTTAGGTGCTAAAATTTAAACATTAAAGTTAGAACATAAAAAAATTTGCAACTAAGAAGATTATAGGCCTAAACATCTTTGCAGAAATTACAAAAGTGGGGAAATGCTAATATTAAAAGTAATCCTAATCCTTTCGGTTATATTATAGCAATTAAAATTTATGCACACATACAAACTTTAACATATCAAAAAATATGTATATAAATAGTATGTGAAACTTTGCATGGACTAGTAACATATTTTTTTCTTTTTTTGAAAGATTTTATTTATTTGACAGAGAGAGTAGGCAGAGAGGCAGGCAGAGAGAGGAGGAAGCAGGCTCCCCGCTGAGCAGAGAGTCTGATGCGGGCTCAATCCCCGGACCCTGAGATCATGACCTGAGCCGAAGGCAGAGGCTTAACCCACTGAGCCACCCAGGCGCCCCAACATCTTTTTATTACCTACTATTCTCCTCTTGCTTTCTATACTGCAAGCACATTGACCTTCTTTCGTTTTTTAGAGTATGCCAAAGTGTGTAAACAAATGGGACTTAGGTTCCTCCGTCACCATGAATGAAAGAGATCTCAGCAAAAGCCAATGTTTTCAAATTTATATTTGAAAATGTATATCTAAATGACAAATATCCTTATTAAAGAAAAAGATTCATTCCACTAACTTAAGTATAAACTACTCCACAATTATTTTTATTAAACATGGGAAATAGATCAAATATAAGAAAATCTTTTTCTACATTTATACTTCATTCATTGGAAAAAGCAGAATAACTTAACATTTTAGTCCAAAGATAATAGGAAATTTCATAAAAAAGCTATTTTCTAATGTTGATAAAACATGTTAATCTATAAATTAGCGCATGGCTTACATAAAAGAAAACAGCACTTTTTGAAAATAAAGTTGTTATAAAATGAGGCCCTAATCTAAAATCAGATATATTAATTTTTGATTGCTAATCTTTTTTAAAAAATCAGATTTAGTAATTAGTATCCACCTATTCAGACATAAAGTTGTTTAAAACTTCTATAGAGTACTGAAGAATGAGTTTACTCTACTGTGGTACCATTAGTAAATGAATATCCTTAACATACAACATTCATTATCATCTTTGAACAAAGAATTGAAGGAAGAAAGGTAGTCAGTCATATCAAAAGCTGTAGTAGGGATGTTGGATGGGGGAAAAAAGTGATATAGTTTGGACATGTAAAATTTGTGATGCTTTCTATGTTCAAAGTTTTTATGATTATATACCATAATAAAAGTTGGTTTTATTTATTTTATTTTATTTATGTATTTTATTTATTTATTATAAACTTTAATTTTCATAATAATCCCATTAATTTAATATTATTACTGTTTCACTTTTTAGAAGAGGAAGCTGGGGTACATATAGAAGTATTTCTTCAAGGTCATGCACCTAGCATATAGCAAAATCACGGTGAAGACTTGGGTCTGTAGTCCTCAAAACCCAAGTGTTATTCTGTGTAGTATATTCTCTTAACTGCATTTTGTTCAAAAAATCAAATCTAAAAGGCAATGATGCATTTTTAGGCATGTGTAAAAACCGAAGAAACTTTGTTATTCCAATCAGGACTTCCTAGAAAGCTTATTTAATGTACACAGAAATAGCTTTGTACTCCTGAAATTTTTTAAACTGCTTAACAGTTGAAACTTTCAAAGTAGAAGATTAAGAGCAGAACACTTTTACCACCATTTTACAAATGAGCTACCTTTTCCTAGCATAGTTGTTCCAACTAATTGTTGTCATAAAATCGTAGCTTATACAAGGTTGTATATGACTTATTCTTCTTATGCAATAGTCCAGTGGTAAATAAAGGTAACCACAGAGTCTAATAAAATATGACTTTATAAGCATTGGAATAAATTTTTGCAAAATGCACCATATGTTTATATTCCCACAGGCAGAGCTCACTGATAGAAGTAGTGAAGCCTAAGGGATGGATAGCAGGGATAACTGCAGACTGATTCCTCAAATAACATTTAGTAATTCTAAAAAATAATTGATGCAAAACTGCATTAAACAAAAAAGATTTGACTATTTCAACTAATTTTGTTGTTGAAGAAAAATCTCGGGCTTTGGCTCTTCAAATGAAGTTAAACAGACCAATACTGAATAACTGTCAGTCTCGTTTATTGCGATTTGTCTACAGTGCAGATTTTTGTGGAAAGAGCCAAAAGATACTTGCCTGATGTTAACACAATTTCTGGTGCACTGTGTTCAGCTCTGGTTTATGCTTTTACTTTAATTGGTTGGCA
The DNA here is from genome assembly GCF_963455335.1 of Martes martes. Lineage (NCBI taxonomy): Eukaryota > Metazoa > Chordata > Mammalia > Carnivora > Mustelidae > Martes > Martes martes. Next base: position 43,536,956 of record NC_137895.1, on the reverse strand, counting down.
CAGATGCTGCCAAAATTTGTTCTATTTTACACACAAAATGCAGTTATTAGACTTCTAATCTGTTGAAATAGGAACACTGAAAGGAGAGGGAAGTTATTTTTATTTAAGGACATATTCCTCCAACATGAAAAATTGGTTTCAATATAAGAACAAGGGTTTCTGGGAAAATAAGAAAGTAGCATGATATTTAATCTCCTCAAACATCCTTATAAAAACAGACAGAACAATTAAATAGTAAACCAAAATTGATGGACCTTATTTACAACAAAATTATGTTGTAAGATATTTTCCCAAACCCAAAATACAGTGAGGAAACATGATAGCTATATGCCCTGTGTTGTCTGTCTTTAGAACAGTGGGAACATAGGTAACAATCATAGGTCTTGAGATTTGAGAACGGTATAGTTGCCATGGGCCCGTTTGAAAATGGCTCAAGTAGCAGGGGTTTTGTCTAATCCACAACTGGTCAGTACAGCTGGACAACCGCAGCCCAACCCCTCTTTAATTCTTGAAACTGATTAAGCATGGTTCCCATCCAGAACAGAGTTCCACACTAAGAGAGAGAAAGAGGAAAAAAACAAACAAACAAAAAACCCAAAAAACAAAAAACAAAAACAAAAAAGCACTGAGAACCGAACTACTGGAATATGGGAATTACTGAATTAAAACTTACTATGACAAAAGCAACACAAATGAAGAAAAGAAAAAGTCCAGATAAAGGTGGGTGAGGAGAACTGAGCCAGATGAATCTATTTTTAAATACTAATTGAAAAAAAAAAAATCAGATGTGAGAGCTTTGTGAAGTTGGAAGACCTATTCTGAAACAAGCTTTCAAAAATTCAGAAAACTTGTAAAATTTCAGATTTTCATATGTCTTGGATATATAGCTATCTATATAGAACTAAGATTAATGAAAAGAATTATATACAGCATTTATATTGCATATAATTGCATATAATATATTGCATATAATATATATATTATTTATATAATATACATAGCAATTCTATATAGCATATATATACACACACACACACACACACACATACATCTTTATATAGGACAAAGTAGATAGAGTTAAGTTAGAACTAACTGAGGACAAAAAATAATACATTCGAAATCTTTTAAGTGTGTTTGGTAATCATTTCAGGTTTTGAGGTATTTGCATTGTTATGTGGACACCAATGCGTGTGTCATGTGGAATAAGGCAAATGAGTAATTACTGAACACTAATCTTGTCACCCCTTTCTGTACCTGAAAACAGAATTCTGAAGGTAAAAGAAGTATATACATAGAGTAGAAAAGGTTGAATAGTATTGCAGGCCTGAAGTTCAATTGGAAATCAGGATGAACTCATTAAGCGTTTGATTCATCTATTGACCAATTAATTGTTCTACCAATGTTTTCTTTCCTCTAAGTTGCAGCCACAAAATTATATAGAAAAAAATCAGGTAAAAATTAATACTGCTGTAATCCAGGTTGTAGACTGAAAAGATCTTTTCCTGCTGAAGAACATGAGGGCTTCTTGGAGAAATGACTGATTCCAGGTCTGAGGCTGGAAATGCACAAAATGGACCTGGAGTAACTTGTCACTGCAAAGACTATCAGGATCACATCAGAAGGAGATGGGATTCAATGTGAAGAAGGGCTATACCTAAAGATTTGAGCTTTAAGATGGACTGATTTTATATTAGAAGACTGAAATCCATCAAATACGCTTAAATACATGAGTTTCTAATGATACTTTGACAACAATCTAATTAGTTACTTTCAGGAGATGAAAGGGAACAAATTGATTATCTGGAAATCTATAAAAGAGAAAAACTGAACATTTATCTTTTTTTCTACATAAAGTACTGATGTTATTAATACTTTAAGTGATAAGTGTTATGTAAGAGTAGTAATGTTTTATTAATACAACAAATAAAGACTATTAATAGTCAACAGAGGAGGAAAAGTAAAACTAACATAAGTACCGCTGGCAATAACTTAAAAAGAAATGTTGATATTCAATTATCAATGAATTAATGGATATAAGCATTAAGCATAACAGAAGAGGCAAACTAGAAATAACCAAAATCATGTGTGATCTTGCCAAAGGAAAAAAAAAATATCTAACTAAGTCTACTTTCTTCCAAGTTAGAGAAAATACACAGGGCAGTGGAACATATGAATTGCAAAATGAACGTATTCAACAAAATCCAAACACGGGAAATTTACAATTTAAAAGGCTTGTGTTTTTCAACTTGATATGCTGCAAGGGAAAGAGGTAGAGTATGCACTTGTAAATTAAGAGGTTTCATTGACATGCCAAATTTTAAGAAATAGGGTCATATTAAACTAGGTTGTCTAGAGATGCATTTTTTTTTTTTAAGAGACAGACTATGTGCTCAAAGGTTAGGAGGGTGGGGGGAGGGGCAGAGGGAAAGAATCATAAGCAGGCTCTACACCCACTGTGGAACCCAACATGGGCTCAGTCTCAGGACACTGAGATCATGGCATGAGCAAAAATCAAGAGTCGAACACTTAATCAACTGAGCCACCCAGGTGCTCCAAGATACATATTTAGATAATGAAAAAAGTAAAAATACACAGGGAAATAATTGCCTAAAAAGTAGAATAGTGTTTACTTTTCGAGGATCATGATTGAGATCTGGCAATGAGAAGGGCTTCTGGGGTTTCAATCTACAAAACATCTGTACTTTATAAAACATATAGTATATATAAAATATCTGGATATCTATAATTTTATTTTATAAGACAAAATGGCCTTTTATATTTTGTTGTGTCACATGATATTTATTTAATCATTATAGCAAATAATTTTTACATATAATAAATAGGTAGCTAAAAGATAATTAAAATGTATGCTGCAATCTATTAAATGGCTATAACAATTATTTTACTATAATTAAATTCATAGCTTTTAGATAGACTATTTCTTTTTTAAATATTATAAACTGTGCTATAATGACCATAGCTAAAACTTGTAAAACATTTCTCTTTCTCTTTCTTTCTTTCTTTTTTACTTTATGTCCAATTTTGGGGCTAAATGATGTGGGGGCGGGGAAGGACTTGATATGTATTAATACATTGTTCCTCTAGAAATTTTGTGCCAATTTATACTCATGTTCTCTCTTATTTTCTGTAATTTGTCAACTGCTTATAAACTTAAATTTCTCATAAATCTTTCAAGTTTTTCATAATTCTTTTTTTTGTTGAAATATTTAATATAGTCTTACTGCTAAAAAAATGAAAACAAAGAAAAACTTTGAAGTTTAAAACCAGATATTTGGGATCGGTTACTGAGACATTTCCCTAAACTCTTATCATCATAGAACATTATGACTCATGCCCATTGCATTTTTTGGTCATCTCATTTCCTGAATGATATCTTCCTGTTGTTTGATTATTAGGGTAAAGCTTGAATTTTTTTTTAATTTTATTGTGGAAAGAATACTTAACACAAATCTATCTTCTTAAGGGTATTAAGTATTGCTGTTGACTGTAGATACAAGGTTATACACAGATCTCTAAAGTTTATTCTTCTTGTTTGACTGAAACATTATACCGGTTGATTAGTAGTAACCCCCTTTCCCATTTCCCCAGACTTGGCAAACACCACTCCACTCCTCAGTTCTATGAATTTGACTGATTTAGATATTACATGTAAGTGGAATCATGCAATATTTGTCTTATTTCACTAAGAATAATGTCTTCAAGTTTCCTCCTGTGTACCATAGTGCGGAATTTCCATCTCTTTAAAGGCTCAACAAACTTCCCTTATATGTATATACTACATTTTCTTTACCTATTCATCTGACAATGGTCATGGAGACTGTTTCCACATTAAAGCTTGATTTTTATAGACATTCTATTTTGTTAAATTTGTTTTCATATTTTGCCCATTTTTACACTAAGTATTTCACCTTTATTGTACTGTTTCAAGAATCTCTTATATTTTTGGTGTATCCTTTATCTGCTTTGTAGAACTTCCAAATGATTGGCCTTTAACTTAAAAAAAAAGAAAAATTTTCCTATACAGTCAGTCCATGCCCATGTAACCTGTCTTAAATTGTTTCTGTTAGTTATTCTGCTTTTCTCTTATATTTGCTAATTTTTAATTTTTATATTTAAAATTAAAGCCTTTATAAGTTTATTTTTAGATATGGTATGAGATGGCAAAAAAATCATCCAAACAAAACTAAAATTCTTTCCAATTTTGTATCATTTACAAAATAAACTTTGAGCAGATACAGAAATATTTAGACATTAACAGGGAAATTAAAAATCACATAATCATAGATATAAACATATCAATTGTAGGATAAGTCAAGATTTCAGCAAAGAAGTTTTTGAGGATATACAGTGCTATTACACTATGACAGTATAGTAACTTGGTCTCTTGTCAATTACCTGATGGTATGGTAATTTGAGTAACTTCTTTTCCATTAATTGTAGAACAATTTTGTAATTTTGCAAATATGTCCTTAATATGTGTACAAACAACTTGACCACATTAATTCTATCAGTTCTCCCAGTAACCTGGCTAATATAGCTTTCACTGATTAATCTATTATCTAACTAGCTGGTTAAACCGACACGTCTTTTTTAGTAAAGACATAAATTATGAATATGCTGGTAACAAGCACTTGAGATTTGTTTATTATAGAAACCATAATGTTTAAATTAATCAACAAAATTCTATAGAAGTGATACGTAATATATGGATTAGACATCACTATATGTAGTTTCCCCTTATATATATCAAATGTTTATAAAAATAGCTATGAAAGTTAAATATTATTTTTAAAGTTGAACAACAGATTTACATTGCATTAATTGTGCTCTTTTATGGAGGTCTTAAGTATGACAATGTTCTCTAGCATCCCATACATGTTCTTTAATTCTGTTTTTTGCCCCCTTCACGGTTCACACAGAAAGAATCAGATTAAGCCTAAGGATCACAGAACTGAAACTAGTGTTCCTTCATTCAGCATCCTTAATGAATTCCATCTTTGTCACAATTGCATTATGTTTATGACACATCTTTTTATATCTAGTATCAGCACTTTCACTTTTCCATTTTCCAGTAATTTATATAAAATAAGGGAAGATTCAATAAAATATCCAACTAATTGCACAAATCACAAACACTGTTGTACATAGAAAGATGATGACACTGCAATAATGGCAATTTCAGCTCTCTGACAGCATGATGAAAGTACAAAAGTCCAAACTTGCACACAAAACATGGTGTAGGAGTGACAATACAGAATATATAAACACATGAATTGTAAAAAGTCAAACATATAAGAGGGAAGATTTAGAAATAAAAGTTCTGTTCTAAGCATGATGGTATATTAATTCTAAAGGTATATCAGAAAATTAAAATGTCTTTGAACACTATAAAATTGTCTATGAATTATTAAACTGTATTTGAGGAAAAAAACAAAATCCATGCATCCTTTCTATCTTAATTTACCTCACTATTTCTTCCCAAGCTCAATAAATTACATCATCATTCTTTTAGTTGCTCAGGCCAAAAACTTTGAAGTTATTTTTAACTCCTCACATCCCAACTCCAATATCACAGTAAAACTTACTGATTTTACATTAAAAATGTACCAGAATCTGGCCATGTTTTGCCACTGCCTCTGGTACCCTCCTTGTCCCAACAACTGTTTTCTTCTGCATCCACTGCATCTACTGGCCACCAACCCGATGGTTCCCTGCCCTTGTTCTGTTCTTACTTCCATACCACAAAGGTCCAGTGCTAACATAGCAGGTAGATATCTCCTTCTAAAACAAAAATCACATCTCTGCCTAAAACTGACCAGTGGATTTCTACTTCCTTCAGAGTAAAATCCAAGTTATTTACAGTGGCCCTTAATGCTGTATACAGCCCTGGATCTCTCACTCACGCCCTTGCTGACTGGTCTAGAAACACTTAGCCTCACTGCTAATCCCTGAACATGCTAGCTAGGCATCCACACAGAAACAGTTTATTCAGCCTGAAAGTATCTTTCCTCAGAAATGTTAAATATACCTTGTATTTCTGGGGACAAAACCTATTTGATAATAATTTATTATTTTTATTGTTGGACTCCACTGGCTAAAAGTTTGTATATAATTTTGAATCTACATTCATGAAGGAGATTGGTCTGTAGTTTTTAATGTATGTAATGTATGTAATGACTGGTTTGGGTTTCCAGGTAATTCTGGCCCCATAATATAAATTGAGAAGTATTCCCTCTTCCTAAATTATGTCTAAGAGTTTCTGTAGGATCACTATTAATTCTGCAAATATTTGATACTATTTAATAGTTAAGAAATTAGTTGAGAAGTTTTCTTTGAGGGTTAATATTTTCACTACAGATTCACTTTCCTTAAGACAGGCGTATTCAGATTTTCTGTAACTTCTCTAGTGAGCTGTGGTATTTCTGTCTTTAAAGAAATTTGTTCATTTCATCTAAGTTGTCAAATTTACTGGCTGAAATAATTATTAATATCCCTTTAACATCCTTTTTAATATCTGTAAAATCTAGAGTGATGTAACCCCTCTCATTACAGATGTTGTCAATTTGTGTCTTTTTTTTCTGAATCATGCTGGCTAGAATTTTATAAATTTTATTGATCATCTCTAAGAGCCACCTTTTCATTTCATAGTTTCTATTGTTTTCATTTTCTGTGTCATTGATTTCACTATAGTCTTTATTATTTAATTTATTCTAATTCTTATGACTTTGATCTTTTGCTTGTTTAAGGTGAAAGCTGAAGTCATTTGTTTTGAGACCTTTCTTCATTTCTTAAATAGGCATTTCGTGCTATAAAATACCAAGTACTGGGGCGCCTGGGTGGCTCAGTGGATTAAAGCCTCTGCCTTCAGCTCAGGGCATGATCCCAGGGTCCTGGGATTGAGCTCCGCATGGACTCTCTGCCCCGCAGGGGGCCTGCTTCCTCCTCTCTCTCTCTGCCTGCCTCTCTGCCTACTTGTGATCTCTGTCAAATAAATTAAAAAAAAAAAAAAAATCTTTAAAAAAATAAAATAAAATAAAATACCAAGTACTGCTTTAGCTGTGTTAAAATATTTTCTGAGGCACATTAAAATTTTCAGAAGTTTATTTGATGGAACTTCTGTTTGTGGGGCTGCACCAAACCAAAAGTGGTTAGCAGCGCTCCTTGAGCAGGAGCTGGGCCAAGACTTTTACAGACCAAATGCAGAACTAAGGCAAGGAAATTATTTGATTGGCTATAGCTTAAGTGGTTGGCTTATTTAGGAAGGAATAGTTGGCGACCGTGGTTTGTTCTTAAGTTTTGTTTTTTGGGATACAAGTGTGCTTAAAGGACTTTACTCTGGCTTACTTCTGTTTGCTTACCAAGGCTACCAAAACATTAATGCCACCTCAGCCTCCTTACATAATAACTTTAACAGCTAACACAGTTTTTGACATGTGTTTTCATTTTAACTTCAGTTCAAAATATTTTCTAAGGTTTTGATTTTTATTTTGGCCTGTGGATTTAGACTTGACTTATTAGGGTTTAAATGCTTGGGGAATTTCCAAACATCCATGTATTTGAATATGTTCTTTTTAATTTCATGAAGTTTGAAATATCTTCAGTGTTTCTAGGAATTTTTCTTTTCCACTTATGTATTATTTAGAAGTTATTTCAGTCCTTTGAAATGTGTTGAGAGTTATATGGCTTAGCATACGGTCTATCTTGGTTAATATACTATGTGGATTTGACAATTTTCATGCTGCAATTGTAGTACCTAGTGTATAAATATCAACTAAGTCAATATGTTAATAGTGTTTTTCAGATAATTTATGTCATTACCAATTTTTAAAATTGAATCCCGAAAGATAGGTTTAAATTCCTATAACTGTGATTAAAAAATTGTTTATTTTTTCTTTTAATTCTCTCAAATTCTGCTTCATATACATATTTACATATTCATTTACATTTACTACTTCTGGCTGAGTTGACTCTTTAATATGCATTAATATTTGATGCTTTTTTTTTTCTTCTTTCCTGGTGACCCAGGTCATTTTTGTTATCATCTTCCTTCAGCCTTGAGAACCTTCTTCGTTATCTCCTGTGTTTCAGGTGTGCCAATGACCACTTATTTTAACTTTATTTTGTCTGAAAATGTTTTTATTTTGCCTTTATTCTTAAAGAGTGTTTTCAAGGATATGGAAAGGTTGATTATTTTTTCCCAGTATTTTCAAGTGTACTTGCCTCCATATTTTTTTGACAAGAAGTCAGCAGTCATTCAAGTGATTGTTCCCTTGTATGAAATCTGTCATTTTTGGCTGCTTTTAAGATAGTCTCCTTATATTTCATTTTTGTCACTTTGATTACTTCATGCATACCATGGTTTTCTTTTTTTTTTTTTTAAGATTTTATTTATTTATTTGACAGGGAGAGAAAGATCACAAGTAGGCAAAGGAGCAAACAGAGATAGAGGGGGAAGCAGGCTCCCTACCAAGCAGAGAGCTCAACATGGGGCTAGATCCCCGGACCCTGAGATCGTGACCTGAGCCAAAGGCAGAGGCTTAACCCACTGAGCCACCCAGGAGCCCCACCATGGTTTTCTCCATATGTATCTTGTTCAGGGCTCAGTGAGTTTCTTAAACCAACAGAATTATATCTGTATCTTTGAAAAACATTTGGTTTTTATATTTTAACATATTGAAATATATTTTCTATTCATTTTCCCTCTTCACCTTCCACTACTCCTCTTAAACATATGCTATGCATTGTCTTATATTCCCTCAAATTTGTTTGGTATCGATCACATGGTTGAAATCATGGAAATGAGTTCAATCTACCCTCCTGCTAGAAGTTGTTGAAAAGGAAAATCACCCTACACCTTCCATGTTTTAACTCTCCTTTCAGAATCATCTTGCTTAGATTTACTCACCCATGCCTACAGGTCCTTTTATTTTCTCCAAAGATTGTAGTTCTTATCTGTGGAAAGGCATGAAATAGTGGATGTTTGCTGCGGAAAGGCATAAAATATTAGGTGCTTATTCAGTTCTAGTGAAAATAGAAATCTTATCAAATAATTTTTGAAACTTGTGCTAGTGTAATTCATCTGGGGAAATTTTAATATTTTCTTAGAACCATTAAAAATCTCTATGGAATAAACCCTTTAATCACACCATACAAAAAAATTAGCTTGAAATGGATATTTGTCCTGAACACAGATGCTAAAAACCAAAAATTTATGTAAAGAATCAAAGGGGATAATCCTCATGATGTTAGGATAGATAAAGGTCATTATAAAAAGAAATACCATTAAAGAAAATATAAGAATTTTATAAATATGTACTAGCTAGTGTCCAAGAAGGTCCTGGTCATCATCTGGTACTTCCTGATATTCACAATCTTATGTAAGAGCTCTTACATTGTACTGATGTTGGTATATTAGACCGATAGGTTATGACAGAAGTGATCAAAAGCCATTTTCTGGTTCTTTGAAATAATTAATAAGATTGATAAACCCTTGGCCAGACTTATCAAAAAGAAAAGAGAAAGTACCCAAATTAATAAAATCATGAATAAAAGAGGAGAGATCACAACCAACACCAAAGAAATAAAAAAAAAATTATAAGAAAATATTACAAGCAATATACCCCAGGAAATTTGACAATCTGGAAGAAATGGGTGCATTTCTAGAGACAATAGATAGATATAAACTACCAAAACTGAACCAGGAAGAAATAGAAAACCTGAACAGACCCATAACCAGTAAGGAGATTGAAGCAGTCATTAAAAATCTCCCAACAAAGAAGAGGAGCCCAGGGCCAGATGGCTTCCCAGGGGAATTCTTCCAAACATTTAAAAAAGAATTAATACCTATTCTACTGAAACTGTTCCAAAAAATAGAAATGGAAGGAAAACTTCCAAACTCATTTTATGAGGCCAGCATTACCTTGATCCCAAAACCAGACAAAGACCCCATCAAAAAGGAGAGTTACAGACCAATATCCTTGATGAACATGGATGTGAAAATTCTCACCAAAATACTAGCCAATAGCATCCAGCAGTACACTAGAAGGATTATTCATCACAACCAAGTGCGATTTATTCCTGGGCTGCAAGGTTAACTCAACATCTGCAAATCAATGTGATACAATACATTAATAAAAGAAAGAACAAAAACTATATGATACTCTCATCTATTGACAAAGTATACCATTCTTTCTTGATCAGAACTCTTCAAAGTGTAGGGATAGAGAGTACATATGTCAATATCATCAAAGCCATCTATGAAAAACCCACAGCGAATATCATTCTCAATGGGGAAAAACTGAGAGCTTTTCCCCTAAGGTCAGGAACATGACAGGGCTGTCCACTATCACCACTTATACTCAATGTAGTACTAGAAGTCCTAGCCTCAGCAGTCAGACAACAGATGATATAATACTTTATACTTTATAATACTTTATATCAGCAGATGATATAATACTTTATGTGGAAAACCCAAAAAACTCCACTCCAAAACTGCTAGGACTATACAGGAATTCAGTAAAGTGTCAGGATATAAAATCAATGCACAGAAATCAGTTGCATTTCTATACACCAACAGCAAGGCAGCAGAAAGAGAAATTAAGGAGTCGATCCCATTTACAATTGCATCCAAAATCATAAGGTACACCCCTCAGAATGGCTAAAATTAACAAGTCAGGAAATGACAGATGTTGGCAAGAATACAGAGAAAGGGGAACCCTCTTATGCTGTTGGTAGGAATGCAAGCTGGTGCAGCCACTCTGGAAAACAGTATGGAGCTTCCTCAAAAAGTTGGAAGTAGAGCTCCCACATGACCCAGCAATTCCACTACTGGGTAATAACCCTAAAGATACAAAGGTAGTGATCTGAAGGGACATGTGCACCTAAATGTTTATAGCAGCAATGTCCACAATAGCCAAACTATGGAAAGAACATAGTTGTCCATCAACAAATGAATGGATAAAGATAAGGTGGTATATATGTGCAATGGAATACTATGCAGACATCAAAAAAATTTTTTTTTAAATCTTACCATTTGCAATGACATGGATGGAACTGGAGGGTTTTATGCTAAGTGAAATAAGGCAATCAAGAAAATTGTCATATTATCTCTCTGATATGAGGAATTTGAGAGGCAGGGCATGGGGTCATGGGGGGTAGGGGTGGAAAAAATGAAACAAGATGGGATCAGGAGGGTGAAAAACCATAAGAGACTCTTAATCTCAAGAAACAAATGGAGGGTTGCTGGGGTATGGGGGGTAGGGATAGGGTGGCTGGGTTATGGACATTGGGGAGGGTATGTGCTATGGTGAGTGCTGTGAAATGTATAAGCCTGATGATGTACTCCTGGGAAAAATAATATATGTTAATATAAAAATTAAAAAATAATAAATAAATAAAGGATTCTTACTGCCAAAAGAAAATGGTCATTTTCTGAGATTAAGTTATATCAGATACTATAATTTCCATCTTCCTAATTTGGTTTCATACTCTTGCTCTCTTTGTTTTCTGTTCTTGCTCTCTCTATATCTCTCTCCCTAATTTCAGAAAATTGAGCTGCCTTGCTATAAGCAACCCTATGGAAGAGTCCACATAGGAGGAACTAGAAACAATAACCATGTGAGTGAGATTGGAAATACATCCTTCAGAGCCAGCAAAAACCAATAGTTTTACTGCAATCTCATGAGCGATCCTGCTCCTGAAACATCTACCTAGCTGCTCATAGATTACTAATCCTTGCAACTGTGTAAGATGATAAGTGTTGTTGATTTAAGCTGCTAAATCAAGAGAAGTCTGTAAGTTATACAGCAATGGATAACTAACAAATGAGGTTTCATAAACAAAAAAATTATGTTACTTTAAAGATACTACTAAGCAAATGAAAAGGCAGGTCACAAATTGTGAAAAATGACTCACGATAAGTGTATGTGACAAAAGTCATAACTAGAATATAAAACAGTCTCTTGTGACAAAAACCCAATTTTAAAAATGAACAAAAAATTGGACACTTCACCAAAAAGATATTCAAGTAGACGTGAAGAGATACCCACCATCATTTACTTCAGGAAAGAACAATAAAGTCACAGTGAGATACCACTCATCACCCACTAAAATAGCTAAGTTTTAAAGGCTGACAAAACCACATGTTGGGTAGGACATGGAACAACCAGACCTGCCTTTTACTGCCAAGGGGGAGTTTAAATGGGCAAACACTCTGGAAAACTCTTTAGTAATTTCTTAAAAAGTTAAATATACACTTCCATATGGCCCAACAATTTCTCTACTAGGTATTTACCTGAAGTAATTGAAAACACGTGTCTAAAAAAAAAAACCTATGTGTTGGCACCTGGGTGGCCAAGTTGCTTAAGCATCTGCCTTCAGCTTCAGTTATCATCTCTGGGTCCTGGGATAGAACCCCTCTGTGGGCTCCCTGCTCAGCAGGAAGTCGGCTTCTCCCTCTCTTTTTGCCCATCCTTGTGCTCATTCTCCTCTAGCTCCCTCTGTCTCTCAAATAAATAAAATCTTTAAAAAGTAATAATGAATGAATAAATAAATAAATAAATAGTGTTTCAAATACCCGAGATAAACATCAAATGTGTGCCTAGTTAGACATTTTTTCTAAGGCTATATCCTTATTATTAAAGTCCTATTATAAAGGTCTAAGACTTTTTACAAGTTTTTAATTTATATTTACAAAGTATGTTTCCACATTTAAATAAGCCATAAAAACAAATAAACTATGATTTTTAAAAAAATTCATTTATTTATTTGACAGAGAGAGAGATCACAAGTAGGCAGAGAGGCAGGCAGAGAGTGGGGGGAAGCAGGCTCCCTGCCAACCAGACAGCCCGATACGGGGCTCGATCCCAGGACCCTTAGATCATGACCTGAGCCGAAGGCAGAGGTTTAACCCACTGAGCCACCCAGGTGCCCCTAAACCAGGCTTTGTTTTTGTAAACAGTTTGGGGGGATCAGGGAGTGATAAAAGAGGTAAAAAATGAAGACTGATAGCATAAGAAGGAAAAGAGAAAATAAGTAGATTGCTCTATGCTAAATTAGAGGTAAAATTTATCCACTTTTTTTCAATCCAAAATTATTCAAAACTCCAATTATTGAACATTTAAAGACATAAATTATTTCTACATAGTAGTGTGAATCCAAACTATAAAGTTAAATAGCACAATAATGCTGACTTAACTATTACATGCTTTGAATTTTATTATCTTGTCAACTTTCTTTATCATTTTGCTCTAACATTATTAACTTAATGTTTGGGAAAGGAACACTAAGCTTGGATACTGGAGAGCAAGATTTCTGCCATTTATAGGTATAAAATGACTTTGGACAAATACTTACCTTAGACTCTGGGAATCTCAGTTTAATCATCTGTGAAATGGGGAGAGAGTGCATGTTTGAGGCTTCAATAGGATAATGATTAAGAGATCATGGGGCACCTAGATGGCTCAGTTAACCAAGAGTCTCACTTTTGGTTTCTGCTCAGGTTGTGATCTCGAGATCATGAGATCGAGCCCCAGGTTGAGCTCCACACTCAGGGCAGTCTTCTTCAGATTCTCTCTCCCTCTTCCTCTGCTTCTCTCCCCACTCCTGCTCTCTCTTTCTTTCTAAAATAAATAAATAAAATCTTAAAAAAAAGAGATATCACAAATATTCTCTACTTCTGAAGTTTGTCATTAAAGTTTGTCATTAAAGTTCAAGTTAGGTATAGTTTTTATGTACACACACACGTATGGAGAGATCGTTTATATTGAATTTGATTTTGATTTGCATTTTATATATAAAGATATGAAATAATTGCTCTTGAGGAACATGGGTTGCTCAGTCAGTTAAGGGTCTGACTCTTGATTTCAGTTCTGGTCATGATCTCAGCGTCCTAAGATAGAGACCCACAATCAGGCTTTCCACTCAGCTGAGCATCTGCTTGGGATTCTCTCTCTCCCACTCCCTCTGCCCCTCCCCCCAATCACACACACACCCTAAAATAAATAAATAAATATTTTAAAAAATAAAAATAGGAAATAATTATTCTTGATTTTGACAGTTTACAGAGCAGATTCAATACTGTGCTGTCATTGTCACATTCATACATACTACATAAATTCCTCATATTCTATTAAAAAATGGCATTAAATAGAGCTTAGAATAACAAGTGCTGGCTAATTATCTGATTTCAAGCATACCACATGTATTCCTTATACATTTTTAATGACGTGTTCTTTAGCTTCATAACTCAAGTTGCCGGCAAATAAAGGTGACAATTGGCAAAGGCAGCTGTCAGAACATATAGCTGTTTGTTTGTTTTTTTCTGTTGGGTTTTTTTTTTCTTTTTCTTTATTTTAGTGTTAGGTCGAATTTTGTGAACTGATCACATTTTTGTGAATTATTTTTCTATTCTAAGAGCAAGAAAGCAAATATAGAATTGAAGTTTCCAGAGGTCTCCAAAATCACAGTTGTCATTCAAGAAAATTATGAGAAGCTCAGTTATTTGGTGTTTATAAAAGCATCAGTTAGCAGACTTGAAAATCAATATTTCAGAATTTCTATTCGAAGTGAAAGTGAATAATTTTATGTCATATTAGTCAGCATAGTTGTAAGTCCTTAAAATATATAGGACCATAAAGGATGTCATATCGGTTACAGGGGAAAAACATATAGTCTGAAAAAGAAAGAGATTTTAAAAGAAGCAGACCCTACACAGAGCTTCATGCTAATATATATCATACTTTTCCTCCATCTAGGATTTCTTTCGTTTTCTTTCTTTTTGGTCATTATCTAGTGGTAGTTCATGTAGCCGCTGTAGTAAATTAAAACACATCTTTCAGCATTAATGTGAAAGATGAGAGTGACTCATGATAAATAACCATTAATACACCATGTTTCCCAGATGATTTACTAATATAGTTCTTGCAAACTGCTGATGGGAATAGTCATGCATTTTAGATGTAGGTTTCCCTTTGAAATTTACATGGTGCACAAATGTCACCTAAGAGACGTCTGATGAATTTCAAAAACAAAAGATTCCACAACAGTATTGACCAGTATTTTTTTTAGATTGTTACTTTGTACACAACAATTTTTGTCTTAATAATTATGAATTGAGTCTTGACATCAGAACTCTTGACTTTAAATTCCAGCTTCAACACTTTGACTTTGGGCAAGACACATATACACTGTAAGCCTTAGTTTCCCTATCTTTAGAACAAACTATTATCAGGACATATCTATTTGCTAGGAGGTAGGAAGTAAATACTACCTACAGTGCCAGATATAAGACCTAGAATAAATCAAAGATTAATAAAAATGTTAACCTGTCTTAGTCTTTTCAGGCTGTTATAACAAAAATACCATGGACTGGATAGCTTGTAAACAACAAACATTTATTCTTATAGTTCTGGAGGCTGGAAGTCCAAGATCAGGGTTCCAGCATGATCAAGTGAGAGCCCTCTTCCCAGTCACAGACGTCTCTCTGTATCGTCACTTGCTGGAAAGAGCTAAGGAGCCTTGGAATCCCTTTTATAAATGTGATAATCTCATTGAAGAGGGCCCTGTCCTCATGAGCCAATTGCCTCCCAAAGGCCCCACCTCCTAGAACAATTATACTCCATGTTAGGATTCCAATATGTGAATTAACAGAGAAGTACAAACACTCGGATATAGCACTTACATTACTCTTTTGTTCTTTTTTTTTTTTTTAACATTTTATCCATTTATTTGACAGAGAGAGAGAGAGAGATCACAAGTAGGCAGAGAGGCAGGCAGAGAGAGGGGGGAAGCAGGCTCCCCGCCAGAGCAGAGAGCCCGATGTGGGGCTCGATCCCAGGACCCTGAGATCATGACCTGAGCCGAAGGCAGAGGCTTTAACCCACTGAGCCACCTAGGCGCCCCTTCATTACTCTTTTTATTCTTACTTTGTTATGTTGTTGTAATGTGTAATATATTATTTAGCAAATACTAGTTAGAGAATCAATTTAAGTAAATAATACCTGTAGTAGTCAATGGACAGTGTATTTCCAAAATGTTCCAAGATTAAGTTAATTAGCATAATTTCCTGATAAGTTTGTCATACAACTCTCAACAAAACATTCTTAAACCAATATATCTATGAAATGTAAATGTTACAAATTCTACAAAGGGATATTTTAAAGATTATGATAGAAGCACTTTTTCTTATTTCAGTAGAAATTTCTGAATTTAATTAAATGTCAAGTATATTTACTGATGGGATCCTGTAGTTTCTAAAAGTGGGAGAATTATGGTTCTAACTTTAATACTGTGAAAAAAGTATTCAACTTAATAGTGAAAAAGTGTAAATGAAGACAAACTAGGATGATGTCATGGAAGCAAGCCAGAATAAAAGATACTTAAGGGCAGCTTAGTCACAATGTCACCAGGCTACAGATGCGAAGTAAGCAAAGTTCATGAAAGACTTTCGAAATCAGTTGGGATCAAAATCAGGACAAAGTCATTCTGTGTTTGGTTCTTTAAAAAAAAAAAAAAAGTTTATTTAAATTCCAGTTAGTTGACATACAAAGTAATATTAGTTTCAGGTGTGCAGTGTAGTGACTCAATACTTCCATGTATCACCTGGTGCCATCACTAGAAGTGCATTCCATAAGCCCCACCACCTATTTTACCCATCCCCCTCTGGTAACCATCAATTCTCTATAGATAAGAGTCTGTTTCTTGGTTAAATTCCTTGCTTTATTTTTCCTTTGTGTGCTTGTTTTCTTTTTTTTCTTAAATTCCACATATGAGTGAAATTGTATGGTATTTGTCTTTGACTGACTTATTTTGCTCAGCAAAATATTAGAATATTAATACTTAAAATTTCAGAGGTGCCTGGCTAGCTCCTGCACTTCACTGATTGTCAATTACATTTTGATAGTATGATTTGTTATACTTCACAATTTAAACATATGGATAATTCCTTTGTACAGCAATTGCATTTGCTATTTTAATAAGGAGTGGCAAAACTGCTAAGATGATATTCTTATCTGTCTCTAGAAATCTACGAGTCTTCTTTGCATTACTAATTTGACCAAAGTTGGTATCTTCCAATGCGGTTCTCCTGTTAATATATTTGTTAATGACCATAACTATGTCTTTATTGCATGATTTTATAATCATGACTTTATAAAATATATTTATGACAAATGTCCTTAAACATCTTCTGCCTATAATTTGCGAATTTTCCCTTGGTGGCTGAAAGATTATATTTTGGATAAAATAGAAGAATATATGCCTACATGAGGAAAGAAAGGATTTTACCCTATTTAAGAGAGTTCACAAATAATGCCATAATCACTTTTATTAGGAGCTGCCTCATTTCTTTGCAATCATCTGTCTTTGGAGTGCAAAGACAGGCTGTTCCTGAGAGACAGAGGCTAAATAAAATGTATCCCATTTTTTATTTCCACCATCAACTTGGTGTTAACATCCATAAAAAAATGGAAAAGTACATTTCTAAATAGCGCACTCTCATGGTTTCCTTGACATTGCACTCTCCTTATACCTTCTAATCTTTTCTTCTTTTTCTCCTTATATCATCATAGTTACTACCAATTAGGTGTTTAAAATTTTAGAAATCACTTGTGCATACTCCAAATGCCCTCTCTCCTTTACTTTCTGAATAACTTTGTTGGGTATTTTGCTGCCACAAAATAACAATGCTAGTAAGAAAAGAAACAGAGAGGCATATTAAATCCAGAAGGTGTGATTGACTCAACTCGAGCATTCAAACCATTATCTCAGTGCCACCCCCTTACCCCCACATCACCAACTCCTTTCATCCACACAATCACTTAAGCGGCAGCAGGACCTAAGTTTCTGTTTACTGTCATCCATTCTCTCACTTTAAACACTTTACTTCAGTGACTTCTTTCTCATGATTTAAGATTCTACTGTAGGTTGGGGCTTCCACCATTTGTTCACAACCTTAGAATCTACTTCGGAGCTAAAGAGTCTTATTTATCTGCCTTGGGGACTCCTGGAACCAAGGTGTTCCACAAGAAACTCTCTCATATATTTATAATTAATTACGTAATTTCCCTGGCTTCATTCCTTCCCTGCCAACTGGTCTTTATCTTGAATTTTCTATCTCTGTGAATGCTCAAATATTCATGAGATCCTTAAGAAGTCCCCTTAAGAATTCACAAGATCCTTGGAGCCTTTAAGAAATCTCTTTCCCATTCTACATTTCAATCAATCAACCAAGTCCTACTCATTCGAATTATTATAAATTTGAATTCATTGTGTATCCTTACTGCCAGTAGCATACTATTTCTCTCCTTCATTTTCCTTATAACAGAATAACTTGTCTTTCTCTTCCATCTTAAATCCACCCTTCAGGTGATCTAAAAGTGATCTTTTAAAAATGCAATCCCTATCAAAATACCACCAACTTTTTCCAAAGAAATGGAGCAAATAATCCTAAAATTTATATGGAACCAGAAAAGACCCCAGAAAACTGTAGTTTTATATCCATTGTTAATTCCTTGTCTTAAAATTATATTTTTATTATTACTTCTAGTTTCCCTTGTTAAAAACCTGGTATCAATTCGTGCATATTTCCACATAGCCCAAAACAATTTTCTAGCATCACTAGTCTTCTTTTCCCCATATTTGGATCAATGGAAGTGCAAAAGTTAAAGATTTCATGAGAATGACCATAGTACATATATAGTAGATACAGTTTCGTATTATATTATGCCCAAGAAAAAAAAATGCAACTGAGATCACAGGACATGACCTTTGAATCTATAATTATATATAATGTAATGACTGCCAGTTGAGGCAGGGGAATAATCAGGGTACTTATTGGAGACATTTCTCCTTAGGAAAAAACCCAGACTTTCATGACAGACTAACGGAGCCAGTTTTTTCACATTTACCTTCATAAGCCCTTTACTTAAACTGGGCACACTTTCTAATCTCAATGTAGCCTTCCCTCCTAATTGTCAATGAATTTGTCGTCATAAAACCCAGCTCTAGATTTGAGGTTCTGATAAAATGCTGATAGCCACAACAGTAATAATATAAATGAATACATTTCCTCAGCACTTGCTCTGTGTTGAGCACTTTATATATATTACTTAATTTCATCTTTACAAAACCCTACAAAGCAGATCCCATCATTATTCTCATTATACAGGGACAAAACTGAAGCAGACCATTTTGTATGAAGAAATAACAGTAGGTGTGAAAGTTGAAGTTCTACTTTTTTTTTTCATCTTGCATGACTACATATATGGCCACTTATATATTTTTAGCATTTCTTATGCATGTTATTTTTCGATCATTAGAATCACTGAGCTTAAATCATACATTTTATATGGTTTCTCTAACACAGAGAGAGGAAGAACAGAACAAGGACATCATGGTAGGTTTATAAAGAAATGATGTCAAAATGGTGAATGTAATTCACCAGTTCAATAAACTGGATTACATTTTAGTAGGACAAAAGATCAACGAAAGCCTATTTATATTCATTGGCTGAAGGCTGAAACAGCAACCAGGTAATGCTCTTCCTATCTTTAGGCTCATTAGCTGTGGCTATTATATTTGTTGGGTGCCATAGCATCCAGATGTTTCTGGACAGCTCAGCTGATTTTTTTCCCCATGTATAGATTAAATAGTAATAGATAGCAGGTGAAAAAATTCAATCAATAGTCAAAGTTTGAGGCTTATTTTTTTCTTGCTATCTTTTGTCTTTGTATTTTTCAAAATGTTGACATCTTTATAAGATAAACCTTGAGGACACAGGCAACTTCTTTCAAAGATGAGTATGGTACAGAGATTAGGAACGCCACTTCTTTCTTTCTTTCTTTCTTTTTTTTTTTTTTTGAGGAAGCAGACTCCCTGCTGAGCAGATAGCCCTGATGCGGGGCTCCATCCCAGGACCCTGGGATCATGACCCTAGCAGAAGGCAGAGGCTTTAACCCACTGAGCCACCCAGGTGCCCCGCCACTTATTTCTTATTCAAATAATGTTCTCGTCCATTCACTCCACAGACTTGGGTGATGTGATATTATGCTCCCTCCCTCTGATTATTCCTTAAGGAAATCTAGTAGTAAGTACTCTAATAATATTACTTTCTCATTAACCTGTTCTTTCTTTCTTTTCTCTACAATAGACAGTATCACTTCCCTGAAGAGAATATTATAGGTGCACTATAGAGAATAAGTAATACTTCTCTGGCAGAATATTCACTTCTAATATTTCATCTTATCTGTCATCTAACTGAATAATAGGCACACATTATTATGTTGTATTTTTTTCTAACAAAAAATCACAGATTTATACATATATATATTAAAAATACTGGAAAGTCAAAATAACATACAGAAGAAATAAAACTAAGGTATATTTCCAAAATACAATTATATTACTATATCACCATAATAGATAATCAACATTGCATTCCTTTTTGTTGGTGATATTAATTTATCTTATTACATTCTCTTTATTTAATTATTCAAAACATAATTGTGATCTTGATAGATTTTAGAGATAAGGAAGGTCTTTAATAACATATTTTACCTTATTTGCGTATGTGGGGGGTTATGCACATGTACATTTGAAACAGATGTTATTAACTCTGTCTTCTTTATATATATTTATACTCCAATCAAAATAAAAAATTATCACCCAATCATTCTCATCATGACATTAAGCACTGGAGAACTGTCTGATTGCAAATGTCACTCTGGCGGCTACTGAACAATGGGAATTGATTGTAAGTAGCTTACCCCATAGGACTTTGCAAGTTATGGAAGACACCTCTCTCTGGATACATATGTCAAAGAAACATGGGGAGTTAGAATAAAAACATTAAATCATGAATAGCTTGTGAAGTATCTCCAGAATAGAGCAGTCAAAGGCACATGCATGTCAGTACATTTTATAGTCAGGGATCAAGACAGGTACATAATTAAGGTGAAGATCAAGGAGAGTAGCTGTGGGAGCTTGATGTCCTGACTAGGTGATGATTTACTAACTTAATTATTTCAGAATCTTCCCAGGAAAACGGGGGTATCTCTTTAATAGATGTTGCTCTCAAATGTGCCACTGGGTATTTGCTGACATACACAAATAATTATATCCTATTCAGTTTAAAAATATGTCAGGATACTCAATGGTAGGTTCAAGTAAATACCTTTGGATTCCCTTTGCTTAATTAGGAAACTCGCATAAATTGCTTTTTTTTCCTTTCTTTTTTTTTTAGTCTTTCTCATCTCTGGCAGTCAGACAGCCAAGCTTGCTGGACTGATGAACACTGCTTTCTCTAAGATGTTTAATGTCAGAAACATGCAAAAATACAGAGTTGGAAAAAACTATGGTACTTTTCATAGGCTTCAACTGGGACTTTTTTTTTAAACCTGGATTTTAAAAGCAAATAATATCATGAACTAAATAAAAATGATTAAATATTTTACCTTTGATTGGATAAGGGAACATAAAAGGGAATATATATGTATAGGTATAAATATCTATATTCTTGAAACTTTAGCACAATGAAGATTGTTGTTTTTCACCTTAAAAGTAAGAATGTTTAGGTACTTTACCCAATGTATTGTTCTTATGCAAATAGATGGACAAGAAAAGCGAAAGATGAAAGATTTCTTACTAAAAATGGCAGTTTCCTCTAAAGATTAATAATTTACTACCAACTTCATTTCACTCTATAATTCTACTTTACTTCCTTTTAGAGCCTGTGATGCTGTAATTTCCTTATCTCTTTCTTCCTCTTTTAGCAAACATCTTGTCAAAATAGGGAAGTTTTACGCCAGACCATTATAAAAACAAAACAAAAATAACAAAAAAGATGAGGCTCATATTCAATTAAATAAACTTAACAATTGTGTACAGAACATTGCTATTTCCCATGGATTATTATTTTCAATATTAGTTGACTATTCCAGTGATCACTTCAGTAACATTTGAGAGAATGCTTCTTTGAAAATGCCATGTCCTCTAAAATGATAGACTTCTTTCTTTTCCCCCATTTTTTTTTTTACAAATTTTATCAGGAATCTAGAGCTGCAGCAATAAATGGACAGTAGACCAAAAATTAATTAAGTTGTTTTTTTCACGTAAAATATTTCATTTTTTGCTTTGTTCTTAGTAAAGAGCACAATGTTAACATCATGATAACTGAGAAATACTGATGGGCAGAGTGATTTCATCAGACTCCCTGGCAGTTGCAGCTTAGTTTCTCACTCCTTTTATGGTCTTGAGCTATCTCCATAAATGTACCCCTCCTGGTAACCATAGGAACAGCATCCACTGTGATTTCTTGAAGTAGAAGAACAGCTAGTGTCTAAAGACATCTATGAGGAAATATATGAAAGTAATTACATCCTAATTATTATATATGATATCTCACATTGTATATTAGATGTTAATGTCCTCTGTGCCTGAATGAAAAATTAGATCTGTGACCTTTCCTCCACAGATGATTCTGATGGATGATATCGAAAGCAAATTCTTGAGATTTGGGGTAAAGAAAACTAATGAAGGCAATAAAGCCTTTTAATTTTATTCATGATGGAGCTTGTGAGTTTAAAGCTTTATTTTAAAATCTTGTCTTTGGCTACTTCAAATACATCTACTGGCAGATGAAAACTCACCTAGTGATTTTTGCTTCTACAAGCTGGGACACCATTTCAGAACCCTTTTCAATATCCCCTGTACCGTTACAAAGAACAGTAAATACCTTGAAAATAATGTGCTAGACAAAGTGGTTTATAAATATTTGTGTTATATAATTTGCTAATACTTAAATTATGTTTTAATGATTCACTGTATTTTTCTCTCCTATGTGCTTATTCCATACATTAAAATGTCATGCTTTCTTCAAAAAAGAAGATATTAAGTGATAATTAACTTTATATCTTTATAACTTTAAGGTAATTTATATTTAATAGAGTTTTATAGTAGCAAATTCTTAATTACTTCATTATTTAGTTAAATTATGAATTAATATGGACCATTAAGACATCTACCTTCAGGATCTGGAAGTAATTTTTCTTCCTTATTATATAATTTTCATAGCATTACTTGATTAGTAAATATGAATAATTCACAAATGAAAAATGTATAAGAATTTGATGAGCATTAAATGAGAAATTTCTTGTGGTATAAACTTTATAGTTTAGTCCAGCAACATAAGAATCACAGTCTTTACAAATTCTCAAACATTGTTTTAACTAACAAATATAAAAAAATGTTTCCCTTAAAAATAGGAAGTTTGGGGGGCACCTAGGTGGCTTAGTCGGTTGGGTGTCTGCCTTTGGCTCAGGTCATGATCCCAGGGTCCTGACATCAAGCCCTGTGTTGGGCTCCCTGCTCAGCAAATAGCCTGCTTCTTCCTCTCCCTCTGCCTGCTGCTCTGCCTGCTTGTGCTCTCTCTGTCAAATAAATCTTAAAAATAAAAAGTAAATAAAAATAGGAAGTTTTCAAGTGAATTATTATGTTTAATTAATTAGAATTGGATAAAGTATATGAAATAGGGCTTCCTGTTTGGACAAAATGATAATGTCATATTCTTAGAATTCCAACTCTTGTTCCTGTACAGGATCAGAACATCAAAGAGTGTGTTAACTTTGTATCATTGGTGTCTCTCCTGTTATATCCTTGCCTTTGCACTGTTACTTATTGTTAAAAGAGTAAATGGGGCACCTGGTTGGTTCAGTCGGTTAACCATCTGGCTTTGGCTCAGGTCTGATCCCAGGTCCTGGGATCCAGCCCCACATGAGGCTCCCTGCCTAGTGGGAAGCCAGCTTCTACCTCTTCCTCTGTCCTTCCCCCACGCATGCTCCCCCAAGCTCTCTCTCTAAAATAAATAAAATCTTAAAAAAAAAAAAAAGAGTAAGTGCATGCATCTCTCTAAATATAGAGACTTAGATGTCCCTCAAAGAGCCTATAACACTTTACAATCATCTCCAGAATCTCCTTGCTCCAGAAAAAGCAACCTTAGTTAACCACCGAAAAGCAATCTTAGTTAACCAATAGATAAAATATGAGTCTCTGCTCTCCAGATTACTGACCAGTCACTGGAGCTTGGGGTCAGGCTGCTGACTAAACTCCTGTTACGATGCCGGATCTCTGCTTCTCACAGATTTTGATGAATGTGTCAAAATGAGGATGTCCTCAACAGTGAACCAAAAAATAGTGTAAACCAAATAATTTCTACCCCTTTTTTCCTACTTACAGTTTGCCCTTATTCCTTCTTTTCCTCTAAGCTTTAATTAGAATCTTCTTGATTACAAAAACTCTGAACCTCTTTTGGAAATGATTAAGATACAGTTCTGTTGGGAAAATAGGAAATCATGCCCCCCTAAAGACAAAATGAAGAATTTGCATCAATAAAGAAGAGGAAAATAATTATTTTGTATGCATATCATTACATGTATGCAGACAGTCCAGGAGAGATTGCAAAGTGAAGACATCCTAGGGTGTGGAGGGGGAGAAGTTGCCACCTCCCTTCCTTTAATTAAATAAAAGGAAATTTCACTGTTTTATAGTTCCTTCCCCAGCAGAATACCTTGGGCCCCATAGGCAGATGTCTTTCTCCAGCAGTCTTCAGTTTACTGCATATCAACTATAGTAAATACATAATATAGTAAATAAGCTGTAATTCACTAGATTCCCTATTAAAGTAATATCAATAAAAGTCATACTGAGAAGCATGGAATATGGGTTCTTGGTCATGAAGCTTTCTTCATGAAGATTCTTACAAGTCTAAGAAATTAGGGCATTTTATGCCAGGATAAATGTATCCTGGTTTTACATCTTTTCTTGAGAAATGGGGAAAGACTAAACTGTCATGTCTATATGGGAAACAGAAACAACATCTTTAACAATAAAGGTGCTGAATGCTGAGGAATTGATTTTTTTTTTTAAATTTTGATGTAGAAAACAGTTGAGATGAATGATTATTAAAGTATGGTATGTCTGCTCAAAGTTCCTCATACCAAGTCCTAAGTAAATTATATAAGCACTTTTATAAATAAGCACTTTTTGTCCATTTAGACATACTTTTTGTTACTATAACCAATTTTTCTACTGTTTAATGGTTCCAGTACTATTTATTTCATTTTATTCTTATAACCATATGAATTCAATATTATAAGAGTATCTTATTCATAGTAAAAAATAGTTTTAGAAATATGAGTTGAAGGGGCGCCTGGGTGGCTCTGTGGGTTAAAGCCTCTGCCTTCAGCTCAGGTCATGAACCCAGGGTGCTGGGATCGAGTCCCGTGTCAAGCTCTCTGCTCAGTGGGGAGTATGCTTCCTCCTCTCTCTCTGCCTGCTTCTCTGCCTACTTGTGATCTCCATCTGTCAAATAAATAAAAATAAATAAATAATTTAAAAAAAAGAAATATGAGTTGACTTGCTCAAGGTCATGCAGCTAGTAAGTGACAAAGTCAAGTTTCTGACACTGAAGTCACAGCTCAAAAAATAAGGTCTGTCATGTTTACAGTTATATTAGTATCAGACACATAAAAGTGAAATGTGGGGGCACCTGGATGGCTGAATTCATTGAGCTTCCAACACTTGATTTCAGCTCAGGTCTTAATCTCAGGATTATGAAATTGAGCCCCATGTCAGGCTTCCTGCTGGGCATGGAACCTGCTTAAAGTTCTCTTTCTCCTTCTCCCTCGCCCCCCACCCCCAACTCAGTCACCACTCTCTTTCAAAAAGAGTGAAATGTGAATCACAGTCTTTGAATTACAAGAACATATAATAATACTTTGAGGGACTAGGGAAGGGTAATATAAATACATAGTCTTAAAACATTGCTTAACTATTATGAAGTAGTAATTAACACCAAATTGTATAATGCAAGAAATAGATGCCATATGGATTTGAAGAAATAGATCATAAATGTTGAAATGTTTAGGTCAACATTCATGATGGATGTGGCACTTACACTGGACTATGAAAGTCAGTTAAGATTTTGAGACATATGGGAAACAGGAGGAATCAAGGCACCATTTTAGTTGTGCTTCATATCTAATTCTTAGAGAATCCCAGGTGTTCTGGATGAGGGACTTATACTGAGTAAAATCTGAAACCATATGAAAAGATCTCAAGATCCTTTTTCTGGGTGCTTTTTGTTGTTTGTTGTTGTTGTTTTAACTTTTTTTTTTTTATTATTACTTAACAGAGCTGTTTTTCTCAGAGCCATCTAAGATTTTAACTCCTTCTATTGTCAAACTCAGGCCCCAACTATTTGTGTTTTCCTTCATTCGCAACCTCCACTTGTCCTCCACTTACAAAACAAGACCAAAGAACTTCTCAAATAGATGACTCATGAGAAATGGCATTTTCAAGACAGCAACAGAAGTGTCTTTCATAGATCACAGATCATAATGTTCGGCATAGAGGGTAGCAAATACAAATAGACTATGGTCATAATGGCATTTCTAAGAGTAACTTTTTACCCCCATTTTTATCAGAAGTTTTAGCTTATCACATTATAGTATCTTTTAAGTAGCATAAATTCTGAGTACTTTGGTTTACATAAATTTGCATCAGTGGATTAATCCATGGAGTTTAAGTACTTATCAGATTTTAATCCATCATTAGAGTACAAAAATTATATCAAAATATGTGCTTTATAAATGCAAACAATTTAAAATGACATATCTTTGCTTTTCTTATCTGAAAACAATTTCAGCTCCAATGACTGGCTAACACCAACATTAGAAATGACATAATGAAAATATGAATTTTATTTACTCTAAAAACTAAATGAACACTTAATACAAATTTCAACTATTAAACTAATATATAATGAGCAATATTTATAGTATAGTGTTGTATTTTTATCTTTAGGGCATCTGAATAATAGAGCAACATAAGTGGGGCAAGTAAAGCAACATGAACTGTGACAAACCATGAAAGAATGTATGAATGTTTAAACTATGCATTAAATACATGGGGCTAGGATGAATCATAGAAAAGTAATAACCCAAATAAGATTATTCAGTTAGAGAAAGACTTAGAAAACCTGCAGTGTAAGCATGATTTTGAACATGAGGTAAAGAGCATGTCTAATTGAAGAGAGGGTCTAAAAAGTTAATGCAAGGCAGCAGAGATAGAATGAAAATCATATTCACTGAGCATTACAAATGTAGCAGGGACTCTGTTAAATTCAGTATTCCTGATTGAATTAAGCAAATTAACCCAAGGTACAGAGAGACCCCAAATTTTGTCTTGCTGGTGTTATTACAACATATCAAAAAATCATGATATATTTAAATTTCTGACTTTGAGAAAGTCATTGCTTTGCAGTGTTAAAAGTCATGAAATGTAACATATTCTTCATGAACTAGAAAGATAGATTAACAAAGTATAGCTACTTGAAGAATTATATTAATTTAGTAATATTTTTGTTACAGCTCAGCCATATATATAGGGGCCTATTAAAATATATGGGGGCACCTCGGTGACTCAGTTGGTTAAGTGTCAGACTCTTAATCTCACCTCTCTTTACCTCAGAGTCATGAGTTCAAGCTCCTTGTTGGGCTCCATGCCATTTAAAAAAAAGTACATGAGAAATGTGAAAAGATTTTTTAAAAAGCAAGATATTATTCTTATGTTCTTGTTTTGTTTTGTTTACAGGAACCATCAGAAAAATGCTACATGTTACACTTTATAATTTTAAGATTTAAAAAGTAATTATTTAAAAAAACACTAGGCAAGAGTATTATTGATAATAATATCATTATCAGATTAATGAAATAATGAGCAAGTAATGGTCACAATAATCAATTGGACCCATAACAATTTTCCTCCATTTTAATTTTTCTTTTATGAGAGAGAGCACATGCATGTGCCCTAACAAGGAACTGGGGGTGCAGAGAGAGAGGGAGAAGAGAATCCCAAGTAGGCTCCATACCCAGCAAGAAGCCCAAGGCAGGGTCCAGCCTTATGACCCGGAGATCATGACCTGAGCCGAAATCAAGAGCTGGACGCTTAACTGAGTGAGCCACCCAGGTGCCCCTTCCTACATTTTAATTTTAGGATTAATTCATAAATAGCAAAAATACTAATAGCAGAAATTTATTTTAAAAAATCCTGAGAATAATCTGGGCTTAATACAAATTTAATTGACATAATTTAATTATGTTCATTCATTTCTACTGCATTTCATGTGAATAATTGATATTCAAACTGATAAACATGCAATATGCAAATATTGATTAATTCACAAAAGAAAGGAAATGCTTGATTTATTAAAGTCTGGTTTGAACATGCCATTTATTAAGTTTGACTTGTTCTCAGTAAGTCTAGCATTAGGATATTCATTCTAATCAACTGCAAGTTTTTCAAAATGAAAGGAGAATATTCTATAAAATCATAAGATTTACATTGGTGGATAAATAATGCCAAATTATAGATAACTGTACTAATGACTTTTAGGATATATTTGATGCCTAACATCATCATCATCATGTGGTTACATGATATCAGTTGTATACCTGCAATATACTAAGTATTTTGCCTATTTTCACATTTTATTTTGAGGGCCAGTATGTTTGAGAAACTTGGTTAAGATCACATACATTTAAAATGATGACATTTTGGTTTGTCTGTCCAAACCGAGTATCTAGTCTCTGATTTTCTATGTAGAATCCACTTAGGAACATCCTGTGTAACTATAAGGATCATCCTCTTTACTCTGAATTTAATTATTTACTAGTCAGAAATTCACTGAATTTTGAAATTGTTCTTCCTCTTCTCTATCTCCTCACACCTGCATGCTGGTGGGAGGAGACAGGGAAAGAAAAGAGTGTATCCATATTTTCAAGTTTGTGGCAGCAACAAATTACTTTGTCTCAATTACTGAGACAAAGTCATATTCCACAGTCCTGAAAAATGAAAGGTATGATAATGTAGTATAAGTGGGTGGGGGAGAGGTTAATTGAGGATGTCTTCCTGTTTTTTTGCTACTTGGTAGGTATTGAAGGCTAGTAATGACCCTTGAGCAAAATCTAATTTTTTTTTTTGAGACTGAAATGTGACACAGGTTTAGTTAACTCTTGGGTGGTTGCATCAGCCTTTTTTCCATCATTTCTCATACTTACCTATAATTGCCCCATTTCATTTTTACATGTCCAAAAAAAGGCATTCTTATTAATGATAATTATTATATTAATAAAAAACTAATAGATTTTTCAAAATGCTATGTAATGTTAAAGCATTACCGCTTAAATTGTTTTTAAATTGTTCAATCTTCAGAACAATTATTTGAAATAGAGATAAATTATTATCTTTATTTTTGCATGGGGAACATTAGGAAGGGCCACATCATCAGAAGAAAGAAGAATAGCTTTCTTTTTTATTTTTGTCTCAATAGATTTGTTGTCATTGGTGGAAATTAACACGGTTTATGAATAACACATGGGCATAGAGTAAATTAAACAATATTGAACATGAATGTACAAATAACCCAAACAAAACCTGTGAAATCAGAGATAAATGAATCATAACTCTTGCAAAGTTTATTTTTTAGAACACTTTAACTGTGTATCAATTATTGCAGCGTGGCAATTTTAGTAAATAATGTGATATTTTTAGAGAAAAGAACATATAAAAATCAATGCAAAGCTGTAGTTTAGCCCCAAGGATTTAACAGCAAGCTTTGTTTTTCTCCTCATAGTAAGATCTTACCGAAACATAGATTTTTCAGAAGCAATAAGAACAAAGCTTTGCATGTATCATCATATTGTCACTTCTCCCTTTTTGACTGTCTTTGTTCATAAACTTCAAATATTATTGAATTTGTTTATTTTACTATGTGGTTGAATTACTTGTAACTAGGAACTGGGGATTTCTAATCCTCTTAAGCCAAGTTATTTTCCTTCTCAACTATGCATTAATGCACTCATGATTTCTTGTTGATGATACATGTTCTTTAATTGGCACTTTCCCTTATACAGTAGGGCTTATCTGGTTTCAGAGGTCTTCTGCCCTGCTTGTACTTTCCCTCAGGTATGAATTATGAGGACCATCAACATGTGGAACAGAGTGGAAAATTAGACCAGCTTACATCAACTTATTTCATACTCTTATTTTTTTTTCCCTGCTGAAAAAAAGTCTCACCTTATATATATTATAGAATTTACCAATGGCATATTTGCGTCAGGATTAGAGATGCTTAGAGCATCAGATCTACTTAGTCCATTTCAAACCTTTGTTCACTCACTACTTACATCAGACATTAGCCTAAATTTTGCTTTTACATGAAGAGTAGAGGGAAAAGATCAAGATGACTAACACATTTTTGGCTAGATTCATAAAACAATTATTTTTTTAGAAGTAAACACCTTTTTAAAGTATTTGAGCTAGAGTAATCTATTTTTTTTTATATTTTATGTACACAAATTTCTGTATCCATAAACTTGGTTTTATTATAAGATGGCCTAAAGGCATTTTATCATGTACTAAGTTACACCATACTTTGTTGCATTCATATAGACATTATATACATATGAATGTAATAACAAAACATATGTACTTTTATGTGTTCATAAAAATTAAAGCAACAGAGCTCGCCCTATATATAGGCATATATATTATATATAAATATGGTTATTTTTATTGAGGAATATTTTTATTTAGCCAAAAAATGAGGAAATATTCATCTTTGAGCAAAGTAACTTCCTGGGGAACCAGTTAAAATCATTTGTTCTAATTATATGTGGTAATCAAATGAGTTAACTTGTTTTGATGGATTGCTGTTTATAATACAAATTACAAAAAGAAATGACTTTAGTTTTAAAGTAGGTAATTATTGGCCCTCTGACTTTAACCCGAGTCAGTAATCACAAATCAAATAATGTATAAGATTCCAAATTAATAGCTCCCAAGCAAATTCTACATAACAATATAAGCTCTATAAGGATGATCTGCTATATCCCAGAGCATATCTAATATCTTGTCATATGAGAAGTGCTCAATGGACATTTGGTGAAGGAAGTGAGGAAGGGACTGTTTTCAGTAACAATTCAGAAGACACGTACCAGAGACTTCTTTCTTACCATCTGAGAAGACTCCTCTCAAGGTTATTCTTATTCTGGTTGACAGTCAAAGATAAAAGAGCAGGTCTGGTGTAAATGCCTCTGCCTCTCTCTCCTTTATTATTAATTCCTCTCCTGCTATCTGCCTTCTTTTCATCCACATCTGTCAAGTACAGGTCATGGTCTCAAGTTTACCAATCATTTCAGCACTGTTACAGTATTTAGTGTATCATACTAAAATTATTCTGGTTCCACACAGATCATTCCCTTCCCCCAAGGTAGGATTGGTAGTATCAGGTTTAGGATATTAATTCAATTATGGGGCTGTGACCCCTACATTATCTTGAAGTTCAATGTCGTGCCTTCTTTCTACCTGGTCACACCTGTTTGACATTTCTAGTCATTCTTTACTACTCTTACTATGATATTTACATTTTTTTGCAACAATCTATTTTCACCCTTCTCTACCTACAATGCAGCAGGAAATGTTATGATTCATAGAAATACTAAATAGACTTCATAAGAGAAACAGGACACCCCTATAGAACTACTAATCTGTATATTCACACCAGATAATCTAGCACAAGGCTCAGTGTCTAGTGCATTGTAGGCTATCACTGAATATTTGTTGAATGATCGAATAATTGTATAACAATTTTTTCCTTATATGTATGACATGTTAACTTAGAACTAAAAAAGCCATACCATCTGCATTGACTTTTTTTTTTCTGTTTTCTAAAGCATTCTAACATGTGACCAGTTGATCTACAGGAGTAACAGATGATTAACAAAGCTGTTTTTTAGAAAGGAAAAATTTATTCCTGTTTTGACTTCAAAAATGTTAAATTGCTTCATTAGGAAAGTATCCCTCATAAATTTAATTCTCCCTGTAGTTTTGTTTGATGGATTCTTTAGAACAAGTGTATGATGCATTAAGGGAGGTCATGCCTTTTAGGTCAAAACTGACTTCTATCAAGACTCAAAGGCCAAGAAAAGGAAAAATGTAAGCGGCATATTTTCTAGACCTGATGCTCCTGAGTCTAGCAATAGCACTGATAGAATCCATAACATTAATGAATACAACATGGTGTCTAAGGACAATTTCAAAAGAAACATTCTATCACTTTTGTCAACAGTGAAAGAACCTTCAGAATAAATGTTTCTATGATATAAAACAAACCTATAAAAATAAATATGCCAATGTATTTGTTAAAAAAAAAAAAAAAAAAAAAAACACCTTAGTCAGTAATCCTTCAAGCTCATTGATCACTACAGCATCTCCCAAAATGGTTATCCAATATCCTTTATTCAGTTCAAAAATAGTTCTTGGTTACATGACTGTCTATATTCCTTGTAAGAAACATCTCAGTTTATAGAAAATATACCTCTAATTTATTAAGATAGCAGGAAAAAGCATAACTTCTAGTTGAAATTTCTGTATGATTAAAACATCAGCAGAAATTTAGAGACATTTTGGTATCCAGTTAGGTATAGAGTAGCTTATTTTCTAATTAGAGAATTGGAAAAACAAAGCTGAATAACAGGAGATATATGGATATATATATAGATATATGGATATGGATATGTATGTATGTATGTATGTATATGTATATGGAGAAAGCAGGCATACAGTTTGAGATAATATTGATGAAATTTCAAGGAATAGAAACAATGGAATAAGGATATTGAAATATTGCATATAATACTCTATATTTTAATACCTTATCCCAAAGAAATTTGTGCTATTTGCTTCTTTAACAAATTAAGAAAGCATAAATTAGAGTAGAATATTTCTTTTTTTTTTTTTTTTTTTTTTTACAGATTTTATTTATTTATTTATTTGACAGACAGAGATCACAAGTAGGCAGAGAGGTAGGCAGAGAGAGGAGGAAGCAGGCTCCCTGCCCAGCAGAAAGCCCAATGCGGGGCTTGATCCCAGAACTCTGGGATCATGACCTGAGCTGAAGGCAGAGGCTTAACCCACTGAGCCACCCAGGTGCCCCTAGAGTAGAATATTTCTACTAACACAACTAGAATTGCTTTGAATTTATGATATACATTCTCCAGGAATATTATATACTCTATATGAAGTATTCCTTTTACTTATCCACTCTTTAGAGAACCACAGAATTTTACTGTTATCTGTGATTTGAAAATACATTAAAAATCAATTGTTATTTTTTAGGATTTTTCCCCATGTCCCTAGAAGAAATTAGTTGGGAAAATGTATTCTCAGCTAATAAGCACTTGAATTTTACACCAGATTTCATTTTGGGAATCTTTCTTCATAAGGAGCAAGGGAACAAAGAAAAAATATAAGTATAAAAGAGTGTAAGAATATCTACACGTAGTTGAGTACCTGTAGAACAACAATCCCTGAAATAGATAGATGGGAATTGTAGAAGTCTGAGAAATTGGTTTCTAGCTGCTCAGCATGCTGAGTTTTGGTTACTGCATTATTATAATGAATATTCTTATAAAACCAACTGAAACTAGGTCACAGCATGCCAGTTGTGAACCATCGTGTTTGTGAGGTTATTTGAGAAAGAAAATTCTAATTGTTATTGTTAAGTAAAGGCACACTCTGCTTTTAGCCCTCACTTTCAAACAGATGCCCAGAGCAATTCAGCTATTTTTTTAGGCTACACAGCAATGAGTTTGGAAGGAAGGAAAGACTTTTCAGGGGGAAAAAAAGTCATCTTTGTGCCACATAATGAAAGTTAGCTGCTATTAACAGTGGTCTTCTTTGTCATTTACTGGTTCATAATCCTTTTTTAGTTTGGCAAGAATAGAAGCAGGGACACGAAATGAAAGTCTGGGCCAGTCACTGTGGTGTTCATGCCAGGCATTCTTCCTCTTATCTGACTCTAAGGATATATGGAGCATCCTGCAAATATTCCAAGTACGGTCAGATTACCTATTTCACAGTCGCTTTGCATCTCCTGATCATAGTGTAAAGCCTAGGTAGAAAGTGCAAGAAATATCCATTTCTTAGCATTTATATAACCAAATATTTAGAACCAACTCTTTAAAAATAACAGAACCCTAATCAAGACATTTATATGCATCCCACTTAAGTTTTTGTATTTTTTATATAAAGGGGAAAACAGTAATAAAACAAATGTATGCTAGTTATTTTAATGATCATATTTTCCTGAACACTGTGCCACCATCCTCCAACTGACATTCACATGGATGTAGCACATAGAAAGTTCTAGTTTCACCTCAAAAATGTAAAGAGCTTGGAAGTCATTCTCAACCTTGCAACAAGAAGAAGGAAAAAAAAAGATAAAAACAGAATATCAAAAGATTTTCATGCACCTATCAGTATATTATGGTTATATGGCAAATCACTATACTGAAGTTTGAAAAGATAGACAAATAGGCAAGTGCCAATAGAAATGAATTGGATTACATAATTTTAGGGACTGGATAGGCAAATTTGGAAACTATAAGGCAGGCCATTAGGAAAAGCAAGCTGAAACTCTTGGACATTTCTGAAGCAGTTATCTATAGCCAGAACTTTGAGAAGCCTCAGATGTGCTCTTACAACTTCCCATTGGATTGAATCAGGTTTACCCAGTTCATCTAGGATAATTTTTTTCTTTTCTTTTTTTTTTTTCTGTTTTGTTTTGTTTTTAAGATTTTATTCATCTGAGAGAGAGGATGGAAAAAAGTACACAAGCAGGGAGAGAGGCAGAGGGAGATGGTAAGGGAGACTCAGACTCAAGACTCCTGGCTGAGCAACCAGGGAGCTCACTGTGGGTCTCAATCCCAGGGCCCAGAGATCATGACCCAAGCTCAAGGTAGATGCTTAACCCTCTGAGCCACCCAGGTGACCCAATAATCTCTTGTTAAGGTCAACTGAATTTGGACTTTAACCTAATTTACAAGATACCTAGATTAGTGTTTGAACAGGTGACCTGCCCAAGTTAACACATGGAATTGATCATAATGAGGTATTAAGATCAGCCTATATTCAAGGCAAAGACAGCAATGTCAGAGAATTTGTAGTTATATAAAAATTGCCACACACTGGGTTTCAATAAATTTTTATTTAAATCTGAAAAGACAATGGGTTGTTTTAGTTACATTAAAATGTATATGTCTACACACACACACACACACACACACACATATATATATATATATATATCTTGTAATATGTTTAATACACTGTCCCTATAAAATATATATAGTAAAAAGACTATAAGAGTTAGGTCTTGGAATTATGTTTCAATATTTTTAAAATTTTTATTTATGGGTCTTTCTATACTTTCTATAATTGTTGGAGTAAGTGAGTGTGTGTGTGTGTGTGTGTGTGTGTGTGTGTGCATTAAGTGATACCATGTAGATTATTAGCATCATTTTTTTTCTGGAGTCCAAAAAGTTGTCCATTAAAATTTACAATACCTCAAGTACCATATTTATATAATAGTATATAAACTTTTGACCATCAAGCCCACATGAGGTATTTTCTCAAGCCAACATAAATTAAGAATGTGTCCCTTACACTATTACCCCCTACCCCTTATCATGAGTTCTCACTCTTCTCCCACTCTCACACACATTATAGAGTAGATAGGCCAGCCTACTAGTCTCTGTTGTAAAGAAGTAGATGACTAAAGTACAATTGAGGTCATCAAATTTCAGAATCCAAAATTACAGAACTGCTACTATATGAAAATGACAGCCATTGCTTCAGTCATATCCATTATGAAATCTAAGTTCATGCTGGGAGTCTTTAGCCATCTCATTGACACCTGGGTGCTACTACTCAAAACAATCTAATGAACCACTCAAGATGAGTATAGGAGGGCAGAGGTGACAATTGCAAGTGAGTTTAACCTGCTGGTCCTATAGATAAGAGCCTTGATGTGGGGGCTCTAGCCTGCATCACACTAATTTAGAAGGCTTAAAAAACCCCATGCTTATTTTTAGATCACCAGCGAAATAGCTTGGTGAGAAAGTCCTGTGGCATTGATAGAATGAGATATTTTCCCATATTCTGTTTTGCTTTTGTATTTTAGATTTTGCCTAAACATATTATCTGTCACATGTAATTGTCTTCTTTTGTTCTCTCAAGATGGTATTTTAAAAATACTATTTATAAAGAGGAAGCTATTTAGATTAAATAGATTAAAACTAAGTAAACTCAGCAAAATGCTGACTTTATATGTGATAAATTAGATGGAGCTCAGGTAGAGACTTACTAATACATTTAAGCTTTCTTTCACTGCTGATCATCAGCCTTGGAGATTGTTCTCAGAACTTTAGATCACAAATGGTGAGATTTAGCCCATGACTGTATAAAAACAAGCGCAGAGCAGTTTCAACCTTCAGCACTCTTAAGAGTTCCTTACAGAGAATGCTTATCCTAGCAAAAGCACATGAAATATAAATCTAAATGCACAATGCTTTGTCCTGTTTTAAAATTACTGTCAAGCCTTCAAAAAGAACATTTGTTTTTGAACTTTCTTTTTCAGGGACTTTAACACTCATAAAAGAATTTTTCTTTATTGAAGAGTGGTCCACTGATTTAGGAAATTAAGCCCAAAGACCTCCAACCATGTAGCATTATCAGGGACAGCATATGAGGTTAAATCATAAAACTTAGTATTCCACATTATAGTATGAATTTCAAGGATCTATTGAAAGCACAATTGATGAAATAAGATGAAATTGTTTATGTAAGAATTTGTTGAAATATAACTGAGTTATTTCTGATTTTAACTTGCTGAAATCAATTTACAAGGTAAGGAATATATGCAGACTACCAACAGATTAATCCAAAGGAATGTATCTTTAAATGCAATCAATCTGTATTAAGAGAATTTCAGCTTTTCCAAATCATGGAAGACAAGAGGCTCAATGTATTCTGTGCTGGTCAGACCACTTGCCTAGTGGAAACCACTGTTTTTTTAAGAATGACATACATACATGTGAGTTGTTAGAAGTGTTCTTGGTATTGTATGGGTAAATGGCAGTTTGGGTGCTGTTTAATCTGAAAAAATATTCTTAGAGGATGCATGACAACATTTCTCAAATGTGTGAATATTTGCCATGTGAAAATGAGATAAGACTCTGAAAGTAAAATCTGTAGAGCAAAAGCAAGTGAGTAAATATTATAGCAAGGATGGTTTTACTCAGTATGAGAAATCACAATTACACCTGCCCAACCATAGACATCTCCACAGGAGGTAATGAAGCTTCTCATTTTACTTTCTACTCACAATTTTTATTAATAAGAACAAAGACTCTCACCAGATCACCATTTCATCAACTCTGCATACATTAGCAAAGAATTTAAGTGTGTCATTTTGGTTTAATAGGAAATGGACTCACAACGGTCCTTTTAGAAACTAAGTTATTTTTACGCAGAAGCTTGTCAGTAGTGATTTTCCTATAATTGGAAATATTAGAAATGGATATTAATTGCTAGTGAACTGATAGAGGGACTTTTTGTACTTGATGGAATGTTGAGTTACATCCTCTTAGGAATTCTTATGTAATGCTAAGATTTTCACAGCCTTAATAAAGATCACTAAAGTAGGATTTAAGAGAGCTGTGCTTTCCTATTCCTTTGTCCTCATTTGATCATGGGAGATTACTTAGCCTCTCTGGTTTTTATGTTTCCCAAATGAGAGGATCATACCATATGATTGGGTTCCTTCTAATCCCCCCCAAGCTCTATTAGATATTATTTACATATAACATATATGAGTTTAAGGGGTACAATATGGTTATTAGACATGTATATATTGCAAAATGATTATGTAGATTAAGTAACATGTCAGTCCCTCACATAATTAAGATTTCTGTGTATATGTAGTGATAAGATCTCTCTTAACAGCTCCCAAGTATATAATATAGTACTGTTAATTATAGTCACCATGCTGTCCATTAGATCCTCAGATCTTATTTATCTTATAGTTGGGAGTTTATATCCTTTGACCAACATCTTCCCATTTCCCCCACCCCTCAGCCTCTGGCAACAACTATTTTACTGCTTCTATGAGTTTTGCTTTTCTAGATTCCACATATAAGTGAGAACATATAATATTTGCCTTTCTCTATCTGACTTTCTCTATCTGACTTATTTCACTTAAAGTAATGCCCTTTAGGTTCATCCATGTTGTCACAAAAAGATAAAGTTTCCTTCTTTATTACTACTGAATTATATACATATATATGTATATATATACATATATACATATATATATGCATACACACATATACATATATGCATATATATCAATCACAGCTTTATCTGTTCATCTGTTGATGCACACTTAGGTTGTTTCCACATCTTGGCTGTTGTGGATGATGCTGCAATGAAGATATCTCTCTGCAATAGTGATTTCATTTCCTTTGGATATACACACAGAAATGGGATTCTTGGATCATATGGTAGTTTTTTGTTTTCATTTTTTTGTTTTTTTGTTTTTTTTTTGTTTTTTTGAGGACCTTCCATACTGTTTTCCATAATGGCTACATCAATTCACATTTCTGTCAACAGTGCACAAGGGTTTTCTTTTCTCCAAAGCCTCACCAATAACTGTTGTTTATCTTTTTGATAATAGCCATTCAACAAGTGTGAGGTGATATCTCATTGTGGTTTTGATCAGCATTTCCCTGATTATTAGTGATACTGAGCGTCTTTTCATGTAACTGTTTGCCATTTGTATGTCTTCTTTGGAAAAACATCTATTTACTTCCTTTGCCCGTTTTAAAAATTCAGATTTTTTTTCTTGAGGTCTTAAAAAAAGGATTTTATGTGCAAAAATAATAACACTGTTACAAGTCATCAAGAGAAGAGATTGCCTAATGAATGGGATAGTTCATGATATCCTGTTATATACATAATATCATGCTTACTGGAGGTATTTGATGAGATAGATTTGAGATAGGAATTGAGGAATGGCTAGAATATAGCAAGGAATTTCATACCAAAAGGAGAGGAAGGACAAAGGCAAATTACTGGCAGCCAGCAAATTTGGAGATAGTGAAAAAAATCTTTCAGTGGGGTACTCTGGCCAAGTGGAAGGTATGATGAAGCTATTCTACATGACAGAAGTCACCAAATCAATGGGTAAATTCTGTCCTGTTCTTATAAATAAAATTTTATTGGATTCCACCTACACCATTTTTTAGTTATTGTTTGTAGCTGCATTCCAGCTACAGTGGTAGGATTTCATAGTTGTGACAGAGCCCTATGACTGGCAAAATCCTAAAATATTCACTACCTAGCTATTTAAGGAAAAGCTCACTGATTTGTGCTATGAGGAATCATTATGTGGCCTTAGAAAAGAAAAATAGAAATACTTTGCTTGTGAGAAATCCCCAAAGGATGTTCTCTGCAGCAGTGATTCCCTGTTCTTTATTATTTTGAAGAGGAGTCACATGATAATTGTTAGAATATAAAAGACAATAATGGTTTGGTGGAAAAGCAGGAAGATCCTAGTGATTTACAGCAGCTAAATCTCTGCCAAGGAATAAGAAGGCTGATTTACAGTTTATTTAAATGACAGTAATTTGATACCTGCAAAATATGATATTTTGTGTAACGTCAAGTATTATTTCATCTTCAGTATTCAACAATAAATCTTGCCATGGCTTTAAGGATTCAGAGAATAGTTAACTACATAAGTAACTATGCTGTACCTGGTAGATGGAAGATATATGAGAAAGTTTTCATTTATTTCCTGTACCTCATTTTTCCTTTATTCATCTACTCATTTATTTCTTCTTGCCAAAAAAGGAAATTCACTTCAAAAAGCTGTATTGCTGAGAAGTATGGTAAAGGTGTAACTCAACTAAATTAGACAATTCAAAGATAAATCCGTTACTAACTCCCCCAATTTTTCCTTCATTTGTGCCTTTTTCCTTTTTACATGGCAGATGTCTGGATGAGTTCTCAGGTTAACTTAACAACCGATGATTAGTTTCATGCAATTGGTGAAAAGTATTGCTATCCTTAAAAATACCTAGTTTCAGACCCTATCAGCCTGTAAACATAATGATGCCATTACTATATCACTGCAATTCTAAAATTGCTTTTTAGGACTTTTGTTATTTAACTCTGGGATAAAAAAAAAAAATTTGAACCAGTTGGGCTTTCATTGAAATTGCTTGAGGGGGCACCTGTGGGTGCCTGTGGGTGGCTCAGTGGGTTAAACCTCTGCCTTCGGCTCAGGTCATGATCTCAGGGTCCTGGGATCGAGCCCCGCATCGGGCTCTCTGCTTGGCAGGGAGCCTGCTTCCCCCTTTCTCTCTGCCTGCCTCTCTGCCTGCCTCCCTGCCTCCTTGTGACCCCTCTCTCTCTGTTCAAATAAATAAAAATTAAAAAAAAAAAAAAGAAATTGCTTGAGAATCATGAGTAAATCTTTTACTAAAATACTGGAAACAAGTTGAGAAACCATTGATTTTATTACCCAGAAATGTGAAGACAACATTTTTTGTTGTTGTTGTTCTCTCTTCTCACTGTTTATTTAAGAGACTTTACATCTTTCCATTACCTTTGAGTTTGACCTAGAATCAGACCAATGAGAGCACTTAATTATCTGCTTGTCTTTGATAGGCAATGATTTTCCCAACCTCTCAACTTGAGTTTTCACATCTGTAAAATGAGGCTAATAAGCTCAAGCAGCTGCTAAGAATTTTAAATGAGAACGTAAGAAAACACACGGTAGGCCCTCTTGTTCATACATTCAAACATTTTCTGTGTTGATGTTACAGAACCTGACTAGTATTCCTTATTGCA
The DNA here is from genome assembly GCF_963455335.1 of Martes martes. Taxonomy (NCBI): domain Eukaryota; kingdom Metazoa; phylum Chordata; class Mammalia; order Carnivora; family Mustelidae; genus Martes; species Martes martes. Next base: position 43,496,126 of record NC_137895.1, on the reverse strand, counting down.
CAACAATCTACTTAGAATAAAGTATCACATGTTCCAGAACTATTAAAGGAATGGTGGCAGTTGGCAGTTCATAGAAGGTGACTATGAATGATTAAACAGCTGCTCTGGTTTTAGACAAGTCACTGGCCAGATTGAAATGTCATACACATTGTCTAGATAAGGCAAGCAGCTAATTGAAGAAGGCATCCCCCAATATTGGTATCATACCCATTCATCTAAATTTGTTTTAAAGATAAGCATATCAAGTCAGTATTTTGCAAATGAATGAAAATATCAACCCCAAACTGACCCTCAATATAGGAGGCAGAAAAGTCATTTAAAACCAATGAAGCGGGAAAGCGAGGTTCTTGTCTCACGGAATCGAAGAATGAATCTCGTGAACAAAGGAGAATGTAAAGCGATTATGAGAATACAGAAAAAGCTTTCAGGAGTGAGAGAGTTCCAGACAGAGTGGCCCCTGAGGGGTTTTAAGTTCCCTTGTTAGCTTTCAGTGCTAACATCTCTATTGATAGCACCACTGAGTAAAGGTTAGTGATAACACCTTTATTTATTTTTAGTGATAACACCTTTAATAGCTTACTTCCTTTTCAATTTTTATTGGTCACAAATGGCTGTTATAACAAGACCCACCTCTGACACCTAGGGCAGGGTGGTCTGGTTTGGTCTATTTCTATTTCCTTACACCTCCACATTTTTTGAGATTTTTGTGAGCCAGATCCCGCCCGAAGCCCGCATCTCTCCCTACCTAGCTCTGCCTGTCCCTTACTCACCAGCATTACAAATATATATTATCATGAGAAATTCAGTCAAAATAAATTCACTTTTGTGAGAAAAAATTGGCAAAAACTCAAAAGAGACAGTTTAAGGTTTACAGTTTATTAAAAATGCAGTAAGATGGGGTGCCTGGGTGGTTCAGTCAGTTAAACATCTGCCTTGGTCTCAGGTCATGATCTCAAGGGTTCTGGGATGGAGCTTGCTTTTCCCTCTCCCTTCTCTTGCTCTGCCTCCCTCCCACCGCCCCATCATGCTTGCTCTCTCTCTCTCTCTCTCTCTCAAATAAATAAGTAAAATCTTAAAAAAAAAAGAATACAGTAATATTAAAGAATAAAAGGAAATATTTTATAGATGTAAAAAAATCATTGAAGTTTTAATGACAGTTTGGAAGAATATACATCTAAGAAGGTGCCACAATATAAAATATTTATATCTTATAATGGTAGTTTGTCATAAAGTATGTTTGGTCGGTTAACTAATTTTTAGGCTAAAATATAAGGCAAAGTACTAATTTTTATATTTTTTTATTACAACTACTTCTAAAAAATGAGTCATCTTGAAATAGCCTGTTGTCACTGCCACAGGAAGGGGAAAACAGAATGCCCCTTTCTCCTCACTCTTGGATATCCCAAGAATCAAGACTTTAATCATATCTCGGCAACTATTACAAATGTAAACATTTATGGATTAATCAGTGTGAAGCAGGTAAGTTTCATTTGGAAGATTTTATATATTTCTACATTCTCATTTGCACACTGCTTATCTATCTTTAACAACAACAACAAAAATACCTATATTTTGGGGAATGCATCTTTTCTGGGGCTTAGATTCCAGCCAGTAAGAATCTCAGGCTAAAACTATATATTCTTTGGTATTATTGGTATAATGATATTGCATTTTCATCATTAGGGTATTTTTAATTATAATACTTTGCTGATAGACCTCATTCCTCATATGCTCATTTGTTAAAATTATATAGATCTGGATGATGAGATAATTATATATAGAAAGGATTATTATTTTAAAGATATTTTTGAAGTATTACAAATGCTTAGCAGCATTCTGTACTTTCGATCTGTTGATTTAGCCTTCCTATTCTATTTGTTTGTTATAATTTCACATAAACGTAATGACTGTGGTCATGAATCATAATGATAAGAATGGTGTAGAGATTCTGAAACATCAAATAATAGTGAATTATCGATGGTATTGTTACACACTGAAATTCTATATTTTTCTCTAAAGTAGCTTTCTGTTATTAAACTTGTTTTAACTACTGTTAGGATGAGCTTAGATTATATAAGCAAAATGTAAAATATTAAATTAAAATCTACAGTAATTGGTAAATTTCAGCCTTCTCCATGCCAGCAACTCTTCACAGAAAACAAACAAACAAAAGCCAAACAGTTTTGAAAGGTTTCTTCTAGGAAGGGCATTTGAAAATAAAAGTATTTAAGATGCCAGAACGTATTAAGGAGCCCATCTCCCTTCCTCTTCCTGAATGTTCAGGGTTCTGAGCACATAGGCATTTTACTGAAGATACCTGAACATCAGCTATGTACAAATATCCATGCTTTCCTGGATACCTCCATGAGTAGTCTAATAGAAGGATCACAAAGGAGAAGGGGTTTTTGACATGAACCTCATTGTCGGTGTCATTTAATTTCCATATGAATGGGTTTCCCATAGAATAATATTCCAGGCCTATCTCAATCTTCATGTCCCTCCCTCTCCTTTAAAAGAAGGAATAAATGATCAGATTATGGAGTTAGGGAAGGGTTTGAGGCATACATATAACTCAACTCTTTCCTCTCTCCCTTCATTTTTTGGTATCTTTCTGATGGCAGAAGGCACGTCCTTGTGATAAGTTTGAAAGAAGTCTCTAGTCTGGCTTTAGGAGTCCTGGGGATTTGCAGGACTTCCTGTGGCTTGTGTAGGTGTATATTAGGATTTATAGCAAATACAATAAAGCTCACCATGGTGAGCTTAAATTATTTCCTGATATTTTCCAGCACTCTTTCAGTTAGGAGGGAGCCTGTGCCAATTTAGACCAATGGCATATAAGGTGAAATAGCATGTGACACTTGTAGGTGCGCCAGTGATTAGCTAATGAATAATTATCTTATCTCTTTTTTGCTGACCCAGCAACTAACAACTGTTGTAGTTGGTAAAGCTGCGAGATAGTGGAGCCTGAAAATACCTGCTTTCAGAATGGACCGTCTGCCCACATCAACCCAAATGTTTGTTTTTTTAATTGTAGTTGGGATTGATTTCAAGGGGGTGTGGACTGTGCAGGTGCACAGGGTTATGGGCTAAGAAGCTCCTACTGTTTGATTTAGTGCTCTGTGGTTGACATCTTGAAATTCTTTGTAATTTTTTGAATAAGGGTCTCACATTTTTATTTTGTACTGGACCTTGCAAAATATGTACCCAGTAATGACTCCAGCAAAACCTAATTAGTTCTAACTAGGAAAGTATTTTTAATGGCTGACAATACCATCTACTCCTAATTAAAATAAAAGAAAAAAGAAAGAATATATTTAAAGATTATTGTTTAGACACTAAATTTATATGCTGAACTTCCGGAAGCATTGTAAGTGGGAGAACTATCCAACCACACAACAGAAATAATCCATTTGAAATCCTGCATAGGCTTGAGATCACAGACCTTATATAGTTGTTATTAAAAAAGAAGACTACAATGAAGAAGAAGAGGAGGGGGAGATTAAATCAGAGAGAGAGACAAAGCATAAGAGACTCTTCATCATGGGAAACAAACTGAGGGTTGCTGGAGGGGAAGCGAGTGGGGAGATGGGGGATGGGTGATGGGCATTAAGGAAGGCATGTGATATAATGAGCACTGGGTGTTATATAAGACTGATGAATCACTGACCTCCACCTCTGAAACATACATTTTGTATTAATTAATTGAATTTAAATTTTAAAAATTAAAAAATAAATTAAAAATAAAATGAAATCAGGAAGTGTGAGCCCCCCACCAAAGAAAAAGAAGAGGAGGAGGTGGAGGTAGAAGAAATGGAGGAGAAGGTAGGAGAGGGTGAAGAGGAAGGGAAAATTGAAAAGAGAGAAGGAAAAGGGATTTCTTTTTTTTTTTTTTTTTTTTTTCCTGATTTTGCTTGCCAGAGAAGCCACATGGCCTCTGCCCTGTAATTTTAGTTCTGGTTCCCAAGCTGTACATGGGAACCTGCTTGGTGAAAGACTATCAGTTTTAAAAACTTAGCTTTAAGAGTGTGAGAAATGAAATTTTACATTTCCATCCTCTAGGTTAGAGGAAGAGAAGCTCATTGAAACAATCTGCAACATTCGCCACAGACAAGATTGATCTAATTCTGGGATTTAGAATTAGGAAGCCATCTCAAAGCTGCATCTTGCAGCAGAAAGGCTGCAAACACTATCTCTGTAATGGCTATTTTTCTCTATATTTTAACTCCATACCATATTTTTCTCCTCAATTCCAGATCCTGTATATTTAAATAGTCACTAGAAATTTCTGCTGCGTGTCTGATAGACACCTCAAACTCCACCTGAGCAAAGCTTATTACGCCTTCTCCTAATTATCTCTTTGGTAATTGTTCCCTTACTCTGTAATCAGTACTATATCATTTTTGGTTACTACAGTCAAACACTCAGAAATCATCCTTTCCAACTCCATACCAAATCAATTATGCTAACTTACAGACAATGACTTAAACATATCTCCTAATCATTTTGTTTTCTCCAATACCACTAAAACCAACTGATATCTCTATGTCCCTTGTTTCTTTTTTTCTTAAATTTTATCCATATAAAATCTCCGTAAAAGGATCTTTAAAACATACAAACAAAAATGTGACTCTGATCATGATGCTCCCTTGCTGAACCATTTCCCAATTACAAAACAAACTATTGCTTTGAGGATACATCCAACTTCTTAATTTTCTGTATGAGAATCTCTACCTTCTAGCTCTTCCTTTCCTCTCTGCCCTCATAGCTTTTCACAATCCATCTTGTACTTTTATATTCTATCATATTGAACTTCTTTGTGTAGCCTACAGGCTTCCCCTCTGCATACTATTCCTTTTCATGCTGTGTTCTGCTACCTATACTCCAAATTTGGGCCATTTCCCATTCCTTGGTAAGGACTGGACTTAAAGTTACTGCATCTGAGAAGTTTTTCTCACTGTTTTCCTCCTTCAACACTAGATTATTATGCCCAACTTTCTGATCTCCTTGCATTCTTTGTTTCCTACCTTAACTATGGTAATTACTTGTGTAAATGTCTATATTCCATGAAAAACTATATGCTCTATGGGGTCTAAGGATGTGATTACTTTGTGTTTGATGCATCTTCATGACTGAGAGACTTTCTCATGCATGATATGCTATCAACAATAGAATGAATGGATAAGTGAATGGATAAGTACATAAAAGATTAAAAATAAAGGGCATTAATTTATGGTGTCCATCTCAGAGGTCTAAGGTACAATTACTCTTATACTTATAATTTGTAACCTTGTGAAATATCCATACTCTCACTCAGATTTTGGACAGCTTCTTAATAGCTGTATTTCCCTCACATCAGTACACACCGTGAACAAAGTATGCAAACATACACACATACATATATATAAACTGTACTGCTGTATTTGTGCACACTCCTTCAGAAATTATAGTTCAATCCAGCTTAGAAATTAAACACTTTTTTCCTATTCTCTAAGTAAAGGGAAAAGTAGGAACGATCAAGAGGAGGAAGTGTGTATATGTGAACATCTGTCATGCCAAACTCAATTGCTCCTACTCCTGCTTTGTTTTTATCTCTCCCCCAAATTTAGACCTTAGAGATGTCATTGTGAATTAAATCCATCTGATTGCCCTTAAAATGTCCATTGGCACAATTTGCCAATTTTAAGGAATATTTACATTGTTATAAAATCAAAAACACATTTTTGAACATTACTCATGACTTCAACCCTATGTAGAAAACCCTCTTAGTCTTTCCACATAACCTGTTAAAGACCTCTGTAAGTTTTTTAGGTCTTTAATATGTATTAAATCAAGAAAATGTGTTTGGTATTAAAGAGCTCTTTTTTGCCAAAAATGCCTATCTCGTGTTGTTTTTTGTTGTTGTTGTTTTTGCCTGCATGTTCTTCACTTGCCTTTTGTTTAGATAGTTGTTCTTCCTTCAGTTTACTAAGTATTTTCTTGACTTTCTTGGCTTCTGGACCCTTTCATGTTACAAGGAATATCTTTATTCATGGTGATTATCACATTTGTAATGTCATTTTATTTTTTTATGTACATCTGATTAATGTCTGTCTCATTCAGTAGATTATATGAAACAAGGGTCCTTGTCTTTTCAAGCTCACAATTGCAATTCCATCACCTAGCATATTAATTTGTGCATAAGAGGCTATTGATACATGGTTTAGAATGAATAAATGATTTGCAGGTCTTTGGGGTACAAAGTAGGTGAATTTATAAGTCAAATTGAAGCACACTTAGTCAAGTTAAATACATAAAAGTTATCATTATTATGTATAAAATACATGGACAGAAATGAGAAAGTGAAAAGAAGGGTGAGAATGCAAACTACATTCATAATTCTTCCTACTTTACAGCATTCTACTATAATTCTCACTATAAACCCACATTCTTTCTATTCTGTTATTTTAATTTTACAAATGAGAGACATGTGATGCAGAGTTTAAGTAATTGTTTCAACTACCCAAGCCTAGGAAATGCTGAGGTGGGAATGAGGAACCAGATCTAATCATCTCCAAATCCCTCCATCACTCCATGACTGAACTACTTGAGCTTGTGACCTCACGTTCCCTCTGAAATCCTGTACAGCCTTGCTTCTGGTCTTTTGTCTAAAGAATGAGTTCTGTGGAAATTGTGAGTTTAAACCTATCTTAGACTCACATCTTCCTAATTGCCTTTTCTCTCTTTCCCATAAGTGCAGCCACAATTTAAATGCTTCTGCAATTGTTGATTACTGCATTTACACTATGCCAGATGTTATCTTGTTTGAATTGTGCCCACACACTGCAGGTGCAAAATAGAGGCCACAATTGAGAAAATTTGGACATAAGTATCTCTGTATTTTCATTTAATCTATATGCTTGGCCATATAAATCATTTTCTTCTGATTTTTTTCAGCTTTCTCTTTGCCTAGCAGGCTTATTTTGTATTACTTCAGAAGTTTTTAAAAGTGAGATTACTACAGTGTATTTTTTAAAATAAAAATATGCTCATCTTTGAGGTAACTTTGCATTTCCCCACATTACAAAAGAGAACACTTGTACATTTTTATTTGTACAAATAGACCTAAACCAGTCATGCTTTCCACAGAGCAGACCACTATATGGGATATGGCAATAAGATAGCAAAAGTATGTAAGTATGTATGTATGTATGTAAGAAAATGGATTTGGACAATCCCACAATTACTCTTCTATGAGTAATCTAAGTACTCTAAATGCCAGTGTAATAGGATGAGTCCTCTTACATTGCATCCTAATTTTTTTTAATGTGTTCTCTATTGTTTCCCCTATCTATTATGTCAAAAAATGTTAAGACTTGTAATTTTGTTGCATTCACAGTGGTGTTTCTGCTGTCTGCTATACCTAAACTATAGGTATAGGTATAGCAGACAGCTATTATGGAAACATAATGTTTCCATAAATATGCTCATTTTAGGATACATTTTAGGTCACTATTTTATAGCATCTGAACAGCCACTATATTTCATTAAATCTAAGACATAGTCAATTGTGTGATACATCTTTATGTTAATTACCATAAAGAAAGAACAATAAGGGGCGCCTGGGTGGCTCAGTGGGTTAAAGCCTCTGCCTTCGGCTCAGGTCATGGTCCCAGGGTCCTGGGATCGAGCCCCACACCGGGCTCTCTGCTCAGTGGGGAGCCTGCTTCCTCCTCTCTCTCTGCCTACTTGTGATCTCTGTCTGTCAAATAAATAAATAAAATCTTAAAAAAAAAATGTGTTAGGGATTAAAAAAAAAAAAAGAAAGAACAATAAAAGAACATTACCAATTAAAACTTTTAAAATTTTGTCCTTATGGAAAAATCTCTTTTTTTTTTTTTTAAGATTTTATTTATTTATTTATTTGAGAGAGAGTGTGGGTGGGAAGGAGCAGAGCAGAATGAGAGGGTGAGGGGAAAGAATCTCGAGCAGACTCCCCACTGAGCATGGAGCCCATACTGGGCTCCACCCCAGGATCCTGAAATTATGACCCAGCTGGAACCTAGAATTGGATGTCTAACTAAATGAGCCACCCAGGCACCCCTGGAAAAAATATCTTTTTCACTTAATTTAGATTACTATTTTGTGTATCACTTATATGTACACATTAAAAAGAGAATGCAAGAGAAATAATTTTTGGAAAAATAATTTGAATAAGATATTCCTAAAAAGTTTTCCATTCAGAGTCCAGATCTTTTGAGGTTCAGAGTTGTCAGTCTCCTTATTTTGCCTCAGAATAACATCCCCTGTGACATCAAAAGTATTGGTGATACAATGATGTATAATTCTAAAAAGTTCTTTACTTTTGTCTCCAAGATATTTTTCCATACCATTTATTTATGGTCTGCAAACATAATTTTTTGCTCTCTTTAACTTTCCAAAAGACTACACAATATTTGTAGGTAACAATGAGAAACTATGTTTTCTTCTCAAAAGCTTCTGAAATACCCTGTTAATCTTAAAATTTATGGTTATCCAGTCATGGCACCAGAAATAACAGCCAGTTCCCCACACCCAAGAAACCTTCCACTGCCTGGCCTATGACAATTTTAGGAGACCTCAACATTTCAAAGAACTTAAAATATAAGTAAGTAAGTAAATAAATAAATAAACAGTTGTTTCTTAAATAAACTAAAAGTAAGTTATCCCCATAGCAACCCATATTAGCTAGTGTTATACCATGACTGGCAAAACATGATTTTGTTAGATATCTGTTACCATGTTTCTACTACACTAATACAAGGTTGAATGAATTAGCATACTATATATTTTCTCTCTGGTGATATTAGATTTAACCATTGTGTTTCTAGTTCTTTGGAATCTATGTCCCTCTGTCCACTCATCAAGCTTTCCTCATATCATGCTTTAATTTATTTAAATATTTGGAGAAATAGCCACTAAGGATTCCCCTGCAACAAGAAGGAGTATGTAGCTAAAATTTATGGACAACTTATCTATTATGAACAAGCCACTTTGACAGGGACTTTATATATACTTTTGCATTTAAACCCTAGGAACAATTCAAGATTTATAATTCCCATTTTTTAAATGACATAACAGGGAACTGATTCTCATATGATTTAACCAAGATAATTCATAATAGAGCAGGTTATAATTGAAATTTTAGGCATCTTTTTAACATCTTCCCTTTTTTTTAATTCTAAATTTTTTAATTTTATTTTATTTTTTCTGTGTTCCAAGATTCATTGTTTATGCACCACACCCTACGCTCCATGCAATATGTGCCCTCCTTAATACCCATCACCAGACTCACCTAACCCCCTCACCTCAATCGTAGCTAAGATAGAAAGCTTGCATGGGAATAGGCAATAAAGATGAAGGTCCAAGATCAGAGACTGCAAAGGTGGGGCACTGTCTTAGTGTTTACTTAGGGAGGTAAAGTGGTACATAAGACGCAACAACCACTATACCAGAGGAGGAAGGGAAGACCCCATGGTGATACTGAGGCTGGCCATCATAATGTCAAAAGACTCACTTTTAGCTAAGTCCTTTATTCTGAAGAAAAGATAGCTTTAGAATTATGCACAACCATACCGTCATGAAGTTGATTGAGGTAGAACTTGTTAAAATGTAAGATGAAAAGGACTGTGTGCCCATGTGTATTATGATATACCAGCAAAAATGTGTATAAAAATTTGTATTCGAAAACTGAAATTTATGAATTGGGGATTAGTTAGCTTGTTTTAAGTTAAGCAAGAAAACTCACCTTATCTGATCATAAAGAGAAGGGGATTAGGGTCTCCATAATTTTTTTGTTTGTCTGAAAGATTCTGGTTATATATGTGTATATACCTGCAGGTGGGGGATGGGATGTTATCTGAAATAGCATCCTCTACATGAAGTCAGCAGGTCCAGTTCTCTTCAGTTTACTGTAGGGTCTGTGGTATATTTTCTTATTAAATTGCCTGAGGATATTGCTGTACCCAAGTCTTAATTATTTAAAACTATCTCACTATAGCTATAGAAGATAGAAGAAACTATTCTAAAGCAAAATTGAGCTAGGAATCTGTAAAGTGGTGGTTTTGTAAAAAATACCTGCTAGCTACTGTTTTGCTACTAATTTCTTCTTTATTCTAAAAGTTAAGTTGAAAAAAAATCTAGTTAATTGAGGGTTTCATTACTTAAGGTTTTACTGCATGCAAATAATGGTACAATAAGAATATACAAATTAGCTCAGCAAATAGAAAACTTCACTTATTTTATGCCTCATTGAAGGCTAGAAGTATCAGGGAAGGTCCCCGGGGATCAGAATGTGCATTGGTATTATTCAACATATTCATTAAGCAGTCAGTGGAAAATGTAAACGAGCACACATCCAAATCTGTAATAATAAAATGCTGGAAGCTAGAGATAATAAATCAGCTTGATCAAAAATACGGATGGATCTGGACAGCTGGGGAAATTATTCATATGAGAAAGAGATGAGTTTTAATGGAAAGAATAATACAATAATGCATTTGAAGAAGAAGAATACATAGCAGTAAAAAATTAATAAGATACATATGAAGTAATTATGGAGAATACTATTTTAGTGTATTTGTTGATAAACCGAACAGTATCTCAACAGTGAGGGATAATTGTATTCTAAGTTCCCTAAGTTGAAAAATTGGAAAAGGAGAGAAACATTATACTACCATTTAGCTAGACAATAAAATTCTATCTATAAGCTTAATGGAGATTTTATAAAGTTAGCCACTTTCAGGACAAAGTAGCAATTTTAGTACATAAAATCTGGCAATTATAACTAGCGTGGAGGTAGCTGTTAGTTTTGTGTTTAAAATATGGAATTCCCTGCATATCTCCAATCTTATAGATTAATTTCAACTATCCATCTCAAAGTTTTCTCTCTGACCACACTCTTGCAACTTTTCTCCTAAGTCTCAGTCTCAAAGCAACATGGCAATTCCTGCTTTGCCCTCAAGATGCAGTAAAACTTACCAAACCAAAGATCCACAGCTGACTGTTTTGACTAAATGAAACAGAATTCTAATATCCTGGGTATATCACACACTCTTACCATAAATTAAGCCATGCTATTTCTAATTTAAAAAAATGTTTGCTTTGCCAAGTAAGAATAATAAGAAATTATCCTTAAAATACACTTGGTATCAGTCTGTCCCTAAGGAGACGAATAACCGAAATAATTACTAGTTGGTTTTCATGGAATATACCCTGAATTTAGGAAATTGATAGTACTACATGTACCAATAAGGCCTACTGAGATGGAAGTCTCTATACTAAATGTTTATGAAATTGGTAAAAACCTGTTTGAGCAGGTATAATATAGTAGGAGAAGCTTTGAGCATTTAGAAAATATAAATTCTTGTCCCAGTTCTAACCCATTTGCTTTGTGTTCTCTCTCGTTCTCTCCCAGACTGACGAATATGATGGCATTAAGAGTTTATTAAAAAAAAAAAAAAAACAGAAGGCTTTTATAAAGGTAACATATCATTAATAGTGTCATTATTTAATGTTATTTATTTATAAACAAAACTATGTTCCAAATAGACAGAAATGTTTGTTCTACTGAGAGTACTTAAATGTTTTTATAAAAGTTGACCGGTCTTCCAAACTCCTGAATACTAAAATTTTAATCTTTTATCTCACCTAGGTTTCATTAATTTCTCTCCTTCCTGTTTGTCTTTAAGAAAAGAACTCCTTTGTTTTGGACCTTTTTCTTTTATGTTCTTTCAGAATTTTTGTTTTAACTTTCCCTTCTGCCCAAACAACTCTGTTTGTTTATCACCATCACCACCAATAATAATTTTAAATGCCTCTCCTAAGTCATAATTACTATCACTTCCCATTTTCTGTGGTAATCCTATTCTGTCATTTGCCCAGAAAGGAGAAAAAAAATTAGTATTCACTGTAGCTTCTTCACTTTTATAAATGGTGTTTCTTCCTGAACTGCTTTCTGCTGCAGTCCCAGAAGCACTTACTAATTCTGAAACTCTCCCTTGGGTGATTCTCTGAATTGGAAATTGTGACCTTGAGGCGGTACTGATAGATCACTTCTTGTGTGCTCTGATTCCATGACTATGTTGAATTCCAGAGAAGAGCATCTTTCCTTTGCTCTAGGAGATTCATTCATCTCAAGGGTCTTTATTTTTCTTCCCTCATGGGAACCGTTTTATGTATGTGCACACTCTGGGCACTGAGTACAAGTAGAAACATATGGCCAGTAATTTGCTTGTGATGTATTCACATAGGAAAAAGAGGGGAAGTGGTCAGATAGAACATATAAATCAAGTGGTAACCTCAGGCAAATAATTTCATGATATAGCATGTATGAGTCGGAGAATATGTTTTTAATGAATCACATATCTTAGAAATTATTACTAAAAAAACTTTGCCAGAGAATTTGACTCATTTTTGATGATTACTTTTATATTGGACTATAATGCTCATACTGTACTAATAAATCACATTTTTCAGACTAATCAACATTATCTAATTTAATAATGACTAACACCCAATAAAATCATCTATTAAGATTATTCGAGTTTAAAAAACAAGAAGATTATTCTAGTTTCCATGAGAGGAAACTAAATCCCAAGGACTCCCAGATAGTAAGCCCAGGAGCCAAATTTAGAATTACATTTATCATAATTTAGAGGACTCTCAGATCTTAAAAACGGTCTCCACATATTAGGGATATATTCTAGTCAGCAAAAGTATCAGTTCCTGAGTACATTAATGAAGTCAAAGTTATTGAGATAAAAATGATTCTTGCCAGCCCTCATCTTCCACACTGATCAGTTATGAAACAAAAGTCCATGATCTGGAGTTTGGACACCAAAGGAAACGCTTCTGTTGGGATTCACAGGTATACATAGAAGACCTTGATAAAGTTGTTTGAGAGAGTCTCCACATTGCTTACTCTGCCCTGGAAGCACACATTTGAGAAGACAAGCAATAAATTATGGATTGTTTAAAGGCTCAATGTAATACAATGAAATGACAATCATCCTGAAAATAAAGGAGTTGCTGGACAAATCCTACACTGGCAGCAACTCTCTCCTGACCTACAGGGCTCAGAGCTGTCATTGTAATCTCTTCCCTCCATAGCTTATCATTAGTCTCCACTACAGTGTTTATATACCACCTCCCTATTAAAGAGGACAGCTTAATTAAAGAGGAAATATCGGGATGCCTAGGTGGGTCAGTTGTTAAGCATCTGCCTTCGGCTCAGGTCATGATCCCACGGTCCTGTGGTCGAGTCTCACATCAGATTCCCTGCTCAGTGGGGAGCCTATTTCTCCCTCTGCCTGCTGCTCCCCCTGCTTGTGATACCTGGGTATCAAACGAAGGAGAGAACCGAAAATGAAAATAAAGTAGGAAAGAACAAGCAATTCTCATATTTGAGTACACATACATATCACATCAAATGGCTTCTTGGTATCCCTATAGATGAAATGTTTAGGTGTTAATGCTAATAAAGCAGAGTGCTTACTAATTTATCATAGGGTAAATCATTGGCTTTGTCCTAAATTTTGTGGTTCTATAGTGTTTTTGTTTTTGATGCCAGTGTTTGGAATTAGGGATACTGTTAGTCAATGAGCTTTATAATATGGTTTAGTTCTCAGTGGTAGAACCCAATTCTGGTTGATGCAAGCAAAAAATGGAGTGTTTGACTGGCATAAGGAGAAGTCTAAGAGTGGAAACAGCTTTAGATTTGGGTTGATATAGATGTTCAAATGAGGTATTCAAGAAGAGTTCTGTAAAGGTAACTCTTCATCGCTGCTTTGCTTTTATCTTTGTTGACTTTATTTTAGCAGCTGTATTCAGCCACAAGTAGTGCCAAGTGATAACCACTGATATCAAGACGATCTTTTATCACTTTAGACACCTTCTTGAAAACAAACAAATAAACAAAATACTTCTTTTTCTGTGGCCAGTAAAATCCGCATGTAAGGGCCTCACCGTTCCAGCCAAGGTTATGAGTTTAGTGAGGAAACTGAAGTGCCCTCAATGACCACATCTGGGTCACATGTATTGCTAATGTTCAAGGTTGAATCAGCCTCCCTCAAATCACATGGATTAAGACTACTGAGGAAAGACTTGTCTTCCAAAAGAAAGGCAAGGTGCTTTTACCAAATGAAAGGGAAGTATTTGTGACAGGCAAAATAGTAGCTCTCCAGTATAAATGGTACCCATGGGAGGCAATGAAGATTAACATGGAGTCTAAGAATAATAATGCATGCACAGAGCTTAGTGTCCTTGAATACTGTCACTCCCTTTATTCAGTATTTGGACACAATTTATTGGCAAGCACTGTGTTAATGTTGTCTTCAATTAGCAAAATGGAGTTGAAATTATCAAAATCCTGGACCAGAATGCATCACTTGGTATTATAACCAGGCTTGCTAGACCTGCTGTCAAATGAAGCTAGGATATTTTCCAGCCAAAAGAAAGACTGGACCACAGAAACTCAGCCTGTAGAAATGTAAAAGAGTTGTTGATTGCTTGAAATAAACAGAAATAGGAAGAGGCAGCTGGCAGGGAGGAAACAGAGATAGGCCGATATCATTTGGGGGGAAAAAAAAATCTGTTCGGATCTATATTACAGAGACTGATAGACAGAGATAGAGCTCCAAATACAAAGGCATACTCTGAAAGTAGCAACCTCACCTGCTAAAAACAAAGGACAGCTTTCATAACCTCTTCCTCAGAAAATGTATTGGCCCTTTTAGCTTCATATTGCACTACCATGGTCAGTTTCAAATATTAAATTATGTTAACTATCTTCATGTACCTTATAGGTGTAAAGGCCATACTAAAACCCAGGGACATTGCAAGTTGTGGGGCATACCTATGTGGGAAGCACATTCCCTGCATTTATGATAGAGCGAGTCTGTCTGCAAAACAACCAAACACACACACACAAAACAAACACCCCAATTTCATGCCCAATCCAATCGAAATAGAGACCTTGTAATCAAATCACAGTTAATTTGAGGATACTCAGAAAAAAAAGGATGATTAAAAATTTAGAATAAGTGTATTCTCTAGTCAGCTTAAAGCTAGAAAAATTGAAGGTGATGATACATTGTTTTATTCAGATTACATTAGCCAGCTCTTGTGTACTATATCTGGTTTTGTCTCATCACAGTTTACCAAAATATGTGGGTGTTTACATATGTATATTTGTGTATGTATATATGTATATATGCATTTACAATTCATACTCTCCTCAATGGCCAAAGCGTTTATTTCAACTCTAAGAGATATGCTTTTAAAAAAGCAATTCTTACGGTCTAATTTAAATTCAGTAAGAGAAAAAGGATTAAGTGCATGCACTTTCATTTAGCAGGTTCAGCTAGCTTATTTGTGCATCCAACGTAATCTCTTAAAAATTACCATAAGCAAAATATAACAGATTGTAAACGGTTGCTCATATTAACTTAGCTAAGTACTTGTAATCTGCATAAGCGTTATTTAACAGAACATAATTGTGTAACAGTATGATACCTCCAGAGTTTGGAAGACTGTTATGTGACTCAATCATATTTAGCAATCAGAAGGCTAAAATAGAGAATACTTAAACAGTAGATACTTTTTAAATATGCAGATGCACTGTTTATGCCACTGAAAAATACATTTGAAATTAGAAAAAAAAAAACATCTGTTCTTCTTCCTGGTATTTCATTTCATTAATCTTAGTTTGAAATAAATACAAAATATACTAAGGAAAAGGAAAACCATTGTCCTGAAAGACAAAGTACTTTTCATTTGTAAGAACCAGACTTTGATGAGAGAGAAAAAGGTTTTTCTAGAATTCCAAAAGTTCAGCTTTAAATGTTGAGGGTGAATTTTGAAAGACTGAGAAATACATTTATATTATAAAACATAAAGAATGGAAAATTCAACATGATGATCTTCCAGCCCAAAAGGAAGTAAGTATTCATCTGGGTCAGTAGGTTCCCAAGTACAGTCCTGGAACAACAACATCAACATCACCTGGAAACTTATTAGAAATGCAAGTTATCAGGCTCCATCGGGACCCACTGAATCAGAAGCTCCAGGGATAGAACTCTGCAAACTATGGCTTAATAAACCCTCTAGGTGATTCTAATGCCTGCTTGAGAACCACTGGTCTAAGTTAAAAGTGATTTTAAGATAGGAATGATTTAAAGATAGCTGTTTGGGAAAGAGTCCTGGGAAATGCAAGGAAAGCTGATGAAGGCTTCTGTGTAGCCTAAGGTGGGGTCAAAAGTGTCAGGAGTATCTAAAGCTGAGACAAGAGGGACTCAGTCTGAGGACCTTGGTGACCAAAAATGGCAGAATGCATTATTTTCTCTTTCCTTATGGCGGGGTGATCTATAACATTCTGATTTGCTCTTAAACATAGGTCACCTGGAGAAAAAGGTATATAGAGAGAATTCGGAAAGTAATCGAGTTACTTTGAACTAATGTATTGAAAATGGGGCCTTTTAATTAACTTGTTTTCATTTGTAAAAAAGTAATGGCTGCTATAATTTTTCTCATGTCATACTTTATTCATTTTTAAAATGCTACCGTTAAAATAAGCAGAAGGCTTTAGTAAAATAAGTGCTCCCAT
Organism: Martes martes; assembly: GCF_963455335.1. NCBI lineage: Eukaryota > Metazoa > Chordata > Mammalia > Carnivora > Mustelidae > Martes > Martes martes. The sequence continues at coordinate 43,479,508 of NC_137895.1, read as the reverse complement.
GGTTGTATAATCAATATTTTATTTTTAACTTGAAAGATCTGACCAAGCATTGCTTTTAACAATTTTAATAACTGTATTCAATAATTACAAGTTGTGTTTTAAGAACTATGCTATGTGCTTCTCATTTGCTTTTTCAATTATACATATAGCAAGTCACTGGGATGGATGTTATTTTATACATGAAAAAACTGAGATTTAGATAAATTAATTTCCCATTACATATCATACTACAGTAAGATGGAAACATAGGTATATAATATCAAAACCTAAAATCTTAATCTCTATGTTATGCCAGAGTGGCAACAAGTAATGCCTGAAGTATGTACACAATATAGCTTAGATACTAAATAAAACACTTGCTTTGCATTATTCTACGCAGTCAATAAATATTTGTTTAATGAATGGATAGACACCATTCGATTTATATAAACTCACTTCTGTATTTGATTCAGTTGGGCCTTACTTAATCACCTTACCTAAATAGCCCCACCCTCTTCCCCGAATGTCTCTTTAACCTGATTTATATTCCTTCTTAATACTTATAATTATATGACATATATATCTATTATAAATTCACTCAGTTTTCATCTTTCCCACTCATCTGTTAGTTCCATGACAATAGGGCTTTGTCTCTGGTTCACTGCTGTATCCTTAGCGCTTGGGATATAGTGGAGATTCAATAAAAATCTCCACAACAGAATATTTATAAATGAAATAACAGTATTCTTGCAAGTTTTAATGACATATATTTGCGAAAAATAATAACTTTTGGCTAATCCCTTTTCCTTTATTTCATATATCTTGAATGCTAATAAAATATTCCATAGCCTTGTCTATGGGACTTAAGGAGACCTTTTCTAAATGTTTGCCAAAGGGTCAATAAAGACTTCAACTTCTGGTGAACAGCCCTGCCCAAGATGGTTGTGTTGATTGTTTTGACATGTTTGAAGCTGATAAAGTGCCACAGCAGAGTAAGCTTACAGAATGACATTTGGATGTGTATGTACAGAAAAATGAGAAGTGAAAGGCTGAGAAGACAGAGATCAATTTAGCAGGGGAGCAAGGTGGGGGAGAAAGAGTGGGGGAGGGGGATAAAATATCATCTTGCCTTCCAAATATTTATACTATCTTCTTGTGGTAAAGGTAATGCAAAACTCCACTGGGCTACTGTCAGATCAACTGGTGGTTCCTCATACCACCTGCCCATCATGGTTAACCCAGCAGGGCACAGCAAGTTCCTAGGCAGGGAGCCAATTACAACAAAAACACAACTCAGAACAAGAGCACAAAATGAAGGGTTTTAGGACAGCAATATAACACTCAGCAATTCCCAGGAACCTTTTATCTCTGCAGGCTGGAAAAAAAATTGGTTCTTATTTGTTTTCACCTAGCAAAGACATCTTGTTGGCACCAGGAGCTCCAGAAAGTATCTGCCAAGTCCATGTCAGTCTTGGCCAGTTTTCAACGATGTGCTATACAGTACATTAAACTTTATACTACAGGAAAGCAGCCTGTGAATACCTAGATCCCTGTGTTAAAGAGCCAGTAAAATGTAAAGATTTCCTGATTGTCTGACAGATGGGGTTAGAATGATTTAATGGTTCAGTCCCAGAGTGAATTCAATAGCTGTTAAAAAGCTATCCTTTTGCACACTTAGCTTACAGAAAACATGTTTTAGATACACTTTTTTCTTTCTCTTTTTGGTCATTGGATTTTTTTGTTGGCTCTTACTAAACAGGCAGACCATTGTTTTCATTTGTTAATTTTTTTCTTGAAGTTAATCTTGCCTCCTCGCAAGCTTTTTATCAGTTTAATCTTATTTTCTGGGAGCGCCAGGCACGCCAGACAATGGAGAGAATAAGAAACAAGGCACAACAGTTTTGTGTGTTTTGTTTTGTTTTTCAAGTATGCTTCTATCAGAATTAGAAATACCTAAAAATAATAATTTTTAAATCTCATAAACATAGATTTGAAGGCAAGGCTTATGCTCTCCTTAAGACATAGTCATTTCCTTGCATTTCTGATGTTGGGTACACACAGGAAACCCTCAAGCTTTCATTTGTTTGATCATGAATATAGAGAACTGTGGAAAGAAGTGAAATTGAGTGAGGGAAAGAAATGGGAAAGTGATGGCTATTTCCACAGCAGTGTAAGAAATAGGACAGGGCTTCAGAGAAAAATAGCCAAAGGTAGAAGATTTGCCACTTTCTCACTAGCTTGTTTGTAATATTGGGGGAAAAAAAATAAAACATATTTTCATAATGAGAATGTTGCCCTTTGGTGCTAAATAAATATGCTATTAGTCTAAATGAATTTCACAGGCCCTTCCTCTCCCTTTTTGAATTGAATGTTCCTTTCATAATGCAGAAAGGGGATTTGTATGATTATGAAGCATCAAGAGTGAATTCTGGAACATAGGATATGAGATAAACAGAAAAGGATGGAATGTCTAAAAATTATGACAATAGAATTCTTAAAATGTGGTTCCAAATTAGAGAAAACATATTTCCTCTAACAAAATAAAGTGAAGTTATCCTAGCTAATACATCATCACTTCCCTGTGTTCATCTTTTTTTTAATTTTTAAATTTTGCTTTATATAGTAAAGAAGAAAAATAACATATCTTTTCAGATACATAATATAATAAAAGAACAGTAGCAAGTAGGCAAAATCAATTTACATTATATGCAAAGTGACTCAGTTTTAACAAATGATTTTATATGAATGAATAGGCAGACAACCTATTATTTCATATAATGCAATCAATGGATTGGAGTGTTGCTTTGTTAATGCCAGGCCAGGATATTCTAGTGTAAGGAAATCTTCCATGATGGCCAAAGATAGAAAACTCATCATTCCTGGATCTAAAGAATGACTAAATTCCCCAATTACTATATCTGAGGACTGTCAGAAAGAGAAAAAGCTCATTAGTTCAGCATAACTACCTGATTATCCTCACACAGTAAAATCTTATTTTTTATGCAAAAATGGGCTGCATTTTGGAAAAGCACTGTTGCATGGAAAATGTATTAAAAGAGCTCCATGATACGTGCCTAATGTTTTTGTATTGTTGAGGAGTTTGGAAGGCAGTATTATGCATACAGATGTGTTACAGATCATTAAAGATCAAGAGCTTTCAGATTGCAAAGTCAACAGGCTCATACAAAAACTGAAAGAGACAAGCAGCATCTTATTTGGAATAGGAGCTTTGAGGAATAGAAATAGAAATGATATTCTGGTCACTACCCCCATCCTATCCAACACTCTGTTTTGCATTCTAGATTATAAAAAAAGAATAGTGTACACTTTAAAATTAGTATTTATGAAATAATCACCAAAATTTCTCAGAAGATAGAGTTGTATAAGAAAGGGTTGACATCAACATCTGTACTAATTTGGGAATAGACAATAAAATAAGTAAAAATATACTTTGGCAGACTGATTTAATAATAATAGTGTCTCTGTAAAGGAGTGAGAAATATGACATTTCTTAAAAATATTATTTAACAAATTTTGACAGGTTTCTTTTTCCCTTAAATGAAGCATTTTAAATATGAAGTTTAAGTAATGGCAATATTTCAAGGTTTAAAAATAATTTGGTTTCTTGATTTGGAAGATATGACCCCCAATTTGAAATGAGTGGGATAAACATTTTAGTAGTTAATTTCCTGTGAGGTAGACATTATAAGCTTTGAGAAATCAAAATTGCCTTAGGTTTAATTTATTGTTAATAATGCTTGGTAAGGAACAGAGTATTTTACATATAATATGTTCTTCTTAATAATAGGAGATCTATTATTAGAAAGTTCTAATGTCCCTAATTTAAAACAGAGTTAAAAACAAGTAAAAGAAATGTGTATGAAAGGGTCCAACTGTCCATGGTATCAGGATCTTGCTACCTCCCTTTTGCCAGACTTCCTGGCATTAAGTTCAACCCTGCCCTTGTTTCTAAACCCAAAACTCTTTCTTGCCAGCAAGGATTTAACTCACTGCCAGATGGTCAGCAACAAGTTGTTATTGCTACCAATCTGGCTCTGACCATACAGGCCAAATCAAGAAATTATGCTTCAGCTTTGTTTCTGGGAATGGTTCTGAAACAGGAGATTGTCCCTGGTCTCCTGTGCCAATGTCCCTGCTTAAACTGCTTGTCTTAGAAATTCTCCAGTCCCTCAAGCCTGAACCCTGCTTTTCTCTCTTGTCAGTCCCTATACTCCCAGCTGCTGGAGACTGCATTTAGTCTCCTAATGTTTGTCACGCTGCTACTTCCTGCCCTTTTGTTTGTTTGTTTTGTTTTAGCTTATCTATCTGGATCTCTGAATAGTGACAGCTCCTCTATTGTTCATCACTGCGCTCCATTGGCCTATTGGTGATGCACTGAAATCCCTCTTGTAAAGTCGGATACTAACCACTTACCTGAGTCTCTTTTGTCACATATTCTCTAGATACCATATTCTGCTGCCCCAAACAAATAATCTTTGTGGGAAAAAAGTGCTTAGGCTATGTTCTAAAGTGGCATTCGGAAAACAGTTAAAAGGCAGATTCATCCAACTCTGGAAAAATGAAACAAAACAGTGAAAATCCGTCTACGACAGTGTACGATAAAATAGAATAGAAGTCTGGAGTACAATTGAGGACAAAAATCTTGGAAATTTCACCCAAAATATGGAACTTGACTAAGATATGCCTACCCCAAATTTAGCACATTATTTTGAGTCTTTGAGTCTTAAAAGAGACATTTATCCTGATCTCTCCTGTCTGCTTTGTGACTGAGAAATTTAAGATTAAGGGTCTTAAAATCGTCAGAAGATGGTTCTCTGACAATTGGTAAACATCTGGTGAAGCTGATCAAGAGAAAAGAGATATAAAACACAAGTATTCAATATCATATATGAATGCTACATATAGGTATCACTCTTTGTAAGCACTAAAAAAGGAATGAAAGGATATTATACCAACTTTATTTCTATAAATTTGTAGATTGAAATGAAATGGGGAAATTCATGGAACACTTTAACATTTCAAAACACTTCAGAATACTTTTATTATTAGAGAATTTGAATCAATAATTAAGAATATTCTCACAAAGCTAATTTCATGACCAGATGACATCACTGGCAAATTTTACCAAAATTTAAACACACCCATACACAAGCTATTTCAACATACAGGAGAAAAGTGGGAGATCATTTATGAAGCTCACATAAACTTTCAACAGACAACTTACAAGTCTAATAAATGATTATATGAGTTTTTGAATAGATGATAAAACCTAATTAAAAATAGTACCTATATAACACAGATAAAACTCAGATGACTTCTCAGGGGGGAAAATAGTGCTTAATTCTCTTTCAGCACTGTCATTAATCAAAATTTTTTCGATGCCCCTTTCTATCAGAAAATAAATTGTGTTTTTTATAGGCAAACTAGAATCTACATATTCTTAAGATTTTTATAGTACATTGTGAATAAGTATGAAATTGACCATCTCTTCAGCTCAGAATGTTTTACCAAAGGGTGGCCTGCTGTTTTTTGTTCTTTTTAAAAATGTTTTGCATGCTTACTTTAGCATACATATAATGGCAAATAAGGAAATAGTTTTCCTCTATATTTTGTCTTCCATGTGTATCCTCAAGTTTCTGATTTGAAGTAGCTGTCGAATCTAAATAAATAACTAAGCAGAGGGTAGATGTTGTCCAGGGTAACAAAAGGTACGTTCTCTGTTTAATATACTTCATGTTTCAAATGTAAATTAATTCATTATCTGTTTATTTAATCTATAATGGTAAAAAATATTGTTATGAATGCATACTGGTGGAACTCTTGCCGAAGTGACTTATCGAAAACAAAACATAGCAATCAAAAGTGAAAAATTACTCTATCAAAATACATTAGACTGATATGCTAATAAATGTTCTATGTATGACTAATATTTCAAATATTTCTCAAAGATAAAATATGGAAACAGTTTCAAAAAAAGTTTTGATGAAGATAGTTATTAGTAGGAGGTTTGCATTTTTTGTATACTACACCCTTACCTTTACTCTTTTGTTGCTTTCTTCTGTCTCCCCTCATCTAAGTACTGTTCCTCCCTGTAAACAGTAAAATTCAACCCAAAATGTCAGGAGACACTTGTAGCAGTTTTTAGATATGGGTCAAAATTCTCTGACATTTCTTTCATCCAGGTGAGTGATCTGTACTCCTTGCTTTTGAATCTTGTCTCTGTGATCACTTGACCAATAGAATACAGTGGAAGTGGTTTCTGTGCCAGTTTCCCGACCCAGACGTTAAGAAACTGGGATCTAATTTAAAAGACTCTTAATATTCTCTTAGTAATTGATTTTGCTTTAGGTAGTCTGTAGGGATTGAATTTCATTGTTTCCGTATTAATAAACAATTTTTGTAATATCATTCATTGAACAACTTCCCTCTCTCCCCACTGAATTATAATCTCTCTTTTTCACCATAGGTTGGCTGGAAGTCACACCCACCGGGACATTAGAAGAAGCTACCCGTTGAAGATAGCAGGACCTGGGCTCTTAATGACTGCTTGTATAGAATGCCACCCTACCTTCTATCACTACCATTACCTTTATCAGAGAAATAAATTTAAATAATCAGTCAATTAATCAATCAATCTCCATGTGTTATACAACTGAGATTTGGGGTTTTATCTATTACAGAAGCTAATATTACATTGATTTTTATACTATTGAACTGTAGGTTGAAATCTTTCATTTTAGATATTGAATTCCAAAGAAATCCTAGTCTATAATTATCTTTTCATGTATGCCCTCTTTATTTGATTATAGTATCAAGTTTAAATTGGCACCCTAAATAAGTTGGATATGTTTCCTTCATTTTAATTTTCTGAAACAATTTGCATAATATATAGATGATCTATTTTTTTAAAGTTTGGCAAGACTCCTATGAACCTACCATCTTTGGAGGGAGGGGGAAATTTGGCTACTTTTGGTTATGAACCATTTAGCTTTAAAAACGTTATGAAAAGAAGTAGGTACCTTTACTGCATGAAAAAAAAATGCACAAAAACATATTTACTCAAAGTTTGCACTTAACTTTAGGTCTCCTTTAAGGATGTATTAAATCACAATTATATTGGGGCACTTGGGGGGCTCAGTGGGTTAATCCTCTGCCTTCAGCTCAGATCATGATCTCAGGGTCCTGGGATCAAGCCCCACATCAGGCTCTCTGCTTAGCAGCGAGCCTGCTTCCCCCTCTCTCTCTGCCTGCCTCTCTGCCTACTTGTGATCTCTCTCTGTGTGTCAAATAAATAAAATCTTTAATAAATAAATAAATAAATAAATCACAGTTATAAACCACAGACTATAGCACACTTTTAGTCATGGGTCAGAATGCTGCCATGCTTTACGGAAAATTTCCTTTTATGTTTTTGTTGTTTGCTCTTACGTTGCTTCTAAATATAATAAAGGCTCGTTTAAAGAGTCTAGTACTTTGTTCTGTCAAGCTTGTTTTAATGTGGAAAAATACCATCAAGATGTTTTTAAAAATTGAAATATCATCACCATTAGAAGGAATACAAGGTCACATCTAAAGCTACCAACACTGTAAATTTAAAATAAAGTGTAATAACTAAACCAAAGAACATTTTTAAAAATTAGCCAAGCAAAAGTCAACAAACCAAGTTGTTTTTTATTAGGACTTTATTTTGTTTAAACAAATAGAGAGTAGATAATTTAGTGGCTTAAAATAACTAATTATTTCTTCTCTGCATTTAGACAAGATAAATCACCCTTTGTTTACCTAGAAATGGCCAAGTACAAAGGGCGTTTGTGCCCATCTATTTCCTACATTTAACTTTACCCCTTCTTGCCTTATGCATATACATGCACTGTAACGGTACATTTCATCATGAATAGCTAATCAGAGGGCCCATCAACATGCAGATCATTTCTTGGCTAGCCGAATTGTTGATGAGCAATATGTCATACTTCCTGGCCTCTAGCTTTTTTTTTTCTTTTTTCTTTTTTCAGGCAACCCCTACTACATGATGTGTGCCAAATAGCCTGAAGAAGTAGCTACTGACACTGGGAACCAAACCCTGGCATTAAAAAATGTTACTAACAAGCTACTCTTTTGGCTCCTAAACAAGAATTGAATTCATAACATTCCCCAAATACCCGTATTAGAATTCCTCACGTGTCTAGACCATCCTCCACCCACTAACTACACCCCTGCCACATAAGCCCTTTCTGAAAATGCTCCATAGATGTGTATCCATCTCTTTATGCGAACAGAAGTGGTAAGAAAACATGCTTCTGAGCCTCCCTTCCTCATGGGACTCAGAATGAAAGATTCTTCTCTTATTTTATCCCCATTTAGAAATGATCCCTGTAATATTACCTTTTAGCTCAAGAGTGTGAATGTGCCGTGGGGACTGCAATAGGGCAAGTCGCTTGAAACATAGGACATTTTTACATGATTCCTGCAATTTTCTCATATTCAATAGAGAAGTAAAATTGAGAACCAAAATCATTTGTACATAGCTTTGAATTCCCTATACTCACTTTCTTTTTTATAGTGAAAACACAGACCTATGTAATAAGAAGCGTTAAAGAGATTGCAATTTACTGCTAAATCAACTGTTTGCAGGACGTGTGTGATAGTGACTGCAGGGAGCAGATGCCTGGTTTTTATTTCCCTCTTTACTGCTGACTTACTGTACAACCTTTATCCATGCAATTAACTTTTTTATTCTTGATTCACCTAATTTAACTATAATGGCCATTATGAAAATCACCAAAACATGTATTTATTTTCTTTTCACTTACTTTTTGTGTTACCAACATATGTAAAGAAATTCTTTAGGGAACTTTATATTATTCGATGTTGTATCATCTCTCCAATATTTTTTTTCTCATTTTTCCCCTCTGTCTTTGGTAGCATTCAGTCAAACGCTTTCTAAAGCTAGGAAGGAGAAGGATGAGAAAGAAGGCCCTATTTGATTTCCTCAGTCTATTAAAGATACAAGTCATAGTATACTGGTGGATTTTACAATTATTTTAATGGATTACACTAAAAATATGACTATATGACCTTTTTCTAATTTGATGTGTGTATATGTTTCCTGAGGCACCTTGTAAAGTATATGTATTATGGATTAAGGTTTCAAAAAGTTCAAAAATCTGCTCTTTGGACTCTCCATTTTGATACTAGATATTTATTATATCGTATATATTGATATATATAATTTTCCATTCCTTTCTCTACACATTCACATTTATTTCCTAGATTATAATGATTTTTGAGTAATAATTTTAAAATTTCTTTCTGTATAATATTCAAGTACATACTACCCTAGTCTTACCATGAGAAAAACATCAGACAATTCCAAACTAAAGGACATTCCACAAAATACCTGACCAGTAATCTTTAAAACTTTCAATGTGATCAAAAACAAAGAACATCTAAGAAACTATGACAAGCCAAGTGGAGCCTAGGTAGACATGATGACTCAATGTAATGTAGTATTTCAGATGGGATCCTGGAAAAGAAAAAGATTAGGTCAATGCAATAGGAATAAAGTATGAATAAAGTATAAACATCATTTAATAGTAATATATCCTCATCAGTTTATTAATTATGACAAATATATGAATATATAATAGTAATAATAAGAGAAACAGTATAGAATATATAGCAACTTACTAGCTCTGCAACTTTTCTGTAAATCTAAATCTATTCTAAATTAAAAATGTTCAAGTACAGGTATTTATAATTTTAAATACAGTGTATGCTACCTAATTCTCTATTTCAATACTGACAGAAACTGTCATTTAGATCAAAGTACCTTGAGATATTTTAAAGTGAGTCCATTTTAATGAAAATGAAAAATTATATATTCTCCTATTAGGAACTGATGAAATTCCTTATTATAAGGACACTCATCTCTGGTTAGAATTATAAAATCAAAATTAGCCATTAAGTAATAAATTTTGTTAATTTGAATTTCAAGGAAGCCAACAAGTTTTCTGACATGAAAAAGATAAAATAGACAAAGTATTATTTTTCTACTTTTTCTACTTTAGCAAACAAAGGTACTCAGAAAAAACACATGAAAAGGCTTTGAGGTAGAATTGCAAAAATAAGCTTTTATCTTTGACTTTGACTCTGTTCCTCAAAGCCATCAACTCATTTCCTTCTTTAATAACTATGACATTGTATTTATTTGCCAATTTTCAAGGTTCTAAGATCCTTCCTTTACCTCCAACACCATCTTCCTACCTGCCCAATCTCTGTTGTCTATCTGAATATCATTCTCATCCCTCACAGCCTGGTGATAATTACTCTTTTTCTCAAACTCATTTTCTCATTTTTTCATGTAATATTGCAGTAACATTAAAATGTTAGACATCTTTAACATTTAGGATGAGTACTACATTCATGGACACTATTAGTTCTCTACTGTATTGTGGTTTCCTGTTTCTCAAGTGATGATACATTTATAAGATTCACAATTCTTTCACTTTAACTTTGATTATCATTAGCTACAATTATTGCTGAAGGTTGTGAAATAGAGAAAAAAGATATCTGCTAGGAAAATAATACTTGGTGTATAAAAACTGGTGATAAGTTTATTCTTAAAAAAAGTTCTAAAGAAATAAACTATTATCCTTAAATATTTAAAATCACAATAAGGAACACTTTTATTTCACACATTTCTCATGCATTTCCCAAATAGCCAGTTTTCTCTAAGCGATAAGAACTAATTGGTATAAAAATTATAGCCAACCACTTTGTAAACAAGATCTTGTCTCTTTGGAAAGAACATTTCCATTGGAAAAAAACTTTTTTTTTTTTTTTTAATTCTGTAGTCATTTGTATTTACTTACATTAATGGTGATTAGGTGACTTTTCTAATGAAGGGCAGATTTAATGCATGGATACTTCACTAATCTTCTAATAAGGGTAGAGGGCCTCACAAATGAACAGAGGGATAAGACATGTATTATTCATGTAGAAGCTGATCAGGTAGACCAACTTTCTTTCAGAGTGCAAGAGAGATGTTCTATTATTAAGCCTGTCATATGCTTTAGCTCCTATAGATAACTAATTATGGCTGTGAGCCAAAAAGGGTCAATATGTTCTAAAGATCTTGGAAAAGCATTTTCACTTAATTTATTGGCAAAATATTTGAGTTCGGGGGGAGGGGGGTAAGGAGAGGAAGAGAAAGAAGGAAAGAGATTGTGGATATGGTATATCACAGTGGTCAGTTTATATTATTAGGGTTTATTTTTTTTTTTTTCAGGGAAAAGTAGTAGTCCCCTGGAGATGAAAATCTTTGAGTGATCACTTACATGAATCTGAGGCCTCTACGTCTGTGGTAAATTGTCATTAGTCACCTTGGAATTACTATGACTACCTTCTAAGCTAAGACATGCTTTCAATGGAATCCTCTTCACTGTATTAGCATAAGTCATTGTTTCTCATTAAGATGAAGTTGAGTGAAATTAGGAAAGTAGAAGTGAAGTGACTGTCACTAACATAGTACAGGTCAGACATAATGGGTACAGGTGCAGACATAAAGTAGCACCTTTCTGACTTGCCATTCTGGGGAAAACAGAAGAAAGCTTGTCAAAAGTCCCTGTGGGGGCACCTGGGTGGCTCAGTGGGTTAAGCCTCTGCCTTCGGCTCAGGTCATGATCCCAGGGTCCTGGGATCAAGCCCCGCATTGGGCTCTCTACTCCGTGGAGAGCCTGCTTTCTCCTCTCTCTCTGCCTGCCTCTCTGCCTACTTGTGATCTCTGTCTGTCAAATGGATAAATAAAATCTTTAAAAAAAAAAATGTGGGGGCACCTGGGTGGCTCAGTGGGTTAAGCCTCTGCCTTCGGCTCAGGTCATGATCTCAGGGTCCTGGGATCAAGTCCCGCATCAGGTTCTATTCTCAGCAAGGAGCCTGCTTCCTCCTCTTTCTCTCTCTGCCTGCCTCTCTACGTACTTGTGATCTCTCTGTCAAATAAATAAATAAAATCTTAAAAAAAAAAAAGTCCCTGTGGTCCTTGGTTTCTTTCCCATCCTCCTTAGCCTATGCTTCAGCCAACATCATTAATAAATTTTTCCAGTGCTCTTGCTCTAGGTTTATCTATTTTTACTTCCCCAGTTTCTGTAGGAAATATATAAGCTTAAATCCCCATATTAAAACTCCTCTCCTCGTAGTACTATTTTCATAACCAAATTCAGATTAAAATAGTCCCTGAAATTAACAAAGAGAAAAACAATATTAGTACAAAGTAATGACTCTCCATTCTATACAGCAGAGAAGTCTAAATCTTGGGAAGTTAAAATCTCAGAAACATTAACAGAAAGAAAATTAACTTCTATTATTGATTGCATTAGATCACCTTTTTCTGATGTGTTGAAATTCTCAATATTTTGATTATATTAGTTTGGTCCATCTGAAAATACTGTTTTTGTAAATCAAAATGGATGAATGTTGACAATTTCATGTAGTTCAATCTAATAATTTGTATCAATCAGGGAGAAATTTTATTTTTTTAAAGTAGAGATAGATTAACAGTTTCTTCTAGATGGCACTCAAGTGGGAAATAAGCACTGGAGAATGGTGCGCAAAAACTCTGAGGAGTGTACTTGAGTGGAACATTACTGACCTCAGAATGTAAAAGGGAAATAAGAACCAGAGGAAAAGTTTGAAAACTAAAGGCTTTTCCAATTTAGAAGTGTTTTCTTGCTGTCAAGCCTGAATGATTTCCTAGAATGAAAGAGCATCATATGATTTTGGAAGAAATTGCATTTAATGTTGTTTTTTTTTTTTTCTTTCTCTTTTTTTAGCTTAGTAAAACTGTGCTGAGTGAGACTTCACCTTTCCATTCTCTAAGGGAATAACATTATGATGGGTTCTGAATTAAATTAATGTGTTTCTAGCCCATGCACATATTTAGGGGAGGATGAAAGATTTGGCTGGCAAAGATTTGATGTGCTCTAGTATAGTTTTTATCATTTATTTAAGAAGAAATTAAAGGACACTTATGTTAGAGTACTTGGAGATTGTTATTAAAATATAAGAACTAAATTTAGCTTTACGTTCACTTTTTTCTTTCTTCTAATTATACCCAAGAATAAAAGATGTTTAAAGGGACAATTTCAGCAGAGTTGCTTCAAGTACAATCAATGTGAGAAGTCTGGCATGTGTTTATTTTTTTAAAGTAGTGAGATTATGTACTCTGAGAATAATGTAATGAAGTATGCTAAGAGATTGCCTATAAGTCAAGAGAAAATAAATGAAATAAAATGCAGTTAAGAGAATGTAAACCTTCTCCTGTAATTTGTAATCCATTTATAATATCATTGCAATGATTCCTACTAATACGGTCAAATTGAATGCTTTACTTGGTGGATTTCATAACAATGCTAAAAATAGGACAGAAGCAAATACAAATTTCTTATCACATTATCAAATATACTTTCTAAATTTTTAATTCCTTTATTTGTAAGGTTGTTTCAATTACATCATTTTTATGATCTATATACACGTTAAGAACTACTTTTGGTCAAACATGAACTTGTACAATTGATTTTTTCTCAGTTGCTTGAATTCCACAGGTTTAATCATCTAAGTAGCTCCTTTGGGATATTCAGTTTGGGAGGAAACCATGATTTCCAGATAAAATGATTATACAATGATGATTAAATGTAAATTCAATTACATATGTAAATATAATATTAATCCTATTTTAATTAAATAGCATCTTTTTCTTCTTAATTTCCTTCTTAATTATACTTTATGATGAATGTCTGAAGAGTATTTCCAAATACCTATTTTGTATTGAGTTGAATTATTTCACTTTAAGTAATGGAAACCACAACTTAAATTGTATTTAGAAATGAGAAAACATATGAACTTACATAATAGGCAGTCTAGATTTAGGCTAATCTTCTGAGATATTCATGTGGTTTTTACCAGATTTTATAAAGACCCCAAGGTTATTTCTTTGTCTCTGCTCTACTACCACAAACTAGATTCATCTTGAGGATGGTTCTTATGAACATAAAATGTCTGCTAACAAGAACTGGTAAACAAGTATCTTTTTTCATATCCCACAGCAAAGGCTGAATTCAGTTCCTTAAAATTCCAAAGTGAACATTCATTCGCATTTCATTGCCTGATGTTCTTAAACTTGGCCATCTCTAAACTAAACACTGGCAAGGATGAAGAAATTATCATGGTTGACTTAGAACAATTATTTCACAGAGAATAGATGACTATTAATCATAATGGCTATTGTACACTCTAAAAATTGATTTTAATACTTAGTAAGAGGATCAGTTTTAGTAAAGTACTTTCATCATTTTGTCTCTTGAGATTGTCAAAGGAATATGCAGCCATTAACACTGAAAAAAATTAGAGGCACCAGGCTGACCCAGTTGGTAGAGCACCTGACTCTTGATTTCGAGGCTCTAAGTTCGAGTCCACATTGGATGCAGAGATTACTTAAAAATGAGACCTTTTAAAAAAAATTTTTTTAAAGTTACAGTCTACAACTTCAGCTAGATTCCAATTACATTTAATTTTGCTCTTAGGTATTCTTATTTAGCATCTGTCTCCATTTCTCATCAGTACCTATGCAAGTCTTTAATAATCTCAAACTCTTCAACCTTTATTACTTCAGGTCATCTTTTCCTTAAAATTATTTTACTTACTATAAAACAATAACAGATATAGCCAAAATAATTGAATTTCTTTCATCTTGCTAATTATTGACATTATCATTCATCAGTCCACCATTTACAAATACACTTGAATTTATTTAATCATTGCTTACTTATGTGTTGTCTCAAGGATAAGACTTATTTACTTTAAGAGGATTAACACATTCCTTTTTATTTCCCTTCTTTCCTATTATCTCTATCAGTTTTATTATTTTACTTCTGTATTTTTAATTTCACCATTTAAAGACTCCTTAATTTAGTATATAGAATAATAGCTAACACTTACATAGTGCTTACCAGGTAATGACACTACTCTCTGTTCATCTAGACACATTAGCTCAGTTAATACTTAGAATAAAAGAAAACAAACAAAATACCTAGAGAGGTATTTGGAATTAAATCTATGAATTCAGGGTCAAGCAAGAGCATGTTTTTATAATCCCTACACTGTCCTGCCTCTTCTAAAATAAAACATTTAAATAAGTCACAAGTTACAATAAATGTGAAATCACAAAGCAAGATAACTACATGATGATTTTACAAAGGAAAGATGACATTATATTCCACAATTTTTACAGGTTTATTAAGGCATAATCTACATACTATAACATTAACCAAGTGTAGGTTTTAAATTGAATGAATTTTAGTAAATTTACAGTTGTGGAATCATCACCATAATTCAGTTTTAGAATATTCTCATAATTCTAAAAATTTCTCTCATATTTCCACATTTTAAATCTTCTGTATTGCTTGAAGAATATAAAAATAAGAGGAGAATGAGGATATTCATTTCAAAAGAGCTATTATTATACTACAGTGGTTATCAGAATGTGGTTTGATGGCCCTCAGGTTTTTCCCAAACTCCTCCAGACAACTGATAACGTCAAAACTATGTGGGGCACCTGAGTGGCTCAGTTGGTTAAGCATCTACCTTCGGTTCAGGTCATGATCCTGGAGACCTCCTCTCTGTCACTGTTATTCTCTCAAATAAATAAATAAAATCCTAAAAAAAAAAAAATACAGATACCTAAGTTTCATAGGGTAGAGATTCAGGGTAGAGTATATAATGAAGAAATACTTGATATTGCAAATGATGAAGGCCTTTTTTAATGTAAACCTAATTAGAGATTTTGGGTAGTTAAAAAAAAATTAGAAACAGAGTTTAAAGTAAATAAATAATTTAGAGAAAACTTGAGACTGAAATGAGTATTTTCTCTCTGAATTAATTCTCCTTTATGTGTCTAGCTTTTCTTTTTCAAATAGAATGTATATATTTATACTTAGCACGAGAATCATAATCTTTACCTAATTAAATTGAAAAGACTTTTCTTTTCATGCCTGCACTTTGAAATCTTACCAAAGAAATTGAATCAGCTTTTGTTTATGTCAAATGATTTTAGAATCAAAATGTTTCTGGATTAACAACACAATTAGATTCACTACTATAGTCAGGTTGAGACAGTTGTTATAATGACACAGAATTTAGCTTTTTGTCCACTGGGTTTAGTTTATTAATTAGGCAGTAGAAATGTTCATCAGATAGTTGCACTCACTGATTATGTATATGAGTTTGTGGTCTTTTTACTTTATAATGAAATAGAAAAATGTCAGATATGCAAAACAACATAAATATACAGATACAGAATAATCATAAGGTGACCACCAATGTAACGAGCATCTGGGTTAATATAGGGAACATTTCTATCAACTCCATCTGTCTCTGGACAATTGCATTTCCTCTCTCCGCACTTGAGGTTAATATTATCTCAACTTTAATGGTAATCACTTCCATGATTTTCTTTCTAGTTTTACCTCCTATGTGTGCATCACAGCAGAACAGTTTGTCCTGTTTATGTAGCTTCTAGCAATAAAATCATCCTGAACATATTATTTAGTGTGCTTATTTTGCTCAATACTGGGTTTTGTTTTGTTCTTTTAAGATTCACCAGTGGTGTTGGATTTAGCTTAGTTTATTTAGCTTCTTTGATAGGGAGTGTTACATTTTTTAAATACAACACAATTAATTTAGAAATGACTGGTCATTTCTAGTTTAGGACAATTATGAACAAAGCTGCTACAAACATCTCTATGCATGGGCCCTGGTGTGCCTCTTGCAGTTCTTCCAAGAGTAGAATTGTTTGTTCATTGGATGTGTGTATCTTTAACTACAACAGATAGTTCCAACTTTACAAAATGGCATCAAAATTTATACACAAACCAGTAGTGTATGGAAACTGCCATTGTTCCATAAATTTTCCAACACATGGCGTAGTTAGATTTTCTGTATGGTTATTAAAGATGTTTCCCACCTTTGTGTATGATGCTGTTATTGTCATGTGTATTTTTTTCTTGTTTTGAAGTTCTTATTCAAGAGTTTTGCCAATTTTTTCAATGAGTTTTTGGGTATTCTTTCTTTGTTGATAAGTAGAATTTTATATATTCTGGATATGAATTGCTCACCAATCACTGTGGATGAAAAGAAGCTCCCTATTTATTTATCAGTTTATCAGTTTCTTTCTGCATCATAAGTGTTCTACATTTCTTTTTTTTTTTTTTTTTGAAGATTTTATTTATTTGAGTGAGAGAGAGTGCATTAGTGATGGGAGGGGCAGAGGGATAAGCAGACTCCCACTGAGCAGGAAGCCCTACCCAGGGCTTGATACCAGGACCTTGAGATCATGACCTGAGCGGAAATCAAGAGTCGGCTGCTTAACTGACTGAGCCACCCAGGCGCCCTAGTACTTTATGTTTCTTAAGAAAGCTTTCCATAACTCGAGCTATGAGAAACAAACTGAGGGTTTTGAAGGGGAGGGTGTTGGGGGGTTGGGTGAGCCTGGTGGTGGGTATTATGGAGGGCATGTATTGCATGGAGCACTGGATATGGTGCATAAACAGTGAATTTTGGAAAACTGAAAAAAATTAAATAAAATTAGATTAAAAAAAAAAGAAAGCTTTTCATATCCACACTCTTGGTGAAGATATTATATATTATCTTTTTCCTCTTCTCAATAGCTTTAACATTTTTAATAAGAAGGTTTATTTGATGAAATACAGCATACTTGTAATAAAATGGACAAATCTTTAGTATATAGCTTTATAAAATCTTCCAAACAAGTTTATCTATTTAATCACCCAGATCAAAACTTAGAACATTAAGACACGCTAGAAACTTCTCGTATCTTCCCTCTCAACATCCCCAAAACATAATTATTATTCTGATTTCTAACACATTTTTTTTTCTTTTCCCTGGTTTTAAAATTTGTGTAAATGGAATCTTGCAGTGTATAACCCCATCTGATCATCCTCTCTTACAGAACATTATATGTGAAAGATAATACCTATGCTATTGCAGGTAGCAGCAATTTGTTACTTTTCATCACTGCATAATTTTCTGTTTTCCATTCATTGAAAACTATACAATGCTTATCTCGTCCTGTGATAGACATTTGGTTTGTTTCCAATTTAAGGCTTATATAAATAAGGTTGATACATATTTTATGTAGATATTTTATACATATTTTTATGTACATAGACATTTATGTTTGTGGTATAAACTAGTAACAAAATCAGTAGGCCGTAGAGTGTGCTTATGTTCAGTTTGAGAAGATACTAAACAGTTTTCCAAGTGTATTTATCTTATTTTTCATGCTAATGATTTACTGGGCCTCTTGACTCTCTGGACTGTTGACTTCATTAGTTCTGGAAAATCCTCAACCATTACCTTCAAATATTGCTTTTGAACTATTCCTTCTCTCCACTTCCTCTGAGACTCTAGTGATATGGATTTTAGAATGTCTCACTGTATTTGCTGTTTTCTTATCCCCTATTCTCTAATTTGAGTCTTCTTATCTCTCAATGCTGTATTTTAAGTGCTTTTTCAGATCTATTTTCCAGTTGGCTGGTTCTCCAGGTATTTCTAACTTGCTCTTAGATAGAAAATCTGCTTTTGGAAACTACTTAGCAGTATCTTCTTTTTGCTCTTACTACTGGTTAATGTATAGATTTTCTTTTTTCAAGAATTTCTATTTGGCTCTTATACAAATCTGTGACACATTTTATAGTTTCTTGTTTCCTGTTAAATCTTTAAATCTTTTTCAGTCTCCAAGAGTATGGTAAAATGTGTGTGTGTGTGTGTGTGTATGTGTATGTGTGTACTTTGTAGATGATAAATCTAAAACTGAAGTCTTCGTACATCTGTTTCTAATTCTGTCCTGGTTTTGCTATCTTAGTCTTTTCTTGTTTGCTCTTATTTTTGACCACTTGTTTCACATGGTATGTAAAAAAAATCAGAAACTTTTATGTCTTAGAGAAAGCATTTTGAGTTCTGGACCTCTTCTCTGTAGTCTTACATAGCATCTCTTAAATTTGGACTTAATTTATTCACTGTCTTGATAGTTCTTTGATATTCTAAGATGTTTTCTCTTCAGTGGCTTTTTATCAGATATTTTATTCATTCTTTAATATTGTCTTCAGGAAAAGATTTGAGAAAATTGTTCTATATTATTTTATCATAGGAAATAAAAGTTTGTGATTGATAATTTTTATCAGATTAAAAAACAAAAACAAAAACAAAAACCAACCCATAACTCAGATTGTTGAGATATCTTAACTTTCTTTGGTTGGTTTGTTTTTGTTTTTGTTTTTGTTTTTATGGGGGGGCTTTTATGTAAGGATGTTTTTTTTTAATATATATATGCTACTCCCAAATTACAACTATGAATTAAAACCTTCATGAAAGACAAAAGAAATAGTACTATTTTTTTAAGAAATAGTACTATTTGTCAAGAGTTTTACATCTATAAAAGTATAGTACATCAAATATTCTTAATGCTAAATGCACTGTTGTATTGCAAAATAATAATGATTTCTTTCTACCAAAATATTAGTAAAATGTACTTTATGAATTTGCTAAGGATATTCTCATTTTAGAAGGATTCTTCAGATTATAAATAAAATAAAAAATTCAATGAATAAATGGCTGTCCCAGAAGCCTGGCTCATTTTCTTCATTTTTATTGTTTGTTCATTTGTTTTATATTATCCTATACTTTGTCTCATTTCTCTTTTATTTGGTTTCATTTCCCATTTTCTTAATTATATATTTCTTTTCCCAAGCTATAAGAGACTCTTAACAATAGAGAACAAACTGATGCTTGTTGGAGGGACGTTGGTGGAGGATGGTCTAGAAGGGCAATAGTTATTAAGGAGGGCACTCGTTATCCTGAGCACTTGGTGTTGTATGGAAGTAATGAATCACTGAATTCTACTCCAGAAACCAGTATTGCACTGTATGTTCACTACCTAAAATTTAACTTAAAAATATACATATATTTCTTTCCCTTTTCTTCATTCCTCCTCAATCCATATGCCCCTGTACAGACAGTCTTATTTCCCATGTCATCCCATTATTAGTATTTTTATATCTTCATTTTATTCTAGTAATTATTTACTTAAGCTCATGATATGTATTTTTTAATACTTCCTCAGAGAGCTCCTTTCTAGTAGGTTTAATTTCATTAATGGTAGGAATTATGTCTTAAAAATTTATATATCTAATTAATAACATATACTTCATACATCCTAGTTCCTCAAAAAATATTTGTCTACTGCACTGATTGGTTTAACCCTTTTAATTCAATCCTTAAGTATTTAAGAGAATTCAAAATAATACCTAATTAGTATCTTATCACTTATTTAATATACACGGGGGAAGTATAATGTTTTAAATGTATGAAGTTAATATAGTATAAAACAACACATACCTTAAAGTTGTTAACTCTTAAAAGTTCTGGACATAGATAATGCATTTCTCTCCTGCATTCTTACTGTGTGAATTATGTTTCATGATTATTTTTATCTTTAAGCCACGCTAATTGCCCAACTGTTACAAAAGAAAAAATGATACGTAGTTTATTTCAGAACCAATGCCTTAAGGTCATTGCAATGAATCATGAAACTAAAATTTGAAAATTCAAAAAGGGTCTGTTCAAAGTGAGCTATATTAACAAAAAAACAATTTTCCAAATTTGGTTTTATCCTGTTTTCAATATGATGTTGAAAGACAAAATTAACTACATTTACCTTTTTAGTCTATTGATTAAGTTTACATGGGGAAATGGTATGAATACATGGCATTAGTATGTATACTTTTATATAGTGAAAATTGACTAAAATTTAATTTATGGACAGATATAATGAATTGATTTCTCTGATTTTTCATCTATATCATGATAATAATGAGCTTAGTATGATCCTTCTCATCATAACTACTATGAGAAAGTCAATATTTCTTTCAGTTCAAAGATAGATGATGTATATGGCTGACCCTGAAGCAAACAGACTTAGTTTCCATGGTTTAAATGGGCTTATTAATTCAAGAAGCAGTTTTCAAGTAACAGTAACATTTTTTATCTCGTTGATTATAGAAATAAATCTAAAATACTAAGTCATAAGTAAACTTGAGTAAATTTGGTTTTCAACATAGGCCCTCATATTAAGTTTCTTTCCACATTTATTTTTATGCTATATGAATTTCAAGGAGAAATAAGTTTTCTTTACCAAAATACCTTCTGAAAGTGCATCTATATAATATATAGAGAGATTGAAATATAACTGAAATACATATGTTCATTGTGAACAGAAATATTTCCAAGCAATTTTTTTAATCTAAAGATTTAATTCAAATGAAGACATAAAAAGTAGGGCTGTCTGGTGGCTCAGTCAGTTAAGCGTCTGCTCAGGTCATTATCCCAGAGTCCCAGGATGGAGCCCCACGTCAAACTCCCTGCTGAGTCTCCCTCTCTATTCCCCATCTCCCACTCCCCAACTTGTGCTCACTATTTCTCTTTCTCTCTCAAATAAATAAATAAAATCTTTTAAAAATATATAAAAAGTAAATTTTTATGAACCTTCTGTTTAATTGTCAGGTTGGGTTGATAGTGATTCTTCCTTTCAGTTCCGACATATGTAACTAATTATCCATAGGTTTTGGCACCAAAAGGAGTTGAAGGGACATAAATCATGGGTTTGGTGGTGGAAGAATTTGTATTTGATAGAAAGGAGCTATCTGCAAAAGGATGAAAATCAAAGACAAACTCCCTGGACCGCACGTATAGATTTAAGAGTCACTAACATTTAGTATGGCAACAAAATATTTTTTACCAGCTTGCTTCACATTACTATAAGACTTAAGCTATCTGCAGCAGACTCTGTGCAGAAACAGGCAGACATGTGTCCAAGATTGCACACGGTAAGTTTGAGGCTATATTTATACAACCTATTCAGGGCCAGGACCCTAAGCATGTAAACTGTTGTAAGATTTGTCCTAAGCTCGTGTAATCTATAAGTACATAGCAGTAGTACCAAAAAACTGTCCCACAGAGTAGTCTTTAAATTCTTGGAACTCTTAGGAGTCCAGATATATCCCCTCAAGGATGGTCTACAAAATGAAATTGTAAGATTCAAAATGAAGTCCAAAGGAAGAAGACTGCTGGCAGATCCACAGTGGGAGAATTGTAAGCCAAGGAAGTGAAAAATTTTAAAGAAACTTAACTTGAGTATTTGGTATGTTCCAAATGTTCAAACAGATAAAACAAGAGATGCGTTGCAAAAAAGGATAAAGATTTTGGAACAAGAAAGGCAGATTTGAAGAGAACCAAATGAAGAAAAAAAATGCAAAACAATCCAAATTATAATATAATATGCCTCAATAAGTAAACTGACTTGATCAATTTTCAGAGGTAAATAGCACGATAGATGTAAAAGATCCAATATAAATCTATTTGGATTCACAGAATAGTGAATAGAAGAGCAGAAAAATGGAATGAAAGAATGTGAAAGAGGCACTATTTAATGAAATGATATGAAAATTTCCCAGAACTAAGGAAATATTAAATCTTTAGAATTAAAAATTAAATATTAGGAGCACCTGGGTGGCTCAGTCAGTTAAGCATCTGCCTTCAGTTCACATCAGGAACCCAGGGTCCTGGGATCAAGCCCAGCATTGAGCTCCCTGCTCAATGGGGAGTCTGCTTGTCCCTCTGCCCCTGCCCATGATCATGCTCTCTCTCACAAATTCTTTCTCTGTCTTTCTCAAATAAGTAGATAAAATCCTTTTTTAAAAAAATTTTAAAAAATAAAATTAAATACTAAGTATATTTTTTATGAAACTGGAAACTCAAAATTTTTAAAGAAAAGTTAAAAGCTGTCAGATTAGAAATCTAAGTACATCCAAAGGTATACCAATCAAAATTAAGCATATTTCTTAGCATAAGATAACATGAAGAAAAAAGAACAATACTTTCAAAGTGTATTTTAAAAATAGTGTTAATCAAATATTCAATATCAAACTAAAGTTTAAGTATGCAGAAAAAATAAAGGCCTTGGCAAGGAAAAAAAGTACCTAGGAACGGAATTGGGAGTCAAATTGTAATGATGAGCAAAGAAGTAGGTAAATAATTGTAGTCAGAGTAGTATACATAATAATAACTTTTTTTTTGAATTTAGAAACTAACAGAACTAAAAGAGATTAATAAAAATGTAGAAGACAGTTTTAGAAAATTTAGGCAATAGAAAAGTCCCTGAAGTGTCCAGAAAGAGGCTAAAATATTAATTAACTTAAATATAAACAGATGTGTATATGCATGTATAAAATATACATTACATATTTCATCATAGGCCTTTAATGAGAAAGCATAGAATAAATTAGCTCCTAATATAGAGAGAAAATAAATGAACTAAAGCATACTTAACCAATTCGCTAAGAGGTAGAAAAAGAAAATGAACAAAAGGAAATATGTTGTAACCAAAACTCAGATAACATGGAAATTTAAAAAGAAAGATATAAGTAATCTTGCAAACCGTATTTACTCACCAACTAAAACCTGTTAAGTCAAAAATTTTAATGGAATAAATTTCAGCTGTATTCTGTTAAAGCAGGATCCATAGAACACAACATAATAAATGTAGATTAGAAATCTGAAAGTAGAAACTATATAACCAGAAAAACTAGAGAGAGCTCTGTCTGCATCTATCTTTCTTTCTCTCTTTCTCATTCCCTCTCTGAATACAGGTAGATCTCAAAAATATATTGTCTGGTAAAATAATAAATTGAGGAATGACACGCTCTGTTATATTTACAAAAAATTGAACATAGAAATCTAATCTATCATTTTAAAAAAATTAACAAAATTAGATTGAAAACATATACTAGGTTCATGGTATCTATTGCCTGTAGGAAGTCAGAAGCAAAATAGTACCTAAGATTACATTTAATGGAGACATTATTCAAATAGAATTAACCATATAAAATGTTTTATATTTTTAAGTAAAACAAGGCCAAAAAATCATAAGAACCAAATATGATAATGATAAAATTGTTGGTTCTGGTTGGTGAGTACAAAGATGTTTATTGTATTTTTCTGTGTGTATATGTGTGTGTTTAGGTCTATATGAATATCCCTCACTTTCAAGTCTGTTTTCTATTTGTAAATTTTATGCTTTGAAATATAGTACTTAAAAAAGACAGAGAAAATAATAATTATAATAAAAAAAGAGAGAGAATACCTCTGATGAGCCCTTTATTAAGCTTCTTTTTAAGTTTGCTATTACCAAAGTGAGTTAAGAAATATTTCCTGACACATCAGAGTATGTTAGTTTCTAGCCGTTTTAGTTTCCACTTAGAACTCCTAAAGAATATTCTTTAATTTTTTACCATTGTTCTTTTGCAGGTTTCATGTTGCCCTAGTTATAGTTTCATTCTCACAAAGCAGTACTACAACCAACACTCACCAGGGACATTTCATTGTTTTCTTCAATTATCTCCAATTAACTAGTAAGTAAAAAAAAAAGCATGTTTGCTAAAATTGCAAAAATCTAAGACTCCTCTTCACAAAGTCTAATTATGGCAAAATATTGGCCTTCTTTGTTTTAGAAAATGTCCCAGTTGCAAAAAAAAAAAAAAAAGAGTAATTCAAGTCTATGTGTGTGTGTGCCCACATGAGTGCTTTTGTGTATGTAAAAATATTCAATAATAAATTATAGCAGTTTTTTGATAAGCTAATCATTGTAGACCTATAAAATCAGAAATTTAGACTAGCATTTATTTAAAATAAATATCTGGACAAATTGGCCATGGATGTGTAAAGACTTTTTTGTTTCTGATTATTAGACTCCATTGTTTTAAATAAGTGATTTGGTTTAACTTTCATGGCAATATAAAGTATATAAACAGTACTATACCTTTTGCAGATAAAATCTTGAAATTAAGGGAAAGGTTAATCAGGTTCCAAGCACTAAATTTTAAGAGATTTAATTTACTTTTTCCATGGAGAAGATATAATCTAAGAATTTATTTTAAGTAAAACAGAATTTTTTTAGCCATGTTGTTGTGGCTAAATCACACTTTCTAAATGCATTCTCCCCCTCTCTTTCTCTCTCTCTCTCTCTCTCTCTCTCTCTCGGACCCCCTTCTCTCTTTCCCTTCCTCCATCCCTCCCTACACATATATTTACAATAAACTAGATAACCATTGAAATAATTGTATTCTTTCTCAACTAAATTTGTCTTATTACTAGAGATACAATTTAAATTGGGTTCTAAATTACGCTTAATATGTAATATTAACCAAATATAAAACAGATTCATGTATTCTGCTTTTTTTTTCTTTTGGGGGAATTAAATGAAAGAAAATGCATTTAATATGTGAACAACTACATAATTATCAGTAATGTTGCACTATCACTGTTCTTCACTCAGCTGCCTTCATATTGTATGCCATTTCACTACACTTAACTATATAATCTCACATGAGAAATGGTAAAGCAAATTAGTGTTGTAAAATTCTCGATTTATAATCTATATTTCATAGCTGCTATACTTACAATATTTTTAGGGCAACTTTCTCAGTTTACCACGACTACATTTTTAAAAAACTAAATCCTCAAAATAGTATAAGATTGAAGTAAATCCTGATTAATACAGAGCACGAGGTCATTGGATTTATTTATAAATGATGATATCCTTTATTTCTTATTTTAAATGCTTCAAAAATTGTAAAACTTGAAAGCAAATATTTCTCTTGATTACTTTTGTGTAGACTGAATTATACTTTCAACATCCTGGATATGAAGTTTTTTAAAACCCCCCAAAATTACTCAATTTGGGTGAATATATTTCAAAATATAGATGTATACTGATATAGTTCAGGACAATGAAAAATAATGGAGACATTTAGGACTCTAGTTAATGTAATTGATATTTATAATTCAGAGATTGGATTGTGTAAATTTCAAAGTGATTGGACTTGTTGGACAAAATCACAGAGAAGGGGCGCCTGGGTGGCTCAGTGGGTTAAACCTTTGCCTTCGGCTCCAGTCGTGATCCCAGAGTTCTGGGATCAAGCCCCACATCGGGCTCTCTGCTCAGCAGGCAGCCTGCTTCCCCTTCTCTCTCTGCCTGCCTCTCTGCCTACTTGTGATCTCTCTCTCTCTCTCTCTGTCAAATAAATAAATAAAAATCTTAAAAAAAAAAAATCTCAGGGAAGAGAGAACCACAAAAAATGAACCCAAGTATGCCATTTCCCTTAAGATATTTGTGAGCTTCTCAGATGAACATGCTCAGAGAGCTACTGCAATGTTTTATACAGAAATTAGCAGCTGGGAAGCTAAAGAGCCGCTGAGAGAGTTCATCAGCAGTGCAGTACTAGAGACAGAGGTGGGAGTTCAAGACCTGCCAAGATGAAGGACACTAGCAGACACTGCTAGGTTATAGTTAGACCACAGAGGAACACAGCCAACAGATAAGGGCTATGATCCAGAAGTAAAGCCACAGTCAAACATGTTCTGCTTGAAAGGAAAAAAAAAAAAAAAAAGACTAAAATGAATTCCCCATGGGATCAAGGAAATCACCCTATCCTCTATTTGCCCTTTAGAAAAAAAATGTTTAATCACCTTAGAGGAAGAAAACATTATTCAGAGCTTCTCTGACTTTTCATACACAATATCTAGCATTAAATTTAAAAATTAAAAGGTATGCTTTAACAAAAACAATGACCAAAAAACAAGAAAAAATAGATTTTTTAGATACTACAGTTATCAGATAGTAACTTTAAAATAAATATGATTAGTGTGTTGCTAAGAATAGAAAAAAATGAAGAATATTAGTATAAACATCAAATTCTTAAAAGAAGTCAGGTTAACATTCTAGGTGTTAAAGACCCAATGGCTGCTACTTCTGATTTCAGCTGCAACATGTATAGAAGAGCTTTAAAGTTGTCACTCTTATCCTTAAAACAAGGAAAAGCAGAACAAAAAGAAAATCAATGGCTTTTATTGAATCCATCAGATAACTGAGATTACAGGGCAAATTGCCACCCTGAAATTCAGAGAGACAGGCAAATCAAGAGAGTCACAGTCAAGAACTGCTTGCTTGGAGCAGGAGCCACAGGAACCATAAATGTGTAAGAATACTTATATGGTGATTTTGATGAATTGCCGGAAGCTCAGTGTGGACTAGCATGACAAAAAGAAAACCCTGGTGACTGTAGTCTTAGAAAGAGCCCCATGTTTTCCATGTCCACTGTTTTCAGGATAAATATTTCAGAATGATCTTGTTGTGCCTCTTAAAGGTAAAGGGGAAGCGTAATTATTGTCAAATACTTCCAGAATTTTCTTCATAAGTACTGCCTATTCTCAGAAGGAAAGGAAAAAAAGAAGAAGAAGGAAAAAAATATATATATTATCATACCCTTATCCCAGCTGCTGGGAGTGACTTACTCAGACTCCAGTCTCCTCTAACTAGCCTATCTCATCTAAGGGAGATAAAAAAGCTGTAACACTAGAGCAACACTTATGAAGGTCAAAACCCAGAGGCACAAGCTCACAAAAATACAGAGATTTAATCAAAAGATTATAGAATACTTCCCCTTCCTACACCTTTCTACCATACCAGCAGGGCTTCGTTATGGTTAATAGTGGATTAGAGCTGAAAGACTCACAAGATTTAGAATTTTTCCTAGGTGGAGTACTTAAAGAAACCCAAAGTCAAAGGGGATACACAAATAAGGACACTAAAGTAATTTGAAACCTCACACAGATGCAGTTATGAAAATATTAAACACAGACCAACTCTGAGCCACATTAACAAAATCTCACAAGGCCTATTTACCTCAACTTTGTCACCTGACAAATGTCCAGGTTTCAACAACAACAACAAAAAAGTGACATGAAAAGTACAAAAAGGCTTTTTTTTTACTTCACTTTTGAAGTAAAACAAAACAAAACAACAAAGACATAAAGTAAACATCAGAAGCAGACTGAAACGCCACAAATCTAGGAATTTAAACAAGGAATTTAAAACTTTGATTAAGGGCTCTAATGTTAGGATAAACATCCAAACAACATAGAACAAAATAAAATACATCGAGGCATATCATGTATAAACACAGATTAAGACAAAATTTTGAAAGAAGTCAAGGAAGTAACCATCTTACCTATAGGGGAACTAGAGTAAGAATTATAGTAGTCTTCTTGTGAGAAATCATTCATGTAGGAAGAGAGTGGAGTAAAATAAAGTTTGAAAGGAAAAAATAAACATCAACCTTGGATTAAATACCCACCAAAATTTATTCCCAAAGTGAACAAATAAAGACCTTTTCAGACAAGCAATAACTGAAGGAATTTGTTGTCAGCAGACGTACCATGCAAGAAATTTCAAAAGTTTTAAAGGAAGAAGGAAAATTATATAGGTCAGAATGTGGGTCTATTTAAAAAAGGAGCAGCAGGTAAGGAATAAATGAAAGTTAAATAAAATATTTTATTGCTATTACTCTTGTTTAATATAAAAGATAACTGTTTAATAGTAGTTAGTGTGAACTGGGTTATTTCAGCATATATAGATAAGTAAAATGAGTGACAGACAACTCATAAGAGATTAGAGGAAGGAACAGGGATACTCTGCTATACAGTAACTATGCTATGTATGAAGCAGTGCAGTGTTATTTGAAAGTGCATTTAGACGAGTTATAAATGTGTACTGCAAATTCTAGAACAGCCACTAAAATTTTTAAAACAGAAGTACAATTGCCATGCTAAGAGAGGAGAGGAAATGGAATCATAAAATGCTCAGTTAAAACCATAAACAGCAGAAAAAGAAGATTAAAAATTACAAAGAATGAATTGAAAGAAGAGACAACAGTTACAAACATTGTAGATATTAATTGAACTGAATCAATGATCACTACATGTGAGTGGTCGAAATGCACCAAATAAAAGAAAGATTGTCAGAGTAGATTTTTAAAAAGTCCCATAACATATGTTGTCTGTAAGAAATTTATTTTATGTTTAAAGACAGATAGATTAAAAGTAAAGAGATGTGGAAAGATAAGCCATATTAACACTAGTCAAAAGACAGGTGAATAGTTATATTAATCCTAAATAAAGATGACTTTTAAATGAAAATTATCAGGGATGTAGAGGCACTACATACTAGCAAAGTAAAATTATCCTATAAAACATAATAAAACTAAATGTGCATGTCCTTAAAAACTGCACATCAAAATGTATGAGGCAAAAACTGATACACCTGAGAAAGAGAAATAGACAAGTCCATTATTGTGGTTGAACATTTAATCCCTCCCATTAGTAATTGATAGATCAAGTAAGGAGAAAACTCAGTAAGAATATGATGACCTTAACAACACTATCCATCAACTGGGTTAATCGACATTTTTAGAATACTCTATCCAACAACACCGGAATTAACATTCTTCTCAAACTTCCATGAGATGTTCCCCAAGACAGACTGCATTATGGGCAGAAAATATATCTCACAAAATTTAGAGGAACAGAAATCATACAAAATATGTTCTTAGATCACAACGGAATTAAGCTAGAAAAAAACTAACAAAAAGATAGCTGAAAACCTATAAATTTTAGAAATAAAATAACAGACACTAAATACCATTAGAATCAAGGAAGTTCCAAAATTAAAAAAAAATTGTGTATTTAATGAAGCGAAAACACAAGTTATCAAAAATTGTTGGATACAGCAAAAACAGTATTTTGAGAGAAGCGTACACATGAAATGCATCTATTAGAACAAAAAAAGGACGAAAATCAATATCTTAAGGAAACTATAGAAAGAGGAACAATTTAAGCCTAAAAGAAGCAGAAGAAAGGAAATAACAAAAATTACATCACAAGTTAATGAATTGAAAACAGAAAAACAATAGAGAAAAATCAATGAAACAAATGCTGATTCTTTAAAAAGATCAACAGATTAGTAGACTCTACGTCTAACTATGGTAACAGGAAAGAAAAGAAAAACTGCAAATGTCAAAATTGAAGAAGGGCTCATCACTGCTTATCCCATGGACATTAAAGAAATAATAAAAGAACACTATGCACCATGATAAGATAATTTAGATGAAATTGACTGATTCCTTAAAAGAAACAAACTGTCAAAACTCAAATAAAGAGAAAGAGATCATCAGAAAAGATTTTTAAATATTAAAGAATTTCAATGAATAATTAATAAACATTAAGTAAAGCTTACTAGGCCCAGATGAATTAACTAGTAAACTGTGGCAGACACGTAAGAAAGAAATGGCCACAGTTCTCCACAATTTCACCTAAAAAAAAATACAGACAGAATATTTCCTAACTAGAATTACCAGAACTACCCTAACATCAATACCAGATAAAGATATTACAGAAAAAGAAAACCACATTTTCAATGCTTGAAAATGAATAATTGCAATCCACTATTCCAACAAGCTAAAGAAAGGTTATATGACCATATCAACAGATGCAGAAAAAACATTTGACAAAATCAAACCCTCATTGATGATGAAAACTCAGGAAACTAAGTATAGAGAGAAACTTCCTCATCTTGACAGAAAACACCATGAAAAAAAATATAGTAAACATCATACTTAATAATGAGAAAGTAGATGTCTTTGCCTTTAAGTCAGGAACAAGGCAAGGATGTTCTTTCTCACCAATCCTATTCAATGTTATACTTGAATTACTACAATACAAGAATATTAAGTACAGATATATAAATTGAGAGGAGAAGAAATAAGACTATCTCTATACACATATCACATGATTGTAGAGAATTTCAATAACAACAAAATCCTACAATTAGTAAACAATTATAGCAGAGTCACTGAACACAAGGTTAACATATAAAAGTCAATCATTTCTTTATATGCCAATGATTTACAACTGAAATTAAAAATATACAGAAAAGCAATACCATGAACAATACAAACAAGGAAGGAGGGAGGGAGGAAAGAAGAGAGGGAGGAGAAGGAGAAAAAAAGGAAAGAAAGATATAAATCTGACAAGACGTGAAGGATTAGTAGAGCAAAACTATATTACACTGATGAAAGAAAACTATATTACGCTGATGAAAGAAATCAAAGAAGATCCAAGTAAATGGAAAGTCTGTATCTACAGATTAGAAAACTCAAAATTGTTAATATAGGAACTCTTCCCATATAGATTCAGTGCAATCCCCATCAAAATTTCAGCAAGTTATTTTGTGGATATTAACAAACTAATTTTAAAGTTGATATAAAAAGACAAAAGACCTACAATATACCATGCAATAGTAAAGAATAAAGTTAGAGCACTAATACTATCTAACTTTAAAACTTATTGTAAGATTACAATAATCAAAACAGTGTGTTATGAGGGCAAGAATGCACACACAGATCAAGAGAACAACAGAAGAGAGCCCAGAAATACACACAAACCGGTATAGTCAACTTATCTTTGAAAAAGGAGAAAAGGCATTTCAATAGAGAAATTGAAATCTTTACAACAAATGCTGCCAGAACAATTGGATGCTTATATACAAAAAATTAACTTAAACACAACCCTTGTACCTTTTATAAAATTGAGTCAGAACTGACAACAGGACTAAATGTGAAATACAAACTATAAAACTTCTGAAGAAAACAGAAAATGTATATGATGTGGGTTTATGATGAGTTTCTGAATACAATGCTGATAGCACAGTTCAGGAAAGAAAAAAACAGTTAATTGAACTTTATTAAGATTAAAAACTTCTGCTCTGCAGAAGAGACTCCTAAGAATATGAGAAGATAAGCCACAGACTTGGAAAACAAAAAAGTTTGCAGAACACATTATCTGATGAAGAGATTCTTATGTTCCAAATATACAAAGAACTTTTAAAATAGCAATAAGAGAACAAAGTGATCAATTTAAAAGAGGCAAAATATCTGAACACATGTTTCACCAGAAAGGATGTACA
This sequence comes from Martes martes, assembly GCF_963455335.1. Lineage (NCBI taxonomy): Eukaryota > Metazoa > Chordata > Mammalia > Carnivora > Mustelidae > Martes > Martes martes. The sequence goes on along the minus strand of NC_137895.1, from coordinate 43,447,524 downwards.
GGTGGCTTCAGCAGATGAAAAGGTGCTCAAAATCATTTGAGTTATTAAAATATTTTAAATTCACACAATAAGATATCACTACATACCCATTAGAATGGCTAAAACACCAAAACCAAAGCCAAACAAAGAAAAAATTATGACAGTACCAACTGCTGGCAAAGGTACAGAGGAACAGGAGCTTTCATCCATTGCTGGTTGTAATTCAAAATGGTAAAGACACTTTGTAAGACACTTTGGTAGTTTATTCAAAAACTAAACATAATTTTACCATTAGATCCAGCAATCATGTACTGACCCAACTGATTTGAAAATAAATGTCCACACAAATCATTCATATGTGAATGTTTATAGCACTTTCATTCATAATTGCCCAAAACTAGAAGCAATGAGACTATTCCAATAGGTGAATGGATAAAATAAGCTGCAGTATATCCATATGATGGAATGTATTTGTGGGCAAAAAGAGATGAGCTGCATCAAACCACAAAACAACACAGATGAATCTTAAATGCCTATTGTTAACTGAAAGAAGCCAGTCAAAAATAACTACATTCTATATGATTGCAATTATATGACATTCTAGAAAAAAACAGTTATTTAAAGACAGGAAACAAAAGAAGGGTTCAGGGAGGGTGATGCTGAGTACCTGAAACACCGGAGACTTCTTAGGAAGGTTAAACTATTCTGTAGGATATTGTAATGTTAAATATTACACGTTAAGCATTTCGCAGAACTCAAGCTTACAGCAAAAAGTGTTAACTTAACGTGTGAAAATTTATCAAACATTATTTAGGAATTAGAAGATCCCAGGATGAAATCCAGAAAGTGATAAAGAATCTAAGCACACTAAAAATTCGTGAAAGAAAATTTCTCAATGGATGGGGAAATGAGGTGCTGACTAAATCTGAAATTGAGTGGAATTTGTTAAGAATAACAGCAAAAGAAACTGTGTGTAAGCACTGTACTGTTGTTGATAAAGTACTTTTCACAAGGGTATGGTTAACAATTCTGAAACCAGGATGTTTGAACACTGAAATTGAACAATTAAGTAAATTATTGCATATGTTGATAGCTGAAATTCTTTCTACTCGTTTTGGAGGTTTTACATAGGCAATGGAAGGAGGCAAGAATGATCCATGTGGTAATGACTGAAGAGTCAGAGTCATTAGTATGAACTCATTTTGATTAATATACATAGACGGTTACAAATAAAAGAATATAGATACATTTGTGTATATATACAAGTAAGTATATAAAAACATATCCCCTTGTTCTATCAACTTTGATTTAGCCCATTTTAATTTTTATTTTATCTATTTTCAAAAATTTAACTGTATTTGACATGGCATTATGTTAGTTCCAAGAGCCAAGCATATTATTTGATATGTGTATGTATTTTTAAAGGATCACAACAATTCTAGTTAACATCCATTACCGTACATAATTACATACATTTTTTTCTTGTGCTGAAGCTTTCAAATATGCAATACAGGATTACTAACTATAGTCACCATGTTGTACATTATATCCCATAACTTCTTTATTTTATAGCTGGATGCTTTTACTTTTTAACTCACTTCACCCATTTTGCTCACTTTCTTTTCCCCCATCCTTTACCTCTGGCAACCACCAGTCCATCCTTTGTATCCAAGAGTTCAGATTTTGTTTGATTGTATTTTTTCTTTTAATTTACTTTTTTCAAAAAGATTATTTATTTTTTTGTCAGGGAGAGAGCATGCGCAAGCAGGGCAAACAGCAGAGGGAGAGGGAGAAACAGGCTCCCGCTGAGCAAAGAGCCCAACATGGGACTCAATCTCAGGACCCTGGGATCATAACCTGAGCCAAAGGCAAATGCTTAACTGACTGAGCTATCCAGGCATCTCTAGATTTTCCATTTATATAGTTCTTTAAAAAAATAAAACTAAAAACAATTAATTTCCTTCTGAAATATGTTATATAAGTCTTCTGTTAAATTTCAACATCACAAGTTAGATAACCTTTTTTGTTCTTAATAAGTAAAGTGAAACTCAATTTTAAAAGATTGTATATTCCAAGGTTTTTAAGGTACAGTTTCAACACAAAAACTAGAACTTTCCAATGAGAGTTTGTGCTGCCTCAAAATGATCAGATTTCACAGTCCAGGCAATTCAAAATTAACACACTATAGCCCCAAACTGATTGAGAACTGTTCATGGATAATTTAGAGAATCTAGAGAAGTAGAGAAGCCAAATGGGAACAAAAACTGATGCTCCTTTCAGATCACAAGAGTAAACAATCGGGGAAGTTTCCTGAAATGGGTCCCATAAGCCCAAGTATCAGATGTCTCTCAATATCTTGTTGCTTAGAATCATTTCATCAAGAAGGCAGAGAGCAAATTTATTTTCTTTCTTCCCTATTGATTGACTACATGTTTTTAAAACATTGCTTCCCAACTGATACCTTATAATGCAACATATCTGAAATGTAAACACTGGCCTTTCCATTAAGACTTATATCCTTTGGGAGCAACAATCTCTTTCCTGACGTCTCTGACCTCCATAGCAATAAGCACACCTCCCACCCAGTTCTTGGTGTCTAATACCATTAACCAGTAAAAGGAGCCAAGACCCTTGAAGAAGTGGCCGTTTGTAGGACTGGCACAGGAAATATACAAGATGAGTCTACAGCATTTTGTAGTACTAGAATGTAATAAACAATTTAAAAAAATGCACACAATCCTAGAGGTAAGTCTTTGGGATAATAAACAAAATGAAAGAGCTCATGACAACCACTGCTAGAACAATTTGAGTAAAAAAATACTACAGAGTTTTAACTCAATGTATGAATATCCATGAGCCAATACTGGAATAAATGATTGAATATATAAATAAATGGGAAGAACAGAAAAATATGTCATGTAGAATTCCAAATAACTCATGTAAATACCCTCAGTGATGAGGAGCATAACCCTCCACTTACTTTCAAAGAGTATGGAAAAGGAGGGAAACAGACTAACTTTTTAATAGAGGAAACTGACCAACTCTACTGTAGCCAGATGATCAAGGTTAATATAAATAATGCTAAGTCATATTGATAGTATGTATCTTTGGTACAATGTGATGAGAATGGGACTTTAACTCTGTGGTCTTATCCCTAAAAACACATGACTTTAGTCTAATCATAAGAAAAACATCAGATATATCCCAATTAAGGGATATTCTGGAAAAAACTTGACGAGTATTTCTCAAAACTCTCAAGGTCATCAATAACAAGGAAAGTCTGAGAAACTGTCAGTTAAGAGTAGCCTAAGGAGACATAACTAAATGTAATGTGTTATCATGATTGGGATCTTGGAACAGAAAAAGGACATTAGGTAAAAACTAAAGAAATCAAAATATACTATAAACTTTAATTTATCAGTACTGGCTTATTAATTACAGCAAAAGTACTGTACTAAACTGGTTGTTAATACAAGGAGAAACTAAGTATGGAATATATGGAAACTCTCAGAACTACTTCTACAGTTTCTCTGTGAATACAAAACTGTTCTAAAATAAAACATTTATTAAAATAATACAATAGCTGAAAATAAGAATCTAATAGGTGAGTTCAGTGGCATATTGGACACAATAAAACAACAGATTGATAATTGGAAATTTGAGTATGAAATATTAATATTGAAGTGCATATTGGAAAAGATGCAAAATAAAGAAAAAGAATGCAAGAGGCAATTGAAAAAAATATGAAAAGATATGTGTAACTGGAATCTCTCCAAAGTGAAAGAGGAACAAAAGCTATATTTGAGGTAAACTGGAGAATTTTCCAAACTAGATACAATACATTGAATTATGGATTCCTCTACAAATCCTATAGTGGAGAAAGAAATTTTTTAACTCTTGAAGGCTAAGTTAAGGTTCTATATGATAATATAAAAGAGTAAGCCAACACAGAGTGATGAATCAGGGAAGATTTCCCCAAAAGATGTGAATAATTATAAGGCTATAGCTAGGTTAAAATGATAAGTCGAAAAAGATGTATTCAAGGTAAAGATAATAAGAAATATAAAATCCCTAAGCAGGGACTACACCAAAATAAAAAAGCCTTTGTACAGCAAAGGAAATGATCAACAAAATGAAAAAGCAACCTGTGAATGGGCAGGATATTTGCAAATGGTATATCTAGTAAGGGGATAATATCCAAAATATATAAAGAACTTATACAATGCATAATTCAACATGAGAAGAACAAATAATCTGATTTAAAAATGGGCAGAAGAACTTGAATAGACATTTATCCAAAATAGGTATTCCAAAAAGACATACAAACAGCCACAGACACATGAAAAATACTTAACATCACTAATCATCAAGGAAAAGCAAATCTAAACCACAATGAGATATTATACCTTACACCTATCAGTATGGCTGGTATCAAAGAAGAAAAGAAACAGGAAGTAGTGGAAAGAATTTGGAGAAAAATTAAAAATAAAAATACTATATGATTCTGTAGTTCCTCTACTGGCTATTTACCCAGAGAAATTGAAAAAAAAAAAAAAAACTAATTCAAAAAGCTATATGCACCCCTGTTTATTGCAGCATTATTTACAATAGCAAAAGTATGGAAGCAACTTGTGTCCATCAACACATGAATGGATAAAGAAGATTACATAAATATATACACACACATATATATATATGAATATTATTTGGCCATAAAAAAGAATAAGATCTGGCCATTCAAAAAGCATGAATGGACATAGACAGTATTATACTAAATGAAATAAGTTAGATATAGAAAGACAAATATGATTTCACTTATATGTGGAATCTAAAAAACAACAATAATAACAACAAACAGAATCAGAACCGTAAATACAGAGAACAAACTGGTTGTTGCCAGAGGGGAGAGATGGGGGGATGAGCAAAATAGGATCAAGATACAAATTTTCAATTATAAAATAAGTCACGTGGATACAAAAGTATAGTGTATGGAACATCCTGAATAATACTGTAATAATGTTATATGGTGACAGATAGTAACTACACTTGTGGTGAGCATAGAGTAATATATAGCACTGTTAACTATGTTGAACATCTGAAACTAACAGAACATTGTATGTCAACTATATTTCATTAAAAAAATCCATTCTAGAAAATTGAAAATTCTTCAATTACTGTTTTTCCTCCCTTCATTTTTTGCCTTTTGGAACTCCAAATATGTATTTGTAAAAGAAAAAAAAAATCCCGAAGTAGGACAAAGAATGGTAAACAAAAACGTTACCCTAGTTGGACCAAGGATTCTGAGGAACAATGGAGACAGAGACAAATCCAGAGAAAGAAAATGTATTTTAAGATCTGTTCATGGAACAGCTGATGTAAAGTTGGGAAACTTCAGGTTATAAAGTTTATGAACCTTGATGTGCTGTGCATAAGGAGCAAAAAACAACATGGCAGTAAAGTTACACAAGTATCTGCTTGGTAGATAAACTTCATCCCAATCGCAACCACTCTCATCTCTAGCCTGGTTCCCTGCTTCTTGAGACAAATATTGACCACAGACAAATATTGTCTACTTCCACGTATAATAGTATAAGTGGATTACTAGATTTAAGATGCTGAACAGTGCTCTAAATGTCAAGGAAGAGAAAACAAATTGGAAGTCTTATGCCCAGAAAATTAACACTGAAATCCACTGTGCAGTAGTCCATTCCACATTTTCTCTATAAGATCTAGAGATAGTTTGTCATAAAATGATATGACAGGCACAGACTGGATAAAGCCTTTCAAAATAAAATATTAGTGATGTGTAACCAGAGTTGATTAACAGCTGGACTGAGAAAGTTCAGCTTTTATATCTTGGGACTCCTGGATGTCTGGTTTTTGACTTGTGGAGAGATGAGAGTGGTGGGATTTATGATGTGATGTTTAAATCTGAAACTTCCCTGGTCACCCACAGGATCAGTCTTGACAGCTGGTTTGCAACAAGCCCAACCTGTTTGACAAGTGTGGCTTGATTATTTAAAGGGATTGTGAGAGTTTTTTGAGGAGCACTCCCTAAAACAAGAATTTGCAGTTCAGGCCAGAAACTCAGCATGGTCCATGCATGTATTAAAAAAGGGACTTATGGAATGTCTCTTTGATCTCTGATACCTACCTGCCATTCTCTTTCACTCACTCTACTGTATTTTTTGTCTTTAAGTAAAAGCTTATGAGAAAAAAAAAAAAAGCCTATGAGAACACACTTTGTGGAGACTGGTCCTTTCAAATACCGGAACTGGTATGAACAATGCAAGCATACCTACAGAAATGACAAAATATGTGGAAAAGTCAGTAAAATGAATAAGCATAATTTATATTTTTAAAGATATGGAAGAGTATATAAATAATCAAGTTAACCTTATAGAATTGTAAAGCTTGATAGCTGAAAGTAAAACAAAACTATTAACTATTAATAATAATAGTAATAATCATAATAAAAATCTTAATAGATTAGACGAACTTTGTATACTACTCTTTTGAGTAGTGAGTTAAATGGCTGTGAAATCCAATGTAGGCATTATTTCAAAGCAGTGTGCTAAATAATAAAGAATAGAATGATAAAAGTGACACTTAGTTAACAGACTTGAAAATTCCAACATCTGTCTATTAGAAGAAAACCAGAAGTTGAGAATAGATATGGTAGGCAAATTTTAAACAAGGATGTCTGGACTGAGGGGAGCAATCAGAAATCCCACCACCAACCCCCACCTCTTTTTTCGTTTTTTGTCTTTTGCCAGTAATTCCCCCCTTTTCTTTTTTAAAATACTTCCATGAATTTCTGACATTCTCATTTCAAAGGAGAACAGAAATTAGTTTTGATTTTGGAGTGGAAATCTTTCAATAGTCACTAAATGTGTATGTACATACACATGCGCATATGGGTATGTCATTTCTTTTGTCCTTTATATTTGTAATAATTTCTTGCTCTTTCAATGTTTAACTCGTCTTAGTCCAAGAAATATGTCAGGCACTATGAATTGGTTTGCTCTAGTCACCTTAGGAAACTAGAAATGGAATAGCAGAGTAAATTCAATTAAGCATATAAAAGAGAAATAATAAGAATTACAGTAGAAACCAATGAAATTAAAAACAGAAAATCAATACAGAAAATCAGCAAAAGCCTACTCTTTGAAAGATCAATAAAATTTATAAATCTCTAGCCAGCTAACTAAGAAAAAGGAGAGTGGACACAAATAATCAACACTAAAAATGAAAGAGAAACATCACTACAGATGCCATAGAAATTAACAGTGTAATAAGAAAATACTATGAATAAACAGTATCTTTGTAGGAAATACTATGCCTACAAATTTGATAACAAATGAAATGGACCAATTCTTGAAAGACAACCTACCAGAACTCATAGTAGAAGAAATAGTCTGAATAAGTCTGTATCTACTAAAGAAGTTGAATCAATTATTAATAAATTTCCAAACAGAGAGCATCAGACCCAGATGGATTCAATGGCGATTTCTACCAAACATTTAAGGAATTATACCAATTCTTTATGATCTCTTTCAGAAGAAGTTAGTAAGGGGAATACTTCCTGTCTCATTATATGAGGTCAACATTACCCTAATACCAAAACCAGACAAAGACATTGTAAGAAAACTATAGACTAATATCTTTTATGAACATAGATACTAAAATCCTCAACAAAATATTAGCAAATCAAATCCAAAAATGTATAAAATGAAATATACACAATGATTAAATGAAATTTATCCCAAGTATGCAAGGCTGATTCTACATTTGAAAATTAACTAATGTAATTTATTAAAATAGATTTAAAATGAAAGGCCACATAGTCGCATCAATTGACACAGAAAGAGCTTTTGATACAGTCCAACATCCATTCATGGTTAAAAACTATCAGTAAAATTAGGAATAGGAGGGAAATCTCTCAACTTGATAAAGACTATTTATTTAGAAAAACCTACAGAAAACATCATATTTAATAGTGAGGAACTCAAAACTTTCTTACTAAGATCATGGTGTACATGCATGGATGTCCTCTCTCACTGCTCTTTTTCAACATCATACTGAGAGTCCTCGCTACTGCATAAAAGCAAGAAAAAGAAATAAAATACAATTAAAAAACAGATTGGAAAGAAATTCATAAAGCTTTATTTGTTCACAGATGATTTATCATGTATGTAGAAAATCCAAAGAATTACCAATAAATTGCTGTAACTAATATGTGACTATGGCAAGGTTACAGAGTACTGGGATAATAGACAGAAGTCCATTGCTTTCCATGGTGAACAAATGGAATTTGAAATTAGAAATACAATACCATTTTCATTAGCACCCCCAAAAAGAAGCATTTAGGTAGAAATCTCATAAAAATATTTACAAGATCTATATGAAGAAAACCACAAAACTTTGATGAATGAAATCAGAGAACTAAATAATACATATTCCATGTTCACGGAGAGGAAGACTCACTATTGGTAAGATGTCAGTTCTTCTCAATTTTATCTACAAATTTGATACAATCTCAATAAAAATTCCAGTAAGTTATTATATGAATATCAATAAACTGATTCTAAAATTCATATGAAGGGGCAAAAGGCCAGAATAACCAAATAGTATTCAAGAAGAACAAATTTAGAAGACCAATGCTACCTGATTTCAAGACTCACTGTAAAGCTATAGTAATCAAGACACTGTGGTATTGGTGAAAGAAAGATAAATAGAAATAAATAAAAAGAAAGATAAATAGAATAGAATAAGGAGCCAAGAAATAGACCCCCATAAATACAATCAACTGATCTTTGACAAAGAAGCAAATACAGTGCAGTGGAGGAAAGAGAGTCTCTGCAAAAAAATGGTGCTGGAACAACTAAACATCCACACGCAAAAACTTAATCTAGACACAGACCTTATACTGTTCACCAAAATTAACTCAAAATGGATAATATATGTAAGTACAAAAGGCAAAACTATAAAACTCCTAGAAAATAATATAAGAGAAAACTTAGGCGACATTAGATATGGTGATACCATTTTAGATACAACACCAAAGTCATGATGAATGAAAGAAATAATTGATAAGCTGGAATTCATTAAAATTAAAAACTTCTGCTCTATGCAAACAATGCTCAAAATAATTCGAAGACAAACTCAGACTAGAAGAAAATATTTTCAAAAGACATGTCTGATAAACAACAGAATTCCCAAAATATACAAAGAACTCTTCAAACTCAACATTAAGAATACAATCACATTAAAAATTGGGTGAAAGACTCCAGACACCACACCAAAGAAAATATGCAGAAGTAAACTAAAACATGAAAAAGAGCCTATATATTGTATGTCATCTGGGAAATACAACAATGAGTTGCCACTACACACCTACTAGGTTGTCCAAATCTGGAACACTGAGAACACCAATCCTGGTGAGGATGTGAAATAACAAGAACTACTCATACATTGCCGGTGGGAACAGAAAATTCTATAACCACTTTGGAAGACAGTTTGACAATTTCTTACAAAACTAAACTTCTTGGTATTTACCCATAAGAGTTAAAAACTTAAGTGCACACAAAGACTCACATACTTATTTATAGCAGTTTTATGTATGATTCCCAAAACTTGGAAGCAAACAAGATGTTCTTCAGCAAGTGAATGGTTATATACACTGTGGTACAAAAAGACTATGGGGATATTTTCCAGCACTAAGAATAAATCAGCTATCAAGCTATGAGAAGACATGGAGGAAACTTAAATGCATATTGCTAATTCCAACTATTTGACATTCTGGAAAGCGCAAAACCTGGAAATAATTTTAAAAAAAAATCAGTCATTACAAGGAGTATGGGAGGGGGATGAACAGGCAAAGCACAGAGGATTATTAGGGCAGTGAAAATACTCAGTGTGATATTATAATTAATATATATCATTATACATTTGTCCAAGCCCTTAGAACATACAACACCAGGATTGAACCCTAAGGTAAATTACAGACTTTGGGTTATTAAGATGTGTCAATGTAAGTTCATCCTTAGTGAAAATGTACCATTCTGGTCAATAATGTTGATAGTGGGGGAAATGTGTGGGGCCAAGGAGTATATGAGAAATCTTTGTACCTTCCTCTTAATTTTGTTGTAAACTCAAAACTTCTAAAGAATGAAAAAAAAAAAAAAAGGTAAAGACACAAGCATATTTGTAAACATTTATTAGCTCAACTAACCAAACTGAAGAAAAAACAAGTTATGACTGAACTCAGGGGAAAATGGGTTCAAAAAATCTCATTTCTGTTTACCATTTTTTCAAGCTTACATTCCCTCAGAACCTAGCATACTGACTCCAAGTATTCATGCTTACCTGTCAGACATCTATCAGTGTCAGCTAGAAATTCTAGAAAATAAATCTGATCAAACTGGTTTGGAACATGTGCCCATAATAGAAACAATTGTTATGGCTAGGCTCTTAAAATCTGTGGTTGGCCTAAGTGGATCACATGGCCACCTAAAAAGGGAAAGAGCATTGCGATCAGTCTCCACCAGAACTCCGTGATTTGAATGAGGGGAGAAGTATCCTCCTAAATGAAATGGGTGGTGGAAGGAGGATTTTAGGGTGGCAAAATGATAAAGTTAATTATATTCTATTCTATTGGTATCTTTCCACTAATATTCCACTTTGGATAACAGGGGTCAAACTTCCTCAAGCCTCTTTCTATCTACAGATTACTTAGCAGAAAAAATTAACATTTAAGTCTTTTGATGTTACCTTTACATCACTTTCTACTCTAATAAGTATTTTCCTGTCTTTCCATATGCTATTTGTCAAGCCAAATGATGTAACAGAGAAAATATATTTGGACTTTTACTAAAACAGTATTTTTCGACAAACCTGCCCAAATTACTATTATAGAAGGTGCTGCTTTCCTCCAACATCCACTATACAAAATGATCCCTACTCTAGAATGCAGCACCCCTTAAAGCAATCCTCCTGCCAAAAAGTTCTGAATATGAATCAGAAGAGGGTCATTTTAATCCCCTTTAGGCAGTAAGACACACTTCCAGCTTGAAATCAGCTCAAGACAGATGCCCTATTTCCTAGCACCAGGAATTTCCTGTGTAGAATAATTTGATGTAGTTCTGGAAGTAATACCTCATGGACACTTCTGCTTAATCACTTTATCTCCAAATTTGTGTGGACAACATCAACTTAAAATGAGCCTTTCTGACACCAGGGAAACTAAGCATGTGGGGATAAGGCTAATCCTCTCTCTAACTATCTGGGAATAACATTGCATACAAGGCTGCTTTTTCAAAATTGCTCCAAGCTTTTCTCTAGTCATACCACACAAAAGATTAGGCCTCCAGCCATCTTGAGTTGCTGTGATGAAAGCAAAGCAACATGATCCTATCAATATCTACCACTACATTGTGAGAATTCACCCAGGGCCATATTTTGCTAAAAGATGTAAAGCATTAGACCTTTGAGCCATTATGTATAGCTAGAAGCATTAGTCTTAAGCCCATCAGGATGAATGCACATTTGGGAAACCAATAACCTCTGTGATTGAAAAGGGAGATTTTTCTCCAAAAGTTACCAAAATATACTTTTGAGAAACACATGAAACACATGTCATTTAAAATATTTTACAAGTGTGCCTTCATATGTTACTTTTGTAACTGAAAAAAGATTATAAACAATCTTGACAAAAGAAAAATAAAGTAGACAGAATCACTCTACCTGATACCAAGTCTTACTATATAGCTAAAGTAATCAAGTCACTACAATACAACAGAGGTATAGATGCATGTCAGTAGATAAGAACTGAGAACTCAGAAATAGAAAATTTGGGAGGTTTGGTTTAGGCAAAGAGTTCAGAGACCTGACAACAAAACACATTCCATTGGAAGACAATTGATGAATTGGACTTTCTCAAAATTGAAAGCTTTTGCTCTGCAAAGACCCTGTCAAGAGGATGAAAAGACAAGGTACAGGGAGGCCTGGGTGTCTCGGTAGTTAAGTGTCTGCCTTCAGATCAGATCATGGTCCCAGGGTCCTGGGATCGAGCCCCAGATCATGCTTCCTGGTTGGTGGTAAGCCTGTTTCTCCCTCTCCCATTTCCCCTGCTTATGTTCCTGATCTTGTTGTCTCTCTCTGTGTCAAATAAATTTTTAAAAATTAAAAAATAAAAGAGGTACAAATGAGATTTGCAAACATATATTTGGCAAAGAACTAGTATCTACAGTATATAAAGAACTCTCAAAGTAAACAATGTAAAAACAAACAATATAATGACCAAATGGGCTAAAGACATGAAGAACATTTCATTGAAGAGATTATACAGATGAAAGATCAACACATTAAAATATGTTAATATCATTAGCCATTAGGAAAATGCAAATCAAAGCCACACTACAAGATCCTTAAACATCTTGCAGAATAGCTAAAAAAAATTAGTGAAAACAGCAAATATTGGTGAGGATATGGAGAGACTGAATCACTCATACATTGCTGATAAGGATGTAAAATGGCACAACTATTCTTAAAAATGGTTTGCAGGGTTTTTTTTTTTTTTAACTTTTGCTGTTTTTGTTTATAATATTAAATATGCAACTACAGTAAAACCCAGTAATTGCATTCCTTGGGCATTTGTCCCAGAGAAATGAAAACTTATATTCACATGAAAACCTGTGCATGAATATTTATAGTATATTTATTTGTAATAGCCCCAAACTAGAAACAGCCCAGATGTCCTTCAACTGGTGAATGGCTGAACAGGACGTGGTATATCTATACCACAGAATTCTAGTTACCAGTGATGTGGAATAAACTGCCTTTCTGGAGTGCATAGGGCTTAGAAGTCATCATGCCCATCCTCACAACAAGAAAAAACGCTGAATAAAGTGAAAATCAACAAGTTTCATCATAGTATTCAGATAACATGGCAAACTGCTGTCCCCAAATGGAAGAGACAAACAGACATGCAGAGAGTCACAAATCACCTTTGCCTAAAACCCTATGCCTTCACAGCAAAGTATACAAAGGAATATGAGAAACTTCAAGTCTTGGTCAACAAAGAGGACAAAAGAAATTCTTGGCCATTCCAATAAAGTAATTAATTAGGTAGGTGACAAATTATATTCCCAAAAAAGAAAATGTTTTCATCAGCAGAATTGGAGAAGCTCTGCAACATCAATATCCTAAAGCTATGCCAGAGTGAAAAGGGCATGCATTGACGGATATGCCATGCTCTCCCAGGAAATGGCTCATCTTCATCCAAGTTTGTTTCTTCTGGAACTAATATTGCAATGATGGAAGAATAAATGGAAAAGGTAGCAACCACTTTCTAGCTTAATAAGTAAACAAGCCAGGTCAGTGGCAATTTTGGAAAATGATATTTGGTAGTACTCTAAATGTTTAAACTATGTAAATGGAGAGTAATGGCATAAATGTACTCGATCAGCACTACATGTAAGCTAAAAATAAGTAAAATTCATGTCCTAAAAAAAATAAACATCTATTTAAAATTGGCATACATACTCACATGCAAGCAAAAGAGCACGCAGAGCCCTTAGCAAGTGGGCAAAGATTCAGGGTTGAATCACATCCCAAAAGACAACTGATGAAGCCGGGCTATGTAATCAGGAAGAGCAAAGTAGTAAGGACCATGTAAAAAATCAGTCCAGTTTAGTTATACCAAAATTGGAAAAGAGAATCTATAACTTGGCCAAAAGATCCATGATCCAGGGCCTAAAAGAAAGAAAAGAATTAGAAAAAATAAACAGGAAAAAGCAGCCAAAAGTCATGTGTTGGGTTACTGAATTCTACCTAGGGCAGTTAAGAAAGTCATCAGAGAACTCACATTTATTGAAGAATTAACATATGCCTCCCACCATATATATGTCATCTCACAAAAACTTAAAATACTTGAACTTATAAAGTTAGTAATTTTTTTTAAGTTAGTAATTTTTATTTCCATTTTACACCTGATGAAATTGAGGTTGAGGGGATAACCAGTGGTCACAAGGTTATAACTTGTCTCCAGCTTGTATTTAGCCCAGCTCTTATTCTGCATTATAACAGCAAATGTTAGTGCAGATGAGATACCTTACAATTGCTTAAATTTATATAGTGATTTACAAAAACTTATATTAATTATCTCATTCTTCCTTTGAGTTGAGGCTGTGGCCTAGATAGATTTGATTTTATTATTTCCTTTGGTCACATGGGGAGAGTAAGCCTCAGACAAGCTCACCGGTCTCCTGAAGACACAGAGAGGAGGATGGATTTGTACTTTGCTCATAGACATGTCGAAATCCAGGTCAAGTGCTCTTGCTTTTGTACAGAGCACAGTCATTGCTAAAGCTCTGTTAGGACTGATTCTGGAAGTGGGACTGGAACAGATGATAGTATAGTTAGGGTTCTGGTGGTCTGAGAATTACAAAATTATGCTGGAGAACGTGGGCTCTGCAACCATATTACTGTTTATAAACCAGTGCTGCCTCTACTGGCTGCAAGATCTTGGTCAAATCCCATAATCTCCCCTGTTTTTCACTTCCCTCATATATAAAAAGGGTTAATAATAGTACACCAAGACCCACTTCGTAAAGTTTCTCTAAAAATGCACTGGGATGTAAGTGCTCAATGATATGTATTGTTAGCAACAGTAGCAATAGTAGTAGTATAAACGGTTATTCATAAGATAAGTAAGCAATAGGAACATATAAGGAAAGACAAAGAAATGTAAAATGAGGTAGGGAAGATGGCCAAAATGTTCCACTTGAATCTGTTTTGTTTTGACATATTTTGCCTGAGTGAATTAACAAAGTAAAAGTAAACGGCATTTCCACTCTTGCATTTCACAGCAGTGATATATATCAATGTTTGTATATATTGACAGTACAAACTAACGAAGAAATTAATATTTACACCGATATAACAAATGCTTCAAAAATAAACAGAAAGCAGTGTATTAATTTGCATTTTGCTCTTCAGATTTCAGAAATTTTTCAAACCCAACTACAAATATTTACTTTTATATGACATACATAATAGTTAATTCTATTGAGTCAAAGATGGCACTTGAGATTGTGGTTTTATTATCAATTCCAAAGGTCCACTGATATCTGCATTTGTTCTTGATTTTTAGTAAGTATGATTTATGTGAAATTATGGAAGTGAGAGATGAGATAACAGGTGTGGAATAATCATAGCATCTCAAAAGCTAATGGAAGCTCCCTATTTCAGTATATTTTAAAGTTGAAGAATATAATATGAAAATTTCTCTTAAAACTTTGACTAATGTGACATCCTTTTAGATATTTTATCTTTTCAGATCTCACTTCCTTATCTGTCTTTGCTTTCTTCATCTTTGGAAAACAGAAAAGTGTTATAGGAAGCTTTTAACACAGAAGAAAAATGCTTATAAAATCAGCATTAAGAAGAAAATTGGAATTTTAACTGTTTAAACAGTAATTTCAGATACTGCAATGTAAATAATATCAAAATCAATTATTTCTTTACCAAATAATTTGAAATATTATTAAAATGATACAATCATTGCAAGATTTAAACCAAAAAGATCCAAAATGAAACTCACGTATTAAAATGAACGCACCTATAAAAGTGAGGTATTTATTTTAGGAAATATATGTAAAAGTCCTAGATTTAATGTTGACAAGTTTCAGAGAGAAATGGTCCCACATTTTGTGTAAAAAAGAATTTCAGCCAAGTAAAATATGTTATAAAGGAGAAAAAAACATGAGGATGGCACAATTCTAACTATAAAATATTTATTAGTTAATATGATGATATGCTAAAATCACAACAAACTATTTCTGATGTACTATTAAAAATGTTTTAAATGATCTCATTGATTGCTAATACTACCTACATTGATTACTAATACTACAAGGGAACAAAATGACAAACATTTTCTGGGTAATATACTTTGAGTTTTCTCTGCTAATTTATTTTGTCTAATAAGATAACCACAAAACTAAAAGTAAATAGTAAACAATACATTAGATAATAATGACATCCAATCCCATGGATTAATTTATTTATGCTGTAGGAATATTAACATAATTATCAAAATTATTAATGTCACAAAAATTATGGTCACAATAACCACATTCTTCAAGACCCATAAATATTAGTCCAAATATAACTGTTCTAATCATGACTGACAGAGAGTACATAAGGCTAACACATGCACACACACACACACACACACACACACACACACAGTTTTAACCTGGGATTCAAATGGAGTATAAGGTACATAGGATAATACTTCAGGAAAAGGAAAAAACATATTCGAAGAATGCAAACAAAATAGCTTTACAACCATCTCATTACAGGGGCGACTTAAAAAAATGGGATAAAGGAAATGGGAAAAACTAAATGACTTTGTTGCAATCTTTCTGCTTGCCAAGAGCAAGTAATGATGACTCCCACCAGGGAAAGCTAAATTGAGAGTTGAGAAATAGCTTCAAATAGACATAAAAATGGGAGATACTGTGTTTTTTAAACAAGGAAAAGTGCTTCCATTAGGCCATTTTATATAAAACATTTTCTATCTGTCCGTTATATGCAACTCAATCATTATTACATAAGAAAGGAAACTAAGTCTTATATCCATCATATTTTTACTGGAATGGAAAAAATAATACAGAAATTTAATGCTGTAAAAGGAGTAATTTTCCAGTTATACCAGACCTGAAATGAATCAATAAAGGAAGAAAAGAGGCAGCAGTATGTGAACACAGGAGGAAAAGTTCTGAATAAACTCATTAGCCCAGAAAAGTGGTAAGAAGAGGAGGGAATGGAAATTATACTGCTAGGCTCAGAGATGGGATTTTTTTTTCATTCTTATAGCAACTTGATACCCTAAAGCAATAAAAGAAATCTATAAAGGAGGTAGTTGACTAGTCATAGTCATAGTGCAGAGAGGTCTATTATATCTGTCAAGAATTCCCAAAGATCATGATTCTAAACAAATATAAAATAACATATTAAACAAATAACCTATTGTGACCTTTCAGTGGACCCATGATTTATTTCAGACTCCATATGAGAACAGTATTCAAACAGGGAAAAGATTGATTATACACTTGCTGAGATCAAAATGGAAGTCTACCTCAGTGTGAAAATAAATTGCAATGCAAACATCTAAGAAGAGTGCCTATGTATGAAACTTCTGTATTTCTAGTTCACTGAGAACAGAACAATGAATATATATTTCCTTATGAATATAAATTTCTTTCAATATAATTTTTAAATGGAAATTCCTAATTGATTGAATTTTTACCTTACTAATATAGAAGGTCAAGGGACAAGCTCTGGCCACTATGGAATGAGAAAGACTGGATTTAACCTCCTTATTGGAAACAAACAAAAAAATGGACAAAGTGTGTGAAACATCTTTCAGTCACTGGACAACTTGTAGAGCAGGACCATGATCACTGGAAGAAGAGAAATAAATGAAGCGAACTTTATGACTTCCCCAGAATTCTGTCTGGACACACTGAGGAACAGAGAGAATGCAAGCAGAACATGCTATCTTATTTAATTGAAAAGCCAGAGGTTGGATTTCATGGGTGCTGAGGAAGCTATAAATTTCAGGTCTGAATTCCAGAGATGAGAGAGTTGTACAAAAAAAGTTCCAGAAATTCCCATGTCCCAGCCCCTTGAGTTTTTATTGTTTACTCTATCAGTCAGGGGTCTCCAAAGAGGCATAACCAATAGGAAATAGATGATGATAGATGATAGATAGGTAGATGATAGATAGATAGATAGATAGATAAAGATAAAGATAAACAGACACTACAAAGAATTAGCTCACATGATTCTGGGGGCTGACAAGTCTGAAAACTGTAAGGTAGACTGTAGGTTGGAATCTAAAGCAGGAGTTGATGCTATTGTCCTGAGGCAGAATTTCTTCTTCTCCAGAAGACTTCAGTCTTTGGTCTTAAGGCCTCCACTTAATTGGGTGAGGCCCACCTATGTAACCAATTATAGTTTTTTTACTTAAAGTCAACTGATTGTAGATATTACCTGCATCTACAAAATATGTTCACAGCAAAATTTAAATTAGTGCCGCTTAAATAAACAAATAAACTAATAATAAATAAATAAATAAATAAATAAATATCTTAACCCATTAGCTTAACCATCACAACTACTTAAATGAATATGCATGGGTGAAACTCCACAAGGTTGAGGAACCAACCAAAAGACTGTGAGCTGAACCGGAGTCCACACAAGGAAGTACTCAAATTCCAATCAACCAGAGAGGAGAGTCTTTATTGACCACTAGGGATATTCAGTAGGGACCACAGAAAGAACACACCTTAGTAATGGGACTAAATTGTTTACATAGTAAATGCTACCGAAACTCCACCAAATAAATATTAAAAACAAGTCTCAAAGTAGCAAATGGAATCACTAGTAATTTAATTGCCTACACGTTTAAAGCCCAAAATTCTTTAAAGAAAGAAAACAAAGTCCAGACACAGAGTCATAATCTTTAGCACATAATTTAAAAGAATGCTATCTATAACAAGGAGGAGAAAACTGTGACAAAGAAAAAATTGTCAAAAAAACAGACCTAGAAAGGAGAAGGACGATAGAATTGAGAGCCAAGGATATTAAAAGATCTATCACTAAGTACAGTTATTTAAAGGAAAACACGAACAAGCTGAGTAAAAAATGGAAGGTATCAAAAGACCTAAATGGAATTCCAGACATGGAAATTATGGTATCTCAAGTGAAGATCCACTGAATGGACTCAACACCAGATTAGATAGCACAGAATAGAAGCCCACTATATATGAAGATGTAGAAAAAGAAAATATCCAGAAAAGGGACACATGGGTGGCTCAGTTGTTAAGCGTCTGCCTTCAGCTCAGGTCATGATTCTGGGGTCCTGGGATTGAGCCCACATCAGGCTCACTTTGAAAAGAAATATATCATGCAGACTACCAGAAGTAGAAAAATACATCTTACTGCTTCCTCCTTCCATTAATTGCCTCCAATTGCAGAATATAACAAGAATCTCATTTTAATAAAAGAAATATTCAGGAGTGTAGAAGTGGAGCTGAGTCACAACAAAGAACTAGCATACCCTGATATTTTATAATGAATGACATAGCTAAGAAAAGTCTGGGTGTAGAGAACAGGAAGGGCCAAAGGGCAGTATTAGGATACTAATTTCCTCATCTTAGGAAGCAAAGATAAGGAAAAAAGGTATTTAAATTTGGAATAACAAGAAATCAAGATTTAAGAATAAATGGAAATAAGCATAGAAAAAAATTTAAAAATTTAGTGTCATAAAAAAACTTTGAAAAGTATACAGTTGTACAAACTAGTGTAAGTGAGCCAATTTTCCAATTTTTCAAAGCATAGAAACTGACATCAAAAATAAGAAGTCAATGCATTTTAATTAGAATTGTAACATTCATAGGAACTAAAAAAAAACAACTGAAGATTGGGACTTGATGTGAAAGGAGTATAATGAGAAATATTTGTTGTCACCTAATAACTATTATTTGCTCTATAATTTTATCATGGGCATTATGTCAGTGGTATTTCTAAGACTGTATGAAGCAGAATTCTAGCTTTTCTTACCTAATAAATTCTTTTATAAAACAAGTCTTTATTGAGTTACTTTGTGCTAAACACTATCTCGGTAGCTATAGATAAATATAGTAGGGAGCAAAACAGATAGGATTTTCATGATATTTAATTCTCAGAGAGCATGTGATAGATATGTGGGCACATGTCAACTAGCAGACATACGTTTCCTTTTTTGTTTGTTTGTTTGTTCAGAAGTAATGGGAAGCTACTATTTTGATTCTATGTTAAAAAATTAAAATTGGCTAACATTCTAAGAAAAAGAGACATGGCTAACTATGGACTGCTCAGTGGAGTCTTGTAATGGCAAAATCCCTAAGAATTGTACTTTAAGGATTCTTGAAAATAGGTCAGGGAGACTAAGGAACCCTACATGGTAAAGTCACTCACCATACAGATGAAGTTAAAATGACCAAATCCTCCATTATTATTTCCTAGAAAAATAGAATGTGGGACTTAAAAAGAACTTAAGAAAGGACTATATCAATTTTACAGATATGGAAAATGTGGAAACTACAACCTTAGGAAATTAAATGGATGGTCCAATGGGTTATTACGAGACTTGAATTATAAAACCCACTACACAAGTCTCGCAGAATTATTCTGTTTCCATCCTGCCATGGGTGTAAAGTAGAGCCTCTATTTAAAACATCGGAGTGTCACTTTTCATTATATTTATCGTAAATGTGCCGAAGAAATGAGAGAAAAGATAAGCAGAAGGTAAAGTCAATAAATACAGTGACATAAATAACTTGGAGTCAGGATCTTAAGGTTCTATTCTTGGCTTCTTTACCAACATGTTTGATGTTCATTGGCAAGTCACTTAACCTTCTTGTACTTCAGTGAAAGTGAGGACAAAAGCAAATCTACAGACATACTGTGAGATTCTATGACTAATGGTGCTAACTAATTCAGAATGAGTCAATATCTGTGTGCATCTACCAAAGATAATAGGCATTATTAAAGAGCCCACACACAGGGCCATAAATATACTTCTTATACTAACAATTTGAAATTACTCCTATTAGATATAGAAATATGTAGGTTTTTTTCTTTCTTTTAAAGTATATCCAGAGACAGGCTAGCCTATTTCCAAGTCATTTTCAAGAGAGGTGCACAGAAGTAAAAGTTTCTTTTAATTGCTAAATATATAGAGCACCTCCACACAAACAAAAATGCCTCTTCTATCCTGCTCAATATTTTCAGCAACCGGATGGGGTTGCCAATGTCATGGTAATTGCATAGGACTTTGGGAAGGAAAATTTATTTTACATCAGTGATTGAATTAATTCATCAGTTACAAGTCTAGGCTGTGTCCAACTCTATGTATAAAAATACCATTATCATCATCATCATGAATGTCCCTGAGGATAACCCTCTAATAGTGGGATTTGTGAACATAGTAGACTAAGATGAAGAGGAAGTTCTACATGGATTCTGTATTCTTCTCTGAGGTCTCTCTGAAATCCGCAATAATGCAACCTTTATTGGCTTTTCCTTTTTCCCATTCTGTTCTGTTTATTGGCTTACTTTTGCATACAGGAAACATCTAAATAAACTACATAGAGTCAACTTTTGTCTTTGCTCTCCTTTAAGGGGAAAGCAAATTAAAAGAACTATACACGTGCACTGAATAGCAGCCCTTTCACTTGACTGATGAGTTTGCTCAGAATATTCCTTACTTCCCCCTTTTACTTCATCAGAATTTTTCTCTTATGGACGTAAATACACACACACACACACACACACACACACTCATAAATGTAAATACATATGATATATATCATGCAAACATAGTAATACATTCCTCCCGCAACTGTGACCTTTACCTCTACTCTCCTTTTCTGCAAAGCACCTAAAATGATTTTCCGTTGCTCTGTAATACTACTGCCTCATTTTTCTTCTAAGTCCACTCTAAACAGATTTTTGATCTCCACCACTGTATTCAAATGCCATTCTATCACTGAGAGCTCTATATTGCCGAACTCAATGATCAATAATTATCCAACATCTCATAATACCAGCATTTGACAGGACTGATCACTCCTTTTTTGAAATATTTTTCTCTTTTCCTCTGGAACAACACACTTCCTGCTGTTTTGCTTTGGTTTTTGTATTTTGTTTTTTGTTTTGCTTTGTTTTGTTTTGTTTAGTTTTTATGTTTCTCCCCTTTCAGACTCTTTTTCCAGATCCTATTCTTATTTTGTATTTTTAAAGTTTGGAGTGCTCCAATGTACAGTCTTTGGACATCCCCACTTGTCAGCTACCTTACTTTGTTAGTTATCTACTCTTTTCCCATACTTTTGAATATTATTGATATATTGATATCTTAAAATATTTTCTCAGCCCCAACATTTTCCTGAACTACTGTCACTTGGTTTTTAACAGGCATTGATACTTGATAACTGAGATCCAGCCACAATGACCTCCTTGCATGTAGTTTTTTTTTTTTTTTTAAGATTTTATTTATTTATTTGACAGGCAGAGATCAGAAGTAGGCAGAGAGGCAGGCAGAGAGAGAGGAAGGGAGGCAGGCTCCCCGCTGAGCAGAGGCCGGATGTGGGGCTCGATCCCAGGACCCTGGGATCATGACCTGAGCCGAAGGCAGAGGCTTTAACCCACTGAGCCACCCAGGCACCCCTCCTTGCATGTAGTTGAGCATACCAAGCAGGCCTCCACTTTAAGACATTTATATTTCTTCTTTCTGCCTGTAATGTTCCCCTCTTTACCCTCTTTATATTCAGGGAAGGTTTATTTATCTTAGATCTCTTACATTATTACTTCATCCAAGAGGGCTCTCCCTAATCACCCTCAAATACAATACCTAACGATATCACTTCTATACTCCCATCCTCATGTTCAGTAATAAAATAAATGTAGTGTGCATGTTTCAAGCATAGCTCTCCTCCCTGACTGAACTCTAGGAGACCACTGTAGGAAAAGCAGTGGTTTGGGGTCCTATAATCCTTGATTTTAGCCATCCAACCTACCTGAGATATTATCTTAAACAAGTTACTTGGTTCAGTCTCAATGTAAATGAAGATAGAAATATCCAACATGTTTGGACAGTGTTTGTCCTGGTGTTTTAGTCATTATAGAAATGCACAAAAGAAAGTAAAAAACCCAAATCATCTAGTTATATCTTTTTATAAACTTATAATTTAATAATATCATTATTTAATATCTTATACCATATATAAAGTTAGAACCAAGTCATGTAATTAGAATTATTTTAGTAAATTTATAGCTCAACAATTTCATTGCTTGGTATTTTTCACTTAGCTGAAAATTGGAGTTACTTCTTCTAAAAATGGGAGAAAGTAAAAAAAAACCTTTTATTTAATTGTTCTCTTTTTTTAATTGAGGTATAATTGACATACAATATTATATTAGTTTCAGGTATATAGCATAATGATTCAATACTTGTATATATGACAAAAGGATCACCACAGCATGTCTAGTTAACATCTGCCACCATACAGTCACAGAATTTTTCTTATTATGAGAATTTTTATGATTTACTCTCTTAACAACTTTCAAATATGTACTACAGTATTATAAACTATACTTACCATCCTATGCATTACAATTCTGTTATTTATTTTATAACTCAAAGTTTGAACCTTCTGACTCCTTTCACCCATTTTGCCCTCCAACATCCACCCCAACTGTTCCCCTTCTGCCAACCACCAATTTTTCTCTGTAACTGTGGCTTTGACTTTTTTTTTTTTAATAGATTCTATATATAAGTGAATTCATACAGTATTTGTCTTTCTCTGTCTGGCCTATTTCATTTGGCATAATGCCCTCAGGGTCCATCCAGGTTGTAGCAAATGACAAGACTTCATTCTTTTTTAATGGCTAAATAATATTCCATTACGTATTTACCACATCTTCCTTATCCATTCATTCATTCACTGGATCGGTAGGTTGTTTCCATATCTTGGCTACTGTAAATACTTCAGCAAAGTGGGATGAATATATTTTTTTGAGTTAGTACCTTTGATTTCCTTGCATAAATAACCAGAATTAGAGTTGCTGGATCATATGGTAACTCTATTTTTAATTTTTTGAGAAACCTTCATATTGTTTTCCATAGTAGCTATGGCATTTTATATTTCCACCAGCAGTAAACAAGGGTTCCCTTTTCTCTACATCCTCACCAACACTTGTTATTTCTCTTTGATAATAGTCAATCAACAGGTGTGAGGTGATATCTCATTGTGGTTTTGATTTGCATTTCCCTGATAATTAGTGATGTTAAGCATTTTTCGTGTACCTATTAGTCATCTGTATGTCTTCTCTGGAAAAATTTCTATTCAGATCCTCTACCGACATCCTCAGATTGTTGTGGGGGCTTTTTGTTTGTTATCGGGTTGTATGAATTCTTATATATTTTGGATATTAACTCCTTATATATGTTTTGCAAATATTTTCTCCCATTCCATAGGTTGTTTTCTCATTTTGTTGATGGTTTCCTTTGCCATGCAGAAGCTTTTTAGTTTGATGTAGTCCCACTTGTTTATTTTCACTTTTTTTACCTTTGCTTTTGATTTCAAATCCAAAAAACTATTGCCAAGACTGATGTTGAGGACCTTACCACTTGCCCTTTCTTCTTGGAGTTTTGTGGTCATCCATTGTGTTGTTTTATGTTTGATTCATTCACTTTCAATTCCTCCAATCTCTCTCCTTTAACAACTCCTCATTCTTTATTCATTAAGTCATTTAGTCGCTTTTGTTAGTTAGGTAACTGCCGAAATGAAGAGATTAAGTATTTTGGTTTCATATATAAAAATAGTTCTTTTCTCTCATAAGACTGGTATTTTTTATGTTGAAACCTCCAAAATCCCCAACCTGTATTATTTCTTACCAACCTAGTATAGGCTTCAGGGGAGGTTAAAATGATTATCTAAAAATAACGTATACAGTATTCATAAGCATTGGAACAGAGTGGTGATTTTATATTCTTTTTTTTTTCTTTTAACCCTACCACAAGTATTTAAAAATTAATTGCATCATATTTAAGACTGGTGATCCCACTTATAACGTTATACAGATATAAAAACACTTACAGCCAGAAAGCAAAAGTCAAATTAACAAAGCAAGTGCAAGTGCATCTTTTTTTTTTTTTTTAATGTGGAGAAAGGCTATTGTGGAACACATGTGTGAAACTCCCAGCATCATCACATCTTGAAGCCCCCATGTATTCGGTATAGATCCATTTTTTTTTAAAGGAAACCAGAGATAATAGTTTTAGAATATTGAAAATTCTGTACCAGCACTTCTCTTTCCACATGAGCCAAAATGTTCCACTACTTCTTTGCAATCCCACTATTTATCCTCTTTCTCATTTCCCTTTATCCTACCATCTTCTAAACATGCCCCATTCAAATCCCTTTTTCAAATCTGAATTTGTCTGTGGCTGTTTTACCCTGTGGTCCTTTCCCTATACCAAAGGTTCTACCCAGTTGTTCTCAACTATAAAAATATATGTCCTCAATCCTGACAGCCTCAGACCAAAGTTCTTGTTTTTGTGAGATGATAAAGTAGCCTAGATAAAAACAGTAATAGAGGTTTAGAATGTCCCTAGAAAATTTCTAATAAAATTTCCATTAAAATCTTATATCTGAACTTAATTTTTTAGATAGATAATTTAAAATTTCAAAAGAAAGAATTAAGATAATTGCAGTTGGGCTTTACTTACCCAAATAGTTAAAGCTTATTCTCTTCAAGTCCATATATCCTTCAGACCACATATTATCTTGGACCTGAAAGACCATAAATGATAGCTAAAGTCAAGCTAAAAAAGCCATTATATAAGAACATCAGAAATATAGATATTATATTTCCCTATTTACTGATTGAATAAGGAAAACATAGCCCAGTTAAATTTCAGTATATCAGATACTCACCAATAGCTTTCCAATAAATACCCTGTTGCCCTTAACAAAATCATATACATTTTCATAGAAAATACAGATAATTAGATAAAAATAATCTTTTCATTTTAATAATCTTGTTTAAATTCCTTCACTACTATTTGAGTGCAAATACTATTATTTCCAAAATTTAAATTTCAGTAATTATTTTAGCAATAAAAAATATTTTCCTCATTCAAAGTAGCATCACCAGTAAATAACTCCTTTTATTCTAATATATCTGATTAGACTTAATTTTAATTCTCAGTTTTCTCTCTAGTTTATTGATTGAAGTTCCTAACCTACCTAGCCCTATTATGCCTATTTAAAATGTATGAAAACATGGGGTGCCTGTGTGGCTCAGTGAGTTAAAGCCTCTGCCTTCGGCTCAGGTCATGATCTTAGGGTCCTGGGATCGAGCCCCGCATTGGGCTTCTCTGCTCAGCAGGGAGCCTGCTTCCTCCTCTCTCTCTGCCTGCCTCTCTGCCTACTTGGAATGTCTGTCTGTCAAATAAATAAATAAAATATTAAAAAAAATAAAATAAAATATATGAAAACAAAAATTACAGAAGTTTAATCCATAATTCTTAAGAGTATAACTTCATACATAACTATTTTGCTCCATCTTTAATAAAATCTCCCCCAACCCATAATAGTTTTGTACTCTTAAGGTTAAACTTTGACCAAATCTGGGTAGGAAACATAAATTTTTGAAAAAATATTTACAACTCAGTAAATATATTTTCTCCTATCAAAATGGTATCACAATTCCCAATAGCCTCTCCTATCCAGAAATTTATCACAAAAGAGTCATTTTGAAGCTAGCTAATTTTCTCTACTTCACCAGCCCCCTGAGTACCCAACTCAGTTTCTACCTTGTGGCTAAAGGATTACTGGTCCCTTCTTTGGAAATTGTGTGTGAGTTGCCCAGAGTGGGAGGTGGCCCAAGATTCTTCTTCATTTAGAAAGGAAAGTGAAAAGGATCTTTATTTTAAATATAAAATTTAAAAAATATGGAAAATCATCCATTACATTGATATTCTTGTAATACTAGAATTTGCTGTTCATGTAATCTTACAAGCTTTTTCTTTTATTACTAATAAATGCTCTTTGAAAGATACAGCCTCTTCACTCCTATAGCTAAAACTGTTGAAACCATGTAATTCCTAATTGCATGAAAAATGTTATTTTAGAGCTTAAAAAAATTAATCCTTATACACATTATATTATCATTTAATAAGTCTAGCACAGTTTGGAAACATATGCTCAATATTGCACACTGTAATATCCTTTATAATTGGCATAATTAATACTTATAGTTTTACTCAATTAATATTTACTGAATGTTTACTATGGTGTCTTAGATTTACATGCCTTAGCACATATAAAGTAGAGCTTATTTTTCCAGTAAAACAATTGAAATTATTTACTGAAGAGTATGTAGTTTTTAAAGTCCCAAGACTATTCTTCTGAAATCAACATGATCATTTTAGAGCATTGTACTTTTCTAAAGACAAAATTCCCCACCTGATAAATTTAATTCTCTCTTAGAAAAAAAAGTAAACATGATAATCCCATGAATATCCTGGCAATAGCTTTTTTCTTATCTTTTGGATTATTTGCCAACCTAATCACCGTCATCCTTGTTTTCAGTGTGCAAGATGTGACATTTTCTATTTAATTATCACTGAATATCTTAAGTAAGTTCTAAATATGATTTTTTCCCATTGTTTTATATCTATCTTTCCATTCAGATTAGAGAGTGGTTGTCAGTGGCAGGATGCAGTGTAAACCCTTTCTGCTGGTGGCTAAACGGCTCCCCTTGCCAAAGCCAATCTGTAAAGTCTAGAAAATGTGCCTACTACTTCAGAAAGTTTCTACTGCACATAAACCAATGCAGGGCCACAAGAATCGTGAATAAACAAGCATATCACCAAAGGAAACTATAAATCTCCAATGACTGATCCGAAAAAAATGGAAAGCTGTTCATTGACTAGGGATCTAACATACAGCATGGTGACTATAGTTAACAATACTTTTTTATATACTTAAAAGTTGCTAAGAGAATAGATGTTGAATGTTCTCACATTAGATTTTTTAAACTTAGACACTGTTATATGTCAATTATATCTCAGTAAACCTGGGATGGGGAGAACAAAAAGGACAGAAGGGCAAATTTACTCTCCCTGCTTGAACTGGACATCCATCTTCTAATGTCCTCAAGCCTTCCCAGGTTCTTAGGCCTTGGAGTTTGGACTAGAATTATACCACTGGCTTCCCTGAGCCTCCAGGTTACAGAAAGCACATACTTCTTAGCCTTCATAATGATGTGAGCCAATCCCTCATAATCTCTTTTAATCTATCTATTTATATATTCTATTAGTTTTATTTCTCTAGAGAAACCAGACTAATACAGATTTTGGCACTAAAAGTGGTACCAGAGGAATAGAATTTTGAGGTTATAAAGAAGCTATTTCCTACTTTTTCATCTTCTTCCCTATCCCTCAGCAGTACACACACATACACAAACAAATCACTTGAATTTTTTAATCATTCCGAACTTTGTTCTACATTACATTTTACAGACAATGTTGTACTGAATTAAAATATAAACACTGATCTTGTGGTGGTACCATAATTTTTCTTTCCAGTAAAAGGTGACTTATTTGCCACTACTTCACACCTTCAACTATAAAGCCATCCCTCATCTAGGAACTATGTACAAGTCTCCTTTGATGTTGATTATCAAAAGACTTCCTTCCTATTAAAACCCATGTCATCTTATATCAGTGCAGCTTGAAGAAAGGAGACAATGTCAGTTTTATGGACTACAAGTCTTAATTTCTGATTCAGTTGATGACAAATAAAATGATATAGTTCCAGTCTGGAATAGATGAAGATATATATAATTTCAGATCATAAAACATATTCAACTGTACATGGAGGAGTAATATTGCATATACAATTGCTACACAATGTCAGTGGCATACAACAATAAGCATTTAATTAGCTCAGCTTTGGAAGCAAGCTGATCTTGGTTGCATTTAACTGGGGGATAGCTTTGCTTCAAGCTATGGGTTTATTTGAGCATGACTACTCTCCTCACTGAGATTTAGTGTCATGCCTCTTCTATCTATTTATTCTAGGATCAAGCCAGAGGAAATAGTAGCTACAGGGGAAGTTCCTCTTATGGTGGTGGCAGGGATGCAAGGTAACAAGTGGAAATACACGTGGTCTCTTAAGGGAATTGGTACTTGTCACTTCTATTTCCTGATATTGGCCCATACGAAATATATGTCAGAACCCAAAGGAAAGTAGTAGGAAAATACATTCTGCCCCACTTCCTGAAAGGAATACAATGTCACATGGCAAACAGTATGAGAAGGAACAGTGAAAAGTTGGGGCCAATTTCTCAAATCATCACATACAGAGAAGTGGTATGTAATGAGGAATTTTCATACCTCACTACAGAAATGGAATTTCCAAATTATTAGATTTGACTGAATTTTGAAATCTAAATTGATGCCAAAATTTATAGTAGACCTAATACCCTATAATAGATGTTCAGATTATACTTTATACAATGAACTTTTAAAAAGAAGCCTTCACTTAATCTGTATGCTAAAGTTTTATAGGAATAGGCACAGTATTTTTTAATCTAAAGAGAAGCTTTCAAATGTGCAGAGACCTAAGAGTTGGGCCTGTTTAAACAGAAGTCAAAATTTATGTTTATAAATTTTAGAAAAATATATTCATGTAGTTTTCCCTACATTGGTGAAATATTTTAACTGATTTAATATGAAATAAATGCTTTAATTTACATTTACTTATAGAGAGTGATGTCCAAAACTACCAGCTTCTCCAATATGGTTCAAATATGGTCATCCATTTCATACCATGATGACACCTGAACATTTATCAAGTAGAATCCTAATATAATGGCCTCAAATTTGATCCTAGTTGAGACTGAAATTTTATAACCTATTGAAACTTCTTTATTGAGACATTTTTGAAAAAAAATTTAAAGCAGCAAAAGAGAAATATTTGTTTCTATATTTGAAAGGAGTATTTTAAATAGACCATACATTGTGATGCAAGGAGTTCACTAGAAATGTAAACATAAAGCTTTCAAAATACCCATTTAACATATTCACTGAGCTTTATTTCAAACACAAGAATCATGTGAGTTATATTCATTTCTTGACTGTTATATTTGAATCTGAGATGAAAAACTTTAGCTGGAGTACCTCTTATCACCAGCAAAAAATAAATACTTTTTATTCTTTGACAATTACAAAAGCTCATAATCTCATGAGCTCACTCACCTTTTTTCAGATTTTAGAAAGAAAAAAAGCAATCTCAAAACTTTACAAAGTTGGTTGTGAGAATGATACCCAAATCTCCAGACATCCAGAGAATTTGATAAGTGGCTACATCCTGGGACTTTCTAAATTCACACAAATCTGAAGGTTTGGGTTTTGGCGGGTTTTTTTGTTTGTTTTTTGTTTGTTTGTTTGCTTGTTTGTTCAGATGACTTAAACATGGAAAGATGGAAAATCATGTGAGGTATGAAAACAGTGTATGTAAAATTCATCAAAGAATTGTTTTCTATCCAAGACTAAATTCCACATATAAACTCCAGGATTGAGAAAATTGTCCAAGATTACAAGGGACCACCTCAATTCTTTTTTAATCCTTTTTTTTCCTGGAGTTTCTTCAGGGGTATAGAGTGAGAAGTGACTCATTAATTCATTTAGTCATTACATGCTATTTGTCAACCACTCAGCTGGACACTAATGATTTAAGAAGATAAAGATATAATCTTTGCCCTCCAAGTATAGTGCTACATACAGGAAAAAAATAAGAAATTATTACATCCTGACATGATAAATAATTTAGTAGTGGTTAAAAACAGGATGGTGGGAGAGTATTGAACACAAAGGAAGTTTTAGGGTATATGTCCTCATGAGCATTTATCTTTGTATACGTATCTTCAGCATTAATTTTTAGAATGAAAAGAATTTGACTTTCCCTTTACTTTCTGAGTTTTCTTTTGCCTATAATAACACAATCAGAGAATCACAGAGCAGGCCTCTAGAATTTGAGTACCTCCATATCCACCATTAAAATGAACTCTTCTTTTCAACAGCATCCCCTAGGTTGTTACTGGGTCTTGGTCAGAGACACCACTCAGTGGGACACCAGTCACTACAAGATCTTAACTACTTATGAATCAGGTATTTATTGATTTTTCCAGCCATAGGCTGAGCAATGTGCAGTAACATCCCATTATCAGTATGAAGTAACATTATTTGACAGAGCTGAAGTCAAAAAGAAATTGGACATGGCATATATTAGGATTAAGGAAGAGACTCACAGAGAAAAAAGTCGTGTTTATAGGGAAAATTATTATCAAATGTCTCGAAATGATAAACTTTACTTCTCCAAGAAAGACCTGGCTGTAGTCACTGTTGTGTATCCAAAGTGCCCATCATGAAGATTAGCTCGTGTTACCTGATGGTTAGTTCATTAAAATAGTCTCATCCTACTAAGGAGTGGGTTGTGATTTGAAAGAGTGATTGAAATTTGTCTTTCCTGAATATAATACTTCTGTAAGAATCGGAATTTCTTGGAGTTACTCATGCTTAATTTAACATCCTATATTTTACACATTACATCTTGTCAAAAAAAAATGAACTTTATAGAAAAACAAATGAGGGAATATGCTGACCCCATAGGATTCACTGTGCTTGAGATGTACGCTTTAGCCTAGGCACAATTTTATAATGGCTTATTGAAAACTTAGTTACTGGATTTAGAAAAACAAAGAAAATTTAGTTACAGCACTAGCTCGTAAATGATACCTTAGCACATTAGGATATTGCCTTATAGCACATGATATATCTTTGGAACAGTGATCAACCTATAGCGTTGTTTCTCTTGTAACTGGGATACAGGGATCTAGGAAACAAGGGACATACTTGAGAATAATCTAGTTTCCAAGTCCCATTTCTTTAGGTTCTTCTGATGTGGAAGTCTTTATTTCTTAAAAAGGAATGCTCTTAGTCCTTATTCCACTAAATAAGAATTTGCATTACCACATCATCACTTAAGACTTCTTATTGCTACTTTACCAAGAGCAAAATGATTGTGGCAAATAATCCCAGCTGGTAAGAGAAATAGGTTTGCTGCTAAATAGTGGAGGCAGATAGATGTTCCCCTATATCCCTGGGTCCCAGAAGATCCTCTGGAGCACTTCAGAGTATTATTATATCTGGTGGTAAATTTAATGAAACACTACAGAAAAAGAATGTGGATAAGATCAGGATCACCAAAGGGTTAGAATCTCCAGGAAGGAAAGTTTGAATCATTTCAAGAAAAGAATGGCATCCATCTGAGATGCTGAATGGGAATAAAGTGAACATGGAAGGAGTACTGAAGGAAGGAAATTATAAATAAGACCCATGGCCTTCTTATTAATTCAAGAAAGAGGATATTATATACTTACCTTTCTTTCTTATTCTCTTTCCTGTGTATGCACACATACTTGTATGCATACTTAATATTAGCTATCTTCTTCCTTTACTTATCCCTTCTGTTTTATATAAGGAGTTAATAATTAGTGTTAAAATGTAATTTATACATTATGGAATATGAAAATGAGATGACTAAATAAGAGAAACGAATATCACCCAGAGATTTGAAACAACAATTAATGATACTTTGGGACTCTCAGTACTGGATTTTCATCATACATGGCTGTAGGGTGGATTTTCATCGTACATGGGATTAAATACATTATGTAGGGAACAGACATGATTTTTCTTTCTTTTTTCTTTTCTTTTTGATTTGGACTTTTAACTATAAGTAGAAGTCCTGTTAAAAATTACATTTAGAATCAGTACACTAGGAGTAGATACTGAGATTCTCATTCTAACATCAGTATTCCAGGCAATACCAATACAAGAAAAAAATTCATTTAAAGCAATTTATGTATGGAAGCAAGATCTAATTTTTCATTTAAATCTGTTTTGACTCTCCCCTTCTTTAATTTTTCAGTTTAAGAAATACAATTTAGTGGGGTTTTTTTCTATCCGGAGAGTTTAACATAAACTTTATTACAAACATTTGGGTAATGGTTCCTTATAGTATATGAAGTTAAGAAACATAACAAAACTAATAGAAATTTTTATAAACAGGTGTAAGACTTATCAAATTTGGACATGATTAATAATTACAAATAAACATAAATGTGTGTGCACATATTTGTATACTAAAATAAAATTTGAATCAGCTGTTAATCCCACAAGAGAATACTGTATACTTTTGAATCACAGGTGATTCATAAGCTATAAGGCAAGTACAAATCGAAATAGAAAAAGTTTAATTTTCCTTGGTGCAAAAGAGACACACCCTCCCCCCCAAAACACACACAGGCACACACACCTTTTTCTTAAAGCATTTACTTTAGAAAAAAAGTAATTGTGAATCCTTTCCCTGCCCCTTTGATATGTATATAAATGTTTTTTTAAGATTTTATTTATTTATCTGACAGACAGAGATCACAAGTAGGCAGAGAGGCAGGCAGAGAGAGAGGAAGGGAGGCAGGCTCCCTGCAGAGCAGAGAGCCCCATGCAGGGCTCAATCCCTGGATCCTGGGATCATGACCTGAACCAAAGGCAGAGGCTTTAACCCCTGAGCCACCTAGGTGCCCCTATATAAATGTTTTTAAAGGCTAATAAGCTTTTTACCAGTTTTGCAAACCAGGAATATTTCCTGAGGATTGAAACCATCTCTTTGAAATGTAATCAAGGAAGGAAGCCCTCCTATCTCCCACTTTTCAGAGGGCCTGGAGTCCTGACTTCAGCCAGCTCCTGGCTCCAAACTGAAAACTTACCTCTCGGATGATAAGGTTATAAGATTTTTTAAACACAGGCAATTAGGAAACAGAGGAGACTGCCCCAATTAAGAAGTGAATTTAGGTTGAAGTACATATGACAAATGGTGATGTCAGTTCCCTTACTTGAAGACTAGTTTATTTGTTTATTGATTATTTTGAGAATATGTTTGTAATGAATTGTATGTGCTTGACTATATAAAAGGTAAGATTTCCTTCTGTATTTCAAATTTCTTTGATAGATTGTCTGTGATGTGCATTGCATCTGCTTGAATTCCTATTCAATAATGTTTTTTTTTTTTTCTCTTCTACCTTTGTGGAGAGTTTTTCTGGGTTGGGAAATTTTGTTTTTAATTCTATGTTTCCAACAATTTCTTTAGGAGGAAATGCAAGGCGAGGATGGCTTGCACCCCTATCTGAGACTTCTCCCCAATCTCCAGTGTTAAAATCCATGGACTGAACCTGGGTATAAGTAGGACTACTTTTTTCTAGAGTAAAAGGGTGAATTGATAAGAATAAATACAGGCCAGGGGCACCTGGGTGGCTCAGTCGTTAAGTGTTTGCCTTCGCTCAGGTCATGATCCCAGGGTCCTGGGATCGAGCCCCACATCGGGTTGCCTGCTCAGCAGGGAGCCTGCTTCTCCCTCTCCCACACCCCCTGCTTGTGATCCCTCTCTCACTGTGTTTCTCTCTGTCAAATAAACAAATATAATCTTTAAAAAAAAAAAAAGAATAAATAAAGGCCAAAGCCTGCTCTGCCTGCTTTTCTTCTGGAAACACAAAGCCACAATCATAAATGTTGGTACTTCATTAATAGAAAAAAAGCCAATCCTAAAAAAAAAAAAATAGAAATAAATGTTGGTACTTCATTAATAGAAAAAAAGCCAATCCTAAAAAAAAAAAAAAAAAAAAAAAGAATAAATAAAGGCCAAAGCCTGCTCTGCCTGCTTTTCTTCTGGAAACACAAAGCCACAATCATAAATGTTGGTACTTCATTAATAGAAAAAAAGCCAATCCTAAATAGATCAACAACAATAAAAAGAAGATATACAAGTCTACAAGAGCAATGGCTAGAAGCTAAAACCAGATTTAAATTTCTTGTTCTGGGCCTATCTTAAGTATTATAAAGTAAGAAGATCATTCAAAGAATGATTTTAAAAATTTCTTGAAGTGAGAGAAGAATGTAACTGGATTTTTATAGGTCCTTTGAAATTCTCCTTTATCCACTCCTGGAATGAGAATATTCCAAACCAACATTATAAATGGAGTTGGCAGTGGAAGAAACAAGAGAAGACGTATGAAGTCTTGCTAGAATAACAAAAAATTTTTTAAAAAGAATGATGAATTTGTTATCAAAGAAAAGGATATATAATAAGGCAGTATAGGAACCACAAATATGCATAGGAAAAGGAATATAAGATCCATCCAGTGGCAGAAATTGGAAAGGAAAACAGGGTGTGTGAGTACCCAGAAGCCTCAGGTTTAAAGTACCTATTAATTATACCAGTTGAAAAATCCCCAGGAAATGTTCTGTTTCACAGGAATAATTTATATTACAGAATATGTTTGTGATCTTTTTTCTCTGTCTGGAAGTGCCTCTCTTTCAAATTGTGCCTGCTCAAGTGCTAAGGGGTCACCTCCTGTTTTGTCCTTGCTTGTCTCATAGCTATTATTGCATATATCACATTGCATTTTTTTTTAATTAGTAGACTTTTTTAGAGCAGTTTTCAATATACAGAAATGAGCAGAAAATATAGAGCTCTTTATGCCCCCACTCCTCTTATATAAAGTTGCCATTACCATTAATATATTGCTTTATTGTGCCATTTTTATTATATTTTTCTTGTTTATTAACTCAGTGCAAAAATTATGACTTATTAATTGCTAAGCAAAGAGACTCAATAAATGCCAATTTTAAAACTAAACTGAAAAGAATATAAATTGAGTAGTAAAACCATGTGTAACTTTTCAATGTAGTTTTTGATCTCAAGAATCCTTCTAATAATAGACAAAAGCCATAGATTTTCTTTATTTAAAGAGTGCAAATACATGTACATATATCCAACTTTGACCATAAGGTTTAAAATGATAGGATCTCTCAACTTCAATACTGTTGACATTCTTTGTTGTGTGGGGCTGTCTGGTGTATTGTAGGATGTTTTTTTTTGTAGCATTCCAACCTCTATTTACTAAATGCCAGGAGCAATTCCCTCCCCTACAATGACAATAAAAATCTCTCCAGACATTGCTGAATGTCTCCTGTGTTGCAAAATTGTCCCTGCTTAAGAATTTCTAAAGATAACATCATCAGACCACAGCTAAGAAAGTCTGCATTACTATAAAAGCTGATTTCAAAATGGGTCCATTTGATCAATTATAAATTATAAATGAGAAAGGAGATAAAGAGATACAAAAGGATAACTTGAGTATGCGTAAAAACAAATTTATCAGATACAAGAGATGCTGTTTGAGTAAATGTTGAACATACATTTACTGCAGTTTCTTTTTCCTTTTTAAGAATTTTTATTTATTTGACAGAGAGAGAGAGAGAGAGCACAAGCAGGTGGAGTAGCAGGTAGAAGGAGAGGGAGAAGCAGGCTCCCCACTGAGCAAGGAGTCCGACACAGGGCTCAATGCCAGGACCCCGGGATCATGACCTGAGCCGAAGGCAGACACTTAACCAACAAAGCCACCCAGGTGCCCCTACTGCAGTTTCTAGCACACGTAAAACAAGCAAAGTTCTTAGCTATTAATCTGATTAAAAATTTGGCATTTTGTTGCTTCCAGCCTTTCACTTAACTTACAAATGAGAATTTCAAATGTATATTTTTTAAATTATTCCTTGAGAAAATGCAATGAGGCTTACTAAATTAGTAACAGAAATCACCTAAAGTATTAGAAATAACTCATAAAGCTGTGCTCTAGTTGTCCAGTTATTGATCCATATTACTAAATCCCTCTAGAGGACATAAGCATAAAAAGCAACATTGAGCAGGCCCCCACTATTTGCAGGACACTGGAAATACATACATACATACATACATACATACATACATACATACAGATACATGGAAGAAGTGACCTTTGTTTTCAAATAAACCATTGTCCTTCAGTATGTTGAAGACCAGAGTTTAAAGTTTAGTTCTGGACTAATTTACTTTCCAAGCAAAAATTTGAGATTGGCTTTAGTATTAAAAAAAAAAAACCTAACTGTAAAAGAAAGAAACATATACTGTCCTGTTTTCAGTGAATGACGAAGCTATAATAAAGATGATACACAACATATCAATATTATGGACTTTTTAATAAATTATTACCAAACTAAATACTGTCTGTATTAAATGCAAGATATATAAATGTTAAAGGTTACTTATTAACTAGTCTAACAGATTTGGATATTTCTATGTATTCATGTGTGTACATTTTCAATTTTATTAGTGATGAAATTTCTATAAATTGCTTTCCCCTGCATCCTGTGCTTTTGTTTGTTTCCTTGAGGCCAAAGATGTGCATTTTGTTTATCTGTGTATACCTCAGTGTGTCCAGCACAATGTTCTTATCAGGCTGATCTCTGAGAGTGGGGTTTAGGTGAGGTAAATTGAATTGAATTGCTTTAAACTGAAAGCTCCTTTTAGCACTGGTTATTCCCCTAGACTCCTGGAGGTAGCTGGAATGCTACCTGAAATGTACCTGAAATGCTACAGACAGCTATTTTTCATTACTATATACAAAATCACTGCTAGGTTGGCACGAAGAAATAAAATGTCTTGACACAAAGAGTTAATGTGATTGCCAGGCCTTACACAGTTAGAGCCAAGATAGAGCTAAGGTATCTGGCTCAATGCCAGAGCATTTGGCTTCATAGCCTGCTGCCTTTCCTTTATGGATAATCATGCTTTTTTAATTGGAGCGTACATCAACTTTTATGTACTGGTTTGGCTACTGACATGTCAGGTGTATGGTGACTCCTCAAATGAACCTGACTTGGAGCTCTCACCCCACAAATTATGTTCTAAGATTACAGTTTTAAAACTTCTCTTGGCTTGCCACCTTGTGGTGGCTTTTTCAAAGTAACAAAATTCAGTCTTCAAAGAATTAACAGGTTTCCAACCTTCTTAAGAATAATAATTTACATATGAAAAATAGATAAATTTGCAGTGAGTTCAGTAAAGATCTAAAAAATATCATCTTATTTAAAATTAGCATTTATGATAAATCTTTTTTTCCCATTATTTCCACAAATAGTTTGACACATTAAACTTGGGAAAAAATAAGGAAAGTATTATCTCAATCCCCAAAAAATGTATGTGATATCATGAAATTAATTTGAAACCTTTCTCTGTTTCATTGGTTACTTTCTGAAAACTTTAAATTAGATATAGCTGCTGAACAACAATTAATATAATAAGAAATTGCATGTATTGTAAGACAACTTATAGTTTACCATCAGTTTTTAAAATACACAATTATAATGAACTATATGATACATGGTTGGTTTATTAGCTAATTTGATTACTATTCATATAGAATTTATTAGTTGATAAATAACACAATTTATTAGAGTATTTGCAATATGTATGTTTGTATTTTTTTTTTGTCTTAATGACCACAGATCATCAGCTTTTTGGGGGTATATCTAGTATGTTCTAAAACTAAATTAATTTCTTGTCTAAGAAAAGGCTTTGAGTTTCCTCAGAAGAAATGAGATCTTTTGATTGGGACTTATAATTAAGAGACCAAGATAATTGCTACAATCCAATAACAAAACAAGAACACAGGGTGACCACAATGTCATCGATCATGGAAGGAGGTTGACAAATGATTGCTAACGCTTCAAATTCATAAACCAGGTGATCTATTTGAAGATAAAGTTAGATAGTATTGGGTATTAAGAACTCTTCTCTGTATGCATTAGCCATTTTCACAAACTATTGTGAAAAGATTGTCCAGATAAGTTTTTGGTTTCATAGAACAAATATCAGAAATACTGCCACAAATCTGTTTTCACACCTCAAGATGGCTATTCAAACCAAGTCTGAGTGGGCTATGACTCTGATATAGTGGTGGATTTAATAATCCTCATCATTCTCAATTTAGGGAAACCTGGCATGCTGGGAGATTCCACACCTGGACCAAAATCAGTTGCTTTTTTTATTGGTCAGGAAAATAACTCTTACTGGGATTTAAACACAGATGAAACTTGTAACTGCTTTATCTTTCAGCTGGAAAATAACTTAGATATAATGCAGACCTCTCACTGCAAAAATTTAATTTAAGGGCAAAATATCCTAAGGAGACAGCATCAAAAAAGGGCAGCCTCGGGTAATCTTATTCCCAATCCAGTTCTATTTAAACAACTCCTTGATATCTGAATTCTTACAGACACTCAATGGTATTCACATTTATCATGAATTCTGGGAATAATATTTTGTGCTGCTACCATATAGGATTGATTTTTATTACTTAATTTTTTAAATCATTCACCATGGTGTGGTCTTTGTCCTAAGAAGACAGCAGGAAAAGAATACAAGAAAACATATTCGTTTGAATTACTGTTTATTTTAATTTATTGAACATATGTCTTTTATTTAGGTCTAGTCCAACTATCACAAAGTTTGTGCTTTGATGGCTTTATGAAATCTTTTCTATTGTCTTTGAAGTG
The DNA here is from genome assembly GCF_963455335.1 of Martes martes. Lineage (NCBI taxonomy): Eukaryota > Metazoa > Chordata > Mammalia > Carnivora > Mustelidae > Martes > Martes martes. Next base: position 43,408,427 of record NC_137895.1, on the reverse strand, counting down.
GCCCCATTTTCTTAATAGAAGAAATATATTTAAATTGTCTGAGAGCCATGTTTGCTCTCCCTGCTTGCTGCCCTAGGATATCTAAGACTGGAAACTCTATCAAAAATAGTCTTAATTTACTTGCTAACTTTCACTCTCTTGGTAGGAATGATTTTGATTAGTAAGGAAAGTGCTTCCTCACTGTCTTCTTTCACTGGCAAATAATACATTGCATTTGTGTCTTCCTTTACTGAGCCTAGAGCCTTTAGATTCATTATCCAATTAATCCTCCTAACATTGCTGTAAAGTAAGAATGGGGAGTCAATTCTGAATCTACATGTAGGGAGATTAAATGACTTATATGTCACCGAACTGGTCAAAAGCAGAGTTGAGAAAACTGCTTAGGGCTTGCCCTTATTGCAATATTAGGTCATTATTTCTCATATTATAAGAACCTCTTCAGAGATAACTGGTACTAGAAGTTGAGAAGTAAACAGGTTTCTTCATATTTAATTGTAACAATGTTCTCTAAAATGACCTTTAGAAATAACTGGGTATGTAAATGCATTTGTATTGGCATAATGTAGTGCATGGTATTTTAATGATATATGGAATATAATCACTTGTTTTTCTAGTTATGTGAGCTGGTTAACGTTCAACAATAAATTACAATATTAGCATTCACTAATAAGCAATTGTTGAAGCAAATGTATTTTTTTTTCTTTCTCCCTTTCATTTATTATAAGTAAGCTAGTTTATTTCCTCCCTTTATCACATGAGGATTATGCGGCTCAATTGCATTTTTATTTGATTATTTTAATTCTGTATTTTTGAGTCATTTATATTGCTACAGAAACAATTCAAAGAGCACCATTTATTTTTATTTTTAAATAAGATTTAGTTCAATCTGTAAAAAAACAAAAAAAAAATCAAATCCTAAATACCTTACATGTTTCTCTATCCCACATTTTCTTGCTGCATTAGAAAACTAAGAAAATCATTATCTACATGGTACGTGTGACTATATGTCTGACTATAATCCAAAAGTTGAAATGTCAGAAATCCCAGAAGCACAGAGTTCCTGGAGGATTTCAAGCCCAAGTATGCCAGTTGGGGAAGAATGGAGATTGAGATAAGCTTCAACTGTACACTTGAACTTTAGGCTCTTAAGACGAACACAAATTTGGATTCATTTGAGATTTTCTTTTTGTAAGTCAATGGATAATAGATCAGAAGGAACCTTTTAAAATATCTTGAATTTCTCCTTTGAATAAAACAACTTTAGGAAAAAATGCAAGCTGAAGGTCCAAGGTCACCTGAAATATGATCTGTGGTGTCCTTGCTCACTCTGGTGGGTTGATGCCACCTTATGGAGCTAGAGGTTCACTACACCACATGTTGCAATAGCCACAAAAACCTAAGTTCCAAAAGAAGCACTCACAACATAAATTTAGTTGATAGAAAACCATTTCACTGTATAACTAAAAGGCACGCGGTTAAATACTAAATGCTTCTGTAATATTTTTTAAAAGCTTAAATCTCTTTGTTTTTACATTGTATATTGTTAATCAGATATAAGATTCGCTTTCCATTGGCAATGTAACAGAGTTTTTAAAGCAAACGTGCCTTCCTATTTCAAACATTCAGAAAAGATTAACTCCTGTATTAAATAGTTTCTTGCTGTTTCCACCTTATCATTTTATTTTACCCTTAATTTCTCTGTTCCAAACTATATATAGACTGATAAGTTACTCAAATGTGCTTAGATATAAACTCCTCTATCTAAATTTAAAATGATAATAATTGTGGTAATATAGAAACTAAGCAGAAAGATAAATCCAGGAGACAGTAACCTTGCAAAAATCTCTTTGTGAGCTTGTGTAAGGATCATGAACAGAGGGGTTAAAACTTCTTAAATCATTTTAGGAAATAAATGAGGAGGAACAAGGAAAACATCTGTAGCTTTTCGTGAAAGAAAAGAAATGCTTTCTGAAAGTATGAAGCAATCCAGATGTGCTGGTCCCCACTGTATGAATTAAAAAAGGGAAGCTTAATGCAGAGACATGCTGGATCCAACCCAGGCTTCAGAACATAGTATATACGGGTCTAGATAAGATGTTATTTCTAAGTGAATTCAAACAGCATGTTAATTTTAACATAAAATAAAATATAAAAAGCCATTTCTTGGACATATCAAGTAAGTTGTAGATTATTTGAGAGCTCTAAAACCTGGAATTTTTCACTGATCTAAACTCTGTGTTCAGTGATTCACAGACCTGACTGATCAGTCAGAATCACCTGGGCCTCTTTTTTACAGTGCTGATTCTGAAAAGCCTTTCACTGACCTTGAGCAGTAACTTAGTGGAACTTGTCTAGATGCCCAGCTCCAATGATTTGGATATTCATGATAAAATGTATTGTTATCACTGGCCTTTTGTCAGCTGAAAGAATTTCGTGGCATTTCTTTCTTTCTTTTTTTTTTTTTTTTTAAGATTTTATTTATTTATTTGAGAGAGAGAGAGAGAGAGAGCATGAACAGAGGGCCAGAGGAAGAGGGAGAAGCAGGCTCCTACTAAGCAGGGAGCCCAATGCAGGGCTTGATCTTAGGACACTGGGATCATGACCTGAGCCAAAGGCAGATGCTTAACTGACTGAGCCACCCAGGAGCCCGATGGCATTTCTTGACCATAGTCCTATGAATGGTCTTTTGCCCTGCTCCACTGAATCACTTATTAAAAAAATATTAAGAGGAAGCACCTGTGAGCCCCTTATACTATGGTCAAAGTTCAGGCTCTCAGGAATAATTTCCTTGTAGGTACACATACACCTTGATATTCTTCTATTCCTCAATCTCAGTAGCTTCAAAGGGAGTGCAGCATGAATTGCCAGTAATATCCTCAATAACAGGTGAACCATAGAGAGCAGTACTGAGCATCAAGTGCTTTCCCCACTCTCAAGGCTATGGTTGAATTCACCATTTTCTGTCTACTGTCAACAGGGTTTGAGGTCCAGATAAATATGATCTTTTTCAGTTCCTCCTATCATATAATTCTGGTTAGTCTTTCCCATGTTATTTTTCTTTTCCTCACCATCATCTTTATCTCTACAATCTAAGAAGCTTACCTTCTTCATTACCACATTTCATGCTATCTGAACATCATATTTCCTTTAAGTCTCCCATTTCTTATCCAGTTGAAAGTTCACTACCAAATATTACTCTCTTCTTTCAAAGTACCATTCAAACATTATTTCTGGGTGGGGCTTGGGAATTGGGGGGAGGTGGTGGTCTTAGCCAATGTGTTCACCATTATCAACTCAGATGGTGAATGGATCTTCAATAAAGGACTCTCAAGCAGAATTCTCATCATAAGAGAATTGTGGTTGTAAATTGTCATCCCAAAAATAATTCAAAAAGACATCCATACAAAATTATCCAAAAAAATTATCTAATCTTAAATATGCATGCCTTTGTTTGCAGACCTTTGACAAAACCTCTGAAGCCAGTTCTTGCAGCAGACCTCAAATTATCAATTATTCTTACCACCGCTTGTGTCTACTAGGGCCAATAGCAATGATGTCTACAATGTCTACCCACTGTCCAACTTAGAATGTATATCATGTTTCTTAATAATATTATCAAGGCATTGAAAATGATCTCCTTTAGGAAAATTTAGTTTGGGTTAAAAAGTGGGCAATCTTTGCTGGACTATAAAGGTCTTTCCTTCCTTCCCATGTGCATGTCCCATAACAGAGTGTGGATGCTGCTGGAGAGTGGGTAGTTGCAAGGAAAATAAACTGGGAGAGGAATGAGGAAAGTAGGTAAGGTTCTCACAAAAGGGCTAATGGTTTAGATCAGAGGTTGGCAAATTTTCTCAGTAAAGAGCCAGAGAATAAATATTTTAGGTTCCCAGGGTTATATGATCTCTGTGTTACCACTTAATTCTGTTGTCACATGGAAATATCCACAGATAATATGTAAACACATGAGCATAGCTTTGTTCCAGTAAACTTTACCAAATCAGGTAGCAAGCATTTGGCTCATGGTCTATAGTTTGCCAACCCCTGCATTAGATAGTAATAAAAGGTAATAAAATTGATGTAATTATGTTACAGAAAGAGAACAAAAGTCATGGGTTCCAGACCCATCTCTGACACTAGCTGCCCAGGGAAAATGTCTTCCCTAGTTAGCAAAATTTTCATAACTATAAAAGGAGAGGGTTAAACTTAACCATTTCTAAAGTTACTCTATTCTTTAAAATTATATGAGTTTATACTGTGTTCATTAACCTTTTATCTTTAAGAAAAAGTTGATTGTATTATTTTTATAAATATTAAATAAAAATCATTTAGAAAATCATGTTAATCATTTAAAGTTTTTGGAAATGGTTAACTTTTCTGGTCAGGAGAAAGGAAGAAAGCTCTTATTTCAAATATATGTAATGTTTTCTTAGTTTTCGTTACATGCGTTTCATTAGAATTTGTCATGTGTCCCTTAAGTAATCCCAACGGACAGAAGGACACATAAAACCCTAGGGAATACAGGACAGATGCAGTTAAAACTTTTTTTTTTTCCCTGACTGAATCCTATCTGATTTAGGAAATAATAGCCATTGTATAGTTATATTAAACCATTCTTTTTATTACAACCCTCACTGCTGACTAAAATCATTATTTCTGAATCCCATTCCATGCATTTATTGACTCCAAGATTCTTGAGATGATCCTTTATTTCTGAATCATGGTATCTGTGTTTCTATCATTCCCAATCTGTATATATCAGTAGGCACTTTGTGGCAAGTTTGGGTCAACTTCTTTGTATAAATAGAAAGCATAATTGCTCAAAAACCTTCCAGAAAGAATGTGACCCTGGTCTTCCTTGTCTACTAGATTCAGCCCTGAGACCTCATTTATATGTTAGCCTACCCCACAGAAAGAGGTGACCTCTCTGGTAGGTCTAACCATTCCCTTAACCCAGTCTTCAGCTTGAGTTTCACAAAATCAAAGCTATACATTTATTAATCTATACTCAGATGTTGATAACCACAGATAGTCTCATGAGACAAAGACCTACGTATTCAATAAAATTGAATACGCATTCATTGACTGTTAATTCTGTCAGACACTGAGCTAGGAAAAGGGATTCAAGCATAACCATTTAGCCTAAGTTTGAACCATCTTCTGGGGGTACTGAGAACATCCACCAGTACTTGTGTTACAAGAGTCCAGTTAGTTTTACTGAGTGGCATTCAATCTAGATAGTCTTCACAGAGGAACTACTTTCTAGCTGTGGTTGAAGGATAAGTAATGTATCACTAAACAATCAAAGAAAAAGAAGGACAGTTCAGATAGATGGAATAGATTAAGCCACAGTGAGAAGGAATTAATGAGCATTTGGGAGAGAAACAGCAAACTCAGCATGTAAAATATTGAGAAATATGACCTGAGGTCAAGATGAAAATGCAGGTTGAAAATGAATTATACAATTCTCGAGTGCTGTATTAAGGAATTTGGATATTTTTACCCCAAAGGAAAAAACAAAAACAAAACAAAACACTGACTTGAACATTTTTGAGAGGAGGAATAATATAATCAGATTTAGAAAGTCAGCTTGTATGACATGGTTGAAAATGTATTAGATGAGGAAAAATCTGGAAGCAAAAAGGCTGGTTAGGAAGGTAACAAACTATGTCCCACAAAAGGTATTGAATTTAATCAGGGGTGATGAAAATGACAAAAGACAAAGCTGAGACATTTCAAATCTAGGAAGCGAAAAGGTAGTATTTGGATAACACCTGGTGCTTTTGTTGTTTCTATGCACTGCTGCTAAATACACCCTGCTCACAGAGATGACGCTTTTTAAAAATGTTTTCTATTTATTTATTGTTCAAATTGATGTCTAGTAAGAGCTGGATTGGGTTTACCATACTGATGTTAGAGCTTAGCTTCTATTGTCACCTCCTCTAATTTAATCATTTTTAGCTTATTTTTTCACTTTTTACCTTCTTTAACCTGATCTATTTTATTCTCAAATGTTTGACTTCTTTTTGAGACATTGTCTAGTCAATTATATTCCCTCCTCCCACTTCACAGATCGCATGTTCCTGAGTCACAGAGTCTCATGGTAGGAAATTCTAAACACTCTTTAGGAATTACCAGCAGCTGTTTTTGTTTTTGTTTTAAGATTTTATTTATTTGAGAGACAGAAAGAGAGAGAGAAAGAGTATGTGGGGTGGGGGTGGGTCAGAGGGAGAAGCAGAGTTCCCGCTGAGCAGGGAGCCCAATGCAGACTCCATCCTGGGACTCCAGAATCATGACCTGAGCTGAGGGCAGTCCTTTAACCAACTGAGCCACCCAGTTACCCCCTGCAGCTGTTTTTGATCTTCGAAAGAACAGCTTCAGTGGAGTTATGGCTGCCCGATTGATAGTTTATCAATAAAGAATTATGAAAAGTTAAGGCCATGAAGGTAAAAAAGCTTAATTGTGACAGCGAGGAGAGCAATAAGGTGGTAATTTGTTAGAAAGAAATCAAAGAAAATGCTTTGTCCTTGTTTAAGGGAGCTATGACCTTTTTACTTTTTAGTTTCTTTGTTCTATTGTTGTTGCTTTTTGTGTTTGTATGAGAAGAGAAACCAATAGAGAAAGAGAGAAAATAAATATTAATATGTAAAGTTAACATCTAAAGATTGTCTTTTCAAAATATGTGTCTACATATTAATAAATAATGATAAAAAGCCTCAATAATAATATATAATAAATTAAGAAGTATCAATAAAGAAATAAATGTTTAAATGTGACCCATTATAAATAATTATGTTCTACTGTAAGAATATATTATGGTGTTTAATTTAGTGGTTAGCATTTAGGAGATACTCAATATGGATATGATGAATGAATTAAATCAATAAAGAAATGATTTCTTTTACCTAAAGCAACCCTCAAGTGCATCCAGTGAACATAAGTAACTTTTTAAGAACCACCATTTTTTTTAAGAACCATGCTTTTTTTTTGGTACTTTTATTCTTATTTCAATCAATTAAGGATTCTTGTTTTTTATCTTCTCATGATTTTTTTTTTCCTAAAATGTCAGGAGATGCAACTTAATAAGCTCTAAAAACTTGTGTTTTTTAATTGTTTTTAATTTTAATTCCAGAACAGTTAACATACAGTGTTATATTAGTTTCAGGTGTATAATATATTGATTCAACAATTCTATATAGAACTCAGTGCTCATCATGATAAGTATACTCTTAATCCCCATCACCTGTTTAACCCATCCCCACCCACCTCTCCTCTGATAACCATCAGTTTGTTCTCTACATTTAAGGGTCTGTTTCTTGGTTTAAGGGTCTGTTTCTCTCTCTCTCCTTTTCCTTTGTTCATTTCTTGTTTCTTAAACTCCACAAATGAGTGAAATCATATGATATTTGTCTCTCTGATTGACTTGTTTTGCTTACCATTATACTCTCTAGCTCCATCCCTGTTGGCAAATGGCAAAATTTCATTCTTTTTTATGGCTTAATAATAATATTTCATTGTGTACATATATATACCACATCTTCTTTATCTATTTATCTATCGATGGACATTTGGGCTGCTTCCATAGTTTGGCAATTGTAAATAATGTAAGTGTAAATGTAAATAATGTTGCAGTAAAAACAGAGGTAACATGTATCCCTTTGAATTACCAATACCCAATTACATACTCAATAGCATGATTCTTGGATCATATGGTAGTTCTATTTTTAATTTCTTGGGGACCCTTCATACCGTTTTCCACAGTGGCTGGACCAGTTTGCATTCCCACCAACAGTGCACCAGGGTTTCTTTTTCTCCACATCCTTGTCAATACCCATTGTCTCTTGTGCTTTTGATTGTAGCCATTCTGACTGTTGTGAGGTGATATTGTAGTTTTGATTTGCACTTCCCTGATGATGAATGATGTTGAGCATCTTCTCATGTGTCTGTTGTCCATTTGTATGTCTTTGTAGAAATGTCTGTTCATGTCTTCTGCCTACTTTTAAATTGGGTTATTTGTTTTTTGGGGTTTTTATTTGCTTTTTATATTTAATATATACCCAAGTATTATAAAATACTGACCTTATCATTAATTTATGCTATTATTTTATATTATTTCATATGGGCTATTATCACTTAAAGTAAGTGAAATTATCTTTTTAAAGTGTTTAGCTTCTGCTGTGTGGCTTTTTATGCTGGGAATACAAAGATGAGTGAGAATTATCTTTATTCTAAATGGCTAACAGCTTAATAGTGTGATTGGAGAGAGGCTCATCAATAATTGTACAGTATAGTAAATGCTAAATTTCATGTAGACATGCCATGTGAAGAACATAAATTTAATAAAACTCTATTCAACAAACATGTATTACTCACATAATATATGTTAGATTTTATGTTAGGCCCATTACTAATTACCAGATAGCATAGAACCTCCTTGTCCAGTAGGGATACAGACAAGATACAAGCTTCAGATTTCAACTTTTGAATGTTGGTAGACACAAACATTTAGACCATAGTGCATCCTTTGACTCCAGGACCTACAAATTCTTTTAAATAAGGCCGCCAAACACATTCAAAGGTTCATGATTTAGTACATGCCCTACCTCCTGAAGTCTGGCACCCCTTCATATTGCCTCCACAATAATGTTTCAGCTGTGTCGTTCCGGTAATCTATGAGATTGACTGCTTCTGGATAGTGTGATTTGTGATAGCATCAACATACCCCATTATCACAGGTCATAGGTTGCACTCTTAAACAATTCTTTCACTGCAAAATGAGTCCCCAGACCATATAATAGGCAGTGGCATTCCATGTCTATAAATAAGTTATTTTGTAATCTCCCAGACTACATTGTTGGCTAAGGCTCTGTAGGCAGGAAAGTCAAATTCGTACTAGGTATATATTCCTATCAGGACAAACCACTGGCATTCTAGGATGGAAGTGGCAGAATTGTGACAGAGGAGTTCATTTCTCACCTCACGGAAAAGTACCCAGGGGTTTCAGCATTAGCCTCCATTGCTAACAAATTACAGCTTTAGTCATTTATGCCTTGATTGACTTTGGTGAGTGGGAATCCGTTATACTGAATCTATGTGTGACCTCTTTATCATACATCATTGGCCACTTCATTCATGTGCTCATGATGCAAGATCCAGAGGGGCCTATTATGAACACTGGCTAAAGTCAACTGGTTGAGTTGTTTTGTCTGCGTAGTTGCTCAGTGCTTCTTCCCCTGCACTCAACATAGGCTATATCCTAACAATGAGTTTGCCTCAATCCCCGAAGTCCTTGATGGATTGTTAAGGTCTGTGTTCTAAGAAAGTTCTCGTGATTGAACACTTTTATACTTTCCAATCTTATGTTCTGACCAAGCACCCTCAAAATCCAATCCCAGGAATAGTCCTCTGGCTCCTAATGGTATATGCTAAATAATTCTTGTGCATACCTTGATGCATAACTTTATTTCCTCATCAGTCCCAGGAGGTCCCCCGCTGGTATATGCTGAAGTTTAATGTTACCAATGGCCTAGCAACCAGGAGAGGCACAGCACTTCAGGGAACTCCTTTTGCCTTAGGGTGGTTTATCTCTCTAACAGATTATTTAACAAGTTTACCACTGGTGAAATTTTCAATAGTTGGGCTACCACCTTGAACCAAGGACTATTGTCTTAGTGCCTATTTCCTTGGACCACTCCTGGCCTGTATCTATTTGGGTCCTCTGAAAAATGGATGCTAAGATACAGGAAATTTATTGGGGCAAAAACTTGTGAAGAATAAAGGGTTGGGAGGTGGAGTAGTCAGAGTCTTTATACCATGACTCAGATCTGAGAGATACAAAAATAAAGAGGGAAATAAGAAATGGGTAAGAAGAGCCTTAAACTGTAGTATACTTATTTAAAAAAAAAAAAAAGTCTCAGCCAGAACTCCTAGTAAAATTGCCCATTTGAGAGATACTACATTGAGTAAGAATCGGCCAACACTGGTAGTATGCTCAGTAATTGGCTAGGAGCAGCCTGGGGAAACATGGTTTCTGTGTAAATGCAGTAGTGGTTCTAAAGGGGCAGAAGCCGACTATCATTCCATCCAAGTTCACCACATCAGTTTCCGTTACAGGAGATCTGAGCAATGTACTTCCATGGCTGCACCTTTATTTCTACATTCAGAAAATACTTCTCTTTTGGAGAAACAGAATTAAATTGAACTTGAAATATGACTCAGAGTTTCCCAGTTGTGCAACAAAAGTCTATTCTGAGAAAAAAATTATATATAAGGGCACTTGTATACCACTGACTAAATGCCCTGTATTTAAGATCAGAAAAAAATTAGATTCTATAATATTCATTGTAAGTAAATAACATAATTCTCTTATAAAGTTGTTAAGTAAGAAGGGACATGTTTTAACAGGGACAATTTTAAAAACAAATATATGATAAGGACACAAAACTATATAAAGTAATCTAAAATATGAAAGATACTACTACCAAATAAAAAAAAAATGCTCATGAATATACTTTCAAGCAAATAACATTGTTTTCAAGTTATCCCAAAAAATGTAAAATAGAAAAAAATATGAAATTCAAAATATATTCAAGTTGTATATATTTTCCCAAATCATCATTTAAAAATCCCTATTCATGGGGTGCCTGGATGGCTCAGTAAATTAAGTATCTGACTTTGGCTTAAGCCATTATCTCAGGGTCTTGTTTTTTTAAGATTTATGTATTTATTTATTTGAAAGAGAGAGAGTAAGAAAGCACAAGAGGGGGCAGGGTCAGAGGGAGAAGCAGACTCCCTGCTGAGCAAGAGTCTGATGCGAGACTCAATCCCAGGACTCCAGGTTCATGACCTGAGCTGAAGGCAGTGGCTTAACCAACTGAGCCACCCAGGCACCCCGTCTCGGGGTATGGAGATCAAGACCTGCATCAAACTCCCTGCTCAGCTCGGAGTCTGCTTGGGATTCCCTCTCTCTCTCCCTCTGCCGCTCCCCTGCTTGTTCTCTCTCCCTCTCTCAAATAAATAAAATCTTTTAAAAAAATAAAAAATAAAATAAAAATCCCTATTCATGACCAGTATTATAAGCAGTCTATCAGAGGCCTGTCCAGAATAAAGAGTCCTTTTAATCTGTGGAATGCAATGGCACATTTTATTCTCAGAACAGAGCTTCTGGCATCAATGACATGTATGGGATCTACTTATTTGAAATAATGGTATGAAAAGAACAGCATAAGGACTATTCAATTATTTAGAAGCATGCCATGTACAGACAGTAAAACACTATTGACATCACCAATAATCAGCTGAGGTCAGAAAGTTCCTTGAAAACCAAATACCAGAGAGATTTCATAACATAATTTTCACATTTTTTTTTAATGAAGGCAAAAGTAGTTAGTCCCACTGAAAAAAACTGCAGTCAGATTTCCTTAAAGTGGAATTTTTTTCTAGTGCTGCAAGTAACAATGTTATAAATTTCAACGTTTACAAAAGTACATCTTTATTTTCAAGTTGAGAGCACATTATATACTGTGATTTATGAAGTTAAAGATAAAAGAACCGTTCTCTTATGAAAAGGTTTCCAATTTCATAGGGAAATTACTACTATTATAATTTATTTGCTGGTAGTAAGATTGCTGTCACAAGTTATTTGAGCTTATTTGCCTTAAAGATGTTGTTGCTATCCTCTGGCATTTATAGAATATAAGACGTCCCTGTAACTAACACTTTTAAGATGTTAGCAGCACTAGCTATTAATTACTTTGCCTATAGTGAATGCATGTAATTCAACTTCTAAAGAATGATGGGCCAGGAGAGAATTAATATTTATTGAGAGCTAACTTTAGGAGTTAGGAGTTGTGCTAAGCTTTTTATGTACAACTTCTTATAAATCTTTACAGCTGCATGAAATAGGTATTATTGCTATTCTAAAGATAGGGAAACAGTGACCCAGAGAGTCTGAGTAAGTAGATCATGCCATATGGCTACTAAAGGGACAAGCTGGACTTGAGGCCTCAGTCATCATTATGCCACATGCCATGCAATTTAGAAATAGAATAGAATATATTTTACCCCCAAATTTTACTGATTATAAAATACTATGTCTTCTTAATAAATCAAATATTAATTGACAACTAAATGCTTAAATATATATTAGACAATGCTGGGACTGTATATAGGATATACAGCAGTGTCATTATCTTTTTTTTTTTTTAAAGATTTTATTTATTTATTTGACAGAGAGAGATCACAAGTATGCAGAGAGGCAGACAGAGAAGGAGAGAGGAAGAAGCAGGCTTGCCACTGAGCAGAGAGCCCGATGCGGGGCTCGATCCCAGGACCTGAGATCATGACCTGAGCTGAAGGCAGAGGCTTTAACCCACTGAGCCACCCAGGCGCCCCAGCAGTGTCATTATCTTCAATGAACATACTCCACTCTTAAATATCAATTCACAGTAGAGATAATTTGAAGAATTGCTACCAAGAAAACCTTTGGACATATCCAAATGTACAAGACCCCGTACTACACTCTACGAAAGGAGGTTTTACAAATCCTTCCATATGTGGTTTTAGCTAAGTTTGCACTTGTAGACATGCAGATATTCCTTGATAATTATATAGAAAAAAGCTGTGCCTCAGTTGTCATATCAACAAAGAAGGAAGAAGCACTAACAGAGAAAACAAAATGAATTATTATGGAAAAACTAGATAATATTCTACATTAATGTATTCACATACCTGCCATGTTTCTGTCAAAATAATGTTAAAATGCTTTCATATGCATTGTTATATTGAGTGATATAATACAAATCCCAGTATCTTCATTGTATATTGAAGTATCAAATAACCAAAATCAAGTCATTCACCAGTTCAAGCTTAATCTCTTGTTAACCCTAGTCTGCGTGGCTCCATAGGTCATATTTCTGTCAATAAATAATACAAATGGCACTTTTAATTGTCAAATTATTTAACAACTCATTTTGTTCAAAAATATCAAGTACAAGCAAGACCAAAACATGAAAAGCATATGACTTAATTGGTTTTTGACAAGAATCAGTGGAGGGAAAAATCTTATGTGTGATACATTGATTTTATGTATGATGAAAATAATAATTTCATGTATACAAAAATGGTGTGCAAATGAAGACTCCCATCATCCTTTATCAGAACATTTAGTACACTTTGTTTTTCATGTCCCTTTCTCTCTTTTCCTTCAGGGGCACTATTTCCTTTTATTCCTTTTATTCATTTTCTATAGTTTCTACTTCTGTGGGTCAGCATTATAAAGCTTGTGTTAGTCCCATGAAAAGGACTTACTTTAAAAAGAAAAACATGCTAGAAGAATAAACACCTGAAAGAAGAAGTTCTCACCTTGGAGGACAAGAAATGTGGGCATTGGCACCTGTTGGGGCCCCTTAAATTATATAGTTTATCACTTAATATGTCTTTATGTAAGGAATTAAATATTACTATCTCCATTTGGTTACTTATGATCTTTATAAGCTACATTGGGACAGTTCTTAAAATCGTGATTTCAATACATTTCATCTGTCAGATTTACATTAGATTTTCTTATACATCTTATGCCCAAGTTATTAAACTTTTCCTATGAAAATTAAACAAAAACAGGCAACCTTTATGTCCAGCTTATTCTCACCACTCCTTTACCACAACAATCATGCATAAACTTTTTGTCCTTTGATCAGCAAAACATATTATTTGTGAAGAAAAGACATGTTTGAGACCTTATTTTTTGGACTTAATTATTGATCATTTTGTTCTTTTTTTAAAATATTTTATTTATTTATATGACAGAGAAAGAGAGCTCAAGTAGGCAGAAAGGCAGGCAGAGGGAGAAGAAGCAGGCTCCCCGCTGAGCAGAGAGCCCAATGCTGGGCTAGTTTCCAGGACCTGGGGATCATAATCTGATACCAGACGTTTAACTGACTGAGCCACCCAGGTACCCATTTTGTTCTTTTTAAGTATCACATCTCCTCTTCTAATTTTTTTTTCCCTGCAAATATATTCTGCATTAGTATTGTTTTATATCTCTGTTCCTTTCATGAATCTCTTTTCTGTTTCCATTTTAACTAGTGCCATTCTGGAAGAAACTTATACCAGTTCACAAGAGCTGTTGTAAAATTTTCAGAAATTTTGCAAGCCAGATGTTAAACATAGTCATCATTAAAGATTAAGTTACATAAACTTACAATTAAATAAATTATATTTACTTAGTAGTAAAGAATTTAACTTTGTTCAAGAAGGTCTGGTCTTTGCCCTTTGCTTCTGGAAGGCAACCAAGCCCTTGGAATGTCTTGCCTGATAGGAATGTCTTTCTTTGCCTTGGGGCAGTATGACTTAGGGTGGGGGCTCTGAGTCACACCAATGTGATTTAATCTGTATGTTCTGAGTCACACCAATAATGTGATGTACAGTGAGGGCTTTGGATCACCCATCTTGATCTCCTTGAGGGGCTGAAAATTAAGATCAGTCTCTTCTGCAGTTAACCGTTTCTACAAGACAGAACCCTTATAAAGACTCTGGATATCCAAGCTCAGTAGAAATTTCCTGTTTGACCCTACTCCCCACGTACTCTCATACATCAATGCTGAGAGAAGCCTGTCCTGACTCCATGAGAAGAGGACAACTGGAAGTTCCACATATGTTATTCTTCAAAATGCTGCCTTATGCATTTCTTCTCTTAGCTGACTTCATCTGTATCTGTTCCCTCTAATAAACCTCAACTGCAAGTATAACAGCTTTTAGTGAGTTCTGTGAGTATTTCTTGCAAATAATTGAACCTCTCAAACTTAAAATTAGTGTCAGAGGTGAAGGTGGACTTTTGTAAATTCTTTCCTCTAACTTCTCAGTTGGATGTTTCAACATTAAACACAAATGTAGTAAGTTCTCACAATTCGTTACTTCCTAATTATTTTACTACATTTTGCTCTGTGGGTTATTTACATGCATTTTATCTGTATGTTTAAAATGTGCTACTGCATATTTTTCCCAAGGTCTGCATTAATTGGCAGTATGTTGGGATTCTTGAAACTGTCCATGATAGGAGTACTTAAACTGTGGAAATCAGCAACCACTATAAATTAAGTCTTGATTATTTGCTTTGTTTATTTTCTAGACTTTCAAAAGTGTTAGAGAAAATGTTAATAATATTAAATTTAAAAGTGTGTGTGTCTATAGCCATCACATTGTGAATAGCACAAAAAAAGGGGAAAATATTTTTACTATATTCAAAAACTACTTTCTGATTCAGCAAAGAACTCTCACACTATTGAAACAAGTGAAGTTCTAAGATACATCTTCATTGTTCCACTTTCAATTTACCAATTCAGGAGAGTATCAACCAGCATTTTTGTAGCAACTCTAACCTTTCATCAGTTGCTACCACGGATTAGCTATGGATACAAAGAGTTCAGCAAAAATCAACAAAAGCATTCTGTGAGAATGGGTTAACTATAAATAATTTTTAGTAATGAGTAATGTGTATCTTATCATTATTTAAAAGCTCTGTTACACATCCTTTTTAGTAAATTTTAGAATAATCTTATATACTTATAGACAAGCATTTTTTAAGAGAGTCTGTTAAACATTTACCAGTACATCAGTGAGTTAAACTATTGGAATTCTCTAAAGTTACTATTTGTACAATTTCTTTTCTCTTTGTATTCACTTTCTATGAGTAGTCTAATGACTTTTACTAAAATTTTCATGTTGACTCTTCCAAAAATTGGAATATCCTATCCTGGTTTCTTCTTTCCTGAACTTCGGTGCATTTCTGACTTTCTGCATTTTGTTTACACAAGAGCCTCGCTCAGAGGCTCAAAATTTGATCTTACAATTGTTTTATCATTGCTAACAACAAAACTGTTTCCCAAAATTGATCATCCTAAGTTCTCTACCTCAGTGAGTGACATCATTGAAAAGCAATTTAAGCTTTATAGTTTACATGGTACATGAGACCTTGTCTTAAATGGCTTCAGTTTCATCATTCAGTCAATCCTGATGTGCTTCATTTTTGTAATTTAAGTTTTACAACAGAAAGCTATTCTTTACTTCTTCTTCATCCCCCATCTGCTAGGTTTTCAACCAAACAATAGTAGATTTACCAAATCAAAATTTCTTGAATATGTGATCTCCTCTGGCCTTCCTTGCTCTAGTTAAATGCTTGGTCTCTGCCTTTGCTTACTGAAAGAAATCTCTCATTTATAATCAGTTTCTACAAAGCTTCAGTGATCTACCTAGAACAGTTGAATAATATCTGATCCTACCACTTGCCTTCTCATGAACTCCCCTCTCTTCATTCCCCATGCTGAGAAGACATAGCTCCTTGTGGTATACAAGATCATCCTTGATACGGCTCAAAACTATCACTCAGTGCAGCCTGATTCATATTTTATGCTCCAGCCAGACTAAATTGTTTCTAATCTCTCCATAAATAATTCTGTCAGTACTATATTTCATGTGGCTGCTTCTTCTTTCTGGAATGTTCTTTCTTCCATCCTCTTCTAATTTAACCTTCAATATTTTCATGAAGGATCTTCTTCCTTGAGAATTGTTTGGGAGATCCCCATACAGAGAACCTTTGTGTCTATGGACCCTTGTGCCCACCGTGGTACTTAATACCTGTGAACTTCCACATTACATTGTCGTTATATCATTATGTCATTATCACTGTTGTTATTACATTTATGTCAAATGTATCCCTCTCCAGAATTTCAATTGTTTTTAAAGATCTTTTATTTGTTTATTTGACAGAGGGATCATAAGTAGGCAGAGAAGCAGGTTGGGGGTGGGGGAGAAGGCTCCCTGCTGAGCAGAGAGCCAGATGTGGGACTCAATCCCAGGACCCTGAGATCACGACCTGAGCCAAAGGCAGTGGCTTAACCCACTGAGCCACC
Organism: Martes martes; assembly: GCF_963455335.1. Classification (NCBI taxonomy): domain Eukaryota; kingdom Metazoa; phylum Chordata; class Mammalia; order Carnivora; family Mustelidae; genus Martes; species Martes martes. Next base: position 43,391,523 of record NC_137895.1, on the reverse strand, counting down.
CAGGTGCTCCAGAACTTCAATATTTTGAGGGTAAGGGTCTCTTTGAGTCCCCAAAGCTTATCTCAATCACTGTTTCAAAGGAAGTTTTTAGTACCCTTTGTTTAACTAAAGTGTTGAAAACATACTATTTTCTACTTCTCTTAAAACTATTACTACTTGTTTTATGTTGTTGGTGGTTTTTAATTAATACACCCATTTATTTTGAAATCTACCTGAACATATCCACTAATGAAGTTTTTTTTCTACTGTGTTTTACAATTTCTCACTTCCACTTTCCTTTCTCTTGCTAGCTTTTGTTTAGAATGTTTGATATCTGCCACTTTGTAGTGATGAATTGAAAAAAAAATTACAGCTATTTAAATATATATTGTGATTGTTTTCTTTTTTAAAATCTCACATTTTTAAAAATGTCAAGAGATTTATATATTGAAGAGATTAAGGCATATGAATATAACACATAAATTGTCAACACACTGAAAAACTTTAGCATCCTTAAAGAATATTAAAATAAAATATTCATGTAGCTTAATCAGGTACTTAACACATTCAAGTAAAACCTTACAAATTGCACTAAAACTTAGTTCAAGTAAGCTTGAATTATTTCAGTATTTTAAATCATGGACAATCTTAGACTTAGATACTCTATTTAAGAAGATTCACTCTCAAAACACACATACACACAGGCACACACACATTATTGTCATGATTTCTTTAGTTGAAAACCTCTCAGATAATTGCTTTTGACACTATTGCTCTTCCACACTCCCAGAACATTTACAATTGAATACTCCAAATTGCTGGGAAAAAATACCTCATTGAAGTGCAATTTCCAGTGATAATATTTGAAATAAAATTAGTTTCAATCTTAGATCCCAATGACCTTGAATCTACTTCTTCATACTAGAGTTTGGTAGCCATATCAGAGCATATGGTTAAGCCTTCACCATTCAAATATACTTGATTGGCCATGCAAGCAAGTGTTCTCTGCAGAAGTTTATGAGTAATCATAATAAAAAACACCGTGATTTTAGCAGCAAAGAATTTGAAAGAGAAAGCAAATGAGACACAAAACATTTAAGAAGAGTTAATACAAAAAACACCAAGTAATCAATACAGCTAAAGTAAAAAACCTATCCCTAAAAGTCAAATCTAATTTCTCACTCTGACTTTTTAAAAAAATTAGATGTTCTTGATCTAAAGCGATTTTAAAGTTCATCTAGGATTTGACTATAATGAAAAATTCTAATTACACTAATTCAAATATTAATTAGTTATATGCCTTATAATAGGTGAGTGGTATTAGCCCTATTTTATTATTCCAGTTATTTATTGTTGAGGAACAAACCAACCGAAAACCTTAGTGGCATAAATGATTAACTTTATTATCCTCTACACCTTTTAAGTCAAGAAGTCAGACAGAGAACAAAAGGGATAATTTGTTTCTGATCTGCAAGGACTGAGGTCTCAACTGGAAAGACTGAAAAACTGGGGACAGGAATCGTATGTAGTAGCATTCACCTACATGTCTGACGGCTGATGCTATCTGTTGGCTGAGATCTCATCTGATGTTGAAGACCAGAACAATGGCATGTGTCCTCTTCATGTGGTCTGGGCTTTATCACAGCGTAGTGAAGGCTCCAAGATCAGGCACCTCAGGATGACCAGGCAGAAGTTACATCATCTTTCAAGACCTCTTTTTGGTTACTTTCACTATAAGCACATGTCCAAAGCACAGACTCAAAGGGAGACAACATCAGCCTTATTCTCATGGAGAAACTGTCAACATCCTATTGGATGAAGAACGTATGAAAAAGGAGAGCACGTTGCAACTATTTTGGGCGATACACTCTGCCTGATTTACTAAGAAAGAGAGAGGAAATAAGCAGTGCACTTTCAAGTAGTTTTTTTAAAGTAAATGCATGCAGATAAAACGAACATAACTGGATTGTACTTTTCTTAAGGCTTTTGTTCTTAATCTGAGTTGAAGCCAATGTGAATTTTAGAGATCAGTGCAAAACAAAACAAATGAATCTATGATAAACAAGAAGCAATGCTAGGTAGTGGTGAAAGGCCTAGGCTCTGACACCAGATGTCTGAGATCCAGCCCCGGTGCCAGCACTCTCTAGCTGTTGGACCTCAGGCAAGTTCTCCTTCCTATGCCCTCAGTTTCATTTTCTGAGGGGTTATGATAATGTCTAAGAATTCATGGCCGTTTGTTAAGTTAATTTTGTATGGAATAGTGCCTGAAATGTCATAAGCACTATAATCTAGAAAATTAAAAATCTTACATGAATACCTGTAAATCCAATTAGCAAAAACCTGAGACATACTTGTGTTTATAATCTTATGCACTATTTTCTCTGTTCAAATCACTTCCCAGTAGTGCAAACTGGGCATCCTGGTTTAGCAAAGCTGTCATCAATAGCAAATTCTACAGAGATCTCCCCAAAGTAGATATATTGTAACTAATAAGTTAGCTAAAACACTTACAGGGATAGAAATAGTTAAACAGAGCACAGTCGTGTCTAGCCTGATTTCTCCGATATAGTTCATAAGTATGCATGTGGAAGTAAGAGGGAGATCATCTATTTATTCTCCTCTAAGGTAGTGACAAGAATTCCTCTACTGGTGAATTTGCAATTAAAATATTCTCTATCCCAGGCACAAATATTCAGCTTTATCTGCTGTCTGCACTCTGTCCATTACATAAACCTTGCAGAAATAAATGACATTCCTTTGTGCCACCATTCCTACCACATAAATTGTCATTTTAAATGGCAAGAGATTAAGAAACCTCTGAATAGCGAGTTTTCTGATATTTCCAGGGTAAATAAATTGCAGTGAGAAAAATTAATTCCTTTATCAAAGGAATGTTATCGATAATCTTGCCTAAATTGAGAGCAATGTCATCCATGGAACTACACACAAACATTACATAATATGTTTAGGATTCAAAATCCTACCAACTAATATTTGGCATAAGCATTTCTTGTCAAAGGAGAAAGGAAGGGATTCATCTCAGTGATATATAAAAATGAAACTAAGACAGAGCTGTAGGAGGGAGAAGAATATATATATTTTTTTAAATGTTGATCTGTATGGACTCAAACATGCAAAGGCAAGCAAGAAGAATAGTTTTTAACAGAAATACATAGGCTCTCAGAAAATACTAATTTCTTTAAGAAATAAATACACAAGAGGGATTTATAATGAGCCAGACATTAACAAGACACTGAATATAATGGCAAACTAAAACTTACATGGTCTCTACCTTCATGGAGCACACAGTTCAGTGAGAAAGGCATTTAATAATCAAATAATCACATGAATCATCACAGAACTGCAGATCTAGTAAAAATTACAAAGTCATTTTAATAGGAGGATTTGCTCTAGTGAGGGATGTTAGGAAACTAAGTAAAATTAACTTGGGAAATGAGATGTGGGAGACTGGGTTGCTCCAGCAGAGGGATGGCATGCTTAGAAGCCCCAGGAATGGAGGGAGTTGGGTGTGCTGAGGACCTGGGATTGCCTGGGAGCAGTGAGTTAGGAGAGGGGGAAAGTGTAGGCTGACAGATGCTGACAGGCAAGAAGGTGCCAGATTGTGCTGGTAGTTGCTATTTACATAATTTCCTTGATGTCACTAAATTTATTTCTTTGATGATGGTGAACTCTGTAGTGCCTTTAGAACAGTGTTAAAAGTATTTCCCTAGAAACTGAAGTTCATGTTAAGGATTCTTTTTTGCTTCTCCTTAAAAGAGTTGAAAGTCTTTAAAGCATTTTAAGCAAAACAGATTACATATCCAGACTTGGATTTTGAAAATTCACCCTGCCCTTTAGATAGCAGGGAACAAGAGTAGATGTGAGGAAACCAGCAATGAGATTATTATAATAAAACATGAAGAAGTAAATTAAACTAGTTTTTTTGATAGTTGAGACAGAACGACATGCATCCAGAATTATATTATCTTTCCCTAAGACTTTTTCCTAATGGCGCTGTTATTCACCTGGGTACCAAGGAAGGCCAAAGTCTTTATAAACTCTGCTCTTGTCCTTCATTTCCAATAGTCAGTGGCCTCTTAGAGAGCTCTCAAATCATCTGTGTTCATGCCTTCATCAGTTAATGACCACACTTGCTGTGAGTTTCCTCTAATTTTGCATCTTCGTACAAGAATGAAGCTTGGAGAGGGATGTGGAATTTGCAAGACAATTGGACAATTCCTCAAATGGCTTTGTATGATCGGAGCTTTGTGTGATGGAACTTTTGTATGGTGCAACTTCTCACTAATAGTTCCAGATTTGGGCTGAAGTAATCAACCCAAAATGGTGTTACTACATCCAAACAAGAAAAATTACTAATGAAGAGATGAGAAGCCAATGATGTTCTGAGAGAAGAGTGGACAGACATATAGCAGTTTGGAGCTTTGATTGGAAAGTAAGTTTATGAGTCAGAGCTCTTTTGAGTCCAAGAAACTGAAACACAACTCAGTCTGGCTTATTTACCAAAAGGAATTTTCATATACTAGAAACTCTATAACTAGATGGGCTTTAGACATGGCTCTATTGAGGTTGTAAAACTAAGTCTTTAAGAAATAATATCTCCCCATCATCTGTTTCCTTCCATATTGGCTTGAATCTGAGAAGGCTGGCCCCGACAAAGTATCAAAGATAGTCAGTATCAAATAAAGACTTGCATTTTATGATTGGTTAAACTCAGAGAAAAAGAACATGTTTCTTTTCTGATAGTACCTTGCAAAATTCCTAAGGCTAATTATTCTTGGCTTGGAACAGATCACACATACATCCTTGAATCAGTTACTGTGAATCTAATTGACCAGACCTGCAAGCCAAACCATCAATACATGAATTTAGAATGAAGGAGTAGCACATACCCAGAGAAAAGAATTGAGTTGTTTTTATCAGCAAAAGGGAATATAGAAAGACAAAACTAACTTGAGTCCACTACAGGAAAAAAAAAAAAAAAAAAAGCATAAATAAACCCATTGATGGCAGAGCAGTAACAGCTTTGCTCTCCTCATTTGTAAATAGAAAGGTAACTGAATCATTTTGAGTTCAGTCATGGAAATGAAATGGACAGTTAAATAATGTCCCTCTCTCTAAGATTCTCTACCTAAGAAATCCTCTCCTCAGGCAGAGCTGTATTATAAAATAGAGATAGATCATATCAGTGCTATTTTTAACATACACAATGACATGTAAGTCCTCTTATGACAGAGTCTCAACATTACTTTCACCCAAACTCTTGTTTAATAAAGTGCATTTAGGTTTCAAATAAATGTGGGTTTATTTTTCCCCCCTACTTGGCTAATCAACCTAAAGATCGTTTTCAGTGAACGCTATTAATTTCCAATGCAACATAGGTATGTCAAATCTAAGATTTTGGGGGCTGAATAGGAAAAATATTAGGAAACCTATTAAACATTACTAAGTCAAGGGACTAAGGAGAGAATCTCATCATAATAGCTCTCTTTAAACTCTGATGCTCCTTTTCCTTGAAATATAGCTTTAGGTCTAACCAAGTAATTCTAAGCCAAGAGAACACAAAAGAACCCTCTGATCTAGTTCATCAATGCCTTCACAAACACCCAAACACTTCACTTCCTCACCAAATAACAAAATAGGCCCAAAGAAATACTTAATTTGATTAGGCTTCCCCCTGTCAAGAATGAGCAGTAATAACCTTGTAATAACTTCTATAATACTTCTGTTCTGCCAATCATTATACCTTCCTTCATTCTTATTAGTAACTAATGAATTACTTTTGTCATTACTATTAACAACCGCATTTTTAGGAAACTTTCAATAACCCCATTTATACAAGAAAAATTAGGAGTGACTTAAATTTGCACAGAACTCCTAGTTAGACTTCTATAAAAGAACATATTTTTCTGGTTTTAATTGCCTTTTAATCTACCTCCTCTACTATACTGCATGTTCTTTCAGATAAAGGGCCCATTTTTTTATTCCCAGAACCTTGAAAGATATATACTCAATATATCTTTTGGATGGATAAATGAATGGATGATAGATGATAGATTGATGATGCAGTGGATGTTGTGATTGCCCTTTTTGCCTTCCTTTACAAGATATGCCACAGTGCTTCCATTTCACACTGTTGAAAGTGTTGGCTCAGATAACATTTCATAGCTACCTTTTCTCTTGAGAATTGTTGATTTGTTTCTATGCCCTTCAAATCTCAGACTTTGGCCAATGATTTACTGGTATGCAATAATTGCCTCAAGGTAAGATTAAGTCTATGGTGCAGTTTGTGCTACAGAACATCCCTCATGGATCAAACTGAAGTGAGTCTCCAGGACAGCTACAACCATGCTTAGATTTCTCCCTGTTTCGACCTGATTCCCTACTTTCCTTTTCCTGAGAGCACCCTCAAAAGAAATTGTTTGTACAAGAATTCCTCATGTCTGATTCTGCTTCTAGGGAACCTGTCCTAAAATAGATGAATGAATGAAGATAAAGAACCAATCTCACCATACATGTGCAGTACTGCACTTCATACACACACGCACACACATAGGCCTCTTAATCCCTTTTCAGTATCAGAGTGTTGATCTATAAATTTCCATATAATCAGTGAAATTATTGTTCAACAGATCCCTCTAACCAAAAGAAAGTATTTGTGTTACAAAGTGAAAAGTATATACAATAATATGTAGTAAATATAAACATCAAGAAAGTGAAGTCCTAAAAAATTATTCCACATATCTGGGTAATCTTTCTCCTGTAATAGAAGGTAATTCTTATTGTCTATTAGATAAATTTCAATAACCTTTGGTACTGCAGAAGGATATGAAGGCTAAGAAATATTGAACCACAGAAGAAAGCCTAAGACTTCCAATGGCAGAAACACAATTCCAGTGGGAAATATCACTTAGTGTGCTATCTAGGTCAGGTTTTTCCAAAATAAATTGATGAGATGCAAATCTGAATGCAGGAATTTGGGGGGATGTGCTCTCAGGAACACTGCCTGGAAAGGAGAGAAGAAAAAGAATTGAGCAGATGGAGAAATTGTACCACGGATACAACTGAGACAGAAGTCTCACGCAATCCCATGGGTACACTGAAACAGAAAGGGTTCTCAGTGGAAATGTAATGAATAGAGAGAAAGGGTGGCAATTTCATCCCCCAGCATGGACCAATCATAGTATGTGGGCTACTCCCAGAGAAGAGGTATGATCTTGGACGAGGCTATTCCCAATTGCAGGAAGGGATTCTGCTAAAAGCCTTTGGATGCCTACATTCTAGCAGCTGGAGGATCTGGACAGCACCCAAAAATTTCCACCACATCTAGTTGTGTGTGTGTGTGTGAGAGAGAGAGAGAGAGAGAGAGAGACCTGTGTATTCCAATGTCCTAGCCTTCCCTGTTAAAAAGACAGATACATCTTTTTCTGTATGCCTGCTTCTGCAACACACATACTCAAAATCAAAACCTTCTCAAGGGACTAAAATCAAAGCAGCCTTTGTACAATAATGGTGTTGTTATTCTCACAGCTTTATCCCATAGGGACATTTACAACCTCCTTTAGTAAAATTCTCACTATAACTGGAACAGCGGAGGAGCATGTTTTCTACCAGATTGGTGTAATCCTTTTTCATCAGAAGTTATTAAGATTTGCCTAACTCGGTCTTGCATTTTAAACCTTGTTTGATTTTCAGCTAGAAATATCAAACCATTTCAAAAGCAGTCTCCATAAAGAATCAAAATAATGTCTGGTGACAAGCTAACAGGTTCATGCAAAATCCCAGTTTTACACAGGGTGAAAAATAAATAAACTAAATTCCTCTTATTAAGGTTTTTGTGCAGAATGAATATATTAAAATTATATAAAAACTTTTCCCACTGACTAGAGATTGAAAATCCCCAGGAAATGAATAATATGATTTGTAAAGTTTTAACAAAAATATCCTAAATGTTCACAACCTAACATTAGCTATAATTGAATTTAGTTATTTTTACCTGCAATATGTGTCTCTAAAATTTAAATAATTTATTACAACTAAGTAACATTTGTGTCATCCACCATATAATCTCACTAGAAAGTTATTTTCATATATTACTTCTAGGTTTGTACATTCCCTTCTCACAGAACTTCTGGTGCATGAAACTGAATTTTCTCTGAAGGTTACATTCTCTGAGGACAAATTATATGTTTATGGCATTGATTGTGGTGATGGTATCACAGATATAAATTTACCTCCATCATTTAATTGTATACATTAAGTATGTATACATTTTACATGTCTATCATTCCTCAATAAAAAATTTTTTTAAAGAAACGATTTAAGCTCCATACAAGCAGAGAATCTCTGTTTTGCCACTGCATTCCCAGTAGTCTCCCCAGTAACCCCTTACCAGGCAGAACAATTAAAATTGGAGGGGGAGGCAAACCATGAGAGACTGTGGACTCTGAGAAACAAACTGAGGGTTTTGGAGGGGAGGGAGATGGGAGGTTGGGTAAGCCTGATGGTGACTATTTTGGAAGGCGCGTATTGCATGGAGCACTGGGTGTACTGCCTAAACAATGAATGCTGGAACACTGGAAAGAAATAAAATAAAATGGAAAAAAAAGAACAATTGTTTTGTTTTCTTTTGTTCTGTTTTTTCAGTAAGCACCACACCCGGCATGGAGCCCAACTCAGGACTTGAAACTCACAATCCTGAGATCAAGACCTTGAGCTGAGATCAAGAGTTGGATGCTTAACCAACTGAGCCACCCAGGTGCCTCCAGAATAGTTTTTATCTGAGGATGCAAGGCCACAGGATAAGAGTTTAAATGCATTAAAAGAAAGAAAATTATCTGAATGACACATAAAGCATGAGGCAAGATTATTGGAACACGTTGATAAATGTATTTACTATAATAAATATACTCAAAATGACAAGAGAGGATATTCATAAAGCAGAACAGGAGGAAGAAGTCATTCAAATATACAAGTAAAATGTGAGTTATATACATTATGATGATTGAAAAAAGATGTGTGAAATGTGAAAAAAATATTTGTGGAAAAAAAGATGTGATGTAACAGAAGAAAAATTAGCAAGCAGGATGATCATTGTGGATTACTCTCCAAGAAGGCAAATGAAAAGGATAGAAAAATATGTGGTATAAAAATAAAGCATAAGAGATATATAAAATAAAAGCAAAAGTAAGTAGAGGCCAATATACAGAGAACGTAAGTTACTGAAGAAGAGAAAGAAAATAAATACAGACACAGGTATATGCTTAAATACATACTCATAGGAGGAGATATTTGAGAAAATGACAATGAATTTCAGATAATTAAAGCAAGATTGAATACCTCAGTTTGAAATGACTCATAGAGTACAATGCATTTTACATAAAGAAAAACTAATATACCCTTATAACCTTAAAATGAAATAAAAGCTTCCAGAAAAGCTCTTACATGGTAGTAAGACTCAGACTGGCATCAGAATTCTCAATAGCAATACCAGATATAAAAAAAATTGAGTAACAATTTTAAAGTGGTTGATGGAAAATATCTTTGAACCTAGAATTATATATCGAGCTACATTTAATTTAAGTGGTAGGTATATGAGAGCCCAGAAAATTATCCACTCAAAGACCCACATTGAGAACAACACTCTTGGAGGAATAAGAAAATAAATATATCAGGAAAATATTGTAGAAAATAAGAAAAGTAAAAATGATTAATTTTATAAAGCATATTGCTGTTTAAAGAGTCAAGTAACTAAACACACATACACACATGCACACACACACAAAATATGTTCAGAGAAATGCAGAAATAAACTTCTAGACAAACAAGGTGAGAGATGAGGAAAATGGAAGAGCTGTAAAATTAAACTGATGGGATCCTTCTAGGGAAACAGGAAGGTGGCAGAATATGACACAAGTAGATGATAGATATGAAGTGCCTTTTATGCCATGCTAAACAATATTGCTTTTTACCAGAAGCCATGGGAAGATTTAAGTAGAAAAATATTATTACGGTATAGACATTTTCTTTTTTTTTTTAATTTTATTTATTTATTTGTCAGAGAGAGAGTGGGAGAGAGAGTGAGCGAGCATAGGCAGAGGCAGAGGGAGAAACAGGCTCCCTGCCAAGCAGGGAGCCCGATGTGGGACTCGATCCCAGGACGCCAGGATCATGACCTGAGTCGAAGGCAGCTGCTTAACCAACTGAGCCACCCAGGCGTCCCTAGACATTTTCAATTGATAATTCTTTCAGTAATCAGGATGGGATTAGTTTTAGTGTAGGAGGCTATAGTGAGATTAGAGTTAAGCCCACTTATTGCATTGTATCATATTGTATCATATATTATTTTTACATTATGATATTATTTTTATATGTTATACTAGCTTTGTTGGTTGACATGGCCAAAACTAGAGCAAGGGTGGTGAAAAAAAGTTGAGTAGGTAGCCTTGGAGACCAGTTGATTTAATAAGTGCATGTATGCTAAAGATACTGACAAAGTCAGGTTAACATGAGAGGAGAAGGTGTAGGGGAAAACATATCGAGTTCTTATTTTGTACTTTGTGCTTACAATACCTGTGGGAAATTCAAATCAACTGTTCAGTAAACGATGAAATAAGGCATAGCAGAGTGGTGCAGATGTTAATTGTAGGTTTAAAAACATTAAGGCACAGTGGATAGTTACTATGGAGATTGGTCAGTATGTAATGTGAAGTAGGGGGGAAGAGAGCTACTGATGGAGGCCTAGGGAATGTGTGCCTTCAGGATGGAAGTGGAGGTGGAACCATATGTATCACAACATCTACCCCCACTGAAAAGCAAACTCTGTGAGCCAGGAACTTTATCAGTTTTACTTTCTAGAATCGAGAACAATGCCTGATACCATAGCTTTTCAATTTATCCATATGTTGTCTAAGGATAAATAAATAAAGTCATATCCCAATAAGAAATTTTCAGAAATACAGATTTTATATTAACAGATATGTGATAGATGCATTTTTTGCCTTTTTTTTTCCATTTCAACCTTCAGTAATACACACCTTTATAATACAGATACATAAAAGAGGCATCTTTAATTTTCTCCTTTTCCTTTGATATTAGACAAGCCATTATGAATACAAAGGGACTTTTTTTTCTTTATGTAAAATGCATAGGAATATTGAATGTTGAGAAGTGGATTACTTATGGGGGACATTCTTAGTTTGGAAGCAAAAAGCAAAAGATGAATCAAAGCCTTCTACCCCATACCAGAGCTCATCTAATTTAATTTTTGTTAAAAGCTTCTTTTACACTAAACTAAGTTATTTGGTTAGTTTTGTAATTCTCCCTCCCTGTGCAAATAAGAATATAGCATTTTCCTAAAGGGATGTAGACCACAATTAAAACAAACCTTCTCTTACAATAACCTGGGACAAATAATGTGAAAAGGACATCCTAAAGTATATACTATAAATCTTTAGCCAATATAGAAACAGAAAATATAAATAAGGTTAGATATGCCAAGCAAACTAATAAGTAGTCCCTTCTGAGCTATTTTATAGTGTTTTTTAATCTGCTGATGTTAGTAGGGATTTTATACATACATGTTTTTAAAAATAAAAATAAAACCAATTGATATCAAGGCATCAATTTAACTCAGTGGGATGAGAATCTTGGATATTTTTTTTACTAGGGTTTCAAATAACTGTCCAATTTTCCCAGCACCATTTATTGAAGAGACTGTCTTTTTTCCACTGTATATTTTTTCCTGCCTTGTCAAAGATTATTTGACCATAGAGTTGAGGGTCCATATCTGAGTTCTCTACTCTGTTCCACTGGTCTATGTGTTTGTTTTTGTGCCAGTACCATGCTGTCTTGGTGATCTCAGCTGGAAATCAGGCAATGTGATGCCCCCAGTTTTGCTTTTCTTTTTCAACATCTCCTTAGCAATTCGGGGTCTCTCCTGGTTCCATACAAATCTTAGGATTGTTTGTTCCAGCTCTTTGAAAAATGCCAGTGGGATTTTGATTGGGACGACATTGAAAGTATAGATTGCTCTAGGCATTATAGACATTTTAACAGTGTTTATTCTTCCGATCCATGAGCATGGAATGGTCTTCCATCTTTTTGTGTCTTCTTCAGTTTCTTTCATAAGTGTTCTGTAGTTCCTCGAGTATAGATCCTTTACCTCTTTGGTTAGGTTTATTCCCAGGTATCTTATGGTTCTTGGTGCTTTAGTAAATGGAATCAATTCTCTAATTTCCCTTCCTGTATTTTCATTGTTAGTGTATAAGGAAGCAACCAATTTCTGTACATTGATTTTGTATCCTTCCACATTACTGAATTGCTGTATCAGTTCCAGTAGTTTGGGGGTGGAGTCTTTGGGTTTTCCATATAAAATATCATATCATCTGTGAAGAGAGAGAGCTTGACTTCTTCATTGCCAATTTATTTCTTTTTGTTGTCTGATTGCTTTTCCTAGGACTTCTAGTACTATGTTGAACAAGAGTGGAGAGAGTGGACATCCTTGTCATGTTCCTGATCTCAAAAGGAAGGCTGTCAGCTTTTTCCCATTGATGATGATATTTGCTGTGAGTTTTCATAGATAGATTTTATGAAGTTGAGGAATGTTCCCTCTATCCCTATACTTCGAATCGTTTTAATTGGGAATGGATGCTGTATCTTGTCAAATGCTTTTTCTGCATCAATTGAGAGGACCTTGTGGTTCTTCTCTCTTCTCTTATTGATTTGTTCTATGACATTGATTGATTTGCAAATGTTGAACCACCCCTGCATCCCATGGATAAATCCCACCCGGTCATGATGGATAATCTTTTTTTTTTTTTTTATGGTGGATAATCTTTTTAATGTACTGTTGGATCCTATTAACTAGGATCTTGTTAAGAATCTTAGCATCCATATTCATCAGGGATATTGGTCTGGTTTGGGGATCAGGGCAATGTTGGCTTTATAAAAAGAGTCTGGAAGTTTTCCTTCTGTTTGTATTTTTTGATACAGCTTCAGGAGAACAGGTATTATTTCTTCTTTGAATGTTTGGTAGAATTCTTCAGGGAATCTGTCAGGTCCTGGGCTCTTGTTTTTTGGGGGGAGGTTTTTGGTCACTGCTTCAATCTTGTTACTAGATATTAGTCTATTCAGGTTGTCAATTTCTTCCTGATTCAGTTTTGGAAATTTATAGGTTTCCAAGAATGTATCCATTTCATCTAGGTTGCTTAACTTATTGGCATTTAACTGTTGATAATAATTTCTGATGATTGTTTTTATTTCCTTGGTGTTAGTCGTGATCTTTTCCTTTCCATTCATAATTTTACTTGTAAGAGATAACTGGCCCCCAGGTTTAAAAAAATGAATATTTAAGATAGCATAGAAGTGGGCAATGTTTTTGTTCTCTTAAGTGTATTAAACAAGTATTTCAGGACTACTATATTGTCTATATAACTAAAGTGATATTTAATATTATTTAATGACTTAGCAAGGTACTCGTTTAAAATACAGAGCTGTTCTAAAAGGTTAATCTTTACCTATATGTTATAAGCTGTTACATGGATTATACTGGGAGAAAAGGGCAGAGTTTGCACTGATATATATGCCTTAAGGTGCTCAATGTTGCTTCAAGACACAACCAGAAATGGTATAAATCCTCAAAAGAGGTGGAAGGATAACTTCCAATGAACTTAATTGCAAATATTAATAAAACAGAAGCATTTACTCTAAATACTCAGAACTGATCTCTTCCTCTTGCATGCACTCTCATATACTGCATATGGTATATTTTCAGCTGTGGGAAAGATTGGGAGAAAAAAATTGGTACCAAAAATATGATCGCAATACTTTACCGTCCTTCAGAGGTCCTGTGAGAAAGCATGGAGCAAGGATAATAATTATGCATTTAAAATGAACTGCAAACTTCACAAGTGATGAAATGGTGAAATAAATTGCTGGTACTTTAATCCAGACACATTTAGATTAACAGGATGTCTATAAGACAGTTTGATAAATGCCTTGTTCTTATGCAGTACAGTGCTGCCCAAAATTCAGGAGCCTTTTCCACTAGTCCCCTGTTTATTAATTGACTGGTATCTGCACATGTATTAGAACCATGCTATGAAGTTAATAAAATCTCATTCAGACGTCCAGAAAAATGTGGTTGGATAATTCAGAGATTTAAAATTCTGTAACAGGGATATAGTAAAAGCAATGGCCATGCTATAGTTTTTATTGATAATTTTAAAATGGAAAATAGTTTTCCTCTAACTAAAAGATGTGTCCTCTGCATCAGAGGTAATAATAACTTAACTAGAATAATTGAAACATTAAATCAGCTTTTCATTAGGTTTTATTTCTTTTTTCTAAGTCAAAATATTATATCAAATTTAGGCATATCATATTTCAAGTAACATTTTTGCTCTAGACATTTTACCATTTAACAAGAATGAAAAGTTTATATGAATTTTAACAATATTTTCTTAAAATTTCCTTTACAAGTCGACAAAAATCTGCATTTCCACAAAATTATTCTAAGACTAATAAACATCTTCAGTTGTTGTGCATTGTAGACAAATAATTAACAAATCATCTTAAATTATCAGAGGCTACCTGTGATAGAGTAAGGAAAGAAATTCTCTTTGGTTCAGATGCCAAGTATATAGCCCTATTCCACACCCACTTCATACCAACCACTAAATGGAGATTAATTTCCATTTCTGTAATTTCTATTTCATTTTCTGTATCTGTAAAACAGAGATCCCAGTATGTTGCATATAATAATTACTCCATTATTTTATTTATTGTGTTTGTTTATTAGTTTCCACCAAAGTGAAAAAAAAATTATTTTTAAACGAAGAGCTCTATATTTATTGTCTTACTGAAAAGCATAATAATTCTGTCTTCAAAGAAAGAGGGGAAGAATCCTCTTTGTAAGGAATAAGAAGCTAGTTTAAGTTCTCTTTTTTCCCTAAATGGAACAAGACATGCTTCTTATCCCCACTTCTCACATCCTCTGCCTGAGAAACACAAATTTCTCTTCTGTTTTCCAATAGCACTATATCCTAAGGAATAAGATGCAACTTACAAATAAAATGTCCCTTGTCTAACTTCTGAAAAACAACCTACCTGAGATTTTTAGAAATCCTTTTAAAAAATTAGCTATATAGCATATCAGAACTAATGATCCATTAGGATTTGAGCCTCACTCTGTCACCTGGATAGGTTAGCAGGTGAAGAGGTCATACTGAGTGCCTTGGCTCTTTTATTTTAATGGTTGTCATTGAAGCTCATTAACATTGTCAACTTTATAATTACAATAACTGATAATTTATCAAAAATATGATTTGGGAACATTACTTTCTCTAAAACAAAGAAAAAGAAAAGAAAGAAAAGAAAGAAAACTGAGACAATTACTTCAGAAAAAAGATAGGTGGTCAATTTTCTAAATGTTCTTGATACTAAAGGAATGATTTTCATTTGCATTAATACTTTTTACCAGTATTTGATCCTTTACCTTTCTTCTACATTTTAGCTTCTGTGGGACAAATTTGGGCTGAGCAGAAACAATGACCAGGCACATGATCTCTGCATATCATGTTATTTTACGAGTGTACTTGTTCCTTGAAAGGAAACACACTCTGAACAAGGTCAAAAGTAAGCCTTGGAGGCATTTTCAGAATTGTGTATCTTTTGCTCTTACTGCCCACATAGCTGTGGATTATACTTAGCCCTCACTTGTTTCTATCCCCACCCTTATCTCTCTGACTTTGTCTGGTATCTGCTGTTCTCTTTCTCCTAGGCTGCAGCCATGTATCCTTATTATTCAGCCCTATAATTCAGCCTATAAGGATAGGCTAGAGTAGCTCACCTCAGGCCTTTGAACTTGGAATGTCATGTCGGGAAAAACCTTTGTCTCTTACCGTATTTCAGCAGCTCATTTTCAAGTCTGCTCAAATGTCACTTTCTCAAGGAAGTTACTCTGACAATCTTATTTAAACCATAACTTCCCAACCTACTTCCATTCCTGAGCCCCTGTATCCTACTCTGTGCTGTCTTCCATAGCCCTCAGCACATTCTAGCTTACTAGAAATTTATTTTTGATTGTACTTATTGTTTATTATCTATTGGATAGGGCTAGATTATCTATTTGATATACCTACCTAATGTGTCCCAAGTTCCAGAAAAAGGCCTGGCACATACTCAATGTTCAAAATCATATTACTGAATGAATTAATTAAATTATAGACAGTTATCTAGTTAAAGTAGGCACTTAAACTCAAGACTACAATATGAATACATCTTAAAATAAGTCACAAAATACTAAAACGTTTAGAATGTTTCAATCAAATGTGATTATAGTTGCCACTCATCCCCCTTGCTCATTTTGTAACTGAAGCATCAGACCTCATGAGGTAACTGATTACTGAGAATCAACAAGCATCTGACTTTTAGGGGCTCCTGGGTGCTGCAGCCAATTAAGTGACATGACTTTTGATTTTGGCTCAGGTCATGATCTCAGGATCACGGGATTTGGCCCTGCTTCAGGCTCCACATCTGTGTCGTGTCTATTTGGGATTCTCTCCGTCTCCCTCTGTCCTTCCTCTCTCTTATTCCCTGTCAAAATAAAAGAAATAAATCTTTAAAAAACAAGCATCTTAGCCATGAAAAAAAAAAAAATCTTGCCATTTGCAACAATGTGGATGGAACCAGTGGGTATTATGCTAAGCAAAATAAGTCAGCCAGAGAAAGAGAATTATCATATGATCTCTCTGATATGAGGAATTTGAGAAACAAGACAGAGGATCATAGGGGAAGGGAGGGAAAAATGAAAAGATAAAAACAGAGAGGGAGACAAACCATAAGAGACTCTTAATCTCAGGAAACAAACTAAGGATTGCTGGAGAGAAGGGCGGGTGAGAGGGATGAGGTGACTAGGTGATGGACCTTGGAGAGGGTATGTGCTATGGTGAGCTCTGTGAATTGTGTAAGACTGAGGAATCATAGACCTGTGATTCATAAATAATACAATATATGTTAATACAAACAATACATTATATGTTAATATAAATAGATGATAGATAGATAGATAGATAGATAAAACAAGCATCTGATTTTTAGTCTAGGTATTCAAGAAACCTTCAGTTCCCTGAAATACAGCACCCAAATCACAGTCAATGTGTATTCATTGTCTGAAATAACACAACCTAACTTACTGTAGCAGAATTTTACACATCTCTATCTAAATTTCTTTAGCCTTTAGTCCTGGGGTTCTTTTAAGTTTTGTTTCGTTGCTTTTTTTGACTTCATGTTTTACATTCAACGAAATTCAAGGCTGTTCTCTCTTAGATCCATGCCACTGAGAGAGATATGTCTCCTGTGTGTGCACCCAATAGACACCTCTTGGCTGCATAGCAAGATATATTCACTGAAGTTGCTTATATTAATTAAGGTTCTTTCAACCATAAACAATAGAAACAGACTTTGGTTAGTTGAAGAAAAACTATCACTGGTTTAAAATGGACTCTGAACAGAGTTTTGGCATTATATACAAAGGACAAGAATAGCACAGAAGGTGCCACATAGACCTATAGCCTGAGGTGCAGTATTACCTCTGAAAAGCACACTAAGAAATGGATGTAAAACTGGTTTATTCTGCTCTTAGCTTTTCCCTCTGTACTAGACTGTAAAAAGGGATGTGGAAGAAACCTAGAGAGGATTCCTTTGGTGTGAGTTGCCAGAGTGATGTGCAACCTCCCCGTAGTAGATGAGTGAGAGGGGCTTCAAGAGACCATTCAGAGACCTAGACACAGCTCTCCTGCAGGCTGAGGGACACAAGGGCCTGTCACTGACTCACACGGAGGAGTCTGAGGCCAGCGCTGTGGCTCAAGCTGACCTGGCTTGGGTGCAGGGTAAAGAGAATTATATTAGGAGGTGCTGCATTTCCGCCGAAGAAATCCAATCAGCATCTGGGAAGGGTGCCAACCTGGGATTAGTTCAACTGGGATTGTTCCAGAGCAACTGCCCACAAAGCACAAAGTTTAGAAAACAAAGTAATTTAGATACCAGAGCTAGAATGAGCCTTACACTTTTTGGTCTGCTATGGAATTAATTGTTGCACAATGGATTTCAACTTTTTTAAGGTTTTATTTATTTGAGAGAGAATGAGCATGCACTAGTGCCCAGGTGGGGGTGAGGAGAGACAGAAAGAGAAGGAGAAGCAGACTCTGCACTGAACAGGGAGCCCAACAGAGCTTAATCCCAGGACCCTGAGATCCTGACCTGAGCCACAGGCAGACGCTTAAGTAACTAAACCACCCAGGTGCCTCAACAGATTACATTCTTAATAATTTCAGATTCATTTACAAGTAGAATAGTGATATGTTTCAAGAGATTTTTAAGAAATTTACATTTCATATTAAAGTAAAATATACAGCTCTTCCATGTATTATGTAGGCGTTTAGATTATGAAGACTTTATAATGTAATACCAAATTATTTTGAAAGCTAGAAAAAAAGCCCCACGAGTAAAATAATAAGAAAAATTAGGTGTTTTTGAATAATATATTACTAAATAGAAGAAACTAAGACTCTTAAAAATACCCTGTTTTTAGGCCAAGATTTGTGGACATTTGTTATGTAATCATTATTCCTTTACATTTCACAATTCTATGTTTGATAAGTTGCAATATGTTCCTAGGACTTGATACCACCTGGCATTTTGCACTTCATCCCAAAAGATAATTTATACCAGATACAATAAAAAAGGAAACAAATTACGCACACTTGTTACTTTCTAATGTTTCCATTAAATAATAGAGAACGCCAGCTGTCAGTTTCACAAACGAAGAATTTACATTTGTATATCACCAAGTAAAAATCATTTAGTTATAAGCCATAGGGTCAAATCATGTCATCTCCTTGAAAGCAGAGATAAGTTTGTGTCCACAGAGCTTGACTATGAAATAAAAGTATTTGTTTCTCTCCTTGATCTTGGATGAATTTGAAACAAAATGAAAGGAATCTTACAGGTTGAGAACTGAGAAACATCAATATTATCTTCAGTAGAAAATAAAAGGGAGTTTTAAAAAATTAATACTTTTAACTGCTATTAGTTCTGAATATTAATCTCACCACATAGTTAGTAGTTCTATTTATTAATTAGAGGAAAAGAAATACATGGTTTTCATTTGTGATATTTGTTAAACCTTCTAATACAAACATCATGTTTTTTTATTCTAGGATTTATTCAGTGACATTTATTGGCAATACTGCTCTCATAAATACAACCTAGCAGCCTATTTATCATCTGTCCACTCTTGTATCTCAGTGACTGATTTTTCTCTTCTATTTTTATCCTTTTATTTTGTGGCCAATTTATTTTTTTAATTACTAACTTGAAAACTGTTTATATTAACGAAGAATTGCAACAATAACACAAATGTTGCAAGCTTCATGAGTCTTCATTCCCAAATATTATAGCATCGGTCTCCCAGGAATAAAGATATCCTCCTTGTATTTATAGGCAACAACTGGGTTCCTACATACCAAATACCAATATTGGGCAAACATTTGTGCCTAGTTACAGGCTATGCGAATTCTTTAACCCTGCATTTACACAAAAGTAAACTTCTCAAGAGCACATGCACTCTGCAGCAGGTTCAGAGGAAGAGGACAAGGCAGAAGCCAGCTGTGCATGACCAATTTCTCCTTCCTCATTTGCCAGTTATGTTAAGTCATGATTTAACTTCTTGGGAAAAGAAAGTGAAGGTAGAGAGCTGTCAGGAGGGTTATTTAGGACACTCATGGAGCTGCATGTATAAAAACAGCAGTAACGTGAAAGAACTCTGTGTCCTAAAATACATCAAATATTAACAATGTTCTGAGTATTTAACGTACTGTGCTGAGTGGACTAGATATGTGAACATACCTTACACTCAAAAAGAAATGCTACTCAGTCTTACTCTGGCTCATAATAAAAGAAATGTCATAACATAATAAGAAATAAAATAAAATAAAATAAAATTATGAGTATATTCAGCTAAAATTTTAATCTCAACACTTTGTAATTAAACCATGTATATTGATAAACTAAAAAAAGAAATGTAAATCAAAACTACATTAGGATGTTACTTCTCACCTGTTAGTTTGGCAAATATTAAAAATTTTGACAATATACTCTGTTGATACTCTAGTGGAAACATAGTCATCATGAACCAGTAGTAGGAGTGCAAATTTTTGGAAAGAAATATGGTATCTAGCAAATATGCATAGGCATATCCTTTGGCCCAGTAGGGTCACTTCTAGAAATATATACCAAAGGCATACTGGCAAAAACACCACCATTAACAACCACAAAAAAAAAAAAAAAAAACCACAAGAAAAACAAAAGAACAACAACAACAAAAAAAAAACCACACAGAAAAAAACCTACCCAGAAGGGGATTTATAATTTACAAGTCCATTAATTAGAGCATTGTGAGTAGAACCCCCAGAAAGGAGTTTACAATTTACAAGTCCATTAATTACAGCATTGTGAGTAATAGCAACAGAAAGTACGTATGTCCATCACTGTGGTTAAATAAACTAGGTTATATTCAAACATTCATACAATAGAGTGCTATCCTGCTAAAAAAGGAATGGCACACGTCTCCATGTTTTTATGAAGTGATCTCCAAGATGCTTTGTTAAGTGACAAAGAAAGATGGAGAAAAACTTATAACCTGAACTATGCTAGTATATATCAAAACAAACAATAGCGTAAAAGCAAAAGAAGAAATGGAGGGGAAATGAGAGTAACAGTAGACTACTTTGAGTATACCTTGCTTTTATATTTAACTCTGTAAAGGAACATTTAATGAAAAGAATTTCCGATAAATCACTCTGAGATATACACAAATGGCAAAAGGAGCTGAAGGGGAAAAAAAAAAAAAACCCTTTATCTGCTTATAGTAATCTTTTGTTAGTGATAGGTTGTTAATGCCATTTTGAAAATGTTGTGAATGTTCTGAAATAGTGTAAGTGACTAATTATGTGGAGAACTTGGATTTTCTATGCAGAAGTATGGGGGAATGGATGTAAGATTAATAAGATTTAGTAAATATTCCACAGGACTAATGTTGAGTTGGAAATATTAGGAATTAACAATATAAAATTCATGATAATTTGTACCAGCTAACATATACCATATAGATAATAAACAATGACCAACCCAGCAGTGAATGCCACCAGGACCCAGACAAATACTGTTTTCCACCAAAAGATTCAAGTCCTATTCAATCTTGAATAGGAAACATACAAAATGAGCTTCAGACATTTATTCACACCGGAACGAAAATAAGATAAATTGATTGAGCTATTAGAAACTAGATTCCCACTCTTCTGCCTAGTCATTAGGATGCTAGCACAATCAATCGCACCCACTACCAAACAATTCTGAGTTAATATCATTACTAAGCCTGCTGTAGTGAACTATAATCAATGAGAAGGATTGGTGAAGGATTACTGCAAAATTTGAAATCTGGCCATGTTCTACCACAGCTTTATTTGATGAAACGTGCTTTTAGGGCAACATAATTTCCCCATCACCTTTTGAAGAGAGATCTGGAAATAATAAAAATAGATAACATGTATATAGCATTTACTACCAAATTTACTACTGCCAAAGAGTTTTGAGCTTTTCGTATGATTACTAATTTAATGCTCACACTGACTCTAGGATGTAAGTACTATTACTAGAGTCATTCTACAGATGAATAAACCAAGGTACAAGCAGTTTTCTCTAGGTCATATAGCTGGGTTGGTCATTGTTTATTGTCTATACAGTATATGGGCACATGCATTCCTTTGAATCAGTATTTTTGTATTCTTCGGGTAAATACCCAGTAGTGTGATTGCTAGTTCGTAGAGTACTTCTATTTTTAACTTTTTGAAGAACCTCCACACTGTTTTCTACAGTGGCTGCACCAGTTTGCCTTCCCACCAGTCATGCATTCCTCACCAACTCTTATTGTTTCCTACGGTTTTGATTTTAGCCATTCTGACAGGTGCGACATGACATCTCATTGTAGTTTTGCTCTGCATTTCCCTAATGGTAAGTGATAATGGACATGTTTTCATGTGTCTCTTGGCCATCTGGATGTCTTCTTTAGGAAAAAGGTCTCTTCATGTCTTCTGCCCATTTTTAAATTGGGTTATTTCTTTTTTTGGTGTTGAGTTGTGTAAGTTTGTTATATATTTTGGATACTAGCCCTTTATTGGATATGTCATTTGCAATTGTCTTCTCCCACTCAGCAGGTTACCTTTTAGTTCCTTTGGTGGTTTCCTTTGCTCAGTAGAAGCCTTTTATTTTGATGTAGTTCCAATAGAAAATATTGCTTTTATTTCCCTTGACTCAGGAGACATGTCTTGAAAATGTTGTTATAACTAATGTCAAAGCAGTTACTACCTGTGTTATCTTCTAGGAGTTTTATGGTTTCAAGTCTCACATTTAGGTCATTAATACATCATGAATTTATTTTTGGGTATGGTTTAAAAAAGTGGTCCAGTTTCATTCTTTCACATATTGTTGTCTGGTTTTCCCAACACAATTTTCTGTCCCATTGAATAGTCTTTCCTGTTTTGTCAAAAATTAATTAGCCATATAATTGTGGGTTTATATCTGCAATTTCTATTCTGTTCTGTTGATCTATATGTTTATTTTTGTGTCAGTACCATACTGTTTTAATTACTACAGCTTTGTAACATAACTTGAAGTCCAGAATTGTAATGCCAAGTTTTGCTTTTCTTTCTTAAAATTGCTTTGGTTATTTGGGATCTTTTGTGGTTCCATACAAATTTTAGGATTGCTTGTAGAACTCACACTGTTAATCACATTATACTGTCAGCCAGCACAGCTCAATAATACTTTATGAGGAGCCATTGACACTACCCCTGTTATATAAAATATCCATCACTTGAGAAAGAATGTTCTGGACTGTAAAAATGTTTTAACCTAGGGCCATGTGTAAAAAAACACAGTGGCTGCTGCCACTTTTTCCTTTGTTTGCAATACATACATGAACACAAATGTCTCTTTTCCTAAGAGCTTCTTATATATAGTATTTAACTGAGGGAAAACCTTTGCATCAGTGAAAAGTTGAGAATTTAATTCTAAATCACTTGAACTAGTACAAAACTTTTCAAACAATAGAAATTAACCAACCCACCAACTATCACCAAGTAAGAAATTAATGCAGCTGAGATTTGAGTGCATGACACTTAGATACCAAGGCCCATGCATATGTTCAAATGCTGCTACATTGACCTCTAACTGTGGGCTAGTTACATAATCTCTCATCTTAAGTTTTCTTACTTCACAAGGATGTTATAAGCAGAAATGGATATGATAATTCCTCTCTTACAAACTCAAATGTATTGAAAACAAAATGCACAGTAGCATTATTTTATCATTTTCACTTTTTACCATCATTTTAATATTCAGCCATACATTTATTCAGATTTTACTTTTTAGCTGGCGGTGATATGATGATGATAGTAAGTAATGAGATTATAAAAGGGAAAAGAGAAAGAGGAGAAAACCAAGGTAAAGAAAATATAATACCCATCGTTGTTTGCTATTACACCTCCAAAATGTATTGTTACAATTCTCCAGATGGAGGCTATTAAGTGAGTAATCAAGTGTCAAATATAAAATAATCATGTTCATGTGGCCCCTAGATAATTACACATGCAATTTTCTTATTTTAATGGGAATTGGGACTTGCATATTGTTGCCTTTCTCCAGAGAGTCTGGAGATTGTGTTTATTTTTACCCTGCACTGTGACAGAGTGAGTATTCTTTGTCTGAAAAAAAAATCTCTCTGCTGTTACGATAGTATCTAATAAGATATCATTAGAGATTTTTTTCCAAAGTCTACTTCTGTGGCAGAAATAATTCTTAAAAATGGTCTTAGATTAGTTGTCAAATGATTTCTGTCTCAAACAGTTTTCTGCAGCTTGGGCTGGCCACATTTTATAAATCTAATAAATGAATATTTATGGGATGATCTCTGCTTACTTTTGGAAATAAAGTTTGAGTGGGTGAGTAAATCAGGTGAAAGATTTGCCAGCCCTTATATATGCTTTGAGAGTAATTGGTTCAACTATTTTCTAAAATGCATGTTTCATTTACATCCATTTTGATAATTACCGTCTTACTTTCCATGATATAGAAAACTAGTTTAAGTAGGTATAGTCTAGTACTTATGTGACAGAATCCTAATTGTTCCCAAGAGCATATTGAAGCTTCAAGTTCTCTGAGTAACATTAATGCCACTTATGTTTAGAGTGCAGTATTCTTCACAAGAAAAAGCATCTTCCAAAAGCTTTATTAATGGATTATGTATACTAATAGTTTTGCCTTTAAAATGGTGAGTGGAACTGAAAACTGTTGGCATATCAGAAAACCTCTCTGTTTCTAATGCATCTGAGTGATAATAATATTGTTATTCTCAATTACCTAGTATAAGAATCCATTAGAGTGTAAATGTAAATGCTGTGAAGCCGTGAACCTCTTCTTCATATAATTAATGTTTTCGAAGTTTATCAGAGATATCACAAAACATATAATCATGCCATTAATGTACATATAGACAACATATGACATGACCAACAGGAATTTGCTTCGTATCTTTAGCAGTCCATACAAAGTGTGGCTTAGCTGTCTAGTCTACTCTGGGACTGAGTTCTAGAAATCAGTTATTGGTTAGTGATTATCATACTCAGATACCTATGCATAAATTGCATGAAGACTTTCTTCAACTAAGCACTTCATAATGAAAGGATTAATTGAGAATCACTGAACCATACCATGGAATAAAGGCATAATTTGAATAAAGAATTCACTTTGCATACTTATACACAAACATATTAGAAATAATCTCCATTGTGGTTCTTATATTAACTTTCAAAGTCTTCTCATTGTGTAACTGAGGAAACAATCAGATGTGGCTGAGGAAAATGTTCTTTTGTGCCTTTTTTTCCAATCAGTGTCTTGATTTTGTGTTATCTACTGTAAGAATGTATTACACATTGCATTATATTTTTGGATTCTGCCTCCAATTGGTCAATGTTTTAAGCTTAGTGACAATCCGAATTATTGCTATAGGTTTCATTTTCTCTCTTTTTATATAATATATGTAAGATATATATATATATTATATCTAAATAGTTATATATAGAAATATATATTATAGTAATATATAGTTATATGATATATAAAGAAGTATATACTGCATATATTTATAACATATATTATATGTTATAGATATCTAAATAGTATATAAAATACATTATTTTCTCCTAAACCATCGCATGCTCTATACTTATTTCTCATTTTGCTTTCTCTCTCTTTCTATGACACTATGAAGAATTATGTAAACATCTGGCTTCCTTGGTAGCTCCTAAGATGCTTCTAACCTCTAAAATGTATGATGTGACACAGAATTCAAGGACTCAGTAATACTCCCTATAAGTAACATCAGCTAATTCTCTTATTACCAACTGTATCCAACTCGCCACATTCTGGGGCTTTGCAGATTATTATGTTACACCAATCCTTTGTCAAAAGAAAATTACAATCAACAGAAGTTAAAAATGCAGAAAAGCTCAAAATATGCCAATGGATATATGAGAACAGATAGAACCATAAATAAAAGTAGTTCTGACATGAAAAATAATATGTGAAAATATCTGCCTTACTCATATCTCCTTTAAAAAGCCATGAAATGAAGTGAAAATAAAAGATTGTACCATGAAAGTATCATTAAAAAACAACAACAACAACAACAAGAAACCAACACTATGTAGATCCTGTTAGGAGTTTATTTGAAATAGTCCTTTCTGAAAAGTTAAAATTGGAGCCTATTATGGCAGAATGAGTGGAGCATTTGGTCCAGATCTCATATTTCCAGAAGACCTCAAATTTGTGTCTAATGATTTCTAATTGACAAAGTCAATGTAATGTGTGTGTGTGTGTGTGTGTGTGTTTGTGTGTGAAATATGTGCATTTCTTAATAGAAAGTATTTAAAACATGCCACCATTTTTTGTAATCCTAGATCGTCATTTGTATTTAAAAAATACACAGGGATTTTCAAGAAATGTAAACGTGGATTGGGCCCCTTTTGACTTCAGAGCCTTGGTCAGTATCACGAGTGAGCTTCTCTGTTGACTTTGCTTACAAACTAGTTTGGCATTCACCCTTGTTATGCCACCATTGAAAATCCATCTTATATCAATAAAGCTTCCTTTTTTGTTGTATATTGGCAGCCTGAGAATTCTACAAGGCCTTAAGTAATCTATATGATACTCCTATCAGCTTATTCAAGTGTGGACTTCAGTTTTAGGTGTTATCACACTGGGCCCAAATCCTGTGTGTGTGTGTGTGTGTGTGTGTGTGTGTGTGTGTGTTGGGGAGGGGAATGTTCTTGAGATATTCAAACACTGATTATTGTCAATATTGGATATTGATCTTTAATATTTTAAAACCTAGAAAGATTAATTAACATTTATTGAACATCTCTTCTGTTTAGGGCCAATGATTCTTTAACAAAATATCAAACGTCTCATGGGGAGACATAAAATACAAGGACAAAGCTCATCCCTTTACTCCCTCCCTCCTGTTCTTGCTTCTTTTCACTTAGATGGGCTTCCCATGTTCAAATATAAGTAGTCTTGAAATTTTACCAAATATTCTATTTTGAATTCATAATACATAAAAATCTACAGTAAGAAATTTGCCAATACCTTAATACCCGTTAGATAGTTGAGTTCAGTCTTCAAATCTCAGCATTGGGCCTGAATAGATCTGGGTCAAAAGTTACAATGAAAAAAAATCTATTCTGAGAGTTATTTTAAAAACCTCTATGATATGAGGGGGTATTCTTACCATTTAGTAATTTATTTCATCAAAATTAATTAAAAACAAATCTCATTCAAAAAGTAACAGGATATAGAAGGCCAAGAAATTTCTAAAAAAAAAAAGAAAGAAAGAAATACATATGTAACACATGAACAGAAAACTACAAAATTTTTCTACAAAAAATATGAAAAGAAAAAAATGTTAAGAAACACCAAATATCGGGGCGCCTGGGTGGCTCAGTGGGTTGAAGCCTCTGCCTTCGGCTCAGGTCATGATCCCAGCGTCCTGGGATCGAGCCCTGCATCGGGATCTCTGCTCAGCAGGGAGCCTGCTTCCTCCCTTCTCTCTCTGCCTGCCTCTCTGCCTACTTGTGATCTGTCTGTCAAATAAATAAATAAAATCTTTAAAAAAAAAAAAGAAACACCAAATATCTTAAAGAGAATATTAAGTATTTTAAAGAAAATAATTCTTCAAGAATTAATATTCAGTGTAAGTAAACTAAATACAGCATTCTTTAAAAGAACACAAAAATACAGCATTCTTTAAAAGAACTATGTAGAAAATAAAACAGCAGTAATGGGGGATAACACCATACATTTTAAAGTAAATTATAACCACTAATAATTAATATAGCATCAAACTAAAAATAGAAAACTGTCACAAAAATGAAATGTAATGATAGACAAAGGCGCCCTCACTTGTCACTGTGATGAGAAGGGAATAGTTAGTTATACATGGTATTAGAAGAACCAGTTGAGCTCTGAAGGAGAACAAACTCATCCTATATTCTTCTAGTAATTTTCATAGATATAAAAAAGGTAAATGTAAAAATACACATTAAGACTAGAAACTAATTAATCATTGCATTTTAAATGTTGGAGAATAGATTTCTTTTTTTTCAATTTTAACTTTTTATTTTTTAAATGAGATTCAAATTTTTTATTAACATATAATGTATTATTTATTTCAAGGGTACAGGTTTGTGAATCATCAGTCTTACACAATTCACAGCACTCACCATAGCACGTACCTTTAAAACTCAAAGGAAAAATAATCCCACAGCGGAGAAAAGGATAGATGTAAGAAAATGAGCACCAAAAAACGCCTGCAGCTAAAAAATAAGGGTCAACAACATGAAGGTTGCTTGCAATCACTCTGAGAGTTTATTTCCATTGTAAAATCATCATGTAAATTGCAAATAATAAGCAAAGAAGTGAATACTTTACATTGGAATGTTATTTTCATAAACCAAATTAACACAATATAGTTGTTAAATGAAAATATATAGTGTTGATTCATGAACCGTATATTTTGGGTAGATAAAATATTGGCACAACTAGTGAGTAAGTATTTGGTGGCTGCCCCAGTGGGTTAAGCCCTGCCTTCGGCTCAGGTCATGATCTTGGGATCTTGGGATGGAGCTCTGCATCAGGCTCTCTGCTCAGCAGGGAGCTTGCTTCCTCCTCTCTCTCTGCCTGCCTCTCTGCCTACCTGTGATCTCTCTCTCTGTCAAGTAAATAAATAAGTTCTTTAAAAAAAAGAACTTATTTAAAAAAATGATATAGTCAAAACCACTAAATCCATTATTGGACATTCTATCCTAAGAATAATCCCAAATGTAACAGAAATTATAAATAAATATTCATCACAGTATTATTAATATTATCATTTAATATTCTCTCAAAGATAAAAGAGTTACATTTTATAAAAATTTACCGAGTGGCACCTAGGTGGCTTAGTTGTTGGGCGCCTGCCTTTGGCTGGGGTCATGATCCTAGAGTCCTGGGATCAGCCCCACATTGAACTCCCTGCTCTGCGGCAGGCCTGCTTCTCCCTCTACCACTCCCTGTGCTTGTGTTCCCTCTCTCGCGGTCTCTCTTTCTCTCTCTCTGTCGAATAAATAAATAAAATCTTAAAAAAAAAGAATTTATTGAGACACACAATGAATGAGGCAATAATAGAAACACGTTGATATAAAACATAATAATAAAATGAACAACTGTTAACAATTCTGTTTTATACCTTCTTCCCCTACAGATAATTCCTACCTGAATTATGTCTTTACCATATGTAAAACAGATATTCCTAAACAAAGCATTGTTTTTCAATATTGTGTGTGAGCTCCTTAAATGTGCTCCTTAAATGTGCTTCTTTTCTCTTTTTTTTCTTTTCTTCTCTTTTCTTTTCCATTTCCTTCCTTCCTTCCTTTTTACCTGCCTTCTTTCCTTCCTTCCTTCCTTCCCTCTCTCTCTCTCATTAATGTGTAAGATTCATTTCTGTGCGCTTCCGGGTACTTCCTCCTGAGGATGTTGGTATCTCTTCTTAGTCTCCTAATACAAAAGTACAAAAGCTTTCTAGTATCTAGAGTGAACTTTCTGAGTAATACAATGTGTATGCTTTCAGCTTTAAAAGGCAAAATTAATCTGTTTATCAAATTATAATTACCAATACAGTCCAACTTAAAGTGTAAGCATTCCTATGGCCCAATTGATACGTAACTTTTCAACAGGTGGTAACTTCAGTTTTAAAATTTGCCAGTATAGTGAGAGTAAAATTGTATCTTATTGTATACTTAGCTTTCATTTTCCTATTTACTAATGAATCTCAACATCTTTAAATGTTCATATAATATTCGATCTTTCTCTTTTGTAAAATTCCCATTCATTCATTTTGCCCTTTTTTATCAGATTTGTCTTTTTCTTAATCTTTATGTTTATTTAATTATATACATATTATAAATATTATATATTTATATATTATTCATTAAATATTAATATATGTTACTAGTTAAATATATTTGTATATAAGATCTCAGAGTGTTTTTAATTTATTCTTTTTCAGTTACATATGTGGCAAACACCTTCTCTGAGAAGGTATTCTCTGGCTTTTATTTCACTTTCTTTATGGTATCTTTTGATTAATAAAAATTCTAAATTTTGTGGTAGTAGAATTTATCAATATTTCCTTTAGGAATAGTAAAGTTTATGTAATGTCTAAAAATAACATTTATTAATACACTTCAGTATATTAGTCACTTTTGCACAGTACCAATACCCAAATTCTCGATGGTTCGCAACAATAAATCTTTGTCTTTTTACACATAAGTCAGCATCTGTGAGGAGATGATGCTTCCCCCTTCTATTTGTCTTCTAACTCTGGGTCCTTATGGAAAGAGAAGCCCCAGTATGACACAAGTCAGTTTCATGTCAGAGGGAAAACAGCAACAAAGTTGGTAGAAATAACGTAGTCACTTTTAAAGCTGGGATGTGATAGTGTATGTGTGTATCCCCCATGCCATTTACCAAAGCACTTTTCATAGACAAACACAATGTTAGTGGGTTAAAGATGTACATTCACTGCACATAAGGTTTGCCAAGTCACAGGTCATCGGTGGGGATATATAATCCTCTTACAGAAAGCAGGAATGCATATTTGGAGAGAATAACACAAACAACATATTTTATTTTTATCATATTTAAAATCAAAATTTACATGTATAAACACACTCAAATATTTTTATAGGCAATGACATGAAATACACCAAGCTATTAACAGTTTTATATGGAAATTATTGAAACTTTTTCTAATTTTCTATATATTAGAGTTTCTTATAATGCATATATATTTGTATAAACTGAAAAATATAAATGCTATTTAAACAGTGTCACCATTTAATAGATTTCAAGATATTTTTTATTAGAAATAATGCATTAAATTTTACATTCCATTGACCATCAAGAATTACTTTCACTGAAGGTAAATATTGACTCTGTCTTTGGATCAATAAATCATGATCCATTCCTCAAGAGAAGTCAATATCTACCTTATTGTTTCTCTAGACTCCAAATGAAAAGTTTGATGAATGTCTTTAAATTTTCTCTCAAGTTTCTGATGGAAGGTTCTTTAGCAACAATAGCTACTGAAAAGTTGTACAATTAATCATGAGATAGATCATCATATCTTGAAAAGAAGTGAACCAATAAGTAGTAAAGAGATGAACTGCTCTGTTTTCTTCAGTCACATATTAACATATAAAAATAAGCGAACAAAAAAGAAATTACCACTTCTAAAATTCTTTTTACATTAGAATGTTCAATATTCTAGTGATTTCCTGAAATCTAATGGCTAGAACTTATTGCAATATAATATTTACTTTTCTCTTATTTGATTAATGTAACTACTAAGAGTTTGCCTGTGATGATAAGGCATTGGATAAAGTAAACTTTTTCACTATCTACCTCTTTTGTCCTAAAAGTATTCAATTCAAGTGGGAAAAGAACACACGCACACATGCACACACACATACACACACAGAAAATTTGGGGTGGATAGAATCACTTATTCTAGGAAAGGTGTTATAAAGTAATAATCCACAGATATTATTGACCAAATTATTTTTAGAACAAATAGAAATTCAAGTCTATGATGATTATTTTGATATTTATGCTTTTGATATTGGTTATTATATTTGTTAAAAACACTTTAAGGTTGCTTGTGAGGGAAATTACTAAAAAGCTTCTTAATTTAAATTCCCTTTAAAGTTATTGAGCACCATATTATTAGTCCCTGTTAAAAATGCTTCTCAAAAATAATTCCTTTAAACACAATAATGTTTCTGTTTTGTAGCATTTTAAAATTCTATTGCTTAGGTGTTTTAAAGTTGTTCATTTGCACAAGTTTTAAAATTCCTATTTAGACCATTTTCACCTCTATTTCTTTCTTTTGTATAAAAAGAGAGATGTTAGTTCTGTTGCAATGACCTATGGTTGACTTTGTAATCAGTAGATCGGGAAGGCGCCTGAATGTAGGAATTAGAAGACAGATTCACATGAGAACACATGTTACTGACAGACAGGAAGAGAGCCAGTCACATTGAGTATATCTAATATCTCAGTATAACCCTGTAACCCAAAACATATGCCAGGTTAGACCTTGACTTTAGACTTCACTATTTGCATTGTTCTTCTACTATGACATGCCTATTCTCTGAGGTAACTCCTACTGCTGTTCTGGATTTAGCTTAAACATAAGCTCTTCCAGAAGCCTTGACTAACAAATTTCCTTCCTCAATATATGTCAGTTACCTTTCTTCCTGGATGTTTCTTTTTTTGTTTGTTTGTGTGATATTTTATTTTGAACTAATCTCTATACCCAACATGGGGCTTGAACTTACAACCCTGAGATCAAGAGTTGGATGCTCTATGATATGATGATCTATCGCATGATTACCCCTGCTGCTTTTATTTAACCAAACTTTTCTACACATTATCATTGACACTTCATTAATTGTTAACTTTTCTGCTAGTCTATCAAAAATAAAAGTCTCCTGAAGAATATAACCATAATATTTATATCTCCATCTAAAATATTTAATACTTTGCCATTAATGCATTAAGCTACCAGTAAATGATTCTTGTGAATAAGTTAACTTGCATTTCAAGGTTAAAAGGTAGTATCGCTTAGTGGTTAGGAATACAAACAATCCAAGCTACTAGATTTGATTCCCAACTCTGCTACTTACTACTCATATAATCTTGAACTACTTGTTTAATCTTTCTGTGCTTTAGTTTCTTCATCTATACAATAAAATTTATATTATTAGGGTTTTATAAAGATTATATGAGTTAGCATGTGTAAAGCATTTAAATCATTGCATGGAACATAATAAGCTTTACATTCTCATATATATGAATGTAATAACTGTAGTGATGTTAAAGTCTTTATAATATGTCAACCTAATCCAAATATGGGACATAAAAATACCATGTTGGTGTGTATACTCAACATTTTTACTATTTTTCTAAATGATTTCCTATATGGCTCACACTTACCAAGTTATAGTTATTACTCAATTGAAAATACACAATCCCTTAATCAGTTTATTGGGGAAATATGTATAGAATGTCTAAATGCTCCAGTCACCATATACACCTTGAGGATAGAAAGATGAAAATTTCATGCTTTAATGGAGCTTACATTCTAGTAGAGAGAGATGGCCAATAGAAATAAAATACATAAATCCTTAAGAAATACCAGATAGTGGTAAATACTATACAGAGATTCAAAGCAAAGCAATGAGATAGAGATCATTTGGTGGTTGCCGTAGTTTGAGATGTCAGAGAGGAAATCTGATACTTAAATTGACATTTAATAGAGATATGAATGGCGAGAATGAGCCAGTCTTGAGAAAGTTAAATAGAGGTATATTTTAAACAGAGAGAATAATTTTTGCAAATACCTGGAGATGGGAACAAGCTTGCCAACATCAAGAAACCAAAATAATTCTAGTCATTTGGGAACAAAAATATATAAAGGAGATAGTGATTCAAGTAGAGGTTTGAATACTTAGCAAGAGCCAGTACATGTATGGTTTTTAAGTCTATAAGGATTTTGACAATCATTCTAAGTGAAGCAAATAATAATTTTTCAGTAGAGACTAGCATGTTTTGATTTAACTTTCAGACCACTACTGAGATCAAACTGTAGACAATGGAAGGAGAAGACCAAGAAGAAAAGCAGGAAAATTAATAAACCATTACCATGATCTTGCCAAGAAGTCATGATGACTTGGATTGGGATAATAACAGTGGGAATGGTAAGAAGTTCAAGGACATACCCTGAAGGTAGGTCTGAATGACTTGCTCAAGTGTTAAAAATATGAGAAGAGAGTAAAAGACTGTTATATTTTAATAGGTTAGCCTCATAATTTTTTATTTAAGCTATACAATGGACGGTTGAATCCCTACTGAAATGGAGGGCTAAGGCAGAAGTAGGTTTGAGAACTACAGGTAAGAGTTCCCTTGTGGTAACACTGAATTTGAGATAGTCCATATCCACGTGAAGATGATATTAGACTAGGTAGACTTATGAGGCTAGAGTTCTGGTAACTTAGGGCTTAAGATACAAATTTGGAAATCAGATTCAGGCTTAATATTCAGATTTAGGAGTCATCGACATATTAATTCAGAGCCTACGCTGTAGTTCCTTTATTCAGTTATAAATGATGTAATTAACACTTAATTTACTTCAAGTCTTCATTCTAATTCATTTAAAATACTGACTTGTTGGTATCTATTAGAGTTAATGTCATACCAAACATGGCTCTTCTTTTTTAATTCAGTACTTTATATTAAAGCAGGCATACTTCAATTTCAGGTATTTTTTCACTATGACATTTTATCAATAGTCATCTGGCAACTAGTCTTTTCAAGATATAAGAAGGAAGTAGATAATTCTAAAGTTACCTGTGACAGATACTGTATTGAATTGATTAATGAGCTCATCCTGCTTTTCAGTTCACCATGAGCTTCGATTCATCATCATGAATTGCCATTAAGATTACTAAAAATTCTACAGAAGAATGTTTATATGTAAGCTCAATGATCCTCCAGTCTTGCAGGTGTATAATTTGAAATATGATGTCACTCTGTGAGAAAATATCTAATTCAGTTCTAATGTATTCTCAAAATTAGATAATAAGATAGCTAACTCTCATTTTGTCATTAGAGCTCCAAATAAATATGCACTTTCTCCAAATCCAGAAATAAGAAAATGGTCTATATCAATATAATTTAAGTTGCTGATTTGCAATAAAAATGAGACTGGCATTTTAGCTAATCACATTTTACTCCATATATTATTCATTTAGCAATTATTGCCGTGATCTGCAGATTCTTGAGGAAGAAATATTGAAGAAATGTGTTGGGAGAGAATTGGAAGGGAGAAGGTATTTTCAAATAGGAAAAATTTTTAAATGGGGAAGAGAGAGTTGGGGATTGGCAGTGACCCAAAATACGTAGGAATGATTTTAGATGATGATTTATTTCTGAGGAAGGTTTCTAGAGGAACAGTTGGGCATTGCATCAGGGTACAGAGAAAAGCCAGAGAGCTGATTAAGTGTTCTGGTTAAGGAAAAAAAGAGAAAACAAGGTCAAAGAACTTTCCTCTAGTATTCCCTATGTTTTGCACAGTGAATTATTTTTGCATACAAAAGGCTGGGCTTTAAAATGTGTTTGGGAGACTTATGTAAAGTGTGTTATGTTACCTCACCTATTTAACTCACTGGTCACCACCCACTTGAATAGCAGTCATGGGATTTGTCTACAGCAGGAGAGGCACAATGGGCCACGTTTTTGAGGCATATAGTTTAACTGCTGCACCGTGCTTGACTTTTAAAAGCAAGGATGCTTTTGAGAATTAAATGCAGTGTAAAACTGAATATTTCCATTGTGTTAGCCTTAACATTTTCACTTTTCTGCACATATATGCCCTGCCAAAGTCTTTATGAAAATTCCATAATTTCAAATAAGAACAGCACACTCACACACACTATGCTGTATATTGGACAGTCATATTTAGGTTAAAAAAATTTCTATTTTTACTCTCCTGATTATATTCCTATTGGTGGAGTTTAAAACACTATAATCTTAGACAAAAATACTTCCTCTATATATATGTGTATGTGTGTGTGTATATATATATATATATATATATATATATATATATATAAAATCTTCCTTCAGAGAAATACCCTCTTTTATTATGGCATCACTCTGTGCATTGGAAACTAAATCTGTTTGCTTCATGAGAACAAAGGTGGGGACAGCAAGGGGTATAAAAATTAACTGCTAGTTTCTAAGCAGTAGCACTAATACCCCAATGAAGCTCAAACTGTTTAATTTTTTGGCAACTGAATAGACAGTTGCTAGCAAGTGATCCTCATTTTTCCTGACATCCCATTTCTGTCTCTGTTCCTATCACCTACCACTGTGAATTTATAATTGCTAACAAAGAATTGCACTACATTCGCCAGATTTAAATGGATTTCATGGCACACTGACGCAATTACATGCCCTTTCTTCAAAGGCTGAAAGTGTGTCAGCTCCACAATGCACCACATGGCAACAGACGGCAGTATTTGACTGACTGCTCTACTAAGTTAGTGAAGAGTGTCATTCTGCTCTCAGATACTTCTTCTCAGTCTGGGGAAATTAATTTACAATGGGAAAAAAATAAAGGACTTTTCATTCTGCCTATTTAGTTACCTACCAAAGCTGTGATCAGTCACACAATCCTTTTGAGTCTAGTGCAGATCGACAACAAATGTCACTGATTTTAGGCAAGTCACATAAACACTCATTCTTAATGTCACTTTCTTAATTTATAACTTGAGATGCTAGGACTTCAAGGTCCCTTTTATAGGTACCAAGTTGTTCAGTTCTTAAGGTTAAGAAGTCCTGCAGGTTTTGTCTGATAAGAATCAGTAAAGCAGAGAGCTCAAGCAATTATCTGTTGTCCACAGGATGTAATATACAAGTTGCTACATTAACAGAAACATTTTAAGAGCTTAATGTGTACAGAGAAGCCTATTACAATCCTCTTTCAATTATATGTACATAAAAACTCAGAAGCAGCCCAGACACCAGTGCTTGGGACAACTCACCAAAACCAGTTTCCTGATTTGTTCTTCTCTTAGGCAGTGTTGTTTCTTTGTTCATTATTTCAGGGTTCATCAGAGCCACAAATTAAAGTGTTATGACTTGCATACATTACTCTCAAGTTGACTTTGATGTTCAGCTGGGACCCCTCATGCTAGTATCATTGCCTGAAAAAAGGTCAAATTTCTTCTACCATCCATCCCCAAGGAAGTAATGCGGAATAGAAACACACACAGTTTGCTTGTCCCCGCTGGAGCAATGGTCCTGACTGCGGATCACCAGCTGCTTGGAACTATGTACAGAGAAATCCCCCCATTTTGCTTTTATTTTCAACCTTGGAAGTGTAGCTACAGACTTAGTCTAGTAAATAGCCTATTCGTATCAGTAGAAAGTAAGTCATGTCTTATAGTCAAATATAGGCTTAAAAGACCTATTAACATATCTATGCAAATAGAGAACATCCAAAATTCTTTGCTTTTATCTTTCTTCTACTCTGAATAAAAATATCCTCTTCTCTGCAGCTCCTAATCATTAGCAGAGGCTGTAGTGATGCATCATTTAAGCCCTAAAATTTAACATACATGTGAGATCACAGATGTTCTCCATAAGAAAACAAAGCAAAAGAGAAAAAAAATCATTTTTTTCTTGATTTGGCTTCTAGGGACTACCACACCATGTGATAGATAGTTTTCAGTCATCTGCTGAATTGAACTCCCACTACAAAAATTAAGAATTTACAATACTGATACCATTTCTTAATAGAATTTACTTGACACTTAAAATCCAGTAAGTCAGTCAGAGAAAGACAATTATATGACTTCATTCTTATGTGGAATTTAAGAAACAAAACAGAGAAGCATAGAGGAAGGAAGGAAAAAATAAAGATGAAATCAGAGATGAGACAAAACAAAAGAGACTCTTAACCATAGAAAACAAACAGAGTTGCTGGAGGGGTGGGGGGAGGGTATGGGGGTAGCAGGGTGATGGGCATTAAGGAAGGCACATGATGTGATGAGCACTGGGTGTTATATACAACTGAAGAATCACTGAACTCTACCTCTGAAACTAGTAATACACTATATGTTAATTTAATTGAATGTAAATTAAGTTAAGGTCCAATGAGGTATGTATAACCAAGGAAAAAACTGTGTAGCCACTGCTTTAAAGATTCTTTGTGCAATGTTAGCTCTCTTTGCTTCTCTTCTTGAGGACATATTAAGCAGCTCCAACAGTGTTTTTTCTTGTTTCCCACCGCTCCTTTTTTCCATCTTGATCATGTCTGTGTAAAGGAAAAGTCCATTTCAGCACTTTCTGTATCAAAAGATTGAATGCAGAGGAAATCAAACTTTATCTTCATATCCAGTTTAATTCAAAGCTTCCTTGATCCATCTTTCAACGCCATACAGGTCTGTCCTATCCCTACAGATTACATATTTAAGAGCATTCTAACTGTCAAATTAGTAATCCATAGATACGTAATGAATTATAAAGTCGTCTATTTGAATTAATAGCAAAGGAAAGTTTCTCAATGAGCACTTGAGTTTTACTAAAATCCAGTGTATGTCCCTTTCATTCCATAGTCAGTTTTTGCAAATGTATATAATTTATGTATATAGAGTATTTTTAACTTTGAACTTAATTTTTGTATAATTAAAATACCCCGACAATAAAAGGGATACAATAGTATGCCTATATCTCTCTCCTACCATCTATTTAATTCCAATCCATAGTTATTTTTATAAAGCTAAAGACTATAAACAATGCTTTCACATCTTTTCATAAAAAAGTATGTAGACCATTATATATATACATCTCATATAAATTGTATTTATGCAAATATAATATAAACACTGCTCTACCTTGTTTTCTTACTTTTTTTCCATATTAGTGTATTCAAATCTCTTAATTTTTTAGGAGTTGTGTAGTATTTCATTATATCATAATTATTTATTAAATAGGTTTTTTTTGTTTATTCCCACTTTTTTAGTTAGATTTATTTTTAGCAGGTTTGGGTTTACAGAAAAAAATGAGCAGAAAGCTCAAAGAGTTTCCAAGGACCTCATTCCGTCCCTCTAGTTTCCCCTATTATTGATATCTTGCATTATTGTGCTGTATTTGTTAAAATTGATGGGCCAAGAATACATTAATATTAATACATTGTCATTAACTAAAGTCCGTAATTTACATTAGGGTTCATTTGTAGTGTATTGTACACTTAAGGGTTTTAACAAATGTATAATGACATGTATCTACCATTATAGTATCTACACAATAGTTTGATTACACTAAGAATCTCTCATTCTGTCCTAGTCATCCCTGCCTCTCTCACCTTCAACACCTGACAACAACTGATCATTTTACTGTTTCCATAGTTTTGGCTTCTCCAGAATGTCATGTAGTTAGAATCCTATAGCATACAACCTTTTCAGATTGATTTATCTCACTTAGAAATATGCATTTAAAGTGCCTCCATGTCTTTTCATGGCTTCGTAGCTCATTTCTTTTCATCATAGAATAATATTTCACTGTCTAGATGTACCTCTGTTTGTTTATCTACTCACTTACTGAAGGATATCTTGGATGCCCTCAAGTTCTAGCAATCATAAAGAAAGCTGCTATGAACACTTGTGTTCAGGTTCTTGTGTAGATATAAATATTCAGCTCATTTGGGTAAATACTGAGGAAGATGATTGCTGGATCCATTGGTAAGACTAGGTTTAGTTGTGAATGAAACCATCAGCCTTCCAAAATGGCTTACCGTTTTGCATTCCCATCAGCAGTGAATAATAGTTCTGGTTATTCCATGTCCTTGCCAGTATTTAGTGTTGTCAGTGATCTGGATTTTGATCATTCTAATAGGTGTGTATTTGTATCTCATTGTTCTTTTAATTTGCATTTCCCTGATGACTTAGGATGTTGAGCATCTTTTCTTGTGCTTATTTGCCATCTGTATATCTTCTTAGGCAAAATATCTTGTGCAGATATTGCTTATTTTTAATTAGGTCATTTGTTTTCTTGTTGAGTTTTAAGAGTTCTTTTTATATTTTGGGTACTCGCCCTTTATCAGATATCCACTTTGCAAAGATTTCCTCCAAATCTTTGTCTTGTCTTTTTCATTTTGACAGTGTCTTTCACAGTGCAGATTTTTTAAAAGTTTTTAACAAAGTCCAATTGTTATGGTGTGAATATGCCCCCTCTAAAATTCCTAAGTTAGGGGTGCCTGAGTGGCTCAGTTGGCTAAGGAGCTGCCTTCAGCTCAGGTCATGATCTCAGGATCCTGGGATTGAGCCCCACATCAGGCTCCCTGCTCAACAAGGAGCCTGCTTCTTCCATTCCCTCTGCCTGCTGCTCCGCCTGCTGCTCTGCCCACTTGTGCTCGCTTGCTGTCAAATAAATAAATAAATAATACTTGTTCGATTAATAAATACGTAAATAAATAAATAAGTTCCCTAAGTTAAAATCCTAATCCTCAGTACCTCAGAATGTGACCATATTGTGAGACAGGGTCATGACAGAAATGATTACATTAAAATGAGCTCCTTAGAGTGGGGCCTAATCCAATGTCTGGTGTCCTGATAGGAAAAGAAAATTTGTACACACATGTACAAAGGGAAAAGGCTGTGAAGATCCTGGTAGAAGAAGGCAGTCTACAAACCAAGGAGAAGGCCTGGAACAGACTCTTCCCTCACAGCCCTTAGAAGGAACCAGGTCTATCAACACTTTGATCTCAGATGTCTAGCCTCCAGCAGAGTGAGTAAATACGTTTTTATTGTTTAAGTTATCTAGTCTGTGGTACCTTCTTACAGCAGCCCTAGCAAAGTAATACACCAATTTATCCATTTTTTTCTTTCATAGATCATATATTTTGTGTTCTAAGAAGTTATTGCCAAATGCAAGGTCAGCTAGATTTCCCCTTGGCTTACTTTTTTCCTATAAAAATAATGTTATCATCTCTCTCTTCTTCTTCTTCTTTTTTTTTTTTTTGCTTGTTTATTCCAGTTGGGAATATATACTTTCACAAGAATATCTTTATATCCTTAGAATTAATTCTTAGCATTTTCTTTTTTTTTAATTTAATTTTTTTTAAATTTTAATAAACATATAATGTATTTTTATCCCCAGGGGTACAGGTCTGTGAATCGCCAGGTTTACACATTTCACAGCACTCATCATAGCACATACCCTCCCCAATGTCCATTTCCCCACCACCCTCTCCCGTCCCCCCTCCCCCCAGCAACCCTCAGTCTGTTTCTTGAGATTGAGTCTTTTATGGTCTGTCTCCCTCCCAATCCCATCTTTTCATTTTTTCTTTTCCTACCTCCCCCAACCCCCCCCGCCTTGCCATCTCCACTTCCTCATATCAAAGAGATCATATAATAGTTGTCTTTCTCCGATGGACTTATTTCGTTAAGCATGATACCCTCTAGTTCCATCCACGTCGTCGCAAATGGCAAGATTTCATGTCTTTTGATGGCTGCATAGTATTCCATGGTGTATATATACCACTTTTTCTTTATCCATTCATCTGTTGATGGACATATAGGCTCTTTCCACAGTTTGGCTATTGTGGACATTGATGCTATAAACATTCGGGTGCACGTGCCCCTTCGGAGCACCACGTTTGTATCTTTAGGATATATACCCAGGAGTGCAATTGCTGGGTCGTAGGGTAGCTCTATTTTCAGTTTTTTGAGGAACCTCCACACTGTTTTCCAGAGTGGTTGCACCAGCTTGCATTCCCACCAGCAGTGTAGGAGGGTTCCCCTCTCTCCGCATCCTCGCCAGCATCTGTCATTTCTTGACTTGTTAATTTTAGCCATTCGGACTGGTGTGAGGTGGTATCTCATTGTGGTTTTGATTTGTATTTCCCTGATGCCGAGTGATGTGGAGCATTTTTTCATGTGTCTGTTGGCCATCTGGATGTCTTCTTTGCAGAAATGTCTGTTCATGTCCTCTGCCCATTTCTTGACTGGATTATTTGTTCTTTGGGTATTGAGTTTGATAAGCTCTTTATAGATTTTGGATACTAGCCCTTTATCTGATATGTCGTTTGCAAATATCTTCTCCCATTCTGTCAGTTGTCTTTTGGTTTTGTTAACTGTTTCCTTTGCTGTGCAAAAGCTTTTGATCTTGATGAAATCCCAATAGTTCATTTTTGCCCTTGCTTCTGTTGCCTTTGGCGATGTTCCTAGGAAGAAGTTGCTGCGGTTGAGGTCAAAGAGGTTGCTGCCTGCATTCTCCTCAAGGGTTTTGATGGATTCCTTTCTCACATTGAGGTCCTTCATCCATTTTGAGTCTATTTTCATGTGTGGTGTAAGGAAATAGTCCAATTTCATTTTTCTGCATGTGGCTGTCCAATTTTCCCAGCACCATTTGTTGAAGAGGCTGTCTTTTTTCCATTGGATATTCTTTCCTGCTTTGTCGAAGATTAGTTGACCATAGAGTTGAGGGTCTATTTCTGGGCTCTCTATTCTGTCCCATTGGTCTATATGTCTGTTTTTGTGCCAGTACCATACTGTCTTGATGATGACAGCTTTGTAATAGAGCTTGAAGTCTGGAATTGTGATGCCACCGACTTTGGCTTTCTTTTTCAATATTCCTTTGGCTATTCGAGGTCCTTTCTGGTTCCATATAAATTTTAGGATTATTTGTTCTATTTCTTTAAAAAAAATGGATGGGATTTTGATAGGGATTCCATTAAATGTGTAGATTGCTTTAGGTAGAATAGACATTTTCAGAATATTTGTTCTTCCAATCCATGAGCATGGAATATTTTTCCATTTCTTTGTGTCTTCCTCAATTTCTTTCATGAGGACTTTATAGTTTTCTGAGTATAGATTCTTTGCCTCTTTGGTTAGATTTATTCCTAGGTATCTTATGGTTTTGGGTGCGATTGTAAATGGGACTGACTCCTCAATTTCTCTTTCTTCTGTCTTATTGTTAGTGTAAAGAAATGCGACTGATTTCTGTGCATTGACTTTATATCCTGACACTTTACTGAATTCCTGTATAAGTTCTAGCAGTTTTGGAGTGGAGCCTTTTGGGTTTTCCACATATAGTATCATATCATCCGCAAAGAGTGATAGTTTGACTTCTTTGCCAATTTGGATGTCTTTAATTTCTTTTTGTTGTCTGATTGCTGAGGCTAGGACTTCTAGTACTATGTTGAACAGCAGTGGTGATAACGGACATCCCTGCCTTGTTCCTGACCTTAGCGGAAAAGCTTTCAGTTTTTCTCCATTGAGAATGATATTTGCGGTGGGTTTTTCATAGATGGCTTTGATAATATTGAGGTATGTGCCTTCTATCCCTACACTTTGAAGAGTTTTAATCAGGAAGGGATGCTGCACTTTGTCAAATGCTTTTTCGGCATCTATTGAGA
Source organism: Martes martes (assembly GCF_963455335.1). Taxonomy (NCBI): domain Eukaryota; kingdom Metazoa; phylum Chordata; class Mammalia; order Carnivora; family Mustelidae; genus Martes; species Martes martes. The sequence continues at coordinate 43,348,829 of NC_137895.1, read as the reverse complement.
GTATCATATGGTTCTTACTCTTTCTTTTATTAATGTATTGTATCACATTGATGGATTTGCAGATGTAGAACCAACCTTGCAGCCCTGGAATAAATCCCACTTGGCCGTGGTGAATAATCCTTTTAATGTACTGTTGGATCCTACTGGCCAGTATTTTGGTGAGAATTTTCGCATCTGTGTTCATCAAAGATATTGGTCTGTAATTCTCTTTTTTGGTGGGATCCTTGTCTGGTTTTGGGATCAAGGTGATGCTGGCCTCATAGAATGAGTTTGGAAGTTTTCCTTCCATTTCTATTTTTTGGAACAGTTTCAGGAGAATAGGAATTAATTCTTCTTTAAATGTTTGGTAGAATTCCCCTGGGAAGCCATCTGGTCCTGGACTTTTGTTTGTTTGGAGATTTTTGATGACTGTTTCAATCTCCTTACTGGTTATGGGTCTGTTCAGGTTATCTATTTCTTCCTGGTTCAGTTGTGGTAGTTTATATGTCTCTAGAAATGTATCCATTTCTTCCAGATTGTCAAATTTGTTGGCGTAGAGTTGCTCGTAGTATGTTCTTATAATTGTTTGTATTTCTTTGGTGTTGGTTGTGATCTCTCCTCTTTCATTCATGATTTTATTTATTTGGGTCCTTTCTCTTTTCTTTTTGATAAGTCTGGCCAGGGGCTTATCAATCTTATTAATTCTTTCAAAGAACCAGCTCCTAGTTTTGTTGATTTGTTCTATTGTTTTTTTAGTTTCTATTTCATTGATTTCTGCTCTGATCTTTATGATTTCTCTTCTCCTGCTGGGTTTAGGTTTTCTTTGTTGTTCTCTCTCCAGCTCTTTTAGGTGTAGGGTTAGTTTGTGTATTTGAGACCTTTCTTGTTTCTTGAGAAAGGCTTGTACCGCTATATATTTTCCTCTCAGGACTGCCTTTGTTGTGTCCCACAGATTTTGAACCATTGTGTTTTCATTATCATTTGTTTCCATGAATTTTTTCAATTCTTCTTTAATTTCCTGGTTGCCCCATTCATTTTTTAGAAGGATGCTGTTTAGTCTCCATGTATTGCGTTCTTTCCAAATTTCCTCTTGTGATTGAGTTCTAGCTTCAGAGCATTGTGGTCTGAAAATATGCAGGGAATGATCTCAATCTTTTGGTACCGATTGAGACCTGATTTATGACCCAGGATGTGGTCTATTCTGGACAATGTTCCATGTGCACTAGAGAAGAATGTATATTCTGTTGCTTTGGGATGGAATGTTCTGAATCTATCTGTGATGTCCATCTGGTCCAGTGTGTCATTTAAGGCCTTTATTTCCTTATTGATCTTTTGCTTAGATGATCTGTCCATTTCAGTGAGGGGAGTGTTAAAGTCCCCTGCTATTATTGTATTACTGTTGATGTATTACTTTGATTTTGTTATTAATTGGTTTATATAGTTGGCTGCTCCCATGTTAGGGGCATAGATAATTAAGATTGTTAGGTCTTCTTGTTGGACAGACCCTTTGAGTATGATATAGTGTCCTTCCTCATCTCTTATTATAGTCTTTGGCTTAAAATCTAATTGATCTGATATAAGGATTGCCACCCCAGCTTTCTTCTGATGTCCATTAGCATGGTACATTGTTTTCCACCTCCTCACTTTAAATCTGGAGGTGTCTTCGGGTCTAAAATGAGTTTCTTGTAGGCAGCATATTGATGGGTTTTGTTTTTTTATCCATTCTGATACCCTGTGTCTTTTGATTGGGGCATTGAGCCCATTAACATTCAGGGTAACTATTGAGAGATATGAATTTATTGCCATTGTATTGCCTGTAAGGTGACTGTTACTGTCTCTGTTTCTTTCTGATCTACTACTTTTAGCGTCTCTCTTTGCTTAGAAGACCCCTTTCAATATTTCCTGTAGAGCTGGTTTGGTGTTTGCAAATTCTTTCAGCTTTTGTTTGTCCTGGAAGCTCTTTATCTCTCCTTCTATTTTCAATGATAACCTAGCCGGATATAGTATTCTTGGCTGAATGTTTTTCTCGTTTAGTGCTCTGAATATATCATGCCAGTTCTTTCTGGCCTGCCAGGTCTCTGTGGATAGGTCCGCTGCCAATCTAATGTTTTTACCCTTGTATGTTACCGACTTCTTTTCCCGGGCTGCTTTCAGGATTTTCTCTTTGTCGCTAAGACTTGTAAATTTTACTATCAGGTGACGAGGTGTGGACCTATTTTTATTGATTTTGAGGGGCGTTCTTAGCATCTCCTGGATTTTGATGTTTGTTCCCTTTGCCATATTAGGGAAATTCTCTCCAATAATTGTCTCCAATATACCTTCTGCTCCCCTCTCTCTTTCTTCTTCTTCTGGAATCCCAATTATTCTAATGTTGTGTCGTCTTATGGTGTCGCTTATCTCTCGAATTCTCTCCTCGTGGTCCAGTATTTGTTTGTCTCTCATTTGCTCAGCTTCTTTATTCTCTGTCATTTGGTCTTCTATGTCACTAATTCTTTCTTCTGCCTCATTTATCCTAGCAGTGAGAGCTTCCATTTTTTATTGCACCTCATTAATAGCTTTTTTGATTTCAACTTGGTTAGATTTTAGTTCTTTTATTTCTCCAGAAAGGGCTTTTATCTCTCCGGAGAGGGTTTCTCTAATATCTTCTATGCCTTTTTCGAGCCCGGCTAGAACCTTGAGAATTGTCATTCTGAACTCTAGATCTGTCATGTTACCAATGTCCGTATTGATTAGGTCTCCAGCCTTCGGTACGGCCTCTTATTCTTTTTTTGAGGTGAGTTTTTCCGCCTTGTCATTTTGTCCAGGTAGGATTTGCTTTCTCCTGCTGTGGAATTCCGCTGTTCTTGGTGCCTGAAGTTGATTTTGACTGGGTTTCTTGTTGATCTTCTGGGGGAAGGGCCTGTTGTAGTGATTCTCAAGTGTCTTTGCCGAAGGCAGAATTGCACCGCCCTTGCCAGGGGCTGGGCTATGTAATCCGCTCGGGTTTGCTTTCAGGAGCTTTTGTTCCCTGAGCGCTTTCCATAGAGTTCCGGAGGACGGGAATGAAGATGGTGGCCTCCCAATCTCTCGGCCCGGAGGAGCCAAGAGCTTGGGGTTCCGCTCCTCAGTGCGCTCTCAGAGCAAAGCGCCCAATGGCCCCACCTCTCTGGCCTGCGGTCGCACCTTGAGGAAAGCAGTCAATTGCTGGAGCTGGAGAAAAGCGCCGGGTCGCTTCAGTCTCCGCAGCCTCCAGCCGCGCTCCGAGCCCACCCAGCCTGCGACCGGCACAAGGTAACCCCGGGCTTAGAGCTCACTCCTCGGCTTTGTCACTGTAGCTGGCTTCCCCGCTCTAATACCTGCGAGCTCTGCGGTACTCAGACACCAGTCCTTCTGTGACCCCGCGGGACCTGGGGTTATGCTGACCCCGCCTGGGTTTCCCCCCGGTTTAGCCTCTGGAGTGATGTCTCCCAGTGGAGCCGACTTTTAAAAGTCCCGATTTTGTGCTCCGCCGCTTGCCGGGTGCCGGCCCCTCCCCCCGGGGTCTATCTTCCCGTCGCTTTGGATTCACTTCTCCGCAGGTCCTACCTTTCAGAAAGTGATCGATTCTCTGTTTCTAGAATTGTTGCTCTTCTTCTCTTCGATTTGCCGTTGGATTTGTAGGTGTTCACAATGGTTAGATAAGCTATCTAGCTGATCTCCTGCTACCCGATGTCGTCTCAGCCTGCTACTTCTCCGCCATCTTGACTCCTCCCCCAATTCTTAGCATTTTCTTGATGATGAGAGCTATTGAGCATCTTTTCATGTGTCAGTTGGCCATCTGCATTGTATGCTCTGGAGAAATGTCTATTCACAACTTCTACCTATTTTTTAATTGTTTTTTTGGGGGGGGTGTTGAATTGTATTTGTATCTGTATCAGATATTGTTTTCCACAGTGTCTGTACCAGTTTGCATTCCCAAGAACATTGTAAAAGGGTTCCTTTTTCTCCACATCCTCACCAACACCTTTTGTTTCTTGTGATGTTGATTTTAGTCATTCTCATGGGTATGAGGTGACAGCTGTTGTTTTGATTTATATTTCCCTGATGATGACTGATGTTGAGCATTTTTTCATATATCTGTTAGCTATCTATAGGTCCTCTTTGGAGATCATGTCTTCTTTTCATTTTTTAATTGGATTATTTGTTTGGGGGTATTAAGTTTTATCAGTTTTTTTATTTATTGTGGATACTAACCCTTTATTGGATATGTCATTTGCAAATATCTTCTTCCATTCCTTAGGCTGTGTTTTACTTTTGTTGACTGTTTCCTTTGTTGTGCAGAAGCTTTTTATTCTGATGTAGTCCCAGTGGTTGATTTTTGCTTTTATTTCCCTTGCCTCAGGAGACATATCTTGAAAAATGTCGCTATGGCTGATCCTAGAGAGATTACTGCCTCTGCTCTCTTCAAAGATTTCTGTGGTTTCAGATCTCACATTTAGGTCTTTAATCTATTTTGAATTTGTTTTTGTGTAAAGTGAAAGAAAACAGTCCAGTTTCATTCTTGTGCATATGTCTGTCCAGTTTTCCCAACACCATTTGTTGAACAGACTTTTTCCCATCGTCTATTCATTCCTCCTTTGTCACAGACTAATCGACCATACAACTGTGAGCTTATTTCTAGGCTTTCTGTTCTATTCCTTTGATTTATGTGGCTATTTTTATGCCAATATGATACTTTCTTAATTACTACCACTTTGTAATATAACTTGAAATCTGGAATTGTGATACTTCCAGTTTTGTTTATTTATCATCCAGCCATAAAAAGAAAGATATCTTGCCTTTGCAACAACATGAATAGAGCTAGAGAGTATAATGCTGAGCGAAACAAGTCAGTCAGAGAAAGACAAATACCATATGATCTCACATATATGTGGAATTCAAGAAACTAATCAAACAAGCAAAGGAAAAGAAGAGAGAGAGACAAACCAAGAAACACACTCTAAACTATAGAGATCAAAGTGATGGTTACCAGAGGGAAGGGGGATGAGGGAAGGAGGGAATGGGGAAAGTAGGGGATGAGGGTTAAAGAGTATGTTTTTCATGATGAAAAAGAAAGTAAAACAAAATAAAATAGGGGGAAAAAGTCACCCAGTAAAAAGAAGAAAAAAAGTATAAATTCTTAGCAATGAAATTGCCATGTCAAAGGTATGTAGTTTTTGCCAAATATTCTATCAAAAGATTGTAATAATTTAGCATCTTAACAATAGTTGAAGTGCTGTTTTTATCTCACTCAAGTTAGCACTATTTTTCAAATTTAGTAGTTATTGTCAATCTCATAGATGAAAGTATGTCTCATCGTGGTTCTTTTTTCATTTCTTATGAATGAATGAGTTTAGGAATTTAAAAAATACTTAAGTGTCTCTTTAACTCTTCTATTTTTATTGCACTTTTAGAATCACTTTATTTTCTTCCCTGATTCGCACTTTACTAATACTTAAAAGGAAAATTTAATTATGACTAACTATAATTATCCTTTGAAAATACTCTATGTGCTTTTAAAAGAAAATGCATTCTCTATATTTTTAATAAAGTGTTACATATATGTAAATTAGATCAAGAATAGCTTTACTTATAAATTTGACATTTTGGAGAGAAATTTATTAAAATTTCCTCCATGGTAGTAGATGTGTAAATGTAGTTTCTTTTGAAGTTTCTTTAGGGAGGGTAGCTAAAATTTGACAGTGTTTGCTAGAAGTTGTCTTTATTTAGTCTTTAGTTTCATCAGGTTTAATTACTTCTAGGTTTGAAGACTTTATTTTGCATAGCAAATGCTTTGTAATGGCTTTTGCCGGACATACCTGTTTTGTGAATTCTGCCCACAGACCCATGTGCAAATAAATGCTTTTGATCTTTCACGCTATCAGGTTTGCAGGTTTTGTTTTTGTTTTTTCACATGTGTGGCAAAGACTGCTAGTTTTACCTCCCAAGTTCCAAACAGTTGTACTGTTGTTTCTTTGTAAAAGGCTGAACGATATATGAAATTGCAGCTATTTGACTATTTTTGATCCACAGAAAAGGGCAATTTGATATGGTTCAACCTGTTACCTATCATTTCTCCTTGCCTACTTCAAAAATAAAATCCTTTACATGAATCATATTCATTTTTACTCTAAGATGTACTTGAAAGGATTTCTTATTTCTCCTTCTAGAAATACGTTGTTCCCTTCAATAATTTGTCTATTTTCAGTTATAAAAATTGTAACTTTATATACTGCCTCTCCACATTCTATTATCTCCTTTAGATCTTCAGTTAGATGGGAGCTAAAACTTCCTCTTCTGCATTTTCTGTATTTTAACACTTTTTAGATTTTTAACACTTCATCTAACTGTGGTGCAGCTCCATGCATACTGGCATATTTTCTGTCTCACTAAGCCTGTATTTTCTGGATATTGCATATAATGGGAATCACACAATATGCAGTCTTTTGCATGTGACTACTTTCACTTGCCAGACTTTTCTTGAGATTCTTCCACACTGTAACATGAATCATTATTTTCTTCTTTTTTTGTTGCTGAGTAATAATCTATTGTACGGGCATAAATCTTTTTGGTATCCATCTCCTGGCTGATGGACATTTGAATTGTTTACAACCTTTATTATCACAGAGTCATGTTTTATGGACATTCACATTCAAATTTGTGTCTGCATATATTTTTGTTTCTTTTGAGTAGAGTTCTAGGTATTAAATTGCTGAGCTGCAGGTTTACATTTAATATTTTAAATTAAAGTGGAAATATATTTTGTAAAATAACTGCACAATCTCACACTTCCACCAGCTATGCAGGAGGATTTCATATTCATATTCTCAGAGACGTTTCAGAGAAACATCCAGTGTGCCAACATACATGTAATGTTAATCTTAGGAAGAGAGGAGAGAGAGAAAGAGTTATAAAGTTTATTATAAGAACAATGGCTGAAAACTACCAATTTCAGTGAAACATTAATCTATAAATCCAAGAAGCTCAGTATCCCCAAATTATCATAAAAGCAAAGAGGTTATAATCAAACTATTTAAAAGCCAAGAGACAGAAAAATGTAAAAACAGCAAGAAAAAAAATTACTCATCATCATATACATGGGAACAATAATAAGTAGGTAACTTCTCATCAGAAACAATGGAGATCAGAAAGCAGCAGAATGAAATATGCAAAGTACTGTGAAACAAACTGAACCAAAATTTCTGTCTGAAATGAAATCATTCTTTAAAAATAAAGACTGTCTTAAATCTTCATGATATATAAGCATTGCACATAAATATTTAATCTAACCATGTATTTAACTGATTCTCAGGTTCCCATTTATTTAACGTTCTTACATCTCAGAAATCAACAAATATATTTTAATCAATGGCTTCTTACTATCAATGGTAGTCGGTGAGCACTTGTGATGTAGCATTTTAGTCATCTGACAAAGAGCAAAATCATTTTCTACTCATAGTGGCATGATTGGATAACCACAATCCCTCAATGATTTTTTATGGATAATTTAAAGAGAAATAGTCATAATAATGTTAATATAGACAATATGTTTATATTAAAAACATCTGAAAAATACTTAAGATAATAATATTGCTTAAGAAAAAATACAATAAATACATCAATTTTCTATAAAAATAATCACCTATTAATAGAAATAGATACAAATGAGAAAGTGCCCATTAAAAACAAAGGCTCACGGGGCACCTGGGTGGCTCAGTGGGTTAAAGCCTCTGTCTTCACCTCAGGTCACGATCCTGGTGTCCTGTGATCGAGCCCCACATGGAGATCTCTGCTCCGCAGGGAGCCTGCTTCCTCCTCTCTGTCTCTGCCTGCCTCTCTGCCTACTTGTGATCTCTGTCTGTCAAGTAAATAAATAAAATCTTAAAAAAAAAAAAGCTCAAAAAATAAAATTCTTGGTTATAAAATTTAGTAAGACTTGTATACCTAAGGATTATATGAGGTGAAAACTGTAAAATTTCTCTGAAAGATAAGAAAATTGATTTTTAATAGATATAGCTTTTTCCTGGAGAAGAAAACTCAATCTTGTAAAGATAGAAGTTCCTCCAAAACTAAACAATAAAATTAAACCAACATTTCTAATGTGCTGACAGAACTTTTTTTTTTTTTCTTAGAAGGATGTATTTTCAAATTCTGTGGGAAAAATAATTGGGCAAAGATACAAAAACCGTCAAAAATGAGGGTAATGCTACTATAATTAAATTGTGTGGGTCTAAATAGAAGTATATAGCAAGAATATACAAACAAGATCTTTAAAAGTTCTTTGTGGTATAATTCTGCCTGAATAAAAAACAACTATCAGGGGCGCCTGGGTGGCTCAGTGGGTTAAGCCTCTGCCTTCAGCTCAGGTCATGATCTCAGGGTCCGGGGATCAAGCCCCGCATCGGGCTCTCTGCACAGCGGGGAGCCTGCTTCCTCCTCTCTCTCTGCCTGCCTCTCTGCCTACTTGTGATCTCTCTCCCTGTGTTAAATAAATGCATAAAATCTTTAAAAAAAAAACTATCAAATATATACAAGGAAAAAGAAATTATGAATATTGGTTAACTCAAATGATATAAGTCTTAGGTTTTGTTATATTTCAATACAATAAAAGAGAATTTTAAAATAAAAAATATTCCCAGGATGCCTCGGTGGCTCAGTAGGTTAAACCTCTGCCTTCTGCTCAGGTCATGATCCTGGGATCGAGCCCCACATCGGGCTTCCTGCTCAATGGAGAGCCTGCTTCTCCCTTTCCCTCTGCTGCTCCCCCTGCTTGTGCTTGCTCTCTCTCTCTCTCTGTCTCTCTCTGACAAATAAATGAATAAAATCTTAAAAAATTAAAATTAAAAAAATGCAAAGCATTCCCTTGTAAAACAGTCTTGGGAAATATACAACTCAGAAAAACAGAGCCCTGCTATTTAGTTATTTAAACTCAAGTAATGGACTTGTTTCAAGGCTGCAGGTAAGATGTATAAAGAGATGGTTTAACTCTCTGACCTTCTCCATGAAATCCTATGTTAGAGAGAGTTCAATCAGGTCTCTGCTGTTAAACTCCTAAAGGAAGAATCCCAGTACGAAGTAATTTCATTAACAGAGCTAAAATGGGATTATGATGATAAGAGTGTATCCTCTTGAAACTATTAAAACCCTTTTGCAGTATGTTAGACTTAAATTGTATAATTAAATGTATACCGTATAATGTATTTTAATTGTTCCTCATAGCCAGAGGACCACTTCTGCTACTAGTGGAAAATTACTTGGACCATCCATCATGCATATTAAATGAACATAATAGAGATCTCAGAAATTAACAGAAGTTTTCATGGTATATTTAAAATCTTTAGGGATGTAATTATTTGATAACTAATACTAAGATAATGCGTTAGCCACTTTGAAAATAAAGCTAGATTCACTACTCAGTTCAAAATAAATTTCACATTCACAGAAATGACAATAATAATATGAGAATACCACAAGAATATGTTGAACATATTTATATCAATGGATAGTAAAAGCTCTAAAATGAAACCAGAAACAATATAGCTGAATACTAATATATTCTGAATCTAAACTGAAAGACTTTGATTAGCACACTAAATAAAAGAAATAAAGCTAAAATACTAATAACAAAGTAGGAAAACAGTTGCAACATACATATAAATATTTAATAAAATATTAAAATCCTCATATGTAGAGTTTTCACAAATGAGAAAAATGGACAAAAGATAAGATAGGAAACTTTGAAATTAAATCAAATAGATAACAAATATGAAAAGAAATTAGTTTTGGTTATAGTCAATAAAAGCAAGTAAAATTTGTCTGTAGAAAGTTCAATTAGTATAATCCTAATGGTAGGTATTTTGATGGCTTATCTAAAATATGAACTACACATACTTTTGGAATTTGTGACCTCACCTTAGGAGTATATACCTAAGGAGAATAATCATATTAGTATAAAAAGGCATATGTCATACAGTACAGTCTTTTACTATAAAAAGTTAGAAAGAAGCTAATGCCTATGAACAAAGAATTGATTAAAGAAATCATGATGTAAAGATGCAATGGATATTAGGGAACCATTTAAATTAGTGCCTATTCAGGAATTTAAATCCTACTGGAAAACAAAATCAAGAAAACTTTTTTCTCAAAGGAATTAGTGAAAAATTGGCTTTCAATTTGTTATCTGATAAAACAGCAATAAAGAAAAGGCAAAGAAAAATGTTCCCCCTTGGCAAAGTTTCCCTTTTAACTTCCAACAAGAGCAATGATAACTTGAAAAGAAAATCCAGCATCAAAGAGATTTAAACCAGACACACAAATACATGAGCACACGTTCCATAGTTCTCTCTGTCTCTCTGAATTTCTGCAAAGATTCTGAATTCCTAGTTACTTACTAAACTCAGGTTTTCTGTGTGTAGCCTCTATGTCAGCTTGGTTTTCCCTGTCCTGGGAGCTATCCTTAACTCCACAACTCAAATATGACTTGCAGAAGACCCCACCCCCACACCAGGCCTTAGAGACAGTCCAGATTTCCCTCTATAATACATGTAAACTCCTTCAGGCTCATTTCTTCTCTTTCTGTAGTTCCTCCATTTCATACCCTCCTGCTTTACCCTAATGTGAGACAAGATACAAAATGGAGACTCTGCAGTTTGAAAAAAATTAAATCACAACAAGCATTTTGTGAATGTAGTAACTTTACTGAAGTCTTAAAGATTTATGCAAAGGAGTCACCCTTTTCAGGGTTTGTACTCTGATGTATCTCTGACTCTCACCTCTTCTCTAAAGAGTTAAAAACTTCCCATGCAGAATAGTTTTGCTTCCTTTTTGACATCTGGGAGCAAATTATTACCCATTCCTCACATAGACTCACCTACTACCAAAAAACATTCTCTTCCTGAAATGAGTTTCTCCATAAGAGCAATTATTCTGTCAGATACAATGTTTTCCAACTTTTTATTCCTGGCAATAGGTGACTCCAGCTCATTAAGTCATAATCCCTTGGTTTGCTTATACTAGTGATGACAGATATTGTGAATTTGCTTCTCTGACTACTTTTCTCTCTTGCCTTCTTTATGTAGGTGGAAAAGTAAATACTACCTTTCCGAGACTTTCAAGCAGCTAGAGGTGACCATATGGCCCAGTTTTCACTCTGAGATGAAAATATAAGTAGGCAGGTGGAGCTTCTTCCTGGAAAGCTTGTTAATGGAATGGGATGGCACATTTACAATCAGCCCTTTCACTATTCTTCCTGCTTGAAAAGCAAATGTAATATCTTGAAGTATAGCATCAACTCTGATTCTGCAAAGATGAAAGCCACACACGAATAATGGCAGGCTAGGATGACAGGATGATGGGTGTCCCAGTTGTCATTGCTGCACTATCACACAATCCCAGGACTATATAGCTCTAACTTCTTAATGAAGGAAAAAAATAAATACTTCCAGTTTAAATCCACGTAAGCCTTACAGATACCACAAGTTTCCATAAATATGTGATGATCATGATAAGAGGTTTGATATTTATAAAGCACTTCCTAGTTTCTTATACTCCATAGTTAAACTGGATACTCCATTTATGTATATTATTCATTTTCTCCTCATGTTCCTAAGAAACACTAGCCATCTTATTTCCACCAGTTTGTTTAGTTGCCTATTTTGTTGTTGATTGTCAGCATATAAAAGTATTAATAAGCACATCGGTAATGTAAAATCATATGTAATAATTACATAATAGTCCATTTTCATTTTCATTTCAAAATGTAATGAAGTGCACTGACCTATAGAACCTCATAAAACAGGTGCCTGGGTGGCTCAGTGGGTTAAAGCCTCTGCCTTCGGCTCAGGTCATGATCCCAGGGTCCTGGGATTGAGCCCCACATCGGGCTCTCTGCTCAGTGGGGAGCCTGCTTCCCCTCTCTCTGCCTGCCTCTCTGCCTACTTATGATCTCTGTCAAATAAATAAATAAATAAATGAATCTTTAAAAAATAAAATAAAAAAGAACTCTTAAAACTTCTCAGTAGTTAGCATATTGTGTGTTACTTATTCCTTGAAGTAGGATTGTAATAAAAGCAAAAATAAATCAAAGTCTAGTTTGTTATAAGATTCTGATAACATTTGTACCCTCTAGCTTCTCAAAAATCCTAGAAATACAAATTATAACAAGGAGAGGCCAATATCACAATGGGAAATCAGGCCTCCTTTCACCTCTAGTTCAAAAAAAGTCATCATCAAACATATAAATGGACACCACAATCTATGATGAATTAGGTCATATGTGCAATATGTCACCATCAGGAATTTTATCTACTTTCAGTGTGTTATATTATAATGGTTCATTTCTTAAAATTCACATTAGAAAATCATCTTTAGAAAAAACAGTCAACACAAAACTCATTTTTCTGAAATATATTTATCAGGGAAAAAAAGCCAGTGTATTCTCAGAATATGTCACATAGTAAACACTGAAATTGGAGAGGGAAAGTGCATCATCATGTCACCAAGGGGCTTTGCTTCATTGTAAGCACCATCCTTATACTTTAACCTTCTAAAAATTTAATACTTTAGGAACTTTCTCTTGTTTGTTTTCTTAAAATCATTTTAGTTGTTGCTACATTAGCCAAATCCTTGGGTTTCCTCCCTCTTGAAATAAAGTTTCCCTAAATATATATGTGGTGAGATATAGAGGTGGAAGTTTGCATGACAGATATTAAATTAGTTTTATTTTTCTGATCTCATGTTTTTTTCTATTTAAGGGAGATAATACACATAAAAGTGTATTCCTGCATTGTATTCCAGTTCTCTAAGAAAAATTAGCACAACTCTCAGATGATATGTTGTGTACATAAAAGGAGAACAAGAAATAGTTGTCTCTGCCCATGGAATATTGAGTCTAGAGAAGTGATTGATTTATTGGATATTTATTCTCATGTATATTTTTCTTTCTTAGCAATACCTTTAGTTGTGTGCTCCTTTTGCATTTAAATAAGATTTGAGGTGATGCTTCCTTACCCAAAAAAAGGGAATACCCAAAGTATAACAAAAATAGTGTTCATTTGGTCATAAAGTCCAAGATAGTTTGAAAACAGGCTCAGACTTTTGTCCATTAAAGGGTGACTATGTTTCCTCCACAGGATCAGATACCTGCAAAATAGAATTACTATCCGGGATTCCAAAACTTTAGCCTAGAAAAAAAGAGCAACTCTTCAACAAATTACAGCATAAAGTTTATATTATAATCCAGAGCTTCCCAAAACCTTAGCAATGGCACAATTATTTTCCAAAAAAAGAGTCATAAATATGTCAGGAAATATTATTGGCTGTTAAAGTTTCAGAGTGATAAATGAATAATTATACACATTTACTTTTCAACCTATTCAAAAATTTCCAGCATTAAAATAATAATTTTAGAAGTATATTTAATGTGGCAATTCAGTTTCCAACTACCAAAAAATAGCTGGTATCTCACTTGCCTTCCAAATAACCATAAAATTGGACAAAATATCTAGGGCTGTTATTTTAATGCACTGAGCAATAGGCAAAGCAGTCCTGTAATTCTTCAGAGAAGGAAGTTGTACATAGGAGTGCTTTATTTACTTGTCCCAGAGAAATGGAGTCCAAAGTGAAGTAGCGGCATTGTTGAGCTGGGGAAGCAGTGACCAGAAATCTATATTGCTCAAGTGGATAGAATTTTAGGACTGGCTCCTGGAAAGGAAAAAGTTGCAAAGAAGGTCCAAGAAGTCTCTTTGAGGACACACCTTGGTCTTTGGGTGAGGGATGTGCTGTGCACAGTCACAAAAAGACCTACTAGAATTGATAGAAGGCAGATGATGCTGGCCTAAGATTGAATGGAGAACTGAAGTCACTGAAGGGTGAAAAATATTGCAATCCTGACCCATTCAGAGAGGAGATGAAGATTTCAGCTGTTCAGTTGAGAGCCCAGAAAGGACATACCTTTGGAATAAAAACATCACTCTTTAATGAAGGACAAAATCAAAAGAAGGTTACCTGACAAAGACTAAAAAACAGCACTAACAGAATCAATAAGAATCCACGACTAATTTAGCAGCCCTGTCAAAATGAAACCAGGCCCTATAAATAAAGAAAATATAATCCAGACATGCAAATTAGCATAAAAATGTGACCCATAAATTTTTAAAAATCAGTCGATAGAAACAATACTGCCATGATATTGTAATTAGCACACAAGAATATTGAAACAGCTATTTGAAATATGCTAAAAGACTTAAAGAAAAATGTGATTATAATGAATGAAGTGATGATAGAATCACAATAAAGAAATACAATCTTTTTAAAAAAGATCCAATAGAAATTCTAGTATTGAGAAGTGGAATACAAACTTTGTTCTTAAAAATAATTTTATTTGCAATGGTATAAAAAACATCAAATACAAGAAAATATACTTGACAAAAAAGTTACAACATTTTTTACTAAAAACTGTAAGTTAAAGAAAACTAATAGAGACATAATATGCTCATGAATTGAAAGACTCAATATTGTTAAGATGTCAGATCTAACAAAATTGACCTATCAATTCAACGAAATCCCAATTATAATCCTTTCGGGTGTTTTCATGGAAGTGGACAACTGATCTTAAAATTTATATGACACTGAATGACCAGTGCAATGTTGAAAGAAAAAAGCATCAAGTAGAAGAATTTATACTATCTGATTTCTAAAATTACTGCAAAGCTTCCATAATGAAACCAGTATGATATTGTATAAAAATAAAGAAATAGATCAATAGCACACAATGGAATCCAGAAAGGGAAGGAACTCATACAATGATTCAGAAGCCCCACATCCAGCGTGGCACCAAAGACAAAGAATAGCCATGGATAAGTGAATTGTTTCAAGTGGATCATTTTCAAAGAAACTTAAAACAGAAGGCCAAACTTTAAGGAAGGCAGTCTATACCCCTAGAAGGAGTGAAGAAGTACTTGAGAGTGTCGGTGGAATATAAGAAGCCAAGAAATCTTGATGGAGTCTGTATCACTAGACAGAGCATAGTATTTATAAGCCTGACCATGAAATTCAAAAGCAGAGGCATGGAAAAGTTAAAACTATCAGATAGTTGTTGCCAAAGGTATAGAAACAAACAGGGAAGAGTTAAATAGGTAAAATACAAAGGATCCCAAAAAACAGATAATCAAGTCAAACAATGGACAGAAGACATGAACATACACTTCTCTAACGAAGACAGGATGACACATTAAAAAAATGTTCATCATCTTTAGCTATCAGGGAAATTCAAATCAAAACCTCATTGAGATACCACCTTACACCAGTTAGAATGGCAAAATTTAACAAGGCAAGAAACAACAAATGTTGGAGAGGATGTGGAGAAAGGGGAACCCTCTTACACTGTTGGTGAGAATGCAAGTTGATGCAGCCACTTTGGAAAACAGTGTGGAAGTTCCTCAAAAAATTAAAAATAGAGCTACCCTATGACCCAGAAATTGCACTACTGGTTAATTACCCCAAAGATAAAAATATAGTATAAAAGGGCCATATGCACCCCAATGTTCATAGCAGCAAGGTCCACAATAGCCAAACTATGGAAAGAGCTGAGATGCCCTTCAACAGATGAATGGATAAAGAAGATGTGGTCCGTATATACAGTAGAATTTTACTCAGCCATCATAAAGGATGAATACCCAACTTTTGCATCAACATGGATGGGACTGGAGGAGATTATGCTGAGTGAAATAAGTCAAGCAGAGAAAGTCAATTATCATATGGTTGCACTTGCTTGTGCAACATAAGAAACATAAGTATGGAGGACATTAGGAGAAGGAAGGGTAAAATGAAGGGGGGAAATCAGAGGGGGAGACGAACCATGAGAGACTGTGGACCCTGGGAATCAAACTGAGGATTTTAGAGGGAGGTGGAGGGGATAGGTGAGCCCAGTGATAGATATTAAGGAGGGCACGGATTGCATGGAGTACTGAACACTGAATCATGGAACACTGAATCAAAAACTAATGATGTACTGTATGGTCATTAAAATAACATAATAAAAAATTATATATAAAAAAGAATGTACCCTTTATATGATGTGCTGTGGTTCCTCTGCAGAATTCCTAAGACTTGCTTACCCATTAAAAAAAAAAAAAATCAGATAAGTCCTGATTGAGAGACATTCTACAAAATAACTGAAAACAAGGAGTCTGAAAACTGTCACGAGCAGAAGAGCTAAAGGAGACATGGCAATTAAATGCAAAATGGTATCCTAGATAAGATCCTGTATCAGAAAAAGGATATTAGCAGAAAACTAATGAAATCTGAATAAAAGCACAGAGAGTAGCTGATAATAATGGATCAATATAGGTTCCTTAGATATGACAAATGTTATATACTAATGTAAGATGCTAATAAGGGAAACTAGGTTTGGTATATATGGGAACACTCAGCACTATCACTGCAACCTTTCTGTAAGTCTAAAACTATCCAAAAATTAAAATATTAAACAAAAAATGAATATGCAGAAGGAGCAGTGACTGGCCATGCTATAGACAGAATGAGTTACACCATGGCTAAAATTAATGAACAGAGAATGGACCAAAAAGCAAATGTCCCCTCCTTAAAGTTACCTCCCCAACCCCACTTTGGAATTAGGTGGACTGTTGTGACGAAAGAGAAAGAGGAAGAAGGGAAAATTGTATTAATTATATAAGTCACTACTTTAAACCAGAAGAATCTAATTTACTTTGGTTGGCAAGAGTATGATTTCTACTACTAAAGCAATGGGGAAATCAAAGCTATGTTTAATTCACTTATGGGTTATAAAATAAGGCTCATGTTGGATTTTGTGGATAGCCATAAACTTGAAAATATATACTTTCCACCCAGATATCAAAAGATAAATTGATGAAGTGTCCAAAATGGAAAGTGGAAGGTAATAGAGAGTCAGAACCCTGAGCATTACCCCACTCTAGTGATTCAGTAAAGATCTCCCTGTTTGTGGGATGGAAGAACTTAGGTTTAATAACAGATACGCTGTAGTGAGGTGGTGCAAGTGAAATAAGTTTACTGAAATAACTCATAAAAGCAGAATTAAATATACCTAATATAATTTGGGGCAATAATCTCTTGATGGGCATCATCGAGAGTTGATGACAGTGGCGGGGTTGGGGGCGGGGGCGGAGCGCGGGGAAGCAGGTTGCAATTTTAAGTAAGGCAAACAAGGGAGAACTCATGAAGAACTGGAACAGAAACATGAAGGAGATAAAAAAGATAGTAATAAGGATATCTGGGAGAAAGGTATTTTGGTAGAAGAACAGCCAATGAAAAGACACTAAATTAAAAGTGAGTCTGGCCTGTTCAAAGAACTGCAACCAAAACACTGTGACTTGAAGAGAGCAAGCAAAAGAAAGGCGTTAAGTGATGACTTTAGAGAAATTATTGGGGCTAGATACTGCAGGGTTCTGAAGGATAAAGAATTTTAGCTTTTACTTCTAGATAGAAAGCCACTGGAAAGTTTCCTCCAGAGGAGTGACATGATTTAACGTTTTAACATAATCATTTATCTTAGAAATGATTTAGAACCTTTAAGGAAATAAAGGAAAAAAATAAACAACTACGGACGGTTTCTTGAGAGAAGAGTACATAGAATATAAGCAGTGGATATATTTAACTATATACATCTTGAAATGTATAATATATAAATTCCATTCAAGAAGACACATTTCTAGGAAATAAGGGGAACAGTTACTTCTATGGATATTACATTGTCCTCCCTATCAGTCTTCCAGTCTTTCACCCTTCTTTAACTCTGTCATCCCCTTTCACTAAGTAAACATATGCATATCATCATTGCAAATAAAGCTACTAAAAATTATATTCTTCTTTGGAGGGTGTTAGTTACACCATCATGTACAGGGATTATATTAAAGGAAATTGGGGGAAAATATTAAGTATATATTAGGGGTTGATATAGTACCCATGTGAAATAATCACTAAAAGTAAATAAAAATCCTCTGATACAACAGGCAGACAGAAGTACATAGTAGATAGATATTTGGGCAGTTAGGAAGGGAATATATGACTAACCATTCTGAACTATAAGGATGACATTGGGTTCTAGTTCCTATTTACCTTACAAAATCCATCCCCAGTTGAACTGATAAAATCTTCAGGCAAGACAGTCCAAGGCAGAGCATCTCTATAGGCTGTTTCACAATGAAGTCCCATAGAAAGTTCTCTCTCTTTTAGTGGCCAGAAGCTCAGAGCTTACACCACTACACATGTGAGACCAGCTGGTAGAGAAATAAGCAGGTCAGTGAAGAATGAGCTATTCCCAATAAGCATCCTGTGATCTTTCTCTTCTCACACATTTCTACATGTCAAGAATATTAGAGGAAAGAGGAAAAATAAATGTAACCTAGACTTACATGAGAAGCAAGACATTGGCTTTGTTTTGCTTTCTTCCTAAGTATCCCAAAGTAAAATTTCCTGCTACGGAGAATATTAAAGAAGGCATTGAAATTCAAATTCAAGACATAGCTGACAGTGAAAAGATCTATTTAAAAACACAATGAGGGACGTCTGGGTGGCTCTGTCAGTTAAGCATTGGCCTCCCACTCAGGTCACGATCCCAGAGTCCTGGAATCGAGTTCTGCATCAGGCTTCTTGCTCAGCAGGGAGGCTGCTTCTCCCTCTGCCTGCCGCTCCCCCTGCTTGTGCTCTCTCTCCCTTTCTGTCTCTCTGACAAATAAATAAATAAAACCTTTAAAAAAACACAATGAAATGATGAAATGTATTTTAATAAAAACATTTATGTAGTATACTAAAACCTATAAAATTGATATCCTGCATTTAATATTTACCACAATACTATGAGTAAGTTATAGCTATATCAAATTTTAGATCAAGTTATTGCCACTCTGTAAAGAGATTTAAAGTTGTCCCCTTTCACGATAAGGCTCCAACTATCATTTATGCCTTAAAATTAAATGTATTTCCATCCGCCTATGTTGTCTTTCCAGCTATATTTGGAGCTAATAAATTTAATAGGTTTAGCTCAATACTTTAAGTTGTCACCATAAAAACAAGTCCCAACCTCAACATTTTACTAGAGTATCTCCCTGAAGTTCCTAAGACAGTCAGAAAGGATTTCCTCGGTACTTTCTCCAAAGAGAACACCACCTTTCAATTTATATTGCTACTTATTTCACTTTTAAGGCTGAACATTGGTAACTGATATCAGAAGCAATGATCAGGATATAGAGAGCTAGATGAACCTTCTCTTGAAAGTTTATGTGTATTAAGGTTTCAAAGGGTTGATGTGTATATTTCCTTATGGATCAATTTTTAACTCACGGAGAAAATGATTTTTTTTTTTTAAATAGTGAGTCAAGTCATGACAGGCTAAGTAATGATGCCTAAGATCAGAGTCCTATTTTCACAAATTATTTTCATTTTTAAAAATTCTCAAAGTCTGCTCACTTTAGCAGCATAGATACTAAAAATTTCTAAGAGAACAGTTTTCAAAACAGAAGTAAAACACTAAAATTTGGAGTGGAAGCTGAAGGTTAATAAAATACTTGAAAATTCATGATTGTAACGAATCTTCCTTCTAAGAGAAGAAATGTGAGCCTACAGAGAGCTGTTAGCATTTTCAATAGTAGCCAATGAACTATACAGTCCGACATGTACTTATTTGATAAAGTGATTTATTCCTTAAAAATATTTTAATATCTCATTTTCTCAGTTTCTCATAAACACAAAATCAAATAGTAAACGTTTTTGGACATATGCCTGCTTTAAAAAAAAAATACATACATTTTAATATACCTTTAACCCCAGTATAACTATTCAGTATTCCCCATATATATTCAACTCTTTTCAGATATACTCTTTTACTGCAACTTTGAAACAGAAGTAAATTTCTCATCTCTCAAACAATTACATCTACACTATTCAAAATGAAAAAAAAAAAAATAAGGCAAATAGATATAATTGATGCACTAAAAGATCATAGAATAATATAGAGGCAATAATATCAATGACACCTATACATACTTCACACATTTTGCCTGCCTGATTCATATGTTAGAGTATAAAAATAAGAGAAAGAAGTTGAAAAACTTAATTCCATATAGTTTTAATTATTCATTTACTCATGCCTTTAGGGATTATGTCCAGGTATTGCTCTAGGTGCTAAAGATATAGCAGTTACTAAGACAAAGTGCCTAACGTACAGTACTTATATTCTAATGAGGAAAATAAGAGATAAATATATAAACAAATAATATAGTTGCAGATAGAAACTGGATATATAAAGAAATTAAATAAAATAAGGTGAGAGCAAGTAAGGATACAGAAAATGGTAAAGAGGTGATTCTCAATATTCTCATTGAGACCTCTAATGAGATAGTTGAAAAGAAACCTGACTATTTGGAAAGAGAGAACTGTGTAAAGTTGTGGGTGAAAATTATTTCATACTAAGTGTGTAACTAGTTTAAACAGTCTGAGATG
The DNA here is from genome assembly GCF_963455335.1 of Martes martes. Taxonomy (NCBI): domain Eukaryota; kingdom Metazoa; phylum Chordata; class Mammalia; order Carnivora; family Mustelidae; genus Martes; species Martes martes. Next base: position 43,328,357 of record NC_137895.1, on the reverse strand, counting down.
AGGAAAAGCTTGTCAAGGAAGAGTAAAAAGGCCGTTATTGATGGAGCATATCGGGTGGTCAGAGAAGGGAGTCAATGATCAGATTATACATTGTAGGTCTAAATAAGGAGCTGGAATTTTGTACTAAATATTTAGGAAAAATATTAGAGTTTTAAGAGTCAGTGTGTGTGTGTGTATCTACATTAGATCAAATGAACTATAGAGGGGAAAGAGTCTAAGCAGAGTTACCAGTTAGGGAGCTACTGTCACAAATGAGCTGGGACATGATGGTGGCATGGTAATGATGACATAGTCATGATAGTGGTAGTGGTTCAGGAAGTGAAGAGTGATGTAATTTGGGATGTATTTTTATTTTCAAGTCTAAGGGATGCCAAATTACCAAATGGAGATGTCATGCAGGCAGACAGACATTCAAGTCTGGAACTGAGTGTAGTGTGAGTGGAACTCAAGATCTAACTTAGGAAATTGTTGAACAAAAGAGATTCTTACTCTAAGTCTTTTAAACACATACATAACGGGGTTCCTGGGTGCCTCAGTCAGTTGAGCATCTGTCTGCCTTTGGCTCAGGTCATGATTCCAGAGTACTGGGATCGAGTCCCACATTGGGGTCCTACCTTGGTGGAAAGCCTGCTTCTCCCTCTCCCTTTGCCTGCCACTCCACCTGCTTGTGCATGCTCTCTCACGTGCATATTCTCTCTCTCTCTCTCTGTGCCAAATAAATATATTTAAAAATCTTTCAGAAAAATAAAAAAATAAACACATTTGTAAGAGTTGAATATATTCTTAAATACATAAGTATGAGGTATTTAGAGAGGAAAAATACAACCCCTATTTAATAGGAACTCTCCTGAGTTTAAACAAAAAAGTTTTATTAAATTCCAGAACAGTACATCAGAGTAAGTGCACATGTGTTTATGTGTTTACTAAATATGGGGAACTATTTCATTTGAGTATCTCTGGGACACATTCCATTTCTTCTGTTGGTGATTGATGCTTTTCTATTTATACTATATTGACATTAATTTATTTTGCTTTCATGCTTCCTTATACTTCTTCAAGTAACATTACATCTTGCCACAAATTTTAAGAGTTGCTTATTTTATTATTTTGTAGACATAAGTTCATTTCCCCACTGAGGGTCAATACCAAAAATATCTAGCTCCTTTGATACACATATTTTTAATGAAATAATGTAAATGTAAGTTCAACAAACCTATTTGTATAGGAAAAGCCAGTAGCTTTTCTCCCAAACATTTCACCTTCTTCTACTAGATTAAAAAGGTGTTAAAAAGATTACTAAAGATTGGGGCGCCTGGGTGGCTCAGTGGGTTAAAGCCTCTCCCTTCAGCTCGGGTCATGATCCCGGGGTCCTGGGATCGAGCCCCGTGTCGGGCTCTCTGCTCAGTGGGGAGCCTGTTTCCCTGGCTCGCTCTCTGCCTGCCTCTCTGCCTACTTGTGATCTCTGTTTGTCGAATAAGTAAATAAAATCTTAAAAAAAAAAAAAAGGAAAAGATTACTAAAGATTAAGGGAAGGGAAATTAAGTAAGAGAGATTTTTGACCCATGGACATAATTGGAAATGACTCCATTCAATCCCTACCAGACATTCCTCTCAATAGAAAAGAATCAAAGTCCATCAGAAAAAATCTTGGTACTGACACCTATATGAAGAAAGCATTATACACAGATGTTTTTAGAAATTTGTACAAAACATTTGTCAAAATATTTTTTGTAAAAAATTTCCCAATTTAACTTAAACATGTATATAAGGATATTGCTTTGTGTACACTCTAATAATTTAAGATATGTGCCATTCTATCACTTAAGCCAACATCTATAGTATTTTTTTTAGTCTCATATGAAGACTATTGTTTATCAGGTAACCGTTACCAGACAATCAATCTTTATTTAGAAAGCTGTTTTTATTCACATCACATCTTAAAGGCTGTGGAATAAAAGGCATAAAAATACCAATGACAGATAAAACAGAGAAAATTACTCTGAACAAACTCTTCTAGAATAGTGTGGTGCATATAAATTATGAAAACACTAAAACTTGATCAAAAAAGGAGGTCTTTAACTTTCATTTAAATGCATGAACAGATGTGGCAGACCTAATGTCAATGGATAAATGGCCCCAAAATGTGGAATGTAAGAACAAGATGTCTGAATGTTTTTAAACTCATGCCAGGCATGGCTGGATTTCTCCAACAATAAATGAGTCAAAAACCTAGGGTGCATATAGGGCAGTTTTCTGTCAAGTTTTATAGGACCTTGGCCACCAAAGGCCTTAGCTAGGTCTATGAAAAGAATGATTTTCACTTGAAAACTAATTTATTCTTTTCCATCACCTATGCATATGAAAACAAGCTGAACCTCAGTTCAAAAATAAATACTATGTAAGTCTATTTGGAATTATGCTTCTAATTTATTATTATAAACTTTATTCTTATAGCTAAAACACTGTAAAAATCTGTAACTCTGTTACCTCAACAGTTCCTTTAGTTTGATCCAATTGTGTAAGTGCACACATTTATGTATTGTATTTCTGGTAAAATTTTGAGGTTTTGTCAATCTAGTTAGATGTTTTAAAATATACAAGAAGCTTGAATTCTATGGAAACAGATATCATGGTGGCATTTGTTCTCACAAATATACAAGGGTTAGCAGGACAGTCTCCAAAAACTGAAATATCATAGGTGTTTTTCTTAAGATTTTATTTATTTGTTTGACAGAGAGAGAGAGAGGGAGAGAGAGAGAACAAGCAGGGGAAGAAGCAGAGGGAGAGGCGGAAGCAGGCTCTCCACTGAGCAGGGAGCCTGATGCAGGATTGATCCCATGACCCTGAGATCAAGACCTGAGCCAAAGGCAGGTGCTTAACTGACTGATCCACCCAGGTGCCCCAGAAAGGTTGTGTTTTAAAAGACAATTTACTTTATGAACTAATAAAATGTTAACTGTCATTTCCTCAACCAATAATCTATTTCCAATTTACAATCTCCAAATACCATAGAGAAGAATAGTTTCACATGTTTCAAAGTTAATAAAGTCATTTTTAAAGCAATAAATAAGATAAATAAATAAATAAAATAAAATTGGAAGACTTACAAACTTTATATAACAACAATTATATTTTGTAGGACAACATATTAATTGTGTGTTTAGAGCTATTGATTATATAATCTTGAATGTGGATAACAACTGAAAATCTTATAAAGCTTTATATCTTATGAGGTACTTTTTATTTAAATAATCTATTTCATTTTATCCGTCATTCTTTGAGGTTTTTATTGTAACTCAAACAAAGCCTATAAATTTCACTCCTATGTATTTACTATAATTGTTTCTTTTCCCTCCTTTTCATTTTTTTTGTATTAGTTCATGAGTTTATGAACCTGAACTACAAATAATCTATGAGTTACCTTCCTGACTGTAGTTTTGTAACATTCTGCTTCATTCTCCCCACTGATGCCAAAGAGACTTCCTAATATAGTATCTCTGAAAAAGGTCTTTGGTGATCATAAATTGTTTTCCAGTCTCTCCTCCATCCCATCCCCAGCTTCTAACCACTGTTTCCTTCACTCTAGCTTTTAGGAATAACTTAACAGATAATAATACAATATGTCATTTCATACCTCTATATTCTTAATCATGCTTTTCTCTCTCCCTAAATGTTCTTCACTCCACCTGTATCTGACAAGAAATAGTACTCTTTCAAGTCCTAAATAAAGGGTCAAATTCCCACAAAGTTTTCCCTTCTCTGCACACATTACTGACCACTCTATTTTGGCTATGTCCACTGAATTCTATGGATATTTTTATCATGGGTCTCATGTTTATGTTTATCTGTCTACCTCAACTAAGTAGCTCCTGAAAGAGGGACTGGACTCCTTTATCATTGTACCTCAAGTTCCCAACACAAAAGAAAAATACTTTCAATATTTGTTAAATATAAGAATAAGTGATTGAGGGGCGCCTGGGTGGCTCAGTGGGTTAAGCCTCTGCCTTCGGCTTGGGTCATGATCCCAGCGTCCTGGGATCGAGCCCCACATCGGGCTCTCTGCTCAGCGGGGAGCCTGCTTCCTCCTCTCTCTCTGCCTGCCTCTCTGCCTACTTGTGATCTGTCTGTCAAAAAAGTAAATAAAAAATTAAAAAAAAAAGAATAAGTGATTGAAAATCAAGATTATTTGTATTCAAAGACTAGATTTCTCCTACATCATGTATATATAAATATATTATGTTTACTGAATACTTACATAATGCCCAACATGTTTTTAAGCAATTTACATTTTATTTTACATTCACAATTCCTTATGAAGATAGCACTATTTTAGTGTCCATTCTACAGACCATTTAACTACCTCTGAGGTGTTAATCATCTAGGGTTGCACAAACAGTAAATGACCCAGAGTCTAACTTCAGAGACCCTGGATTTAACTGCCATGTATGCTTTTATAACAAAAGTGAATATGGGAAAAGTTATAAATGAATGACACCAGAATGTAGGTGTAAGGGATTTACTCTTTTGAAACCTTAAATCAAGGAGTTATTGGTGTCAAATCAGAAACCAACAAGATCACTCCCACCTTTCTTACTTTTCTAATCTTCTTCCATGTTATTGTTCCCTACGCCCCAACATCTACATTATACAATGATATTTGTATAGCATTATAATGGACTCTGGGAAGGGAAAAATCAGTTTTAAAAAATGTGTATATCTTTGTCAATTTGCAAACTGCTTAACTCAAGCCTGAAAATCTTAAGCTGACTTGTCTCCCCTGCAATACCAAGTGTAAAAAGGTACAGTGCCAAAAGATAAACATTATTTCAAGTGCAAGAAGAAAAGTTTTTAAAAATTTTTTCTCTTAGCTCATCTTGATATTGAAGGTTGTTTTTTTTTTTTTTTCTTAATTCCGTGTTGTAACTTATTTATGTACGTAGGATTTATGGGAGCAAGTGTTTTGGGCTTTTAAAAAAAAAGGTGTCTTGTTATTTTCTTCAAACACCCAAAGAAAAATTGATAAGAACCAGAGGCAAGCATATAAAAGTATATCTGCAGAAACACCTTCCTGAATTAAAAATAAATAAAAAGGGTAGGCAAATGAAGGAAAAACTACAAAACAAATTAACTCCAGGAGGCTGATGCCTGATCTAGAGAAGGATGGCAAGAGCATTTATGTTTGACCAGAAGAGGATTTCACTGCACCTTGAAATATCAAGGGCACATGCCACTTGCATGTTTGAAGAGAAAGCTTTTTATAAAGGCCAACATATTAATTTATATATGAAAGTTTGATATTTTGTGTGGGATTCAGACAGGCTACTTCTTAGAGAAAAACAGTTAACATAAAATACACTAAATCTTTTTGTCCTTCTATTTATTTTTGTTTCTTGTCATTAATATCTAACCCTCACTATATCAAGAAAATTGTCATCATTATTTGTCATCTGGGTCCAGGGCACCTGCTAAAAAATAACTTTTTGTCATTTAATAAATAATTCATTGAGGTAAAAATAGTGGAAAACGGCTATGTCAGAAATTTTAAAATAATTTAAACATTACAAACTTTCTTGTAACAAATAAATTTTGGCACATAAACATCATAAAAGATGAAAAATATGTCACACCTCTCTTTGCAAAAATAGAATACTACTCCAGGTTCTTGCTGCAAAGCATTGCCCAATGAGGTCTTCCCTATTTAATGACTAGCTGGATGAAATTACCATATTTCCCTTTGTTCTTGGAAATATATTCCTCACTTAACAGATTCTAGAAAATTCAGCTAGATACTGTCATCTGAAGACTCACTGTCTCGTTGTCTGAGATTCCGCTTACATGACCTATTTTATATCCATGATCCATTTCACCATCATTAGAGTACTGCTATCTGTCCCTTTGGTATTATCTTCTGATTCTTGTAATAATTATTAAACATCTTTCTCCATCAACTTTCTTCTCTATGCCATTAAAAACAGAAAATGAAAAATTCTGAATTCTCAATTGTGTTCAATAAAAGCTAAAAGCAAACTATAGAGATAGTATCTCCAGCCTTCTCTTATACCTTCTTAAAAGATGATGCAATATTTTGGGTAACAGGTTAGTAAAAGTGAAAGATAGTAATTATTTCACGATTATTCTATCCTTCTAACAGGACCATAGCCTAGGTAAACTTTTCCTTAAAAGGCTAGGGTAAATAATTTAGGCTTAGGAGTTATATGGTCTCCACTGCAACTACTCAGTTCTGCCATGGAAGCAAAATCAGCCATGGACAGTATATAAATTTAATGTAGTTGTGTTCCAAAACAAGTGTATTTACAAAAAGAGGCAATGACCTTGTTTTTGCCCCTGGTTGATACACCTCGGAGTGACTAGATGATTTCATCATTCTTCTGTTTTCTTATTAATCTTGCCTTTTAAACATAATTGATCATTATTAATGAAACAGTTCTTCTAATGATGAAATAGAAAATTTTTCCAGATATAGAAAAAGTAAGATCACCAAGATCCTATAATGTAGCTTAGATTTAAAGAATGTCCAGTGAATTCAAATTCAAATAATTAAATTTTCACTTTGTTCTTTGAGGAGTCTTCAGAAAAATACATGATTTATGGAATACCAATTTTACTAGTAGTTGATGATACTCAAAAATAAGGTTTAATTCTAAAACTTGGTATAGTAGATTATGATGCTGTATTAGGTATTAAGGATGTTTTATGTACATGTCATTGTGCTAAATCCCAGTGATGGTACACTTATTTATGTTTGTATTTTTCTATAAAATAAAAGATCTAGGCACCTAGAACAAGTATAAACCACACAAGTCAAGAAATGAGAAAAATGTTTGAGGGCTATGTTAAGGATGTACTCACAATTGACAAAAATTTAATAGCAGTGGGGACTGGCAAAAAAAAAAAAAGAGTGGCAAAAGTAGATATTAGTGTTAATAAAGAGTGAAAATTGGTAAAGTTAGGGTAAAATAATGGAAAAATGATGCTTTAGGACATATTTTAAAAGTGATGCTGGAAGGTTAATTAATAATCTCTGAGAATGGGGACAAATCAAGGGTCAAAATTCCTTTGAGAATTGAAAAATTGAAAAGCAGTTTCAGATAAACGAAGGAAAAGAAGAGGTAATACCACAGGGGGTTAAGTCCAGAAAGGAAAACTAAGGTTAATTTAAAAAATGTAATTAATCTGTGAAAGACTCAGAGATACCCTCACATTACTGCCTAAATTTGTTCTTATGTTTACACTTACCAAGATTTTCACAAGAAAATTAATCTCTCACTTGGTGGGAATTGCCAGATGCCTGTCTGTGGAATACGAGAAGTAAAAGCATCCCACCCACCAATTTAACAGCTTGACTTAAGAAAATATGAGACAGCTCTTGATGGGAGAAGACAAACAAAAACAAACCTAATGGACATTCATCAAATTAGACAAGAAGTATGTTCAATTAATTACATGAAAACTTCTTTATAACTTGAATGCAAGGAACTACAGAAAAAGAATACAAGAAACATTGAAAGAAATTTAATTTTGCACTGAAGAATTTAAAACCAATTTGGTGAAAATCTCTAATACTTTTTAGGCAGTAAGAACTTTGATATGAAGATTTAATTCTCAAAAATCTCTCAAAATCCATTTCTAAATTAAGTTTAAGATCTCTCTGTGGAATGTATAGCTTGCTAATCTGAAAAATGTTCCTTTTGAAGGTAAAGCTTTAAAAAAATTTTAAATTAAAAATTAAAATTAAAAAAATTAAACTACATCATGTAAAAGTGTGGAGCTTCATTTTATTAATAATTAATATCCATTTTTTAGCACTTTATGGATAAGCAGAGTGCTTAAGCTATATCATATGTCTTTGGCCATTGGTAAATGCTACATTGGCAGTAAGATTTTTATGTGATACATATTAATGTCAACTCTAAAAGCAGTTTTACAAAATGCATTATAGGGAATAGTCATTACTGATGGTTTTGCAATACTAAAGTAAATATTGGAGACATTGGGCAACAGAGAGGAAATTAGGAGTCAGAATCTCTGACATCCTAGTTCTGCCACCAATTAGTTGGACAATTCATTTAACATCTCTGGCCTTTGTTTCTTTATCAGAACTGAACTTATTATTTTAGTTTCCCCCTCTTTCTATTAGACTAGTTAAGTTAAAAAAAAAAAAATGCCATGGATTTTTCTCAGTGAATCCTATGTTCAGCTGTTCCTGGTTTACTCTGAAGTGTACTAGCAAATGAAAGTCTTGTTTTGCTAATCAGGACAGGTCCAACCAGCAGTTTCCATGTCATGATAAAAACCTTGAGGATTAGAGGCGCCTGGGTGGTACAGTCAGTTAAGCATCTGCCTTTGGCTCAGGTCATGATCCTGGGGTCCTGGGATTGAGCCCTAAATCAGGCTCCCTGCTCAGCGGGGAGTTTTCCTTTCCCTCTGCTTCTCCCCCTCAGCTTGTCCTCTCTCTCACTCACTCTCTCAAATAAATAAATAAATCTTAAAAAAGAAAGAAAGAAAGAAAGAACGAACGAACAAACGTACGTTGAGGATTACTTTCTAAAAATTATAGTGCTTGGCAAAACTAGAATTAGCAAGATCAAGCTCTCCTAAAGTACATGGGTGAACAGGAGAGGAAAAGGAATCAATATTACTGTCATCAAATATGTTTAAAAATGAACATAATAGAAGTTCTAAAAGGCATTTGTATCCAAAAGAAACCTGAGTTGTTGGCATTGTAACTTACTCTAGTAGATGGGTTTTCTTAAAAATCATCTTCATTTTCAAGCAACATTGCTGCAGCAAGCATCTTGCCTGATCTACTAAGAAAAATCTTTACCATAATTTAGGTTTTTATTAGAGAAATTGCATGTCTTTAAAAATATTTTTATTAGAATGAGATTGAATGTCTTTGAACTTATGTATATCATTGTTTTATTTTCAAATTAAAAGAGACTACATAGACATGACAAGTAAATGCAACATGTAATCCTGGATTGGCTCCAGGAAAAAAAGTTAGAAATGACATTATTAAAACATTTGGCAATATTTTAATATGGATCGTATATTAGACGATAGTGTTAGTTAATTCCTAAACTACTCAAAATTCTAAATTTGATCATCGTATTGTGATAATATAACAGAATGAATGTCTTTTGTCCAAATATAAGATAAACATATACTATGTACACTCTTTCATGCAGAGAGGGTCCAGCAACAATACACATATGTGGCTTATAACCTATATATGAATATGAAATGTATGAAATGGCTTATAACCTACAAGGCATTGTGATAAATACTTTTTTTTGTGATAAATACTTTTTAAATGCTTTTTAGAACATATTTCTATACATACAAATATATGGAACTAATTCCAGACAGCCTCTGGAGCCCTTCTGTAGATCAAATTGGTTCTGAGCAATTGATATATAGACAGGGCAACTGTTTACAAGAGACTATGGATGCTAAGTACTAAAATTTTTATTTGTATACTAAAGTACTTACTAACTATAGTTAGCTCAGGATTACAGTGTTTCTCTCTTTAGAAGATGATGAGCCAGAGTTGTCATAAATGCCAAAATCAACTAAGTCACCTTGATTTCACAGTTTAGTAGGGCAGATAAAAATCGTAAATTTATTTTAGACATTGCAATTTTAGCATGACACCCTTATCTAATATCAAACTGTGGCATCTCAGTATCTCATGCAAGGCATGATAATCAGTTTTTAAATGCAAATCCTGAAAAATAGATTTCAGCAAAGAATGAATTTGAAACTCTAAGCTGGCCATGCCTGAGGGGACATGTGAGTGTTTACTGTTGAGTTATGACACACACAAATTTTTCTTAGCAAACTATTGACAAGAAAGCATAATACTACATAGCTTATTTCTGACATGAATCATCGTCCAATGAAAGTAAGAAGACTATATGGCTAAATGGTGCCTCCCTCTATGACTTACTATTCACTTATTTTTTAAATACTTGGGTAAGTAAAGAAAAACAAGGGAAATTTAAATGAATATTTTAAAGTAGAAGTGAATTTCATAGGGGTCAAATAATTACAAAAATTAAAATTTCCAACTAAAAATGAACATCTACAAATAACGCCTTCAGATATTTGGAAAGATAATTACAACCCCCAGCTGATATTCAGTAGATGAGTAATTTTCCTAACCCTAAAGGTGCTTCAAGATGTCCTGGGTGGTAGAACAGATTGTTTTGTGATAAGAAAACCCTCAGTCACCCAGTTGAGGATCTAACATTTGAACTTTAGAGGCCGATATAAAACAATTTACTTGACCCTTAACTTGAAGAAAACTATTTTCTCAGATTCTTCAATTCATGGAAATTCAGGTTTTTAAAAGAAACATTCAGAAAACATGAGTCCCACTGTCTTTACAAATCGGAATTCACCTTCTTGCCCGAAGTCACCTGATAAATTAGTGGCAGAAATAGGACAGCAACCAGTCTTTTGGCTCCCAGCTCTATTCCTGATGCACTCTGCTATCTCACTCTTCCATTTTATGTGAACACAAAAAATGTGTGACTGTTAAAAAAAAATAGTTGTTCTATGGATTTTCAGTCTTCAGTAAAAACCACTAGATAATAATTTAAAACGTATTCCTCTTTGAAAGAACAGATCTCTCAGTGTGTATATTACAACTGAATGGGAAGGAAATAGTCAAAGATAATTAAAATTTCACATTAAATTCCTTATACTTACCTTAATTTGTACACTAAATACTTTAAGCCTAAGTGATCTTCTTTGAAGATCACTTATTTATGAATCCCCAATACTTGCTTTGTATTGAAAAAATGGTTTAGATAATTGACAGTATCTATTTTATTTTATCTCATTTTTATTCCAAAGGCTTAAATATCTTGAACCCTATTAATTGCAATAGAACTAAGGAGTTACTTCTAACTTCTTTTTGTGGCATGGCATTGATTTAACATAAAGACTTTCAGTACATTTCAATAAGTAAAGCAGTCTAGTTAAATGAAATAAGTAGAAGAGAGATAACAAGGTGATGATGAACATCTAAGCAAATTTTCAACATCATGATAGTGTTCCTATTCTGAGAGTAAATATGATAAAATATTAACAGGAAATCTAAACCTAGCCAAGGTCCTGATTATTTGAATTTCAATTAATATGATGATCTGCTTGTATATATGTTGAAGTAAATTTTATTGATGACCCTTCATTAAATAAATTGAGGATTTCAGTTCCAACTCTCACAACATAAGGAGGATTTAAGGTGCCAAGAAACAATCTCTTATTCTTTTCTGTCAAAATTTTAAAAAAAGGTTCTCATGTCAATTTTACCAGAACAAATTATATGGGAGCCAACTACCATGAAAAACACTTGTTTACTATCAAGCCCTTTAATTCCTTGCTACTCAAAGTGGTCGATAAACAAGCAGCATTAAAGTATGTTAGAAATGCAGAAACCCAGGCCCACTTGAGACCTAAAGAACTGTAATCTGCATTTTAAAAGAATCTCTGAATGTTTTATATGCACATTAAGGTTTAAGAAGCATTGCTTTAAATTTGATTTGCAGAAGGTGTGAGCTAGGAGTGAGTGGAAGCAATTCTATTTACATCTGTATTTTCTTCCCTAACTAAATACTATTTGTTAGATACTTTGTGAAGACTTACATATTCATTGTCATGTTTAAATCCCACAACAAACCTACTGATGAGAACTGTCACTGCATTAGGAAAACAGATTTACAGAAGTTAAGTAGACAGGGCAAGGTCACACAGATAGTAACTGGTAGGAGGCAGTTTGACTCAAGATCTTGTACACTTAATCATTATATTTTATGGCTTATCATATGGCTATTACTTTCATTACTTATGGCTGTTACTATCACTTCTTTTATTAAAATGCTTCGGAGATATTAATGCTGTGTCTTTTCTAAAATGTATTCCAAATCCAAAAATTAGCAACCAAGAAATCACTTATCAACCTTTTATAGATAATTTAGAAGGTTTACCCTAAAACACAAAAGGTGCTGCCCCCCATACATGTCAATTTATGTCAAAATATGATACCAATTTTTGAATGGAGAACATATAAATTATACAAACATTCCAGTGGGGGGAAGAAATTTTGCCCTATGTATATATATAAAATTATCATTATGAATCTTAAATAGACTAGGCTGTCAAAATCCTTTTATCTGCCAATTTGTGATTTTTAAGGTGATAAAATATATAATCAAAAGACTTGGATAGGAGGGCACCTGGGTGGCTCAATCAGTTAAGCATTTTCCTTCAGCTCAGTTCATGGTCCCAGAGTCCCCGAATCCAGGCTCACATTGCTTCAGTCTCCCTGCTCAATGGGGATTCTGCTTCTCCTTCTCAGTCAACCCCTCCACCCCCACCCCCACCCTACTCATGCTGTTTCTCATGCTCGCTCACTCTCTTAAATACATAAAATCCTTTAAAAAAAAAAAAAAGAAAGAAAATTTGATGGGTACAACTACTGGTTAATTGCTCATACTCCAAATAAGTGTAACTGGTACTTAACCCTCTAATCATAAAAATATGCAGGGAGATAATAAGAATGAATTATAAAACTTGTTAGGAGTATTCTGAAAATAAATATTAGAAAATACTTACTTGTATCTGCCTGGAAATATGTATGTCTATGTTTTTCTTTATTCTGGGAAAGAATTTATATGATGAGATATATAGATATAGATATATACATACTTTTTTTTTACATTTTTCTTTCTTTAGTTACAGCTATTTTTTGATAAATTATTAAAAACACGAGGCTACTCTATTTCAGGGGTGGTGGCAGGGACCAAAAAACTAGCCAAAAGTGAAGGAAATACTGTAGTGTTTTTATTATAATATATTCTAGTCCATGACTAACATCATTAAAACAGCTGACATTAACTGAATGCTTGCTTACATGTAAGGCACTGTCACATGAGGATTTTTTACAGCATCATTTCATCTTAACCATGAAACAGAGACTAGATTTATTCAGATGAAGAAATAGGGAACTGTAAAATAGTGGACCTAGGATTTAAACTCAGGTAGACAGGATCTAGTCTCACATTCAAGCTGCATAATTTTAGGAAAAGCTTCCTTTATGTCCCAGTATATTTAACATATTTCACATTTCCTCCCTAATAGAGAATGTACGTATAAATTTCTCTTTGCATTATTTTAGAAATGTAAATGATGATCTACTTATGATCACTCTGACTTAATGGACTTATAAATGAGATAAACGCCTTAGGTTCATGGGATCAGTATACGTGAATTATGTCTTTAGTGCCTAGTTCTTCATTAAAAAAAAAAAAAGACTGAAAGAAAAACTATATTGTAATTTGTTGCCTTGCACCATCTAGTGGATTTAAACGACAAGCGCGGCAGTACTATAAATGATTACAAGTCAATCATATAAGTCAAATTTTCAAACGTATCCGGAGAAATGTTCTTAAAATCGTATTTTGGATCATACCACAAATGTGCACGGCATTATTCGTCATTTTCATGAGGAAATCAATTATGTGTGATGAATTCATTCGTGAATGTTTTAACTTACAAGTAAAACAACATAAAATAGCATCCTTGCAATTCTTTTACTTTAGAGAAAACGAAAGTCAGCTCCGTTTAGTTCTTTCCAATCGTTTTCATAAATTGTGAGAACTCCCAGGAAGCTGCGCGGAGGGCTAAGCACCGGGAGTCTGCGCGGAGCCAATGCGCAGGCGTTCTGAGAAGCGGAAGTTGGGAGGCGGGGTCAAGCCCGGACCTAGGAGCGGAAGAGGCCGGGGTTGCTGGCTGAAGCGCGGAGACCGTTTGGCGGCGAGTCCCGGGCCAGCCCGAGCTCAAAGTCCCAGTCCCCGGGAGACGCCAGGAGAAACTGAAGGACTTGGGATTCCGGAGCAGTCGCCGCTGGCTGCTGCTGCCGTTCTGCCTCTGCACCGCGGACGCCTCCGCCCCCGCCGCCTGAGGACGCGGCCCTGACAGGCCTCTAGGCCTAGGCGCGGCCCGAGGAGCCCGACGTGTTGCTGCTGGTGCTGCTGTGAGTAATACGAGCGCCCTCTCCACAGTCGTTTACAAATTAAAATGGAGGAAATTTCGTTGGCTAACCTGGATACTAACAAGCTAGAGGCCATCGCTCAGGAGATATACGTAGACCTAATAGAGGATTCTTGTTTGGGCTTCTGCTTTGAGGTGCACCGGGCAGTCAAGTGTGGCTACTTCTACCTGGAGTTCGCAGAAACTGGTAGCGTGAAGGATTTTGGCATTCAGCCAGTGGAAGATAAAGGAGCATGCCGCCTCCCGCTTTGCTCCCTTCCTGGAGAATCCGGGAATGGGCCTGATCAGCAGCTGCAACGCTCACCCCCAGAATTCCAGTAGCTGCAACATGAGAGAGTCAGAGAGTGACCAGGACAATAACGCAGACCGGTCCTGTGGTTTGGAGAAGTTAGGTATCTAAGTAGAAAAAGAAAAAAGAAAAAAAAAAAAAGAAGAAAGAAAAAAAAAAAGAAAGAAATCAAACAAAAGTCCCACTTCCCATTGAACATCCTAGCCTTTAAACACCCAAAGTGGAGAATTTAGAAATTCGTATCCTTTTATAAGTATGTTACCTGGAATCAGCTTTGAAACCCTGGGCAGGAGGAGCTGTGCATCCTGTGCTCCATGCCATGCAGGTCGATCTCTACACCAGGAAGTGCACAAGATCCCTGTACTGTCCCCAGTGCACAGGTGAGCAGCTGTGTGCCCAGCGTATAAATCCTTTGGTTCCTCAGCCTTTCTCTCTGCCTGATGTCAAGGGCTTTCTGGATAACTGACAGTTTGGACAAAGCTGATGGTCAGGCCTTAATCATTGGGCCTCAGTGGGACTGCTCCTCTGATCTCTGAACCTCTGATTTGGACTTCTCCAAGACAGATGAAAGTCAGGTATGAGATCTGGATATTAACAGTTCCAATTTGGGAAAACCAAGAAAAAGAATTACAACTGAATCTGGTAGGGGAAGCTCTGTGATCTTGCCTCCAACAAGAAGAAAAGGTCAAAGCTACCAGTTTCCCAAAGGTCCAGCATGTACAGTGACTTGAACGGACTTGGGGACAAGGGCTAACCTTTTGCTGAACAGAGCCCTTTGTCTTGCACCCCACCCGGTGGCATAGGCTTATTAAATGGACAACTTGGTTATCCAGGCAGGCTGAGGATGTCGTTATGATCCCTTGAGGAGGTAGCAGGGGCTTCTGCAACTATGCACGATCTCTTAAACTGCAAGATTCATATCTGGATATATTATGCTGTGAACCGCAGTTTGGTGGGGCAGTCATTTTCTTACTCTGAGTTACTAGCTACCTAGCCAGTCCATGTGTCTGACTTGGTCATTATGCCAGGTCGCTACCTGCCTCCTATGCCAGGGGTAGACCTGAATCATAGAAGAGCATAATGGCTGGGCAGGAGACTGTGATTGAAAGCTGAGCCCAGAGGGGACCTCTTTCAGCTGCCCTCGATGTTAATGGGTTAGTACTAGGAGCCAAGGAGCAAGCCTGGGTCGTCTCATTTGACTGCAGTATCCTATTGAATGCCCCTGTTCTTGGTTTGGGCAGTCAAAGCTCTGTTATGGTAAACATCTAGACTGTCACCACCTCTGCCCCTCAGGAGGGGCAGCCCCTTCCATTCAGTCTCTTTTGGATATTCTTGACAACAAGAGCTGTCTTTCTGTTGTCAGAAGTCAGGAATGGGATAGGCAAGGATGGGAAATGTGAGCCACATATCAAAACTACCCTCCACTTTACTCCCTGATTGAGGGTTTATATGAAGTGTAGAGGGGTGAGAACCCCAAAGTGAGCGGGAACGGTGCTGCTTTATTTGAAATGTTTTCTTACCTCATTCTGTGCCCCAGTAAGGGTCCCAGCCTCATCCGTCTGGCTTGGCCCCATGTTCCTACTGTCCCCTGCTCCACTGCCTATCTGGTGTAGCTCACGACCCCAGGTGCTGCCTGGTACCCTGCTTTCACACTGACCAGTTTCAGTTCATCTCTCTTGATGCTCCTGCTTTTTAAGCCTGCCCAGTTTCCCTGTCCTTGGCTTCTTTCAAGTTTTTCTGTTTTTTCCCCCCCTCATTCTTTTAGGAGATCCAGGAAGAATTTTCTGGTGGGTTCCTCTGTTGGGATTAAGATGGGAAGAGAACATAATTTTTTGTGTATGAAAGGCAGTGTCATGCCTAAGCATTTTCCTATAGGACTGACTGCCTTGCTAGATGCCTTCCTGCTGTGTCTTACTTCATAAGGAGTTACATCTTCCCACCTCCACTTGGATACTGCCTCTTAGGACCTAAGCAGACCAGTAAAGGCTGACTAACGTAGTGGGTCCTGATCTATTTTCTCTAACCCTTGCTGTGCATGTATCCTTCCTTATCCCAGAAGGAACTCTGGACTGTATGGGCTGATTGTGTTACATATAGACATTAAGGGAACCATAGTGATAAGGCCTCAAGACTGTCTATTATTCCATTCTCCCCTAGAATTGTCCTGGTCAGGGTTGAGGTATAGTTACAGATTGGTCTTCAAGAACTGTGCTGACTTTTTAGAAAGTTAAAGGTTGGTAAGAACTAAAACAATATTGGGTTATCTGCCCTTGACTTTATAGACATCTCCTTCTAAGGGGATGCAGAGGGAAAGGAGGGTCTAAGTGAAACTCTGGCCTGCTTCCAAATAATGTCCTGGAAGCAGGCTGAAGGTAAGGTCATGGTCCACTCTTCCATCAGAAAGGGAGCTCTGATTATGACATTATTGTTTCCTTTCTGGCCATTCTCTTGGTTAGAGGAGGAAGAAGTGGAAAGTAATTTTGAAAAATCGTTGGTTCATATTACCTCCCTCTTGGTTATTGTTTTTCTTTTTTGCCCTCCCATTATTAGGGCAGTAGCCCTCGGCCTGTCCTGGATGGGTATGAGGTGGGCTAGGTCCAACAGGTACCCTGAGGAGACAGTCTAACTCCTTTCTTTTCTGGGGAGTAAATGCTCCCTATCATGTAGTAGACAGTGGTTAGGAACTCTCCCTTTCCCTACCTATCTTCCCTCTAACAGCAGAATTCCTGTCCTTCCTTCCTCAATTAAGTATATTGATCACCCTGTAATTCTATTATGTATCTGAGTGTGTGTGCGTGTATAGGGGGAAGGGGTTCTTTACAAATTTTTGTGGTTTGTGGCTTTTTCTTCCATACATTAGTTCCCACCACCGCATGTCCAGGGGCCATTGCCTGGCATTATCGCATGCTGGGATCATTGGGGAAGTGTAGTGAAGCTCACCACTGTCCTTTGTTTTGGAGATTATTATTTTTGCATAAGTAGTCCATCCTATACAGATTGCTAACTAACTGTGTATTCCCCTTGCCCCTATGGCTGCTGGTGTAAATAAACTGCATCTCCCCATTGGTAAACAGTACTAATAAAATTTTAAAAAATGACTTTATTTAGACTCTGTATGTTCCATCTTTTAAGATTGTACATGTTTTTCAGGTATTGACATAGTAAAATAAATGTTGAATTGCTGTTGAATCATAGTCACTTTCTCCTGAATGGGAGTTTTATCAAAGTAGAGGAACTTTTGCCCAACTTTATTTCTCCATTTAGTCTACAAATTTAGCTTTCTGCAGCATCCAGTGAAAAATAAAATAGGTGGTAAAATAAATATAATCCAAGCCTGTTGCTAAGTCCACTGTAAAAGCTACTTCTATTTAAGTGGAACTCAAGATACCTTAGTATATACATTTTACCACTTTTTTAGGCTAATATCCTTGCTCTCAAAAGACAAATGATTCAAAAAAAACAAAAAACAAAAAAGAAAATGAATGGTTCATAGCAGAAAATGAGTTGACCTTTCTAAAAGTAATTTTTTCCCAATACTTTTCATTTTTCTTTTACTCTAACTCTAGATCTTTCAGTTTGTCTTAGAGTAATTCTGAGAAATTTTTATTCCTTTGAATTCCTAATCCAGAGCTGGAGCACTTACTTATCTTAGAAATTGTATGTGTTGTTTAGTGCTGTTCATAATCACTTATTTGCTAAATGATCTAGTTTAAAGAAATAGTCCCAAATTGGAAATAATATTTAGATGAATAAAAATTATCATAAAAATGGGGCCATCGGAAAAAAACATCTCAATACGATAAATACCTCAGGGATGTTACAGACCTGTACCGTGGTATTGAGCGACCTAACATTTAAATGCCACTGCAGCAAATACTTTTGTATGCTATTTTGTATGTTTCGATTCGAATTAATGTATTTGGTGCCAATCTAGTTTTCTGAAATGAGTTATTTGCAAGATCTTCTCAATGCTTTACCGGATCCATTTGAGTGCAGGAATTTTAAGATTCTTTCTTTTCATGTTTTCAAACTAATGATCTTTATATTTATTTATTTATTTATTTATTTATTTTTAAAGATTTTATTTATTTGACAGAGATCACAAGTAGGCAGAGAGGCAGGCAGAGAGAGAGAGGAGGAAGCAGGCTCCCTGCTGAGCAGAGAGCCCTATGTGGGGCTCGATCCCAGGACCCTGGGATCATGACCCGAGCCGAAGGCAGAGGCTTTAACCCACTGAGCCACCCAGGCGCCCCTAATGATCTTTATATTTAAAAAGAAAAAATCATGTACCTGTCAGCTCCCTGGATACTGCATTTTAACTACAGCATGTAGCATGAGGTCAGGAACCTAATTGTTACTTGATGTTGAGGAAAATAAAGACCCCCAAAATAAAGTATGCTCTGTAGTTAAAGATTCCAGAAGAGCTTTCTTCGCACACGGTAATAATACAATAACGCCTTCCACTGGGACCTATCTGAGGTACTTTAAAGTGTTTCTATAATTTTTTTTAAAGTATTTTATAAAATGAAGAGAAAATGTGCTAAAATCACAACATTTTTATTTTATTTAAAATACCCTTTCACATTAGTCTTCAAAAGTTACCATGGTTAGTGACTTACTGGTACTCAGTTCAGCTAGAGGTAACTTGTAACATCAGACTAAAAGTTTCACTCTGCTGTGGCGGATGCAAGCTGTTTAATTCTCGTTCATGTTCCAAAAGATGCCCATGATGCTTTGGACAATAACATTTATTATAAATGATGCACTTGTTCAAAAAGATAACTGCAGATAAACCCGTAAATTCTTGGGTGCATTTTCCCCCTAATTTTTTTCAAAAAAAAATTTTTTTTCAAAGATTTTATTTATTTATTTGATAGAGATTCCAACTAGTCAGAGAGGCAGGCAGGGAGAGAGAGGAGGAAGCAGGCTCCCTGCTGAGCAGAGAGTCCGACGCGAGGCTCGATCCCAGGACCCTGAGACCATGACCTGAGCCAAAGGCAGAGGCTATTTAATCCACTGAGCCACCCAGGCGCCCCTCAAAATGTTTTTTAAAATGTTTTCAGTCGTATGTTACTTGAGCCTTATTGGACATACGTGAGCTGAAAAAGGAAATAACTAAATTCATTTTAGAGATGAGAAAATATGTTCAACAGCAGTGATTTATACATAGATCAAAAACAAAAACACAGAAGCAATAGAAGCAAAAATAGAATTCTGATGCTAAGCCAATGCTTCTTATTGAAGCAGTAGAATTTTTAAACTAATAAAGGACCAAAAAATAACAGTTAAAGCATAATGAAAAAATTGAGATGCTATTGAAAACTTAAAGGCAGTGAATTTGAAAACATCGAAAAAAAAACATTTAAAAGTAAAATTTGTCTTCAATGAATGAATACATCTAGAATTTAACTAATCCCATCTCTACCCAGATATACACAGAAAAACACTAGGTGTTTAGAATTTTATAGACAATACAGCATAAAACAAATGATTGTAAGCTAAGTGTATTATGAAGATAGATGAAGAAAATGAAGATGTTAGCAAACCCCAGTTCCTTTAAAATATCAAAAATAAACATTATCACAACTTAGGTTAATCCAGGAAGGAAAGATTTTGACTCAGAAAATCATCACGGGGGGGTGGGGGGGCTGGGGGGCTCAGTGGGTTAAAGCCTCTGCCTTCTGCTCGGGTCATGGTCTCAGGGTCCTGGGATTTAGCCCCATGTTGGGCTCTCCGCTCAGCAGGGAGCCTGCTTACCTTCCTCTCTCTCTCTGCCTGCTTCTCTGCCTACTTGTGGTCTCTGTGTCAAATAAATAAATAAAAATCTTAAAAAAAAAAAAATCATCACCATTGGAGAAAAGCAATGTGAAAATTTCAACAGATACAGAAAAATAGTTTTAAAATTCAACATCAATTACTGATTTAAAAATACTTATTAGTCAATAGAAACAAGGGCTAAAAAAAGTTTTCATACAATAATAAAGAATATTAAAAATCCATAGGTACTTTAACAGTGAATACTTAGAAGGGTTCTCATTAAAAGTAGGAATGAAAGAAACTTCTCATTCTCAGTTGATTTCTGAACAGATAATTTTATAGAATCTCTGAACATACCTCTGGAAGTAATGATAGAGTACAGTAAAGGTGCTGGATATTAAGATTAATATCCAAAATCAGTAATAGAAATTTTTTTTAAAAGATTTTATTTATTTGAGAGAGAATGAATGAGAGAGAGCATGAGAGAGGAGAAGGTCAGAGGGAGAAGCAGACTCCCCAAGCTGCTGGGAGCCCGATGCGGGACTCAATCCTGGAAGTCCGGGATCATGACCTGAGCCGAAGGCAGTCGCTCAACCAACTGAGCCACCCAGGCGCCCAGTAATAGAAATTTTTTAAACATTACATTTATAATGTAACAAAAATTGTGGCGGTCTTATGAATTAATATGACAAGAGAAGTATAAGGTTTTATGGAGAAGATAAAATTTTCTTCTGGCATATTGAAGAAACCCAAATAAATGGAAAGTGATAGGAATAGGAACTTCCAAATAAATGGAAGTTCATTATCATCACTCCAAATAGATGAATTGGAAGTAATTTTGATTAAAATCCAAACATTTTTGTGAAACTTGACAAGCTAATTTTAACATTTATATGAAAAGCAAGGTGCGAGAATAGACAAGATCTTTTTGACATGTATTTTACATAGTTTGGTTTTGGTGTAGAAAGAAAATGGGATAAAGAATTCAGAATTAAGTGGAAAAACACATTTATGATATTCTGATCCATGACTAAATCCAAATCCTGATGTATTAAAATTAGTGGCTTATAAATCAATATATTGTTCTTCAATTGATTACCCATAAATACATATAAAAGCCTACAAATATTATCTGGTGGGTTTAAGACTTACTATGGAAAAGTAGATCAAAACTTTATAGGGAAATATAGGAGTATATGTATATATCTGTAAGCAAGGGAGAATTTTTTAAAAATACCATAGTAAAAGATTGACATATTGGACCATTATCAAAAATGTAAAACTTTCTGTGCCTTGTCATACTGCAAAAAGCAGCAACAAAATGCTATGGCATGCTGGTAGAAGTGCTTCAGTTCTTATCACTGATAAGGATTATTATTTTTTAAAGATTTTATTTATTTGACAGAGTGAGTGAGCACAAGCAGGGGTAGCAGCAGAGGGAGTGGAAGAAGCAGGCTCCCCACCGAGCCGGGAGCCCTACCTGAGGCTCAATCCCAGGACCCTGGGATCCTGACCTGAGCTGAAGGCAGCCACTTAACCAACTGAGCCACCCAGGCGCCCCACTGATAAAGATTATTAACAAAATAATTGTACAGTTGACAAATGGACAAAGTAAAAGAACACCTCACTAGAGCACATTCAAATGGCAAAAAAGATGTGAAAAGTTTACTTAGGTTCAGAGAAATGCAAACTAAAAACGTGAAATACCAATTTATACCACTCAGTATGGTGAGAAAAAGAAAGGTGATGATATCAACTCTGACAGGCATTCAGAGTAATTAAAACCCTTGAGCATTCCTGGAAGACTAATAAAAATATTTTTGGAAAGCACTCTGAAAATATCTACAGTAGTTCATAAGTATAACCAATACTCCAGTATGTCCAGCTCTTATAGCATTATTTCTAATAGGAAAAAATTGAAAACTATATAAATACACATTTAAAAGTAGTCACTGTACAGAAATGAAGATTACTAGGGCTGCACAAATAAAATATTTAATTAAACATATATTCTTAAATTTGCTACCTGTCCTTTGAAGCTTAACAATATGCAAACCAATGCTATAGATACTGTGTAGGTATATATTTATATGTAATAAAAAAAGTATACCCAAAATATTGAACTAGACTTCTACTTCCATGTGTATATGGTCTGGATATTAGAGAAAGACTTCTTGATGCAAAACATCAGAATGCTGAAAAAATTGCAACAAATATACTTTAAAAGTCTTGCTCTCTTGCCAAGGAAGTAAGAAAAATATCCAGCTTTCCCTTAAAAATGCGCACACAGGAGCACAAGCCAAAGATACAAGTAAAAATAGAAAATGGAGGTGCACTGAGAAACACAAATATCATACTTTCAGATGGAAATAGGAGATAATGCCATTCCATACATATATAAGATACCTGGAATAATTTTTGCATCCTTACTGAAAGAATGGGCAGAGTAAAAGAACTAGAGACCTTCCTGACTAGAGAGAGAACAGATAAGAAAGTCTCTGCCATGGTCTGAGGTCAAATTAGCTAATTAAAATAATAAAAATATCATCATCATCATCATTGCTTTGGGGAATATGTACCCATACCCTGTTATCACTGAGTTACTTACCCTGCTAGCCAAGAAAACTCTACCTGAAAATTATAAATAAGATAACGTATCCAAGATGATACTATACCTCTTGGCTACATGACAGATTTTGGGTCCCTCAACATTCTCACAAAATACAAACTTGCAATGAAAGTGTCTTCTGTTTCTTTAAAGATTTCTCTTACAGCTATCATATTCTGCATTTAATAATTCTATTTATTAGGAGAAAGGAGTTAAAATTTGATAAATTATTATTTCCGCTGAACCTCTACAAATACAGTACTCCTTTCTCATAAATAGAATTATTAAATGCAGAATATAAAGGCCATAAATTAAATTCTTAATTTAATGGATGGAATTATGAACAAGAAACAGGAGAGAATGATGATGCAGTTATGAAAATGAAAGGAATAGAACTTTTCAAAATGAAAAGAATGTATGCCAATAAAATTAAAAACTCAGTGTATGTGGTAAAACCTCAGTTTAATCAAACTGGAAAAAAGAGACAAAGAAGGGAGTCATCATGGAGCACAATCTGTTGGTGAATAGTCCCTGCTTAGTTACGCAGACAGCAGAGTGTGTATTTGTGTTCCCCTCCTTGTCTCCCATTGATAAACCCACAGGTCGTTTTGTTTTCTTTGCTGCACAGTCACCCTTACAATTACAATGTAAAGGTGACAGTGCAAGCAAAGAAACAAGGTGGTGCACTGAAAGTGCAATCAGATGTGATCAGAAGATGACTGACCATGGGAATAAAGACACTGCCAACATTCCAGGGACCCAGGATACATAGCCAGAGGCAAAATTATCAATAGAAATGAGGAAATGTGACAAAAAGAATAAAGGTGTTTCAGAGGAAGTGAAGTTACTAGTATACTTGACACTGAAGGGTCTCAGAGATACTTCAAAATATTGAGGGCAGGGAGTCCAATGCACCCATAGGCAGAATTGTAAAGATGGTCTTGAGATTCTAGCCACATGGTTATTCAGCCAGACATTGACCCTGTAAAGGGGTTTTGCAGATAAATAAAGTGCCAAGGCGGTTGTCCCTAAGATATGGAGATTATTTGGCTGGACTTTGACCCAGTCAGATGAGGACTTTAAAAACAAAGTGTTCTCCGTCTGGTAGTAGAAGACATCAGAGAGATTTGTGTGGTAAGTATTCAGTGCATCGTTGCTGGCTTCAAAGACGAAGGGGAAGCGTATGAGAAGGGGTGAAGGTGTGTTTTGGAACTGTTGGCCTCCATCTGATGGGTGTCAAGGAAAGGGGAACCTCAGACCAAAACCCCTGGAAACAGAATGAATTCTGTGAACATTCTGAATGAGCTTGGAAGCCAGTTCTTACCCAAAGCCTTTAGATAAGAGCCGCGCCCACCTGACTCCTTATCTTTGGCCTATGAGACCCTAAGCAGACAGCTCAGCCAAACATGCCCAGATGTAGGACCTGGAGAATAGTGAGGTAAGTGAGGACTGTTTTAAGCAGCTAAGTTTGTGGTAAGTAGTTACGCAACAATAAAAACTAATAGAGCTGCAACTGATCCAAACTTAGGAAGGATTCTGACAGTTTGACAAGGCTTAGAAAAGATATCCTCAATCATGATTTGTGTATGAGAATAAGGCAAGTACTGTTGAAACTAATTTTGATATATTTTAATACAAATGAAACATTTATTCTCAATGTTTCTAATGTTTAAATTTACAGTGTACTAAATAAATACTGGTTTTACCATTTTTTATTTCCCCATGCATTTGCTCACTGAAAATAAAAGAATTTCTAATATTCTGACAAAAAAATTTTGTAAGCGATCAGATGGCCCTAATTCTTCCCATTTATTAGGATTGCTTTGTACTATTTCAGCTTGCATAGTCAATTTTGCAATCCATAACAACTTCGCAAAGCTAGTGCTGCCTGTGTTACTATCACGTCTTTTATTAAAATGCTTGAGATATTAATGCTGTGTCTTTTCTAAAATATATTCCAAATTCAAAGAATTAGCAACCAAGAAATCACTTATCAACTTTTTATAGATAATTTAGGAGGTTTAGCCTAAAACACAAAAGGTACTGCTCCCCCCCCCCCATATAACTCTAAGACTGACAGAAGAAGAAGAAAAATAAGGAAAGCAGTTGGTAGTAAGAGGGGAGCAAGAAAAATATAAGCTAAATGAAATTGGAAACATTTAAACAAGAACCCTGGGAAGGAGGGAGGTTCTATCTGCATTAATGAAAAATCTCAAAGTGAATTATGTAAAAAGGAACACAAAGTATAAGGACAGAAAAGTTGATGGGCATTGTACTCAGATACTCTTGACACTCATTCTGTTAGTCATGAATTTGGGAAGGTAACTCATTCTTTATGACTCTGGCTTTATATTAATAAATATAGCAATAGTACTTCACAGTTATAAATACTAACTGCAGGGTGCCCGGGGTGGCTCAGTGGGCTAGGCCACTGCCTTCGGTTCAGGTCATGATCTCAGGGTCCTGGGATCAAGTCCCCCATCGGGCTTTCTGCCTACTTGTGATCTCTCTCTGTCAAATCAATAAATAAAAATATCTTTTAAATTTTTTTAAATTTTTAAATAAATAAAATATTTTAAATAAATAAATAAATAAATAAATACTGACTGCAAGTTTTAACGTAGTTGGGGTAATGGGTAGTGACAGGAGTAAAGTAAGGCTTTCCTGAGAAAGTGATATTTAAACAGAACCTAGGGTTAAAGGAGTTACCTAGGATAAATTTGTCAAAGTAGATGAAAAGTAAATTGCGGATGGGTTGTTGTAGGGGGATGGAAATGGAAGAAACTAATGTGTTAGAGAGAGTACCATTCAAATGGAAAGTTTAAAGCTCTGGGAAAATAATCATTATGCTTCTTGTAGATGGCAAAAAAAAATCTATTGTTGATACAAAACCACATATCCCTTCTATTTCTATCAGGAAGTTTCAGGATGCTCTTGAAAGCAAATGTTGTTAGACGGTGATTGTTAATATTGGCATAGACCCTCTTACTTGGATTTTATCAGGTAAATACATAAATAACTAGGAACATAATTTCACAGAACTCTAACAAACTAACTCATTTATAAATATAACACTTTACACCTTAGAGGTGTAAGGTTCAAGTGCTGCTTTAAAATACACAATGACCTCTCCACTTTTAATGTGCTTTTATCTCCTAAACTTACTCTTCTCCCTCTGGATTCTCCCCAGTCCCCATCCCCTTTCTGTTTTCAAACACGTGCCCCCATGCATACCCATAAGCCTGTGCAAACACACAAGGTGCAACCTTAAATCAAGCCCCAGTTCAGAGTAAGTTTAGTCAATCTGCTTTTGCTCTTGCTGCCCTATGAATTATTATAGTTCAGGCGCTTACTCGCAGACCAGCTACTTTTACAGTTTGAAGGTAGATTAGTGTTGGCTTCTTAAGTACTTCCCTTACAGCTAATTTTCTTTTTCAGTTGAAAGTGCTTGTGTTATTCTGCTTAATATTAGATTCAACAATGATCCAACAATTGATTTAGACTTTGTGTAATAGATTGAGGAGAGAAAAAGCCATTAAGCTCAGTCTTCACTTTGTAAGGAATTCTGTGACCCTAATCAGATAAGTTCTTTCATTCACAAATTAATAAGCTTGAATGAAATGATTTCTTGACTCCATTCCACCTATAACATTCTGAGATTCCCTGAGCTAAAATGTTTAGCCCAACTCATATAAAGCATGGAAGATCCAGATTTAAATATCTTTATCCCTTCAGCTTTCCCATATATCCCAAATTACACTACCAGTTAATCCACTGTACAGTTTTTTACTATATGTCAATGCAAGCCATACCTTTATTTCTAACTTATGATCCGTTATGTACTTTTATCAAATACGTGTGTGATTTAACACTTTCTTTAAAGATTTGCTCTCATCACTTTCATTATACTTTGGCCTTCAAAACCTTTTTTTTTTTAAATCTCTCAGTCATGCGGTACTTGGGTGGCTCAGTCAGTTAAGCGTCTGCCTTTAGCTCATGTTATGATCCCAAGGACCTGTGAAGGAGCCCCTCATCAGGCTCCCAGTTCACCAGGGAGTCTGCTTTTCCCTCTCTCTCTGCCCCTCCCCCTACTCATGTGCACTCTCTCTCTCTCTCTCAAATAAATAAAATCTTTTTTTTAAAGATATAATTTATTTGTCAGAGTCACAGAGAGAGGACAAGCAACAGGCAGAGGGAGAAGCAGGCTCCCTGCTGAGCAAGGATGCCCCCCACCCCCAATGCAGGACTCAATCCCAGGACCCTGAGATCATGATCTGAGCTAAAGGCAGACGCTTAACTGACTGAGCCACCCAGGCATCCCTAAATACATAAAATCTTTAAATAAATAAATAAATAAATATTCAAAGAATAAAAAGCAGGTATTCTGTGAGCTTTAACTAGGATAATGATATAATTTATTGCCCCAAATGTAACACTTTTGAAAGGACAAGGTGGCACTATCAATAACACCTAAGTAACTGTTGTAAACCGAGACTCTCCCAAGAAAACCAAAATGTATGGTCACTCTAGTAATGACCTTTTGGGCCTTGTTAAGATAGGAGGTCTGATAAATATTTTTATACAGCTACAAGATAAAGTGGCTTAATTATCTTTTTCATTATAAACCTAATAAATGTCCCTAATATACCACTTTCTGGTCCTCTAGTGCCCTCTTAGGCCTATCACATAGCTTTCCTAAATAGTAAAAATTGTAACTGTTAATAGACCAGTGAAAGCTACTTTGGGTGGGGGGGAAGGGGTTGTTAGACTGCACTATAGATTATTCCTCCCCCTGTTAATAATGAATAACCTACAATAAAATTGGAAGGGGAGGTGAACCATGAGAGACTATGGACTCTGAAAAACAACCTGAGGGTTTTGAAGGGGCGGGGGGTGGGAGGGTGGGGAACCAGGTGGTGGGTATTGGGGAGGGCACAGATTTCATGGAGCACTGGGTGTGGCGAAAAAACAATGAATACTGTTACGCTGAAAATAAAAAATTTAATTAAAAAAAATACTAGGTAAACCAATTGGAATCTTTACTCTTTTATGTATTCTACACTTTAAGAATATTATTAGAATAGAGATGGTTTTATTAATCTATTGTTCTTGTAGCCTGCCATCATCAGGTAGAAGAAGAGTTACTACAGCTAATGGTAATAAGTTGATGATGAGATAAAAGCAAGTCCACATCTGCTACATAGGCATCTGCTATTTAGGGATCTTGGTTGTTGACTTTATTTCCATACACAGGGAAAACTTATCAGTGATACATGGTATGTGAACCATAGATTATGACAGGCCCCCTTTTTGGAGTACTTACTTGGGCACCCCTGTTTCCTCCACCCCCCACCACCCCAGTCTCAAATGTTCTACCCAAATCATTCTCACCTCTCCCATTACTAGCGGAGAGGAGCTAAGTAAGTGCACGTTCTGAAAGCAGGGACCCTTAGCCTTAACACAGCTCCTTATAAAGAGTAGAATTTTCTATTAGAATGTAAGTTTCCTGAGTACTGATAAGATTGTCTTATATAGGGGCACCTGGGTGGCTCAGTGGGTTAAAGTCTCTGCCTTCAGCTCAGGTCATGGTCCCAGGGTCCTGGGATCGAGCCCCGCATCGGGCTCTCTGCTCAGTGGGGATCCTGCTTCCCCCCACCAATCTCTGTCTGCCTCTCTGCCTACTTGTGATCTCTGTCTGTCAAATTAAAAAAAAAAAAAATCTATAAAAAAGATTGTCTTGTATACTGCCCAACACAGTGCCTGGCATATTATAGATGTTCAATAAATATTGCTAGAATAAAGATAAAAGTAAATGTATAAATGAATAATATTCTGTTATGTAATTATAAGAGTAAAACAATGGATTCGTTTCGTTCTTAGCAAAGAATGAACAAAATTCTCTTACCATTATTTCAATAATGAAATCAGTCTTCTTTCTAGATATTTGTATATTCCAGGTTTTCACTTATTTTTAAAAAAATGTAAGATCTCACACTTTTTTTTAAGATTTCATTTATTTATTTGACAGAAAGAGAGATCACAGGTAGGCAGAGAGGCAGGCAGAGGGGGAGGCGGAAGCAGGCCCCCTGCTGAGTAAAGAGAGGGGCTTGATCCCAGGACTCTGGGATCATGACCTGAGCCTAAGGCAGAGGCTTAACCCACCAAGCCACCCAGGCGCCCCAGATCGCACACTTCTTAAAAAAAAATCTTTTTTTAAGATTATTTTAGAGATAGAGCAGGCATGGGGAGGGGATGCCCAGAGGGATGGAGAAAGAAGGAGACACAGAATCTCAAGCAAACTCCTTGCTGAGTGCAAAGCCTGACATGGAGTCGATTTCAGGACCCTGAGATCATGACCTGAGCCAAAATTGAGTCAGATGCTCAACTGACTGAGCCACCCAGGTACCCCTCACACTTTTTTTTTTTCTTTAAGATTTATTTATTTAATTGAGAGACAGGGAGGGGCACAGGGAGAGTGAGAGAGAATCTTAACCAGACTCCACGCTGAATGTGGAGTCCTACTCAGGGCTCAGTCTCACATCCCTGACTGAGATCATAACCTGAGCCAAAACCAAAAGTCAGTTGCTTAACCAACTGTATCATCCAGGCTTCCCAAGATCTCACACATTTAAGCTAATTCAGTATTTCTAAGAATCAAGGATTTTAAAATTATCTTTCAGAAATGTAACAATCTACTACTTGTCCTTTTGCTGAGTACATTGTTAATCCAAACAGTGAAATGCGAAGTTTTTATGTTTGGTGGCAAAATGTAAATAAGATAAATTAATATTCCTCTCATAACTTCCATTTTTCAGAAAGCACCTTGGCAATTAAAGTTCGATTCACTTATTTTCTCTTTGGGGGCAGCATGAATGAGATCATCACAACTTCTATAAAAAGCTAAAATATTAGGTTTTGGGGGTGGACTATTATATGTGAGTTAGTCACAAATTTTACACTTAATTTTACATAGAAAAACAAACATGTTCAAAATAAAAGTTTATAACAAAACATACAATACCACAACAAAAGCATCCAGTAAATCTTAGAGAGTTACAATTAAATTTAATCACTGGGACAGGGAAAACCTCCAGCTTTAAGACGTTTCTCCATTTGTCTGCATTGCTCATATACTCCATCCTTTATTTTTTCTGTTGTGCTTGCTAAAATTAAATCCATACTGAGGTTTTATCAACTCTGGCATATCTGTTCTTGCCATGATGGAAACTGAATAAAATTTTCAATCTTGATTAACTTCTTTCAGTTACTAAACAATGGTGGCCAAATCTGAGGTCTATTTAGAGCAGCAGATAATTCCATGTGCTGGATAAATGTCATATCTGAGTAGAATTTCTTGAACAATTACTTTTCAAAAGAGTTCACACATTGGAAACATCATTTTTAGGTTTGTGAACAAAGATAATTCATTTGTTAGGAAAATAACAACTAGACTATAAATCATTTAAGCTATAATTTTAAGTGCCACCCACTTTCCCACAGTGATTTTGTTCTTTGTTTTTACTTCTGTGGGTTTGCTACAGGTCAACCAATTACTCAACAGTTCAGCTAGAGAATCAGTGAAATGGCTCCAGAGCATCGTTTAATGAAAAGAGCCTTTGATCTAAAACATAATTCAAGAGCAATTTCACAGAAGGATCAAATCAATCTACTAGATTATTTTAAAGTAATTGTAATTTATTTTGAACTAATTTGTGATTGAGTTTAAATCCCCAAACTAGGAAAAAAGTGCAGTTGGTAGCACCAGTTCTGCTGCAGAAGAACCATGTGATCACTGGTAATTTAAACTCAGGTTTTTGCATATTTAAAAGAGGAATAATAGTTTCTACCATTGTACCCTTACAGTGATGTTATCAGAATTAGTTGAGGTCATGGATATGGCAGGGTTTTTAAACGTCAGTGTGTTTATTCTTTTTTGCCTCAGATCAGTCAATGCACATGAATATTGCAACTGCACGCATACCCAATGTTCACTACTATCTTCACGAGAGATCTAGGGGAAGATTCCTTAATTGCCCTCTATTGAATGTCTTGTTATCGGTCATTGAATTTTAATTCTACTCAAAGGGTACATATCATTTACGTAGTCTAGAAGGAAAAATAAGTTACTTCTCTGCAGTGTTCTTTCTTTGTTTATTTGGTATTTTAAACATATATCCAAGTATTGCAGTAATTTATAGAAAGATGTTCTAACCAAAAAACCTTTCAGAGTAGTTAGCGATGCATTTTGTTCTTAAAATCTTTTTTAAAGTGTACGTAAATGTATGAATATAATTATAAAATAATCTTGACTGTGTGACATGTGAAGGAGCCAGCTTACATAAAAGAGAGCTTGCCCAAGAATCACACCTTTACCTTATCTTAATTAAGAGCTTTGCTTATTCTGAAATAAGTCAGTCAGAGAAAGACAGTTATCATATGATATCTCTGATATGAGGAGTTTGAGAGGCAGGGTAGGGAGGCTGTGGGGGTGGAGGAAGGGAAAAAATGAAGCAAGATGGGACCAGGGAGGGAGACAAACCATAAGAGACTCAATCTCAGGAAACAAACAGGGTTGCTGGGGGGTGAGGGGGAGGGATATAGGGTGGTTGGGTTATGGACATTGGGGAGGGTATGTGCTATGGTGAGTGCTGTGAATTGTGTAAGACTGATGAATCACAGACCTGTATCCCTGAAGCAAATAATACATTTTATGTTAATTAAAAAGAAAAAAAGGAGCTTTGCTTATTCTAAAGGCCTATTCCATTGTTACAGGATTTCTAATGCCTGTGCTATTCTCAGTGCCTGATTCAAAATAATACTAACTTTCAGCCAAATATAACAATTTGACTTCTTCTATCATGGTTTTTTTGTCCATGTGTATATTTTTTTAAACATGGCAAAGGCACAATTACGTAATCTATGTGGTTCCCCCTTCTGTGTTTCCTCTCTTTTTTCCTCTGTGGTCTTGGGCTGTGAAATGATCGTCTTTATCAGTAATTCATTCCATTGTCATTTAGCAATATAAGAAGTGAGTGGCCTCTATGACCAAAATACATAAATGTACAAACCATGTTTTGGAGAACTAAAAAATAATGTTTCCTACATATACAGTCCAGTATATCCAGTTAAACATTATATAACATTTATTGTAATTATTTGTAATTATAAACATTGTGATTATGAGATACCTCTAAGATATATCTCAAAAATAAGTTTTGTTTTCCTAGTCTTGTACTTTCTTGAGGAAGATCAGTAAACTCAGTTTAACCTTCCAGGTTAAGGTTTAAATCAAGGAATACCTTAGGATATAAATATCATAGGGTTAGAGCATCTCACTGAAGATTATACATTGAATATATATATTTTTCTGTTATATCATGATTTTTGCTACAGAATCATTCATTTTACAAATAATTTTCTGTTCCATCATTTTTTACTTAATAACAGAAGTCATCCTTTCTGCTTCCAGTCTTAATAGGCTTTTTTCCTGTTGTCAACATTGTTTTTCAGTTGGTGCAAGATACTTAGTTGTAAATATAGTATGAAGTAATAAATTTTATACCATATCCTTTTATGTAAAACTTCTGTCCTACCCAGCACAATTAGAATTGGTAATTGTTGTTAAATATACATACCTCTGATGCTCCAAATATGTCTGCCAAATAAGAAGCAATTTTAACTTCTCATTTTGAGTCACCAACATCAGTATTTCCAAGAATATCTTATGGTGACTATTGATCTGGGGGTTCTAGCCAATGTGACAGTTATTATTTATGGCATATTAATAAGTATTGCATGTCTCTTTGTGTGGGCAGTCTCATAACCTCTAGCTATGTTTCTATTAGACTATAGGATAACTGTCTCATCCCTTAAGACTTCTCTCCCAGATCCCAGCATGAATTTTTGTATGCTAAGCCATTACAAATGTACTTTCCAAATTTGGGGAAAACCATCTGGGTCTTTTTGCCAGATGTGATTTACAGATGAATGGACAAAACTGTATTTGTAATAGAGATTGTATTTAAGTTGAATGGTTGTAAATTAGCACAGCTTTAAGATGCATGAGCATTCTGTCATCACCATCAGTAGTAAGCACAGGTGGTCCAAGCTGATGCTCCCTTGGTGAGATTTTAGGTCGTATAACATCTTTTGACTCTCAGTCTACTTGAACTGAATTTCTGAGTTCAGTCATCTCTATAAATTCAACAAAAGCACTAGGTTATTGTCTACAAATAGGAAAGAAGAGAAGAACATTTCACAGACTCTCATTTAGTAATTTTCTCATAAGCTTGTTCAAAACCAAGTTGAGTCTTTAGAGAGACAGTACTATGCAATGGCAGTGGCATAAGCATCTTCAAATTATAGAAATCTGGATTTTAATCCCAGCTTTATGACCAATAATCTTTCCATTTTACACATGAGATAACTTTCCTGAGCCTTGATTTTTCTTTCATGTGTACACAATGGGATTATAAAAGCAACTTTTTATGTTGGTTGTTCAGATTAAAAATTACATACACACACAAACACATGTATGCAAACATAATTAGTATATAATGTATTCATTAAAACAACATATCTGTCCTCTGAAACAGCAAAACTATCTACTCAGTGACATCCTCACTTTATCTGCCCAGTAAGCTGCCAGAGTTATCTGCTTATAGCAGAGACCCTTGTTTGAGTTTGAGGTACCTTGGTTACACCTGGCAATTTAATACAGCATAGCCATCGAGATTATTCTAGGGGATATGTCATGAGGAAATATTATGGACCAAATTTTGTCTCTTCAAAGTTTATATATTGAAGTTCTGACCCCCAGTACCTCAGAATATGATTGTATTTGGAGACAGGGTCTTTAAAGGTCTTTAAAGAGGTAATTAAGGTAGAATGAGATCATATGGGTAGACCCTAATCCAGTATGACTGGTATCCTTATAAGAAGAGGAGGTTAGGGGCACCTGGGCTCTAGGAGATTAGTGGCTCAGTTGGTTAAGCGTCTGCCTTCGGCTCAGGTCCTGATGCCAGGGTCCTGAGATTGAGCCCCACATCGGGTTCCCTGCTCGATGGACAGCCTGCTTTTGTCTCTCCCTCTGCCTGCCACTCTGCTTACTTGTGCTCCCTTTCTAACTCTGTGTCAAATAAATAAATAAAATCTTTAAAGAAAAACAAAAAAAGAGGAGATTAGAACACAGACACAGGTTCAACAGACAGAAGGATTACCGCATGAGGACACAGAAGGAAGACAGCCATCTGCCGCCAAGGGGAGAAGCCTCTGAAGAAATCAAACCTGCTGACTTCTTGAGCTTGGACTTCTAGCCCCCAGAACTGCAAAATAAATTTCTGTTGTTTAAGCCACGCAGTCTATGGTATTTTGTTACGGCAGTCCCTGCAAATGAATACAACTTTATGTTGAAGCCAAGAGATTTGGTTTAAGGTTGGTTACTCCTCATCTGAAGGGAGGGAGGAATCCGAGTACGTTCAGCCTGGTGCTTATAACTCAGACTGATCCTGCCAGAGTCTCATAGAATTATGACCGGTGCTCATGGATTACACTGAAAAACAAAAGTACATAAAAATTGAATATTTTTTTGCCACATTTTGTGCCAACAGTTGACTGCTTTAACACAAATATCAAACCAGAAGCAGAACTCAGGACACTAGATGGATCCCAAGTCACAGGATAAAGGAATACAAGAACATGACCGGAGTAGGGGTAAGACTGAGAAGCATCAAAATAGGAGACAAAATGGATGCCAAGTATTTTATTTGTAGATTTTCAATGAATTTGTTAGTTCTAATATCACAGAGAGCACGATTACGTATAATTATAGTTTATAGTTTAGATGGGTTACTAACATAAAACTTGAGTTAGTCAAAGAGCATGTCTATGGAGTGGGTAATGAGGGACACTGAAGTTATTAAAATGTATCTGTAGCCAATTTGGCAATTATTTGACTTTGATTTAGCTATCAATCCAGAATATATTTAGAAATAAATGATCCTAATAATTTTACATTGATGAACAGCCCAATGAAATGAAGTTGTCAAATACTGGCATTATTCCCCATTCATGAAAAGCTAGAAATGGCCTTCTTAATGAGCAGTATGTTTGGAAAAACACAAGATCTGTGAAGCCAAGTAAACAGCATGAGGCTATTGGGTACAATAAAATATAAACAAAGAAGCAAGGCTAATAACAAACAAATTTGTGAATTAAGAAGTTTTCTCATTTTA
Source organism: Martes martes (assembly GCF_963455335.1). Lineage (NCBI taxonomy): Eukaryota > Metazoa > Chordata > Mammalia > Carnivora > Mustelidae > Martes > Martes martes. The sequence goes on along the minus strand of NC_137895.1, from coordinate 43,293,391 downwards.
AATGCTCAAGCTGTCTTTCCTCTTCTATACCCATTTTGGTAATGTTTGACTTCCATTCACCAATGCCTACTGCCCAAATATTGTTCAGTTTTCATTCATGCTGTTTTTCATTTGTTCATTCAACAAGTGGCTATTGAGCCCTTTCTTTGTGTCAGTTACTGTCATAGTTCTAAGGTCTGAAATAGCACAGGAGAGAGAATCTCTGTGAGAATAGAGCTAAACTGGACTTCTTGCTAAGACTGGAACATGCCAGACTCATTTCTATCTTAGGGCATTTATATTCATTGATGTTTCCTTTGGACCTCTCTCTCCTCACATCTTCATATCCTGTTTTTCATTTTCCAGGTCTCTTCCCATATTATTCTTAGAATACTCCAATGGATAGAGATGTTAGAGGCCTCAGGACCATACAGTCAGGTCTCTCCAGAGAAAAGGATGAGTTTCGTGGCCAGAATTACAGTTTCATGATTTAGAAGACCTTATGAACTAATACTGATCTCAGCAAAAGTAGCTGCTCTCTACTCTCCATTTCTCCTATTTATTATGACTCAGTTACTTCCCCAACTCTCCTTCCACTCCTTCAGGTGTTACTGGAGGCCTTAAGAGTATGATCTCTGGGATCAAAGTATAGGACTCAACTAGCCATATGATCTTGTATGAATTTTTTAATCTCCCTGTACTTCAGTTTTCTACCGCTGAAGAATTTGGAAGGATCTTACAATACTTGTAGAATTGTTGTGCTAATTGAATGATGTGGTATGTGAAATGATCTTCCTAGCATCTGGCTACAGCTGTCCATGCTATCATTATAAGTGCCAATGTACTTCTCTTTTGCTCCCCTTGTATTTTCTGTTCATTAGCAGCCACTTCTGCTTCAATCACAGATTTTACTTGCTACCTTCTCAGTACAGTTTGAGCCTTCTGCTTACCCCCATCTTGGCCTTGTTGCCTTTATTTATTCCTCAAAAAGATGATCTTGATGTAATCACCATGCGCCTGTTTGGCCAAATTTTAATGAAAGTTGGAGCCGGTCCTCGTTTCCCCAGTCTTCTGGCCTCAGGGCATCTGTGACTCAGCAGTAAAGAAAAACAGCCCCCTTAAAGGGTACTTCAGGCATTAAGACCCTCATGGGCTCCTCTCCATGGCATCCACCACTCATGAATGAAACACCTCACCAGAAGTCTAAATGAAGTTTCCCAGTGCTGGCTCCTAGACTCCTATTACTAATAGAAGACTGTGGAGATGTTGGAGATACTCCTGAAAGAGATGTCCGAAACTCAGGAAAGAAAATCAAGTCAATAGAAAATGAGATTGAAATAAAACAAAACAGGAAGTCTGCTTTTTTTTTTTTCCTCTCAGAAAAAGTAAGTTGTTTCCACAGCTGGAGGCTAAAAACAGCTGCATTATCTATAGCCCATTAAATGGAGATCAGTCATTAATATTTTACTCATGTACACACTTCATTTTGATGCAATTTTCCTGTATAACCAGCCAGAATCATTTGCAGGATATTTAACAAAAATGATGGAAATACTCAGCTGCATCTGTTCATCATTTGGCTAACCATATTTTTGCATAAATTTAACATGGGCGTAAGCCACCGCCATTATTTTCCCCATCCTTTTTCTTCACTGTTCAAATCTGCATGCCAAAATTTATTATTATTCAGGTATCCAATCACATTACCATCCTGCAATCAAGTCAAAAACAGCACAGCAAAATTGAGAAGATGTTGTTTTCTAAAACTGCAGGCACGTACAATACTTCCCTGAGACAACAACCAGTGGTTGTTGCAATGACAAACAGCTTTAATAATGAAAATAGACTCTTGGTTTTACCTACACAGATGCAGTTTAATTTTCTTCTTCCTTATTAGAATCCTCACTAGCTCTCTTCCTCCACCCTGCCCCCAGTTATAAGAATGAGTTGGCAAACACAACAACAGTTCTATTCATTTTCAGTTTAATATACAATTTCTCATATACACAAGGGGGCGAAATGGTTTCTAAAAACATTGGCTGGTAATGATGACAGTAGAATCTAATTCCCTCAGGTGCTCACTTAATACTTATCTCTCCGCTGGAGAGTGTAATAAGGTTGTCAGGATTATTGAAGTTGACAGAACACCAAGCTCAGATTAATTACATCATAGAATTCAGAAGGAATTAGAAAAAGCAACAATACTGCTCCTGGCAAGTGCATATATATATATATATATATATATACATATATATATATATATATATTTTTATAGTTCTCTAAGGACTCTCAGTATAATATAATACAAATGAGTGAAGGGTGGCTAATGTAGTTGATCTGTAGGTTTTATGATATAGATTCTGAAAGATCAATTATTCTGAGAGTAAGAAATTACCACCACAAATTCAAAGAAAATACGCAGAGTGGTGTATCTTAAATAAGGGAGGAGTAATTGAAGGGTAAGTGAAAGGTACTAATATATTTGAGGCTTCTATGAAGTTCCAGAAAATTTATCTTCACTGCAATATTTAAACCATACAAACAGGGTAAATAGGTATTGTCCTTTAAAAATGGAAACTGAGACTGAAATAAACTTTCCCAAAATTTCATATCTAGTGAGTGGTCAAGCAACATTTGAATTTACTACCCAGATTTCAATCTCTTTCTTCTTTAACATAGGTAATACCAAAGCATGGCTCTTGAAAAGTTGTTGTGTGAGATGAAGAAAAATTTACATAGGAAGAACTCATACTATATTAATAAATAAATACATACTGAATACCTTCTTTAAACAATGCTAAGGACTTACTTATTGATTAAAATATAAGAAGTTTTAAGAATTCAGTGAGTCACATAATTAGGTTTTAAGATCTAAAATATTTAAAAAATCATACAGGGCAACCTATACTACTACATTCATCAAAAACTAGATACATACCACTATTGTGTATTGTAAATCTTAAATACACTAGGATAAAGAATAAAACATGACAAAAAATGTAGCTGGGCAGCTAAAACAGATATTACAAAGCAATTGCTCCTCAGTTTACACAACAGACTTGTAACAGAATATTATATGGTACTATTCCAATAGTCTATATGGAGAGGGATTGACCGAGGATGCAAAGTTGAGAACAAAAGGTAAAAAGTACAGCTCGGCACTCTAAAGAGGGCTCACATAGCTTCCTAAGCTCCAGCAGCTTCCTAAGGTAAGAGGTGGCCAAGCTGGTCATTATCAGTACCCATTAAAAGTCTGCGGGTGATGTAAAAGAAGGCTAGAGATTTATTAGCGATAGAAACTGCTATGGCATTTCCTCCCCTCCCTTTCCCAGGGAGGCAGGCTCCTTCTACACACTTCAAAGAAATGGGGGCCCCCTCTAAGACGACTCATAGAGTTTGGAGTTGTCAACCATAAAAGAGATAGAGCTGAGCTGCTGAAACTTGTAGGGAAAGAATGAACATGTTGAGAAAATACTTCTAAATATGTGTTTGGAAGGAAAGAAAAAAACAGGTATCTGACCTTCTGTAGAAAAGGTCTCAACTCAAAACCTTGGCTGAATGAACCCAGAATGGAAGACAGGGAAAGTGAAGGGCAAAATCATTAGCAGACCTGAACTTCCCCTGTTTTGTGGAACAAGGATTTGTAAGTTTTCCAGTGGCCAGAAGGAAACTCTGGAGGGCACCAAAAGTGCTTCCCGGGGCAAGGGAACTCTTATCTGTAAAGCCAGTGCATGAGGGTAATGTGAGAAATAAAAAATAAATAAATCCCCCAAAAATAAATCCCCAAAAAAAGAAATGGTGTTGGAGTTCAAAGAAGCTGCTAAGATGTTGCAGGAAATATGTCAAATATGGCCACCTGCCTAAACAGAGGAAGAACCACAATAGGAAATTGTTGGAGTAGGGATGAGAGAAGGCATTTGGAATAAAGAGAACAAACCAACAGTCCAAACCCCATCACCCCACACCTGCCCTTTCCTCTTTGCTGGGCCTATAGCATATGGTCAGATCTCAAATGGTGAGACGGGAAAGCTTTACACTGAATGCAAAATTAAAGTATTGATTTAGATTGGACCAGATATTTTAACATCTGAACGTGACCTCTCAATTAGAGTATATCCCTGCAATGCCACTCAAGGGCAGAAAGGGGACTTTAAGAGACTGTGATTCAAGCAATGAGAAGACCAAATAAAGTTGTGTCTATACCAGCCCATTGCATAAATCAGTTGCACATGCAGAGAAGAGCCCCTTGAGCTTACAGTACAGAATATTTACTCTGACTTTGCAAAGAAATGTACCACTTTTGCAGTATTTATCATTTTTTCGAATATGACTACATTAGACAGCAGGGGAATGGCTATGACTAGCTGGTTCACTGGCAGCAGTGAGCAATGACAGCTGCCAGCCTCAGAGCAAGGGAGAAAACAGCAACACTCTAAGAGGCAGATTCAAGACTGTAAAATCAGATCGGTGGCCCCCATATTGCACTGAGGCAGACCTCCTGGCAACCCCTCTCAAAGCCCACCCTCCTTCCCGGAAACACACACACTCGAGTGGTTTCTGAGAAAGTGATTCAATAGGTCTACAGGAAGCCCCCAGAATCTTTAGTGACTCTCGTGATTTTACTCAGATTTTGCCCAATTTTGAAGAAAAGAAAGTTGTATCAGAACCTCCAGTTAATGGCATTAGTAATGATGTTCTTATGTTCCATGTATTTCCAATTTTAGTATCATATAACCAGGCAAAAGAAAAGCAAAATACATCTTAAGCGATTTCCATTCAAAATTAAATTTTAAGAGTTTGCTGCTCATAGATGCCTATCTTCAGCTTGTCAGAAAATGCAGTTGATCAGAATGATGTGTTTCCTATATATATTAAGTAGCCAAGATTTTCCTGGATGAATATATTAAGTGCCATATAATGGAGTCATGAAATTAAAACCGGGGAGATTCAAGGTAAGACAGATATACTGGGCTGGCAGAACGTTTTCAGGAGCTCAGATTTAATTCCTGGACTTAAAGACTAAGTAAATGAAGACATTTGTAAATGTTAACCAGCACAGAACACGGTGCAAAACTAATTCAAAGGAGAAGTAATTGCCCATCTAGTCCTGAGGGTGGGTAAAATTATTGTGAAAAAGAATTTTGGACATTTTGCTCTCAGCATGCTCCTACAAAGGGAGGACAAGCTGAGAAAATGGCTGGGTTTATTTATGAGATTGCTTAAAGGATACATTACACAGAAGATAAACTGGAGAAATTGCATGGTCGTGTTTGCCCATATACAATCAAATGCTCCGCACAATTGATGTATCCAATAAAATCATGAGATGCTACATAGACTGTACAAAATAGCAGAATGAGGACATTTTGCTTGGAAGATGTCCAGGACAGAGTGTATCAAATAATTTATTGTATTGCCTAAACCCTGAAATCAGAGATGTCTGAGAGGAAAAGAGAGAAGAAAAACCGCTAATAGCAAATCATGGAAGCCAAAGCCGTTACCCACAAGAGGTTTGCAATTTTTGTTCACTGAGCATTCCTGTTTCAGAGTACTTTAGTACATAGTGAATATTTGAAAAGTTGTAGTGAGGCTAAATATTAGGAAAATCATTTCCTTAACTTCACAAATTAAACTCAATTCACTAAAACAAGTAGATAAATCGACAACTTAATAAATACATGTGAGGGCTTGCTTCCTTTTAGGATTCCTTTCCATGACACAGAAAAAAAAAGTTATTTAAGTCTCCTGAGGCATCACTGCCCTTGCAAACACATGTAGGTATTATTCACATATAGGTAAAATTAAAGAAAAGATTGGTGCCTGGTTGGCTCAGTTGTTGGACATCTGCCTTCAGCCCATGTCATGAGCCTGCGGTGCTGGGATCAAGCCACACTGGGCTCCCTGCTTGGGGGGAACCTGTTTCTCCCTCTCCCCGCTGTTCTCCCTACTTGTGTGCACTCTCTCTTTATCAAATAAATAAAACCTTTAAAAATAATAAAATAGAATATTTAATTTATGACTATGCCTACTACAAACTTGCGGGAGCTAACCCATGCAGTCTTTTTATTATTCCTACTTCATCTGTCAAGAAACGATCTTAAATTACTTACTCTTTTGACTGTGTTTGCCCCTTCTGGGTAGGTTTGCCTGAAGATTAAAATATCCTTAAAATTTTTCTTCTCTCGGATCCATTTAAGATCCTTTTGATATGACCTCTTTTACCTTTTGCCTCATATTACCTTTTAGTTCCTTTTTTCTTTTAAGATTTTATTTATTTATTTGACAGATAGAGATCACAGTAGGCAGAGAGAGAGGGGAAGCAGGCTCCCTGCTGAGCAGAGAGCCCTATGCGGGGCTCGATCCCAGGACCCTGAGATCATGACCTGAGCCAAAGGCAGAGGCTTAACCCACTGAGCCACCCAGGCGCCCTTTTAGTTCCTTTACACAAATATGTATTTAATATTCTCTGTGTCCAGATATAAAGCTGGTTCACCTGCTGGCACTTACTTGGCAGTCTCCAAATAGCTTCATGCGTATTGTCCCTCTGAGCAGTATCCAGACAGTCCTTCTCCTGCCAAGAGATGTTTATGGCAACATCCCTGTACTTCCTCCCTGAAAATGGGCCACAGTTTTAGGAATAGAAGACCCATCAGTCCTCCTTGGAGTTTCTTCTCTAAAGAAATTCAAATTCCAGAACATCCAGAACTTCACAACTGGCTCAGATTCTGCTTCATTCTTCGTGTCCATGGTTCTTTCTACATACTCTGTGATGATGACAATTTTCATTCCTCGCTGCATGGACCCCAACCAGGAGGACACTTCAACCCATTTTATGTTAAAAGCCATCCTATTCCATAGGTGTGTCATAATTTATTTTTATTTCCAGGTCCAAACAGAGGAGCATGCAGTTGACTCTAGTGCTTTCAGACATCTGGTATTAAAACACCATTGCTGCATTCAACATTTCTGTGGACATCATTGCATACATGTTCTCATATATGTATTAAATGAAGTCTTAAAACTGGAATATAATTTTAAACATCAAAAATTTAAGGAATAAGGTTCATTTAAAAAATGACAGAGTGATGTGTCATTTTCTTCCATTTTTCTCAATTACCCTAAAAATAACATACTTCGAGACTATTTTCCAACACTTTTTCTCATATTATTCTCTACCTACTATTCTGCTTATCATTTATAAAATTGAATCAGAATAGTTTATACCTTTCTTTATCCATTCTTCTGGACCAGTGCTGTCCAATAGACTCTCTGAAGATGGACATATTCATATGATGTCCAATAGAGCCATGTATAGCTACTAAGTACTCAACATACGGCTAGTGTAATAGATGAACTGGAATTTAAATTTCATTTAATACTAACTAACTTAAATTTGAAGTGTGTTTGGTGGCTCCCTATTCGACAGAACAGTTCTACCCTTTGGGTCCTTGGGGACAGCAATTTTGTCTTTCATTTCTTTATGGCCAGTGCCTAAAATAGTCAGGACATTCTGGAGTCCACTGTGGTAACACGTCAACCTCAATGTATCCGTTTCTTTTTTACATTACAAAGTATATTTCTTGCTCATCATACATGTTCAGTGTGAATTGGTGGGAGCTATGATCCCTACCATTATTCAAGGTTCCAGGCTAATGGAAATTCCAACACCTTGTAGCTGCATTTGGAATATAAGACCTCTGAGCTTCCCATAGTGTGATTAAGTGTGCATGGAAATTTAAACACCCTCTTCAATGCTTTGCTAAAAACCTACTGATTAAAACAAGTAATGTGGATTCACTCTAATACCAGTTAGTTGGGAAATGTGGGGGAATATATTATTATTAAGTGATGAGTAATTATTTCTGCCACATAAAGTGTCTGGAACATAATACTCTATGAATGCTGCTTGAATGCTGAATAAGGGAAGACTGTGATTGGCAGACAGAAGAAGAGCATTGCAGAGAAATGGAAAAACAATGACACTGAAGTGGGAAAGTAAAAAACTATTCTGTGAAAATTGCTAAGTATAAATTTGAGGCAGATAGATAAAAATGGTGGATGCTAGGTCAAGAAGTTTAAAATATCCACCAGTGGATGGTTTGCTCTGGGTCATCAAATTATCAGACCTTTAAAAATGTCTTTAGATTAAGCTTAATATGATGTTAGAACAGAAGAGTCTTCTTTTTCGACGTCAGCAAAATAGAACGAAAATATGGGTGAAAACAAGAGAAATTTTGAGAGATCCAACAAATGTGTGAGTGGATATACAAAAATATCAGTGACACAACAACTAACATATTGTCGCCTATAATATCCCAGACACTGTCTAAATTCTTTACATCTATTGATTCATTAAACTACAAGAAACATATGTGATATATACTATAAACTCTCCCCGGGGCACCTGGGTGGCTCAGTGGGTTAAGCCTCTGCCTTCAGCTCAGGTCATGATCTCAGGGTCCTGGGATCGAGCCCCGCATCAGGCGCTCTGCTCAGCAGGGAGCCTGGTTCCCCCTCTCCCTCTGCCTGCCTCTCTGCCTACTTGTGATCTCTGTCTGTCAAATAAATAAGTAAAATCATAAAAAAAAAATTCTCTCCCCAACTTAGGAATGAGGAAAGTAAAGTTTTAACAGAGCAGTTAAAATTTACCAAAAGTGGTATAGCTCATAAGTAGTGATTTATTTGGTTTATAAAGCAAGAGGTATGGAATACACTAAGAAAAGAATGAGGATCTGAAGAACTGTAGAAAATGCCTGAAGAGTCATTCTAAGGAAAAAAGTAAGTCAGTAAGACCTCTTATATCTCGTAAGAGCTATGTCATGTCACTCCAATTTTCCACCACAAAAATCAGTAATTGGTAAAGCTATTCAACAAAGATCAAAGGAGAGGAGACTGGGTGGCTCACTTGGTTAAGCAGCTGCCTTTGCCCAGGTCATGATCCTGGAGTCACAGGTTTGAGGAATCCCAGTCCCATGTCGGGCTCCTTGCTCAGTGGGGAGTCTGCTTCTCCCTCTGACCTCTCCCCTCTCATGCTCTCTCTCTCTCTCTCTCTCAAATAAGTAAATAAAATCTTTAAAACAAACAAAAAGACAAAAGGAAATCCTGAGCAAAGATCTAGCTGAGGTAACTAGTGTTTTGTTCTGTTGGGGTTGATACCTTGTAGAAATTTCAATGCCCCATCCTTCTGGCTACTTTTTCCTTACAACTTAAGTAAGGAACAACTCCAGAGGTAACAATATATCTGGTACTTACTTACTTTTGTTGACTAGTTGCTCTAATTGGTTTCTATTTTTAGCAATACTGATTTAAAAAAATTGAGGGGGAAAGAAATTGGCTTCTTTAGATGTCAAGCTATTTGTATCTTACTTGTCGATCGATATTTGGGGTTCAAAAACTATCTGTTCACCATTGTCATTCATAATTGGAAGTTGAGGGTATGTTTCATATATGAAATACATAAATTCTGCTATTTTTAAGATCAGATATACTTTTCTGTTTAAGTTTTGCTAATATTTATTCATATCAGTATTTATAAAAACATTCCAGAGGCAAATAAAATGCTAGTTATAAGAAAGATATGGGCCCTTGGTTGTACCTTTTTGTTGCTCTACAAAATCAGTGAGGACTCAGGAAAAAAAAATGTCTCTGGCAGTGCAAACTCACACAGTTGCACATCGATTATTTGCCAGGTGGCAGTACATTTTGCTGAGAACAAATGACATCTGTAGAAAATCAAATAAGGCAAGGCAACAATTTTGAAAGTGCCATCTGAGTTTTCACTCACTTCCTAATGTCATGTTTTTCAAATTGCATCATGTTCTCATTTCTGTTCTCTGTTGTTGCTTTGGAAATAGAAACCAAAAATTAAACTACATTTTGAAATGTGACCTCAATTAAGAAAAGAAGTTGTCATTATCCTTATGGTAAGCATCACTATTTATCAATGTATTTGATTCTATTTAGCCAGGAACTAAAGAAAGATATGTTCAGGAACATTCAAGGGTCTTTTTTGCTCCCATAGAGAGAGTTCTCTCTCATTTTCTGTAGTCTTGAAATTGTCCACGAATCTCATAATTGTACATGCAAATGAAAAAATGTATACATGCATTTTTTTCTGGAAGAGGGCCTATCATGCTAAGATATTCAGTTTCTAAAATCAGCTAAGATTACCTGCTATCTTTAAATAAAGTTATCTGCTTGCTATTCTATCCCATTTTCCCTTCCATAAGCAGCTTAAGTTCAAGGAAAATGGTTAGTCACAGTGGTCAGTCTCTTTTTAGGAAAACCAACAGAAACCCTTGATTTACTAGGAAAATTCCAGTTACATTCCATCGTATCTACCTGATACTTGAGAACCTGGAAAATTACCTAACAGGGCATTAATTATCACAGGGAGACACTGATTTTCAGGACTTGATTTTAAAAGATTCAGGTTCAGGAAAAATAAAAATCATGTTCAAAGTTCACACATTTGTGGTGAGTGGTCTGGGGAGGCAAATCTGGAAGGCGGGAAGAAAAGAAAGCTGGAAGAAAAAAAAATGGGTAAAGGGAGACAGGGAGAGATATAGTTGCATAGCTTTACTAAGGGAAGAAACAATTCAAAATACATTTTCAAAGAGTAATTAATGTATATTTTAATATACTTATTGAGGTATAATTCACATACAAAATCGTCATTCTTTTTAGAGGTACAGTTTAATGAGTTTTGGCAAATGTGTGTAGCAGTGTAACTACCAACACAACCAAAATATAAACATTTATCCTCATCACCCAAATTAAGTTCCCTCATGTCCCTTATCTGCCCATACCCGGGCCCTGGCAAAAAGGATTCCATTTTTTTAAGAGTTTAATTTTAAGTAATCTCTATACCCGGTGTGGGGCTCGAATCTGCAACCCCAAGATCAAAAGTCGCATATTCCACTGACTGAGCTGGCCAGGTGCCACAGAAATGATTCACTTTCTGATTTACAATATTGCCTTTTCAAAATGTCACATGAAGGGGACCATACAGTGTCTAGTTCTTTTTGTCTATGTTACTGTTAATATAATGCCTTTGCAATTCATCCATGTTATAAGATGTATTAGCAGCCCATTCCTTTTTATTGCTGAGTATTATTCTATTGTACAAATCCTCCGGTGTGTTAACCCTTTTCTCAGTTGATAGACATCTGAGTTGTTTCCAGTTGGGGTCTATTATGAATACAACTGCTTGAACCACTCACTGAGTTACAGGTCTCTTTAGGGTCGTTTGCTTTCATTTCTATTAGATATATACATGCCTACAAGTAGAATTTCTGGGTCTCCACTATATGTTTAACTTTATAGGTAACTCTGAAACTCTTTTCCAAAATAGCTTACCATTTTGTATCACCAATAGTGATGGTCAGCATCATAGTATCTTTCCTTACATTTGGTATTGTCCATTGCTTTTTAAAGCCATTTTAATGGGCTTGCAGTGGTAACTTACTGCCATTTTAATTTGCATTTCATATTAAGTAATAATGTTGAGCATCTTTATATTACTTATTGACCTAATCATTTTTTGTGAAGAACCTGCCCAATTATTTTTGCTTGTTTTGTCAAATTGTTTTCTTTTTACTATTGAATTGTAAGACGTTTTTAAAATATATATATATTTTTAGATACAAGTCCCTTATCCAGGATTTGTTTTACAAATATTTTTTCCTAGACTTCTTAGAAACAATTTAGAAAAAGAAGAAAAAGGGGAAGAGTCAACTTACTGATTTCCAGGCTTGCTATAAATCTATCATAATCAAAAGGGTGTGACGTATGTATAAGGATGAACATATAGAACAGTGGAACTAACTAGGAACTATTCTAAGTTTGCACTTCTAATGCAACTTCACAAACATCGTCTTTTATCTAATTTAGCCTTCAAGTTTTCTTTTCACAGTAGGAGTATATTATATATCTTTATAATTTTTCAACCATCAAAATGAACAAAAATTTCATAGGTTGTGTTTTGTTGTCTCATAAGATAAACTTTTTTGTTTTGAGCTCTTATTTTCCCTTTATTGTTAAACTTCCACTTGGCCATAATATGTATTCCCCTTCTGACTTATTGTAACAGACTAGTCATATATTGTTAGGCTTCTATAAATTTCTTATTGTAAAGAGCCTTTATCTCCAAGACTGTGTCCTTTTAAACCTAACTTTGAGGCTATAATTGTTCTATAATCCACATAATATTATCTTAGAGTTCTTGGCAAAGTACGTTTAAGGCTCTTCAACTTCATACTCAGAAACAGGAATTGGGCAGAACTTTCACTGTATCCAGGTAAGCCTGAACAAATATATATTAGAATCTTCCTCTTAAATTCTCCTTCTTAAATAGTCTAAGAAATACAGGAATTCAGTTGGTGGTGAGGGAATATTCCAGCCATAAATTTCCCCTTTGTGATTCTTTCCTTTTGGACACAAGGTCTCTTGTTACAATCCTGGAAATGCCTACCATCTAAAATGAAGCCAGGTCTGTTTAAGGAAAGTGCCCTGGTTTGCAGGTCCTCCTCCCTCTACCAAAGACAAAAAGCACACTTACTTAGCCAGTCTTCACTGACATGGGATCTGCTCTAGAATTTGAGACCAGAACCTTATTATATTCCATACTTAGCTTTGGGGACCTTATGGGGTGAGGTGAAAAGTCAAAGATATATTATGGCATCCTTGTATATCCCAGCATTAATAACCTCATTTCTGTGATATCATACCTTCCTTTACTCGCATACTTCACTTGGGCAGGTGGTGTCCGAATTTTCCCAGAAACTTAACCAGAAATAAACTCCTATGTTAACAAATTTCACATAATCCCTTAGCATTGTCTTCATATTTATAATATTTATATCCTTGGAAAATTGAAATAGTGTTCGAGGAGGACTTGAAGCCTTTGGGTACATGGAGGGCCTGGAGAATTACGGGGTTCTCAGTCAAGAGTGAGGGCTCAAGTAGCAACCGAAAAGGCAAGCAGAGGAGGTATTTATGGCCTCTCTTTACCACTTGACTCTAGCCAGGGGCAACACAGCTGCAACACAGATTTTGTAGAAAAATTCAATGAAGCAGTGACATAAGACAAAAGAAATATTGTTTCAGTAATAAAATTCTTCTCTAATGGATAAAGTTGTCTCTGGTTTTTCTGTGAACCCTGGTGAAACCAAGGTGCATTGAAAATGCATTACTTCTAGCTTTCTCACCCTGCTTTGCCCATCCATACTCATTTTTCAACCAGGCAATCACTTCATTCATCCACTCAGTATACATTTATTGAGTTTCAGGTACAATTTTCAGCCTCTGGAATACTGAAATTAGAAGAAACTCCCTCAAGGTGTTCACAATTGCTTTAGAGACAAATGGACAGAAAGACCTGGTCTACTGTGAAAATGAATAGCATGGAGTGTTTGGACAGTGTGGAGGATAGACTGAATTACACAACAACCTGCATCCAATAGGGCACATCCATGCTGGAACTCAAGAAGCAACTTTCCAAGACAACCTTTGTTCAACCCTATCTTCCTAAGAGCCCTTGTTAGCATATTTCAGAAACCCAGTTTCGGTGAACTTCAAACTTTGGAAGGTGGTGATGGGACAGAAAGAACTCTCCTGGCTACCTCTTGTGGAATTTAGGAATATTGTTATACACAGAGTTTGCAATTACTATCACCAGTGTCTTTATACTAAGTACTAGAGAAAATTATAAAACCCACAAAACTCTGTCTCCTAAGAAATAAATGATTTCAAGAATAAGAACAATGAAAAGATGTCATGAACCTCTACATGTTTCACAAAAAAAGTATATGGGTACTACTGACTAGATCTTCAGAAAATTTACTAATTTTTACAAATGTTTTGTGTTTCTAGGACCTTTTCATATTCATGGAAAGCACATTAAGAATAATATACCTCTGAATCTGCATTGATTTATTAAATAAGAAAGAACTTTTTATTAAGGTATTGCATAATTTCAAATGTATTTTTTCATCACCAAGACATACCTCAGGTCATTTTTAATAACCTTATTCACAATTAATATCTAAACTTAAGCAACCTGGTGAAATATTCTAAAACAAATGCTCCATTATATTATATATATTTTATTTTTAAGAATAAAATTATTGGGGCACCTGGGTGGCTCAGTGGGTTAAAGCCTCTGCCTTCTGCTCAGGTCATGATCCCAGGGTCCTGGGATAGAGCCCCATATCGCATTGGGCTCTCTGCTCAGCAGGGAGCCTGCTTACCCCTCTCTTTCTCTGCCTGCCTCTGCCTAGTTGTAATCTCTGTCTGTCAAGTAAATAAATAAAATCTTTTAAAAAATTATTCTTTTTATTTTTATTTTATTATTATTAATATTTATATATTTGTTATTTGTTTTTAAGAATAAATTCAAACTATACGATATAATGGAGCACTTCACCCTGTGTGCTTTTAGGTTTCTTCTGTTTTTGTGTTGTTTTTCTCCTGGTCTGAGTGCTGCCAGCTGAGAGTCTGTAAGGAAGGAATAAAGGCATATGCCAGATGCCTGTGGTGGGGGTGGGGGGTAACCTGCCAGGGCACATCCAGGCAGCAAATTTCCCAGTAGGATTAGGTCTGAGCCCTAGGGGTTTGGGGAAAAACCTGGGCAGGGAGGGGACAGCCTCCCAGTGGTTTCTGTTTGCCTCTCCCTCTCTTCCCTTTTCTCTGCTATCAGTTTGTGGGTTTTGTACCCACAGAAGTTTCAGGAAGTTGTAATGAAAAGAAAATTTTTTTTTTTTTTTTTTTTTTTTTTTGCAGGGGACTGGTAGGGGGATGCTAGAAGGGGATGCTGAGAAGGAAGGAGGTCCCCTGCAAGAGGGCCAGGCCACAGTCCGGAAATATTTTAGGTCTTGCAGGGAACTGGATTTCCCTAGCACTCTCAGACTGCTGCCTGGGGCTCCCAGCAGGGGCCTAGTAGAGAAACTGAAGCCCACAGGGAACAACAGAGTTCTAAAAGTGGTTGAGGCAAAGCCAGCCCCTTTCCCCTATGGGTCTCTATCCCTCCGCCAACTACTGCGCAGGGATCCCCACCCCTACGTCCCCATCCAGGAGCCCTGGGACCAAGAGATAATGTGAAATGTCAACTGTGGACCAAAGGTGATAAAAACCTCTTTTTAGGAAGAAAAAAAAAAAAAAAAGGTTCCCCTACAAAGCTCTCTATAATAATTACTTGAGCTATGTATTTTGAACTCATTTCAACAGATTGATTCCAACTTACTGTTCTAAAATAAGTTCTGTAAATGGTCCTGTATCAATGTTTTCCAAATTTTTGGTCTACTCCTACCTCCCTACCCCATCTATCACTCCTGCCAAAATATTCTCTTATCATGCAGGAGCGAATGTTTGTAGGATTTCTGCCAATGAAATGTAATGATAATACTTTGATTCCTCAAAAACCTGTGGGTATTAGGCTTTTCCCAATTGATTAGAAAATGCTATTAATGTAAAGAGTTAACATAAAGGTTAAAAGAAAAAAATAGTAAGCACACACACACACACACACACATATACACACAAACTAAACAAGAATATATGAAACTTTTAATATTAATTCCTAATACAAACTAATAACATAGAAACTTGGAGCAAGATACGAAATCCTTCTCAAAGCAGGTATAAATCAATTGCTCTACAAAATGGCTTGTTTTCTTAAACTTACTCATTTTCTAAATGCTGTAATAATTTAACTTCTAAGATTGGTTTTTTTAATGGTATATTTGTCTTATAGAGACTTTTTGTAGGCCTCCTTTCATATTTCATGCATCTGTACATTAATGAGGATTATAATATCCATGGCAAAAACTAGATTTCTTATGTTGAATTACAAATAAACATATTTGGGATAAGCTTTAAAATTTATATTTGTGGCCTCTGTCCTCAGAAGTTATAATGATAGGTTATTGAAATTCACTGCAACTTGAATAATCAAGATATCTCATTTATCATAATGATTTCTGCTTAATTAATACTAAAATATCAATAGTATCAGAATAAGATGGTATTTCAAGTAAGGATATACTCACAGTCTACCATCTGAAACATCACGTTGAAACATCTTGTCTCTAATTAGGAATGATGCGGAGATGGCTAGAATGAGCAGGCAGATTTGTAAAGTATGAACATAGTCACATAATGATGAATTTTCCCTCTTCTAATTGTAGAGAAGTCCATTATCTTTGGCAAGTATAGAATTCAAAATATCCCCTCTATATCCTGGATTTGTTTATATCCACATATCTTCATCTTCAAATATTTTCCATGTAGTTCAATGAGAATTTTTTCTTTTCTCTCTCTCTTTTTTTTTTTCTTTTTCTTTTATTTTTGCATGTGTATATGATGAAGTCTTAGAATGTAAGTGAGGTTCGGTGGGGTGAGGTCCAGAGCCAATGACCAAGAAAGAATTCTTAAGACATCTTTGGTGCAAAATGGTGGTTTATTAAAGCATGGGGACAGGACCTGGAGACAGAAAGAGCTGCTGCCCCGGGGTTATGAGGGGTGGTCCATTATATACTTGCAAGATGGGAGGGGGGCAGGAATAGTGTAAATCTCTAAGGAATTTTGGAAGCAAGGTTTCCAGGACCTTGAGGGGCTAGCTGTTGTTGGGAAAAGGTCAGGTATTATTGTCTAATAAAACCTTAGTCATGAGACCCTTCAGAAATATATCAGTGGGACATATGCCTGGGGATGATTGCCAGCATGTATCTTGGAGGGGTTAGAGATAAAGGAAGTTTACAAGGGAATTTTTTTATGTTAAAGCAGACCCACAGGATCCTGGTTGGGATTGGGGGGGGGGGGGCTAGGATTGCCTTTTGCCCTTAGCAAAGTATTAAGGTGGAGGAAGTTGAGTCCCTAGAGGAATGTCACTCTGTCTGTTTCAAGGGCTTGTCAGTGGGTAAGGAAATTTAATAACTTTTCTTCTGCCTGTTTCCCACATCATATATTTGTATGTATACAAAAGGCATGACATTACCTATATGATAAACCACTTCAAGAAAAGATTTATAAAAAGCATGAAATTGGCAATAAAATTTTAAATAAAAAATTTTTAAAGAGGAATATTTGGACTGGGTTCTTATACGCTTTTATTCAGTGACCTTCTATATCTCATATCATATATGACATTGTCATAAGTAAATGTACTGACCCTCAGAGGTTGGTTTCTGGTTACTTGCACTTTCAGTTATATTTCAAAAGATGACAGAATATTCTTCATTAAATAATACTCTCCAAGATAGATATCATGTCTAGGCAAATGTGCATTTGAAAATGCTGTAGTGTTAATGATTTCTTTTGAGAATGAGTAATTATGTGTCACCATTTTGGCCAGAAAGATAATTTTGCTTTTCACTTCTAGGCAAAATGCTAAGATACTGATTCATATCAGCTTATTAAATTCCACAGTAGAAAATGTACCTTGCATTTTCAGAGAGAAGAAAGTTTCCTGTCTTCAAATGAGATTTCACACTTCCCTTTCAAATTAGATTTTAACTTAGAGTTGTGTTAAAGTTTTCCTAACAAAAGTCATTTAATTTTTCATTTTTTTCTACTTTCTCAGTAATTTTACGCTGAGATTTCTTGAAAAGCCTCAAAGATTGAACATAGGACAGCATATATGAGCAAGATCAGCTCTCTGGTAGTAATGGGCTGTCAGGTAGATCTTAAACTGTATACAGTGAAATGTGTGTGTGTGCGCACGCGCTCATGTACATGAGTGCAGACAAACACCTGTTTTTCATTGTCGTTGTTTTAATTAACTAGTATTTGCCAAAATATTTAACTGCAAGTTACAAATCTAACTGAAATACAAAGTATCCTTATTCCAATTGATAGTTATCTTTTGAAGAATAAAGAAAAACGTCAAGCATTTCTTTAAAATATTAATAAAACAAAACAACATCACATTAAGCATTTTAAGTGTATAGCACATAGATTAAATACAAATAAATTAATTTATAGACTGGTGTCATGCTTAAAATTAGGAGACATTTGGGGGAAAAAACATTGTTATTAAAACAATAAAAGACTTAAACAAGGTAACAAAGCAAAAAATAGCAACCTAATGTTCCTTGAATGCCCAAGGGTGGGTGATGATCAGCTTACATGCTATGTATTTGAGATGGTCTAGTGGATTGCTAGGAGGCTATTCTCTTTGTCATTTCTAACAAACAATAAATTCCACAGACAGTGTCATCAATATCACTACTAAAAACTTCCCCTATCAGCAATCTGATCTTGTTGCTATTGCTACTGCAATGTACCTTTTATGCCTCATTACTTTATTTAGAAAATGAACACATGCAGTTTAACCTTTGGAGAAAGGGACTCTGTCATTTTCAAGTTAGTAAGAGCTGGAAGGGGGAATGTAATAAATGTACCTCGAACTTGAGAAAGATGGACTATGAAAGTTGAGAGGGCATGGGCTGAGGCTCTGAGGGGAAAGTCACACCGTTGGAATGGAAGTAGTTAAAGAAGGAACTGAAAGCTCCATTCAGCTCAGATTTTAAAGGCATATTTTAAGAGATTTTTTTAAAGTAAGGCTGGACTTCTAGAGTGTTAAATATTTCTTAAAACTAGGCAGATTAACCTAGTGGTGAGATACATGAATTCTGGAGTCAATTCCCCGGGTTGGCATCTTAGCTTTGCCTTTTGCTACTTTGTCTTAAGCAAGTAAGCAAACTCTTGAGTCTAGTTTGCTGGTCTTCAAATCAGGGGTAATATTAGAACTATTCCTTTGCATTATTGTGAAGATATAGGAGAAGTAAACACAGTCTGGCAAACAGTGCACAATAAATGTTACTACTATTTTTGAAAATATATTTTAACTTTTCGTTATTTTTAAAGGGTTGTAGCTAGGTTAATATTTTCAAAAGAAAATTGTACTAGATGCAGAAGATTTTTTTGCAGGACTACTGCAATAGGGAAGAGAAATTTAATCAACTTCTGAAACATAAGGTGGAGAGTGTTTAGAGCTGGATGAACAAGTGGGAAAGTACTAACTAGTGTTAGCAGGGAGTTTGGTCAGTGTGATTTGGCCATCTGTGTTTTATTCTCCCCACTAAGACTAGAAAATAGGGGCACTATCTTTCTTAATGATACATTTCAAAGGGAAGGCTCCGGGGTCCTTGAAAAAGATATTCCTGGACTGTAAAGCTGGCAAGAAGCTTGGAGAAGATTTACATCTCAAAGGAACAAAGAAAGACTTTACAGTTGCAAGTTTTCTAAGGTTAAAACTCTAAGGGAGGTAAGGGACCGAGAGTCAGGAAGAAAACTGTCTATGGTTTAGTCAGGCTGAGAACATTAAGGTAATCTTGGTCAATAGTAACTAATGATTAAATGACAATGTACCACTTTTTAATCTCCTATTTTGTACTTTTTTCCTCTCTCAGGAGCAATGACAAACTGCTATTTTTAGTCTAAGTAAACATTATTCAGATGGAATTGAATCCCAAGATGAGTGCAGAATTTTAGGTCTGTTCCTAGCTGTTCTAAATGAAATTTAAGATTTCTTTTTTGGAGAAATTGAATCCCAGCCACTGAGAAAAAAATGCATGGAAAGTTATTATCACCTACTGCAATATTTTCATTATTATGTGGAATGTGAAGATTAGAATAAAAAAAAAAAGAGTCATGTCTTTCAGAAAGGTAGAGAAGTTAGATCCAAGACTAGTGACATTTAACCAGGGATATATTTATGATATTTAACCAGGGAAAAATTCTAGAATTAATTTTTTAATATCAGTTGTGTGTGTGCGTGTGTGTGTGTGTGTGTGTATGCACATGTACTTGGAGTGGAGATAACTGGTAAACCCCAGATAAGTTCATAAATTGCTGAGACTTAGATGGATAAAAAGCTAACAGATGAAAGGAATCACCCAGGGATCTCAAACTCAAATGCTTTTAGGAGCCACCCCAGGAACATAAAAGTGTGGAGCAGTAAATCAATATGGAGTACAGAAACCAAGGGAAAGTTGAGAATGCATGTGCCTTCCTAAAGTCACTGATTTCTTTTTAATCCTTGAGGTCCAAAAACTATATGTCAACTGTGAATTCCACCTGTGTCAATAATTCTGGCGTTCTTGATTATAATCTGGATTTTGTCGAAGATTTTACCAATGTCTATCAAAATATTATGTGGCCATCAATGAAGAAATTCAGACTTGGAATGAAGTTAGGAGAATTCATAACTGGTGAAATACTGCATCAAAAAAGATTACTGAACAGTAAAACATATCTGATTAAATGTCCAAAAGTGCCTCTCCAAAAATCTTAATCACTTGGAAGACATCATTTCTAAAGAAATAGCAAACAATTTGGCTAGGATAAAATGATCATATCAAGTTTGAATGATGGAGTAAACCTAAGAAGAAATTGCAATAAAAATGGAGTCCTGAAATCAGGTCCAAAAATGAACTGACAAGTACAAAATAAGCTACAATTCGGCTGTATGGAAAACCAAGAACAAGGATTCACTGTTGCTGGCAAGCTTGGTAAAAATCAATAGTAGAGGCTCTTGCCTCAAATTTAAGTAGCCATTCTTAAATAATTGTATAAGCATAAGTAGCAAAGCAAAACAAAAACCAACTTACTAATTACATGTGAAAGAAAAACATTGACTTTGGGATCATAATTTTGTGTGAATATCAATTCTGCTACTTCCATTAATCAAATAGTTTAATCAAATGTGAAATGGGAATAAAACATATCACATGACTTTTTGTGATTAGTATAAGACACAAAAACCATAGAATATGTTATCATGTCCCTGATATATCACTGATTTTCTTTTTTTTAAAGATTTTATTTATTTATTTGAGAGATGGAGATCATAAGTAGGCAGAAAGGCAGGCAGAGAGAGAAGGAAGCAGGATCCCCGCGGAGGAGAGAGCCCCATGTGGGGCTCGATCCCAGGACCCTGGGATCATGACCTGAGCCGAAGGCAGAGGCTTTAACCCACTGAGCCACCCAGGTGCCCCACTGATTTTCAATAAGTAATTTTTTTCCACAGAGAAATTATATATTATAACCCCCACATTAGATAATTGAGGCTGAAGGAGGTACCCAAAATTTTAGATCTATTAATTAGAATAGCCAAAGCAAGAACTTGGATCTCTAACTCCTGGCTTCTGTTCCTTTCACATCACCATACATTTTCACTCATAAGGAAAAATAAAATAAATAAAAGGGAATGAAGTTGATTGAAAAGGTAAAAAAATATAGTTTGTTACTAGCATAAATCACTAAGTCAATCCTTCTGTATTGAGAAGAATTAGTTACTATCAGCAGAAACCATTGTTTAAATGATGATTTTCATCTGAAAAATAAATAACAAAAATCACGATTTCTTCTTTGCCAGATATCTCTTTTTCTTCATGTGTTTTTCAATGTATAAAACTGCAAAATATCATTAAATTGAAAACTGAACCAGCAAATTCCTTTTAATCCTCATTTCCCCTGTTGCTTCACTGATTTATACCAATCTTGGGTATCAATCTGCCTCCCAACGTAATCCTGTCATAACTAAAGGATTACATTCTTTTCTATTGAACAAATTTTAATGCCACTGTGCTAGTTATTGGTGTAAGAACAAGAATAAATGTAATATAGTTTTTACGGTCATTAAAAATTCAGTAAAGGTTAGAAAACAGGAAAGTGCATAAATATTTGGCACAGAGGTAGATGGATGGGAGAGAGAGATGATAGAAGATTAGATAGAAAGATAAATAGATGGCACATAGGTAGATAGATAGATAGATAGCTGATTGAGAACCTTAAGAAAATAGGGGAGAATTAGTTACTGGACTAACTATGAAAATGGTTGGAAATAATGTTCCAAACTTGAACATCAGTAAGATAGTATATACAATATTTTTATCTTATTCCTGTGACCCAGAGAATGGTAATATGTCTTAGGACATTTGATGTCAAGAAACAGCCTTGTGTCCTCAAATGTAAAGTATTAGTATCACATAAGGTGAAATCAGGTATTCTACAAGGTAGCACACTGGAATGAATATGGACTTAAGAGGAAATCAATCCAAGATATTTGTCTTGCTTATGGCACTCATGGGTCAGGAGACCCAGAAAGAGGTGTATAATCCTCTATCTTCATTGTCTTTAACTATGAAACAGACATGATGTCTATTATATAGGTTATTAGGAGGATTAACTGAGATAATATTTATAATGTACTGTGCCTGACATAAAGATATATATGCTCTACTTTCCTGATCCATATTTTTTATTGTCTCAATGGCTATCATTTTGGGGGGACATGCTGAGTTCAGATTTTATAACAGTGCAAGCTTTAAAATTTAATTAATATCAAATTTCATTTTTAATTAATAATATCTTATAAAAGGTCAGAGAAGAATTCTTTTTGTCGATTCTATGTGTTTAATTTGTTATATACAGGGTCCTCCCTTGGCAGAGTTTCTTTTATAACAAATGAACTCTTTGGGGTGCCTGGGTGGCTCAGTGGATTAAGCTTTTGCCTTTGGCTCAGATCATGATCTCAGGGTCCTGGGATCCAGCTCACATCCTGGCTCTCTGCTTGGCAGGGAGCCTGCTTCCCCCTCTCCCTCTGCCTGCCTCTCTGCCTACTTGTGATCTCTTTCTCTTTGTCAAATAAACAAATAAAATCTTTTAAATAAATAAATAAACTCTTTATCAGTGCTGTGTCACTGTATCCATAGAGGTCCATATTAAATTTCAGGTATTATACTTTTGTAAGTATTCCAAATTAGAGCCAACCTGTGGGACTACTGTTTTGCCAGAATTGAAGTTACTGTATATTCATACTTTGGTTCTGAGATTTATATAAAAATGACACAGAATCATTCCATTAATTGCTATATAACTTTTCAATTTTCCATTTCTTTTCCCTTTCCATTTCCATTTCTTTAATGTCATTAAAAAAATTTTAAAACGAGGAAAAAAAAATTAGGTAAAAGAAAAAGTAGATGCGCTCATACCCACACATCTGAGTTAAGTTCTTGCCTCCAGAAGTCATGTCTCAGTGGAATTTGAAGGACAGAAGCTTTCAATATTCATGATATTTGTTTGACAAAATGAATTAAAGACAAGATAAAATGAAGATATGTTATAAGCCTGGAGGTCTTCCGAATGGCAGAGCCTGCAATCAACGAAATGACTAGTCAAAGAGAAGACAAAAGGAAAAGGAAAGCCTGGTTTACAGCTTGTACTGTGTGTTTCCTCTAAGTCTGGCAATAAAGTGAGAATATTGCTTCGTGCTCATTAATTATTTATCACTAGCTCTTCGAACTTCTGAACAATTTCTGTTGAAGGAACTACAATACACATGGAGTTATTCATCAAACGCAGATGTTTGCACATTCCCTTTAAGGCTATAAACACGAATGCCAGCTGTCCAACGAGAATCAGCAGAGATCTGATTTATTTAAAGTAGTGAATTCCTCTATATATTGAAAATAGGAAAGATATCAGCTTTTGCTAAATTAATAGGGATAAAATACACATATTGTCACTTGTGGAAAAAGGTATAAAGATATTGGTATGGTGGACAACATAAAAATGTGTCTATTAGAGAGATGAAATAAAGACAGATAAAAGAAAATGTATCCTGGTACTTTTATCACAGTGTAGCTTAAACTACTACTCCTTTGACTTATTACTTTGGACTGACTCCACCAATTACACAAAGTTAAAACAAAAATCCTTTGTACCAAGAGTTAAAAGACAGATTCTCTAAGAGAATTTTGTTTCCTTAATACTGAAAGTATCCTGAATATACTATACAGTTACCAGCATCATAACAA
Organism: Martes martes; assembly: GCF_963455335.1. Taxonomy (NCBI): domain Eukaryota; kingdom Metazoa; phylum Chordata; class Mammalia; order Carnivora; family Mustelidae; genus Martes; species Martes martes. The sequence goes on along the minus strand of NC_137895.1, from coordinate 43,269,593 downwards.
TTGCCTCTTTCCTTCAAAATTTCTTCATATAACTCTTTACTTTCTTCCTCAATATTTGCATCTTTCCATCACTCCTTCTACTGCCGATTGCTTTTGCTCCTAGATCTTTACTGAAACTACCCTCTAAAATAATGATTTTCTAATTTACTGCGCATAAAATGTATAGCCAAGGCTTGTTAAAATGCAGATTCTTGGCGTCTATCTTGACAAATTCTGATTAAGGAGGTAGAGATGGCAGGCAAAGGTAGTGAGGAAAAATAAGAATTCAGTTTATTTTATTTTATTTTATTTTATTTTATCTGGAACGTTGATCACTATATTTAAATCTAGTGATCAACGTTCCAGATAAAATAAACTACAGCTTACCGCAAAATCTACTTTTATTTTACATTTTTTAATTAATTTATTTGAGAGAGAGAGTTCATGTAGAGGTGCTTGCAAACAAGGGGAGGGGCTGTGGGAGGGCAAGAGAAGCAGACTCCCCATTGAACATAGAGACCAATATGGGGCTTAATCCCACAACCCTGAGATCATGACCTAAACCAAAATCGAGTCAGACACTTAACCGACTGAGCCACCCCGGCATTCCTGGCTTTAAGTCCTTTCTTTCTTTATGTTTTTTAAAGATTTAATTTATTTATTTGTCAGAGAAAAAGAGAGAGCGAGCACAAGTAGGAGGAACAGCAGGCAGAGGGAAAGGCAGGCTTCCCACTGAGCAAGAAGCACGATGTGGGGCTTAATCCCAGGACCGAAGGCAGATGCTTAATGAACTGAGTCACCCAGGCTTCCCATTAAATTCTTTAAATAAAATAATATGCCCTTCATTTTTTAAAAATTCAAGAAGTATAGAAGTATAAGAAATAAACTGAAATCTCTCTTCCCACATTTTCCCACTTTTATAATCTAAAGTTAATCCATGTTAACATTTGGATGAGAATCCTTATGTATATATTATTTTAGTGCATGGGTATGCATGCTATGATTTCATTTCTGTAAAACATGAGGAACTTCTATAGCAGCCACATTTCCAGCATTGCTGCTTTACTTTAGATATCAACTGATCACTTTGACTTTGCTAAATAGAAAAATATCTGCAATTTATGAGAAATTTTATACCTTCTTTCCCATATTTCAGATAACTTTTCAAGAGCAGTAATAATAGAAAGGCTTGAGTTTTTACTCACTGAATATCATATGCACTGTAAGATTCATAAGGAAACTTCGTCTGTGTGGAGAAGACACCCCAAACCACGGTGCTATTCCCAGCATATTCCCTATGGTTGAAAACGTTCAGCTCTCTGTTTGACAACGGTATATGGATGTTATGGCAATACAATAATTTTTATAAGTCTAAAATGAAACTTGTCTTTTTTGAGAAGGATGCAAATGGTGAGAGTCATGTCTTCATTCGTTCTCATGAAGTACAATCCTGCCTCTCCTATTCCTCTGTAAATTCTTTCCATTTCTTACATTCAACTACCCTCCATTTTCCTACCTTGGAAATTTACAACTTTGAGAGGCCTTGTGGTCAGTAGGTAAGTCTCCAGTGACTAAATGCCGCTTTCATGATAAATGGAAGTACTAGAATCTTTGTTAAGTTTGATGCCCCTGTATTGAGGGTCTTGTCACCCTAGTTTAACTTAACAGCTATTCAGTTTAAAGTCTTATAAACAGCCTCATCTTCCATCTTTGCCTTTCTGTCTTGGCTCCATAAATAATGTATTACAGGAAGTATAGCTGTTATGGCTAAGGGACTGGAAATACTGCTTGAATCCAAACCCTGGCTCAGCCACTTCCTTATTTGTACTTTTGTGCAAGTTATTTAAACTTAATTTTCTCACCTTTAAAAGGAGTTAATATTGGTGCTGACCTAACTTATGAGGTTGATATAAACAAAAGTAATAAAGCATGCAATGTATTTAAAAATTGTACCAAGCACAGAGCTGTACACCTGTGTTTGTTTAGTGTTTATTGTCCTAGACACTGAGCATAATCATTAAACCCTCTACAAAGAAAGGAAGTGCAATGACCTCTAATAGCACTTGATTTCCAACATGCTACAGTGACGGCAAGGAAAGTCAAAGCAGAACTTCCAGCTTGAGAGAAAATCAGAGAATATTTAGAAAAAGTACAGATTAATGTATTAAAAAAAAAACTTATCCTGATGTACTAGATTATCCAAAAAAAAAAAAAAAGGAAGCATTAATTGCTGTGTCCAAATTAGATCATTTTTTGCCTCATGGCAAAGAGAAAATTAAGGACTCAGAATAAAAATTGCACAAAAAGAACACTGTAAACATTTAGCAGCAAGACAGTGAAAGTACACAAACCTTAGTACAATGGTATTTGACATATTTGGTTCCAAGCACAATACAGATGGAAATACAGCCACTTCTAGAATATTTTATGAACTTTTATTCCCTCTCAAAACAATGAAATAGTTTCAGTTAGCTCTGTCTCTTGGCATTTATTAATTCAAGACATAAATTGAAAAGATAGATACCTAAAATAATCCTTTCTTCCATCATGAATAATTACCTGGGCTTGCTGGAAAAATGTAAATTCTCTAAAGAATCTTATAATGTAAATACTGTATCATTCACTAGATATTTTTTCCATAGTTAATTTTACAAGGTCATCATGAACATTCAACTGCATAACAATTTTGGAATTAGTTGGAATTGAAATTTGGCTTTATAGGAAATTAGAGCCAGTAAAATATAAAATCTTACATCAGATTTAAAACTATGCATTAGTACTTTAAAGCCTTGATAAATCTCAAACACTTCCTTCTATTATGCAGGGATTAACATTTTGCAATCTCAATGGACCTAAATAATTAGCACTGATTTATGAAGAAAAAAAAAACGGACAGGTTTTGAGATGACTGTTGTTTTCTGCTAGTTCTATTTGATTAATCTATGACCCATTAAAAGTTCCAGAATTTAGGGAATTTAGTGGGGAAAATGTTTTTGAAAGCTTCAGTAGGATAACAAAAGAAGCAGAGGAAGTCTGATATGTTAAGTATGAAGGAAAACAAGCAACAACAGAAAAACAACAACAACAAAGCTTTCAAAAAGGTGGTGGGGATCACTGCAAACTGTTTGCCAGTTTATAAAATCAAGTTGGGGTACTGTGGGTTATATCTTTGTCATGTGGTTTAACTCCCCAGCCATTAAACTGGAACTATAATGATGAAGATATTATATCGATGCACACCAGCACCTGAAAAGATGGTCCCTTAGTACACTCAGTGGTGTTGCTAGCACTAAAAGGAGACAGGGATTCAGAAAAGTTCTAATCTAAAAAGCAAAGCCTTTGGACTCTACTTCTTTCTTGTTTTCTCTTTACTGGCTTCTTCAAGCCAATTCATATTAGTCAAAGTAATAAGTTTTTACTCTGAAAGAAAATTGAATATAAATTACACAAAACTAAAAAATTGGGGGGAACTTCCTTTTACTAATTCCTATTTATAGTTATCTACATAGTCTGATTTTTCAGGTGACTGTAATTTCCCAGGCAACAATCTTAAACTCCTCATTAGATGGCTTAATGACCCCATTGCAGGTTCTATGTCGTTCTTGAACATTAGGCTGATGTTATTTCCTCTCGATTCAACTGTTCTTTAACTTGATACTACCTGTCTTTCCCAGAATTTTGCTTAGCTTTTCCTTACAAGTCTTTTTCCATAGGTTATCCTGATCTTCTTGAAAGCAAACAAACAAAGCCTAAGCTGGTCCTTGTTGCTTACAAACCATGAAGTGATTCTCCTTTAGCTAATTCTATAACTCTATGTACATCAAAACATGCTCTGCTACGAAGAGTTCTTTCCGGGATCTTTTACTCTTAACACCCATCCATGCCTTCAAGTCTTCCCAAACTTTGTATATTTATTTTTCTTTTTCCTTTTTTTGCATTCTTATATTTACATCTTACATTATGATTTTACATTTCATATATTCTTTGATTTGTTATCTCAATATAATATCATTTTACTTAAAGTCTATATTTGCATTTAAAATTTTTGCTAATAACATTTGTGTAAAACATGCCCACAATTATTTAGGAAATGGATTTCCATTACAGGCCAAAAGATTAGTTCAATATGATATGACAGGCAGAATGAGGGGCTCCTGGGTGGCTCAGTCAGTTAAGCATCTGCCTTCCTCTAAGATCATGATCTCAGGGTCCTGGGATCGAGCCCAATGTCAGGCTTCCCACTCAGCAGGGAATCTGCTTCTCCCCTACCCCTCCCCCACCATTATGTTCTCTCTCTCTGAAACAAATAAATACAATCTTTTAAAAAAGATTGTGTTTATTTAATTGAGAGAGAGAGGGAGAAGTAGCTCCCCACTGAGCACCGAGCCTAATACAGGCTCCATTCCAGGACGCTGGGATCATGACCAGAGCTGAAGGCAGATGCTTAGCCAACTGAGCCACCCAGGCACCCACAAATAAAATCTTAAAAAAAAAAAGAAAAAAAAAGAAACATGAGAATTACTTCATACATTTCTTTCCTGTTCTATTTCTAGAGTTAATCAAACCAGAAGATGTGTGTTATATCAACCAACTATTTGGTCATATATGGCTTTTGTAGACAAGGCCCAAACTATATTTTAAATTTGTTAAAACCATATCTTTCATTGGCAAGCTATTTCATGGCTTACATAACATTTTAAAACATGATGTAATTTGTATTATTTGACTTTTGTAAAAATATTATTATAAAAATTGTATACCAATTTACCAACAAAGAATCAGTGCCCATCGCTTCTAATCTCAGGCTTAGAATCAGCATTCAGATTTATACACTACCACTATATATTTTGTTACTCCTCTCCCCAAAGTGCACAAGTTGGTTGAGTGAGACTTTTTGTATAAATTGATTCATTTCCAAATAAAATTGAGTTAAGAAGGTAGGAATATTTTTGTAGCTTTTACTTAAAAATCTATAGGTAATTATATTATGTTTATAGTAGACTTGAAGAGAATTTTTAAAAACTTAAAGTAAAAACAATTTATTTTCCTAAGGAAGATTAAAACTTAAAGATGAGTAAGTTTTCCTGATATCCAAAAGAAGCAGTAACTGAAGGATAGACATATGACTCAAGTTTCTCTGATTCCTATTTTTGCTGTCATATGTTCCATAATAGGGAAACAAGTGAAAACTTCTTGCTTGTCATTTCATCTTTTCCAGTTCTCAAATTTCTATATAATGTTACATAACAAAATTAAATCTATATTAACCCAAAGAAAAAGACCCTCAGCAAAAACAGTAAGAACAATTTTATAAAGTGACACAGGACATCCCTTTAGCTGTGGACAACTGTACCTGAATCAAATAGAGAGAAAGGGAAGCCTCCTGAATACAGATTCTATATGGAATCTAACCCCAGAGGATACTAACGGGACCCAGGAAGTGACCTGTGTTGTGTTTCCTAAGACAATGGAATCACCATATATTAGATTTCCAGCATAACTGATTTAATCACACACTTTGTAAAAATGTTAAATTTAGAGTTAGGGGAAGAAAAGAAGACAACTGAAAAATAATTTTCCCACATTTAATAAGTGAAAATACGCAGACCCTAGAGAACCCAGTGGTTTAGTCAAGATTACATAGACAAGAAATGAGCCTGGATTCAAGCTTGTAACTCCTGATTCTCAGTCCAATTATGTTTCTTTTTCAATAAATTGTTACATTTCAAGAATAACAACAACAACAACAAAAATTGTTTTGAATCTCCGACTTAAATCTGTGGTATTAGAGAAGAAAACACTAAACCGTCATATTAATTTAACGTAGACTATGTCTTAAAACTCAAACTATGAAGTAGAAATGAATAAAGCAGCTGTGTTATACTGGTGTAGAAAAATTTTCATGAAAATACATTAAAATACATAATGCAATACATTATGCAAAGAGCTACTTTGAAAATAAGGTGGAAATCTGAGCTGAACTATCATCTATTTCCAGGAGGGTTATGAAAAAATAATTGCTTTTCACAATTTAACATTATAAATAAATCTACTGTGATATGTACACTCCATTTGTTGACAGAGAACTTATTTGCTCATGTCATAGTCAGTGGGTAGATGGAAATGAATGAATCATGTGTCCTTTCATTTCACTAGACTTCAGATTTAATTGAAGAAGACTGCCTTGCTAATCTCCATCTTAGGGACTCTGCGAAATTGCTTATTAGGTTATCTTTCAATGTTAATCACTTTCCAGACTAAAAAGGCCCAAGCACCTAGCATAAGGACTGAGAAAATACAATATCGTTAGTATATAGTTTCCTGACTCATATGTTTGTAGAACAGACATATCAGTTATATGGAATTACAAGACTATGCTTCTGATTAGTCATATTGTAATTTAAAGTGAAAAAAAAAAAACAAAATTGGTTTGCAGTTTTGCTAAATTGTTAGGAAGGGGATAATCACAGATTTGATTCCTTGATATGGCAAAATACATTTCCAGGTGGCGCTGTGTTTGTCAGAATGCTGTGTAACTTGCTGTTATGAAGGTTTGGGTCAGCTTTCGGATCCTCAGCAAAGACACTCCTTCTGTCTCAGTTCATAGGACACAGAGTGCTGGAAACCTACATTTTTGTGTGTGTGAAAAGATTTTCTGTTACACGTCAATGCATAAATATAGCATTCTTGAACAATCTAACAGCAAAGGGCACTATCCAATGGGAGTAAAAAAAAAGTGTGTGTGTGTGTACACACACATATGAACATTTTTAGAATAATCGTTTTCTATAATTTAATACTGTAAATATAATAATTTACAGTGGTGATAATCTAATTTTCTCAAAGCTACTAGATAGAAATTATTGTTTTCCTCTACTTTGAATAAAGTAAACTGTTATCAGTCACTGATAAAATAATAAAAATTAGACCAACACATTATAAGAATTCTGTGATTTGGCGTTCTCTTCATGCTCTGTTTCCTTCAGTTTGTATTCAAATCAGAGCCAACGAATTTTCAAGAACAAAAAAAAAATCCATAGCATGATAGTAAGGTAGCTATCACTTCTGATCACTTAAAATATTTCACAAAATTGGCTGAAATTATAGGAATTACTCAACATATCCTCTCTCATTTCATGTATATACAACATTCTACAGTAAGAAGTGTTATGCCGTGTTTACAGGTGATGAGACTGAGGAACAGAGGCCTAAAATTACTTTCTCCAGGATGCATAGCTGCCAAATGATAAAGCTAAGAGTTCAGATCACATTTGTTGAATGCTAAAGCCTATGCTCTTACCCAGACCAACACTGCCTGTTCTAACAAGCTCAAGTTCAATGACCAGGTGATTCTAGATGACTGGGTCAAAATTTGAGAAACAGCTGCATAACTTATGTTCCATCTCAGGAACAACTTCACACGATTCTCTAGTGAGGCATCTCTTTGGGTTGAGAGACTTATAGTCCATGTGTTTATGTGATTTTTGGTAATGATTTAGAAAAGAACAATGATGAAACCAAGTAAACAAAAAATTGGTCTGCTTGAGGGGCGCCTGGATGGCTCAGTGGGTTAAAGCCTCTGCCTTTGGCTCAGGTCATGATCCCAGGGTCCTGGAATCGAGCCCCACATCAGGCTCTCTACTCAGCGGGGAGCCTGCTCCCCCCGCCCCTCTCTCTGCCTGCCTCTCCACCTACTTGTGATCTCTATCTGTCAAATAAATAAATTTTAAAAATCTAAAAAAAAAAAAAAAAAAAAGGTCTCCTAAACTATGGGCGCCTGGGTGGCTCAGTGGGTTAAGCCTCTGCCTTCAGCTCAGTTCATGATCTCAGGATCCTGGGATCGAGTCCTGCATCGGGCTCTCTGCTTGGAGGGAGTCTGCTTCCTCCTCTCGCTCTCAGCCTGCTTGTGATTTCTCTCTGTCAAAAAAAAAAAAAAAATCTTTAAAAAAATTGGTCTGCTTGTAAGTTTTATATGAAGCCAAGAGACACTTTAAAGCTTAAATATCATGTTTTTTGCTAATTATAAAGTAATGTTAGTTTTTTTTTAAGATTTTATTTATTTATTTGACAGAGATGACAAGTAGGCAGAGAGGCAGGTAGAGAGAGAGGGGGAAGCAGGCTCCCTGCTGAGCAGAGAGCCCAATGTGGGGCTCGATCCCAGAACCTTGGGATCATGACCTGAGCCAAAGGCAGAGGCTTTAACCCACTGAGCCACCCAGGCACCCCCTAGAGTAATATTAGTTTTTATAGGTAACTTAAACAACAGAAAAATAAATAACAGAGAAAAAAATTATCAGCCAAGACTCCATAATCCAGGAGAAATTTATGTAAATATTCTGCACATTTCCTTCCATAATATGAAATATATATAGAAGTAGATATTACACTTTCATATATAATTATATATTATACTATATATAGTATATATTATAGAATATAGTATACAATATAGTTTATTTTAATTATGTATTTATATTTATAGGTAAAGAACAAGAGCATAAATCTTACATATTTGCCTATAAATCTTTGTCCTATATTGACATTGTTATAAGAAAAAATTCTAGAAACGAACTGGGAAAAAATTGATTTACATTACCAAAATTTCTTTACAGGAAATTTATACCAATTTTTACAGGCAACACCACTATATGAGAGTAATTAATATCTTAGATTAGTGGTTGCCAAGGTATGAAGCCCAGATTCCCTTTCAGAGCTAAGACTCTCATGACCCAAGCTGCCAAGAATACTGCTTACCAACAGTTTACGCCTGAGTTCCTCCTCAAGGTTAAGCCACCACCCACTGGGCACCTATTTTCTATGACTGGTGTTAGCCTTAAAAATAAAATTACCAGGGGCGCCTGGTTGGCTCAGTTGGTTAGGCGGCTGCCTTTGGTTCAGGTCATGACCCCAGAAGCCTGGGATGGAGCCTCACGTCAGGCTTCTTGCTCAGCAGCAAGCCTGCTTCTCCCCTGCCTGCCATTCTCCCTGCTTTTGCTTGCTCTCTGTCTCTCTCTCCTGCTCACTCTGTCAAATAAATTAAAAAAAAAAAATCTTATAAATAAATAAGCCAGTTTGTTTTACTTATAATCTGAATGTATTTGGGAATAACAAAGGAATTACAATGTGGGACATTTGTAAGCTATGGTGAACCCTCGACAAGTCCTAGGAGACAAAGGGAAAGTTAATTTTTATTAGGTTTCAGGAGAATATTGAGGAGGTTATTTTAAACAAAAGTTCATTGGAGAACAAGAGTTCATGGTTGTGGTGATTTTTCACTGGTTGCAAGTGATGGTTAATTTGTTGTTGTTGGGGCAGAGAAGGATCTTCCTTTTTTAAAAAGCAGGATATTAGGTTCCATTTGAAAAATGTCCTCCCTGGGCGCCTGGGTGGCTCAGTTGGTTAAACGACTGCCTTCCACTCAGGTCATGATCCTGGAGTCCCATGATGGAGTCCTGCATCGGGCTCCCAGCTCCATGGGGAGTCTGCTTCTCCCCCTGACCTTCTCCCCACTCATGCTTTCTTTCACTCTCTCTCTTTCAAATAAATTAATTAATTAAAATCTTAAAAAAAGATGTCCTCCCTTGTCAAGCTCATTCTTACCTTCCTTCTTACTGTGGGTTATACAGGCTGCCACCAGTGGTAAATGTGTGAGAGCTACTGTAGCAAGCTTTCCTGGCTCCATTTTTTAAAAAGTTTCCTTTATTAATTTTCAGACTGGTTAAGGTATAGGGACAAAGTCCGGACCCCTTGCCTTAATTCAAGACATTTCTAGGGGCGCCTGGGTGGCTCAGTGGGTTAAAGCCTCTGCCTTCGGCTCAGGTCATGATCCCAGGGTCCTGGGATCGAGCCCCGCATCGGGCTCTCTGCTCCTTGGAGAGCCTGCTTCCTCCTCTCTCTCTGCCTGACTCTCTGGCTACTTGTGATCTCTGTCTGTCAAATAAAGAAATGAAATCTTTAAAAAAAAAAAAAAAAAGACATTTCTAAATGAGCATCCCAGCTTCTGAGCTCCCCACGGGACTGGCTTAGATTGTTGTAACTGGATAGGGTTCAGATTCTCACTTGACCTAATCCTGCTTCCCCATTCCCTTGCAGGTGTTGTATCAAAAACACTCCTCACTAATCTGCCTTCGAACAAATCTTATATTCAATGTTCCCATTGAAACTGGACTTAAGACATATTGGTTGTTGACATCTCCCCTCACATGCTGTCCCCCTCCTTTTATGCAAGACTGTTTTCTCTACTGTCTTTTGGCAATGCTCTGTGCTTTTCTTCCCATAATATTACTTTGTAGAAGTAGATAGTGTGTATTTTTTGATACTTCGAATAAAATGAATTCGTACATTTTACTACCTAAAAATAATTTCTTTCCATTACAATCCCTCAAATACATATAAAAATAAACTAGGAAATATTCATGAAGAATATTTCAGTTAACATTTGGTTAAGTGGCTGCCTTTGGCTCAGATCATGATCCCAGTGTCCTGGGATAGAGCCCCACATCAAGCTCCCTGCTCAGTGGGGAGCCTGGTTCTGCTGCCCCCGCCCTGCCCTTCATGCACTCACTCACGGGTGCATGCGTGCACTCTCTCTTTCTCTCTGTCTTAAACAAATAAATAAAATATTTAAAAACAAGGTTAACATGTTCACTATGTATAGTGTTATTGCTAACTAGTAATCAATTACTAACACTTAAATACAGTAATTACCAGAAGTATCTTCCACATATTTAGCTTTAAATGAACCAGTTTCGTTGTACCCAAATTGTAAAGTAGGTAGGCGCAGACCTGCGGGTCAAAAGCTAGAGTCTGAACACCCACTGTGCTCCTTCAGCCTCTCTTCCTCCCCGTTTTCCCGGTTTCGCAGTGAGTACGATATATCTGTGCCATTTGTGTCACTAGCCCCCGCTTTTCTGTATCATAGTGAAGGAGTACAAAATGCAATTTGTCTGTTAGGAAATTATTGGTCCAGGTTGACAAGGGCAAATGGAGAACTGAGGATCAGACCAGCAGGTCAGTTGTGATATAATTAATTATAGGCATGTAATTTGGAGTTCAAGCTGATGACCATTTCACTACACAACCCAGAGAGAGAGAGTGTGCACAAACTGATGCTGTCCCAAATCGTTGGCAAAAAAAGAGATCATTGTGTTTTACTTCGCTCACAAGTGTAACTCATAAAAATTATCATCTTAATGGAAAGAACTAACGCAACTTTTCTTCATTAAATTTTACTTGAAGTTGTTTTTACGAGTTATAAATGGCTAATGCATCAGTGTTCTTTACAGTTAAGGGATGTAGGATTTTATCTTTCCATTCGTGAAATAGTATAAAGAAAAATATCCAATTAAGCCACATTTCCTAAATTTTTCTACTCTGTTTAAAAAACATATGGTATCAGTAAAAATAGCTAAAAGAAAAATCAATCATTTAATATCCTCCTAAATTCATTTAACTTTACTTTACTGGAGCGTATGTATTTGAAAGGAATGAACATTTACATTAAGTAATTTATTCTCTTAGTTGGTATTAACCTAATATGGGTTAGGTTCTGAGTCCAGTTCAATTTATAGGAAAAAAAATCTGGTTTCCACATTGATACAAATTAATGATGTATGTTGACTGTACATAAGCAACAATTCCACTTATTGAATTTTTAAATTTTAATGTTTAAAAAAGCACAGAATGTTTAAGTGCATGATTTTTCCTGTGCTTTCTCTAATTTTCATTTCTACAGTTCTCATTTCTGAGCCTTTTAATGTTTCAAGTTTTCCCTAAAACGTTCAACATTCTTAGAATTACTCAGCTTATCAACATTGTTTTCTAGTATTTCTCTGTGATATTTTTGAGTCAGCATAAAGGTCTCAAAGATATTTTTGAGACAATTCTCACTACAAATAACATCAATTTCACATTTTATTCCAACAGTGATTGTGCAGTTTGAATGCCATGCTAAGGAGGCTAGAGTTTACTTCTCTCTTTTTTTTTTTTTAAGATTTTATTTATTTATTTGACAGGGATCACAAGTAGGCAGAAAGGCAGGCAAAGAGAGAGGAGGAAGCAGACTCCCCGCCAAGCAGAGAGCCCAATGAGGGGTTCGATCCCAGGACCCTGGGATCATGACCCAAGCCGAAGGCAGAGGCTTTAACCCACTGAGCTACCCAGGTGCCCCTAGAGTTTACATCTTAAAATCAGTATCCGTGATAAATATATTTGTGTAAGGGAATGACTTAAGAAATTTTATGCTGAGTTTGAAGGCACTAGCAAGACCACTTGAGGAATGAGGAAATGGAAATTAGGAAAACTTCAAATATAAGATATTATATATTTAAATAGATTATTCCAAGATATCACTCCAAGATATTATTCCAAGATACTATTCCAAGTGTGAGTTTATAAGTTCCTAAGCAAAAGTTTAAAGAAGAAATTTCAAGGAGTGGACAGCTCTGAGAACTTTGTTATTATTCATCTTTAAAAATGCCCTCATTTTATTGCCATCCTATTCTTTATCCCTTCCTTTCTTCTTTCCTTCTCTCTACAAATAACAATTTAATGACTAATGTAAATTAAGTAGTGAATGAGCACCAGGGAAAGAAAATGCATAATCTCTACCTATTCACTCCTTTTCTTTATTAGTTCTCTTTTGTGTTTTTAATATATTGAGTTCATTGTTTTATGTTCTTACCCACTCTTTTAAAAGCTTTATATGCACTCTATTTATATCTACCAGGAGTTTCTTTTGCAGCTGTTCGAAAATACGTTTAAAAAATGACTTATATAAAGAAAGAAAATAACTCAGTATAATTCTATTAAAAGCTAAGAGTGTTACATATCTTTGTTTATTCACCTATATGCTTCTCCAACTTTTTAAATTAAAAGTGTACTTTAGGGACACCTGGGTGGGTCAGTCAGTTAAACACCCAACTCTTGGTTTTGGCTCAGGTCATGATCTCATGGGCTGTGAGATTCCCCCCATCCCACCCTAGCTCTTGGCTCAGTCAGGAGTCTGAGATTCTCTTCCTCTCCCTCTGCCCTTCCCCTATTTGTGCCCACACGCGCGTATGCACACACATACACGCCCTCTCACTCTCCCTCCCAAATAAATAAATACATCTTTTTAAAAACACATTAAAAGTGGGTTTTAGATACAGATACTTATTTCATTGTTTTGAATATATCTTTTTTTCAGTAATATTTTTTGAGAACTGCAGCGTTTTATCATCAGGTTGTAATAATTATCTAAATTCTTTTTCACAAAATCAAGACTCCCATTATTTTGTGCCATGACTTTCTTCTAAATAGTGAATTTAATGTTTACACCAATGATATACGCTTATTACAAAATGCTCAAGAAAATCACAACAGAGAACAGAACAACTTGTTACTATTATTCTGTGCTATGATTCTTTAAATTTTTTTCCAGTTTTAAGTCTTCAAGTTTGACAAATTCCATCTTTTCAGACTTCTTTAAAAAGCTCTGTTAACACTGTCATCTATGAAATACTTAGGTAAATCTAACAGAGTAAGAACAAGATCTATATGAAAAAAACTGCAGAACTCCGATGAAAGAAAGTAAAACTCTTACTCAAAATTTTCTGTGCTGTTATTTTGAACTCTTAATTTAGCAGGATGATCAATTAAAATTGTTTTGTAATTATTTTACATTATGGAGGCATACTTCTGCAGCTGAATAAAGATTTTATCTGAGAATTTTTCTTGCATAGTTGTTTCTCCTTTATCTTCCGCAAACACTACCGTAAAATGACCTGAAATTTATTCTCGTGTAGCAGTTTTCTTTATTTGAGTGCTTCTTTATAAAGCTTTGTTTTATTGTGTTTGTCATTCAAAAACATTCCAAAATACTTCCAAATATTTTATCTTTGATTTTGTCCTGAATGAGGCGAAACACCAGTTTGAATACACAAATCCTATTTAATTTCCAAAAAGTTGAATCCATGTTACCTAGATTTTATTCTTTATTTGTTTTCATTTCTCCTTAGAACATTTTCTCTTCTGTCTCTTTCCAATATTTAAAATAATCTGCCATCTGACTTATCTGTTTGTCTTTTTCCTTTGCAAATTTGGAGACCTTTTCAGTGGTCAGTGATTTGATTTTCCTTAATATAAATTTCACTTTGTATTGGTTCCAGTGGGGATTTAATTTTGTCTTTGCATTTGTTGGGATTCTTGCAGTCTTTCATAATCATGTCAAATTCCTGTTGCAGCTCATTCTGAAAGCATCTTTTCATCTGTTTGACTTTTCAACTGATCTTTAGAAATTTCCATTTCAATGTCTTCTGTCCTAATAATTATTTGCTCCTTTTTTATAGGTGAAGCCATTCTTAATTCCACTGACAATACAAATAAAAATGTTGCCAATGTTTCCTTCTAAATTTTGCAGTGAATTATTTTTAGGGCTGTGTTCTTCTTCCTTTTATTGTTCTTGGTAGTTACCTATTCATCCACTCCCCCCACGGGGTGTTTGCTCAAAGGCACTTATTTCCTTTCTCTCTTTTCCTTTCCCTTCTTTCTCTCTCTCTCTCTCTTCCTTCCTTCCCTTTTGCCTCCCTCCCTTCCTTCCTTCCTTCCTTCCTTCCCGTTTTCCTTTTTATTTGTCCATTCTCAGTGTTACTAATAGAAACATTTACCTTTGTTTTAGGGTTTTATTCAATTTCAGTTTTCTGGTACTAAGGAACTTGGACCCAATCAAGTATACAAGGACGTGCTAAGAATCACATTTCTAAAAATGAAGGAAATTGATATTTTGGTTTTTTTATCTATCTCAGAGTAAAAAGATAGTTGTGCAAAGTATGTTTTTTACTAATACTGGTTCTATGAGTCAAATGACTGACAGTAGACTATCGCTAAAATAATTTCCAATATGTGGTTAGGTAGTACTGATTTTATAATAAAAATCCAGGATGTTCTTTGGTATGTACCCATGTATTTATTTCGGTCAAGGTTTCTACCCAGTAAAGAATAAAAGTCCTTCCAGATAGTTGCTTTTGATTAACTAATAGGATTTCATATTATGAGTTCTCTTGCTTTAAGTCTACCCAGATATTTATTAGGATGTTGAGAATAATAGATGGTAGCTAGAATTATCATAAAGATCATTTTGTAATGTCTAAAAATATCAAATCACTATTATATATACCTGAAACTAGTGAGATATTGTATGTTAATTATACCTCAATAACAAAAAAGATTAGATTTATTGTATCGTGTACATAATAAGGAAAAAAGTTAAAATTCTAAGAAAACACAATATCAGTGTATGCAACTAAAGGAAGGAACTCTAAGGAAAAAACACAAAGAAAGAGAAAAATGGGAAAATAGTGTCTCTAAAACGAAAGGAAAAGAGATATTTTGATAAGTGAATCAATGCTGAAGAGTGCAGTTGACATAGAGACAAAATGAAATAAGGATAAAGCATCTATGAAGTTGGTCAATTAATTCATGAACTACATTGTCAAGTAATGGCTATGAAAAGATACCAAGAAATAGAGTATGTAAAGGTAATGAAACTTAGAGGTTTGGTTCTTTCTCCTTCCCCCATCCCCCCTTCTCCTGATCTTCCTCCTCCTGTTTTTTTTTTCCCCCCTCCTCCTCTTTCACCTTCCTCCTTCCCCTTCTAATTTTGAAATCAAGGTAAGGTACACATGACTTTAATTTTTACAGATGAAACCCTAGAGAGGAAAAAGAGAGACTGGTGAGGAAATGAAGTCTCAAAATAATGGTGGAAGGAAGATTAGGTTCACAACATAAGTAGAGGTCTTACTTGTGAACAGTAAAGGGGACACCTCTTTTTCAAGAAGTATAAGGATATAGGTGAGGATGCCTTCAGGCTCCTAGATATAGCAGAGCACAGGAGGGTTCCAACTGGAATTATTTATCTTCAACATTTTGAAGGCATATTGAGAACCAGCATAGCATTAAGAGTTGATGCTAAATCTAGCTAAGGACTGAAGGATAATGCCAGAGTTGCATTTTTTTAACTATAATCTTTTTTCTCTTTTTTTTATTAATTTTTTTATTTTTTTATAAACATATAAGGTATTTTTATCCCCAGGGGTACAGGTCTGTGAATCGCCAGGTTTACACATTTCACAGCACTCACCATAGCATATATCCTCGCCAATGTCCATAACCCCACCACCCTCTCCCGACCCCCCTCCCCCCAGCAACCCTCAGTTTGTTTTGTGAGATTAAGAGTCTCTTGTGGTTCATCTCCCTCCCGATCCCATTTTGTTTCATTTATTCTTGTCCTACCCCCCAAATCCCCCACGTTGCATCTCCACTTCCTCATATCAGGGAGATCATATGATAGTTGTCTTTCTCCAATTGACTTATTTCGCTAAGCATAATACCCTCTAGTTCCATCCACGTCATCGCAAATGGCAAGATTTCATTTCTTTTGATGGCTGCATTGTATTCCATTATATATATATATATATATATATATATATATATATAATCACATCTTCTTTATCCATCTGTTGATGGATATCTAAGTTCTTTCCATAGTTTAGCTATTGTGGACATTGGTGCTATAAACACTCGGGTACACGTGCCCCTTCGGATCACTAAGTTTGTACAGAGTTGCATTCTTAAGAATTTTTTATTGTACAGAGACTTTTATAATAAGCTGCTTATATTTATTTAGTTCAATCATCCCATAATTCTTTGTCATCTAAGAAAATGTCTAGTAATGATCCCCCTCGATATTAGAGAGAAAGAAAAATGGAAAGAAAGATAAATATAATAGAGGGGGAGGGGGGAAAGGGCAAGGTAGATCATAAAGGGCTGTTAGAGACATTTGTTTCCAAAACAACTACATCAATATCAATGACATAATTCTTTCATTATGAAGTTTATTTCTATGTGTTTGGTAAGTATTAGTAGAGCAAATTTTTTATTCTTCATTTATTTCCTTTCATCTAAACTATAGGAGCAAAGCCTGTAATCATGAAGGAATTTTGATTTCTAATTGAATAAGAAAATTCCTTTGAGGGAGAGAGGTGTGTCTCTTGTAGTTCTTATAATATTCTTATAAAGTATGCACTTAGAAGATCTTACATATATCTTACATAGAACCTGCAAAGAATCTAAGGGAAAAACAACGAAATAGTGACACAATCAGGGAAATTAAACAATCTTGACTGAAACTTGACTTGCAGTCAGACTGAAGCTTAAAATCCTGGGTTAGTTTTCACAATGTCAACTTCTAAAACAATAAGAGGGTTCCTATCAATATACTCACAGGGCCAAATATTTTATGTAAAACTTGCAAAAGTCAGATATCTTAATTGCTATTGGTTAAAACACTGTCACTTTCCACTGTGGCTTTCTCTCTCACATCAGTTGGCAATGAAGTGGCCAGGGACATTTTTTTAGGCTCCCGTTGAGAGTTGGTAATACTCAATATTCACTGCCATTTGTAACGACTATTTAGAAAGTTTCAAAACAATAATGAGAAGTTGCTAACTCCTTATTTGGATATTTGTAAAAGATTTTTCTTTTGACATTTAAAAAAATGATTATTAACAACTACAAAGACCCAATAGAAATAACAAAGTGCAAAACAAAAATGATGAATCCGAACACTTAAGTTGATAAAAAGGTATTCTGACGTGAAGGAACAATTTGCTATAAACCATTGTAATATAACAGAGACATAAAGGAGGATAATGAAATGAAGAATAATAGAAAACCCCAAACTGAAAATCATAATTAATATTTACATGAGAAATAAGGGAGAAAAATCTATTTAAAATATTAAAGAGTAACATAATGATACATGTAAGTTATATCATTTAGGGAAAAGAAAATACATGTGTAGAATAGAGTCTAAGGATCTATGTAAGCATGTTAGATATCACACAGAAAGCTGAGCATTTAAAATGATGATATGCAGATGTCTGGGTGGTTCAGTCTGTTGAGTGTCCAACTCTTGATTTCAACTCAGGTCATGGTCTCAGAGTAATGAGATGGAGCCCTGTGTGGGACTCACGCTGGGTGTGGAACTTACTTAAGATTCTCTCTCTTCCTCTTCTCCTCCCTCTCCCCTCACCTCATGTGCTCACTTAAGTGATCTCTCTCTCACAATAAAATAAAATAAAATAAAATAATGATATATAAAAGCAAAATGGAAGAAAGCTGTCCAGATAACTAAAATATAAATGAAAACATGGACCGGATTTCTAGACAGATAGTAAAAATACACTTAACGTCTTTGCCTTGACTAAATAGTTAACATAGAAGTTGCATATAGCCTAGCATATGGGGGTGAAACAAAAACCTGGAAGGGAATAGAAATCATCTGGACTTCAAGTACATACTCTATGACACCAGGTTCTACAGACAAGGAGAAAGGCAGGCAAAGTTCATGGCAAGCTTTTAAATATAAAATGTAAGTCTGCTGGTGGAACAAGGTGCAAATGGATACTTCTCAAATATGAAAGAATATGAAAATCATTAAAACACAAATTTTTGGTCTTTTCTCCAGAGATTCTAGATTCATAGTTGTGGAGTCCATGAATTTGCATTTCTCCCAAGCTCCCAAATGATGCTAATGTTGCTTGTCTCGTCTGTGAACCATACTTTGAGTGGCACTGATTTAGACTTTAAATTTTATTCTAGAAGCTTAGATTGGTACTGCCAGCATAGATCAGATCTGTAATTAGATTAAGTCAATAGTAAAATAAAATTTGATGATACAGTATATTTGCTTCTCTTGTTGGCATTCAACAAAAAGAATAAAAGTGTTTGATTTTAACATGCATGTTAGGAAGTTAGCATCCTCATATAATACTAGTGTTATTTTTTGAATCCCTAGTATCAATTTGGATTATTAGCCTTAAATATAAACACATACTTGGATCTAACACTTCTACTTCTGAGCAGGTTTCTTAGGAAATAAACATGTGATCAGTAATATATACACGATTATTAATCCCAGGAGATTACTTAAGAACTAAAAATCCAAAATTTGCTGATCTAAATTCTGTGTAGTTAGTTTCTTTTCTGCTGAAAAAAGACTCCTTTGTGATTTCTCCTTTCTAGATGGAAGTTTATATTACTGACTTTATAATTTCTGCTTTCCTAATATGTATATGAAATGCTATAAATTTCCCTCTAAACACTTTTTTTGCTGCCTCTCAAAAATTTTGAGAAGTTGAACTTTTATTTTCATTTAGTTCAAAATATTTTTAAGTTTCTCTTAAGACTTTTTGACCCATGTGTTATTTAGAAGTGTGTTGTTTAATCTCCGAGTATTTGGGGGTTTTCTAGCTAGCTTTCTCTTATTGATTTCTAGTTTAATTCCATGGAGAGTGTACTTTGTTTGGCTTCTATTCTATTACATTTCTATTATTTTAATTTTTTCTATTTATTTCTATTTTTTAAAATTATATTTATTCTTATAAAATGTTTAAAGTTTTATGGCCCAGAATATGGTCTGTCTTGGTGAATGTTCTGTATATTTTTGAGAAGATTGTATTCTGCTTTTGTGAGTTTAAGTATTCAATAAATGTCAATTAGATCGACATGATTGATAGTACTGTTCAGTTAAAATGTATCCTTACTTATTTTCTGTCTGCCGCATACGTCAATTACTGATGGAGATCTGTTGAAGTCTCCAACTATAATAGTGGATTTACCTATTTTTCCTTGCAGTGCTATCAGTTTTTGCCTCATGTATTTTGACACTCTACTGTTCGGCATGCACATCTTAAGGGCTGGTATATCTTATTGAGAAAAGACCCCCTTTTCATTCCTAGTCCCTTGTAAATTTCCAGTGTAATATTTTCCAATTTTCTCTCCTCTCTACCGTATCAATTATACATTTTCCTTTTTTCCATTTTTTTATGATTGTCCTACAGTTCACAGAACACATTTATATCAACCCAAGTCATTTTTCAAAAAGCACTGTACTGCTGCATGAGTAGTACAAGTACTTTATAGCACAGTATCCCCAATTCCTCTTCCTGCTCTATTAACATTGCTGTAATTCATTCCACTCATCCATAAGGTAAATTCACTGAATACATTGTTGCTATTATTATTTTAAGCAAACTGCTACTTGTTAAATCAATTAAGATAAATAATACAAGATTTTATTTTAGCTTCATTTATTCCTTTTCTACCATTCTCTTTCTTTAAAGAAACGTCCAATTTCATTCTTATCTTTGCTCCTCTATTCCCCCTCCCCCAGCTTTTTTCAAAACTTTCTCTTGGGACTTTTCTGCAGTGTGAAATGTTTGCCTATGAGGATATTTTAGTATTTATCTCACTTGGTGTTTTCTGAAGTTCTGAAATCTGTGATTTGGTGTCTGTCATTAGTTTCAGAAAATTCTTTGCCATTATTACTTCTAACATTTCCTTGTTCTTTTCTTTCTTCTTTAATTCTCATTTTACATATGTTTTACCTTTTATACATGTCCCACAGTTCCTGTTCCATCTTTTTCATCTTTTTTTTTTCCTGTACGCCTTTCTATTTTAGACATTTCTGTTGACATTTCTCTAATCACTAAATTCTTTTCTCAACTGTGTCAATTTCTTGATGAGCCCATCAAAGACATTTTTCATTTCTTGTACAGTCGTTTTTATTTCTAGCATTTCCTTTTGATTCCATCTCTACTACCTATCTGCTTGTACAGGTCATCCACTTTTTCCATTATAACCTTTAGCATATTAATCATAGTTATTTCAGATTCCTATTATATAATTAATTTTAAGCCTGGTTCCGCTAGAAATTTCCGCCATAGCTGCTATATCTGGATCTTGTTCCGATGTTTGATCTATCTCCTCAAACTATGTTTTTAAAATGTGGTTTTTGTCTCTTGCCATGAACTATGAATTTTTTGAAAGTTGGACATGATGAACGGGTAAAAGGAACGGGCCTTTAGTATGAAATTTTGAGTTTATCTGGCTAGGGGCTAGACCGTGTATACTATTATCTGTAACTGTAGTGTCTGAAGGTAAAGTTTCCTCTGATCCTCTTATTTTTGTCTCTTTGGATTTCTCTAGAGACTTCTTAAATAAGGTCTGAGATACGCAGTTCTTTCAGCTGTAATCCTCTGTAATTACGCTGGAGCCCTATTGATGTGATTATAAGCTGTATAGGGAACAAAAGTGTTCCATAGTCCATCAAGTCTGAGTCTTTTAATGAGTCTGTGCTGGTTAGGTCCTTGCTAAGAATACAATACTACCGTCGCATTTCAAAACGGTTACTCTCCTCTCCTATTCCGGAAACATGAGATTTTTTTTTTTTTTTTTAATTTTCACTGTGAGAATCTGATAAGATACCTGGAGATAAAACTCATGAAAATGTGGGGGTCCTCCTTCCTGCTCCTCGCCCCCATGATTGGATTTCCGTAGAGTTTTTTAACTCACAGACTCTCCGTATTGAGCCTCCAGCAATTTGTCAATTACAGTTTAAGTTTTAGGACTCCAGTACTGGTTTTAGCAGTGGTTCATGATCCTGGGCTTCTGTTTAGGTATCCACTTTCGTATCTACAATTTTTGGAGTGGCTGTTTTCCCTATGACCTCAATTCTCTGCTCAAGCAATTGATTACTTTCTCCTTTCCTCCTCTGGTATATTTATTAGTAAATCCTATCAGGGTTTTCACATTTGATGTTCCCTGGAACACTTGTTTCCACTTATTCCCACCGCAGTCATCTTTCCAACATTTAGGTCTTTGTTCAAATGATAGATTGATCATTTATCATCATAGATTGAATACCATGAAGAAATCTCTTCATAGATTTCCTTCCTGACTACCTAATCCAAAATGGTCTTACCAATTCTGACCCATGCTATATCCATAGAACACAGAAGAGTAGTTTTTCAGCAGATATTTATGAGTAAAGGCATATTGTCTTTCGGAGAAAAGTGGTGTATCAAAAAATGTATTTCTGTAGCTGTCAAGTATCATCCGTATGTATATCGTATGTTTAAAATCTAAGTTTCTTAAGTAAACTTTTCCATAAGGAAAGAGAAATGCATCAAGATGATATATTTTCAAGGTTCACTATAATGTTATTTTATTTAATATTTATGCGTTTAAGGGCCAACTGTATTTTCATTATTTTCTAGAAATTAAAAATACTTTTGTTTCAGTAGATTTTTTGTTTCTACTTATAAGCTCTACACTCTGTTCCATGTGCTAAGGATCTAGCGGTGAATAAAGCAGGCAAATTTCTCGGCTCTCTGGAAATCAGTAAGATAGGATTAAAAATAGAAGATTGTTGTGGTCTGGAAGCCAAGCGCAGAAAATGTATCCAAGGGGAGTGATCAACTGTGTGAAATTCCCCTGAAAGGTTAATTAATATGAGGACTGAGGACAGAAGATTGTATTTTGCTAATTGGAGGAATGATTTCAAGTTGATAGAGTCCAGACTTTGAAGTGATATAGACCTAGATTTGAAAATTTCATGTACCTTTATTCAAATCACTTGTGTTCTCTGAACCTAGAATTCTGAAGATGATAAAATAAAAAACCACATTGCCTACCTCACTGGTTTCTTCCAAGAATTAAAGGCAATAATGAAGATAAAGAGTCTAATAAAGTAGCACATGATAGACCCTAGATAAGTGTTATCTCTTATGAGTTATTAAGTTAGAAATTAGATGAACTTTCAAAATTGAGGGGTTTTGTCTCTTTGTTTTAAATTGTAGTGATAAAACTGCAAGATCACTGCCAATGAATTTTATTCTGTTAGTTGCTGTTCCAGTTAACCAACTGGAAATCCATTCCTTTGACAAAATATTATGTTTTTAAATTCCTGATAGAACTTTGGTCAGAGTATTTCAATGTTTGTATGTTGATTTTTTTTTTAAGATTTTATTTATTTATTTATTTGACAGAGAGAGATCACAAGTAGGCAGAGCAGCAGGCAGGGTGGGGGAGGGAGCAGGCTCCCTGCTGAGCAGAGAGCCCGATGTGGGGCTCGATCCCAGGACCCTGGGATCATGACCTGAGCTGAAGGCAGAGGCTTTAACTCACTGAGCCACCCAGGTACCCCTGTATGTTGAATTTATTTAAAATTTTGTATTCCGTATTGGCTGTCTCTAGTGTCAGTGCTTTATGCCCCACTGCCTACTCCTTTGCATCATGTTTTCCTTAATAACTAGTTTTTCAGAGAAAGATCAAAAGATCATTTCCTAAGTAAGCATATCAAACATAATGCTCAATTTCTAATTGTATATTTTGCTACCTCAAACTAGATTTAGATCTTTCAGATTTTGCCCGGTAACTATATGATTGATGCTCAAATATTTCATATCTTTTCAGTGTAATTGCTGCAACCAACTGAGTATTTAAAGGCCATTTTTGAAGTTCATTTACAGAAATACTTACTTAGTGCATACATATTTGTAGAGATGAGAAATATCTGAAATTTGAAAAACAGTTACATACAAATTAAAGGCAATTTTTCCTATGACTTGCCAGTGAACATTTTATCTGTTCTTCTAAAAACACAACAAAACTGCATCTAATTCCATGTAACTCTTTTATTTCTGAGAGAACTAAATTGTATATTTTACCATACATTATGTTAGGCACAGAGACATCGTCTGTTGAAAAGGGACTGTTATGAACAGAGCTAATAATAATAAAAACATTACTGAAACACCTATATTTCCTAGAATGAATTTTGATCTTTAGCCACCAAGTCCTGATACCAGATGAAAATAGAAACAAAGATAAAACTATCTCTGTAACCTTGCTTTCTTCTCTTCCTGAAGGACAATGGCTCCTCCCAATGGAGAGACTTGCAATTGAAAAAATGATAAGTTTCATTTTTATACTTGCTATAAGATGAACAGCTATTGCTAATTTCAGCATAATGTTGGAAGTTAAGGAATATTCTACTGGGCTCATTTGATTGTGCTACATATTAATTACGTAAAGGAAGCAATGAATCCTCTTGGCCAACAATCTGAACATGTGCATTAAATGAAACAGAAAGCAAGATAGTACTTTTTGCCAAATTTGAATGTAGCATAATTGAACTCAAAAAAATCCAGGTTCATTAAAATTACCCACTGGCTTTTGTCACGGACAAAACAATTCCCCACAAATCAAGGGAAAATTAAAGTAAAAAGCACTTCCTTTTTCGATTTGGCAACATCTTGAATGTTTAGCAGTCTGTGAAGGATTGCTTTAGTTGAGAAATAGATGAGAAGATGATGCATGTGTGATTAGGAATCTTTTTCACACAAATAAGCAATTATTATGGACTTGGAAACTTTGTTAGTTTTTTGTTTGAGAAGCTTGTTAAGTCATAGTCATTTTTACTAACATCTGCTAGTTTCATTTATACTCCCCAAGGACACAGTTATAAGTAGAAATTTAAGGAATTCAGCAAGAAGCTTAAAAAACATTTTGAGTGTGATTCATTTTCCTTTAGGGAAACCTAAATTTTCTGAATTTTTAGAATGAGAATCACACATATTAAATATTATCCTGGTTTTTCACTAGTAATAAATGTCAGCTTTGTTGTTATTCTTTTTTGGTGTCTTGGTTCATATTCTTTTTCTATATTTGCAGAATAATATTTTCTTCTACTTTCTTTAAATACTATCATATGCTATACATAGACTGAAACAAATTATTTTCGATTTTGATTGATAGCTAGAAACAATTGTCTTATGAGAAGCTTTCAAATCAATTCTTTAAGAATATGTCTCTTAAATTGCCTTTCTTTTTATAGTGCAGCTGCCCTAATCCAATCTCCTCACCTCTCATTCAAATCTAGATCATTCAATAGACTCTTTATTGGTATACTTGCCTGTAGTACCTGTCATGAGAGCTATTTCAGAGTTACAGTATATTTACCCCTGTCATTATATTTACCCCTAAAGTTATCACTTAATATAAATAAGCTTCCTCCTTTATACTTACATTTTAAGTTCTAATTATATTAGAGAACTTTAAAATCCATGTTTTTTGTTAAGACCAGAGATTACATAATCAAATTAATTTGAATAGTAATATTTACACTTATGATATATTTTTGTGTCAAAGTAAGATTTTAATTTATTCTCTCATCCAGCAACTATTATTAAAAGTATTACAACGGATTCACCAATATTGGGGGAAGGATGTCATTTTGAAGAAAAGATAAAATAGTTGCAAGCAAGGAAGAAATAGGCAGTTGATGCTCATTACTTGTAAATTTCATTATTATGCATTCACTTACTCATTGAAATTTATTTGGAATCCCAAAATCTATATTGATTGAGCATTCATAGTCATCCCACTCTTGGACATGCACATACTCACTGTAGCAAAAAAAAAAAAATATATATATATATATATAGAGAGAGAGAGAGAGAGAGAGAGTCATCCAATGCACACATTCCCAGCTCAGATCAAATAAGGCATTGCTCTGACATCTTGTTTCAGCTTTCATAATGTAAAAAGTGGCCTTTTCATGCTCTATTTAGTGCCACATTTGTCACATTTATGTGCTTTCTCTTGGTGATTTCACTGTTTAAAATGGTTCTTAAGCTTCGTGTTGAAGTGTTGTCCATTGTCTCTAAGTTCAAAAAGGCTATGATGTGCCATATGGAAAACAGAGGTGTGTTAAATGAGTTTAATTCAGTCACGAGGTATAGTGCTGTTGGCCATGAGTTCAGTGTGAATGAATATGCAATATATATTAAATAAGATGTCTTGAAACAGAAACACACATGAAACAAGATTATCTTTTGATCAGTTAAGGAAATGTTATGACCAGAGGCTCCCAGAAGCCTCACTCTCTATTTTACTTTTATTTCACCAAGAAACAAAGATTCATTGTTTGCAGTGACTTTATAGAACATAACTACTTCATAGAACATAACTGATGACAACTGACTATAAATTTCTTATAGTGAAGTACATACCATAAGACTGCTGTGGTATTTAAAACAAGAAACAATTGGGGGTGCATGGATGGCTCAGTTAGTTAGGTGTCTGCCTCAGGCTCAGGTCACGATCCCAGGGTTCTGGGATGGAGCCCCACATCAGGCTCCTTGCTCAACAGGGAGCCTGCTTCTCCTTCTCCCTCTGCTGCTCCCCCTGCTTGTATTCTTTCTCTGGCACTTAAGTAAATAAATAAATAATCTTAAAAAAATAAATAATTTCTGGGATAAGTTCATAAAAGTATGTTCTTAACGAAAGTAAGTTTTGAGGCTGATCTTCTTGAAACTGTTAGACAGACAGAGTGAAGACTACTGGGGGAAAAGGGAATAGCAGAGGAAAAAGCAAAGAAGTGGGATTGGCCACGATGTGCTGGATGTTGTTGGGTGGCTGGATCAGGATTCCAGGAATGTGGTTGGATGAGTGGAAGTACTAGAATCTAATGATAAAAGGCACTGAGTAGTGAGCTGAGAACCTTGCCTTTACTTTGACACGCAAAAGTTATCATGAGACTTAGGGTGAAAGAAAAGTTGTTTAGAATTCGGATCTATTTAGACATATCTCTATACTGTATAAAATGCTATCATTGGACTAACATGTCTGTGGCATCCATAACAAATCAGTTCAATATTTACTGCAGTAGTTTTTAGATCCAGATATAAATAAATTTAATACCTTGAAACTATACTCTGAATTAACTTTCTTTTCTAATGGGTTAATATTTATTGATAAAGATTTTTGATAATACAAATTGCTTTCCCCACAGTACTTATCCAATAATAATATAAGTATGGAGTGAATATTAACATTAATCCTCCTCATCTTTTTCTTTATCTTTTTTATCTTTTCTTTATCTTTCTTTTATCGTTTTATTAGTGATTTTTCTGAATTGTCTTTCAAGTCCATGCAGAATTGATGTTTTGGAGGTTTTTTGGTTGACTTTTTTGAGAAGATTAAATATTTTTATTACATTGTAGGAGAAACTAACCAAATTGCTTCAATTAAAAGTTAACATTTGCTACATTTTCTTCTGTTTTATTCTATTTGCATGTCTTAAATTAATTAATTCTTTAAAGATTTATATTATTAATTTAGAAAATAAGATGTAGAGAAGCCATATCTTAGGACAAGCTGTGTTCCTCTGTGATTCATTACTTAAAGTACCATCTGGAGACATGAAAAGAAAAATCTATTCCCTAAACTCCAATGAAAGCATGATTATCTACTCCATGTGAAGAGAGATTTGGGAGGCCTTTTCTAAATGTGCATTTCAAAGATTGAGGAATTGTCTATCCCACTGAAGAGCAGAAACAACACCGAGGGCATGGCAAAGTTAAATGAATTCCAATTACTAAAAGCAAACATATAAACATCTGTAATTCTAATGGCCATAATAAATCTTAGCTGTTGAAAAAAGAGAAAAGTTCTAGCTGGCTTGATAATTGGTTCAATTTTTCACTTATGGGCTGTCAATTACTTGACATTTTAATGCATGCCAAATACAGCTAAAAGTATTTTAATTAGAATAACGTTGCAAAAACTAACCCTACAGCTTTAATTGTGGTTTTGAAGCACAAAATGCGCTTCTGAATACCTATTTACTGAGCAGAAGTTAATTAAAAGCATAGTTTTATATTGAACGTGCACTGGGCAGAGCGAGGAAAATAATTGGCAATTAGGAATATGTAAGAGTCCACTCTATAAAGCTAAGCACGCTTGCCACAAACTTGAAACAAGTTGAGAGTTTCATTATTTTGTGTAGTATCAGAAGTTGTAACAATGACAACAGAAGCTTTCACTCTGATAACAATATATTTATATAATAATTTATTATTTTCAAGCTACCAGAGCATAAATGATTTTATTTGGTTATATGAAATGCTGAGGTTGTTTTGAGGGTCTCGGCAAATAACACCTCCCTTTTTTATTTTTTTTTAATAAATTTACGTATTTATTTGACAGAGAGAGATAGATCACAAGTACGCAGAGAGGCAGGCAGAGAGAGAGAGGGAAGCAGGCTCCCCGCTGAGCAGAGAGCCCAATGCGGGGCTCCATCCCAGGACCCTGAGATCATGACCTGAGCCGAAGGCAGAGGCTTAATCCACTGAGCCACCCAGGTGCCCCAACACCTCCCTTTTTTAATTTGAGTTATGAACCAACTGAGCACTAACTCAGACAAAAGGTAAATCGAAACATCTCTATGTGTAATAAAACTAGTATGAGGACATAGTGTGAAGCTCAAATGGGAACACTCACTTCCTATGGCTGGGCGTAGAACAACCAAATTACACACTGCTTTGTTCACCAGCACCCCCCCCGCCCCTCCCCCCGGACTTTATAAAACTGGAAGAACTGCCTTTCCCAGGACTTGGAAGGCAGAACTTTAAGCTTATATATAGTGTGCTGGTGGCTCTTTTAACAAAGGCTCAATAAAGAAAAAGAGTGCATTTCCAGAGAACATTTTGCGCAAATAGCAAATGCTTCAGTCATTGTTCAGCAGCCCCACACTAATCCAGAGCAGAGAAGAAAGGATAAAATGGCTCCCATTTAGAGCCATTTCTAGCTTACCCTCACTCAATCAAGAATCATGAATTAATGACAATTAACCAGCATCAAGGAAGCCGACTCCACCGGTGAAAGAAATAAGGACAAGGAAGAGGCTAGGGATATTTAGAGGAAAATAGCCTTTGCATAGGAACCACATCAATGGGAAAGAGGACTCTCCTAATGTAAAGCATCTATGAAGGTTAGTCTTTGAGAGGTAAAGAATTGATGTTCCACAAGTGGCAGAATTAGGATCAGAACTGAACTGCTAAATTATAAGTCTAATACTCTACTGTATGTTGTTGCATCTTTATCTTATGTCTATATTCTTTCTTTCTTTATTTTTTTTTTATTTTGTTTCAGCTTTGGCCATTGGGAACCTTTTCAGTTCACTCCTATGACCTTTTGACATAGCCCCTCACCATCACTGTGGGTCTTTTTTTTTTTTTTTTTTAATCATTTCTTAGCTTCATGTACCTACCAGATGCTCTAGGCTCTGTAACTTGACCAGGATATTTCAAGAGATAGAGTTATCCTTGCTATCTTCAACAATGGATCAAGTATCTAAATTCCTTTTTAAACTATTTGTGTATGACCAGAGGTATTTTAGTACTTAGGTTATATATCAACATTTCTTACACTCTGATAATTAACTATTTAACATCAGTTTTATTCAGTTGATTTGTGATTGCCTACACTGATCCTCAAATTGTTATTTGCACAAGAGCACATTAACGCAAACATATACATTCAGTTGATTATTTAAAGACTTCATTTATTTATTTGACAGAGAGATCACAAGCAAGCAGAGAGGCAGGCAGAGAGAGAGGGGTAAGTAGGCTCCCCGCTGAGCAGAGAGCACGCCTGGGTTTGAGGACCTGGAGACCACCACCAGAGCCAAAGGCAGAGGCTCAACCCATTGAGTCACCCAGGCACCCCTCAGTTGATTATTTAAACCCTCAGGACAGCCAAAGGACTTGAATAGGCATTTTTCCAAAGAAGATACATGACAACGGATATACATGAAAAAGTGCTCAACATAACTAACCATCAGAGAAATGCAAATCAAAACCGCAATGATATACCACCTCCCAGCTGTTAAAATGGCTATTATAAAACAAACAAACACGAGAGAAAAAGTGTTGGCTAGGACATGGAGAAAAAGGAAACTTTCTGCACTGTTGGTAATACTGTAAATTTGTTCAGCTACAACGGGTAACAATATGGAGTTCCTCAAAAGTTAAAAATAGAACCACCCAAGTGATCCAGTAATCTCACTTTTGGGTGTATATTGAGAGAAAATGAAATCACTATCTTGAAGAGATGTCTGCACTCCCATGTTCATTACAGCATTATTCACAATAGCCATGACATGGAAACAACCTAAGTGTCTGTTAATGGAATAATGGATATAAAGAAAATGTGATATATAGATACAGATAGATCTAAAAAATGAAATATTATTCAGTTACAAGAAAAAAAGGAAATCCTGCCAATTGTGACAGCTTGGATGAAACTTGAGGGCATTATGCTAAGTGAAATGTCAGACAGAGAAAGACAAGTACTGTATGATCTCACTTAGATGTAGAATCTAAAAGTCTGAACTCAGAAACTGAGTCGTTGCCAACAACTGGAAGGTGAAGGAAATGGAGAGATGTTGATCAAAGGGCACAAACTTTCAGCTGTAAGATATAAGTTCTAAGGAACCAATGTATAGCATGTTGACTATCATTCACCATACTGTATCATATACTTGAAATTTGCTAAAAGAGTCAATCTGAAATGTTCTCATGACACACACACAAAGGTAATTGTGTGAGGTGATAGTTGTGTTAACTAACCTTACTGTGGCAATCATTTCCTAATACATAAATATATCAAACGCACAATGTGATGATTGGAAACAACTTACACAATGCTTCTTACCAATATTATCTCAATAAAAATGGGAAAATCCTCAAGACATAAGATATAAGACATGATAGTGTTTAGGGTGAGAGACAGTAGGGGAAGGAAGGAAATCTACGTTCTAAGAGAAGAGGCCTAGGGAGCAATCGTGAGGATACATGGCACTTTGATTGGAAGGTTTTAGGTCCTGTTTCTGCAAAGCTTATTTCTTCAAGTGTGAAGCCATTTTCCTGGAACTATTTGTATCAGAACTAATTCAGACATTAGGCAGGAGACATTTGAATTAGAACCCGACATTCTCACTTGTTATGAAGTCTGATGTTATGCCTCTCACTGTGACTCCTGTGGTGATGTCCAGCCAAGTCTTAGTCACTGCCTCATAGACTTCTGGTATGAAGAAACTTGCCCTCCCTCTCTATCTTAACAATGTGATACGGGTACAGTTCCTCCTAGACTGTCACAGCAACTTGCTTTTATCATTGACAATCTCCTTGCCTTGCACCAGCTTAACTGGGACTCTGATTCCCATCGAGGGAAATGTTACCTGACTCTGAATTTCACTGCATCCGTTGTCCAATTCCCTCTAATAAGATTCTTCAAGCTAGCTATCTGCCAATTTATTGTCATGTACTTTGGAAAACTTGTGTTGCTGAAAAATATGCTACTCTTTCCTTCTTCCCCCAGATCACATGGAAGGTGTTGGTTTATTAAGCTTAAAGCAGACATTTTAACTTTAATAGATGATTCCAAAATTCTGAAAAGTCTTCAAATAACAGTGGGTGCATAGAGGGTAGAATCCATTTCTGAATCCCCTTTTTAAATCACAGCTCTTGTCCTCGTGTGTAATTCTGCAAACCTGGCATTCTCTTAAACACACCTATTTGCTACTCTCAGTCCTCATGATTTGGTGAAATAGAACCTCTCATGCCCAGAGGTTGACCTTGATTTATCACTATGTGAATGAGTACATCTTATTTCTGGCTAGCAATTATATTTCAGAGATATGGATATGGCAAAAATAAAGAAATAGGGTGTGATGATCTCTTTCCTGGAAAATTTCAGAAAAATGAAACACCAGCATTTGATTAGATGGTAAGTAGATATAAGGCTTGTTTCTACAGCAAAAAATGTAGCCAACACAAAGGAGGCAAAACTACAAGAGTATGAGGAAGAAACTGCATGTTGAAGAAATCTTTTGAGCCCCCAAATCCAACTGCACTTGAAGCTAGCTCTACTCCCTGAACTTTTAAATGCATGAGCTAATAAAATTCTTTTTGCCAGTCTCTGATATCTGGTAAAGCAGGCAAGATAGTGTGAAAGTTATTGGAATTGAAGTAAGATAAACCTGGATCTAATTTTGCTGTTATCAAGTTATATGAATTTATTCCAGTTGCTTAACCTTTGCAAGTGTAAAATAAATACCCAGCTTACTCAAGATTTTATCTCACCTAATCATTAGTATTCTTGCACTGACGTTGTTTAAGACAGTTTAGTTATTAGAGTGATAGTCTTTTAAGAGACAATTTAAAAATAGGTAATTGAGTAATTGATTTAGACTAGTGACTTCAAGTTGAAGCTTTACTAAATTTTTAATTAGTGATACATTTAATTTATTGCATATATAACATTGTTTTTTTTCTTTCTTCAATTCTTGATTTTTTTTGTTGAGGTATGTTTGACATATGGTATTTGTTTTATAACATTATAACAATATAATGATTTGATGCTTGTATGTATTACAAAATGATCACCACCATAAGTCTAGTTATCATCTGTCACCACACATAGTTGCAGATTTCTTTCTTGTGATGAGAACTTTAAAGATCCACTCTTGTATCTACTTTCAAATATGCAGTGCAGTATGCCATCATGCTGTACATTATATTCCCAATATTCAGAATTTTTTTATAATCTAGAGAGCCTACGTATTTTGAAAAAAAAAAGTCTGATACAGTAAATTTAGAATTTCATTGTTTAACCTTTAATTAAGTTTAGGAAAAGAAACAATTATTTAAAATTCCTCAGAAATTATTATTAAAATCAAATAAATTTAGAAATACAATTAAAAACACATAGAATAAATTTAAGGCACAGAGAAGACTATATTTTTAATTTTAACAATCTTAATATTCAGTTTTAAACAAAAATAATTCTTCTAAATTGCCTTTTTATGTATGTAAAATCACCCCTAAGTGTATCAAAAAAGCTCACATCAGTGTCATCCACATGTTTATCCATAAATATCCCTTTAGTGACAGTAAAATGACCAAAGTATGTCTGATGCATCATTTTTCCTTTTACCCATTTTATGTCAATAGGTAACACACTTACATGGTACAAATGAAAAATAAAATCTATCTTAAGAAATATAATGGAGACACTCGAATGGACAGAGGCATAGAAGATGGCGGAGAAGTAGCAGGCTGAGACAACATCGGGTAGCAGGAGATCAGCTAGATAGCTTATCTAACCATTGTGAACACCTACAAATCCAACGGGAAATCGAGGAGAAAAAGAGCAACAATTCTAGAAACAGAAAATCGATCACTTTCTGAAAGGTAGGACCTGCGGAGAAGTGAATCCAAAGCGACAGGAAGATAGATCCCAGGGGGAGGGGCCGGCTCCCAGCAAGCGGCGGAGCAACGGAGCACAAAATCGGGACTTTTAAAAGTCAGCTCCACTGGGAGACATCGCTCCGGGGGCTAAACCGGGGGGAAACCCAGGTGGGGTCAGCATAACCCCAGGTCCCGCGGGGTCACAGAAGGACCGGGGGTGTCTGAGGGCCGAGGAGCTCACAGGTATTGGAGCGGGGAAGCCAGTTACAGCCACAGAGCCGAAGACTGAGCTCTCAGCCCGGGGTTACCTTGTGCCGGTTGCAGGCTGGGTGGGCTCAGAGCGCGGCCTGAGGCCACAGAGATGGAAGCGACCCGGCGCTTTTCTCCAGCTCCAGCAATTGACTGCTTTCCTGAAGGTGCGACCGCAGGCCAGGGAGGTGGGGCGGTTGGGCGCTTTGCTCTGAGAGCGCACTGAGGAGCGGAACCCCAAGCTCTTGGCTCCTCCAGGCCGAGAGATTGGGAGGCTGCCATCTTCATTCCCGTCCTCCAGAACTCTACGGAAAGCGCTCAGGGAACAAAAGCTCCCGAAAGCAAACCCCAGCTGATTACTAAGCCCGGCCCCTGGCAAGGGCGGTGCAATTCCGCCTGCGGCAAAGACACTTGAGAATCACTACAACAGGCCCCTCCCCCAGAAGATCAACAAGAAACCCATCCAAAACCAACTTCAGTCACCAAGAACAGCAGAATTCCTCAGCAGGAGAAAGCAAATCTGATCTGGACAAAATGACAAGGCGGGAAAAACTCACCTCAAAAAAAAGAACAAGAGGCCATACCAAAGGCTGGAGACCTAATCAATACGGACATTGGTAACATGACAGATCTAGAGTTCAGAATGACAATTCTCAAGGTTCTAGCTGGGCTTGAAAAAGGCATAGAAGATATTAGAGAAACCCTCTCTGGAGAGATAAAAGCCCTTTCTGGAGAAATAAAAGAACTAAAATCTAACCAAGGTGAAATCAAAAAAGCTATTCATGAGGTGCAATAAAAAATGGAAGCTCTCACTGCTAGGATAAATGAGGCAGAAGAAAGAATTAGTGACATAGAAGACCAAATGACAGATAATAAAGAAGCTGAGCAAAAGAGAGACAAACAAATACTGGACCACGAGGAGAGAATTCGAGAGATAAGCGACAACATAAGATGACACAACATTAGAATAATTGGGATTCCAGAAGAAGAAGAAAGAGAGAGGGGAGAAGAAGGTATATTGGAGACAATTATTGGAGAGAATTTCCCTAATACGGCAAAGGGAACAAACATCAAAATCCAGGAGATGCTAAGAACGCCCCTCAAAATCAATAAAAATAGGTCCACACCTCATCATCTGATAGTAAAATTTACAAGTCTTAGCAACAAAGAGAAAATCCTGAAAGCAGCCCGGGAAAAGAAGTCGGTAACATATAAGGGTAAAAACATTAGATTGGCAGCGGACCTATCCACAGAGACCTGGCAGGCCAGAAAGAACTGGCATGATATATTCAGAGCACTAAACGAGAAAAACATGCAGCCAAGAATACTATATCCGGCTAGGTTATCATTGAAAATAGAAGGAGAGATAAAGAGCTTCTAGGACAAACAAAAGCTGAAAGAATTTGCAAACACCAAACCAGCTCTACAGGAAATATTGAAAGGGGTCCTCTAAGCAAAGAGAGACCCTAAGAGTAGTAGATCAGAAAGAAACAGAGACAATATACAGTAACAGTCACCTTACAGGCAATACAATGGCAATAAATTCATATCTCTCAATAGTTACCCTGGATGTTAATGGGCTCAATGCCCCAATCAAAAGACACAGGGTATCAGAATGGATAAAAAAACAAAACCCATCAATATGTTGCCTACAAGAAACTCATTTTAGACCTGAAGACACCTCCAGATTTAAAGTGAGGGGGTGGAAAACAATGTACCATGCTAATGGACATCAGAAGAAAGCTGGGGTGGCAATCCTTATATCAGATCAATTAGATTTTAAGCCAAAGACTATAATAAGAGATGAGGAAGGACACTATATCATACTCAAAGGGTCTGCCCAACAAGAAGACCTAATAATCTTAAATATCTATGCCCCTAACATGGGAGCAGCCAACTATATAAACCAATTAATAACAAAATCAGAGAAATACATCGACAGTAATACACTAATAGCAGGGGACTTTAACACCCCCCCTCACTGAAATGGACAGATCATCTAAGCAAAAGATCAATAAGGAAATAAAGGCCTTAAATGACACACTGGACCAGATGGACATCACAGATAGATTCAGAACATTCCATCCCAAAGCAACAGAATATACATTCTTCTCTAGTGCACATGGAACATTCTCCAGAATAGACCACATCCTGGGTCATAAATCAGGTCTCAATCGGTACCAAAAGATTGAGATCATTCCCTGCATATTTTCAGACCACAATGCTCTGAAGCTCGAACTCAATCACAAGAGGAAATTTGGAAAGAACGCAAATACATGGAGACTAAACAGCATCCTTCTGAAAAATGAATGGGTCAACCAGGAAATTAAAGAAGAATTGAAAAAATTCATGGAAACAAATGATAATGAAAACACAACGGTTCAAAATCTATGGGACACAACAAAGGCAGTCCTGAGAGGAAAATATATAGCGGTGCAAGCCTTTCTCAAGAAACAAGAAAGATCTCAAATACACAACCTAACCCTACACCTAAAGGAGCTGGAGAGAGAACAACAAAGAAAGCCTAAACCCAGCAGGAGAAGAGAAATCATAAAGATCAGAGCAGAAATCAATGAAATAGAAACTAAAAAAACAATAGAACAAATCAACAAAACTAGGAGCTGGTTCTTTGAAATAATTAATAAGATTGATAAGCCCCTGGCCAGACTTATCAAAAAGAAAAGAGAAAGGACCCAAATAAATAAAATCATGAATGAATGAGGAGAGATCACAACCAACACCAAAGAAATACAAACAATTATAAGAACATACTACGAGCAACTCTACGCCAACAAATTTGACAATCTGGAAGAAATGGATACATTTCTAGAGACATATATACTACCACAGCTGAACCAGGAAGAAATAGATAACCTGAACAGACCCATAACCAGTAAGGAGATTGAAACAGTCATCAAAAATCTCCAAACAAACAAAAGTCCAGGACCAGATGGCTTCCCAGGGGAATTCTACCAAACATTTAAAGAAGAATTAATTCCTCTTCTCCTGAAACTGTTCCAAAAAATAGAAATGGAAGGAAAACTTCCAAACTCATTCTATGAGGCCAGCATCACCTTGATCCCAAAACCAGACAAGGATTCCACCAAAAAAGAGAATTACAGACCAATATCCTTGAAGAATACAGATGCGAAAATTCTCACCAAAATACTGGCCAATAGGATCCAACAGTACATTAAAAGGATTATTCACCACGACCAAGTGGGATTTATTCCAGGGCTGCAAGGTTGGTTCAACATCCGCAAATCCATCAATGTGATACAATACATTAATAAAAGAAAGAGTAAGAACCATATGATACTCTCAAAAGATGCAGAAAAAGCGTTTGACAAAGTGCAGCATCCCTTCCTGATTAAAACTCTTCAAAGTGTAGGGATAGAAGGCACATACCTCAATATTATCAAAGCCATCTATGAAAAACCCACCGCAAATATCATTCTCAATGGAGAAAAACTGAAAGCTTTTCTGCTAAGGTCAGGAACATGGCAGGGATGTCCTTTATCACCACTGCTGTTCAACATAGTACTAGAAGTCCTCGCCTCAGCAATCAGACAACAAAAAGAAATTAAAGGCATCCAAATTGGCAAAGAAGAAGTCAAACTATCACTCTTTGTGGATGATATGATACTATATGTGGAAAACCCAAAAGGCTCCACCCCAAAACTGCTAGAACTTATACAGGAATTCAGTAGAGTGTCAGGATATAAAGTCAATGCACAGAAATCAGTCGCATTTCTTTACACTAACAACAAGACAGAAGAAAGAGAAATTGAGGAGTCAGTCCCATTTACAATCGCACCCAAAACCATAAGATACCTAGGAATAAATCTAACCAAAGAGGCAAAGAATCTGTACTCAGAAAACTATAAAGTACTCATGAAAGAAATTGAGGAAGACACAAAGAAATGGAAAAATATTCCATGCTCAGGGATTGGAAGAACAAATATTCTGAAAATGTCTATTCTACCTAAAGCAATCTACACATTTAATGCAATCCCTGTCAAAATCCCATCCATTTTTTTTAAAGAAATAGAACAAATAATCCTAAAATTTAGATGGAACCAGAAAAGACCTCGAATAGCCAAAGGAATATTGAAAAAGAAAGCCAAAGTCGGTGGCATCACAATTCCAGACTTCAAGCTCTATTACAAAGCTGTCATCATCAAGACAGTATGGTACTGGCACAAAAACAGACATATAGATCAATGGAACAGAATAGAGAGCCCAGAAATAGACCCTCAACTCTATGGTCAACTAATCTTCAGCAAAGCAGGAAAGAATATCCAATGGAAAAAAGACAGCCTCTTCAACAAATGGTGCTGGGAAAACTGGACAGCCACATGCAGAAAAATGAAATTGGACTATTTCCTTACACCACACACGAAAATAGACTCAAAGTGGATGAAGGACCTCAATGTGAGAAAGGAATCTATCAAAATCCTTGAGGAGAATGCAGGCAGCAACCTCTTTGACCTCAACCACAGCAACTTCTTCCTAGGAACATCGCCAAAGGCAACAGAAGCAAGGGCAAAAATGAACTATTGGGATTTCATCAAGATCAAAAACTTTTGCACAGCAAAGGAAACAGTTAACAAAACCAAAAGACAACTGACAGAATGGGAGAAGATATGCCAACGACATATCAGATAAAGGGCTAGTATCCAAAATCTATAAAGAGCTTATCAAACTCAATACCCAAAGTACTAATAATCCAGTCAAGAAATGGGCAGAGGACATGAACAGACATTTCTGCAAAAAAGACATCCAGATGGCCAACAGACACATGAAAAAATGCTCCACATCACTCGGCATCAGGGAAATACAAATCAAAACCACAATGAGATACCACCTCACACCAGTCCGAATGGCTAAAATTAACAAGTCAAGAAATGACAGATGCTGGCGAGGATGCAGAGAGAGGGGAACCCTCCTACACTGCTGGTGGGAATGCAAGCTGGTGCAACCACTCTGGAAAACAGTGTGGAGGTTCCTCAAAAAACTGAAAATAGAGCTACCCTATGACCCAGCAATTGCACTACTGGGTATATATCCTAAAGATACAAACGTGGTGTTCCGAAAGGGCATGTGCACCTGAATGTTTATAGCAGCAATGTCCACAATAGCCAAACTCTGGAAAGAGCCTAGATGTCCATCAACAGATAAATGGATAAAGAAGATGTGGTATACATACACAATGGAATACTACGCAGCCATCAAAAGAAATGTAATCTTGCCATTTGCGACGACGTGGATGGAACTAGAGGGTATCATGCTTAGCGAAATAAGTCAATTGGAGAAAGACAACTATCATATGATATCTTTGATATGAGGAAGTGGAGATGCAAGGTGGGGGATGTTGGGGGGAGGTAGGAAAAGAAAAAATGAAAAGATGGGATTGGGAGGGAGACAAACCATAAAAGACTTAATCTCAAAAAACAGACTGAGGGTTGCTGGGGGGGAGGGGGGATGGGAGAGGGTGGTGGGGATATGGACATTGGGGAGGGTATGTGCTATGATGAGTGCTGTGAAATGTGTAAACCTGGCAATTCACAGACCTGTACCCCTGGGGATAAAAATACATTATATGTTTATTAAAATAAAAAATTTTTAAAAAATTAAAAAATTTAAAAATTTAAAAAAAAAGAAATATAATGGAAATTACATTCTTCTTTCAACTACTTATCCCAAAACACAACTCCTTTCCCCAAAGATAGTTTTACCAGTTGCTTGCTCATCCTACATCCTCCATAGATACTCTGTACATACACATCTTCTGTTTATACAAATAAGACCATGTTACACATTTTTTACACCTCACATTTTTTACTTAATTATATTTTAAAGATCTTTCCATGTTTGTACACATGGGTCACCTTATTTTGAAAATGCCTAACAGTATTTCATTGTTTATTTTTATCATTATTTAGCTAATGAATTTCCTGTGGGTAGCTAGTTAGGTTTATTTTTCCTTCTTTGCTATCACAAATAACATTTCAATGACTATCTGGTGCACAATATTTTCATACACATTCATGCATATGCAGAGAATTAATACTTAGAAGAAAAAAATGGTAACAGATATGACCATTTTTCATTTTGAAGAACTCTCTGATTTTCCTCCGTAGAAATTATTCCAATTTATAATCCCACCAACTCCCATGAGCTACAAATAAGATGATATTTTTAAGAAGTTTTAACCAAATTCCCTGTAATATGAATTGATTATCATAAGTCCCCCTATCATATTTGGTTTATATAAAAATGAGAAAATCAATATTAAAACTAGTAATAACTGCTGAGGGGCTACCACATTACAGGTTTATAAACATTACAGGTTTATATTTCTTTACTGTCACAATAATCCTTTACAATGAATAGTAGTCTCATTTATGTTTTAGAGATAAAAAGAAATAGGGGCACCTGCATGGCTCAGTGGGTTAAGCATCTGGCTTTGGCTCAGGTTATGATCCCAGGGTCCTGGGAGTGAGTCTCTGCATCCTCCCTGCTCAGCAGGAAGTCTGCTTCTCCCTCTCCCTCTGCCTCCTCCCTGGCTCATGCTCTGTCTCTCTGTCTCTCTCTCAAATAAATAAACAAGATCTTTTAAAAAAAATTGAGGCGATGGAGAAATTTCCACAATCACACGGCTAAAAGGTGAAGACTGTAGCCAGTTCTTAAGCTATGCTGTCTACCTAGTAAACGAACTGAGAAAGGTAGGTTCCCAATATGCTTAAGGTGATACTAGCCTGAATAGTTGGCATGCTGAAAAATGGATCAAGAAATGGAAAGATAGGGTATTAGCAAGAATTAATATTTTTCAGAGACCATTCTAAGGTGTTAATGATTGTTATATAGAAAACTAAAAAAAAAAAAAAAAGAACTGAAGAAATTTTAAGAATGGAAGCTGTAGGGCACCTAGGTGGTTCACTTGGTTAAGTGACTGCCTTTGGCTCAGGTCATGATTCTGGAGTCCTGGGATCAAGTCCAGCATTAGGTTCCCAGCTCCATGGGGAGTCTGCTTCTCCCTCTGACCTTCTCCCCTCATGCTTTCCCTTACTGTCTCTCTCTTGAATAAATAAATAAAATCTTTTTTAGAAAAAAATGAAATCTGTAAAAATGATCTTGGTTACATTCTTAATATGTTTTCAGGTGATGACTCTTTGTAGTGCTTATATAAACTGAAAATTATTTTATACAGTGAAGCTTAGAGAGATGGAATGGCTTAAACCTACTAGAAGTTCACTTTAATCTTCATGAAATCAAATCCTTCTGTTTTGAACTTGGCATAAACTAAAAAGTTAGTTGAGGTAGTTTTTAGGCAATCTTTTACAATTCTTTGATTGGAATAATAGAATAAAGTAGTATTTTTGTGTAGGTACAGCTAAGACAAACATTGGATATATTTGCTCTTCAACACGTGTATGCTAATGGAAGCAATTTTACATTTTGTTGACAAGTAATAATTTCAAGAGGATTTTAAATTCATTAAAATGAAATTGGCAACTTGTCTAATTCGATACCATTTTTATGCAAATATTGTTAGTAATAAAAGAGAGCTGCAGAAAATGCAATTTGGAAAACAAAGCTGTTTCTAAGTGCAATATTTGTCAAACCTCTTTGGAATTCAACAGTTCTGAGACTGAGTAATTGTGCATGAGTGACTGGGAACACATAAATTCAAATAAATAATTGGTTGGCTCTAGAAATGATTAAGTAAGCAGATACCAATTTTATCATTTATTTTGGCATTGCCAATAAAGGAAGGGGACTACATGTTGATTTATAGGAATAAACATTAACTACAAAGTATCCGATTTGGTCTTAGTAAATTACAAACCTTAAAAAATTAAATTTGATATCAATATTTCTCTAATAGATTGTAATATTTTATGAAAGTCAAAAAATTTTTGTAGAAATTTTATACATGTATTTGTAGACTTACATTTTTATTTATATTGTTATTATTTTGATTCAGTTTTTATGTAAATTCTAGTTGGTTAACATATTGTGTAATATTGGTTGCAGGAGTAGAATTTAGTGTTTCATCACTTACATATAACACCCAGTGCTCATCACAACCAATGCTCTCCTTAATACCCATCACTTATTTAGCCCATTCCCCACTCACCTCCATCCATTAACCCTCTGTTTGTTCTGTGTAGTTAAGAGTCTGTACTAAATCCCTAACAGACACTTGTAAAGATGTTCAACATCACCCATCATCAGGAAAATACAAATCAAAACCATGACGAGATACCACCTCGTACCTGTCAGAATGGCTAAAATTAACACAGGAAACAACAGATGTTGGCAAGGATATGGAGAAAAGGGACCCCTCCTACATTGTTGGGAAAGCATGCTGGTGCAGCCACTCTGGAAAACAGTATGGAAGTTCCTCAAAAAGTTAGAAATAGAACTACCCTATGACCCAGAAATTGCACTGCAAGGTATTTATCAAAAGGATACAAAAATTCTGATTCAAAGGGGCACATGCACCCCAGTGTTTATAGCAGCAATGTCCACAATAGCCCAATTATAGAGAAAGCCCAAAAGTCCATCAACTGATGAATGAATAAAGAAGTTCTGCTATACATATATAATGCAATATTACTCAACCATCAAAAAGATGGCTTGCCATTTGCAATGACATGGATGAAGCTAGAATGTATGATGTTAAGTGAAATAAGTCAGTTAGACAAATACCATATGATTTCACTCATATGTGGAACATATGAAACAAAACAGATGAGCATAGGAGAAGGAAGAAAAAATAAAGAGGGAGGCAAACCATATTTCTATCTTTAAATAAGTGTCCCAAACCATGCAATTATAGAACTAGAATTGGAATTTAAGCCAGAACTCAAGAATATTAAGACATAAACAGAAAAGTTGAGGATGTTGGACTCTGATCTTCTGCAATAACAGTACCCAGTAACTGGCTTTGCCTCTAAATATGGTTGTTTGGAAATGGACTGCTGCTTCTATGGATTTCAGACAGAAGAAACGAACAGAAAGATGTCAGTCTCATCAGATCTGTACAGGAGAATAGAGCTCCAGAAATCTGATGTAAAAAACCAATCTAGCTTCTTATTGACCGGCGATGTTCTATCAGGTTTTCTACATAGATATAACTTGAGAGACAGGATTTTATGTGCAGTTTATCCACACATAATGCACAACATATTTAAAGCTGCTCATCAAAAAGCAGGTCATTGACTTGATAATACATTGTTTTAATCAGGAATGACTGAAAAACATCCACGTTGTGTTTTGTTTTTTTTTTAAATACACTGTATTTGTTTCTTAGGATCTACCTTAAAATATAAAAACCATCTATTCTTTTTCATTCTGGTGTTTGAATTCATTCGTATGTATAACTGATGCTTTCTCAATTACAATGATGCACATTATAATTTAATTACCAAATGTCTCATGATGTTGATAATACAAAAAGAAAAAAATATAAACACATATTATAAATTCTAATCATTTTACAACAGTTTAATGAAGTCACTCTTCTTCATTAGTCTTCTGGAAATACTTTTTTAAAAAGTTCAGTGTCATTAGATGGTGTTTATTTTTAATTGTTAAAATATCACACTTTTAGGATTTCTAAAAACTAATGTGACATTTCAAAAGTTAAAGATCTACTGTGTAAAGAATCATGCCATCCTCACACTTCTAACACATATTTTAACTAAATATATCTTCAGGCACAATTTGTTCTTCTCTGAAAATCCTTTCTGTCCTTATAATTCCATTGTCTGTCTCTGCCTTAGTTCAACAATCCAAAAATCATATATTAAGTGCCTATTATAGAACAAGCTCTGTGCTAAGTTATAAAGATACAAATATTAATGAAAACAACAATCCTTAACCTAAGCTTCTTGTGTTTCAATTGAGTTAATGAATATATGACCTACAATTTCAAACACTGTGTAAAGTACTATTATGAAATCACGGAAGATGTTCATTTATTGTATCCAGTAGATTCAGGAAAGTATTCTTAATAGAATACAATAGTGCTTGAACTAAGATTTGAAGGATACTTAATGTTAGATAAAAGGTGCACGAAAATACATTTCAGAGAGAGGGAATAGCAAAAACCCAAGAGCAGAGGCATGGAATAGTATAAATTGTGCCATGATCATTGTGGGCAGATTCTTTTACTAGACTATAAAATAAATTCAGAACAAAATGGAGTCAAGTCTGGACCATTTTTTCATGTTTTTTATGGGCCAAATTTTTAAAGTTTATTATCTCTTATTTTGCTTCACAAATAAAATGATAATTTTGTGGAATTATAAAGATACATGGAGGCATATTGTTTTTTTGCCTTTAAAAATGTTGTTGCTGTAAATATTATACGAAAGGCTTAATAACATCAACATAACATGAATTATCATTATTCTTTTGGAAATAATTTAAGATGATGAAATAAACGTAATGATGGTATTATTGTCTGGAATTGCTTTGTCATTTTCTTCCCTTCATTTTCTTCCCTTTTCTGGCTTTAACTTCAAAGAATCATTAGTGGAGAATGTGAACTTCCCTTTTCTTCACATTTCTGGACACCAGAAACAACATTTCTTCACATTTCTAACACCAGAACAACACTCTTGGTCTCTCATTCACCCCCCGCGACACCCCACATTCACCAACCTGAAGTTAGTGCAGTAACTTATCTATTTAAAGGCAAGTAGGGCAATGAATTGGACAGGTGTAGCTTGGTGCCCTCTGGTTTTCTGGTTCCTCTTCAGTTCTGACTGCCTATAATAAAAGGTGTTGCCTCAGTGTGTGTGTGTGAAGCTTGGGGTTGTCCAGCTGTGCAAGTGACTGGGTTCAGTTAATAAGTAGAATTCAGGGGTCAAGGATTACAAACCCACTTAGACAAAAACTTACATGTAAAATATAGAGACCATTATGAGTGAAAAATTGATACTATAATTTCCTTTTGTCTGTCCATTTCTTGGTTTGTTCCAATCTCAAAGAGATGAGA
This sequence comes from Martes martes, assembly GCF_963455335.1. Taxonomy (NCBI): domain Eukaryota; kingdom Metazoa; phylum Chordata; class Mammalia; order Carnivora; family Mustelidae; genus Martes; species Martes martes. Next base: position 43,225,433 of record NC_137895.1, on the reverse strand, counting down.
GGAATACTATGAACCATTCTTCTGGTTTTTTTAAAGATTTACTTATTTATTTGAGAGAGATAGAGAGAGGGAGAAAGAGAGAGAAAGGGACAGCAGGAGAGGGAGGGGCAGAGGGAGAGGGAGAGATAAAATCCCAAGCAGACTTCCTGCTGAGCACAGAGCCCAATGTGGAGCTCAATCTCATGACCCTGAGATCATGGCCTAAGCCAAAAACAAGAGTTGGATATTTAGCTGACTGAGCCACCCAAGTGCCCATGAACTGTCCGTCTAGAACTCTAACATATGTGACATAATAATGTAATATGTATTCCTAATTAAAACACACATACTTCAGGGTGTGGAGGAAGCTTAGTTGTATTTGTTTCCCTCATAGCTTCATTTTGTAATACCTGGAATCCAGCCGCTTGTGATGCCAAATAGTCCTTCTGGGCCTCTCTCCCTCAGGCAAAACCATTCTGCTCTATTTTTCATGAAGATACACCTGCACATTTAATGATTTTGTCTGTGGTAACAAGATAATGAGTGGCCATGGGTTTTTGAGTTACCATAACTGAATAATGCATATAGAGTCTAGCATATGTTCTCTGGTTGGCAAGGGTCTTAATCCATATATGTGACCCTAAAACTGGAAAATTCACATTAGATGACAAGCTTTGGGGGAAGTTACTTTTGAAAAGATGGGCCCTTTGGTATGTTTAATTGCATCAAGTTGGTAACTAAATATTTCATGTGAACATGTGAGTAAGCTTTTGTAGGAACTCATCAGAGGAGGCCTAGGTGATAACAGAGACTAAGACAATGATGGTGGGGCAAACACTGTAGGATGTCTCATTCAACACAATATCTTCTTTGCCTATCTATAAAAACAGGATAATGAAATGCCAGCCTTCCTGCTTTAGAGAAGGCATGTTACAATGCCAGCCAATGAGAGGTCTGCAGAGGTCCCTGGCTATGGCATTCCTTCTCAAATAATGTTAGAAGGAAGTCTTGTACCCTTTCCCTCTAATCTTGTGTGCAGACGAAATGGAGATGCAGAGCTCATCTTGTAACACTGAAGTCAGAAATCACATGCTGAAGATAATTCCCAGTGGACATCCTTGAGCACCATGTGAAAAGAAAAGCCCCGTGTTTAATTAAGCCCCTGTTTATTGGGTTTTCTGTTACTAATTAACAGAAATAAAAAGTACATTTCAACTTCATATAGCTGCAGACAACTGAAAGCAATCTAGCTGGTGTATTCATTAAAGAATTGTTAGTGGAGGTCATATAACAGAATTTAGACCTGAGCACTACATTTCTAGAAGATGGAATAGCATATGCTATCTAGGGAGAGCATATCCGGGAAAAATGCCCAGTCATACTACAAGGTCATTACAAAGGCAAAACCTGGCCATTGCCCCTACACAATAGGAAGTGGAAATCCACCACATCCGCCCCAGGAGACCCACGTGCAACTGAGGGCTTATGTTGGTTATTTCCTCCTCCTTGCTTCATGCAGGTTCATGGGCTTGGTGTAACCTAGGTTCCCATGCCTGCATTCTAGTTGAAAGGATGTTTGGAAAACACACCTTGTGAGTTTCCAGCCTCCATTGTTCAAGAAAGTAAGCGTAAAAAGCATTGAGATGAGTGGTGAGCGAGCTAATACAAAGTGTATGCAACAAACTGCGCCAACCTTGATTGGTATTGACTTCCTGGAGGGCTGCTCTGAAGATTGGCCAAACATATGCAGCCTCAGCAAGACAGAGCAACATGATTCATTACTGGTATCTGCTGAGCTACAGAGAGGGAGAGTTTGGATATGCCTGCCACTCACTGTTTCATTCCCAGGCAAAGGCAAGAAGCAGCAGCAGCTGGGGAATGGCAATTGAGTTGTTGAGACAGATAAATAATCCCAGGGAAGGGAGATCTGGAGGACACCTAAGTGCTGTAATTGTCAAACTGCTCAGAAGCTGGAGGAACCGAGGTCACGAAGAAAGATGACAGTGGAAATAGAGCTAGCCTGGAACAGAGCTACTCAAATTCATGCTCTTCCCCGGAGCTGACGTTATTTTGGCCTCTGTTTAGTCAATCCTTAATTTACAGGAAAAATGTAACAAACTTGAATTAAATCGTGGCTGTGCATCCATGTTATGCACACCTGTTTCCGAAATCTTTTAAAGGATCATATTAAAGATCTTCAAGATCTGCTGGACAGAATGAGCTAAGACACATAGTATAAGTATGAATTTCTAGAACTGCAAACCTTATCTAACCATTTCATTTTCTATGTGAGGTCTCTATGACCCAGAGGTACACTGTGGCTTATGCAAGGGAAGATGCAGGGAAGTGGTATTTGATATTCAGTCATCTATAGTAAGACGACATTTTGCTAAATACTCTGGATGATACGAAGAATAAATAACAAAGTGTCCCGTGATCAAGCAGTTTATGATTAAATGGAGGAAAAAAGACACATAAAGATTGTATTCTCTACGAATTCCAAAGAAAGGGAAGTCATCATGAAATGAAGAATGCGACTGAACCAGATCAGGGTTTTTATTCAATTAGCAGAAACTTGTTCTATCTGAAAAGGAAGAAAATGAGTTTATTTAAAGAATCATTGGAAAGACCAAAGAACCGAATTTTAAGTTAATTGCCAAGAACAACACACAACACCACACTGCAGAACCAATATGTTAAAGAACATTCCTTCAAGCACTTGACACTTCCGTTTTCATAAATGTCACCTTCCATTATCTCCGACTGCTCTCACCAGCTGAGAAAAAGAGCTACTCATTTACAAGCTACTGAATCAAGGTTGGCTGTGCAGGAAGTTGAGATCAGGAGTAGCTAGCATTTTTAGTTTCTAAACAAGGAGGATATTTTTTTTACCTTCTACCTACATTCTTAAAGGAAGGAATTCTCCACACTGAGTTAGAAGATCAAAGGCTAAGTGACCATACATTTTGAAAGGTGTACATCACAAAAAACTACAAGGTCTAATAATTTTCCCAATAAAAATGATCATGCTAATAATTCAAGTCAAACCTATTCTTCTTCCATGCCATATCTCCAGGAAATGAGAATAATTGTTAGTTATTCCACAAACCCTCACTGTATTAGGAGAGTTATACAGAGAATTTATATTGATTTGTGTAAAAACAAATATATCTGAATGACTGAGATTGTGTCGATATATACATGAAGAAAAGAAGAGTGAGTATAATTTGGTGTCTTCTCTTAAAAAAACGATATTCTAAAATCAATCTCAAAATCAACATCAATCATCTTGCCGCAAACCAGAGTTCTTGATAATGAGCTAGTGGGTTTTCATCCATTTGTCTCCCAGGGTAAATATCTTCACAGACAATGCACCTTCTGAAAATGAAGGGGCAAGTATTTCCTCTCCTCTAAACCTAAAACCAAACTCTGTTAAAGGAATCTGTTTTGCATTTTAAACAGATTCTCTAGATACAGCAGGTAACATAAAAGGCATTTAGACATTCAAGTCATTTTCTCTTTTCTGCTAATAATGTTTGCTGATATTGACTCCATTCAGCTGGCACATTGGTTCTAATCATTAGATTTATATTTTATGATAACCAGTGTGTTACCTAATGACCCTTCATTGAAAAAGCAATTCACCTTATTGAAGGAAACTAAGGAGGATAAATCATGCATGGAAACATACAGATGAAAAATAGTAACAATACCTAGGAAACTTGATATTATCCTAGACGGGTAGTTTAACCTTTAGAGAAAGTAAATAATTTGTTCCTTTCTCCTGTGTGTCTATATCGTTTTAGCAGCTTTTTTAAAAAAAGCAGTTCTGTTTCCACTTTTTCATTAGCTTTTCAAGCACAGACATCTGTCACCAAACAACTTCCCAGAAGCTGTGGCCAAATTGGATGAAAACCATATCTAAGAATGTGTATTTATAAATAAAGACTTGCCCGAGATTCAATAACACTTTGCCTTTATTCTTCTTGTGGAAATTTTATTCTGAAATCGATTGACTTTAAATACAACATTTTTCTTCTGATTATATTATGGTACTGAAAGCTGAAGATGAACAACTTCATTTATAATGAAACTCGTGTAACTCAAAAGGAAAATATTATTTCTCCCTTTCGCTTTTACAAGTCAACATTTTCTTCTTTCCTACCCTTTCAATGACTTGTTTGTATCTTTTTTCTTTTTTAAACCACTTGATTGAAATATAATTGACATACAAAAGCTATGCATATTTCATGTATTCAACCTGATGAGTTTAGAGGTAAGTAAACATTCATGAAGCCATCCCCACTATTTTTGTTCATTCTCTTTTGCTTTAAAGCCCTTTTCAGTATGAAGTTCTGTGGTTCTCTGATTCTCAGAGTGTTCAGTATAAACGCAGCATTGCATTAGTGCTCAGTATCGACAGTGATAGAACGTCCCAAACTCTGTCCTCAGACAGCTTTACAGCCAAGAGGGTGAGCAATATTAAAAGTTTAAAATCACATATTTAAAAAGATGGTCTTGCATGTCCCAGAATGTGGAATGGGGGCATGGCTGAAGTATCCGAAAGTTCACTGTGGTAGAATGCCACCATTTGTGTACCAACCACAATGGAGAACGCAAACAGCACAAGCCAGATGAAAAAGTGTTATTTCATTTTTTTAACTTCGATCATCCCTTCTCCTGATGCTTTCCTGAGTCAGTGGGAAGGAAAATCAAGTTAGGAGTGCATAACTAAATAAATAAGTAAATAAGACTGCAAACTCTGCCTTTTCCTCTTCCGTTGATTCTGGTTCCTCTTCAAGTCTGAGCTAATCTTTGGGAAGGAACACTGAACTAAGAGAGGGAATGAGATTTTAACTTTGATTACTTTATACTTTGAGGTAAATTTTTATTTTTTTATTTTTTATTTTTTTTATTTTTTTTTTTTTAAAGATTTTATTTATTTGACAGAGAGAGATCACAAGTAGGCAGAGAGGCAGGCAGAGAGAGAGGAGGAAGCAGGCTTCCTGCTGAGCAGAGAGCCCGATGTGGGGCTCGATCCCAGGACCCTGGGATCATGACCTGAGCCGAAGGCAGAGGCTTTAACCCACTGAGCCACCCAGGCGCCCCGAGGTAAATTTTTAATACCCCCATATTTCCAGAGAGTTATAATCTACCAAAAATATCTCAAAGGAGTTGGGAGGGAAGTTAGGCAGCGTTGGAAGAAAATAACAAGTCGTCTTCTGCTTACGCCCTCCACGTTTGGCATATTCAATAACTTATAGGTATCTTTATTTGCCAATTAATTATAAATTCTTTTAAGGGCAGGGAGAATTTAATATACAACAGTGTTTAACACATGGTTTAGCATCTCATATATTATAAGTCATTTCATTTTAATATTCTGAAAAAGAGAATGAATACATTTTAGAACTTTTGTGGGTGAGTGTGTGTGTGTGTGTGTGTGTGTGTGTTTCTGTTCTTATGATTGTTTTTCCTATTCAAGACTTTAAGCCTATGGATCTCTATATTCATGAAAGAGTCACATGTAAATGAAAATCAACACCAGGCTGCCTGGTGGCTCAACCACAGTGACTCTTGGTTTAGGCTCAGCTTGTGATCTCAGGGTCATGGTTTGAGCCCCAGGTCCAGCTCTTCGCTCAGCACAGACGCTAGCTGAGATTCAGTCCCCCCTCCCTCTCCCTTCCTCTCTGCTTCTCCCCCTGCTCTCAGTCTCTCTTTCTCTCTCTCAAAAAATAAATAAATAAATAAAATATTTTTAAAAATTCAATACCTAATATGCTTTAGAGTCTGTTCAGATATGATTGATAGGAATTGAAATCCTATGTTTATTTTATATAATATACCAAACTACAATGCTTTGAGACCTCTGCTATTTGTTATCATGGCATTAAATGCTTTCTTAAAGATTCCCCAGGGAGTATTGAGTTCCCCAGGACATGAGCTCAACTGACCTTAAAAACAAATCCTTTTTGTTCTCCACTTTCCGTTCTGCTTCCTTCTTCACCCATGACCCTTTTGAGATCATCTTAGTCAATCGTTTTCAACTCTTATTCTCACCTCCAGATGACATAGAAAGATACTGTTTTCCCCAAAATATAATCTTTCTTTTTTTTTTAAAGATTTTTTTTTTTTTTAATTCATCTGACCAACAGAGATCACAAGTAGGCAGAGAGGCAGGCAGTGAGAGAGGAAGGGAAGCAGGCTCCCTGCTGAGCAGAGAGCCCCATGCGGGGCTCAATCCCAGGACCCTGAGACCATGACCTGAGCTGAAGACAGAGGCTTTAACCCACTGAGCCACCCAGGTGCCCCAAATATAATCTTTCTAAACTGAGACAAGGTGTAAATTACAAAGAATATTTATTTTAAATAAATAGACCAAAAAACCCCCTAGAATCCAAGGATGCTTGGGTGGCTCAGTTGTTAAGGATCTTCCTTCAGCTCAGGTCATGATCCCAGTGTTCTGGAATCAAGCCCCACATCTGGCTCCTTGTTCGGCAGGAAGCCTGCTTCTTCTTCTCCCACTCCCCCTGCTTGTGTTCCCTCTCTCATTGTGTCTCTCTCTGTCAAATAAATGAATAAAATATTTTTTTAAAAAGACGTTTGATTTAAAAAAACCACCAAGAATCTATTTAAAAAAAAAAAAAGGTGTGGAAACTCTACTAAAGGACCTAATTACAATTTTTTTATGTCAACCAATGCAGACTGTTGAGAAGAAAAATTTCAAAAATCATAGTTTTTATTAATATCTTTCTTTTGTTATTTTATTTTTTATTTGTGTAGATTTTACCACATAAATCTATGTCAGCCTGTCTTAGCTTTGTTAGCCTACTTTTTGTACCTACAAAACTCTTTAATTTTTTTGAATGTTTGAGGAATACAGATATCCCCCGTTTTTGAAAGTTTGTGTTATGCCGCTCACTTTAATGAAAGACCCACATTAGTACCTTTTTTTGGTAACTGAAAGAATTTTGGAGAGGATTTTTCACTTTAATGAAAAGGCAAATGGGGTTCAGCGTTTGTTTTGCAGAGAGCTGGGGCAGCGGCACTGTACTCCCTGAGCAGCAAGAGGGGCCCCACCATGCTCCTTCCCTGGAACCACACTCAGCATCTCAGCATCAAGCCACCATAGCTTTGAACTGTGTCTGTGAACATCTGTGCTGTATCTATATTTATTTTATGCACCCATTAGCAAATATGTGTCCTAAGGTATTAGGAAACCTAAGAGAGATTATTTTTGGCTCTGGAAGTACTCAAAACATTTTTCAATATAAATTAATGATAATTGCTTCTTCAATATATGCCATTTCAGCTTATGAAAAATTTCATAGAACACTCCACTTTCAAATAACAGGAAACTTGTACCAGCAACCAAATGATCGCTAGATGGCAGCATAATTCAATTCTTATAAAATACATTTCAATGGTTGATTTTCTTCACTTGTTTCAAAAACTCCAAAAACAAAACAGTAATTGAAGTCATGCATTAGTTTATCTAAAATATTGGTTTTGTCTAATTTCCAGTGTATTTATTATGCTCCAAGTAAGAAGGCAACAATCGCTTTGATGGGTACCAGAGGGGAGAAGGATGGGGAGGTGGGTTAAACAGGTGATGGGGATAAAGGAAGGCACTTGTGATGAGCATTGGGTGTTGTATGGAAGCACTGAATCAGTATGTTGTACACCTGAAACTAATATTACGCAGTATGTCAACTAACTGGAGTTTAAATTAAAACTTCTTTTAAAAGATTTTATTTATTTGAGAAAGAGAAAGAGAGAGAGAAGGGATGAGCAGGGAAAGAGGCAGGGTAAAGGCAGAGGGAGAAGCAGGCTCCTCACTGAGCTGAGCCGGGAGCCCAACACAGGGCTCCATCCCACAACCCTGGGTTCATGACCTGAGCTGAAGGTCAGATGCTTAACCGACTGAGTCACCCAGTACCCCTAAATTAAAAGTTTTTAAAAAGAAAGTAAAGTATATAATGTTTAGATCTACCGAAGATGTAAACTAGAGTACTCGAGTTTTGGACTCTGACGTGTCTGAATTTAAACCTGGCTCTCTTCTCTTTACTAGTCACAGAACTTAGAAACTTTGCTATGATCTTTTCTATCTCAGTTCCTAAATAATCACTTTGTATTTAGCATCTTTGAAGCAGCCTTTTTGTGTGTGTTGTAAGATAATATTTTTTCCATGGAAGATGATTTCTTTACTAAGTTGTCCTACAATAATTAAACCTTCATGTTATTAACCTTTAGAGCATAAACACTGGAATTTAAATAATTATAGTTTTCTTATTTTATAAATACATCATGCAGGTAAATATTATTCTTCCACTATCTTTATGCAAATACTGTCTTTAATTTATGTCTCTCTCAATTCCCAGGATTATAGCAACCATACAATAGATGCTTGATAAATGCCTGTTATCATGATTTGAAAGAAATCATTCATTGTGATGGTGATTGATTTACCTCAGAAATATTAGATCTTTCCTGCTAAAGGGGATATCGAAATAAACTGGATAAAGAATCGGAGACTCAAGTTTTTAATAGACTTTTATAAAGTCACACAATCTGTTGAGGCGATCCAAGATTAGAAACAAATTATCTTTCCAATATACCACATACTGACTCCTGTTTTGTTCATGATCATCTACCATGACCCCAGATAGAAACTTTAGACATGATTATTCCTTCCTTCTCCCTGATCCACCAAATTTAATCACAGATTCATGCCAAATCTACCTCCAAAAGCTTCCTGAATCCATCTCATTTTATTCATCCACATTTCTAATCTTTAATTAAAACCTTTATTATCTCGCTTGTATAATTATAATGGTATCTGAAAAGATCTATTCTTAGCCAGGGACCACTACTATTCTATGACTTCCCTCTTTGAGATATTCTAGCTGGCTCTGATTTAAATGTAAGTGTCAGTCAGCTGGACCTCTCAAGACCATGATATTTCCAGTTCTGATCATCTTTAAGAAGTGACCCACATTGGGGCGCCTGGGTGGCTCAGTGGGTTGAAGCCTCTGCCTTCGGCTCAGGTCATGATCCCAGCGTCCTGGGATCGCGCCCCGCATCGGGATCTCTGCTCCGCGGAGAGCCTGCTTCCTCCTCTCTCTCTGCCTGCCTACTTGTGATCTCTGTCTATCAAATGAATAAAATAAAATCTTTAAAAAAAAAAAAAGTGACCCACATGACTTTACAATGGCAGGGTATAAATTGCTATGTGTTAATCCCCACAGTTGGACATACTAGAGTCTAAGCATATACAGCTCTTTGTCTCGTTAGAGATGCTTTCTATAATTAAAAATTAAAATGAAAGAAAAAAGAAAAGAAGATTGCTTCTTTTCTGTCCCTTTGCTGTATAGCTGAAGCTTTAGAGGAAGTTACAGTGTTACCTCACTAACTCAATACCCCTTTCTGCATCTAGTCAGATTATACCTCTCAGACGACAAGACAAAAGTAGAGAGCTAAATTTCATCCTGGGAAAATTGTGTAGGCCAAAAGTAAAAGAAACAATCAGACAAACAAAAAAATAATTAGGCAAAAAAATAGAAGCCTCGTAGCAGTGTCTCCTGGGACGGTTGTGTTTTGACACACTTCTCCTCTGTAGCTCTGATTTCCATAGACTGCTACTGGGTGACCATCTCATGTGAAGTCAGCCTTTCTAAACAAAAGTTTAAAGTAACTGAGCTATACATAACACGTATAAAGCAAAACTTACATGAAAGTTAAACAGGCAAGCGAGACTTTATTCCAGATTATCACAATAGGAGAGGACTAAACTCAACTCTGACAAAAGAAAGGATAGAGTTTTTAAGAGATGAGGGGCTTGGGGTGGAAGCTCACAGGCCTTTATCTTCTGTGTTTGCTAATTGGCTTTATCCTAAGGAAAATGCACCTTTCTGATATTTTCATGACAGGAGATACTTTTACAATTTGGAGCAAGGAAGTTAGGCTCCTGTTGGCAATTTCTTTCTTGGTTATTATATTCCAAGGAGACGTTCACAGATCCTTAAAAAAGACATTCCTGAATTCTAATACTGGCAAGAGCCTCTATCTCAAAGGGGCCGGAGGTCAGGAGCCAAGAGTCAGGAAGAAGCCTGCTTAAAGTTTCGTCAGTCTGAAAGGAACATTAAGGGCTTCTTGTTCATGTGTGATTAGCAATACGCTGTCCAATCGCAAGTCTTGAACACAGATGAAACAAGCTATGTGAGCAAACACAACAAAACAAAGCAAAAATCTTGAACAAAGAACCATCGGAACAACCTCAATGACAATACGCAGAGTTTAGGGGAATCTCTGCCTCCCTGGGGATAATAAGAACAAATATACAGTATGTGCTATGATGAGTGCTGTGAAATGTGTAAACCTGGCGATTCACAGACCTGTACCCCTGGGGATAAAAATACATTATATGTTTATTAAAATTAAAAAAAAACAATTAAAAAAAAAAGAACAAATATGCAGCCAAACATAACACATGGGCCTGTGAAGAATTATTTCAAGGCAAGGGAAGGAAACACCACCTTGGATACTTGGAGGAAAGGTAGGCCCTGCAAATGATTTGCTGAAAGAAGCTAAAGAAATTTTACCAAAAAGAGAGTACATCATTATGGTGTAAGACACAGTCCCTATAAATAAGAATCAAAATTCATAAAAGGATAATAAAGATATTGAAAGATAAAATAATCTAAAATATAAATCGAAAGGTATAGAAAGATACTAATATTCCCTAACAAATTTCACAAGTAAGATAAATTTAAAACAATAGTTTAAAATAAAAAACTATAAAAATTATTAAATTCTGTTTAAAGCCCTCTATAAAAGTTATAAATATTGAAATATATGTATCATAATTGTATATATATACCATAAGAAAAAATAAGCATAAATCAGCATTCTCCAGGCCCACTCTCATACCTTTCCATGTTTTTGAATTCCTTCGAGTTTCTTTCATTTTCTTTTTTTAAATCTCATGAATGTTAGAGAATTTCTTCAATTGTCTCGTAATATTTGGCTGCTCTCTCATATTTAATTGCAAATAATGTGGATTAGTAGCTTTGTCAGCTAGTGGCCTTTTTTTATAGGGTCATTTGGATGAGACATTTAGTAATTTCTCCATTAGCAGATATGCTCTTGAAATGAATCTTCAGTTCTGCCCACCATGAGTTAGGGTGAAGGAAGAGTAAAATGAGGGAACAGAGAGTTCCAAGTTACCCCTAATCTTGGAGTCAGACTTAATGAGTAAGTACACACATTTTTGTTAAATCTTTGTGTTTTAACAAGATTCTCTCCCTGAGACCATAATCTCTCCTGTTTGTCTTTTCCAGAAAATAAGCATTCACTCTTCAGCTAGGATAGGTGGGTGCAAGGGGAGAATCTGTTTACTCCAAAGATTTTGTGAACTTGCTGAAAGTTCAAAATAGATGTGTTAAGGATATGGATTCTAGTGAAAAACTCAAGTATGTAAGAAATATCCCATTTTCATAATTTATGAACAGTAGCTTAAAGTTCTAAAAATCTATTTTATGATTAGGCTTAACTTTATTGTTAACACACACATATATAATTATATATTGCAACAGACTAATGTACCTCCCACCCAGGTTAAGATACATTCCTTCCTGCGTTCCTCCTGCGGCACCAAGGGAACCATTATTCTGAATTTGGTGTTTGTCCTTCCTCTATTTTCCCCTATATTCTTTCTATTGTTATTTATGTTGCTAATTTATCAAGTATTTGAAATTTATACAAGCAGTATATTGTGTGAATTCCAATTAATTTTTGGTCAATATGATGTTTGTGAGACTCAGAGATATTGATAAATAAGCCGTGGCTTATTCATTTTTATCATTGTAAACTATCCCATTGTATGACTATTCTGAATGCACCACAGTGTTCTAGTTCACTGTTGTTAATACATTTAGTTTGCATCTAGCTTTTCCCCACACATAGTATTATTACTCAAGCATCCTGACATGAGTGTGCAACAGTATTTTTTAAGGAATGATCCAGCTAAGGAAGTCTCCGGAGCAGAAACGCTGAGTTACAGAGTAAGAACACTTGGCTGTGTGTTGCAAACTGTTTAATTTATAGTCTGGTCAATGGTAGAGAGGTGTCTTCACTGCTTCCTATCTTTACTAACACTATAAAAATCTTTTAAAATAACATTATGTATTATTTGTTTCAGGGGTACAAGTCTGTGAATCATCAGTCTTACACAATTCACAGCTCTCACCATAGCACATGCCCTCCCCAGTGTCCGTCACCCAGCCACCCCATCCCTCCCACCCACCTTCTTTCCAGCAATCCTCAGTTTGTGAGATTCAGAGTCTCTTATGGTTCGTCTCCCTCTCTGGTTTCATCTTATTTCATTTTTCCCTCCCATCGCCTATGATCCTCTGTCTCGTTTCTCAAATTCCTCATATCAGAGAGATCATATGATAATTGTCTTTCTCTGATTGACTTACTTCTCTTAGCATAATAGCCTCTAGTTCCATCCACATTGTACTAACAGTATTTTTAAAACTTTTACTTCTTGGGGCACCTGGGTGGCTCAGTGGGTTAAAACCTCTGCCTTCGGCTCAGGTCATGGTCTCAGGGTCCTGGGATCGAGCCCCGCGTCAGGCTCTCTGCTCAGCGGGAAGCCTGCTTCCTCTTCTCTCTCTGCCTGCCTCTCTGCCTACTTGGGCTCTCTGTCTGTCAAATAAATAAATAAAATCTTTAAAAAAAAATAAAATAAAATAAAACTTTTACTTCTTTCCAATCTAGCGGGTATTGTCAAAGATAAACAAAGTGAGACCCTAGTTTGAGTGGTAAGGACAGATTTTAATCAGTAATGTACTATCACAATAGGGAAAAGACTCTTGTCAGGTTTGACCTGAATTCAACTTCAGTCTGTGCAGAGGTGAGTGGGCATTATAAAAGGAGGATGAAGGACCAGAGAGGTGGTTAAGTAGGGCCTCAGTAGAGTCAGGGAAGTGAAGCATTCCAGAAAGCTGGAAGGACAGTTTGGTCCATGTGGAATTCATCTGCTAACTACTGGTACCAGGTGAAGTTAGGCTCCTTCCCTCCCAGAGAGACTAGGATCCAGGGGCTCATCTTCATATGTTGGCTTGAACAAGTAGTAAATTTGGGGGGCAGACTTGAGTTTTCTCGGTCAGGCAGGCACTTTAAGGGGGGCTAGGTCATTCTAAGGATATGGTCTTGAGCTATTAGAAACCATGTTAGAATAATGGACCATGCTTATTTTGGAGTGAGAAGATGTAATCACAGATTTTTGTGTCTCCCCTGTGCGACCTCGGGCGGTTCATATGAACTCTCTGAGCCTCAGATTTGTTATCTATAGAACAGGAATATCAGATGCCTTTCACAACTCACAGAGTGGCTATAAAAATCAAATGAGATAGGTATTTGACAAAAAGTACATTATCAACCCAAAAATATTTCCAGCAGTAATAGATTATTGGTTTTTATAACTACAAATAGACAATTATGAAATAAGGAGCTGGAGAAGAATAAGAAAGAAAAAGTGCTAATTTTGACAAATAAAGCCTGTTTACACGGTGATACAACTGTGATTGACTTAATTTTGTAATTATTTTTCTACTCTCTCACTTTTAGTCCACAGTTTACGTATTTAAACTGCATATAATTTATATTTCTGTCAGATTCCCAGCTGGGTGAGGTTCTAAGCCCATGTAAATATAAATGACATTCTTTAGTATTTACAACTGGAAGCTTCAACCTAGTATCATTATCATATGGCAGATGTTTTCTTCCCAGCGATCTCTGGGCCTCAGATTTGCTGCATGTAAGTAAGATCTCACATTTGTGTCTCCCCACAACAGCTGAGACACCAGCTAACTTTTACTCTAAATATACTTGGTGGACTCTAAGGTCAATATTGTGTATGTATCCCTCTCTCACTAGGGAAAGCAGGTTATCACCATGCAGAATTTTTATATCACAAGAAAATTTTTGTTTTAAATGATTTTTATTTTGATCAATGATGCTAGGAATCAATATGCCTACCTCTCCTATCACATCACTTGGTAACAAAAGAAAGAGAAAATGTCATGCATTCCCTCATTCTATTCATAGTAAGTAAATTATTTACTAAGTACAACCTTCATGCCAAGCACTGAACCAAGAGCTTTACATATTTACTCATTTTAATTTTGAAATAGATATGACTACGAGGTCTGATAAAGGTCACAAAGATAGTAAGTGTTAGAGACAAATTTTAAATAATGATCTATATGAATCCCAAATCCATTTTCTTCCACACTCCTCTTTAGCATCCCTTTTATTTGGCAGCCCTAGGAAACTTTTTGGAAAAAGTAATTTCAGTGGCTGCCTGGCACTCTCTTCCTGAAGCCCTCCAAATTTCCCAGCTGAGACCACTTAATTCCCACCTGCAAACTCTGTCCCCTCCCAGCAGCTGGGAGCCTCTCTTTAAAAAGCTCTAGGCCAATGACTGATTGTTCAACATTCCATCTTGTTAATCCTGCTGGGTTTCTGTACCTTGGTAAACTTAATTATTGAATTGACAATGTCCCTTTCCCTCTGTCCCATTAATTGGTGCCTGAAGCCTAATACTGTTCTTTATTCTCACCAATACTTATGAGGCCTAAAATCCTTCTTCTTTTTTTTTTCTTTTTTAAGATTTTATTTATTTATTTCACAGAGAGAGAGATCACAAGTAGGCAGAGAAGCAGGCAGAGAGAGGGGGAAGCAGGCTCCCTGCCGAGCAGAGAGCCAGACGCGGGGCTCGATCCCAGGACCCTGAGATCACGACCCGAGCGAAGGCAGAGGCTTAAACCACTGAGCCACCCAGGTGCCCCAGGCCTAAAATCCTTCTAAAAAAAAAAAAAAAAGAAAAAAGAAAAAAAAAAGCTTTAATTGCCTTTTGATGCCTGTTAATTTTCTCCAGATTTATATGGTACTTAAAACTTGTCAGTCTGGATCCTTATAGCTGTGTTTTGTCACTTGTCTGGAAACTCATCCTTTATCCCATGCTAGACTTCCCAACACGACCTGTCTGCCCATCTGTTATCATTGCCTGCCCTATTCCCTGAATCCCAAACTTAACCATAGAAACTGGATTGTCACCATTGTCTTCTGCCAACTTAGCCTGCAAGACTATCACTTTTATCTTTGGCCCACTTTGTCGGAGACCACATTCCCATTCTGATCATTTACACCTTTATTCAGCTTGCTTCCATTTGTTTTCCTAGTGACAATTTCAACCTTAAGGCCAACATCCAGTTGACCAATAATTTAATACTGTGCGTTGAATGAGTTATTTCTCCACCTTCTATTTACTTATTGTGGTTCTTGGGTAAATACTCAGAAAGCTTGGATAGCGAATTCACATCAAGTTATAAGCAAAGATGAAACACACACACACACACACACACACACAGATAATCCTTTGCAGAGGTTTATATTTTCATTTTGTCTCTTGACATAATTTTAAACTTACAGAAAAGTTGCAAGAATAATATGAAGAACTCTCACACATCTTTTACCCAAATCCACCAATTCTTAATATTTTGACACATTTATTTTCTTTTTCTCTTTAGTTGTGTATGTACATATTTTTTGAGCCATTTTATAGAAGGCTGTGGTCATCTTGCCCTTTGGCCGCAGTATATTTCAATATGTATTTCCCAAGAACAAGGATAATTAATCTCTGGCATAATACATTACAGTTCTCAAATTCAGGAATTCTAACACTGATATATTTTTATCTAATTTGTAATCAGTATTCCAGTTTCAACAATCATTCCAATAATGTCCTTCACAGCCATTTTTTCCAATATAGAAACTGTGTCAGGTGCTCTCAAGATCATCCCCAGGCTTGATGATTCTAGAAATACTCACAGGATGCATAAAAGCTATTATATTGGGCGCCTGGGTGGCTCAGTGGGTTAAAACCTCTACCTTCAGCTCAGGTCATGATCCCAGGGTCCTGGGATCGAGTCCCACATCAGGCTCTCTGCTCAGCAGGGAGCCTGCTTCCCTTCCTCTCTCTCTGCCTGCCTCTCTGCCTACTTGTGATCTCTGTCTGTCAAATAAATAAATAAAATCTTTAAAAAAAAAGCTATTATATTCATGGTTATATTTTATTATACTGAAAGGCTACTGAGTAAAATTAGCAAAGGGAAAAGGCACATGGGACAAACTCCAGGAGAAACCAAATGCAAGCTTTCTGGTGTCTCCTCCCATTGGAGTCATGTAGCAACACACTTAATTCTCTCAGCAACAACATATGGTAATACACGAGAAGTGTTGCCAAGCAAGGATGCTCACCTAAGCTTTGGTGTTCAGGGTTTTACTGGTGGTCAGTCACATAGGCTTGCACCACCTGCTTGACTGACTTCAGAAATTCAGACTCCAGTCTCCTGCCCCATGCTCCGACACACCAGCAAAAACAGGTATACACCATAAATCACGTTATCAGGTTAAACTTATCTGGTCAAATTGATAGGAGTATGGCCCAAGACTCCAGGCATACAAAAACATTCTTAGCATGCAGACTATTCCAAAATCTCAGAGATTATTTCCCAAGAGCCAACCAACCATCCGTCCGGAAGACAGAACTTTCTTTGGAATGTGCAGTGTGTGAGCAATCAGGCCTGCAGAGTTAACCCTTTCCCACCGAAGAATCAATCCAATATCTTACATATTTAGTTGCTATGTATCTATTAGTCTTTTAAATCTAAAGCAGTTCTGACTTTCTTTTTTCTTTCATGATAATGAAGACTAAAGACTTATTGTGTTGATAGAGCTTTTCTCAAACTGAGTTTATCTGAGATTTCCTCATGATTAGATTCTAAGGATGCATTTTTGGCTGGAAAACCATAAAAGTAATCCGTGTGTGTGTGTGTATGTGTGCACGTGTGTGTGCATGCATTATATAGGTTACAGGAATGAATCTCCATTAACAGGGTTCAGGTTTCAGTGCAAGAGCAGTTTATCATGCCATATTCCTGAATCTCTTCAGGTGACAAAACTTGGCCTTTTGCTAAGTCAGTCATTATTTTAGATCAACTGTGTCCATTACCTGAATATGCAATTCCTACACCAAATTTCACTGAAAAGGCTTTTGTGTAGATAGTATCCATTACCTAGGGTGATCGTATAATTTATTATCCAAATTGGGGAACTTTGAAATATGTAGCAAGAGAAATATTAATTATCCTGGGACAAGTTAGGTATAAAATGTGAGGTATGATCACCCCATCCATATCAAGGCGATGGCTGAGCATGAATAGTAGTAGTTGAGATTAAATCACTTAGGTGAAAAGTAAGCTTCTTGGTGGCAAAAACAAGTCCCATTTATCTTTATTTCTTCATGTTGAAAAAATGTTTCATATTTTCATATATCATATATTTTGGTCCCAACACATTTTGATCAGTTGATTTTGCACTGGGCATATAGGAAGATTGTGAGGACAAAATGAGGTCTACTTTCCGAAAAACAAGGAAAATACTGTGACAAATAGAAAGGGGTGTTGTAAAGGACACATACAGAAAGTGAATCAGAACAGTGTTGGTGTGTACTTTATAATTTACATAAGGTAAATTCAATTTTCTACAACAAATATAATTATCTGTCATAATTACTACACATACATAGGATGAGTATAATACAATTGCCCACAACAAACACGTAAAACAAGCCTAGGAGAGATCACAACCTCAAGGGTAACATTTAATTCCACCCAAATAACTATTGACTTTTTGTAAAGAAAACCATACAGAACTTTTCACATTTTGCAGCAAATAAAAAAATAGCAAAACTCTCCTTTACAAACTGCTTACACTGGGCAGGCTCCCTTCTAAATACTTTACCATCTTCAATCGTCAAAGGTAGGCATTTTTATTCTTTTATCTCCAATTTATAAGTGAGGGAACTGAGGCATTAAAAAAATCAACTAACTTACTTCAAAATCATAAAACTACTTGGTGGTAGAGCTAGAATTCTGTTCTGTTGATTTGGCTACAGTGGTCATGTGTCATTAAACACTGGGCATCCTACCTTTCTATTTATAGCATTCCAAAAGTTAAATTTTATTTTACTGGTCCAAGGCACACAATAAATATAATTCCATTTTAAACAGTACCCTCGCCACCAACCTGGCTAACCCATTTATTCATTGTGTCTGTATGGCATATGATTGGAAACTATTTTTAAACCTTCTCCTTTTCTGACACAGAAAAGAATAATGAGTGAATCCCTCTTTTACATTTTCAAAAGCACATGTGTCAACATTATCCTCTGCCTGTTATTGTTTCTCATTTTAGTTTCCACTGTAATGTTAACCAAAGATGAATCAAAGTATTTGGAATTATAGTTTTCTAATTCTACATCTATAATGTTACCCCCAATGTTACCTTTGGTCAAATTCCTACACGGCCCTAATTTCCACTGTGAAATTCATAGTGCTTATCTTTTGTTTTGGAAAGAAACAGTAATTAATTTATCATCACTATCAAATTATATCAAAATTTGTATGGTCATCCCCAAAAGATAAGTCATACAACGCAACAGAGGAAGAAAATATAGTGTTTGTAAAAATCCTTGTGACTCTTGGCCCAGAAACTATTCTTGTTTATTTTTAATGCTTCAAATAGAGAATAGAAACTGATATGCCAAACAGTAATAAGCTAAATGACTTGTGATTGGATTACATCAAAATTCACCATTTAGGGCCAGTGAGTGTGCAATTCATGCTATGAAGCTATCTCCCAGTCAGGTCTTCAGAGCTGTTCTGTAAACTGGCCAGACCCTTCTGTGTCCAATTGTGTAATAAGACTAGAAGAATCCAAAAATTCTCAGACATTCACAATACCACAGCAGAGATCTGGAAAGATAGGTAAAGTATAAATATTGACAGTAAATAGAGAATAACAGTCCTTTGAATTTTTTCGACAACTAGTCGCCTTCAGGAAAACCTCACTCTGAAAAGGCAGCTCCATCTAATTCTGACAAGCTTAACGTATCAACTTTGCAAAGGTTATATTTATCAGGTGCATCCAGAGCACAAAAGGAGTTATTGTTCCTATAGTGGGAACCCATTCTGTTTGCGTGGTACTTATTGCTGTGCAGGTTTCAAATGATCTTAAATATCACTACTAAGAGGGTAAGTAAAACCGTTGTTTTGTTTTGACATTTGAATCTGAATCAAGTAGGCTTCTGAAAATCTTATTTCAATTTAAATTTAATCAAAACTTAGCCAGTGGGAAAGTTGAAAACAACATAAAGTAAAGGCAAAAAAAAATCATATATCAAAGGTGATTTTTAAAAAGATAATAGAAAGGTAATATGTTTTAGGCATTAGAAATATTTTCTGATGGGGCGCCTGGGTGGCTCAGTGGGTTAAGCCTCTGCCTTCGGTTCAGGTCATGATCTCAGGGTCCTGGGATCAAGCCCCACATAGGGCTCTCTGCTCTGCCGGGAACCTGCTTCTCCTTCTCTCTCTCTGCCTGCCTCTCTGCCTGTTTGTGATCTCTCTCTCTGTCAAATTAAAAAAAATTTTTTTTCTGAGTATACTATATTCTGATGACTATATTCAGATCATTTTTAAAAATCCTTATATTAATTTTGAGTAACTACAATAATTTGAATTTGTGGAGGTCTTAATTAGATGGTTCACATCCAGGATTTTCAAAGAAACAAAGGGTATTCTAAAATCATCCGGGCTGGTATTTTACCCTATGCACTTTGACCTTCCTCCACTAGGTGATAGTGCTCTTTTTCTCAAACTTGGCTGCACGCTTGAATCAACTGGAGAGCTTTAAAAAATACTTTTACTTGGATCCCATTCCCACTTGGCCTGAGGTTCAGCCTGGATATCAGGATTATTCTTAATCATCCAGGGGTGTTCTAATGTACTACCACAGCTGAGAACAGTTAGCCTGTGAGGACTTCTAAGAAGACAGAATAAGATTGACCAGTGATTTCCATATGCATGTTAGATTGTTTTCTTCCAGTTTGTGACCTCAACCAGCACCAGTATGGTGGTGACTCTCAAATATATACACCTCAGCCTCAAATACCTTCTAAACTCTAAACAATAGTTACAAACTTATACAATCAAACCTCTTCCAGCCTTCTCTTCCACATCTCAGTAACTGGAACCATCTTTCTACTAAGACACCCAAGCCAAAATGCAAGAAGCTCTTGGTACCTTTCTCTCTTCCTCCAACGCTTCACAAATTTGATCCCAAGTTATCTGAATTCTACTTCTCTAACATTTCTTAAATGTATTTACCTCTTGTTTTGGTTCTTTATAGCTGTGAAACCACACCAAAATCCCATGGCTCAAAGCAACAACCATTTATTTGCCCATGATTCTGCAACCTGGTCAGGACTCCTCAGGAAAGACCCATCTTTTTCCACGTGTTAGCACCTCGGGTCTTTCATATGGATGTAGTGAGCTGGGAACTCAGTGGAAGTGGAACGTCCAAACGGCTTCACTTCCATATCTGGCACCTCCACTGAGGTAACTGAAAAGGCTACACATCACTTTCTCCACATGGTCTTTCTCTAGGATAGCTGACCACTTTACATGGTGGCCTTGGATTCCAAAAACACAAAAGGAGCTACCAGCTCTCTCAATGCCTATAACTTAAACTGGGATAGGATCACTTGTACCACATACTGTTGATTACAAGTCACAAGGCTTCCTCAGAATAAAGGGAGGAGAAATTGATGCCATCTAATGATGGCAGGAGATGCATGCATATACGAAGAAAATTTTGCTGGGGGCCATTCTGGGGATAATCTACCACACTTCATTTCCACTGTTTGCTTGACTATTTATCTCTTCTTTTCTTTCTACAAAGCAATTTCCATCTTGCAAACAAGTTGTTGTATTAAAATGTTACCTTTAA
Source organism: Martes martes (assembly GCF_963455335.1). Lineage (NCBI taxonomy): Eukaryota > Metazoa > Chordata > Mammalia > Carnivora > Mustelidae > Martes > Martes martes. The sequence continues at coordinate 43,204,538 of NC_137895.1, read as the reverse complement.
AAAAGTCATGATTTGGACCTGCCTTAGTTCTCCACATTCATCTTTTGACCCTCTTCCTTTTTTATTTTCTCCAATATCATTTGGCCACGGTTTAATTTCTCACATATTTTCTTTTGAACTTTTGTCTATTTTACAGGATCTTCTCTCTGGTTGAGATACCATCACTACTTTACTTGGATATGCCATTTTTCTATTCAGGATTTAGCTTTTCTCCTTCAAAAATATTCCCTAACTACCATCAGTATGATATATGTGCCTCTCCAAAATATGTTATACCATTGCAGAGAAATCCTCCTACTTCAACAATAATGCTTATACCACTACACTGAAATCACCTGCTTTTTTTTTTCCACCCCAACTCTCAATTCTTGGGCTTTGCTTGAATCATTTAGAATTTTCAAATGCCAAGCTATCACTGTATTTCTAGACTGTGTCTTCTGCTTCAAAAATCTGTACTTGGCCCTTAAATTGAAGTATTCAATAACAGTGTCATCCATTTCAATTAAAGGAATCTATAAACCATTATAGTTATCCTTCAAGTCTCTTTCCTTTTCAGTTATTCATTTCATTGTATTTTTCCTCTCTATCCTGAGAAATGTATTCTTTATTCAGCCAAGTTCCCAGCAGGTACCATTCTTTTTCAAATTTAAATCCTAAGATTTAAAAATCATTTTCAGCTGCATACTATATGCTTTTTGCTTCAATTTTATTTTACTGATAGTCATCTATACTTTTCTTCATTTATCTAGAGTAGTCACCACATTCTTTGATTTGTCATATTAGGTTCCCCTTTCAAGTTGGTAAATCCATTTAATTAGGTAATAATTGCTTAACCTACTGTATGGGTTCACCTGATTTCTGAGGTCTCTTTTGAAGTTGTAATCTGTCAGCCAGTAGAAAAAACAGTGATCTTTGTTAGATGAGCCAATGTAATGGATAAAAAAATGGGAGATTCACTCCCTAAGACATAACCTAACACCTTTCTCAGTATAACAGAGAGGCCAGTTACAAATTAGAGTGGGCCTCTCCAACTACAGGACCAGATGTGATTCAAGCCAGGAATGCATTATAATGCCACAGCTACACAGCCCCTCCAGGTGCCAGGAGAATCACATGAGCTCCCAAAAGACAGTCAATAGCAGGTTGGGAAGTGTACCCTCCTCCACTTGCTCTTCAGATGTCAAAAATATTCACCAGCCAAGGTTGCTCTGATAGCTGCAAAAAATTACAGCTATTGCTTTTGATTCTCTCCCTTTCTCCTGGACAACAAATCTCCTCTTCTGTCTTCTTCAGAGAAATTACAAACTTCCAGTGTACATGCGACACTAACAGATTGATTTTGTTTGTGGAGTCCTTCCAGCAAAGTTGAGAATTATAGGGACCTGGCATATCCTTCAGGACTCTGTCTTCTCAGAATGCCCCTAGGCACAATGTAAGCGAGAGGGGGGCAATGAATGAACAACATTTGCACAATGGGGTAAACTGAGATATCCTAATAAATATATAAACTTCTATGGGGAAGACTATCTTTTCTTGATTTATCATTTTGAAAACATACTTAATGGTTATTTCTAGATCTTTTTAATTGGATTATGCCAGTACACTAATAAGTAATACAATTAAATCTCTCCTTCTGTAATATTGATAAAATTCATTTTAATGTCTGTTAGTAATCATCAGACAATTCTCTGCTGTACTTCTATGTTTTAGTTAAAGACAAAATGAATTGTATGCACAGTAATATATTAAAAAGATGCAATTCTCTGGGTCTTTTTGAAATGTAAATTCTTTGCAAATAAAAGCAGGAAAAAATATTCCAATGATAGTGTACAATAAAGCTCTCAACTTCTATAAAAGACCAAGGGAAAAATATATCTGTGCTTTTATTTTCTTTCAATACAAGATGGTAGTGAAGCAATTGAAAGAGTTAAGTAGAATTTAAATAATTTCCGTTAATGCCAATAATTAACTTTGAAAATAAATTTAGCAACTATCCGGCATGTATTTGCCACAAAAAAGGAGGCAATTCAGCCTAACATTTAAGAACACAACTTTGAAGCACTCTGCTTTCAACATTTGAATCCTGCTCAACCACTCATTCCCTGCATGACCTCAGGGACACCCTTAGACTCTCTGTGCTTCAGCTTCCCTTTCCTTCCCTTTAAAATACAGAAGATGAGTACCTATTTTTTAAGTTATTATGAGGATAAATGTTTTAATATGTGGAAAACACTTAGAATGGCACCTGGCACTGAGCAAAAACTGTGAAAGAGTCCATTTTTCCTCTGCTCTCACATCCTCCATAATGTCCAGGGTCTGTGATTGATTCTATTACTGATATTCCCCAAGTGTCTAGAAGAGTGAACACAGTAGTTAATCAATTGTGTTGGCTAAACGAATGAATGTGTTAGGTAATTCCTATTCTTAATATACATGAAAAGATGAGGGTGACATTTTTTTCTACATGAAATATATCATTATGGAAATCGATTATTTATAACTACACAGGGATTTGGTCTGATCAGAACAGAGCCACTTTCTAATACATTAATCTCTACTGCCAAATAATATATTATAAAAAGTTTTAAGTAAAATCCCCTTGTAGTAAAATGTTACTCCATTTCTATGGTGACAAAATTACTTGGTTAATGTTTCTATATGTATATCCATTTTGAAATCCTCCATTATAGATGGCAAATGTTTCTATTAAAATATTATTGAAAAGACCACATTAAGAAATAATAATAATGTATGTCTATAATCCATCTTACAGTAAATGTTACAACTAATTGCTATTTATTACATAAAAAGAATAATTTTCTACATGTTACATATTTCAACTGTTCATTAAAATATTATTTTAGGTTTGATTAGACATTTAAAATATATTTATTTTAAATATTTATAATTTTCTAAAACCGTGTATATATGTGTTTTATTATAAATCATAAAATGCAAAATGCTAAAGAAGAAAATAAAAATGAACTATAGTCTTCAACCAATTTAGAATATATAATCATATTTTTGCAGAATAGATCATTTTCTTCTTTTTTTTTAAAGATTTTTATTTATTTATTTGATAGAGATCACAAGTAGGCAGAGAGACAGGCAGAGAGAGAGGAGGAAGCAGGCTCCCTGCTGAGCAGAGGGGGTGGGGGTGGATCATAACCTGAGCAGAAGGCAGAGGCTTTAACCTACTGAGCCATCCAGGCACCCCTAGAATAGATCATTTTCTATCTTCAGCTTTAGAGATAGCAAAAAAGAAACCCTTAAAACAATTAGAAAATTATAAAATTACAAAGAATCACCAAAAAAGAAAAAAAAATTTATTTAGAATTCAACAACATAGAAATTTTTGTAGATTTTTTTTGCCTTTTAAAACATTAATCAATATTATTTTGATCTGTATGCGTGTAAGCCAAGGTTATTTAAAGACATTATTTGTGAAAATTATCACTGTTTTATGCATTTATTGATGTAGTAAAAAAGATTCTTCCTTTGGTTAATTAATATCAATGACTATTTCATCATTTAAAAAAAGAATGAACCATACAACTATAAACCTAATAGGTTGTATATTCTAAACAACAAAACAAAATTTTAAAAATGTAATACTTTTTCTGTAATTTGAGAATTCGTATAAACAATCTGTATAAAAAGTATTATTATAGTCAGTAAGAATATATTTACAATGTTTCAAATAAAAAACAAAAGATAAACAATCTGTATAAAAAGTATTATTATAGTCAGTAAGAATATATTTACAATGTTTCAAATAAAAAACAAAAGATTTGTCAACTACAAATTCCCTGAAAGACTATGAAAAAGAAGGAAGGAAGGGAGGGAGGGAGGAAGAGAAAGAAAAGGAAAGTCTCACAACAGCTGTTCATCAAGCAAAACCGAGCTTATTACTGCAATACGGGAGAATACCACCTTGACTTGATCTCAGAAGACTTCTAAGGTCTAGGTTGGGATGGTCTAAATAAAGCAGATCTTTCAGTGCAGGAATCTGCTTTTTATTGGGTTAAGTTTTTTATATTGATGAAGTTTTAGACTATAAGTGAGGTTTGATGGGGTGAGGTCCACAGCCAAGGACCAAGAAAGAATTCTTGAGAAGTCTTTGGTGCAAAACGATGGCTTATTAAAGCAAGGGGACAGGACCCATGAGCAGAAATAGCTGCAGCCCCGGGGGGTGTTGAGGGGTGGTTGGTAATGCATTATGGGGTTGGGAGAGGTAAGGAAAAAGAGAGGTTTTAAAAGAACTTTCATATGCTAAAGAACATCTATAAGATACCCAAGATGGGGTAGGCCTTGCCACTGTCCAGGTTGCTATTGACCCTCTAGCAAGGCATTAACATTAAGATAGTAGGGAGATTCCTGGAAGAATGTGACACCTGTCCCACCCAGGAGTGGTGGGTTGGGGAGGTAGCAGGGTGTGAGCTTACGCTTCGTCTTCAGCCAGCCCCTGTCCCACCACCAGTATAATTCTTGAGGATTGGTGGAAACATCTTGTAAGGGGTAAGTGACGCAGGTTTGCCCAGTTGTCCTGAAAGGAAAGCCACTGAATTAGATGAGCAAGCTAGGAGACTGAGATGGGGCATAATTGAGCAATTGGTTATCTGGATAAATAGATTTGGGGGAAGTTCCTGAAGCTAGGGATAAAGTTATTTGCTGGTTTGCAGTCTTATTTTAGTAAGCACGAATCTTCTGGAACATAAAGTAAAACGATTTTGTAGAAATATTTGTAGGAGCCAAAGGCAGGCTGCTCCAAAATGTGCCACTTTGGCATATCGATTATTTTAAGTAAAAATTACTTAAGAAACAGCCAGCACAAGGATGCTCAGTGCCTTCTCTGTTCCACTAAACGCAGGAAACAAATCTCCCATGTGAAAAATAACCCTCACTATACTAAGAAGTAAAATAAATAAATAAATAAATAAATAAATAAATAAAATTTAAAAATCCTTATTACCAGACGTAGAACTTTAAAGCCAAGAAAGCTGTAGAAACAAGACTTTTTACTTTTTTTTTTTCCTAATCTACTACCTCAGTCTACATTTTGCTTTAAATTCTCTACTAAAAGCTTCCAAACACCTGTTTTCTTATCCTGTCAATTCTTCACAAATTTATTGTCTCTTGGTCTAAAAAACTGCCTGCCTTGGTCTCGATTTCAATATTGGGCCTCCGTATGCATATAATAAAACTTCTAGTCGTGGTTATTAAACTATAGAGGACAGCAATGTCAGTTCTGAGAATGAGAATTCCAATCCTTGTACTTCATTGGCAAAAGAAGAAAAAGGGTCTTTACCATTTGACTATTATAATGATTTCAGTGGTAGTTGAATATGAGTTCTAAGGTATAATTTTTACTTTTATTTTGAATTCAGCTATTTAATTATGTGTATTGTTACGGGACTACCAAATAAGTGTCAGTGACTATTGCCAATAAATTAAACAAGAGGACTTTGTGGAAAGTCTGAAAATACTGAGGACCTATACTGGTTGAGAAGGGTGGGTGGAATGTGTGTATTTTGGAGCTAAAAGAGAGTTCATTGTAGTTAGCTAGTGGAGATGTAAGAGCAGTTTCCATTTAAATTTCACATATTGTTGACCACATATATATACTTTTAAAGATTTTATTTATTTGTCAGAGAAAGAGAGAGAGAGAACACAAGCAGGCAGAGGGAGAAGCAGGCTCCCCGCCCAGCAGGGAGCCCAACATGGGACTCTGGGACTCGATCCCAGGACCCTGGGATCATGACCTGAATGAAAGGCAGATGCTCAATGGACTGAGCCACCCAGGCATCCCTGTTGACCACATCTATTAACAGTTGAAAATACATTATATTTTAAGATATAAACTAGCAAAACATCAAAATTCATCATACTTAAATTTTCAATGCAATTAATTCTACTAGTAACCTAATATGATTTTCACAGATTGGGGTGTGATGAGCAAATCAAGGAAATTCAAATGGAAATGACACTAAGTAAAGTGTCAACGATACAACTGTCGTGAGCAGGCTCTGAAGGTACACACACAAAGTGTGTCTTTCCAGGAGCTTCACGCAGTCCTAGAGCAAGATTAACATAATTATAAAGCAGGTTCAGGATTCCAAACTCAATGACATTTCACCACGCAATTACCCTGGCCTCTTGCACAGCACACAAAACAGAACACAAGACAAGTCACACCACAAATAACACAGGGGGTAGGAAGTTAAGGAACCAAACACCAAGTCAGTCTGTGGGCACATAGTCGAGATAAGGCCTGGGTCTGGTCCGGATCAGCTCTCGGCACCTCCTGCTTGTGATGTTCAAGCAGGGAATGCTCTTAGTTCTCTTTGGAGACCAGTCAGTCAGACCCTTGTGTAGTAGCTGCCTTTTTGAAGTGTTCAGACAGAGAGGGGTCAGTGCCTGAGGAGTCTCACAGTTTGCTGCAATATTCCTCCCTTTTAAAAGGGATTGAATCAGTCTTGGGACCCTGCAGACCTCCTCTGCTTCTGCGTGTTGTCAGCGGGTGCTGGTCTCAGGGATATCTGGTCACTGCATTAACTTCCTACATCACAGGCTCCTGCTTGACATGACTGCCTCCATTTTGCTCTCTACTACAACTTTTATTGTCCCACATATACCTCACTTCCAACATTTTAGGAGCAGAGTATTCAAAAGCAGATTACCACTGACAGTTGAGCCATATTTGTAATCAAACTTCCAAGGACACATGGATCAGCTTCAAAGGCAAAACAAAAATCACCATTTTTTTCTTTTGATTACTATACCAAAATGTGTGATCGGAGTCATAAACTAAATTGAGAATTGTGCTTCTATTCCCGCTATCACATAGATTTTTTTTCTAATTTGCCAAGTTTGATTATTTAATTGCCATAAAATTTTACTCAATTTAATCAAATGTGAGACATTAAAATTAACATTTCTTTCCTTAAATAGACAGTCAGAAATCAACTAAAATGGGCCTTTGAAGTTATCTAGCCCAGAGTTTCCCAAAATGTGTTCATCAAAATTACTAGGGAAGTGTGGTGCTTTTTCCCAGACCTCTGCACTGGTGATTCTGATTCAGTAGATCTGGGATATGGCACGAAAATCAAATTTATTCCAAGCATTTCCGGTGATTTCATAATAAGCCACATTTGGAAAACACATATTTGGCCCAGTAGCACAGGGGAAAAGTATTAGATTCAGAATTAAAAGTCCTATATGTGTTGTGGGTTTCCAAGTTAATAAGACTTCGTCTATGTATTAAATGTCTCCCCTCCTTTCTTTTTTTTTTTTTTTTTTTTTCAGGAGTTCATGAGATCATGAGCACTTTGTAAATCTTAAAGCCCTAATTTTATTTCTGAAAAAGAACCCTTAAGTCACTTATACAACATCACAAACTATATTGACCATATTGAGATCATGTAAAATAATTATTTGCTTAAAAAAAATACTTGCTTTATGAGGAATTTTCAAAAAAACTATTTTAAATATCAATTTAGTTCATTCAGGGAGTTTTTTTTTAACTTAAATTTAGATGCAGGATTTTTCCATAATTTTATTTTCATAAAGTATCAAATTTATCTATTAGACAAATATTAGCTTTTGTTTTCTAATCACAAATTTTATTTCAGTCACTGGATTGAATATTGCATTTATTCTTGGAGCCATTAGGAAAGTAATATCATTCTCATTCTAGTAGCAAAGCTGTGATTTGCATGCAGTTTGTGAAAATAGAAAGCTGACAAAATGATGCTATTCAGTAATAAATTTGGTCATTACAGGTCCATGTATCATCCAAATGTTCAACATTATTTAAACATCCTCAAAAAAACAAAAACAAAAACAAAAACAACAACAAAAAAAATCCTCCTCTTCCCCTATAAAGTGGTATCCCAATAATTTAATGGTCAAAGGTTTATCTATGAAACAAGTTTTTCAGAAATAACTCCAATGTGCATACAACCAGAAGACTGGCTGTGACCGTTCCTAATAGTGGTTAGTTCATGCTTTCAGGTTTTACTCACAAAGACAGATTTTCACTTCTAAAGCAAGTCTGTGCTTCTGAGGAGGGCCCAGATACTCTAAAGGCTCTACGAAGTAGAGCCCAGGACACACGGGTTTATTATTAGGTGGCAATTAAAATGGAAATGTTGTTTTATCAGTCTGCTCTGCAAATTTCTGGCATCTCCATCTGAATCAATTTCCATAAATCTATTTGAACCAATAACTTTTTATAATCATAAAGAAGGAGGAAACTGCCATAAATTTCAAGACATGTTGTTAGGTTGTTCATGCTTTTGCATTTTGTTAACACTATTAAAATATATATGTGGCAATTTAGTGAGTGATATAAAATTTTATTGCAGATAAGTTTTAAATAGAGAGACTGGATACACACATTCAACTCCCTACTCTTCTAAATTCCCAGAGACATAATAATCAAAGAAGGCAAACATACTTGAAAGTGCCTGTAAAAATAAGCAAGGGTATAATGAACAAATCTAATATGTTTAGAAAGTCCTTCAAGGGTAGGGAAGATGAGACTTTCTCAGCTGCGGAGCAATTCTCAATTCAATGGGGAAATAAATCGGTGGAATTGTAGGAGAACTTCTAAACCCCAAGTCTGAAGCAGCAGTAAGAACTGGGGAGGAAGATGGGGCTTAGGAGAGTCAACTGGAGAAAACTGAATTCTGCAGGAGACCTCAGCAAGTACAGCAAAACCAACACTAGGAGACGACCCACGCTGTCTTAACTAGGCAGAGTATATAAAATATGAGAGGCATCCCATTGTGGAAATGTTCAGTCTCCTGGTCTGAAACTGTTGGCCCAGCTTATCCTGCCTCTGTCCCGTTGTGTTGTGTCAACTCCTATGATCTATCCTTTTATGATGCATGTAATGAAGAAAGATCAGAAAAGAGCCTGACAGACGAGAAAGGTAGAGCACAAGAAGCAATGATTTAAGTCAATATAGATTAAAAAAAGAGCTGAGAAAGAGAGGAAAACAAGCTAGTAGGAAAGTGAGAGAATGTCTCGCTTGGAGAAAAGAGGAAAGGGGTTTTAAGAAATGTTACTGCTATGGTTTGCACCTCCCCTTAATATATTTTGCGGTATGGGAACAAAAATTATGCTATCTTTTTAAAATTAAATTTTAGCGATTCAATTCTCAACCTCAAATTAGGTATTATTCACAAATTGAGCTATGTAAGCAATAACCTCTCTTGTGAGCGGTAATCCAAGATTTTATACTTAATTCCAGATAAAAACCATTGATTCAAAGCCACATGTAACGTGATTTGCTAACACTGGAAGGAAACAGGAATCCTTTAAATAAGAGGCATAGCTGTACTCAAAAGGTGCCAAAAATACAAAAAGATCCCTGGAGATTGCTGACTTCAGAGAGGAAAATAAGAGACAGATCTCCTTGGATATGGATGCTTTTGTGTGACAATGAAATGTATACAGCTCTAACGTGAATGTTTCAGATGTTTGTTTTGAGTATTCTGTCTGGCTATTTAATAAACACCCATGTCAGTTTTCAAGTTCAAACTCCAGCAACAGCATGCCATTCAGTAGGTAGCAAAATAAGACTTTGGGGCTCCAAAAAACATAAACTAAATTCAAAAGAATTGGGAATTAATGTACAATATCGGACATCACTTCAATTCTCAGGAGCCATGTGGTCTTAATTCTAGCTGATGACTAAATAAATTGAGCCTGGGGGCGGGGGCAGAATGTATGTGGATCAAGTGGCAAATATGGAGAAGGACTAACTTTAGAAATTCAGAACTAAGGCTTGAGAGCAAACTTAGATGCTAGAGGAAATGGAGATTTGACTTCATTCAATAGCCAAAGATCCAGTGAGTAGGAAAAAAGTGAAAAATACACAAAATATATGAAAAGGGTAAAATGGCACAAAAGTAGAAAATCCAAAAAGCAAAAATAAAATGGACTTAACAATAAATATATCAATGATGAAAATAAATCTAAAAGGGAACCAAATCCATGGAAAAGATACACAACTAAAAGATACCCCCAAAACATAATAAATGTGAGAAGTGAATTGATCTACAAATTGATCTACAAATTGATCTTAACTCACATTAACATGACTTTAGTGTTCTGTATTCTGCATTAAAACGTCTCAGTTAAAACCAGGAAAGTTTCTTTAGTAAGAGGAAGTTACAAATAACTTTAGATATGTTTCAGGAACTTTGTAAAAATTAATTTATCCAAAAGATAAACTCAACTACTATCTACATTTGCTAAAATCCACAGGTATTTTGAAAATTGCACTTGAAAAGTGAGATATCTCAATTATGTTTCTTTAATATTTACTAGATCAAGTGACATGCAGCATGTTGGAGCTACACAAATAAAAATATTTTAAATGTACAGGATATGTCTGCAAATATTTACTACCTTTCATGGAACTTTCACAATAATGGATTATATATTGATTATATATATTCCAGTCCTAAAGCAAGTCTCAACAAATTTCAAAAAATCAGGGGCACCTGGGTGTCTCAGTGGGTTAAAGCCTCTGCCTTAGGCTCAGGTCATGATCCCAGGGAAATGGGATTGAGCCCCGAATCGGGCTCTCTGCTCAGTGGGGAGCCTGCTTCCCTTCCTCTCTCTCCCTGCCTCTCTGCCTACTTGTGATCTCTGTCTGTCAAATAAATAAATAAAATCTTTAAAAAAAATTTTTTTTTTCAAAAAATCAGTTCTCTTAACCTATTGCAATTAAATTCAAGACCATTAAACACCACAATAACACCTGGAAAGAATGCAAAGAGCAGCTACTCGAGGACCCTGAAGTCAATAACAAGCAGATTTGGGAAGAAAGCCAGAATTTGAAGTGCCACCAAATCAGTGGTGAGTTGTGCTTTTTTTTTTTTTTTTTTCCTGATATCTTCACACCACTTAACCCTGAATACAGCCGTAGTCACAGGTAGTTTACTGGTGAATAAATAAATAGAACCCCAGATTTGTGGCTGGAAGAACAAAAAGAGGAACCACAGGGAAGTGGTAGATACCACTGATGTGGGGAAACAAAGGCAAAAGAAAAATTACATTTCCTTAGTACTTACAGTCCATTGACAAGTCCTTGAAACAGGCAGCATGACCTTCCTCTACGAACTCAGTTTCCTGGATATTAAGACTTTGCTAAGGCCATGCAAAAGCGATCTTAGCCCCACCGTCAGAATCCTCCTGTAAATCTACTTTGATATATAAAAATCCCTTTGGAAACTTCCTTTATCTCTAACCCCCAAGGTGCATGTTGGCAATCATCCCCCAAGAATATAACCCACCAATATACATCTGAGACCTAGTTTTATTAGACAGTAATAAATGACCTTTTCGTAACAATAGTTAGCCCCTTCAAGGTCCTAGAAAACTTGCTTCCAAAATTCATTAGCAACTAACACTATCCCTAACCCCCCTCACCCATCCCCTAGTTTGGAAGTATATAATCAGTCACCCCCCACCCCCACAGCTCTTTCTGCCCACGGGTCCTGTCCCTATGCTTTAATAAAACAACCTTTTTACACCAAAGACATCTCAAGAATTCTTTCTTGGCCATGAGCTCTGAACCACATCATCTTTTCCTAGATCACCACTAAGACTGACAGGAGGGAGGCCTTGGGAAAATTACCCCTTAAAGTAGTACATGGATTCCTGGGCTCACCTCTGCACTTCACATGCATCGATCCAATTGATTTTAAGTATCTTTAGAAAGGCTTTGAGAACTGAATTCATAAAGAGACAACTACCCAGATCCCAGATTAGTCTCTGGGTGGCTCACGCGAAGGACAGATCAAAATAGAGCTGTAAATGTTTTGAAGACAGAAAGATTTCAAATCAATAGTTTCAACTCCAGTGTTAGGCAAAATCAATCCAAAGCAAGCAGAAGGAAAAAATAAAAATAAGAGCAGAAATCAATGAAACTGAAAAGAGACAAACAATACAGACAATAATTGAAACCAAAAGCTGACTCTATGAAAAGATCAAGAAAATTGATAAACCCTAATAAAACTGACAAAGAAAAAGGGAAAGGATGTACAACTGAACACTTAGAAGAAGACTAGGAAAAAAACCATGAAGTTTAAGAGCCAGTGTAGAATAATTTGTTGACCCGTAAATAATAAACCTTGTTAGTGCAAACTATAAATTTACATAACCATTTTTGAAAAGTTTAGGATTATCTAGTAAAGCTGAAAATGTACACACCTTAGCAGTCAATAATTTTATTTCTAAGTAAATACCTTAGAGAAATTATTCTATATATGAACATAGAATGAAATAAAAAATATGCAAAAATCACTATATGAGAGAAAACAAGATAGAAACCATACAAATATGAATCATGACTGCACTAAAAAATGTAGAGTGCTATATTTGTGTAATGGAGTTATGCAGCATTGAAATACATGAACTCAGGCTATGCACAACAACATGGATTAATCTCACAAAAAAGGTTGAGAGAAAGGCAATTTCCCACAAATTCGAACACCATAATTCTATGTGTACAACATTCAAAATCAGGTAATAGCTCTCAAAGTTCACTGCATTAAAATGGCTCAGGATCTTCTTTAAAAATATAATGCACACTGTGTTTTTTAAAAAACATAATTGTTTTCAGATGCAAAACCCAATTTCCAAAATAATGGATATAGGCACATAGACAAAGGCATGTACGTGTGTGCATGCACACTACACACTCACACTCATACCCATACACATACATCGAATTCAACACAAAACTAAATCAGTAAATTCAGAGTATTTCAAAACTTAGGGGAAAAGGGGAAAGGCATGACATACATATTAATTACAGGTAAGTAATTTAGGTAATATATTAAAAATATGATTATACATATAGATATATAGATATAGATATATGTGCATATATGTATATATATGATTATAGACAGATAAATATATGTGTGTATGTGTATATATATATGATTACATATTGATATATAGATAGATGGATGATTATCTTGCCATGATTATATATATATAGGAAGATATAGATAGATATAGATATATGTGTGGGTATGTGTGTGTGTGTATATATATATGTAGATTATATATAGAGATATATAGATATAGATATATGCGTACGTATAGATATATGTGTGTAGGTGTGTATATATATGTATCTCCCCAGGATGTAACAACAAATCAATCAGTAGAGAAGCAATAATCAATACAATACACAAATTTTTCCTGGGTGCCTGGGTGGCTCAGTCGGTTTAGCGTCTGCCTTTGGCTCAGGTCATGACCCCAGCAGCTAGCCTCACATCTGATTCTCTGCTCAGCAGGGAGTCTGCTTCTTCTCTGCCCTTCCCTCCTGCTCATGTCTCAAACAAGTAAAATCTTAAAAAAAAAAAAAAATACATAAACTTTTTCAATTAAAAGGAGTCCGTGGTCAGAAAAAAATGCAACCCTTTCTAGACCCACTTTGGCCATCAGTTTTTTGTTTTGTTTTTCCCTAAGGTAGAAGGAATTGATTCCAGGTTGGCAGAAAGCTTTTCTGCGTGGAATGTTGGTAGGGGGAAGGCTGTGCCTGTGTGGCAGCAGGGCTGAACTCTCTGTGCTTACAGCTCAGTTTTGCTGGGAATCTAAAACTGCTCTAAAAAATAAAGTGGATTCAACAAACAACAGGAAATTAAGCAAAATAACTTTTCTGCAACCTCAAGTAATAAGTATGGGCTGTAAACAGAAAAAAAAATACAAACCTCCTATCTATAATCATATCCATACCATCAATTCAGTGGCACTAAACCATATTCTCAGCTATGTAGGAAATTAGGAATCATCTTATCCTTTATACATACACATTGTGAGAAAATTATTTGTGAGGGGTATCATTAATCTGGTTCCTCTTTTTAGTAATATTATTTAAATAGGTTAACATTTATTTGGGAATGCAGCTTAGATTTACTTGCAGGAAAGGCAGAGGATGACTGCTAGTTACAGGGCTTCAGCTGCCATTTGCCAATAATAAAGCAAAATGTCTGCATTAATAACTGGATGTAGCCTCCTGAGAACGCCGTCGAGCCACCATCTGTAGCTAATGGCCTAATCTCTTACCCTAAGAGTCTTCCTGTCTAGTGTATAAAACTTCTTCCTTGAGCGAAGTCCTAGTAAATAATTTTTTACTCTTCTCTTTACATATTCATGAATGTTTTACTGCCCCTTGGAATTAGTGTTCCCAGGAAACTATCCACCTGTTCAATGTTTCAATCCAGCAATATATATAGCTTCTAAACACTACAAAACTCATCACCAGATTGTGCAAAACAGTATATTACCTAAATGTGAGGTGGTAGAGAAGGCTTTCCTGTACTTAGAAGCTTTTTCTTTTTCTTTTTTTTTTAGAAAACAATTTGGCATTTATATTAGGAGGAAATATATGTAGACATTAGACTTGCTACAGTGTAAACTCCAGATGAATAAGGCACATATTCACAGTAGTGATTGTTATAGATGAACTTGAAAAACATTTCCCAAGCAGTTGCCATGGTATCTGACATTATGCAGAAGAGAAGTAAATTGTAATTAGCAAACCAGAACCTGTCTCCATTTTTTAATATTCTTTTCTAATAAAATTATATAATTGAACTTATTTTATCAGCTAGCTATGTTTAAGATTGCTTCCCAATAGAAAATATTAGATGATACACTTGTCATCATCTAATTTACTATTATATTATTTTGACCCAATCAATATGCATATCTGATATTTCAGTTCTTGAATCTAATATTCTTAGTTGACTAAGATAGTGAATTTGTTTAAATTTTCATTTAACACCAAGAATATTTGCTGATGGAATCATTTACTCAAAAGCACATTTAAAACTAAATTACCTAAATTATAAGAATAATTAAGCACAGTGGAGAATGTAGTCTAGATTGGGCTGAAATGAAAACCCACTTCTGTGCATATTCATAAATTTATGTTTTTCATATTAGAAAAAATGAAAACTAGTGATTTTTAATCAAGACATTATGTCAACTCAGGATGTGACTATTTTTGCTTGGGTATATACTTTAAATTAAGTTTAAAAGTCAGAAAATGTGTATATTAAATACAATAAAATTAAATGTTATTCTAGTTTAAGGACAAGCAAAGGAGAGGTCCTGGCTTGAGAGTTCCAACTACACAGAAAAAAGAATAAGGAAAACAATACATACAGAGAAAGAGAAAACAATTAACCAAGATATCCAACTAGGAATTTCCCTGGATGAAAATAAAATAGAGCAGTACGTAAACCATACATTAAGTATAACACCCCTTCATTTATGTTTGTTGTTGTTGACAAGATAGGTATAAGATATTAAGAACCCATACAGGTAAGGCATATTAACTATAATTGCTCCATTGTCTCAAAGAAATCAATGAAAAATGTTGGAAGGAAAATCAAAGGGCTGCCTGGGAGTCTCAGTTGTTTAAGCATGGGAACTCTTGGTTTTGGCTCTGGTCATGATCTCAGGGTTGTGGGATCTAGCCCCACATCAAGTCCCACCTCAGGTTCTGAGCTCAGGGACAAGTCTGCTTGATATTCTCTCTCCCTCTACCCCTCTTGCTTGTGCTCTCTCTTTCAAATACATAAATAAATTAAAAAAAAAAAAAAAGAAACAAAAGATGTTAGGATAGGTTAAAGCTCCAAAAAAAAGGGGGGGGGAGATCTCGTTTTGAAAGCTAGTAGCCAACAGCTAGACTATAATGGTATTATATGGGGGGACATGAGGGTACTGGACAGATAACCTGGCAAACCCATATGGACCACTGCACCATGTTCCTTGGCCAAGCCCTTAACAGTGGAACTGTACAAAGCACTTTACTTGATCATTCTACCCTTTGGTACAACCATATTAGCTAGGCATCAATATTTCCTTATAGAAAAGATAAATCTGAGTTTTAGGTTAAGTACTTTCCCAAAGCTGGGAAGCCAATTTACAGTGCAGCCTGTAAATTGAGACCAATGTAATTATTATCTCTATAGAGTTCCTGCAAAGAAGGTGGGCCACACAGATAATAGTTGAAGTTAAAATTGAAAACAAACACATAGCTTAGTTCAAATTCTTCATTTCAAAAGTGAAAAAAAAAACAGACATAAAAAATTTATTTCTTAGTGTCTGAGAAAAGCAGATAATGAGCACCTTGTCATAAGAATATCAGCTTTATAGTTTTTATTTGATAATATTTTTAGAGGCAAAATACCATTTTAAGAGAGATTCAGGTATGGGCAACCCTCCTGGGGGCCTCCACCTCTGGGAGTCTTGTACTCCCAGTAAATTTTACTTTATTATCACTCAATAAACTTTGCTTTGCTGCCCACCAAAAAAAAAAAAAAAAAAAAGAGAGAGAGAGAGAGAGAGAGATTGATTCAGGTATTAGGTAATTAAACTGGAGGAGAGTTCGCTACATGACAGCATCTCATCCAAAAAGCCTTGCAAAGTCATGATCTGTCTATTGTTTTCCTGAAGCCTAGCAGGTGCCAGGCACATAACAAATGATCAGGAAATGTGCTTAATGAAGAAACAAACAAAATGCATGATTATGATAGCTTATCATTAGAATTATGTGGTAAATGACATCAAACTATAACAATAAATTATCTTCTGGTACTAAAATATTTCCCTTATTATTGCAGATATTCTGAAATCATATGTTAATTGATTTTCTTTACAGAATAAATAATTTGATTCATACATTGCATCTGCAACCAAACTAAGGACACTATTTTCATTTTGTTTTTAAATCCCGACCAAGCATCCACTGGTGACAACTGTAGAAATTAGAGAAAGTGGCCTCCTAAACGGACAAGAGTATGTATACAAAGGAGCTAAGGAGAGGCATGAGAGCTCATAGCCAGTCTATTCAAAGGTCACCAATAATTCAAATCTCACATTGCAGTTTCTAAGATATCACAATAGGCCACCCACTTAAAATTGCTGCTATGACAGTATTAACACTTTCAATGCTTCTCTGCAAATACTCATAGGCAAAGTAACTTTTTTTTAAAGATATCAAGGAGATTGCTGACTCTGACAGCTATTTTGAATGAAATGTTGTGAAATCTGCAAGACCGCTACAAGACTGTAAAACTATCCATAACATGTTAAACAACAAAAAATTATCTCTTCCGTGTTGTCTTTTATTCAGAATAAGTAACAGAGACTTATGAAAGAATTACCATTTTCTACAAGACAGCATACAAATTTAAATAACTGAAACATGCACTTAACATTTCATCCAGATACCAAGGTGCCATCCTGATAGAAATAGTCACTGCATTATGCTAGGATTATTGTAATTACATGTTTTTAAATTCTGTTTATTACATTTTAACAAATATCATAACAAAACTAGAATGGAGCTGCGGGAATGTTCAGGACAGTGTTGAATCTGTAAACCGTGTCAAATAAAAAATGGTTGAAGGAGCAGTTGGAACATTCGTGGGAAATAAAATACTCGTGAGAACATGCCTTAAGTCTGAACTTGTTCTACGTGTAAGAGAAAACAGATTTATTTGTCTGAAACTCCAAAAAACAAAATTAACTCCAGCAGAACACAATCATCAAGATATGTAGTTTTGTTTCAACAATTCAAAAAAATCTTGTTTTAAATTAAGCGGTCTGATTTAGAATGGCTTCATGGGTCACTAGTATTTCACCTTCTAGTGAAACCAAAGGTGACGCCAAGATTGAAAAGGGATTCTTGCCTTGAGGGAGGGGGTTTGGACTATCTTAAGTCACTGCAAAATCTGAGGGCTTTACAAATCAGTGAGAAAGTTTATGAAACGTAAGTGAGGAAGTAGCTCTAATTGGTCACATCTCCTCATAAAGAAGACATGCCTTCATTTGAAAATATTTTGTAATTTTGGAATTTTTTTGTGTGTTTAAAGGATGTATTTGTAATTTTAGCCCACATTTTCAATCAGGAAGTTTAAGAAAACTGTTGTGGGAAAATACTACAGAAAATCCAGAAAGACTATTTAATAATGACAAATCTGCCTCTACCCTTTTCTTATAGATAGGCACCATGAAATTAGTAAGTAAAATAAAAGTATCTACCCTGTTATTCAGTCAAAATAAGTCAATTCAAATGATTTCAATCTTAATGACTCAATAAAATACTCTATTTGTGGATATTCTTTTTAGCAGGAATCTTGTTTATTTCAGAAATGAAAAGAAGACCTTTCTGGGGTGACCATAAGACAAGCACAGAGGCCTTGGAAATCTCCTAAATTTAAGTCCATAAAAAGTGAACTGCAGAAAGAAAGGAAATGCATTTTCTAAAGATGGATGAGAGCCAACAGCTTGTTATAATGAAGTAGATACTTTTGGGGGGATAATAAAGAATGCACATATTCTTTGGTGGATCATACAAATAAAGGTGATTGATTACAGTGTTATTAATTGATAAGTTACCTGGGCTTCACTTTTAATTAATTTGAATAAAAATAATACAAGAAAAATAATTTTGATGAAAAAACAAAAGTTATCTATGCATTGAGCTATATCTCTTGGGTTCAGGCATAAAGACCTCCAAAAGATCAAAGATCAAGGGCTAGCAGTAGATGAAAAAAAATTGGAGCCGAATGCTGAAAAGACACACTAAATCAATTTATGAAAACCCAGAATACCAATTTTAGAATTGAGAACTTGTTGGAGGAAACAATACATACTCAATTTCAACTGTGAAAATTTTTTCTTTTCTTTTTTTTTTTTTTTTAAGATTTTATTTATTTATTTGACAGACAGAAATCACAAGTAGGCAGAGAGGCAGGCAGAGAGAGAGGAGGAAGCAGGCTCCCTGCTGAGCAGAGAGCGCGATGCGGGGCTTGATCCCAGGACCCTGGGATCATGACCTGAGCCGAAGGCAGAGGCTTTAACCCGCTGAGCCACCCAGGTGCCCCTCTTAAAGGCTTTATTAGATTGGCTGTCAAAATTATTTAAACAGTCTACCTCAGAAATTGTTCTGATGTTTGATCTGAAAAACAAAAACAAAAACAAAAACCTACTTTTTCAAATCAGATATTCTATCAGCAATGATTATTATGTAAAACACGAAGTCATCCTATATATATGAGAATGAGTATTCAGATATAAATAAAAAGAAAATATTTATCTTTTACTATCTGGAGTGAAAAATGATACTAGAATTTGGCCAAAGCTTTGAGAATGTCTGTGCTAATCTATGGAGCCAGGCTAGGACTCATCAATGTTTCTTAAGGATATATTTGACAGGGGCGCCTGGGTGGCTCAGTGGGTTAAAGCCTCTGCTCAGGTCATGATCCCAGGGTCCTGGGATCGAGTCCCGCATTGGGCTCTCTGCTCAGCGGGGAGCCTGCTTCCCTTCCTCTCTCTCTGCCTGCCTCTCTACCTATTTGTGATCTCTGTCTGTCAAATAAATAAATAAAAAATCTTAAAAAAAAAAAAAGGATATATTTGACACATACTACTACTTCAGTCAGCATATGCAAGGAAGGGAGTGTATTTTAAGGAGTTTGGATTTTTTTTTTTTTTTTTTTGAACTCCATTGCAGGAAGGGCAGCTGGGATGTCACGAGTCACCTGAAATTGGACAGCCATCAGAAACTAGAATAAAAGTTCTTTTAATTGATTTCCAATATACAAATACATTGCATTTGCCAATAATTCCCATCCTGTCTCTAAAACATACTGATTAATTCTCTCATGGCATTTGAAGCACTTGTGTTTAATAACCTCCTGTGATCCAACAGTTCTGCCATTTAGGCTTATTGGTATGCTTAAAGTGGTTTGTGTTGTTTCCCTAACCTTTTTATGCTGGTTGTACTTAACTTTTGTAAGCACACAATGCAATTGTTATGTAAATTGATGAAGTAAAATAGCATATAGCTGGAAAGGCTTTTTCTATGAAGTGTAATTTGAATGCTTTGGAAATGCTTGACAAAGATGCATTACAAACTTACAGTTAAAAAGGAGTGTGAAACCACAAAAGATGGGAGAAAATTATTTTTTAAAAAGTAGAAAAATTCTTCACTCAGAATGTCTCACAAGGGTACTTAAGTTCTTGCTTCATTAAAAAAAAAAAAATTAGAACCAGAACTTACGAATGATACATTATGTATTGAGTTTATGCAAAAAATACCACAACAACTCCACGATTAGTGTACCTATACATACAGAAAGGCTTTGGCACTCCATGAAAAGATATGGGTATAAATGTGAATTTACATTAAAAAAGAATTAGACTCTTGGGCTGCCAGGGTGGCTCAGTCAGTTAAGGCTCTGACTTTGGCTCATGTCATGATGGTAGGGTCTTAGGATTGAGCCCAGAGCCCTGTGTCAGGTTCTCTGCTCAGCAGGAAGTCTGCTTCTCCCCTTGCCTCTGCACACTTCTTCTCTTCCTCTCTCTCAAATAAATAAATAAATCTTTAAAAAAGAATTTTTAGAGTATGTATATACTATCCTTTTTAATGATTCCTTGCTTTAACCAAAGTTTCAATTACTTGTCTTTATTTTGTAGAATAAAAGAACTCCCTTCTACCATCCAAATCTCTGTATCTCTCTGGGATCAATTGTTCACTTGCTCCTGCTTCTCTCTTGTGCATTGTTTCACTGTAACCTGTACTTAAAATGAGCTGAACTTGTTGTGTAAGTAAAAATGTAACAACAAACAAACCAAAAACATCTTTTTTCTTTGACTGAAAATATAGACTATTATCCTCTTTGATGAAGTCTCATGTAAGACCCATAGTTCTTTTTTGTTTTGTTTTGTTTTGTTTTGTTTTTTCATTCTTAGATCATAGAAAGTCCTTTAGGCACTTTTAGTACCAAGAAAAATCCCACTTCAGTAATGAATGCCCAGTCCCATGTCATAATTACATAAGTTTATACTCTCACCTAATTCAAAATTTCTTTCCTATCCAAAACAAAGCTGCATTCTCTCACTGTTTTCCTATCTTTATTGTTAGCTACTTATAGAAAAAAAAAGCTGAAAATCATTCATCCTTAATTCTCTAGAACTGAACATGCAGCAAATATCCATTAGATGTGTTTAAATAAAATGATTTCTCAGGAAAGAACAGATCTCTCTGAGATATAGAGATTTTTAGCCATAAGTGAGGATACAAAGTGTCACATTCTTTCCACATCACGATTCCCATTTGCTTCTCCCCTTTCCTCTCCTTGCAGCCATACGACCAACCACACTAACCACTGCCAGCAACCACCACCACTGATAGCAAAAAACCTTAACTATTTACAGATGCAGAATAGTTTGGTCAAATCATTTCTATCAAATCTGATTATTTTACAGGTAATAAACTGGCCAAAAGAATTTTCCTTTATATAATGCCAGAAGTCAAGAAAAAAGGCTAACTCATTTGACTGAGTTTCATAAAGTCATAGCTGTTCGGTGTGTGGTTGTTGGATCTTTAAATTGAGAAATTTAAGTCCATAAGTTTGCCTACAGTAATTCTCTTTTCCATGATCAACCTGTGGCTACTACCTCTGCCGTCTCCTTCAGAACAATAATGTGAATGTATGAGTATTAAAGCTTACATCATTAATGTGAGATTTGTTTGACTTAAGAGGTAGGTTCTGAGCAGACTTCTCATTAAGGAAGTCAGTTCAGGAGATCAAATCAAAGATGAGTGGATTTGCAGAACATTAATTCATTCATTTAATCAAAAATATGGAGTTAATAAATATTTATCAAGCTTTTCTTATATGTCAGATACTGTTCTAGGTAATTATGGTGAACAAACACAGGCTATATTTCTGCCCTCCTACAGTATTCACATGCATTAGCTTAGTTAGGAAGGGATAGGGACACAAGCTAATAAACAAGATAATTTTAGGATGATGCATACCATGAAGTATGAGCTCTAATGAGGATTGACTAGGGAAGTTCATTTTCAAGTGGGTATCAAGGGAGACCTCACTGAGTAGTTAAGAGCTGATGGATCTGGTTATTCAATCTACTCTATGGGCAAAGTTCCTGATTGGGTTAAGTGTTTGGCATAAATTTTTGAGAAAATAAAAATAGAGCAAATATTTGGGTGCAGAATTTCTTACTCTTGTGCTGACTGATTCTCTCAGGACAGCCATGAGATTTGCAGGGAGAGTGAGCTCATCTTAGGTCTTCAGTTTTTTAAAAAAATGTCTGCACTTTGGAGTATTGAATGCTCCCAAAAATGTGTTCTTCCAGCTCTTACAGCTGAATGGCTTGTCTCGGCCTATCTAGAGATATTTCTTGTGAAAGAATAAGAGCGTTCCCTTTCACAGCCATAGCTGGTGAAATATTTATAGATTTTTACTTTCGACTCTGATATTTTATGTCACCACAGGGGTCAGGCAAGTCCTTACATAATTTCTTTTCATTAAGTATCGTTAACTCCTCTGTTATTAATATTGTGCATTAGTTTCCTCGATTTAAAATGCAATAGAGAATTTTCTACTCACTAAGGCTGAGTGAGTACTTTATTGCTGCAGATGACTAAACTCCTTCATTCAGTCACAAGCATTTATCAAAGACTCACTATGTATCAGACAGAAGATAGGAGCTGAACATAGATGGGTAAACAAGTCTGGCAGTTTTCTTGATTTCATAGAGCTTGTACTTTTGTTTATATTGTGGATTTTGTTTTTATTTCAGAAAAATAGCCTTTTCTTTTCTTCATTCCCAGGCCTATAAACATGTTTCTGTGGTTCATAACTGAGAAATGACATGTCATTCTGGGTATAAATATGGTTTTAAAGGTGTAACTCTGCAAATCACTTACTCAAATTTCTCATTAGAGGTCTCCACAACAGGATCCTGCTGTGCAAGCTCTTTTAAGAGACTAAGCATTTGTGTGTGTGTGTTTGTTTTTTTGTCAGAATGGTGAAAATAGATAGCAATGATGATCCAAATATATTCAATCACAGCAGTCACAAAACATGACAGATTCATTTCTCATTTCAAAAAAAAAAAAAAAAAAAACCCTGTATCTATACGCATTACTGGGAAAACACAACGGAAATCCTCACAGTGTATTTAAATTCACCACAATTAACATGAAGCAGCAACAGTTTTTTCCTTCCAAGCTTCACTATGGATTAGACTCTGGGTCTCTGAAAGAGTTAAAAAAGACAGGGTGCCTGGGTGGCTCAGTGGGTTAAGCCTCTGACTTGGCTCTGGTCATGATCTCAGCGTCCTGGGATCCAGTCCCACACTGGGCTCTCTGCTTAGCAGGGAGCCAGCTTCCCCTGTTCTCTGCCTACTTGTGATCTCTCTCTGTCAAATAAATAAAATCTTAAAAAAAAAAAAAAGGAATAAGAAAGGACAGAGCTTGGGCTCCGAAGATAAGCTTCATTGCTTCACCAGTTTTTCTGTCTAGCCCTACTCTATCCACTAGAGAACAGGCATAAACTCATGGTCAGTGAAGACGGTCACCTGCAGGTTTGTACTTCATCAGTGAGAGGAAGGAACAATGGCTGCTACTGGGAAGAATCTGATACTACCAGAGGGACAGGGAGCTCTCAGCACCTTATCTAGAGGTTAGGGCCTCTTGCATTTTTCTTCTTGGTTTATTTTGACGAAGGAGTGTACTCCTCCTCATTGGTATATTGTGTCATACGGATTCTGTAAGCTTAGAAGGAAGCTTGCTAACCAGCTCGTTTAGTATCTCACTATTAGAAAGATTATACTTGACAGACATATTAGCTAAAAGCAGGGAACAAGAAGACAATTTTGTAAAAGAGGCTATTGAAATAAAAATATATTTAATTTGTCATGAATGGAAGATTAATGGAAGTGTTTTTTCTGTTCCAAAATCCTAGCTATAAATAAAACTCCTCAATGCATCTCCTTTGTCTTTTCTAGCCAACCACAAAAGAACAAATTACATAACAGGTTCTTTTTTTTAAATTTCTGTCTACGTGATTTACCAATATGGTAATAAATTGGAAATCTTTCTACTCGTTTTCCCTAACCAAGTCTTTAGCTAAAGAATGTCAAGAAATGAAATTCTAAACTAAGAACCTAAATATTTATTCAGTCATAATTTCCTCTATGCTCATAAAAGGTAATTAAATATTATGACAGTCAAATGTCCTAATTATTTGTGATTTCTTAATTAAATGCAAATGTATTCAGATTTTCTAGCAGAACGAAGTATATGATTCTGTATTGTTAGGTGTTATTCACTCATTCACCTTTTGAATATTGTTCTATGTTAATCAGATCAAATACTGAAAATTTTCTTTCTTTATCAAAGAACAAACAACTATGTACTAACTAAACACAAAATACTCAGCATTCCAGTAAATTATTATGTGAAAGTGGTGTGCAGATGTGGTTTCTGATACCAGGAGTTTAAAACAAAACTGAAAATCCAGGATTACTAGACCACTTCCACTGAAGGTGGGGAGACCACGTTCTACTTTGCACTGACAAAGTAGAGTCATCAGAGTTTAAGGGCTCATTGTCTTCAGTTTTATCAGGATCTTTCCTCATGTCGCCAACTCAACTCACCGCCATTCTTTCTCAGTCAATACCCTCACTTTAACAGTAGATACCTTGTGCTGCTGAGAGTCCAACTTAATTTAGCCAATAACAGGATGAGGTCCTGTGTTTGATTTTTAGCATTGTCAGTCCTGCAGCTGCAAGAGATAAGGCTCTCTCCTTCAGGACACACATGGAAGATCTTAGGTCATTTATGCAGTCTCTGAGCTGGGAATTTGAATCCCTGAGCTCATCCTTTTCTCTTACCACTTTATTCAATGATATTAGGAGCAACCAACCATCATTATATTTCTTAGTCTTCCAAAAATATCCAAAAGTATTATGTGCAGAGTCACATAACTCCTTGCTTCTTATAAATGGTTGATCAGTGCAGACAGTTTTGTATATCTCTATAAACAGTTCATGCTATGGACTGTCAGTTCATAGAATCATTTGCATGTTTAAATCTAATCAGATTAGAGAATCAATTCCAGAA
The DNA here is from genome assembly GCF_963455335.1 of Martes martes. NCBI lineage: Eukaryota > Metazoa > Chordata > Mammalia > Carnivora > Mustelidae > Martes > Martes martes. The sequence goes on along the minus strand of NC_137895.1, from coordinate 43,179,553 downwards.
ACCCCAGAACCAGTTTGGAAAATTCATCCATAAAACTCCACTCTTCTGGAACTGCTATCAATAGCAAATTCTGGGTTCTCCAGAGAAGCAGAACCCGTAGGATATATATGGATATGTATATAAAAGAGATTTACTGTAGGGATTGTCTCATGTTATTGTGGAGGCCAAGAAGTCCTATGGGTTGCTGTCTCCAAACTGGAGAATCAGGAAAGCTGGTGGCGTAATTCAGTGTGAGTCCAAATGCCTGGGGTCCAGGAGTGCTGATGTCTAAGGCAGGAGAAGATGAATGTTTGAGCTTAAGCAAAAGAGAGCAAATTTGCTCCCCATCTTTTTGCTCTATTCAGGTCCCCAAGGGTTTGAATGACGCCCAGGGCATTAATGAGGGTGGTCTTCCTTACTCAATCTACCATTCAAATGCTAATCTTTTCCAAAGACCCTGTCACAGACACACCCAGAAATAACATTTTAGCAATTTTTTGGCTATCTCTTAGTTCAGTCAAGCTGACACATAAAATGAAGGATCACAATGGGCAAAATGGGTCTTCTTATTTTGCAATGTATTTCTATAATCTCTTATAGTGCTTGGCACATCATAAGTACTTCATAAATAACATGCTAAATGAATAAATAAAAATTTAAAAATGGTGGCACAGCCTTTCTTTCCCTGATTTTTTCTTTAGTCAAAGCATCATTACTTTTCATAATGTATTCTGTGTATTCCTTCTTTCAGTATCTAGAGCATGATGGAACTTTCTTACATTTTTAAGTACAAAATTTCTAAAGAATATAATTAAATATTTCAAATTATTCAATAAAAGTGTGGAATAAATTATGTGATATTTAAGTTATGACTTTTTTCAATCTTATGAGTATTAATGGCATGTATATTCATCTTCAGGGTCATAGTGTAAGAATTTATGAATCACTAAAGATATCCACCTATATGTAGAGAGATACAGAAAAGGAGAAAATAATATTACTAAAAATATTAGTATTGTTCATTTCAGGTCATTTTCAAAAATGGAGAATTTAAGCACGGTAAATAAGTATTTCTGGCATAACAGTTCAAGGTGATCCTGATATTGTTACAGAATAAAATTTAGATCATATTTCTATCTTGCTCACTGTATACATTTTTCTTATTCTTGATTGCAAAAGCAGATGGAGATGTTAAGATTTTATTTTATGGGAAATCAGACATTACAAACATAGCTCTCAAATGTGTTTTACTTGTTTAGAAATGTACTCACTTGAGATGTGACCAGAAGGCAAAATTCTTTTGCTGATATTTCAATCTACTTATTACTCTGCACATGTAAAGTGATGTAACTGCACTGCCAGATGTGATCAATTATCACAAAAACACTTTCTTAATCTAAGATCTGGAAAAATCTATAGCTAGACGGTTCTTATATTTGCTATCTCAACCCCAATTTACATGAAAATGGTTACCAAACAAAACATAATGCAACTGAGAAATTGGGCTCCAAAATCTGAAGGTAAAAAGACCTTGAATATGGAAATAAGGTAACATTATCTCCATGTATCTATAATTCAGTATTGGTTGGAATTTAAATTAGAAATGGAATCTAAAAATTTTAGAAGCAGCAGATCAGAGTTTTTGAGAAAATAATATATTTATTGATGGGAGTGCTTTGAACAGACATTGGGTTAGAGATTACAGCCCATTAAAAAAATAAGGAACATACATATTACCATAAAATGTAAGTCAATATTTATTCTGAATTCAGTCATCTCTGAGTCTTCATAAGACTATTTATTTAGAAAGTGAAAATAAATCTGATAATAGTAACAGTTACTAATGTAGCAGGTTGTGCTTTTTGAGTTTTATCTATTCTTCCCAATATCGTCTGATAGTTCTCACCCCTATCTCACCCTCTTTTGTTGTCTTCTGTACTACAAGACTAGAGAACCGTGTTTCCTACCCAGACTCTTTGCCAGGTCAGTTACCAATGGGAGCTCGTGTTTGCGGTTAGAAGAGGGAAGGATGGGTGAGAGGGAATGATGATACTTCTGGCTCTGACGTTGGTTGGGAAGCCCGTGCTCCGGTAGTAGATGCTGGTGGTTTCAACCACTGCAGCTACAGGAGTGTAGCTCTTCGCTTCCTAGGGGCTCTCTGATTACTTATCAGTGGCAGCAGAGGCGTTTCTAACAGTAGACTACAGCAGCAATCATGCTCCAGAAGCGTCATGTAAAAATGGGGTCTTTATTCTCCACAACCCTAAGGGCATCTTCCTGCAGTTGCTCTCTCTGGGTCACGCCCCTATTGTTCTCCGCTCTTCCAACAGATTTGCAATCAATTCCTTGTGTTGATTCTCCCTTCAATTTTAATACCTAGATGAGTTTTTATTTTCTTAATTTGATACAGAGTAATATACACATATTGAGTCATCTAATCTCCATACACAGATTTCTAGGATGGTTATTATTACTAGCCTTATTTTACAGACAAGGGAATAGAATCATAAAAAGACTGAGTGACTTAGCACCTAGGCTTTTAACAGCTATGCTATGCTGCTTAAACCAGAGCCTTTTTCTATTACTAGGAGGTTTGTCTTAATAGGACTGTTGGCTTGTAACCTTGAGACTATGCCTGTATATAAGAATCTACATTTGTTAAGCATTGGTTTAGAGAAAATTAAGTATGCATCCTAGAAATGCAGATTATGTTTGTACTAGGTAGTTAAATATACTATAATATCTTAAATAATCATCTAAGAAACCTAGTATATATAATGCATCTAAAATCACAATGAGATATCACTTTAAGCCCACAGGGATGGCTATAATAAGAAAGACAAGCAATAACAAGTATTGATGAGGACATGGAGAAATTGGACCCCTCATACACTGCTGGTAGGAATGTAATATAGAGAAACTACTTTGGAAATAGTTTGCTGATTTCTTTAAAAAGTTATTAAGCATAAATTTACCATATAACCCAGTAATTCCAGTCCTAGGAATCTACCCAAGATGAATGAAAATGTATGTTCATACATAGACTTGACTATTCATAGTAGCATAATTTGTGACAGACAAAACACTAGAAACAATCCAAATGTCCCTTAACTGATGAATTCGATTTCTTAAAAAGGGAGATGTAGGTTAACTAAATAATGAAATATTATTTGGCAATGAACAAGGATTGAATACTTGAATATGGATACATGCTGCCAGGTGGGGGAAACTCTACTGATTGTGCTAAGTAAGAGAAACTAGATGCAAAAGAATACACATTGTATTACAGTGAGTCATTTAGATTGAATGTCCAGGAAAAGCAAATACATAGAGACAGAAAGTAAATTAGCCAATGCCTGGGCTAGGTGTGGAAACTCTGAGTGACTTTGCAAATGAGCACAAGGGATCACTTGGGAGTAATGGAAATGCTTTAAAATTAGTTTGTGGTATTGGTTGTATAAATAATATTTTGTGGTAATTGTTTGCCCTTTAAATCTACCAAGGTCATGGAAATACACACTTAAAATGAATGAATTTACGGTATGTAAATTATACCACAATAAGATTAACAAAAATACTATTTAAAACCATTTATTTATGCAAATACAAATTAAATAATTCATATTAATTAATTTTGAAGTGCAATGTAAAATCTTTTCATTCAATAAAGGTACTGTTAAAAAATAAATTTAAAATCTTTTAAACACGATATTATCTTTTTACATCCTGATAGAAAAGTATGGATATTATATCCATTCAAAAACAATAAAGTCCAGAAGGCAATTTTTAGTCAAATGTCTTTCAATAACACAGTAGGTCAACATTTAGGTTTATTTCCTTAGGAATGTATTTGATGATTGTACAATTGCCAGTGATTGATCTAAACAAAATACCAACCCAACATAAAAATAAAACCCAAAGTATTGACCAATGATTTGGTAAATACCGTTATTTTACTAATGTATAACATATATCTCCTATCACAATAACCAGGACACATAAGTTTTCAAAACCTGTAAAAGCTAACAATGAATAGGCTTTAGAGAGTATAAGCAATTATATAATAGAAAAACCTTATCATTCATGTTGTGACTGTAGCTACCTCTTAAGACTTAAAAGAAACTTAAATGTTGAAGAAAAGTCAAGATATAACTGCCCTTAAATGTATCAGAAATTGCTTAGCTATTTTGCCACTAAAATGGTAATTAATTCTGGAAAACACCAAGAGATATCATGAAATAGAAAACAGGATATAAATGCACATTAAGTCAGATGTTTTTGTTTTTCTTTTTTAAAAAAGATTTATTTATTTATTTTAGAAAGAGAGAGTGAGTGGTTGGGGTTGGAAGGTCAGGGGACTGAGGGAGAGAGAGAATCACAAAGCAGACTGCCTGCTGATCTTGGAGCCAGATGCAGGGCTTGATTCCAGGACCCTGAGATCATAACTTGAGCTGAAATCAAGAGTCCATCACATAACTGTAAGTCAAATGTTTAATATAACAATTAACCATGTGAATAAAACCAGATAAGAATATTGTTAAGAAATTTTTTAAACTCAATGGTAAGAGTAAATAAATGAAAAGTTTTGATCTGTTTGAGCAAGTACTACTTTAATGTAAAGAACTATGCTTTAGTTAGTATTTAGTTACTTCCTTAACACACCCCTTGTATCAGAGAAAAAATAGACATCTGTGAGAAACTATTTAAAATTTAAGTATATGGTACACAGATATTACTTGTTGAAAGGCTGTGATAAGTATTGAAAAGTATATTAATGGAATTATATATATATATATATATATACATATAGTAGTTAAGAAACATATTAATGGAATTTTTTTCAACCTCATTAGCTATTTATTCATACATCCATCCACACAGGGGTTAAAAACCTCCTATATTCCTGCTAGTTATTTAAAATCTTCTAAGTATCAATGACCTCAGACATATTTTTCAAGGTGCTATTTCCTCTAGTATATATTGAGAATGTGTGGGAGGAGAAATTTTAGGTCACTTGAGACCTCCCCTCAGTGAACCCTCCAAAGAATGTGACTTTCTGTTGCCATGCTCGTTGTGAACCATTGCTTCCTTATTCCCTGCACAGTCTGAAACTCCTGGCCATGATCTCCTTGACAGAATGTTGTTCTCTTTTCAAGAGTACCAGAGAATTTGAGTAGGACCAGGTGTGTTGCTCTGTCCTCGTGTGTCTCTTTCTTATTTATAACACCGCAGTTGAAGATAATGGAATGAAACAGTTATGGCCTCTCCTCCCTTGTGTTCTCAAATTTATTTGACATGTTATTACCAGATTATTTTGATCCAAATCAAAGTAATTTGCTCAAATAACATCAAAATTATGAGTAGAAATAGAAAATCTCTTTGATAGTTTTTGTAATTATTTGTCTCTCATAGCCCCCTATTGCTTTCCTTTTAAAATTTAAGGAGTATCTTATTAAATAGTTTTTTAATTTATGCATTAAAATTATCACTTTATTTTAATATGGAAACTATTTAATAGATTCTTGTTTTGTTTAATGATTTTTTGTCATTACATTTTCTTCCAAATCTTGTATTTTTTCCCGGTAGTGTTATAGTTACTTTTGTGGGGATTTTTTGTATATTTTTGATGTGAATATCCAGTTACTTTTTTTGAAAGGAACACTATTTCTCTACTGATCTGAAAATCTACCCTATTACTGAAATCCTGTAAATGTGCAGATATATCTATTCCCTTAATTATCCACTGTGTTAACTATCAGTCTGTTATATGAAGACAGAGGTGTTTGTGGTAACTGAGACTTGACCTTTGTGGTTTAATGCCCCTTGCACAACTTTCTCCTTTGCTCCTTCCAACTAGAAAATGCATTTTTCTTGTCACTGAGGCAGGAACTTATTCCTTGTCATGTTTAGTCAGGATTTTTAAACCATGTCAAATCCTTTTAGTAGCTTTAACAATCCCCAAAGACACCCATAGGGCAGGTGTTTGATTATTCATCCTTTCATTCCCAGAGTTTAGCCAAGATCATAAAGAATTAAAATTATTTTGCTCTTAAATGGCCTAAAATAATATGGAAAAACTATTGAAACCTATTTACATCTTTAGCTTTATGTCTAAAAGCTTTAAGTTTAAACAGCTAAAAATGATATGAAACATAAGTATTTATATTTTAAAGGAAATTATTATAACACATGTTTAAATAATTCTGACAATCTAATTGTGTAACAGTGATACACAAAATCACTTATTTAAAACTATATAAATATATCCTTCTCCAATGTCCATAAAGTTTACATTAATCTTTTTCTATACCGGTTTTCCCTCAGAATTATATTCTGCAAAAAATATTTTAATTAAAAATATCTTATAGAAATCTTATAACCATAAAGTTCTTTTTTAAAAAAGATTTTATTTATTTATCTGAGAGAGAGATCACAAGTAGGCAGAGAGGCAGGCAGTGAGAGAGGAGGAAGCAGGCCCCCCGCTGAGAGAGCCTGCCTTGGGGCTGGATCCCAGGACCCTGGGATCATGACCTGAGCTGAAGGCAGAGGCTTAACCCACTGAGCCACCCAGGCACCTCTAACCATAAAGTTCTAAGTGTTAAAAAAAAAACTGGATTGAGTTATCATTCAGTCATTACTAGTGTAAAAGAGACCCATATAACAAATATATATTGCATGTTTTGATAAAAAAAATTATTAAACATAAAAAAGTTGGTTTCTTTAGAAGTTAATTTATTAATGAGATGAATAGAGCTGGATTCTTTTCAATTAGTTTATTAATTAAATGTAGCTTGCATGAATAGCAATTATTCTTACAATGAAATCTTTTTGTTTAGAATCTATTATTTTCTAATTCTTTGTTTTTATTAACTATAAGAGTAGAGAACGCTTGTCTCTCATAATGTGCAGAAACATTAGATATTTGTTATAGTAAAATAATTCCATCTTTAAAACTCCATTTATGTTATTTACCAAAAATAACAAAATGATCTAACATAAAAAAATATAAAAACATGGAGCACCTGGGTGGCTCAATGGGTTAAGCCTCTGCCTTCGGTTTGGGTCATGATCTCAGGGTCCTGGCATTCAGTCCTGCATCAGGCTCTCTGTTTAGCAAGGGGCATGCTTCCCCTGTCTCTCTGCCTGCTGCTCTGCCTACTTGTGATCTCTCTCTCTGTCAAATAAATAAAATCTTTAAAAAATATATCATAACAATTCCATTAGGTCCTCTTCATTTCTGTGGAATACAGAGAATTAGAAACTGCCTACCTCCAAAATGAGTTATATCTATGAGATAGATATAGATATAGATATAGATTTATGAAATGAAATAAAGCAAAGCACAATAAAAGAATTGCCTATACGTATTCACTATCTAATACATTCCATTTCAGTTGAATCCTGTTTCACTCAATTGCCATTTTATAAACAGCATAAGAATAAGGAAACAGAGGCACATAGAGATTAAGTAACTTGTCCACCATCACAGTACTGTTAACGAACAGAGTCTTATATCAAATCTATGCCTATCTGATTCTGATCTTTCTCTGAAAACTATGTGGGCTTATACAAAATGAAACCATCATTAAAATTTTTAAAAAGAAGATATAATTTCCCTAAAATACAAGAAAACCAGTGAAATATAAAAGAGTTGAAATAAGCATCAAAACTGAAGTCGTATCTTCCCTAGGAAGCCCTGTGAAGGACACCAGCTCAAATTGGTTTTCTGATGACAGCTCCTTTTGTACTTACTCTTTAAGACACCTAATTAGTTCCTCGTGTTTTCTAATTCTATGAACAACAGGAATTGATCTAGTTAGAAGTACTTCATAATAGTGGCATTATTCCCCTGCTCATTATTTTTTCATATGTGTTGTTCTCATCCTCCTAATCTGATTGGAATCTGGGTAGACTGCTCTGCTCCATTTTAGGTCCCACTAATTACTTGTCACATTCACTTGGAAATCTCCCAAGGTTCAAAGTTGACTCCTTTTAGTCCTTTCTACTTATCAGCATCGTTTTTCTGTGGTCTCCTTGTTTTGTAATTCTTGCGGTAGTGAACACTATCCATGAGTGTCCCATATCAGAAACTTGCAACTTTGTCTCACCCACCAGGCCTGGTCCTTCAGTGTCTATTTGCTAGATGTCTCCTGCATCTTTCTCAATCTTTTTTTAACGTTATGGCGGTGTCGTTAGATGAGGATTTCAATCTCTTTTGCTGGGTTATATAAGATCCTTCTCACCTGTCCTTCTTTACTAGTATTGCATTCTTCCAATCTATTCTTTACCGTGCTCCAAGATTAGCATTCTGATATTCAAGTAACAATGTACATTCAGTAAAATCTTTCCAAAAATACACTTTATGTCCATTAATTTCCAGGCATCATGCGAGGTACAGAATAGATAGCCATAAGCAAAGCACAAAAGTTAAACTCTCCTTCATTAGCTACTAGTCAAAGTCCAAACTCATAACTACACATAATTATCTACCTAATTTTCTTCCTGTAAAACCAAGAGACAGAACTGATCCCTTCCTCCACCTCACTAAATGTTATACATTCTCACTTGAAGTTTTCCTAATGCATTATGGTTTCCCATGCCTCTGGTTGATATGTACTTTATACTGCCAAGAATGCCTTTACTTATCAATCTCATCCCACTACATACATTTAGATAATAACCAATCCTATTTCAAGGCTTTTAAACTGAAATTGTCACTTCTAAAAATAGTTCACATGGTAATAGAGTTAACAGTAGAATTTTAAATACGTAACTCAGGGAAGTTTAACAGGTTGAAATGTTATCTCCTTTCCTTACTAAACAAGAATAAATCATTAACATAGAGTAGTACATTGTTTTCTATTAATTATATAGAAAATTACAGTTTTTACATTATATAGTTGCTTTTTAAACTGTATCTTAATAAGAAAGTCATATCTCCAAGTGATAAATCTTTTCATATCCTGACAAACTCACTTTACAATATCAAAAGTTCATAAAATAGGCTTTGATGTTGTTGAAATATTAGGATTTTCACCGTTAAGAGTGACTTCCATTTACTTTTATGTGTCAAATTTTAAGAAGTTCTAATAAAGCAATGCCCTAAATGTTTCTTTGAAAAGAGTACCTTTTTGTTTAAAAATGAGAATAATTACCATGTGCACAGCAGGAACACACCTGGAAAAAAATCAAGCAGAAAGGAAAATTAGCATAAACACAATATTCCATTTCATCTGAGGGCTTTTATTGATTGAGAGAAGATGAAAAGAAAGAAAAACAAAAAGAAGTGACATGGTTGCCTTAGTTACAACCATCATTTTACATGATTACCTGTCCCTCCAGTCTGCTATTACATTTAATAACTTGAAAGCCATGAAGAAAGAAGCAACAAAGCGTGTACAATATTATCCAGTGCAAATTACTTACTTTTGATTTTTTTGCTAGTATTGTCTAATTTATTAACTCCATTAAAATATTAATTCACAAACTTAGAAATTAATGGTATATTACTCTATAATATATCTTTGTCTTAAAATTAATTTTCCAATTTAAAGAAGCACTTGAAAATGTAATTACTCCCTCTGCATTTACTAATTCAACAGTGTTGATTGCTTGCTTTCATTATACCCCATACTCAACTAGGTTCTAAAGATAACAGGAAATATAGAAAGTTCTTTACTTTGAAGAAATTGAAGTCTTGTAATAGAAAATGAACAGTTACCATACATTGGGTTGTTTTGTGAAAGATATTATTTATAGGATATTAATAGCTACAACACACAGATTATCTCCAATGTGTCCCAAACTATACTGGGTGCTTTATATACATTATTTAATTTATTATTTTGACAACCGTATGCATTACCAGTTATTTCCCATGTCCAGACGAAAAAGTAAGGCTGAGAAAAGTTAAATATTTTGCCCAGAGATGCACAAGCATGAGGCAAGAGAGCCAGGATGAAATGCCAGCCACATTTGATTTCAGGGCCTGTTTTGTTTTTTACGTATAGAAGAGAGACATCTGACCTACCTATGAAGGTCATTCAGCTAACTCTTGAAAAAAGTCAAGAAATTACATAAAGAAAGGTGAGGCATATGATGCAATTAAAGAACTACAACTATTTTATTAAGACTCTAAAATGAGAAATGTCATAAAATGTTACCTAGATAGAGAGGTGGGTGACTAACTATAAATGGCCTTGTATGTCTTTGCTTTACTCTTACCATGTCTTGCATATTATCTTTTATGTTTACATCCATTTACATAACATTTTTTAAACTCTAATTCCTGAGCTTTACCATATTTAGCCATGTGATATAAACTTTCTCAAAACCTTATGCCTTGCCACCTACATAGGAAATCTTTAGTACCTGTTTTTCTTGATCATTCTAATGAAGCCCATGGTCACTAAGCACTCTCTTTTGACCTGATTCATTTCTCTATGGTTTTAACTGGTAAAAAAGTAAATGGTCTCACTTAAAAAATTGAAAACTATATATATTTTTAAATTTTAAGAGAACAAAATATTTCAAGCTCAGTGTTTTGTTAACATTCTTAATATATTATCAATACTAAACAGAAGAAACTAATAGCCCATTTAATATTATTGAAACTCTAAATTCATGTCCCATTTATATTGTTATCTTTTTCTTTAAATATCCAGAAGTTATTTAGTTTAAGTCTCATGAGTATTTGCCTATTTTCTTAATATCTGAGTTTCCAGTAACAGCAGAGGGAGCTCACAGTGTGTTCTTTGAGATTTGTTAAGTCACATATTTTACTTCTGTTGCTCAATGGAGAGGTTATAAAACTAAAGGTTTATTTTTTTCAAGGAAATTTCCATAAATATGTAATAGAAGACATAATTTATGGACTATGTCATATAGCAATAAAAATAGAGAAAAACAATTTGACAACTTCACTACATATGCATTCATTAAATTCAAATTTAGACTTAAAACTTGAACTGCTTCCAACTGTTATCATTATCCTACATTTCCGTGTCTTGCTCAGATCTTTTTCCTAAACTGCAGGCTTTCAATATCTATGAAGTACCTCTTCTCAGATGCATAACAGCCCTCTCACCCTGCCTTCTGTTGAAGGCAACATCATCTTTATAGTTGCACAAGCCAGAAAACCTGGAGTTATCTAGACTTCCCTCTTTCTAATAAATCTTAGGTCTAGACCAACACACGATTCTATTGATGATTCTTTCAACATGTTTTTAGAATCCAACCATTTCTCAGCACCCCTATGCTACCGTCCATGTCCTCTCTGATTTGGATTACTGTACGAGCCTCCTAAAAATATCCTGGCTTTTCCTTTTGTAAACCAAACGACTTTCAACACAGCTGCAAAAATAATCTTTTAAAACAAAGAGTATGCCATGTCATTCCCTTCCTTAAAACCTTGCAATGGTTCCTCATTTCATTGAAAATAAAAGCCAATGTCTCTCTAATAGCCTACTAGACATTATATGATTTTTCACCCCCTTCCCAGTAACCTCTCTGACCTATCACCTGATACTCTCCCTCACTAGTTGCAAAGCTGCCACTTGAACTTTTTCACATGTCAAACAGGTAGTGTTCTTATTTCAGGGCCTTTGCACTGACACTTCCTTTGTTTGAAAAGTCTTTCTCCCAAAGATCTACACAACTAACTCTAGTATGGCTTTGTTCTAAAGTATCATCTTCAATGAGGTAAGACCTGAGCAATCCATATAAAATTGCAACTCGCATCCCCATGCCCTTTAGATCTCTTTTACCTACTCTATTGTTTTTTACACTGTTCATATTACCTTTTAGCATACTATATTATTTAATATCCTACATATTATAGTATTCATTATATTTAGTATCCCTCCTAAAATGTAAGTACCTGGGATGCCCAAGTGGCTCAGTTGGTTAAGCGTCTGACTTTCGCTCTGGTCACGATCCCAAAGTCCTGGGATCCAGTCCCAAATCAAGCTCCTTGCTCAGTGGGGAGCTGCTTCTCCCTTTCCCTCTGCCTGCTGCTCCCTTTATTTGTGCTCTCTCTCTCTGTCAAATTAAAAAAAAAAAAAAAATCTTTAAAAATAAATAAATAAATTAATTAAAAATGTAAAAAAGACAAAGACTTTTTAAAAATATCTGATGTGGCTCAGGCATGTAAAACAATTTCTTGCACATAGTAGGTCCTAAAAAAAGATGTTGGTTGACTAAATATATAAGCAATAAAAATTAATTTTGATGATTTTCATGGCATTTGTGCCTCTATTTTTAGTCCTGTGCTTTGCAGTCATTCTTTTTATTTAATACAATACAATGAGAACTTCAAAAATAATCTTGGTGAGAATTACAAATTATATACATATATATGTACATATAATATATATTTGCATGAATATTTAATAAGACATAGTAGGAATTTAATAAATATAAGCTAATTTATAGTATAATGGACTTTAAGCAGAAGGGTGCCAAAGATTTGTGATAACTTTCAGTGGAGAAATACTGTATTGCTTTTTCACTTGAAATATTTTATGATAAAAATAATTAGTTCAGATCTCAATATAAACTTTCTTCCAGTTTCCTTAAAATAATAATTCTAATGTATTATGTAAATCAGGTGAGTTTGCTGGTACTTAAGCTTGTATTTTGTACTAGTGGGTATCTGATTGCCTACCAGACCTGAAAAATCATAAATCTTAATTATTTGACTGGCTTATAGAACACATTTACTTTAAGGTTAAAGCTTCATCTTTATCAGCCTTATAGGCTATGATAAAAATATGATAAAACCTGTCCATTATTCAAAATCATTGAATAGCTATACTCCACTGTTAAAAGAACGAAACTGAAAGGCTTCTGAGTGTTTTCTATCAAACTTCTTTCTTCCAAAATACACCAAGCATGCCCAAACTCAGGGACCTTTGACCATGCCATTGTTCCTCTTATTTGAAGTGTTTCCAGAGAGCAAACAAAGCCCATTAGTTGTCCACCGAAATCTATCATCCCTTTGTCCAGATCTTTCAGCTCCTAATCTTTCACTGCAGTTAAGGGGCATGTGAAAAAGTGCCCTCCACCTTCTCTGAACCAAAGAGATACGTACTGTTTCGAGGTCCAGTGCACAGAGCCTTCGATAAACACTCTTCCTTGTTCCTCCCTTTTAGCTGATGGGAAGGACTGTACCCAGGAGATCTTGGAAGGTATGTGTTAAAAATTCCAAGTACTCTTTATTTTGGCCAAACTAATTGTGCGCACAGGCTGCCCTGTTGTGTGAAAGCTTGCCCTGTATTTTTGCATATAAAGGGAATAAACTTCATGCTCTATAATCATTGAAATGGAGCTGGGTGTTTTTTGTTAAAGGATTTTTAGCCTACCATAATACATGGCAACCAAACACCAAATACCTACAACTATTAAATAGATGTCTTCTGTGATTTTCACACCACCCCCCCACCTTGCAAGGCAAAACCAGAATCCTCTAACCCACAGAAATTTCTACATTTATTCCCCCAGAGAAATGACAACATTCAATGTTATATATTTGTTTGTATATTTGTCTTCCCCTTGCAAATCATCTCTGCATGGTAAGGACTGAAGTCTTTCTATCCCTGGAGTTTCAGTTGCAGAGTATCTAAAACACTCTAAGTCCTGAATAAATATTTATTGCTTTATTAAATTAACACATGAATGAATGAGGCAGTAGTCTCAGAAATAATATATATGTCATTCAACTCAGCAGCACTTCCTTTATTAAAATTTTAGGTACTCAAGTCTTTAACAATTACAAAATGATTCTATTTCCTTTTTCCTTCCCCACCCTTCTTTCTCTAGCCATACCGACATATGAACTTGTTTCAAGTCACATGTATCAATAACAAGGCAAAGTTAATCTTTTAGAGGGAAGAAGTCACCATTACTGTAGTGGGGAAAAAAATGTCTGAGCAAAATCAAACAAAGGAGGACAAAACTAAAACAAATTATTCAACCAGCCATCCAACCAACCAACCACCACAGTGAACAACAAAACAGAAATTCTACACTGATGTATCTGGGTGAAAAATGATGTGTTTTAGAATCCAAATGATCACATTACATATTATGAAGGGTTTTCAGAAGTTCATCTTGTCAAATAAAGATTAAATTTTCAAAAATTCATTATTTAAGATTCAACACAAAAGAATGTAGTCAAATATGAGTAATAAAATTGCTTTACTCAAACTGTCAATTTCCTCCTTTAGTTATACATGAGAAATGCTTTAACTTTATATTGGAAGCACATATCAGTACAGTAAGGACACAGCCTTCAGAAGGTCAATTGTTATTATGTACATGGAAACCAATAGGACTGCATTGCTCATTCACTGGTAGGGGTTAATTAGTTAAATCTTCAGTGCTACTTAACAATTTTCACACACCTCACACAGTTCAAGTGCACACAATACAAAGCAATTACACAGCAGTAGACATTTGACAAAGATGAAAAGCAAGATCAAATTCGACAATACCTACTTCCTGCTTCTAAAAAGAAAATAACTTTGGCTTAGAATGTAACTTGTGTCTATTAAATTACTCTATATTAGAAAACAAAGTATAAGAGGAGCAAAGAGAAAAGATGATATATCAACAAAGAACTAGCAATTAAACACGTTGTACAGCCACTACAGAATTAGATAGTTCTAGAATATTGTAAATCATAGAAAACTGTTGTATCAAAACAAAAGAACTATAAGGTCACAGAAGTGTGGAGTAAAAAGTTAAGTTGGATGGTACTGGCACAAAAAAAGATACATAGACCAGTGGAACAGAATAAATAGCCCAGATATGGACCTTCAACTCTATGGTCAAATAATCTTTGACAAAGAAGGAAAAAATATACAGTGGAAAAAAGACAGTCTCTTCAATAAATGGTGCCAGGAAAATTGGACAGCTATGTATATAAGAATAAAACTTGACCGTTCTCTTACACCATACACAAAGATAAACTCAAAATGCATAAAAGACCTCAACGTGAGGCAGGAATCTATCAGAATCCTAGAGGAGAACATAGGCAGTAATCTCTTCAACATTGGCCACACCAACTTCTTTCAAAACATGTCCCGGGGTGCCTGGGTGGCTGGGTGGGTTAAAGCCTCTGCCTTCAGCTCAGGTCATGATCCTGGGGTCCTGGGATCGAGCCCCACGTTGGGCTCTCTGCTTGGCAGGGAGCCTGCTTCCCTTCCTCTCTCTCTGCCTGTCTCTTTGCCTGCTTGTGATCTCTGTCTGTCAAATAAATAAATAAATAAATAAATAAATAAATAAATAAATAAAACATGTCCCCAAAGGCAAAGGAAACAAAAGTGAAAATGAACTTTTGGGACTTCATCAAGATCAAAAAGCTTCTGCACAGCAAAGGAAACAGTCAACGAAACAAAGAGGCAACCCACGGAATGGGAGAAGATATTCGCAAATGACACTACAGACAAAGGGCTGATACCCAAGATCTATAAAGAACTCCTCAAACTCAACCCACACAAAACAGATAATCACATCAAAGAATGGGCAGAAGACATGAACAGACACTTCTCCAAAGAAGACATACAAATGGCTAACAAACACATGAAAAAAATGTTCATCATCATTAGCCATCAGGGAAATTCAAATTAAAACCTCACTGAGATACCACATTACACCAGTTAGAATGGCCAAAATTAACGAGACAGTAAACAACAAGTGTTGGAGAGGTTGTGGAGAAAGGGAAACCCTCTTACACTGTTGGTGGGAATGCAAGTTGGTGCAGTCACTTTGGAAAACAGTGTGTAGATTCCTTAAGAAATTAAAAATAGAGCTTCCCTATGACCCTGCAATTGCACTACTGGGTATTTACCCCAAAGACACAGATGTAGTGAAAAGAAGGGCCATCTGTACCCCATCGTTCATAGCAGCAATGGCTACAGTGACCAAACTGTGGAAAGAACCAAGATGTCCTTCAACGGGATGCATAAAGAAGATATGGTCCATATATACAATAGAGTATTATATCTCCATCAGAAAGGATGAATACCCAACTTTTGTATCAACATGGGCAGGACTGGAAGAGATTATGCTGAATGAAATAAGTCAAGCAGAGAGAGTCAATTATCATATGGTTTCACCTACTTGTGGAGCATAAGGAATAACATGGAGGACATTGGGAGATGGAGAGGAGAAGTGAGTTGGGGGAGATAGGAGGGGGAGACAAACCATGAGAGACTGTGGACTCTGAGAAACAAACTGAGGGTTTTGGAGGGGAAAGGGGTGGTGGGTTGGCTGAGTTTGCTGGTGGGTATTAAGGAGGGCACGTATTGCATGGAGCAGTGGGTGTGGTGCATGAACAATGAATTTTGGAACATTAAAAAAAAATAAAATGTAAAAAAAGGTTAAGCTGGGGAACAATTTGATTATTTTTTCTTCCCTATGTTTTGAAATTTAAAGCTTAAAAATATCTGCGTAGTTCTTCTTTAGAATAACTGTACAATATTTTTCAATTATTTGTTTTCAAAAGTCATCTCTTATATTCAGGGTTTCAGCAATTTAAGTTGATTCAAGAATTAGACATTTATTACCACTTTTTGTTCCCCCTTTTCCAAATGCCTACTTTTTCTGACTGCTTGCCAACATTTCATTAGAATGCATTATTTCAAGAAAAAAGCACTCTTTCGGTTTGTTTATTATAACAGGGAATATTTATAGGTGCATCTTTCTTAAATGGTATGTTTTCTATGAAATTTACATTTGAAAGAATTGTTGTGTAAGTTTGCAGAACTATTGTATAGTATAATTTCAGTTTGCATGAAAACAGAGTAATTGATGTAAGCAGAACTAGGGAAGGAATGAATACTTCCAAACAGAGACTTGACCAATATAAAGTTTGTCTTATAAAAATGGAGCCTTAAATAAAATTTTCCTAAACCATTACCAGCATGTCATACATTCTCTCTAACTTCTGATTTTAAAACAAAAATGACAATTTAAAAGGGAAAAAAAAGATGATAATATGGGTAAGTCACTTGGTTTAGTACTAGGGGATGTATAGAAACAAAACAAGGTCCCTTCATTCTGTGGGTTAAGAGAAATAAAACAAGAATTATAATATGGGTATATGATGAATGACATGTAAGCAAAGTAATTGGTTGAATAAAGTGAGAACAGGTTATTCTCTCTCAAGGAAAATTGAGGCATGACATTGAAAGATAAGCAAGATGTTAAGGACATCTAAAGAGAAGCACAGGAAATAGTAATAGCAAAACCAGAAGTCATGTTCATTAATGTTAAAAACTTTATTACATGTTCAGAGATTGAAGGTTTACATTGAAATATAATATTGGAAAGGCTAGTTGGAATTTTCTGGTCCAGTCAAGTCCTCTACACCATGCAGCTCACAATTCCATAAATTGTATCCTTAAGTTCATCCTCTCACACAAAATTTAAAGCCAGAACTATCTGAACTGATTCATGTAATCCTATTCTCCCCAACATGGGTCAGTTTCTCTCAGTCACCTAGTCTATGTCATCTGAGAACGTCTATGATCTCATTTTGTTGCCTGGATTTCACACTCCATAAACCTCCCATCACAGGGACCTCACACATTTGCCAAACAGTATTTTATAAGTGTCACCTTCTTTGGCAAAATACCTCATGGAGGATCTGTCCACTCTTCTCCCCAGTCCCATTGCTCCTTGTCCCTTTCTCTCTGCTTTTAGGTATATTAGCTTTTTTGTTTGTTTTGGGTCTTTCATGACAAAAGGGCTTTGTCCAAACTAGGGGCTCACTGTTGCTCATTACTGTTTCCTCAGAGCATGGAAAAATAAGTTTATAATAGACATGCAACACACATTTCCTGACTGAGTTATGGCACCAAATAAATGGATAGTCCTCCCACGGAAGGCTCAATCCCAACGATTTGGAAATCAAGTCTAATCAGGAACCATTTGGAGAAGGGCCTTAATTATATCCTGTATGTAGTAGAGAATAAAATTTTACTCAGGTAGGCTGTTTAACAGCTTTCAGAAGGCACCCTACACAATTCTGACACCCTACCACTTCACTTTACTGAATGCTAAAGTGAAAGGTTTTTCCTTAATAAAGAATCATACTGATAGGAGATTTTGACAAAGAATATAACCTAGAACTCTTTGAACCAATCCTTAGGAAATCCTGGTTATAAGAAGTATTATGTATAGTTCTTAATGTACAACACATGCAGTCTTCTAAATAGTCTAAAGTTTGTATCTGCATCATGACATCAAAAGATTATGAAGCTGAATCAAAATGATTGGACTATTGGTGAAATTCTTGTACTTGCCTGTATTTTAATGTTGTGCTATTTACTTTATAATACTTAAGTAACATTATAAAAAGTGTTATATAAAATTCACTATTGCATTTTATTTTGAGAGTATTGTCAAATCTATTTTCTTTCATATTAGTTAGAATGTCTTATTTTTTTTAATTTTTTTTTTAAGATTTTATTTATTTGCCAGAGAGAGAGAGAGAGAGTACACACAAGCAGGCAGAGAGGCAGGCAGAGGCAGCGAGAGAAGCAGGCTCCCTGCCAAGCAAGGAGCCCAATGTGGGACTCGATCCCAGGACCCTGGGATCATGACCTGAGCAGTGGCTTAACCAACTGAGCCACCCAGGCGTCCCTAGAATGTCTTATTTAGGGGCACCTGGGTGGCTCAGTGGGTTAAAGCCTCTGCCTTCGGCTCAGGTCAAGATCTCAGGGTCCCGGGATGGAGCCCTTCATTGGACTCTCTGCTCAGCGGGGAGCCTGCTTCCTCCTCTCTCTCTGCCTGCCTCTCTGCCTACTGTGATCTCTGTCTGTAAAATAAAAAATCTTTTAAAAAAAAAATGTCATATTTATGAGGCTCTCTCAATGAGAATTCCAAGCGTAGCAGTTGTGTAGGTGTTTGCCATTCATTACTTTATCAATCTTAATTTCTAATTACATTTGTATCTTTATTTTTTGTCAGAAACCATAAATTCTGTTCTCTATCAATGCATCCAATCTTATACACATCCAATATTATGAAATCAGATTTTATGTAGATCAATTTTCTGATGAGCGTGAAACTCCTACTAGTTTGTATACCTACTTGTTTGTTTCCCTAAGAAATGGTGCCTGAGTTTTGTAACTTATCTGAGAAAGAGCTTTCCTTTGAGATTAATTATCCAAAATGCAGAGCAATTAAGCACCAAACTTTCACTTCAAACTCCCAAGTGAGTTTAAAACCTCAAATGCCCAGAAAGGACAAAGAGATTAGATAAATACATGAAACAAATTGAGGAGCATTTGTTTATCTTGAATACAAAAAAAAATTCATTTTAAAAACTAGGAACTCTACATAGAGATTTTTTCTCTCTCATCTTTTTTAAAAGATTTTATTTATTTATTTCACAGAGAGAGAGAGAGAGATCACAAGTAGGCAGAGAGGCAGGCAGAGATAGGGGGAAGCGAGCTCCCCACTGAGCAGAGTCCAATGCAGGGCTTCATCCTGGGACCCTGAGATCATGACCTGAGCCGAAGGCAGAGGCTTAACCCACTGAGCCACCAAGGCGCCCCATCTCTCTCATTTTTTAAATGTATGGAGTCTTTCCATTTATCTTTCATTTTTGCACTGCTGATAGAGCCGTAAGTGAGTAGAAATATCTCTTTAAGAACAGTAGTGCAAACCCTATTGCAAATGCCAACTAATGATTTGCTTGGTATTGGGAAAAAGTTGGAGGAGATGAAAATATGATGCAAGCCTTGCTTAGCTCCAGCTGATTGCTGCCTGAAGGAAATGCGCTATGAGGATTCCCAAATATTATTATTTAGAATAAACCAGGACTATAATATTTCAAAAAATTAAAATAAACCCAGTTATAGGAACCAAGCAAAGCCTATCCATGTCCTGGTGCAGCCATGGAGCTGCTGATGACGTATATGGGAGATATCAATCTGACATCCTCTGAACTTATTGTTATGGAAGAAAATTTCCTTAAATTGTTTGTGGTTAACAATTTCTCTGTGAGGATATTTATAAAGTTTAAAAAATGCGACAGAAATTCTCCATGTTTGGGTCTCTAAGTTTGAATCCCTTTATTCTTTCTCCATGGTACATTGTGAGCATTATTTTACTTATAAATTTAAGCCTTCACCTCTGGAACATTTTTTCATTGTACTATTGATTTTTAAATTTTATTTGTTCATTCATCTTTTTCTGGTTTGTAGGCAGTTTCTCCTTATGCTATCCTCTATCTTCTATACTTGTCATCTCTCTCCACATTTTTTAATGTCTTTGTCCAATTCCTTTTTAGAAGAGTCTTCTAAAGTTCTAATACACAGCATAGCCCTTCCCTTGTCATCATTCTTTAGCTCTTGCTTGAGAGAAGTACATTTGGAGAATTTTGGGGAGTAGGAAACTAAGGTTTACCTAATTATTCTACCAAGTGGGACCCCTTCTCTTTTATTTAAGTGGTTGTCAAGGTCTATCTATTATCTATCTATCTATATCTATCTATCATTTATCTATCTATCTTTCTATCATCTATCTAACATCTATTTATAATGTATCTACATATAAATAGAGAAATACAGTATTTCTTTATTCTATGCCAGATAAACAAATATAAAAAACAAAATAAGGCTCTGAGAACTGCATTTTTTTTCATTTTCCCTACTTCTCAATACCCAAAACAGAATTTTAAAATTTAATATTTTTAGGATGGGGTTGGGTGGAAAATGGTTTTCTAACATACCCATCGTAATCAGAAAGATAATAGACAGTGTTTGTTTCCCCCTCCCCTTTGTCAAGCCAAGAGCAGAGCTAGCCCACTTAAATACAGCCATGGATGTCATGTAGGAGAAGGGAATGAAGAAGGGAGAGAAAGATGGTCAAGCCTCACCTTGACCAAGAGCCAACCCTGTCTGTTACTAGTCTGATGACATCAGATGAAATACTGGAAAAGATCCAAATCTGCTGTGAATCACCACTAGAAAGAGGGTTCTGTTAATGTTCTCAACTTTGCCAAACAATTCCTTTTTCATTGTAGGGAATAGGATAGGAACATAAAGAAGGGTCAGAGACCTTAAATTCCTATTCAGAGTAGATACACTGGTTCTAATACATTTTATATCCATTTCATTGTAACCTTAATTCTAGTAAGCTTTTCTCTCATCTCATTCATTTCTTCTTATATTTTGAATGCCTATCAAGGAATTCCTAACTCATCTAAATCTGATTTCTTATCATCACATCTTGTATATCATTTTATAAAATCTACATTTTATTAAGTTTTGATATCAACAATTTTTCATATTTTATTACATTTTGATATCAATAATTTTTCAAAAATATTCTTCTGTTTCCTAGAAAAATGGTTTTTGGCAATGTCTTCCTCTGCTTCTTCTAGGAATGTGTTCCTTTATTGTGCGTGAGCGCGTATATATTTTGGTGTTTACTAATATTTGTATCATGAAACTTACTCAAGCCACACTACTAGTTTCTCAAAGAGTTTTTCTTTGTTTAGTTTTGTTTTATATTTATTTATCTACTAGATATTCACTGAGAGCCTATTTTCATACTATGAGGGTGCATTCCATTTATGGTTGTGGATACAATTCTCCCCTTAGATACCAAATTTATTGTTCCCAATATGATTCTCAGCCTTGGGAAATAATGGTCAAAGCTTGCATAATCCTATTACCCTTTTGTCATTTTCTTTTCTTTTCTTTTCTTCTTCTTTTTTTTTTTTTTTTTTTTTGTTCTCTTTGGTGCACATACTCTGACTTGGGACATAATTTTTGTCTTCCTAAATCTGATATTTATCATAATAGAGAAGTTGCCTCTAAATATATTTAAAGTTTAATGCACATAGATTACACCCTTCCCTAATATTAACACCAATAAGTATTTCGCTATTTTAAAAAATTATTGCTTTTTTATTCAGACAGATTCATTCAGTCACCCCTGTTGCTCACATCACCAACACAATTCCTGCTGGCTTGGTTATAGCATCCTCTTGCCTTAGTGTGAGCTGACATTTAATGCATTGCCCCACACAACACAAGAGATTGTTAAAAAACCCTTTCCAAGGCTACCTCTTATTGTCCTTTGCCTCTAGCCCTCATCCTTTAGTAGTCTCACCCAGTTTTGTATTATAACTGTTCCTTTGCATACAAAAGCTCTGAAATCAAAGTGCTTTTTGTTCAAAATTAAATTTAGTGCAATTTCATCATTAGTCCTTAGTAATTTTTACTGATCTTTGTGTGTGAATACAGTAGAAATGAATTAGAAAAAAAAGGATTCAATTTGGTATTTATCATTAGAATTATTTTTAAAAGATGAAAATGAATGGTACCTTCTACCCTTAGAGTATACAAATATTATGACATATCTATAAATTTCATGTAGATTTCTCCCAGAAAGTGTCATACACTAACTTAAGATTTTTAAAGGTTTTGGGATCACCCATCACCTATCTTCTTCTGAACAAATTGAGAATAGACAGAAGGTACTGGTGGGAAATTTTTAATGGTATTTTTTAAATTATTATTAGGAAAATTTGATGAGTCAGTGTGACATTAACTCAAGGACAAAATTCAATTTTATTATATTTTTTAAGGATTTTATTTATTTATTTTTTTGAGAGAGAGAGAGTGTGAGTGGCAGAAGGAAAGGGAGAAGCAGACTCCCTGCTGAGCGGGGGGCCTGATGTGGGACTCAATCTCAGGCCCCAGAATCCTGACCTGAGCTGAAGCCAGACTTACCAAGTCATCCAGGTGCCCCCAAAGTGCAATTTTAAATGTTACCTTCTCATTGAATGAAATTTCACCACCAGTTATGGAGAAGGTAGGTAGATACCATTAGGTCTTTCCTCGGGTAGATGAGGATCGGAAGACGCTGTGCTTGTGATACAGAACTCTCCCTGAGAAGGACTGCATCACTTGTCAGAAGATGGAAGGCAACTCCCAGAGAAAGGAGAACAGACCTCTTTAGCATCAAATCAATGACTGTCAGATTGTCAGCAGTGCTAGTCACTCCCCATCCATTGGGAAGCCTGGGACAGGGTCTTACAACACGGGGTCTCCTTGAGAGGGAAAAGAGAGGATGGAAACAGGGCTAGAAGGATCATAAGCATTTCCCCTAATATACAATTTCCCAAATCTTCTTTTGATAAACTTGGGATTGTGGCTTTATTTTAAGGTGGATGTCACAGAGATCAAGAAACTCTCAGAGTAGTACTTTCTCTCAGTTGGCAGTAGCAAAGAGATCATGGCTACAAATACATAGGATGGTATCTTCAACATCTTTCACTTTCTCAGGGATCCCAGTCTTCATTGTATTGTCTCTATCTCAAGGATTATTGCTCTCAAAGAATGGTACAAACTTCCTGTTCAGACACACTTGTGCCACAATGTGTCTTATATTGGAAGAAGGGATCTTTCTGTGATGATTCAGTGAACTTTATAATTTATTTGAATTTTGCCTTGCTTTTCTATATTTTTTGTCCTATTTTCAAAGAATTAGAGGTGATTGAATGTATTTACATCAGAATTTTATTTATAATATAAGTATTAAGTCATTGATAAATGAATTGTTTTGAGTTGAGAGACTTTAAAGTAACAAAAATGGTTTAAATTTAGAGGTTATGATAATATGTAAATTATCATACCACATATATTTCAATTTTATAAACTTGTATAAGTTTAAAGAAGATGATACAAATCCATAAACATTTTCCGTCTGGGTAATTGTTTATTTTTTTCTCTCCAAGTGATGGAATCTGCTTCATTTTAAGCAAGCAAAAATTTGTTCCTTAATAATTGATAACCCTAAAGATTCTCAGATTAGGTGACAAAAACATATTGCAATATAAAGGTGGGAAGAAAAAAAATTAACACTTAATATATTCTTATTTCCCAAGAGAATTTTTAACTATGAAATGAATAAATTCTAATAACAACATTAAGTTCTTTCCATGCTTTATGATTTGTTTCAATACTGGTACATGCACTTCTGAAAAACAAACAACTTTTTGTTTCTGGTTTTGTTTTGGGTTCTGGTTTCTGGTCCAGCATGTAAAAAACTAGCAAAAGGAAGGCAAATTATATCCAAAGTAAGCAGAGGAAAAGAAATAATAAAAATTGGAGCATAAATCAATGAAATTGAAAACAGGAAATCAATAGGGAATATCAATGAAACCAGAAGCTGGTTCTTGGAAAAAAACAATTACATTCATCAGCCTCTAGTCAGGCTAACAAACAAATGAACAAATAAACTAAATAGAGGGATATTACAATTAGTAATAGCAGAAACAAAAGAAGGGTCATCACTAGTGATCCTGTAAGTATTAAAAGGATATAAAAGCGTACTGTGAATAACTCTATGCCTGCAAGTTTGATCATGTAGATAAAAAGGACGAATTCCTTACAAGATATAGTTGCCAAATCTCACACAAGAAAAAACAGTTTGAGTAGGCCTATATGTTAAAAACGCCCATTCCGGTAGGAGAGAGGCAATATCTTACTGTGGTTTTGATTTGCATTTCCCTGATTAGTGAGTGATAATTAAAACCATTTCATGCACCTGTTGGCCATTTGTATATCTTCTTTGAAAAAGAAGTCTGTTCTGGTCCTTATCCCATCTTTAACTCACATTTTGTTATGGAGTTATAAGAGTTTGTTGCATATTTTTATTATTAACCCCTTATCAGATAGATGATTTGTAAATATTTTCTCCCATTCCATACGTTGCCTTTTCATTTTGTTGCTCACTTATTTTGCTGTGCAGAAGTTTTTTAATTTGATGTGGTCCCACATGTTGACTTTTGCTTTTTCTGCTTGTGCTTTTGGTATCATATCCAGAAGAATCATTGCTAAGACAAATGTCAAGGAGCTTTTTAACCATGTTTTCTTCTAGGAGTTTTATGCTATGGTTTGAGGTCTTATATTTAAGCCATTCATCAATTTTGAATTAATTTTCATGAGTGACATAAGATAGGGATTCAGTGCCATTCTTTTAAATGTTAATATCCAGTTTTCACAACACAATTTATTGTAGAGACTATCTTTTCTCTTTTGAGTTTTCCTGTCTCTCTCCTCAAATATTAATTGACTGTATGTGCACGGGTTTTTGGAGAGGAGCTTGAATCTGTTCCATTAGTCTATGTGTCTGTTTCTGTGGCACTACCACACTCCATTTTGGTTTTTGAATACAGTTTTTGAACATTTTGAATATAGTTCAAAATCAGCAGGTGTGATGCCCAGCTTTGTTCTTTTTTCTTGAGATTGCTTTGGCTACTCTAGTTCTTTTGTAGTTACATAAGACTTTTAGGATTTTATTTTTCTATTTCTGTAAAAAATGCCATTGGAGTATTTTTTTTCCTAAGATTTTATTTATTTACTTGACAAAGAGAGGGAGAGAAATCACAAGTAGGCAGAGAGGCAGGTGGAGAGAGGGGGGAAGCAGGCTCCCCACTGAGCAGAGAGCTCGATGTGGGACTTGATCCCAGGACCCTGAGATCATGACCTGACCTGAAGGCAGAGGCTAACCCACTGATCCACCCAGGCATCCTGCCATTGGAGTCTTGATAGGGATTGCATTCAATGTATGGATGACCATGAGTAGTACAGATACTTTAACAATTTAATTCTTCCCATCCATGAACACAGAATATCTTTCCATTTGCTTATGTCTTCTTCAATATATTTCATCAATGTCTTTTCTTTCAAACTTTAATTTTTTTTTCTTATTTCAAGCTTTTATTTCAATTCCAGTTAGTTAACATATATTGTAATTAGTTTCAGAAGTAGAATTCGGTGATTCATTACTTACATATAACACCCAGTGTTCATCACAATTGCCTTCCTTAATACTCATCACCCATTTAACCCATCTCCCAGCCCACCTCCCCTCCAAGAACCCTCAGTGTGTTTTCTATATTAAGAATCTGTTTTAGGGGGCGCCTGGGTGGCTCAGTGGGTTAAAGCTTCTACCTTCGGCTCAGGTCCTGTGTCCAGGGTCCTGGGATCGAGCCCCACATCGGGCTCTCTGCTCAGCAGGGAGCCTGCTTCCCCCTCTCTCTTTCTCTGCCTGCATCTCTGCCTACTTGTGATCTCTGTCTATCAAATAAATATATAAAATCTTAAAAAAAAAAAAAAGAATCTGTTTTAGGGCACCTGGGTGGCCCAGTCAGTTGAACATCTGCCTTTGGCTTGGGTCATGGTCCCAGGGACATGGGATTGAGCCCTGTGTCAGGCTCCTTGTTCAGCAGGAGCCTGCTTCTCCCTCTCTTCCCCACTCATGCTCTCCTCTTGCTACCTCTGTCTTTCTCTCTCAAGTAAATAAATATCTTTAAAAAAAAAAAAGAATTTGTTTTATGATTTGCCTCTCTTTTTTCCATTATGTTCACCAGTTTCATTTCTTAAATTCTATATATAAGTGAAATCATATGGCACTTGTCTTTCCCTGACTGACTTATTTTGCTTAGCACAATGCACTTTAGCCCTATCCACATCACTGCAAATGGCAAGATTTCATTCTTTTTGATGTCTGGGTAATAGTCTATTATGTATAATATATAATGTATATATCACCTCTTCTTTATCCATTCATCCGTCGATAAACATTTGGGCTCTTTCTATAATTTGGCTATTGTTGATAATGCTGCTATAAATATCAAGATGTACGTGTCCCTTCAAATCAGTATTTTTGTATTCTTTGGGTAATTACCTAGTAGTGTGATTGCTGGATTGTAGGGTAGTCCTATTTTTCACTCTTTGAGGAAACCCATAGTGTTTTTTCCATAGTGGCTGCACCAGTTTGCATTCCTGCCGACAGTATAAGCATTCCCTTTTCTCTGCATCCTCGCCAACACCTGTTGTTTCCTGTGTTAATTTGAGCCATTCTGACAGGTTTGCGTTTACATCTTATTGTAGTTTGATTTCTATTTCCCTGATGATGAATGATGTTGAGCATCTTTTCATGTGTCTGTTAGTCATCTGTATCAATGTCTAAAAGTTTTCAGTGTGCAGCTCTTTTACCTCCTTGGTTATATTTATTCCTAAGTACTTTTATTACTTTTGATGCTATTGTAAATATTTTCTTTGTTTCTTTTTCGTATAATTCACTGTAAGTGTATACAAATGCAATGGTTTCTTGTCTATGGATAATTGCTAGTTGGTCTTCTTGTGAGGTGAACTGAAGTTAGGAATGACATATGTCACCTTTTGGGTTACTAGTGTTAGCATTTTCTTACTCATTTATAATTCATTCATTATTCTATGCCCAGCAAGTTTATAATTGTAATATCATGATGCTTAATTGCTTTACCTCCAGTGAAGCCACTGACTATTCAAAGATGGCCATTTCAAACTAGAAAATTATTCCTCCTCTTTTCTAAAAAAATATATATATATATATATATATATATATATATATATATATATATATTTGAGAGAGAGAGAGATAGCGTGAATGAGAGAGGGAGAGCATGAGCAGTGGGGAAGGGGCAGAGGAAGAAGGACAAGCAAATTCCCTGCTGAACAGGGAACCTGATACAGGGATCTAACCGAGGACCCTGGGATCATGACCTGAGCTGAAGGCAAATGCTTCACTGACTGAGCCACCCAGGTGCCCAATAATGTGGGAAGTGCACTTAGATTCTTTTTTTTTTTTTAATTTTTTTATTTTAATAAACATATAATGTATTTTTATCCCCAGGGGTACAGGTCTGTGAATCGTCTGGTTTACACATTTCACAGCACTCATCATAGCCCATACCCTCCCCAATGTCCATTTCCCCACCACCCTCTCCCGTCCCCCTTCCCCCCCCCGCAACCCTCAGTCTGTTTCTTGAGATTGAGTCTTTTATGGTTTGTCTCCCTCCCAATCCCATCTTTTCATTTTTTCTTTTCCTACCTCCCCCCAAATCCCCCCACCTTGCATCTCCACTTCCTCATATCAAAGAGATCATATGATAGTTGTCTTTCTCCGATTGACTTATTTCGCTAAGCATGATACCCTCTAGTTCCATCCACGTCATCGCAAATGGCAAGATTTCATGTCTTTTGATGGCTGCATAGTATTCCATTGTGTATATATACCACATCTTCTTTATCCATTCATCTGTTGATGGACATCTAGGCGCTTTCCACAGTTTGGCTATTGTGGACATTGCTGCTATAAACATTCGGGTGCACGTGCCCCTTCGGAGCACCACGTTTGTATCTTTAGGATATATACCCAGGAGTGCAATTGCTGGGTCGTAGGGTAGCTCTATTTTCAGTTTTTTGAGGAACCTCCACACTGTTTTCCAGAGTGGTTGCACCAGCTTGCATTCCCACCAACAGTGTAGGAGGGTTCCCCTCTCTCCGCATCCTCGCCAGCATCTGTCATTTCTTGACTTGTTAATTTTAGCCATTCTGACTGGTGTGAGGTGGTATCTCATTGTGGTTTTGATTTGTATTTCCCTGATGCCGAGTGATGTGGAGCATTTTTTCATGTGTCTGTTGGCCATCTGGATGTCTTCCTTGCAGAAATGTCTGTTCATGTCCTCTGCCCATTTCTTGACTGGATTATTTGTTCTTTGGGTATTGAGTTTGATAAGCTCTTTATAGATTTTGGATACGAGCCCTTTATCTGATATGTCATTTGCAAATATCTTCTCCCATTCTGTCAGTTGTCTTTTGGTTTTGTTAACTGTTTCCTTTGCTGTGCAAAAGCTTTGGATCTTGATGAAATCCCAATAGTTCATTTTTGCCCTTGCTTCTGTTGCCTTTGGCGATGTTCCTAGGAAGAAGTTGCTGCGGTGGAGGTCAAAGAGGTTGCTGCCTGCATTGTCCTCAAGGATTTTGATAGATTCCTTTCGCACATTGAGGTCCTTCATCCACTTTGAGTCTATTTTCGTGTGTGGTGTAAGGAAATAGTCCAATTTCATTTTTCTGCATGTGGCTGTCCAATTTTCCCAGCACCATTTGTTGAAGAGGCTGTCTTTTTTCCATTGGATATTCTTTCCTGCTTTGTCAAAGATTAGTTGACCATAGAGTTGAGGGTCTATTTCTGGGCTCTCTATTCTGTTCCATTGGTCTATATGTCTGTTTTTGTGCCAGTACCATACTGTCTTGATGATGACAGCTTTGTAATAGAGCTTGAAGTCTGGAATTGTGATGCCACCGACTTTGGCTTTCTTTTTCAATATTCCTTTGGCTATTCGAGGTCTTTTCTGGTTCCATATAAATTTTAGGATTATTTGTTCTATTTCTTTAAAAAAAATGGATGGGATTTTGATAGGGATTGCATTAAATGTGTAGATTGCTTTAGGTAGAATAGACATTTTCACAATATTTGTTCTTCCAATCCATGAGCATGGAATATTTTTCCATTTCTTTGTGTCTTCCTCAATTTCTTTCATGAGTACTTTATAGTTTTCTGAGTATAGATTCTTTGCCTCTTTGGTTAGATTTATTCCTAGGTATCTTATGGTTTTGGGTACGATTGTAAATGGGACTGACTCCTCAATTTCTCTTTCTTCTGTCTTGTTGTTAGTGTAAAGAAATGCGACTGATTTCTGTGCATTGACTTTATATCCTGACACTTTACTGAATTCCTGTATAAGTTCTAGCAGTTTTGGAGTGGAGCCTTTTGGGTTTTCCACATATAGTATCATATCATCCACAAAGAGTGATAGTTTGACTTCTTCTTTGCCAATTTGGATGCCTTTAATTTCTTTTTGTTGTCTGATTGCTGAGGCTAGGACTTCTAGGACTATATTGAACAGCAGTGGTGATAACGGACATCCCTGCCGTGTTCCTGACCTTAGCGGAAAAGCTTTCAGTTTTTCTCCATTGAGAATGATATTTGCGGTGGGTTTTTCATAGATGGCTTTGATAATATTGAGGTATGTGCCTTCTATCCCTACACTTTGAAGAGTTTTAATCAGGAAGGGATGCTGCACTTTGTCAAACGCTTTTTCAGCATCTATTGAGAGTATCATATGGTTCTTACTCTTTCTTTTATTAATGTATTGTATCACATTGATGGATTTGCGGATGTTGAACCAACCTTGCAGCCCTGGAATAAATCCCACTTGGTCGTGGTGAATAATCCTTTTAATGTACTGTTGGATCCTATTGGCCAGTATTTTGGTGAGAATTTTCGCATCTGTGTTCATCAAGGATATTGGTCTGTAATTCTCTTTTTTGGTGGGATCCTTGTCTGGTTTTGGGATCAAGGTGATGCTGGCCTCATAGAATGAGTTTGGAAGTTTTCCTTCCATTTCTATTTTTTGGAACAGTTTCAGGAGAATAGGAATTAATTCTTCTTTAAATGTTTGGTAGAATTCCCCTGGGAAGCCGTCTGGTCCTGGACTTTTGTTTGTTTGGAGATTTTTGATGACTGTTTCAATCTCCTTACTGGTTATGGGTCTGTTCAGGTTATCTATTTCTTCCTGGTTCAGTTGTGGTAGTTTATACATCTCTAGAAATGTATCCATTTCTTCCAGGTTGTCAAATTTGTTGCCATAGAGTTGCTCGTAGTATGTTCTTATAATTGTTTGTATTTCTTTGGTGTTGGTTGTGATCTCTCCTCTTTCATTCATGATTTTATTTATTTGCGTCCTTTCTCTTTTCTTTTTGATAAGTCTGGCCAGGGGCTTATCAATCTTATTAATTCTTTCAAAGAACCAGCTCCTAGTTTTGTTGATTTGTTCTATTGTTTTTTTAGTTTCTATTTCATTGATTTCTGCTCTGATCTTTATGATTTCTCTTCTCCTGCTGGGTTTAGGCTTTCTTTGTTGTTCTCTCTCCAGCTCCTTTAGGTGTAGGGTTAGGCTGTGTATTTGAGACCTTTCTTGTTTCTTGAGAAAGGCTTGCACTGCTATATATTTTCCTCTCAGGACTGCCTTTGTTGTGTCCCACAGATTTTGAACTGTTGTGTTTTCATTATCATTTGTTTCCATGAATTTTTTCAATTCTTCTTTAATTTCCTGGTTGACCCATTCATTTTTTAGAAGGATGCTGTTTAGTCTCCATGTATTTGCGTTCTTTCCAAATTTCCTCTTGTGATTGAGTTCAAGCTTCAGAGCATTGTGGTCTGAAAATATGCAGGGAATGATCTCGATCTTTTGGTACCGATTGAGACCTGATTTATGACCCAGGATGTGGTCTATTCTGGAGAATGTTCCATGTGCACTAGAGAAGAATGTATATTCTGTTGCTTTGGGATGGAATGTTCTGAAGATATCTGTGATGTCCATCTGGTCCAGTGTGTCATTTAAGGCCTTTATTTCCTTGTTGATCTTTTGCTTAGATGATCTGTCCATTTCAGTGAGGGGAGTGTTAAAGTCCCCTGCTATTATTGTATTACTGTCGATGTATTTCTTTGATTTTGTTATTAATTGGTTTATATAGTTGGCTGCTCCCATGTTAGGGGCATAGATATTTAAGATTGTTAGATCTTCTTGTTGGACAGACCCTTTGAGTATGATATAGTGTCCTTCCTCATCTCTTATTATAGTCTTTGGCTTAAAATCTAATTGATCTGATATAAGGATTGCCACCCCAGCTTTCTTCTGATGTCCATTAGCATGGTACATTGTTTTCCACCCCCTCACTTTAAATCTGGAGGTGTCTTCGGGTCTAAAATGAGTTTCTTGTAGGCAGCATATTGATGGGTTTTGTTTTTTTATCCATTCTGATACCCTGTGTCTTTTGATTGGGGCATTTAGCCCATTAACATTCAGGGTAACTATTGAGAGATATGAATTTAGTGCCATTGTATTGCCTGTAAGGTGATTGTTACTGTATATTGTTTCTGTTTCTTTCTGATCTACTACTTTTAGGGTCTCTCTTTGCTTAGAGGACCCCTTTCAATATTTCCTGTAGAGCTGGTTTGGTGTTTGCAAATTCTTTCAGCTTTTGTTTGTCCTGGAAGCTCTTTATCTCTCCTTCTATTTTCAATGATAGCCTAGCCGGATATAGTATTCTTGGCTGCATGTTTTTCTCGTTTAGTGCTCTGAATATATCATGCCAGTTCTTTCTGGCCTGCCAGGTCTCTGTGGATAGGTCCGCTGCCAATCTAATGTTTTTACCCTTGTATGTTACAGACTTCTTTTCCCGGGCTGCTTTCAGGATTTTCTCTTTGTCGCTAAGATTTGTAAATTTTACTATCAGGTGACGCGGTGTGGACCTATTTTTATTGATTTTGAGGGGCGTTCTTAGCATCTCCTGGATTTTGATGTTTGTTCCCTTTGCCATATTAGGGAAATTCTCTCCAATAATTGTCTCCAATATACCTTCTGCTCCCCTCTCTCTTTCTTCTTCTTCTGGAATCCCAATTATTCTAATGTTGTGTCGTCTTATGGTGTCACTTATCTCTCGAATCCTCTCCTCGTGTTCCAGTAGTTGTTTGTCTCTCTTTTGCTCAGCTTCTTTGTTCTCTGTCATTTGGTCTTCTATGTCACTAATTCTTTCTTCTGCCTCATTTATCCTGGCAGTGAGAGCTTCCATTTTTGATTGCACCTCATGAATAGCTTTTTTGATTTCAACTTGGTTAGATTTTAGTTCTTTTATTTCTCCAGAAAGGGCTTTTATCTCTCCGGAGAGGGTTTCTCTAATATCTTCTATGCCTTTTTCGAGCCCGGCTAGAACCTTGAGAATTGTCATTCTGAACTCTAGATCTGTCATGCTACCTATGTCTGTATTGATTAGGTCTCCAGCCTTCGGTACGGCCTCTTGTTCTTTTT
The DNA here is from genome assembly GCF_963455335.1 of Martes martes. NCBI lineage: Eukaryota > Metazoa > Chordata > Mammalia > Carnivora > Mustelidae > Martes > Martes martes. The sequence continues at coordinate 43,146,846 of NC_137895.1, read as the reverse complement.
TTTGAGGTGAGTTTTTCCGCCTTGTCATTTTGTCCAGGTAGGATTTGCTTTCTCCTGCTGTGGAATTCCGCTGTTCTTGATGACTGAAGTTGGTTTTGGATCGGTTTCTTGTTGATCTTCTGGGGGGAGGGGCCTGTTGTAGTGATTCTCAAGTGTCCTTGCCGCAGGCGGAATTGCACCGCCCTTGCCAGGGGCCGGGCTAAGGAATCTGCTCGGGTTTGCTTTCGGGAGCTTTTGTTCACTGAGCGCTTTCCGTAGAGTTCCGGAGGACGGGAATGAAGATGGCGGCCTCCCAATCTCTCGGCCCGGAGGAGCCGAGAGCTTGGGGTTCCGCTCCTCAGTGCGCTCTCAGAGCAAAGCGCCCAATAGCCCCACCTCCCTGGCTTGCGGTCGCGCCTCGAGGAAAGCAGTCAATTGTTGGAGCTGGAGAAAAGCGCCGGGTCGCTTTTGTCTCTGTGGCCTCCAGCCGCACTCCGAGCCCACCCAGCCTGCGACCGGCACAAGGTAACCCTGGGCTTAGAGCTCACTCCTCGGCTTTGTCGCTATAGCCGGCTTCCCCGCTCTAATACCTGTGAGCTCTGTGGCACTCAGACACCCCCAGTCCTTCTGTGACCCCGCGGGTCCTGGGGTTATGCTGACCCCGCCTGGGTTTCCCCCCGGTTTAGCCTCTGGAGCGATGTCTCCCAGTGGAGCCGACTTTTAAAAGTCCCGATTTTGTGCTCCGTCACTCCGCCACTTGCCGGGTGCCGGCCCCTCCCCCCGGGGTCTATCTTCCCGTTGCTTTGGATTCACTTCTCCGCAGGTCCTACCTTTCAGAAAGTGATCGATTTTCTGTTTCTGGGATTGTTGCTCTTCTTCTCTTCGATTTCCCGTTGGATTTGTAGGTGTTCACAATGGTTAGATAAGCTATCTAGCTGATCTCCTGCTACCCGATGTCGTCTCAGCCTGCTACTTCTCCGCCATCTTGACTCCTCCTCTGCACTTAGATTCTATACATCTCTAGAAAATTTGAATGACAACACTGATAATTCATGACTTTCAAAATTTAAAGAACAAAATGATAATGTAGAAATAATTTTGAATACACATCTCTCCAAGTAAATCTAAATTAATTAGGCACTTCACCAGAAACAGACTTATGGCCAAAGACTGGCCTTAGTTATGTGCCTTGATTCCTGGGCCTAGCAATGTAGCTTCTTCCTGCAAAATACTTGTGCAGTAATAGCTTTGATTTTGGAAAATTCTCTGCAAAACATTTTGAGCAGTCCACATATTCATGGCTGCTGCTGTTATATAAGGCTCATTTGCTGCATTAGAAGAAGGCGCCCCCTCTGGGAAGATGAACAGGCATAAGGCACAGTTTTTCCTCAAGGCCAACACAACCTCCTATCAAAAGCACACCAAGAGGACTTTTAAGCTTCCTTGGCTGAGGGCCCCTGTTCAAGGTGCAGCTTGTATGACAATATAACGATTGGCCTGAATCTATTTTTCTTAAATTCACTTTCTTCACAAAGTGATGAGAATAAAAGCTTAGTAAAGTACAAAAGTGCTATTTTAGGTAAATACCTTCATCATTCTATTTATTACTTGCTAATCTCCCATTTTCTTTAAAACTTGATCCAAGTATAATCTTGTTAGACTGGTGCATTTGAACACTGATAAGTTCCATAAGAAGAAAAGAAACTACAAATCTCATATTTTTAACCACTGTTACAAGTGTACTGCCAGTATGTGTTTTTATAAATTGACACTGAGAAATTTGCATAATCTCAAATATCATGTGTGAGCAAAATGGCGAAAATTTTAAAATTCAAAGGGAATTTATTTCTCCACATTTAATGTCAGGGTATAAGTATAATATTTCCTTTTAAACCAGCAAACTGACAGAATCCATTCTATTGTTCCTAAGGTTGATAACTTACTAATCAGAATTATCTCCAAGCAATTTGTGATATTCATTGTCACAGTGCTATCAAAGAAGGAAATGTAATCCCAATGCATACAGTATAATATCATAACTTACATAATCAGATGACCTAGATTCAAATCCTTGCTTGACAGCTTACCAGCTGTGCGACATTGGACAAACGATAGTTTGCCTAAAAATATAGGAGGTTTGTGGATAACAGAGGACAAAAATGAATTCTAGCAATCAAAATCTCTTCTAAAAATATTTTGTTTCCTTCTGATTTTTCTGTATGGGAGACTTTAATCTCTCCAGGACCTCTTATTTTGCCTAAATGAAACAGTAGACAAATATAACTAGAAATCTTAAGCTTTAAAGGAAATTAAGACTATGTCAAGATTCATTTTAACTTCCATCGTTTGGTTATTAAAACACTTTATACCACAATTTTCATCTGTAAAATGGGTCAAATGCTATGCCCATCTCCTAGGGGTATGATTATCGAATGACTGACAGGGTTATGATGACCAAAGGATTTAGAGCTCTTAGAACTATATCTGGCACTAAAGAGTAAGCATAATTTGAATAAATAGAAATTAACACAAGTAAATCCTTGAATTTCAGAGAAATATTAGAACTCATAAAACTTGAGATTTTGGTTGATGTAATAAGAAACAAACTTACAATAAATTTTAAAGTCTATGTGAGGTCATCTGGGTCTTCTATGTTTTACAATTTTTTTCTTAAGAATTTGAATAAATGGCAACAGTAGGACAAATGCTACACATGTATATTTAGTTCAGAATAAGTCATATTGACACACTGAATGTGTAAAGGGAAAAGTCAGTAAAAAAAGGAAAAAAAAATAAAAGTAAAGTAAATAATGATACGTGGGCATCTGGATGAAGAAAAATATTATGTTGTTATTATTAGAACCCTTTAAAAAATACCAGGTTTGTGTGCTGCTTTCTCAGAACCCACACACTCTGGGTGTTAAAAGGAGGAGTTGTTAGCGCTGAAGAAATTATAACAAGGGTGTAAGTTTCTGTAGGTGGGAGACTATTATATGGAGATGCTTATTTTAGTCTTAGAATAATATTTTATTGAATTTAGATATTCAGGCAAGATTACTTCAATGTGAAGTATTGGATTGACAGAAGGAAAGTGTGCTTCCATTTATAACAAGAGACTGAGCTTATCTTGTGGAACAATATACAAGGCAGGCCTTGCACCCCTTGCAAAAGACAATTTGGCATTTTCCTCAGATGATTTACTTGCCAAATGTCTTCATTGTCATAAAATATTAATAAGAATACTCTCGAGCCCTTAATTTAAAGTTTGAATGCTATATAAATAACTTTTATGTGAGAGTATAAAATAAATGTGTTTGTCACTCTGCTTGTAAATAAGTACTACATTTTCTCTCTTTTTTTTAAAACGCTTCTATAATTGGATCAGTGTTGCTTCCGGGCTGCTTCCACCTGCGTGGTTTGCTCCTTTAGAGTCATTACTCAGAAAAAGAACTGTAGTAGCATAATTTGAAAATTTCTCATTAGTTTATCATCAGAATTGAAGAGCCCTGGACTAGTAGCTAATATGTAGATTCTTTGTGAGGGCACTTATCTTTCTTTCTTTTTTTTTTTTTAATTGGAGACTTTATTTTTTAAGGTAGTTTTAAGTTTACAACAAAATTGACAGGAAGGTTCAGATATTTCCCATAGGTCCCTTGCCCCCCCCACACACATATCCTTCCCTGTTGCCAACATCACTTCCCAAAACAAATGTTCCTTACAATCAATGAACCTACACCGACACATCATAATCACTCAAAGTCGATCATCTACCTAAGGATTTGTTCAGTGTATGAGTTTGGGAAAACTCATACAGTCTATGAGTTCAGCAAGAAGTATAATGACATATATCCATAATTATGATATCATGTAGAGTATATCTGTACACACACACACATAAAATATCATATATAGTATTTTCACTTCCCTAAATTTCCTAAATTTTCCTGAAATTTCCTGAAATTCCACTCTGTCCACTAACCCTACCCTCCTCTGGCCCCTATTTTAAGATGACTGCTAAGGTTGTTCACTGTGAGAAAGTTAGACATGCTCCATCATCTGGGAACACTGCCTTCTGCTGTCCCAGTGGACTGTACTGCCATCCCCTGACGCGGATGCCAGGCACCGCCATTCCCTTCACTGATCCTGAGAAAGTCCCAAAATCCTCAGAATGGTGATTTGATGTCTGGGGGTTTTAGCGCTATGCTTATTTTCTCTCGTATGTTACATTCTTCTATAACGGGTACAAAACTTTTATTTTCTGATGTTTTGCAGATTTTACACTGCCTTTTCTTTCTCTGTATTTCAAACATGAGACCATGTGAGTGCTGAGCAGGGAAGAGTCATCCAAGGAACAACAGGGTGTACTCAGAACAACTATCTCTTCCCCGAGGAGATTTTCAAAGGGAAGTATAATTTTCATTGCAAAGAAACACATTTAAAATATTTCATCCTAAGGGCTCTTAGGTGGCTCAGTCCATTAAGTGTCTGCCTTTGGCTCAGGTAATGACCCCAGGGGTCCCAGGGACTGAGCGCCGCTTTGGGCTCCCTGCTCAGCAGACCCTGCTTCTCCCTCTGCCCTTCCCACTGCTCATGCTCTCTCTCTCGCTCAAATAAATAAATAAAATATTTTTTAAAAAAGATATTTCATCCTACCTTATATACCCATTTTAATACATGCTTTACTAATATTTCCAAGTTATGTCCTCATAATCTATAAGCCAAATTTTTAAAATTTAGGCTAAGTTGAGTCAAAATCTATGATGGCTTGCAATGAACATTTCACAGTTTCAAAAAACTCTATTTTTTTTACATAGTGTGTACAATAAAGAGTGTGAAATATATAATGTAAGGGGGAAAAAACAATGCAGAAGACCATGTAAAGAGTCTGAGTAAAATGTAAATTGAAGGGAAAGTTCCTTATGAAGAGAAGTACTGCTAAATTCTCTGCTGTGATCTTGGGAGTCAACACCATGATTTTACTCATATGTGTTACTCATACCTGTTCTTCCTTTCTTACAGCCAAGTCATTTTCTAAACTCTAACTTATTCCCATTATTGCTCTATTAACTTCCTAGTTGCTCTAAGCATCCAAGGGCACTTGAGTTAGACTTGTTCCAAAAATATCTTTTCTGTTTCTATGGGGTGGGGGGGCACGGATATTCCTTACTGTTTTAATCCACTTCCATTTTGTTTTGGTTCCCAATGACCCAGTAATACCTACAAATTCAAAAATCACATAAAATTATTGGATTTTTTTTCTCAAATATCTCTTTTTTAAACATCTCCCATTACCCAAACCTAACTTGCCATTATCTTGTCTTCTTTTCATTCATTTACTCCTTCCATTATCTTTGTTAAATTTCTTCTCTACTCAATTTTAAGTCTAAAGGCAAATACATTAAAAATGAATTTCTAGTAATAATCTAGAAGTTCCTATTTCCTCTGGTAACTAATTTTTTGTTTATCTAATTAATTGATTTGGCATATATTAATTGAATTCTCATTTTTATAAACCACTTACTTTTTGAGATAATTATGAGAATCCATAATCCATGCCCATCCTTAAAAAAGTCAAAAGAAATAGTCAAATACAAAGTCATTAAAATCACTACTATAGGACATCCTATGTCTCATGATAATTATATTTGCTAAGTGTTTTTGAGTTACAGTGGATGAAATTATTAGTTGTTGTTGTTTTTTTTTTCCACCATAATCAGAGAAATCTTCACAGAAAAGGGACCATTTAGACTTAGATCTGAGGCATAAGTAAAAATTCACCAGGTAAAGAAATCTAAAATGAGAATCAGAAAAACAAAAACAAAAACAAAACACCTAAAAACTAGTCAATGAAAATCAAATTAGAGAAAAACGCAGATGAAATTATGGACTCTTGAGAGTAGGTCCCAGAGATTAAAGCACACTAAATGCCATGCTGATGAGGATGCACTTTTTCCAGCAAGAAATGAAAAGTACAACAAATACTGAATCATTATGCTGAACACCTGAAACTACTATAACATTATATGTCAATTATAACTCAATTAAAAGAAAGAAAGAAATGGAGATTCCACAGTTTTAAATGTGGGCTTTGTCTATGTCTCTAAAAGTTTTCAAATACTGCAATCATTACTGAATAGCTGAATATGATTAAAAATATACGGGTATTTAAAAAATTAAACATTTTTCCATACGAATGATCCCTACCAAACTCTCTGAACCTCACTTCACTTTTCGAATTAAAACCTGGAGAATTTCTGGGAAAATTTATCTATTAACTTATCTGCAGTTAATGGCATGAATTAATAAATCAGAATAGATGAAGAAAAAGGCTTGCACGAAGGAAATATAGAAGATATTATTTTCAGTGAAAAGAAATAAACACATACATAACAGATAATGTTATCTAGAAGAACAAATGCAGAAGGGTGCCCCAGTCATATCCAGGCAAGGTGCACCCGTACCAGGCAACTGGAAATTAGTACCCACATCTGAAGTTGGGGAAAATGTATTAGCCACTGTCTGGATAGAGAAAAAGAAATGACACACTCAAAAGGGAGTAACTGAAAATAATTTAATAAAGGGGATATGAACCAAGAGGTTAAAGGAAGTTAAAGGGATAAAAATCAGCTAGAAAACTGTTATCAGCTCTAGACCTGAAAGGGTAAATGGAGGGAGTGGTGTTGCCAGAATCCAGAGAAAGCTAGATCCATGGAACAGGGGCTCCAGAAAGGGTGGTGCTCTGGAATGCAGCCCACAGTGGTGCATATACACACAGTATATAATGGAACATATACACACAGTCTCTTTTCCTTTCTGCCTCTGATCTCCTGCCCATGCTTCCCACTGACAGAATCTAGCCATAAATCAAAAACCGGAGAACACGGGTGACCAGTCTGTAGAGGTCAGTTTTCAGGAACATGAATCAGGGCAGAGAAGGCCAAGGAAAAGATATGGAGATGCAAATCAAGAATAAGTAACAAGGAAGAGAGGAAAGGCATAATGAGAATGGGGAAATAAAGGAGGGGTGAAGGGTCACCATGAACAAGTCTTGATAACTGGGAGCATTACAGTAAACTGGGAAGAAACTTACTGTAGGTAGGAAAAGAAAAGACATTTGTCTTCTGAGACTTCTGGAATATAAGCAAACAGAGCACTGTCCTTTTTACATTGCCATATGCTTATTTAGATACATTATATTCTTCAGTATATTAATAATTTTGATGATAAAATACTAAGGCTTCTTTTTTCCCTTCCAAAATGTTGCTCCATTCTCAAAATGGCTTTGTATTTTATTGTAAGAAATGTATATTCCAATTTAAATGTCATCAAGCATTTACTGAAAAAGTCCCAGTTCTTAAAAATTATGTGATTTTTAAAACTTATATAACTAAGGAATTTCAAATAATTCTTTTGATTATTTTCACTATGTTTTGCTAATGTTCTTAAGTCAGTTCATTTGTTAGTTATTTTAACCAGGGCACGGTAAAAACATTTAAGGTAAATGTTGCTCTTATTTTAAACTTACTATTTTGGTAATAGGTAATAGTCAAGTTTTATTTAATTTAAAAGAGACTGGAAGTAGTTACTCATAAAATATTAATGCATAATCTATTATGCTGTTAGTCAACCTATTCAATGATTCATCCATTCAACAAATATTTACTGAATAACTACTATGGGCCATTCTTAGTTGCTAATGGAGCTGCATGTCTCATTCTGTCTCTGTCTCTCTCTGTCTCTCTCTCTCTCTCTCTGTGTTTCTATCTATCCATATAAATGTTCTACCTGTAGTGGCTTAAGATATAGTCAGAATTTGTAACATATGCATGTCTAACATAAAATAAATTTTAAAACACAAATTAAAGGTAAGAAAAAAATAATATAGGAAAAAACTATGTCTTGAATGAAAATGAAATAAATTGCTACAAGCAGGAGGTCCTGAAGTTCCTTTCATCCGATTCCTTTAGAATCTTTCTCATCTCAGCTAAGAACTATTCCATTTTCTCCATTGATCAGGCCAAAAAGCCTTGAAGTTGGGGGAAGGGGAGTGGGAAGTACAGACTTCCAGCTATGGAATGAGTATATCACAGAGATAAAAGGTATAGTATAGGCAGGACAGTTAATGGTACTGTAAAAGTGTTGTGTGGTAACAGATGGTACACATTTGTGATGAGCATAGCATAACATGCAGACTTGTGCAATTACCATGTTTGCACACCTGAAATGAATGTAATATTGTGTTTCAGTCACACTTCAATTAAAAAAATGAAATCTAAGAGTCATCTTATGATGACTCTTTCTCATAGCCTCATATCCAGCCCAACTACAAATTATTTCAGCTCTGCATTTAAAACGTATCCATAGTCCAACTTGTAGAATGGCTCAAGAGAGGTTTTTTTGTTTGTTTCTTAGAACTGGCTTCTATGAAGCACACATCAGTTTGATCTACATCCTGTTGACCATGCCTGTACCTAATTTCTAGGAAAGCTGAAAATTATGGTCTAAATGTGTCAAAGAGGGTGAGAATGGGGGTTTTGTGATTAATTAGCAATCTTTGTCAGACTTTGCTATGAATAGTTGCCTAACAAGGGCGAATAAAAAACAAAAAAAGAGAAAGAGAGAGAGAGAGAGAACAAAACCGCATGGGTCTGGTTCACAGGTATCTCATGAATTATATGATGATAGTGGCCAAAAGTGGATGGCTGTGTTACAGAATCATACGAGGATACAGACCCTCAGAGGTACAGAAGTGACATTCTCTTAGTGGGAAGAAGTTGGAGCTGATACATCTCTTCTTTGCTTAGAAGAAAAGATAATATCTGGGGCATATCAAGAGGGGCCAATAATTTAACTCAATAAATAGAGAATGGATAAGTGTGGAGAATTTGTGGGAAATGTATTTCTGGAAGAAATACATGTTTAGATCTCTCAAAAATGGCTCACATTGTGAGATATATGTGTATGGTATGAATACTTGCCAAAAGGTTCTGTTCCCTGAAGTAGTTATTTAATAGATGACCTACAATGTCTTCCACAAAGTAGATTATAGTTGGTCCTTTTTCCCAGCCATGGCAGGGCTTGTTCTATTTCCTCCTGAACAAATTTGCTAAGATGGCAGGGATGAAGTTTACACAAGGTTCAATAAAATGTACTTCCCCTCAATTTGCAAAAGAACCCAGATTCACCACCATGTTAGTGGAAGATCGACCCCCTAGGCTCCTTTTCTAATGGAGAGTTGGGGCAGCAATTTTTTCAGTAGAATATACACAATGATGATAAAGATCTGCCTTCCTTCACTGCCAAGCTCTTACCTGCATCACCATCCGTAGACTTTTTGAATTCCTTACTCATAGAGTATCCCACATAATATTTTTCCTCAACAAGAAAATTCTTTTAGGGCAAATTAATTAAGGCAATGAGCTGATTCTTAAGGGTTTTATTAGTCTTGCCATGTTTTCTTTCTATATCTAATCCAGAAGCAGCTGTCCTTGTAGAATAAATGGAATGGTTTACTACAGATCAGTTTATGGCGCAATGTATTTTTTTTTAAATCTTGTGACATTAGGGTATGACCCAACAGGGTATAATATATACTTTGAAGCAGTTAACCTATAAATGATGCTATTTATATGATAGTTAGGTTTCATCACTATTATGCCTATTGAACGACACACACCTGTAAACTCCCTGTCTATGCTGGACTCAGATGTTTCAGAGATCATAGGATCTAAGGGAAAAAATCTTCAACCAGAAATCATGACAACATTTTGGCTGAATTCCGAGTTATGATACATTTCTACATTATTTTATATTTAATCTTGGTGCTCTTCATGCCACTGAATAGGCAAAATGAGGAAGATTTTGTAGCTAGAGTGATTGATCATAATTGTCAAGTGGATTGATCATAATTGTCAAGTGGAAAGAGAATTACTGTTACTGTTACACACCGTGGGCAGGAAGGCCTGTGTCTGGGAATATTCTAGATCACTTCCTAGTACCTCATGTCCATCAAACCCTTCCAAGAAGAAACTCTGAGCTTTCAAGCCTGCCGGATTTAATCAGACCTTGAGATAAAGAACTTTAACATGGATGCTAACTGAGAAATTGGTAGTGGAGAAAGAAAGGTACAAATGCAAATTGAGCTAAGTAGGGTTGCAGAACCAAGAACTCTCATAGGTTACTATGTACAAACTAGTTCTACTTATATATAGTTAACTTCCCCTCTCTCAATTCTCCTTCCTCTGCAATATAAGCTGTGTTATTGATAGTTAGGTTAACTTAGTTTGTAGATTTCACGCTTTCAGGACAGGTTTGTAAATGAGTTACAGGAAGGATAAAAAAAAAAAACCAGAAACAATGAATTTATAAGACATGGATATTCCCTTTTGGGGTATAGCTACAAATCTAAATGAAGATTTATCTAAATGAAGATGGGACATGATGCTTTTGCTACCTTATTGTCTAGGAATTAGGTTAGGAGAAGTGTGTCCTGTATATGAATACTGCATCACAGGTGTAGACTACAGAATATGTTGAAAACTGACTCACTAAACACTTCCCAGAAAAGATAAATATCACATTGCTTAGATTCTTTTGTAGTCAGAATTTCCCACGTGTCCTAACTTGTTTCTGCAAGACAATCCACACAGAACCTACAGGTGGGGTTGACCTATAGCTATCCTTGAAATGCAAGTGGCAGGGGTTGTGGTTCTTTTATGCAGGTCAGCAACTATTGCTGGTTTCTAGTTTCACTGATTAGTAGAAGGCTGGAATCTGTGGAAACAATTCCATAGAGTGGTAGTGATTTCTGTTGTCCATTCTCCAGAATTCATTTTCTGCATTCCCCAAGAGTTCTGTGAGATACCTTATACTTTATAAATTGCACATTAGACATTATAGATGGCTTAGTTATATGTAATAAAAGTGTGAACAAATATATGGAAATGATAATCACCAAATTTAGAATATAGGCTACTTCTGAAAGTAGAAGAAGAGAAATGTGACCAAAAAGTGATAAATAGGGTCTTTGTACTGACACATACTTTTATTTATTATGCTGTGTAGAGCTATGCCTAATGTAACATTGGAGCAAGACCAGAATGAAGCGTTAGACAAACCTGGTAAATGTAAAACATTCCAGGAAGAAGAAACAGCAAATGAAAGAGATCCCAGGTGGAGGGAGGTTTGTTAGGTTTAGGAACACGGAAGCCTGCGTGGCTAGTATGTACCAGAAGATAAAGACAGACTAACAGGGCAGGACACAGGAGGCCTGTGGGTCCTAACAAAGCCTTTTAAACTTATGAATCATTTTAAATCCTTTTAAAGCCTTTTAAACTTCTGTAGCGAAAATCCACTTAAGTATTTTGAGCAGAGGAGCTTCTGGATGTGACGTCTGTTTTCAATGATCACTTTGCCCTTTCACGAAGAATCTTCTGTTGAGGGGCAGAGGGAATCAGGGAGCTCTTTAGAAGGTAGTTTCAGTGTTCTACATGATGGTAGCTTGTAAGTGGTTAGTGGCCATGGAGATTGCAAGAGCAAGGCATATCTTTACATATTTTGAAGATAGTTCTCATAGAAAATAACAATCAACTAATAGAAAGTAAAAAATTTAGTGAAAATACAAGATTGGAATATTAAGATAGTCTCTATCGTGAAAGAAGGTAAAATTTGAATTTAAGCAAATTACAGGTGGATTAAAGATTAAAACAGAAAACATAAAATTATAAAAGTTATCAATGGAAATATGGCTGGATTAATAACTGATTTTGGGTTAAAGAGAGACTCTCTAAGCAGAAGGACAATAACAAAGGAAATGATCAACACAAAGAGACTGCAAAGGTTTGACATCAAAAATACTGAGAATTAAAAGGCAAATGTCAAATTGGCAAAAATATCTGAAATATCTATCATGAAGTGTTAGTTTCCCTAGTGAGAGAAATAACTTCCAACTTACTTGTTTAATCTACATCTGAAATGGCCCCTTCAGTCTACTGATCTGGCCATTGTTTAACTCTAGGTACTTTGTCTATCACTTTTCAGCTCCTCATCTAGCCAAGAAGCCATTCTCTATGATTATGACAATTACCTCAAAAACATCCTGAATTCTCTAGTTGTTTTCTCCTCATTTTGATTCTTGGGCACAACAGTAAGCTTAGAAAATCCAACCTCAGTGGAGCAGCTGAACAGTTCTAGAGAAAATAAAACACAAACATTGGGGTGGGTAGAGCTCTTAGTCATCAGTACCCACAATAAACGATCATTCAACAAGATATACTGTTACGCAGCCTGTTTTTCAATTAACAATGTATTATGAACATTTATCTGTTAATAAATTCCAGTATATGGATCTATAAGGCATTATAAAGGAATTAACAAATCTACCATCTCAGTCATATATTTTGATTCCAGGGTTGGACTACTGTAAAAAGGTACTATCACGTATTTGTAAATATTGCTTTAGCAAAAACCCTTAAACATGGAAATATGTGACAAGGAATATAAAAATTTTAAGGCTTCTTATATATATTTCAAAGTTTCATTCCATTTCATAAAGGTGAATGAAAGATCCTATATTACTTTCTGATGACTTTCTAATTTATAGATTTTTTAAAAAATGTTATCTCAGTGCGTCTGGGTGGCTCAGTCATTAGGGGTCTGCCTTTGGCTCAGGTCATGATCCTGGGGTCTTGGGATTGAGCCCCACGTCAGGATCCCTGCTCAGCGGGAAGCCTGCTTCTCCCTCTGCCACTCCCCCTGCTTGTGTTCCCTCTCTCACCGTGTCTCTGTCAAATAAATGAATAAAATCTTAAAAAAAATAAAAATAAAAGTGATATCTCAAGTTACTTTACATCTTAATCTTAGCTGCTGTAACAAACTACCACAGACTGGGGGGCTTATAAACAACAAGAATTTAATTTCTCACAGTTCTGGAGGCTGAAAGCCTGAGATCAGGGTGCCCCAGCATGGTGGGGTGAAGGCGCACTTCTGGACCACAAACTTCTCATTGTAACCTCACATGGTGAGAGGGGCTAAGGGCCTCTGTGGGATCTATTTTTTAAGAGCACAGATTTCATTCATGCAGGCTCACTCTCATGAGGCACCCGCTTCTAATGTCATCACTCTGGGGATAATAATTCCAACATTTAAATTCTGGGAGGACCCAGACTTCCATACCACAGCACTTCACATGATGTCAGTTATGATTTATGTTTAATATTTAACACGTATATTAGTTATATTTTAATTTTATAGTCTTTAATAATTATAATATAATAATAATTATAGTTTTAGATAACTAATATTTTCTTGATTTCTGTTGTTTTGTTTACTTCATAATAAGGAGAATATTAAAAACACTGTTATAATAATGTTATAAATGAATATTTTCTCATAAATTTCTCTTTTTACACATCATTCTGCCAAAAGCATCTTACTTTCATAATTAGAAAAAAAATACCCTATTCTTTAAGAAGGAATTCAGTTTTGCCTTCCTATGTGAAGAAAATATCTGTAGCTATTCAGTTTTTGGTATTAGTATCATTAAATAGTTTGCAAGACAAATTGAGAAACTGACCATTTAAAAAAGAAATCAAATACTAACATATAGCAGAGGCTTTAATATAATAAAAATAAAATCCAGTGTACAAAATTCACATTATTAGGCCTTCTGATTATGTTTTGCATACATTAAGGCATGCCTCTATGTATTTAAAAAGATTAGTGTTAAGAAATCATATATATATGAAGGTTTTGATTAGTCTCCAAGGGACTCAGAAGCGTGAAGAATGAAAATGAACCAATTACAGGGAGTTTACAAACCAAGTAAAAAGTGCTGAACTTCAAACTGAAATTACAAAAAAGTAGAAAGGGAATATGTACCTTCAGCCTCTGGTCAGTTGTTATCTTTCAAGAACGTAATGTAGTTCTTAAAAACAGCCTAACAGAATTGGCTTTCAATTTATGGAGAAATTAAATAATTATTATGTAACAAAAAATCCACCAGGTATTATTTCATTATTATTTGAAATAGACTTCCAGACTGTCAGCTGGCACTAGAATTTAATAAGGATCTTTCATAGTGACTTAGGGGTCTGGTTCTGACCTCACTACCTTACCCTAGACCTTCAGACTAGGCTGCCAGGTTGATGGTACTGGATTTAGAGACAATTTGGACTATAACACAAAACCTGTTGGACTATAACACAAAACCTTAAATATTTCACTTCTTTCTAGAACTTGAGATACTGTAACCAAAAATACAGTTTTTTAGTTAAACCTCAAGTTGCTGCTTTTTTTTAAGATTTTATTTTTAAGTAATCTCTGTACCCAACATGAAGCTCAAACCCATAACCCCCAAGATTAAGAATGACATGTTCTACTGACTGAGCCAGCCAGGAACCCCAACCCTCTAGTTGTTTTATAAGAGTATTGCCTTTGTAAAAGTTCTCTTTCCCCTGCTTTTTTGTCCTAATTTCAGTGAGTCCCTATGTTGGCAGAAGGTCTGATTAGTTTTTAGAATGAGAAAGTCTCAGTAGTTAGGAGCTGTGGGTATTTCTAGGCAGCTCTGTTAAGACTTGTAATTGATCAGTTTTGCTTCATCAGTCATAAAGAGGCCACAGCCCCAGAATCCATTCTGCACCATGCCATTCTAAAAAGATAACTTGCTGCTATTTTGGTAGCATGGTCTTACCGTGGCTCAATGAGCTGATGTAAAAATCTTTGAAATGTTGTAACAAAAATCACATCCTAAATTCATAAAAATGAATTAAACGTTGATTTATAACTCTCAAATATGTACTCTAAGCAGGAATACTTGAAGGAAATGCAGCAAGGAAACTTGCCATTACCTGAGAACGTGAAGATAGTCTCTGACCCAGATGATCTAAATTATTGGGTTTGGAATGTATTATGGATCTCATTCTCCCCATTGCATACCTATGATTTAATTAAATTTTTAGGCTAGTACTAATATAAATTTGTATCCCTTGAACAAGCCCGATTAGGGAAGGACAGGTAGACTGACTTTTCATTTATTCTGCTCTTCTTTCCCTTCTCTAAACTCTATTTACCATCTGTTTTTTCTTTACCCTTTTACACTCTCCTTACTTTCTCTTTCTTTCATCATTTTGAAAAATGTTCATCTCTCTCTCTTTCTCTCTCTCTCAATCATTTTTGCAAATATATTCTGCTTTATATGAGTGAAAACCTTCTGCTTTCTGATAAAACGTCTACCCTTGCACTTTTATTTTTAAGATTTTATTTATTTATTTGACAGAGAGCTCACAAGTAGGCAGAGTCAGGCAGAGAGATAGAGGGGAAGCAGGCTCCCTGCTGAGCAGAGACCCTGAGATCATGACCTGAGCTGAAAGCAGAGGCTTAACCCACTGAGCCACCCAGGTGCCCCCCTTGCACCTTTTTGATTTAACTGTTTTCCATGTTTGGAAATGAATTCAGTGTCATGCTGATCAAATTTGAGAACTATAGGTAATATCAATTTAATGAAAGCAGTTAACACTTTAAATAATGAATGGAAAGTATTAGAATGCAACCTGCATGATAATAGAGATTTTATATTTCTAACGATATATTCTGAGAGCTTCAAACATTTCTGGTGTATGATAGGAAAAAAATCAGAAGAGTAGAAGCCAAGGAGTTTCAGATCAGGGAATTTTAAGATGGCATGGTATCATTTTGGAAATGGAAACTGGGTATCCAGAATTGGATTTTTGTTGGTTGTCTAATGTGCTCAAGACTTTTTTGATGATACCCAGTTTTCATTAAGGGGCCAGGGAAGCATAAACAATACAGACAAATATGATGCATAATGTAGAGGAATTGTGGGAAGAACATGAAGGGAAGCTCTGACGTAAGGGCCCTTAAATTTGTCTAAAAGAAGTAGAAAAACATCACAGGGAAAACAACATGAGAGCTGAATCTAAAAGAATGAGTGGGAATTCATAGACTACAGAGGAAAGAGGGACATACCAAGAACAAGAAGAACAAATAAGTGATGGGATATTGAATGGGACTTTTCCCCTATGATCATAATTAGTGGATAGTGATCCCCTTCTCTATTACCAAGGCTCACTGATAACCAGAGAAAGGGAACTGCTAGGTTCCTTTTTGCTCATTTCCAATTATATTTGGAGAGGACCATGTTGGGGATGGCTGTGATAGTGAAAGCCACTGGGTTTTTAGATGGGTGGCAGCGAAGCAGCTCGTATTCTCCATATTGGAGAGGCAAGGATGTGAGAGAGTCTCAGGGATAGAGTAGAGGCTATAGAAAGAAACTACCAACACACTCCAGATAGAAAAAGAAGTTTGATGCCTGCAGGGGAAATTGCAAACTCTAGCCTAATTAAGTAAAGAGAAATGTCCCCAAATCCATTCCACATCTTTCCTTCCTGTCTTCAAACATGGAAGATGCAGAGTTTAGGAGAGGGAAAAGGGAAAGCAGAAAAACAGCGTATCTCTTTCTCTTCCCCAAACAGAGGTCTACTTTGCATTGGGTTTAGGGACCAGTTTAGAATGGAATAAGTGATAGGAGTTTAAACCAGAATAAACTAATTTTAAAGGCAGGAAGCCACTATGCATCTAGGTAAGCTGTCCAGCTGGGATGAGAAAGTAGAATTTGACCTACTTTCGTTCAGGGCAATCATTGGAAGAAATATAAGCTTTTTATATTCATTCTCCCAATTAATTGTGATTACCTCAAAACAGATGATTTGCATATGCAGAAAAATACAGGTATAAAAGAACATGGCATATTCCAAGGACAGTAAATAATTTGGCATAACTAGATAAAGGATATGCTAGAGTGCTCAGGGATGCAGCTAGAAAGCTAGGTAGGACTTTATATTTCATCCTTAGAATTTGGACTATATTTTGTGGTAGAGGATCTCCAGAAAGATGTTAAGAATGAAAGTTATATGATCAGTTTTTCACTTTGAAAACATTGAATGTCTGGTAAACTTATTTTGATCAGTCAACAGCTGGAATCCAGATTAAATTTTAGGAAATATATTTTGAATGATGCATTATCAATGAAATGGATCTCACTCAGTTTATGCAAAATTGAAAAAATAATTAAAAACTATGTGACACAAGACTGTCCAGAATAAATGGCAATCAAGTTAGGCTTTGGATATTGGTAGAATTTGCAACGGTGGAAATAAATTTAAAGCAGGTAAAGGAAAACAGGAAATAGTAGTGCTTGATTTGGGGCAAGTAACTCATCCAAATTACCAGATAAAAGAAAGCATTTGGTAAGACAGATATATAATTTATTGTAAAAAATGGAGTACTTTTTGAGATGAAAAGGGAAATTAATAATGATGCTAAGGAAACATGTATAAACCAGACCTACCCTCAAAAAGCTGAATGTATGTTCGCCTACATATGGGAGCCAAGCAAAGATATTAAAGAAAGACTGTGAGGGACCCTAATTTGGCAGAGTTTCTAATGCAAGCATGAGGAAACCACAGAAGAGTTTTCTAGAAAAATTAACCTTTACTAAAATTTATGGGTTCCAAGGACAGAAAGATAGAAGGGAATCACTGAACACTCTCCCCTGAAATCCACACAGGCATAAAACCTTGAGTAATGGTGATGACAATGAGAGACCAAGAAAAAAAGAGTTGCAAGAACCAGTTAGGAAAGCAAACAAAAGAATCTGGTAAACAGTTCTGTGTGGCTAGCCAAGTTGTGGGTGCAATCAAGTATGACTTGAAAATTGTGATAGTTTGAATTAAATCTTTGTTGGTTGTGGACATGAAGTGGATAGAAGTGATGATTTATTAGCTCAGTGTTACTTAATAACATGGAATCTTTTGGAATCTCTGAGTTGAATAACTCAGTTTTCTTTT
Source organism: Martes martes (assembly GCF_963455335.1). Classification (NCBI taxonomy): domain Eukaryota; kingdom Metazoa; phylum Chordata; class Mammalia; order Carnivora; family Mustelidae; genus Martes; species Martes martes. Next base: position 43,129,003 of record NC_137895.1, on the reverse strand, counting down.
TCTTTCTTTTTTTTTTTTCTCTCTCTCTTTTTTTCCTCTACATTGCAAGACGTCTCAAAGCCTTAATTTACTAATGAAAACTGTGAATCTCTAATGTGGAGAATATTCTGCACCACGAGGCACAAATAAATCAAATGAAAATTTCAAAGTCACAAACTACTTTGCCTCAAAGCAAGATTAGTTCCCACGCCTCCTGATTCTCGACTTGAAAGCTTTGTGTTTTTTTTTTTCCCCCTGTTGATAATGGAAGTGAATGAGATCATTAAGTAGGGAGTGGTAAGAGGGTGAAAAGTCTTAAAGCTGGAATCTTTAGGAAAGTGCACATATGGGGAGGAAGAATGTAATGTCCTCACACAAGGACTTAATATTCCAATGTACTGAGATCTAAGTAAGAAACATTATAAAGAGAGTTGTCTTAGTCCGCTCAGAGTGCTACAAAATACCACAGACTGGATGGCTTACAAACAAAATAAATTTATGTTTCACGTAATTTATGTGAAATTAGTTTTCACATTATGTGAAATTCACATAATTTATGTGAAAACTATGTTTCAGTCATGGAGCTGAAGTCTCAGGGTGGCAGCACGATCACATTCTGAAGATCTGCTGGGCTGCAGACCGCCAACTTCTTGCTGTGTCCTCACATAGTGAAAAGGAGCAACTTATCTTCCTGGAACCTCTTTATAGAGACACAAGTCACATTTATGATGGCTTTTTCCCTCATGATCTAATCACCTCGTAAAGACCCCCATCTCTTAACACCTTTAACTTTGTGGGTTAAGATCTCATCTTAGGGATTTGTGGGGAAAACAAACATTCAGACCACAACAAGACTGAAATTCACTGTGTAAAATCTTTCAGAAAACTAGAGCAGGAGAAAAACCAAGAATAAGCTGGAACACTAGGGACGTAGGACTGGATAAGATGCAGAGTCAATACAGGAGAATGTGTAACATGGTGAAGCAAGGATTCAGGAAATTAATGAAAATTCAGATACAAGACGTCATCACATATGCGAATGTATAATACCATTTTTAGAATCCATTGAGAACTAATAACTCTTGAAGGGAGGGCCAAGCAAGGCATGCAAACACACTAGGAACTTGTTCTGGTATAACCCAAAAGTTGAATATAAGCCCAGAATGTGACAGTCCTTGGAACTGATCTCCCTGTAGACATCTAGGGCATAATGTATAAGTGAGATGAGGTATGTGGACGTTTCACACTTTCTATGATAGTTATGGACATGAATACAATATCTATCTATCTATCTATCTATCATCTAACATTAAATACAGATATATTTGTTCTAGGGGTTTTTTTTAATGAGTTAAATGAATACTTTTGTAGACAGAGGTAGAGGAGTAAGTGTAGAGGGGAAATGAACATGCCAACATGAGGAGCAAAAAGTAATTGAAGCAAAAGCATAGCAAACACTATAGAGGGAAGAATTATGAAATCTAACAGGCAGCAATGAGAAATGACTGAGATGAAGAGTACAGTAAAATTTGATTAAGGTTTAGCTGTATACTTTATAAATTGAATAAAGAATTTACAAATGAAATATATTATAGAAAGCCAGAAAACATTTCTCATACAAAAATTGGCATCTCTTTAGTGAATAACAAATAAACAGTGATAAATAATTCAATTACATCAATAAAATATTGTCACCTTTTTAGGATAATCAAGAAATACCTGCCTATTAAAGTTAGCATTTTTCCTTCCTCTGATTTTTTAAAAATCCAATTGCCTGTATATTTCAAGTGTATTATGCAAAATATTTTTACCATTTTGCATAATAGTTTGATATGTCTGTATTTATGCTTGTTCAGATGTCTCCAAAATTCTTAATGAATTGTTTAACCTACCTAGGGTCTACAGTTTTGATCATATTATCTAAATTTGTCTAGGAAGAGATACATGGTCAGAACATGGCACTTTCCTTACAAATCAGGACTATATTTAGCATTATAATTTACTCTTTAACACATAAATGATGCAAAATAAGTTGGTTGAATTAATATCAGCCAAACACATTGCTATTATGTTTTCATCAAAACAAAATAAAAAAGAAATTCTGTCAGTATCAGACTAAAAAAAGGAACAATTTAAGTCACATGGGTCTATCACAGGCATACTTTTTGATCAATAAGTGTAAAGGAAATTACATTCATTATAAAGGAGAATTAACCTTTCCTAGACATTCCTCATGTTTATAATATGAATTAGAGCTCTAATGTACCAGTCACTGCCGACCTAAAAAGGATTTATTTAAAATTAACATATCACACCGTTGTCTTCTTCTTAGATCAATTTCCTATTAGTTTAATTTATTTCATTTTTGTTTATAGGTTACTGTTAATAGATCAAACTGTTGTTCTGAACTGATGAAACACACAGTAATTCATGCAAATAGGTCAATATCTTTTCTCACATAAATTCAAATATTTCATTTCAATGACAGACATTTTTTGTCATGAGATAATAGAGGATTACAAAGTCTTTGCTCTGAACACATCTCAGTATATGTCTGGATATATTGTAAGAGAGAGAAGACCAACTTGAGAAAATGAATTTTAGGAAAGCAAAAATACTCTTTAAATTTTTAGCACAGCAGGAGGTAGAGTAAAAGAGAAAGACTTGCATCATGTATAAATTTACATGTGGTTAGGACACGGGGCTGTTTCATTCTGGAGATATGAAGATGACATGGTTTCTGTCCCTAAAGGGGACATTATTATCATTAATATTAATTAATTAATTAGTTAATATAACATTAATATCATTATAATAATAATGTGGATTATAAAATCCACATTATTATTAAGAACAAAGGACTTATGGTCATCTTTCATGAAAGAGACTCAAGTGGAACTAATTAAGTAATCTAAAAAGTTATTTTCTTCTTTTTTCTTATAGTGTTAGGTCCACTCAATACCAGCCAGCCTGCCAAAGGACATTGGACCTTGAAATCACCTGATTCAAACCAATTCTGAAATCTTAAGTACTGTCTCCAGCCAAATATTTCCTATACCTTCTTTCACTAAATGTCTCCTGGGATTTCTACACATCAACTTCATTAAGACTGCTAAAGAAATAGTTAAAGTTAAGCAGTGTAATAATTGGCAATGGGAGTGTCTTTGACATTAGAGTTTAGAGTATAATCACTGAAGCCCAATTCCTGCAGGTTTTAAATTCTGACTTTAGCACTTACTTTAAATTTCACATTGATAAAATTATCTAGATCATCTGAGCTTTCATTTCCTCATCTGTAACTTAGGGATTTTAGTAGTAATTACCTCAAAGGGTGCAATAAAGATTAAATAAGCTGATATATGTAAAGTCAAAGCAGAAAACCCTCAAAATAATAATTAAAATGCATATCGAATGCTTACTATCATTACCAGTACTAATACTATTTCTGTGCAACTTAGGGAATTATTTTCTAATATTGGTTTTAGCAATATATCTCTTTCTTCTTGAATGGTTAATGAAATTTGATCTAAAATCATCGATTTTTTTGTAGTTGAAGTAATGGATGTATGCTTAATATACTATTTGATCACATGTAATTAAATGAATGTATTATCATTTTAATTAACACCTTAACTAAGGTAATACCTTACTTATGTGTGAGAGAACATGGAAACCATGAGATTGGTTTTTTTCTTATAAAAAAGAATTTCAGAGATTATTAAAAACATAGCTCTATTTTTCTGCCACTCCATTCTCAATGAAAGACTTTGCTCATGATTTAAGGCGGCTGCTGCAGTTTGAGCTAAAAGTTTTTGCTGTAGAGAAGAGCAAAGGGAAGTGAAGCAAGATCCAAAGAACATCCATCTTCCATCTGAGATACATTGTAACGAGGTCCTAGTATGCTGGATTATCCTTCCCTTTTTGTTACAAAACTCAAATCACTATTTCAGACACAGAAACTCCATGGGCTTGGATCAGTTGACTTGGAGATCAGCAATTTGTTCTAGAAAATGCTTAATTAATACCTTGAGAAAGTGTTTAAACTAGAATAAACAGACCTGGAGATATAAAACATGCAGAATAGCATTTGAAAAATGGCCAGTAAGTAAGTGTTGCTTAAGAACCATGAGAATCGGGCCCCTGGGTGGCTCAGTGGGTTAAAGCCTGAGCGAGCCTTCAGCTCAGGTCAGGATCCCAGGGTCCTGGGATGGAGTCCCGTATTGGGCTTTCTGCTCAGCAGGGAGCCTGCTTCTCCCTCTCTCTCTGCCTACCTCTCTGTCTACTTGTGATCTCTGTCTCTCAAATAAATAAATAAAATCTTAAAAAAAAAAAAAGAAAAGAAAAAGAACCATGAGAATCTACTGGGAGCTAAAGCTAGTGTGAAAGCAGCTTGCTGGCAGTTCAAGGAGGTATTTGGATTCTGAGGTTGAATATAATAAAAATAATACTATCTAACATTAATTGAGTAATTACTGTATGCCATGCCTTCACAATGACCCAAAGAGATGATGTACTATTTTTATGTCAAAAAAGAAATAAACAGGAACTCCTGGGTGGCTCAGTTAGTTAAGCATCTGTCTTGGGCTCAGGTTATGATCTCAGGGTTCTGGGATCCAGACCCACACTGGGCTCCTCGCTCGGCAGGAAGCCTGCTTTTCCCTCTGCATACTGTTCCTGCTGCTTGTACTCTCTCTCCAACAAATAAATAAGATCTAAAAAAATGTTTTTAAAAAGAAAGAAACAGGATATGGAGTCTCAGAGATTTTAGTCACTCACTTATAAATAAACATCTCAGTGTCAGAACCAGGATCAATGTAGGCAGTCGCTTTAATGGCATTCCTTCTTATCTGCATTGGCTAATATGTCTGCTCCTCACAATTTATTTTCACTTTATTTTGTATGTAGGCCTTTGGCAAGCATTTACATTTTTGAGGAAAGAGTTAAAAGCACAACTCTGACAGCAGTTTGAGAAATAGGAGAGATGAATATTTAAAGGCAGTGAGATCTGAACAATTTTATTTCATTATTTATTTATTCATTCATGCTAGACAGGGGAATATAGTGGGGCATGTTCCTTACTTTCCTGAAGCTTGCAGTGTAATGAATTTAAAGACATAAAAAAGCACAGACACTCCTTGGTTTTTAACAGCAAACATTGTTTTTTTTTTTTTTTCCAGAAGACTGTTCAAATGAGGAGATTTTTCTATCCCTGATATAATTGTAAAGTAAAAACGTGTTTTCCAATTTATGTCCTAGAGAAAAGAAATGAGATTTATTTTCAGCTGAGGTTACAGGAGATAAGGATTTAGGAAATTGAAATTCAGTACAAAATGTAATTGAAGTAGCACGTTCTAACAAACAAAAAGTTTTTTTTTTTAAAGATTTTATTTATGTATTTATTTATTTATTTGAGAGAGAGAGAATGAGAGGGAGGAGGGTCAGAGGGAGAAGCAGACTCCCTGCCGAGCAGGGAGCCTGATGTGGGACTTGATCCTGGGACTCCAGGATCATGACCTGAGCCGAAGGCAGGAGCTTAACCAACTGAGCCACCCAGGCACCCAACAAAAAATATTTTTATCATAATTTGCTGTGTTTAACTTTTTCTTTTTAACAGTTGGGAAGATGCTTAAAACAATGAACCCCAGACATACAGGTATTGATCTGAACTTGCTTGGGTTAGATTTTTGTTATTGCTTTTATAATGAAATACTTGTACAAATGATTTAAATGACTAGGTATTTTCAGACTTTTAACATTTTAGAATAAAAATTTTAGAATAAAATTTACCACCATATAATGGAGAATTTAAGTTAATAAGAGATATTGATACCCACAACCATGACAACTTAATAACTATTTGTCTATTAGTGTGTTGGCCACAAGAATTTGAAATAACTAGAGAAAAAAGGCATCAGAATTCCAAAATTAATTCTAAAAGTCACTGATCTTTCACAACCAGTAAGGAAAATAAATCAGAAGGCATTTTAACAGTGAGTCTTTTTTTTTTTTTTTAAGATTTTTTTTTTTAATTTATTTGACAGAGATCACAAGTAGGCAGAGAGGCAGGTAGAGAGAGAGGAGGAAGCAGGTTCCCTGCTGAGCAGAGAGCCCCATGTGGGGCTCGATCCCAGGACCCTGAGATCATGACCTGAGCTGAAGGCAGAGGCTTAACCCACTGAGCCACCCAGGTGCCCCAACAGTGAGTCTTAACTCTAATCAACAGGAAGCCTCCGCTTTAGCATTTCATATACTGTATTTGGCCAAGTTCCCAAATTCTCCCTATATTCTCTGATAGATGAAAAAAATCACTGTTGATAGTTGCCTTTTATTAGTTTTAGAGGTAATTTCACTAACTTGATTAAATCTCAGTGAGTAACAGAAACACTCAAGCAGCCAGCTCAGTTTGTAATGTGAGGATTGGGGTACTAGTCACTGCATGGACTAGCATTACTTTGGCTGCGCCTTGTACAGATAACCAATGGGGATATATGGATATATTTTTCTCACTTTACAAGGAGCCCAGAGAAAGATAGTGCAGGACCAATGGAGCTGCTCCACAATGCTGTCAGGGCTGGCGCCCCCGCTGTTTGTTCATTCTGCCATTCTTAGCATGTTGTTTTTCTTGCTCTGGCTTTGAATCTGTTCCACTATAGTCACCATGTCCACAATCCAGCATGAATATAAAAGAGCAAAGAGCAGGCGATAAGGATGTACCTTTTCCTTTTTGGCACAAATATGATCCTGTTTACACATTTTTCCCTTAACTTGCTTTTCCTAACAACCTAATAAACAAAATACTGAGATATTATTTCATGGTAATACGTAGAGATTTACCAGGAAAAAAAAAAAAAAAACAATGTAATCGGGCACCTGCCTGGCTCAGTCTGTGAAGCTCTGCCTTCAGCTCAGGTCATGATCCCGGAATTTTAGGATCGAGCCCCATGTCGGGCTTCCCGCTCAATGGGAGTCTGCTTGTCCCTCTCCTTCTGCCTCTCCCCCTGCTCATGCTCTCTTTCTCTCAAAATACATAAATAAATAAAATCTTAAAAAAAATGCTACTGTACTGTTTGTGCTCATGTAAATGTTTTAAAATTTTTCATGTACTTCAGCCATATTGCAGGGAATACACTTCTGTATGTCTTTGCTTTCTTGAGTGAGTATATCTTTTAGGTAAATTTTTGAAAATAGGATGTCTATGTAAGAGGATATAATATTTTAAATTTTGAAAGATATCATCAGAATGTCCTTCAAATGTTTTATTGATTCCTAATTCTAACAGCAATGCCATTCTTTTACAAATATTTCAAAGACAGTTGTTTTTAAACTTGTTATACCTGCCAATTTAATAGATAGGTATGAAGTTAATTATTTCAATTGGCACTTTAAAGATTTTTTTTGAGGAGCGCCTGCATGGCTCAATCAGTGAAGCTCTGCCTTCAGCTCAGGTCATGATCTTGAGGTCCTGAGGTTGAGCCCCGCATCCGGCTCTCTGCCTTCTCCTAGCCCCAGTCCTCTCCCTCGGCAGCACCCCTTTCTCCCGCAGATGGGTGCTCTCCCTCTCTCTCTCTCTCAAATAAACAAATAATAAAATCTTAAAAAATTTTTTTTCTGAGTGAGTGAGCCTAAGTTTTGAATGTTTGAGGACTATTGTATTTTCATTTTTGTTGTGTTGTTTGCATGGCTTAGAGTGATATAAAATCATCCTACTCACAATGTATTGCTTTCATTTCAGTAAAGGCTTTGGAATTATTTTTGTGATTTTAACATAATTATTCACTTTCTTTAGAAATGTAAAGAAAAAACAAAGCATTGACTCTGAATCTAAGTTGCAACATGTATCACTTGTTGTGATGGCTGATTTTGTGTGTCCCATCCTGACTGGGCCACAGAGTGCCCAGATATTTGGTTAAATACTATTCTTTGGTATATCAGTGAGAGAGTGTTTCTGGGTGAGACTGACATTTGAATTGGTAGACTGAGTAGAGTAGGTTATCCTCCCTAATGTGGGTGAGCCATATCCAATCTGTTGATGGCCTGAATAGATCAAAGCAATGAATAAGAGAGAACTCTTTCTCTATCTGACTCTCTTAGAGCTGAAACACCAGTCTTTTCTTGTCTTTGACTTTGCACTTGACCTGGAACTTATATCATTGGATCTCCAGGTTCTCAGGCCACTGAGCTTGGACAGGAACAATACCATTGGCTCTCTTGGGTGTCCAGCTTCCCGACTGAAGATTTGGGACTTCTCCACCTCCATAACCATGTGAGCCAATCTCTTATAATAAACCTCTTCGTATGTGTTCTATTGGTTCTGTTTCTTTGGAAAACACTGACCAGTATAGGTTTTGGTACCAAGAATGGCCTTGGAAGAATAGATCTTACTGACAAATATTCTGAATTTGTTCTAGAGTTTCTGGAATTGACTCTCGAGTCTGATTAGATTTAAAGACACTAAGAACTCTATTTCCAGCAAAGGGAGCATTGATAGTCCATGGCATGTTCTAGCAATAAGGGTACATAAAATATCTCCATTGAATACTCTTAGCCAACCACTTAAAAAAAGCAAGGAGCTGGATGACTATGTATAAGATACTTCCAAACATTTTTGGAAAACTAACAAATATAATGAGATTGACTGGTACCTTCTAATGTCCCTTGACAAGATAAAAGATGATTTCAGGGATTTGAACTCCCAGCTGTGTGTGTGTGACCTGAAGGGGACCCTTATCTCTTGCAGTCACAGGGCTGAGTGGCTGAAAATCAAACACAAACCTCATCCTGCCACTGGCTTAATTACAACACAAATTGAACTCACAGTCTCTCAGGATATCTACTGTCAATGTGTGGGCATTGACTGAGAAAGAACAAGAGAAGGATCTACAATATCCAGGCCTTTGCCATTGGGCCATACAATCCAGCACATCCGGTGGTGCTTGAGTGTCAGTGGCAGTTAAGAATTCTATCTGAAAACTTTGCAGACCCCTATAGGTGAATTATAGTACATGCTTGCCACAATCTGCAGATAACTATCCTCTTTTAGAGAAATAGCACTTGGTCTGCTACTGGGTCTAAGCAGAGACTGAACGTTTAACCTTGAGCTATCAACTTACCGTGTGATCTTAGCGTCCCATCATGGACTGTGTGTTATCTGAACCACTAAGCCATAAAGTTGGATGTGCACAGCAGCACTCCACTATCCAGTGGAAATGGTACATGTGATTGGGCCTGAGCAGGCTGTGAAGGCACAAGTGAGTTACATGAATAAGTGGCCCCAATGCCCATGATCTCCACTTTTGCTACATTACGTTCTTTCTCCCAGCCTGTACCTATGGCCTCATGGGGAGTACCTTCTCATCAATTTACAGAGGACAAAAAGACTCAGGCCTTATTTGCAGATGGCTCTGCAGGATACGGAGGCATTACTCAAAAGTGGACAGCTGCAGAACTATAGGGTGAAGACTTGGACTGGAACTTACACCATCAGATCTTCTGGCTCTCAGACGTTTGAACTCAGACTGGAACTTTACCATTGACTCTCCTATGTCTTCAGCTTGCCAACTGCAGACCTTCTGACTTTTCAGCCTCTAGACTTGTGGGAGTCAATATCCTGTATTTTATATGTAGATAGAGGTATAGATATATAGATAATCTCTAACCTGTTAGCCTCATTTCTTGGGAGAACCCTGACCAACACACTCTTAAACCAAGCTCTGGAAACCTTAGTAAGAATATGCAACAGTTGCAGAACCAACCACATCACTCACCCAAAAACAACTTCTTTTTTTTTTTTTTTTCAAAGATTTAATTTATTTATTTGTCAGAGAGAGAGAGCAAGCACTCAAACAGGCAGAGCAGCAGGCAGAGGCGGAGAGAGAAGCAGGCTCCCTGCCAAGCAAGGAGCCCAATGAGGGACTCAATCCCAGGACACTGGGATCATGACCTGAGCCAAAAGCAGCTGCTTAACCAACTGAGCCACCCAGGTGTCCCTCAAAAACAACTTCTTGAGATTTAATTTTATATGTAACTGTAAGAAATTTTTATTGATGTGTATGTTTTTCCACATATGTATACATATATATGTGTGTAGGTAGATATATGTAAATAATATATAACTACTTCTATATGTATGTCTATACTGCACACATATGTGAACATATATAAACACTAAACACTTAGATGATAATTTTTTTGCAATCTTTCATAAAAACATGGGGGACAGGGAGAAACAGAGTCAGAGAAGAGACAGAGAGAGCTGGAGACAGAACAGGAGACATGGCAAGAGACAGATCATTTTCTTTGTACTGTTATATAGTTGTAATATTTTTATTCAGCATACTTTTTATTATTTTAATAACTGTTTAACCTGATACCATTTTTATTTCAGATTTGTTTTTATTTTGGTACTTGTGCATTTTATAATTAGAACAAGTCAAGAGTATTTAGAGAACAATTGTTCATTATTTACTTATTGATTTAAAAGTTTTCATTTTTATTTTTTAAGATAATAATAACATAAACCTTTCTGTCTTATATGTTACAATATTTTTTCCAGTTGCTTATTATATTTTGACTTAGGTTACTATTTTATGAAGTTTCAATACAAGGATGTCAAAATGTGCTAAGGATGTACCATAGTCCTAAACTTTTGCTCTCGTGACTAACAGCATTCAGACCCAAGCAAATTGCTCATACACATCCTTCACCTTTGTCATGAAAACAAAAGACAATGTATCCAAATGCAATGCAGATCTATAGGTCAGAAACCAACATTGTTTTGAACTATAGTCAGAATCTGAGCAGTAGCAATCCTTATGTAAGTAAAAAACAAGTAAATAGACTTATCAAATGTTTCCTTTCAGATGGCATAAGTGGAACATATTCTTGCATAACAAAATACTATTTCTCAATATTGGCCAAGATCTAGTTTCTGTCTTTTCTTTGTACTGCAGTTTGTGGTTCTGGGCTACTCAAATATTATTAAGGTATCCCCAATAGTTGTTCAGTAGCTGAGAAACATTTTGCACTTAAATATTTCTTTTATATATTTATATACATGTAGCCATAGATATTTATATATACATAGGTATAGACATAATATGCACAAAGCATAGTACTGATTTTTTACATGGGCAAGAAGATGGTATGAACACTAAAATTGTGAATTGTTTTATTTTTGTAAAAGTATAAATAAGATTTAATGAGATTATCACTAGTAAGCTGACATTTACAGAATTTCACCCATATCCAATAATTTTGATATATACGTTCATCTATTAATATATTTAGATATAAGATATGTGAGCTCTATTTGTACTCTAGCTGCAGGCCCAGCAAACTCTAAGTCAGATCTGCTTAATCTGTGTTATTTATATTACTAGATTGTAGGAAGTATTAAGAGAAAACATTTCATTGATCAGAGCGGTGACATACTACTTGTGTTTATGTAAGTGGGCTTCAAGACCAGAAGGAAACAACAATAATTAGATAAAAAGATAAGGAAAGAGAAAAATATGGTGGAACCATTTCTTTCAGAAAGAAGTTTAACAATCTGTAGACATTTTTAAATTAAAATTCAGTTTAATTAACATATACTGTATTATTAGCTTCAGAGGTAGAATTTAGTGGTTGATCAGTTGTATATAACACCCAGTGCTTATTACATCAAGTGCCCTGCTTAATGCCCATCACCCAGTTACCCCATCCCCCCACCACCTCCCCTCCAGCAACTCTGTGTTTCCCATAGTTAAAAGTCTCTTAAGGTTTGCCTCCCTCCCTGTTTTCATCTTATTTTTATTTTTCCTTCCCTTTCCCTATCCACATGTGTTTTGTTGCTTAAATTCCACATAGGAATGAAATCATATGGTATTTGTCTTTCTCTAATGGCCTTATTTCGCTTAATGTATTACCCCTAGTTCCATCCAGGTTGCAAAAGTCTACAATTCTGTAGACTTTTGTCACTGGTTTCTCTTGGATGCTTAATCACACTTCACATTTGAGGGGTATCTTTTGAAGTTCTAGAATCTGCTGAGACTACTGCAGTTTGCCTAAGGGAAAAGTCTTTTGCTTTTTGTTGTTGTTATTGTTTGTTTTTCTATAATGGATCTAGAATTTTGAATGTCTGTAAACTAAGGAAAAAATCTGGTCCTTCAGCTGACCTACATTCTTCACATGAGTGGGTTGAGATTTGCTCAGGGCCAACATTTGTTCAGATTTGTTGAGAGTAACGTTCATCAAACTTGGCTTTGAGTCTTCATTTTCATATTCAGGTTTTAGCAACTAATTCTGAGGCTACAACAAAAGTCATAGGTGTGGAGGACTTAAACAAAGTCCCTATTTGCCCTGGCAACCTCTCCAGCTTTTGTACTACTATTACAATTTGCACTTAAGCGTCATATACTTCAGTTCTTTTTTAAAAACATACTGTTTTGGGGGCACCTGGGTGGCTCAGCCAACTGAGCAGTGAACTCTGGATTTCAGCTCAGGTCGTAATCTCGATGTCCTTGGATCAAGCCCCATGTCTTGCTCAGGGCTCAGTGCAGAGTCTGCTTGTCCCTCTCCCTCAGTTTCTCCCCTTGCTTGCTCACATGCTCTCTCTGTGTCTCTCTTTCTTTCTCTCTCTCAAATAAATAAAAATCTTTAAAAATATTATTTTGATTAAAATTTTGAGTCATTATTATGTGATAAACATTGTTAAAACTTTTATCATACATGATTTCAGGAATTTTGGTAAAAATTAATGAGCCGTTTAAGACTTAAGACCCAGAGGCAGGCGAAATGGATTAAAACTTCCCGTGGCAGCTGCGTTGCCTATGCAAGCTACTTAGCCTCTCCGAACCTATATTCCTCATCTGAAAATGAGAAAATAATAGCACCCTTTTCGTAAGAGGGTTGTAAGGATTATTTGAGATGGTATTTGTTAATGCTCAGAACTATGTCTGGTACATAAACAGTCACTAGCTATTATTTTAATTACTCTGCTGTGATATCGGTTATGTTTGCTTGTTGGATGGTTTCTTGCTTTGCTGGAGACACCCTGAAGTCAACAAATCATTTTAAGTCTCTTATTACCTTTGTGCAAACTAGAACCATGCAGTTAAATCTTTACAAATCAGTCTAATTTAGCTATTTAGAGAGATAGATTTATGGAACAATTTGGATTTACAAGCTTGCCAAAAAAAGTTATTGACTTAACAAAAGTCACTGCCAGACAAACAAAGTATTACTCACCAATAGGAAACTCCATATATGGCCACAGGTAATAAACTTTTCTAATATGGCTCCATCATTTAAACATTAAACCTTTAAAAATAGGGGCACCTGGGTGGCTCAGTTGGTTAAGCATCTGCCTTCAGCTCAGGTCATGATCCCAGTGTCCGGGCTCAGAGTCCTGCATCTGGCTCCCCATTGAGGGGTGGGCAGCTGCTTCTCCCTCTGCCCCTCACCACGCTCATGCTCTTTCTATCTCAAATAAATAAGATCTTTTTTAAAAAATAATTTAAACCTTTTAAAATTAATGAACATTCAATTGATTTTTCAAGACTATTTTTTTAAAGATTTTATTTATTTATTTGACAGGCAGAGATCACAAGTAGGCAGAGAGGCAGGCAGAGAGATAGGAGGAAGCAGGCTCCCCGCTGAGCAGAGAGCCCGATGCGGGACTGGATCCCAGGACCCTGGGATCCTGACCTGAGCCAAAGGGAGAGGCTTTAACTCACTGAGCCACCCAGGCGCCCTCAAGACTATCTTTTTGCAAGAAATAAAATACTTCCAAAATTATAACTTCTAGAGATCTAGATAATCTCAGCATCCACAGCAAATTATTATTATTGATATCTGAGGTAACATTAATTTACTATATTGGTATATGTAAATGGTGATCCCTTTTGATTGATAAGTTTGATCTAATGTAATTTGGAATAACGAATTACAAAAATAAACATTTTCCTACTGATTAAATATTTAATTTTTTTTTCTCTTTAAAAAGGGATAGTCTTTTTAGTGGATAATAATATTCTCTAAAATGTTTTCTGAGAGTGTTAATTATAAAGCTAATGATAAATCTTATCAGCTCTTAATTTTTGGCAGACAGTAAGTACATTGCATTGATTAAAGGGACACAAGCATAATCTCAAGCAGTATTTTTAATATGATTGTCACATTAATATATTTATTTATAATAAAGTAGAAAATATTAAGTTTGAACATTGCAGAAAATCATTGACCATTCCTTCTCTTTTTTAAGTTTTTTTCTTTTCTTTAAAAGTCTGTCTTTTTTTTCTTTCCTTTTAATGATAGCCTTTGAACTGGAATCGTCTTTAGGGTACACTGACCTTTAACAGGGACCTTTACAGGGAACTTTAACACCTTCTGTAGGGCACCTAGTATGAAATATCAGTTTGTTACACTGACAAAATGACTCATTTGTTGCTTTGCTCTATATTGTCTTATTTTGACTTTTGCCTTGTTATTTTTTTTGAGATGGTAAATCGCAGTACATTGTAATGGAACATCACTGATAAGTATCATATATATCCACATCATTAATAATAGAAATTTCTTAATGTCATCATAAAATAAATAGATACTGCAACTCCTTTTTTTCCCACACCAAACTTAATTCTCAGTATCTTTCTCGATTTTATCAGGACATAAAAGTTAGATATGAATTCCTCATTCAAATTCAGGAAGAATGGCCAATAGTTTTCAATAAATGACTATACCTTATATTTGGGTTAGGAAATTTTCAATAAAATAATAATTGTAGTTAGAATAGTGCCATATACACTTACATATCCATAGCCAAGTTCAATAGTGCATTTCCTCTATAACTTGCCCACTTCCTTCCCACAGTAATCACAACAGATTAGAAGAAAATTTCAAACATTACAAAATTTCATGCGTAATTATCCCAGGTGTATATCTAAAAATAAGCCCATCCCTTTATAAACACCACAATTTCATACCAAAATTGATAGTAATTCATTTGTTAATATTAAATACCCAGTCATTATTTATAGTTCTTAAATTATTACTACTTAATCAAAACATAAAAGAACCAAAATACGGAAAATTCAATCACACCAAAAAATTCATGTCTGTCTCTTTAAAATCAATCTCTTCCTTTGCTATCCAACCTCTGGCAACCATTCATCAGTTTTAGGTTCCTTCTCCTTACCTTTCTCTAGAATATTACATAAATGAAAAAACAAAATATGTAGCTTTTGAGTCTTATAGCTTAGTAAAAATCATTTGACTATACATATATTGGGTCTATTTCTGCATCCTGTATTCTGTTCCATTTGTTCATCTGTCCACCTACATCAACCCTACGTTTGTTGGTTACCAAACGTTATGTCTTAAAATCAGGCAAGGTGAAGTTTTCAAGTTCTTGCTTTTGAACGTCTTTTTGAAGGTAGAGAGGGTATTCTTGATCCTTTATATTTCCATATTAGTGTTACAATTTGCTTTTACACAACACACACACACACACACACACGCAAATCTGCTTGCATTTTGATTGGAACTGCATTGAAACCACAAATCGATTGGAAGAAATTTAAAACCTTAACCATATTTGGTCTTTTGATTCAATTCATTCATTCATAAACATAGTTTGTCTTTCCACTTATTTAAGATTCTATTATTTCCATTATCAAAGTTTTGTGGTAGTTAACATATAATCTTATATATATATTTTAGCCAATATTTCATATTATAGGTTGCTATTATAAAGATATTTATTTATTTTAGATAGAGCAGAGGAGCATGACGCTATGTATGTATGATTATGTATGACGCTAACTTTAGGGTTTTCATAGATGCTTTTTATTACACTGAGGAAGTGCCCTTATAAGTCCTTTTCTTTTGCTGAGTTTTTAACATGAAAAGTTGTGAAAAATTAACAAATGTTTTTTCTGCATCCATTGAAATGGTCCTAATTGTTTTCCTTCTTTAGTGTGTTGATAGGGTGAATTACACTGGTTTGCTTTTAACAAATGTTTCACCAATCTTGCACTCTTTGGATAAACTTCTTGGTCAAAACACATTATTTTTTTAATAAATTACTGATTTGATTATTAACGTTTCATTATGGATTATTGCATGTATGTTCGTGAAGACTATCTTTTTTTCTTGTAATATCTTTGATTTGATATCAAAGTAATGTTAACATCATAAAATGTATTAGAAAGTAGTCTCTCTAATTTTTAATTTTTGGTAAAGTTTTTTTTTTAACATGTATTATTTTTTCTTTAAATATTTGAGAGAAGTTTCCAGTGTTGTCAACTGTGTCTGTAATTCTCTTTGCAAAGTTTTTAGAAATCCAATTAATTTAATAAAGAACTATTCAGATTATTTATTTCTTCTTAAAATTTTAGAAGTTTGTGCATTAAAAAAATTATTTCATACATCCTTATAATGTCTCTCAGAAGTAAAAGTTTAATCTTTTTTTTTTTTAAAGATTTTATTTATTTATTTGTCAGAGAGAGAGAGAGAGAGCGAGAGCGAGCACTGGCAGACGGAGGCAGAGGGAGAAGCAGGCTTCCTGCCGAGCAAGGAGCCCGATGTGGGACTCGATCCCAGGACGCTGGGATCATGACCTGAGCCGAAGGCAGCTGCTTAACCAACTGAGCCACCCAGGCGTCCCAAAAAGTTTAATCTTATAATAAACTCTTGACATGCTTTCCCAAGTGGTTTTTCCATTTTCCAATTTCAGCAGTAATGTTAAACCCACCAAGTGAAATTATTTTTCTGCTGTTGTATTTTTTTGATCCCTAGAAGTTCTATTTAGTTCTTTTTTTTATAACCACTTTTTTTCATTGTTTCTATTTACTTGTAAATTGATGAGCATTTTTAATAATAGTTGTTTGAAGATCTTGTCTGCTAATGACATCCCGCTCTCACTTCTGAAGCTATTCCATATTACTGAGTTTTCACCTGATGATGTGGAACATGTTGCTACTGAATTACAAGTTTAGTAATTTTTCACTGGATGTTACACATTATGAATTACATTTTTGAATGTTTAGATTTGTTATCTTCTTTTAAAGAGTGCTGAAGTTTATTTCGAATAAGCCATTTAACCCTTCAAAGTCAAACAATAGCTTGTTTTTAAGTTCCACTGTGGCGGTCTTTATTTACTTCTTTTATTTTATTTTATTTTTGAAGATTTTTCTTTATTTATTTGACAGAAAGAGAGAGAGAGAGAGACAGCAAAAGAGGGACTACAAGCGGGGGAACTGGGAGAGGGAGAAGCAGGCTTCCCGCAGTGCAGGAGGCCCAATGTGGGACTTGATCCCAGGACCCTGGGATCATGACCTTAGCCTAAGGCAGATGCTTAACGACTGAGCCACCCAGGCACCCTGTGGTGGTCTTTAAACTTAGTTTGGAACTTCTACTGAGAAGTTACCTTTCCAGCCTTTCTACTAAATGCCAAGTAAATCAGCAGGTACTCCATTCTTGCTGGTAGGAACTCAAACCTTTCCCAGACCTTTGTGAGTCTTGGACTTGTTCAATTTATAACTTCCTCTGCAGTTTTTTTGTTGTTATTTAGCCAATAGAGTCTCACCCTTTAACTGTGCAGACTGGTATTGAGCTGAAGATTTGTGATACCACTACGTACACTTCTGAGGTATTTCTCTGTATGGATTCCTTTTCATAAATACCCAGCCCTGAAACTTATCTGCCTCAACTCCCCTGACTCTTCATGTCTATTCTCATCAGCAAGTCACCTGTGTTCTGCCAGCATTTCTCTGCCCCATGTTGCAGTTATTGTAATTGTGTCTAAGTAGAAGGCTGAGGTAAATGTGTATTTAGTAGACTGAAGTCATTTTTCCCCTGAGTTTTCATCAAAACCTTGTCAGAAAACACTTTATCAGAGAAAGTAAAGTAAGGTTTTTAAATGATAAGTATGTGTGAGTTCAATTAATGCCCAATATTACTTTTTTTTTTTGCTTCTCATTTTGTCTTAAGCTTCTTATGTGACTTAACACACATTTATGTATATCACAGTTGAAACTATACAAACAAAAATATGTGATAAAAGAAATTGTCAAAGTAATTTATTGAATGCTTTATCATCACTCTAAAGAAAAAAACAAAAACAAAAAAACCTTTGAGGGATGCCTGGGTAGTGCTTTTAGTTAAGCAACCAACTCTTGATTTTGGCTCAGAACATGATTTCATGAGTCATGAGATCCAGCCCAGTAGGGTTCCATGCTCAGCCAAGAGTCTGCTTGAAATTCTCTCCCTCTGCCCCTCCCCCAAATTGCACACCCACATGGTTCTCTCCCAAATCTCTCTCTCTTTAAAATAAATAAATAAATCTTTTTTTTTTAAAGCCTTTGATATAATAACTTATTTTTATCTTTTGTTATTGCATTTATTTAATAAGAATTTGTTTTTCTTATTAGAATTACTTCTGAATGCAAAACACTACATGCTAGTTCTTATGTAAGACAGGAGGAGATACATTAAGAGCAGCAGAAATATTTTCTCCTGAGATTCACCATAGTTTCATTAAGAATTTAACGCTATATCCTGCCCCTTTTAAGAGAATGAACCATTTGAGAGAGGAGTGAAGAGAGTAGCTGAGTACTCTTATGTAAACCTTGATTATAATATAGGGCAGAATGAAATAAGTGCTATTATAAAAATACACATAATCTTTCTGTGAGGGCATAGAATGTGTAGTAAATTTAAATGGAGAAATAGGAGACGACTTCAGGGTAATGTCATGGTTGTCGAGTCTTCGAAGAATAAAGTTTTGAAAAAACAACTAGTATCACATGAGAGTGTAGACAACATTGTATTTTTAAAATACATGTATGTCGGGGCGCCTGGGTGGCTCAGTGGGTTAAAGCCTCTGCCTTCCTCTCGGGTCATGATCCTGGGGTCCTGGGATCTAGCCCCGAGTTGGGCTCTTTGCTCGGCAGGGCGCCTGCTTCCCTTCCTCTCTGCCTGCCTCTCAGCCTACTTGTGATCTGTCAAATAAATACATAAAATCTTTTTAAAAAATAAAATAAAATAAAATAAAATACATGTATGTCTCCACAGCTCTATTATCCTGGTATGGACTGATATAACAAAATTAAACTTGAATAAAACAGTTTAGGGTCCAAAATGGAAAAGGTAATAAAAATGAGACTAATGGGGTGCCTGGGTGGCTCATTGGGTTAAAGCCTCTGCCTTCAGCTCAGGTCATGATCCCAGGGTTCTGGGATCGAGCCCTGCATTGGGCTCTGTGCTTAGCAGGGAGCCTGCTTCCCTTCCTCTCTCTCTGCCTGCCTCTCTGCCTACTTGCGATCTCTGTCTGTCAAATAAATAATAAATAAAATCTTTTAAAAAAAGTGAGACTAATAAGAAGGATAAATGCTAGGATATGGTACAACATTTTTGAAAACAGTTCTGGAAAAAAATTATAATCCTCTTCTATGCATTTTAAATGATCAGCACAGAATGTGTGGGAATAGAGGTAAGATCAATAGTAAGAGCAGAGACCACAAATGTCTTTGCAGGAACTGACAAACCTTAGTGGAGTCAAATGTTATAATTAAAAACAACAACAACAACACAACAATTGTATTGGTATGATTAATACACATTCTATCAGGAATTATTGAATGTATATGCTACCAAAAAATATGTATATGCTACCAAAAAATCTATGAATACATAAAATACATACAAAAATCTATGAATACATAGAGGTAGGTGAATTTAAATAATAAATGAAAAACAAGTTTTATAAATTTGGAAACTGAAATGAGTGCTTTTTGCCAGAATGACATCTCTAATGTAAGATATCTCAAAAATAGGAAGAAAGATGAAAAGCTAATGGTCAGTTAGTTCAAAAGGAAGTAAATCACTAATTAATCCATTGAGAATCATTAAAAAAATAAAATCAGGCTAAGATTGGATTATTTATGTAGTTAGAATCTCAAAAAGTCCAAAGAGAAATAGAAATCCTGACAGTTTCCTACATACTTAGTTGAAAACACACGCATACACACGTGCACGCGCACACACACACACACCCCCCTCTACTTTTCTTTTGACAAGATTCCATAACTGGATGCATAAAGATAATAAATTTAAAGATATGCAAGGTTATAACTATATTCAGAAGATAATACCTTGCAAATGGTTGTAATTACTTTTATAGCTCTATTGATATCTGAATTATTTGTATTTGTGTCATTTCATCTTGCTAATAAAAGACCTAGCCACAGATTGAGGTAATTCTCCAAGTTCTTACTTGTTTCTGTCATTTTCAATTAATTTACTGCTATATTAGTAAGTGTTTAATCTGGCTATGGAAAGAACAATGGGTGCTTCTACATTTCCCAGCCACATTCTGTCTATATGAGACCGTGACTATGGCTGATGGACTACTCATGTAAATGTTATACACTTCAAGGCATGGCCCACCCTAGCTCTTGTGACAACCTCTAATCCCTATTTATTTCTCAGATGCAAAGGAACCAGTGGGAAGACTTGAGAATTTACTAGATGGATGGCGCACGGATTCCTGAATTACCCACATGGAATCTGGCTGTCAAGGGTGGATTGGACTGACCTCTGAGTGAGAAATAAATCTTTTAAAGATTTATTTTAAAAGAGATTTTGAGCTTGTCTGTTTCAGCACCAGCATCCTCTGGTACCATGAAAAGAGATATAATAATTTTACATAATAATAATAATAATTTTACATCAGTTAAATAGTCACTGTGTATTGTATCTAATGGTTGCTTCAATGTTAAGAATAAAGTAAAAACTGAACAGAGCGTGGAAAGGGGCAAAAGGATAAAGATAGGAATAGAATATCATCCTTAAGAGAAAATCCAAAAGAATGGATTTTACCTATGGAAAGAATACAGTTTTGTGCCTTTAAGAATATTTTGGGCTATGCGTCAGAGCCATCAATTGAGCTAAAAACAATTAAGCTATTAGAGACTATTAAAAATAATAAAATCTTATTTAACATCAAGAAGTTGATAAGATACTAAAGAAATAATCTACGATCCAGCCAAAATCTAATGGATGTGGAAATACAGAATGACAACATCTGTAGATGTCTTGAAGACAGTTGACAAATACAGTGAATTTAAGCTTTGGTTTAAGTGTTAGAAAAAAATGTCTGGCATTTGCCTACAGTGGAAAATCAAAAGGCAGAAATTCTAAAGATTAATGAACTCAAAAATAAGAAAAGAAAAATGAACAAACCCAATAATTAGTGAATGGAAATATTAAGGATAAGAAGTAAAATTAATGAAATGAAAAGCCTACAAAATGGAATCAACAAAGTCTAAAGTTGGTTCATGACAGGAGAATCTAATAAAATAGACTAACCTTCAGTGAGATTTAGTAAATTAATGCATGGTAATAATGAACAACTTTATACAATAAATCTGAAAATTTATATAAAATAGACAAATCTTTAGAAGAACACAAGTCACACATTGACAAACCAGGAACTATAAATTCTATAAATTCTAAATAATGCTATAATAATGCTATAATTGAATTAAATCGATAGTCAAAAATCTTGTTTGAAGAAAATTCTTAGTATATATGGCCTTGATAACATTTTAATTTCTAGGGGCATATGATTTAATATAATACCAACTTCTCTGGGAAATGGGAAAAGAACAAGTATACCAACTGTAAAAGACTAGCATGACCTTGATATAAAAAACAAAGATAATACATGAAAATAAATTTATATTCAACTTTCACCCATGAACATAGATGAAAAATACAAAACCATATGTTAACAGACCAAATTCAACAATGAATAAAAAAGATAATATAATCTATCTTATTGGGTTTATTTCAGGGATTCAAGTTTATTTAAATTGGTGTATCAATTAATGTAATGTACCAGATAAAATATATCATCTCAGATAAATGTAGAAAAATGTTATCTATTTTGCTTGTACATGATTTTGGGAATATATATATACATACATATACACATATGTATGTGTGTGTGTGTGTGTGTGTGTATATATATATATATTCCCAAAATCATGTATGCCATATATATATGTGTGTACATATATATATATATATGGCATAATTATAATTTGGGTATTATTTTATTTATATGTATTTAAAATTCTGATAGGTATATACCTAGCAATGGAATTTCTGTGTTAGAGGGCAAAATGGGAGATACTAGCAAGCTGCAAATATTGTTTCGCATTCAGGTCACTATCTTAAGTAGGTCTTTGAGGAACAGAGTTTGCAATTCTGGTATAAATTTTTATTAATGATTTTCTTTGTGGAAAATTTCATTTTCAACAATTTTCTTCTCCTTTCTTCCCTCCCTTTATTCTTTCCTTCCTTCCTTCTTTCTTTCTCTTTTTTCTTTTTTTTTTCTCTCTTCCTTTTACTATGACAATACGTTAATGGCCTCTAACGTGAATTAAGATTGAGTTGTTACATTTTCCTCAATTAATAAACATCTGCAAGACTGCCGTTCCATTCTATTGAATATAAATATTCTAATTGCTGAGAAACTGTGTGTAGGGGAAAATAGTAGAGACAGGAGGTAAGAAAACAATTAACAAAAATTATATAAAAAACTATTATCTAGACAACGAAAAAGGAGCAATATTTGAAATGATTAATTTATGAATTTTGAACCATTAAAGTATGTGAAATGTAAAAATAACATCTTCTGATATGCACAGGAACTAAGTAAGCAGAAATGAGATAATTTAACACTGCCTTTTAGAGTGTGGGTTCAAGCATTAGGCTGACTGCCTGAACCAAACTAGGGTCTTACATATATTAGCTGAATGACCTTGGAGAATTTTTTTAAATCTCTGTGTCTTAGTTTCCTCATCTGTAAAATGAAGATAATGATGTTATAGACATCTTAAGATAGTTGTGGAGGTTTAAGTGTTACTGGTTATAAAATGCATAGAACAATTACTAGAAAACATAAGTCATTTCCACTAAACTTGAAATTTGCCTGGTGTCATTCCTTAAACTTTGGCTCCTTCTGAATTCTCCATTGCTGTCCATGCCTCCTGGCAACAAATCTAAAGAAATTAGATTATAATTTTTATATTCATTATCCTGCAACATTGTCAATTTCTCCTCCACAATGGTTTTAGGGAAGTCTCCTTTTAAGATTTCTTTTTTTTTTTTTTTTAAGATTTTATTTACTTATTTGACAGACAGAGATCACAAGTAGGCAGAGAGGCAGGCAGAGAAAGAGGGGGAAGCAGGCTCCCCGCTCGAACCCAGGACCCTGAGATCATGACCTAAGCTGAAGGCAGAGGCTTAACCCACTGAGCCACCCAGGTGCCCCTCCTTTTAAGATTTCTGATCTCAAACTCATTTACCCATGGAATTCCACACCATTACTCACCATTATTCTTATTTTCTCCCTACAAATGTTTTGCTTAACACTCTTTCCCCCATTATTATGTAGTTTTCTTTACATTTAGAATGTTTCCCTCTTTACAATTGAAATTCTGTACTTCCTCCCAATTACTTTTCTTTAGGAGCACTTTAGCAAACAATCTGACCTCATACCAATTCTTACCAATGCTTTTTTGCAAAGTGCTTATAATGCACTATCACTTATTTTTTTTTAAATCAGATATTCTAAGGTAGTTTGTTTTTCTAACTATAGCTCTTACTCTTGGAATCCATGATATACAACATTTTTGTTTCTGCACATATGCATTTTTCAAAGCAATATTATTTGTATGCTCAGAGTCAATAAACAAAATGATGATCAAGATATTTTCAAAGCAACAGTACTATTTAAATAGATACCCTTTAGCATAACTTTATTAATCACCCAAGGAGTACTTTGATTTAGAAGGCTCTGGATTCTACCAATCACTTGCTAGGTAGCTTTGGGCAAATCACTTTACACTTCTGCATCTCAGTGTCATCAGACCAAGTAAGCATTGGGTTATGTGCTGGACAAGCCATGGAACTTCAGAATTCTCCAATAATAGACTTTGAAACTGTTCACCATTCCTCAACTCTGCAAATAACACCTCAGTGAATGAGGGCATTATGTCCCTTTGTGGCTATGTGTAGAAGTTTTCCCGAGATACATACTTAGGAGTGGAGTTTCTGAATTATGGAGTATCTTTGTATTTAATTTGACTAAGTAG
This sequence comes from Martes martes, assembly GCF_963455335.1. Lineage (NCBI taxonomy): Eukaryota > Metazoa > Chordata > Mammalia > Carnivora > Mustelidae > Martes > Martes martes. The sequence continues at coordinate 43,104,881 of NC_137895.1, read as the reverse complement.
AGTCGTATTGTCTTCCAGAATGACTAAACCAGTCTACAGTGCCTGAGCATTCATTTATAGACATATCCACACTGACACTTAGCATATTCAACTATCAGATCTGTTCGCTGTAGAGACACCTTCTTTCTTTGGTTACTAAGGAATTCTAACAACTGTTATATACTTGGCATTTTAGTTTACTTCTGTAAACTGTCGGCTCTTCTCTGCACATTTTTTCCCTATTCATTACAGCTCAAGAGTGAAAAAATCTGTATCAATTTCATAGGGCTTCTGTAATAAAGTAGGACAAACTGGATGGGTTGCAACAATAGACATGTATTACCTCGCAGTTTCTGAGGCTCCCAGTCTGAAATCAAGGTGTCTGCAGGGCCTTGCTCCCTCTGAAAACTATACGAAGGTATTCTTTGCATCTTCCCGCTTCTGATAGTTTACAGCAGTTCTTGGCATTCATTGGTTTAAAACTGCTTCACTCCAAAGATGGCGGAGAAGTAGCAGGCTGAGACGACATCGGGTAGCAGGAGATCAGCTAGATAGCTTATCTAACCATTGTGAACACCTACAAACCCAACGGGAAATCGAAGAGAAGAAGAGCAACAATCCCAGAAACAGAAAATCGATCACTTTCTGAAAGGTAGAACCTGCGGAGAAGTGAATCCAAAGCGACGGGAAGATAGACCCCGGGGGGAGGGGCCGGCACCCGGCAAGCGGCGGAGCGACGGAGCACAAAATCGGGACTTTTAAAAGTCGGCTCCACTGGGAGACATCGCTCCAGAGGCTAAACTGGGGAGAAACCCAGGCGGGGTCAGCATAACCCCAGGACCCGCGGGGTCACAGAAGGACTGGGGGTGTCTGAGTGCCGCAGAGCTCGCAGGTATTAGAGTGGGGAAGCCGGCTATAGCGACAAAGCCGAGGAGTGAGCTCTAAGCCCAGGGTTACCTTGTGCCGGTCGCAGGCTGGGAGGACTCGGAGCGCGGCCGGAGGCCACGGAGACAAAAGCGACCCGGCGCTTTTCTCCAGCTCCAACAATTGACTGCTTTCCTCGAGGCGCGACCGCAAGCCAGGGAGGCGGGGCTATTGGGCGCTTTGCTCTGAGAGCGCACTGAGGAGCGGAACCCCAAGCTCTTGGCTCCTCCAGGCCGAGAGATTGGGAGGCTGCCATCTTCATTCCCGTCCTCCAGAACTCTACGGAAAGCGCTCAGGGAACAAAAGCTCCCGAAAGCGAACCCGAGCGGATTCCTTAGCCCGGCCCCTGGCAAGGGCGGTGCAATTCCGCCTGCGGCAAGGACACTTGAGAATCACTACAACAGGCCCCTCCCCCAGAAGATCAACAAGAAACCATCCAAAACCAACTTCAGTCACCAAGAACAGCGGAATTCCACAGCAGGAGAAAGCAAATCCTACCTGGACAAAATGACAAGGCGGAAAAACTCACCTCAAAAAAAAGAACAAGAGGCCGTACCGAAGGCTGGAGACCTAATCAATACAGACATAGGTAGCATGACAGATCTAGAGTTCAGAAAGACAATTCTCAAGGTTCTAGCCGGGCTCGAAAAAGGCATAGAAGATATTAGAGAAACCCTCTCCGGAGAGATAAAAACCCTTTCTGGAGAAATAAAAGAACTAAAATCTAACCAAGTTGAAATCAAAAAAGCTATTCATGAGGTGCAGTCAAAAATGGAAGCTCTCACTGCCAGGATAAATGAGGCAGAAGAAAGAATTAGTGACATAGAAGACCAAATGACAGAGAATAAAGAAGCTGAGCAAAAGAGAGACAAACAACTACTGGAACACGAGGAGAGGATTCGAGAGATAAGTGACACCATAAGACGACACAACATTAGAATAATTGGGATTCCAGAAGAAGAAGAAAGAGAGAGGGGAGCAGAAGGTATATTGGAGACAATTATTGGAGAGAATTTCCCTAATATGGCAAAGGGAACAAACATCAAAATCCAGGAGATGCTAAGAACGCCCCTCAAAATCAATAAAAATAGGTCCACACCTCGTCACCTGATAGTAAAATTTACAAGTCTTAGCGACAAAGAGAAAATCCTGAAAGCAGCCCGGGAAAAGAAGTCTGTAACATACAAGGGTAAAAACATTAGATTGGCAGCGGACCTATCCACAGAGACCTGGCAGGCCAGAAAGAACTGGCATGATATATTCAGAGCACTAAACGAGAAAAACATGCAGCCAAGAATACTATATCCGGCTAGGCTATCATTGAAAATAGAAGGAGAGATAAAGAGCTTCCAGGACAAACAAAAACTGAAAGAATTTGCAAACACCAAACCAGCTCTACAGGAAATATTGAAAGGGGTCCTCTAAGCAAAGAGAGACCCTAAAAGTAGTAGATCAGAAAGAAACAGAAACAATATACAGTAACAATCACCTTACAGGCAATACAATGGCACTAAATTCATATCTCTCAATAGTTACCCTGAATGTTAATGGACTAAATGCCCCAATCAAAAGACACAGGGTATCAGAATGGATAAAAAAACAAAACCCATCCATATGCTGCCTACAAGAAACTCATTTTAGACCCGAAGACACCTCCAGATTTAAAGTGAGGGGGTGGAAAACAATGTACCATGCTAATGGACATCAGAAGAAAGCTGGGGTGGCAATCCTTATATCAGATCAATTAGATTTTAAGCCAAAGACTATAATAAGAGATGAGGAAGGACACTATATCATACTCAAAGGGTCTGTCCAACAAGAAGATCTAACAATCTTAAATATCTATGCCCCTAACATGGGAGCAGCCAACTATATAAACCAATTAATAACAAAATCAAAGAAATACATCGACAGTAATACAATAATAGCAGGGGACTTTAACACTCCCCTCACTGAAATGGACAGATCATCTAAGCAAAAGATCAACAAGGAAATAAAGGCCTTAAATGACACACTGGACCAGATGGACATCACAGATATATTCAGAACATTCCATCCCAAAGCAACAGAATATACATTCTTCTCTAGTGCACATGGAACATTCTCCAGAATAGACCACATCCTGGGTCATAAATCAGGTCTCAATCGGTACCAAAAGATCGAGATCATTCCCTGCATATTTTCAGACCACAATGCTCTGAAGCTCGAACTCAATCACAAGAGGAAATTTGGAAAGAACCCAAATACATGGAGACTAAACAGCATCCTTCTAAAAAATGAATGGGTCAACCAGGAAATTAAAGAAGAATTGAAAAAATTCATGGAAACAAATGATAATGAAAACACAACAGTTCAAAATCTGTGGGACACAAAAAAGGCAGTCCTGAGAGGAAAATATATAGCAGTGCAAGCCTTTCTCAAGAAACAAGAAAGGTCTCAAATACACAACCTAACCCTACACCTAAAGGAGCTGGAGAGAGAACAACAAAGAAAGCCTAAACCCAGCAGGAGAAGAGAAATCATAAAGATCAGAGCAGAAATCAATGAAATAGAAACTAAAAAAACAATAGAACAAATCAACAAAACTAGGAGCTGGTTCTTTGAAAGAATTAATAAGATTGATAAGCCCCTGGCCAGACTTATCAAAAAGAAAAGAGAAAGGACGCAAATAAATAAAATCATGAATGAAAGAGGAGAGATCACAACCAACACCAAAGAAATACAAACAATTATAAGAACATACTACGAGCAACTCTATGGCAACAAATTTGACAACCTGGAAGAAATGGATACATTTCTAGAGATGTATAAACTACCACAACTGAACCAGGAAGAAATAGATAACCTGAACAGACCCATAACCAGTAAGGAGATTGAAACAGTCATCAAAAATCTCCAAACAAACAAAAGTCCAGGACCAGACGGCTTCCCAGGGGAATTCTACCAAACATTTAAAGAAGAATTAATTCCTATTCTCCTGAAACTGTTCCAAAAAATAGAAATGGAAGGAAAACTTCCAAACTCATTCTATGAGGCCAGCATCACCTTGATCCCAAAACCAGACAAGGATCCCACCAAAAAAGAGAATTACAGACCTATGTCCTTGATGAACACAGATGCGAAAATTCTCACCAAAATACTGGCCAATAGGATCCAACAGTACATTAAAAGGATTATTCACCACGACCAAGTGGGATTTATTCCAGGGCTGCAAGGTTGGTTCAACATCCGCAAATCCATCAATGTGATACAATACATTAATAAAAGAAAGAGTAAGAACCATATGATACTCTCAATAGATGCTGAAAAAGCATTTGACAAAGTGCAGCATCCCTTCCTGATTAAAACTCTTCAAAGTGTAGGGATAGAAGGCACATACCTCAACATTATCAAAGCCATCTATGAAAAACCCACCGCAAATATCATTCTCAATGGAGAAAAACTGAAAGCTTTTCCACTAAGGTCAGGAACACGGCAGGGATGTCCGTTATCACCACTGCTGTTCAATATAGTCCTAGAAGTCCTAGCCTCAGCAATCAGACAACAAAAAGAAATTAAAGGCATCCAAATCGGCAAAGAAGAAGTCAAACTATCACTCTTTGCAGATGATATGATACTATATGTGGAAAACCCAAAAGGCTCCACTCCAAAACTGCTAGAACTTATACAGGAATTCAGTAAAGTGTCAGGATATAAAGTCAATGCACAGAAATCAGTCGCATTTCTTTACACTAACAACAAGACAGAAGAAAGAGAAATTGAGGAGTCAGTCCCATTTACAATCGTACCCAAAACCATAAGATACCTAGGAATAAATCTAACCAAAGAGGCAAAGAATCTATACTCAGAAAACTATAAAGTACTCATGAAAGAAATTGAGGAAGACACAAAGAAATGGAAAAATATTCCATGCTCAGGGATTGGAAGAACAAATATTGTGAAAATGTCTATTCTACCTAAAGCAATCTACACATTTAATGCAATCCCTATCAAAATCCCATCCACTTTTTTTAAAGAAATAGAACAAATAATCCTAAAATTTATATGGAACCAGAAAAGACCTCGAATAGCCAAAGGAATATTGAAAAAGAAAGCCAAAGTCGGTGGCATCACAATTCCAGACTTCAAGCTCTATTACAAAGCTGTCATCATCAAGACAGTATGGTACTGGCACAAAAACAGACATATAGACCAATGGAACAGAATAGAGAGCCCAGAAATAGACCCTCAACTCTATGGTCAACTAATCTTCGACAAAGCAGGAAAGAATATCCAATGGAAAAAAGACAGCCTCTTCAACAAATGGTGCTGGGAAAATTGGACAGCCACATGCAGAAAAATGAAATTGGACTATTTCCTTACACCACACACGAAAATAGACTCAAAGTGGATGAAGGACCTCAATGTGTGAAAGGAATCTATCAAAATCCTTGAGGACAATGCAGGCAGCAACCTCTTTGACCTCCACCGCAGCAACTTCTTCCTAGGAACATCGCCAAAGGCAACAGAAGCAAGGGCAAAAATGAACTATTGGGATTTCATCAAGATCAAAAGCTTTTGCACAGCAAAGGAAACAGTTAACAAAACCAAAAGACAACTGACAGAATGGGAGAAGATATTTACAAACGACATATCAGATAAAGGGCTCGTATCCAAAATCTATAAAGAGCTTATCAAACTCAATACCCAAAGAACAAATAATCCAGTCAAGAAATGGGCAGAGGACATGAACAGACATTTCTGCAAGGAAGACATCCAGATGGCCAACAGACACATGAAAAAATGCTCCACATCACTCGGCATCAGGGAAATACAAATCAAAACCACAATGAGATACCACCTCACACCAGTCAGAATGGCTAAAATTAACAAGTCAAGAAATGACAGATGCTGGCGAGGATGCGGAGAGAGGGGAACCCTCCTACACTGTTGGTGGGAATGCAAGCTGGTGCAACCACTCTGGAAAACAGTGTGGAGGTTCCTCAAAAAACTGAAAATAGAGCTACCCTACGACCCAGCAATTGCACTCCTGGGTATATATCCTAAAGATACAAACGTGGTGCTCCGAAGGGGCACGTGCACCCGAATGTTTATAGCAGCAATGTCCACAATAGCCAAACTGTGGAAAGCGCCTAGATGTCCATCAACAGATGAATGGATAAAGAAGATGTGGTATATATACACAATGGAATACTATGCAGCCATCAAAAGACATGAAATCTTGCCATTTGCGACGACGTGGATGGAACTAGAGGGTATCATGCTTAGCGAAATAAGTCAATCGGAGAAATATAACTATCGTATGATCTCTTTGATATGAGGAAGTGGAGATGCAAGGTGGGGGGGTTTGGGGGGAGGTAGGAAAAGAAAAAATGAAAAGATGGGATTGGGAGGGAGACAAACCATAAAAGACTCAATCTCAAGAAACAGACTGAGGGTTGCGGGGGGGAAGGGGGACGGGAGAGGGTGGTGGGGAAATGGACATTGGGGAGGGTATGTGCTATGATGAGTGCTGTGAAATGTGTAAACCAGACGATTCACAGACCTGTACCCCTGGGGATAAAAATACATTATATGTTTATTAAAATAAAAAAATTAAAAAAAAAAAAAAAAACTGCTTCACTCCAGTCTCTACCTCTATCTTCACATGGCCTTCTTTCCTCTGTATGTATCTGTGTGTCCTCTCCTCTTCTCATAGGGACACTAGTCTTTGGTTTTAAAGCCCATTCTAATATGACCTCATCTTAACTTAACTAAATATATTTGCAAAGTCTATTTCCAGTTGAGGTCAATTCTGAGTTTCTGGGTGAATTTACTACCTAAATGTTCACCGAATGACGTATAGGTAAACAAAATGTGGTATTCCATCCATACAATGTTCTATTATTTGGCAATCAAAAGGAATGAAGCGGTGAATGACACACCCTGCTACATGGATAAACCTTGAAGCTTATGCTAATTGAAAGAAGTCAGTGACGAAATGCTACCTATTATATAACTCATGATTACAAAAAGCCTAAAGTAGGCAAATCTGTAGAGACAGAAAATATATTAGTGATTGCCAAAGGCTAGCAGGAAGCGTGTGCAATGACTACAGTGGGTTTCTTCTTGGGGTAATAAAAATGTTCTAAAACTAGATTGTGGTGATGATTCCACAATTTTGTGAATTTACTGAAAACTGTAAACTGAAACTAAAAACGAAACTGTATACTTTGGTTAGTTAGTTATATTTAAATTCAATTAATTAACATACAGTGTATTATTAGTTTCAAAGAGAGGTCAGTGATTCATTAGTCTTATAGGATACCCGGTGTTCATCCCATCATGTGCTCTCCTAATGCCCATCACCTAGTTACCCATCCCCCCACCCCCTCCCTTCCAGCAACCCTCAGTTTGTTTCCTATGATTAGCGGTCTCTTATGGTTAGTCTCCCTCTCTGATTTCATCCTATATTTTTCCCTCCCCTCTCCTATGATCCTCTGTTTTGTTTCTTAAATTCCACATATGAGTGAGATCATATGATAATCATCTCTCTCTGATTGATTTATTTTACTTAGCATAATACCCTCTAGTTCCAACCATGTCGTTGCAAACTGAGCTGTATACTTTAAATAGACAGATTTTATGGTATGTGAATTATAACTTAGCAAAAGCTATTTAAAAATAACTCATACACCTGGATTTGTTGGGGGGGGGTTCATTTATACCATACTTCTAGAATATGTAATAACACTGGGGTTTTTTTTGTTGTGGACTTGAAAGAGTTGATGAAATATTATCTATATTCATCTAGATATATGCTTATTTTGGATTGAAAATTCTCACAACCTGCCGTCTATTAATTTTCATAATGGTGAAGTTTGTCACTAAAATTCCTTTATTTTTATAGAAGCATATTCATCAATATTTTTCTTATGATTTATATTTTAAATATTTTAACTCTATCCTTTTCTCCCATGTCAATAAAATGTTCTCTCATGTGTTAATATAATTACTTTGTAGTTTTTCCTTTCATATTTAGATCTTCAGTCTATCTGAAGTTCAAGTTTTATGTGTAATTTTTTTTTCTCTTCTTATCATGATCCAATTTTTGTGACACCATCTACAATGCAATGTATACTCTATTCTTATTAAGTGCTTGCACACAAATGGGTTGATATGTTACCTCCCTCTTCTTTTCAATTAGTCTAATCTTAGGACATCACCACGCTATTGTCATTACTATAATTTCACATTTTCCTTTATCATTTCTAGAATAGTGTACTGTGTTATTACCTCAATAGAATAAGGGTTCCTATGGTTTCAATTCAACTCTCATCCTATTGGCTTTCCAGCAACTGGCCCGTAATCAAGCATATGGTAGACAATCAGTTAAATATAAATAAATGAAGAATGGACAAATGAAAGAAAGAGCATGTGTAAGTTATATATATAATGTTCAGTAAACCAAAATAAATTACTAATTTTTTTTTTTTTTTTTTTTTTTGACTGGCAAAGATCACAAGCAGGCAGAGAGGCAGCCAGAGACGGGGTGGAGGGGTGGGGGTGGGCGGGGAGCAGGCTCCCAGAGGAGCAGAGAGCCAGATGCGGGGCTCGATTCCCGGAAACCGGGATCACGACCTGAGCCGAAGGCAGAGGCTTTAACCCACTGAGCCACCCAGGCGCCCCTAAATTACTAATTTTAATGAAATTATAAAAAATGGATGCATTTTATAAGAAGCATATATGATATAAAGAAATGAAATTGTCATAGGGCACAGTGGGGCACATAAAGAGGAGGGATTGTATACAAACTTATTTCTTCTAAAAGGACAAATCTTATGTAATTAATATTATAATCAAAATATAAAAATAACGTTTTTGTTATTCAAATAAATATAATCTTGTCTAAGAGTAATTATCTCCTTAACCCATTAATGTTATGTTTTATTACAATTACGGCATTACTGATTTGGAGTTTAAAAATTAATAAGAAAATAATTTTACATATCTGTTTTAATTTGGGGATTTAAAGTTTTATTGCACTAATAAAATGTTTAGGCTCAGCCAACACTAATTGCTATTTAGACAAAGTTTGCAGGTGCAAATATGAAAACATTTTATAAAATTATAAACACTATTATATTTTAAATACCTGAGTTTTATAAAAACGAGTAATGTTTGAAGTGATTTTCATTTAATTGTTTTTAAAATCATTTCAAGAAGCCAACAAATTATAATTATTTTTCTTTGAAAAATAATATTTATATTTCTAAAATATCTCAGACTGATCCTTATCTGACATTACTTCTGTCTGCATCAAGGCCCCAGTGCTCCATTAGCACCTGTTCTTAGATCAAAAATCATTTGTACTCTGCACAATTTGTACATCCACTTTTTCCTACTGAAGTCACTTTTTGCAGTTATATAAGCACAAAACAATACAATGTGCAAAAATGTCTAGAATATAAAAAGATAACTGCATTATTGGCCTTCTACAGAGTCAGTTTGAAGGAAAACCAAAAGTACATTTCAAAGTTCTACTCTCCTGGGGTCTAGATAGACTATATACAGAGACTAACTGAATAGACTGTGTGTAGTCTAACCTATAGGCTAAAGGTAAGAAAAGGGGATGCAGTAGGGGAAAGGGAATTCAAATAGGGAATGTGCAACGTATGCTTGCTGAATTCCTACCATGAACCTCACTTTATGCTTGATGTTTGCATATACCATGTCTCTTCTACCAGTCAACCAAACGCCACACATTATATTATTTTCTCTATTTAAATTCTACAGCTTTTTTTTAAAGATTTATTGATTGATTGATTGATTCATTTATTTGACAGAGAGAGAGACACACACAGCGAGAGAGGGAACGCAGAGGGAGTGGGAGAGGGCGAAACAGGCTTCCTGCCGAGCAGGGAGTCTGACGTGGGTTCAATCCCAGGACCCTGGGATCATGACCAAAGGCAGACGCTTAACCACTGAACCACCCAGCTGCCCCATGCTACAGCTTTCTTAGTAAGAAAAGAGAAGTTCATAGTGAACACCTGTCTAATATCCCAGAACCTGCTCAGGAACACCAAGACCAGAAGCCTCTTCTCCTAATGCTCCATCCAGCGTGCACACCACTACAGCAGGGGTTCAAGACCAGATCGAAAGTACAGATATTTTCTGAGAAGAGAAAAATATAAAGTAGTATTCATAAATATAATAAAATCTTGTGTTTTATCAGTCCCATGACATCTATACTCAAACTGTTAATATTTAGTGACTAAATTTTAGTTGGCTTGCCATTATGTGAACAAATTTCTCAGTTACACACACATAGTTCTGACTTTTGCACATTTCACACAATAATTTAAGAATAGTAAAAATACATGATTGCTTTAAAAACAAAAACAAAACCAAAATTGTTGACTTTTCAAGGAACTGGGCAAAACGGCTTGCCCAAATCCTTAGTTCACAGCAGGAAACATGTCTACAGTTAACTATCTTAAACAGAAGATTACCTTAGCAGGAGAGAGATATTGCTTTCTGAAGATATACTTTATCTTCATCTTTAGCTGTGGGCATTTTTGTAAAATAAGGACAATTTAGAAATGGTGTTTAAGTTAATGTTGTTACAAGGGAGGGGACTACAATTAGAGAAGGCACGCAGTACTTTTCTAACATCTGATGCATATTATGGTATGTTTCCATTAACTCTCGATATAGTTCCTCAAACTCTGAAAATGCAGTTTGATATTTTAATGTATTAAGAACTTAATTAATCATGACAGTTTGGTCACCCGCAGGGTAGACACATTTATTATTAGATTTCAGATTTTGAATCTTTAAAAATTCTATTTTATTGTTATGTTTCTTTTTCTGAAACAATTCCTTTAATTTCATATCTAACAATCAAATAAGATTTTGCTGTTTCATCAGAAGGGATCCATGTGTTCTTTGGTATTTTTGTACTTTCCTCTATGGTTTCACTTTTTTTTTTTTAAATACCTTGGACACTTGGCTTTCTATAGCAGTTTTCATTGACGACAATGACAGAGATCACAAGTAGGCAGAGAGGCAGGCAGAGAGAGAGAGGAAGGGAAGCAGGCTCCCCGCTGAGCAGAGAGCCCGATGCGGGGCTCGATCCCAGGACCCTGAGATCATGACCTGAGCCGAAGGTAGAGGTTTTAACCCACTGAAACCAGGCGCCCCTATGGTTTCACTTTTAAAGAAAAAAAAAAGACTTCTTTTAGATTAATATTCAGATAAGTTTTAAACTTTTAAAAACATGACAAAATTGTTGAGGATGTTGAGGATTGTCATTTATAGTAACTTGCCCAACTATGCTTGAGTGTCTCCATTTTATGAATTAATAACATTGATGACTATCATGTATTTTAATAGAATATATTTTAGCAGCACTTACTATATGCTAGACAATGTGCAAAGAATCTTATATACAATAGTTTGCTTTTAATTTACACACTTGCCCAACTTGGAAATAAATAAAGATGATGGAGAAACTGAGACACAAATTGGCCATATAACTTAAATGAGTCACATAGCTTATGGGGAGCAAACTCATTTACCGGGCTCCAGAGGGTAAGTATTGATAGTTCCATAACAGGTACCACAAAGTAACTATAGTGAGAAAAGCGTTGAATAGCCATTCTTTAAAAAAAAAATATATATATATATATATATATATTTATCTATTTATTCATTTGAGAGAGAGAGAGAGAGAGCACGATGCCGAGAGAGAGAGAGAGAAAGAGAGAGCAAGAGCATGGAGGAGAGGCAGAAGCAGGTTACCTGTGAGCAGGGAGCCCAACGTGGGGCTCAAACCCATCACCCTGTGATCATGACCTGAGCTGAAGGCAGATGCTTAACCAACTGAGCCACCCAGGTGCCCCTGAATAGCCATTCCTATGAAATATATGGAAGGTGGTTTTACTAGCAATTAGTTGCCCAGTATTTTACTAGCAACTAGTTGCCCTGTACTAGTTGATGATCTCAGATTGAGAATGAGAAGGGAAAATAGACTGAAAGAAGAATAGACAGTTTTGAAAGCTGGAATGTGAGCTCTTGGAGTTCTTGCTTCAAATAAAGGAAGATTAAAGTCTATGCCCACTGATATAAATTTGACCATTTTGACTAATGCTTAAGTCAAAATGCTTCAGTCTGTTTAAAAAAAAAAAAAATACTTGTCTGTCCAAACAACGTAACCAGCTGGTTGCTTAACTTTTTTTTTTTTTTTTTACCTTTCCAACAAAAACAGACAAATTAGTAAATATAGAACTGATCTGAATTGTAGAATTTGTTTCTTCTCTTATGCTTGTGAAAGGGAGATGCCTAAAATATTGTCACAGAGACCTGGGAGTCATACATGCATGGGCAATCTGATAAGAAGGTAATACTCTCCTGAATGATCAATAAAACCTCAAAGTCTATGTCCTACATTAACCTAAAAATCCACAGTGAGGTCAGGTTTTATCTGGTGAAATCAAACCTTCACAGGTCTCATCTTTAACCTCTAATGCAGTATATAGAATGTTGCTTAATTTATATCAAAATTTCTGTATTTGGCTGAAATCACAAGAATATGGATAAAAGACACTGTAGAGTTCTGTGTGCCCACTAGGTACCTAAATGAATAAATCAATTGCAATTTAATATGTGTAGTGAGTTTAGAAGAGGTTGAGCAAAGGAGATGATCAAAGGCTGAGAAACAGGGCTATAAGGAAAAAAAAAAAAAGTTAAAGTAAAAAGGATAATGTAGCCTGGGGAAAAAAATTGAGAAGTAATTTAGGAATAGTCTTCAGAGATATGAAGTCTATTTTAGAAATGGTGGTAGCTGGTTGATTCCTTTTTCCAACAAGAAAAGAAAAGAAAGAAATAGAGCCAATGTAGTTATGAAATACTATTTTCCAGACATCTATTAGTAAGAGACCAAATCTATTCCAAAGATACAAGTATGTATGCTTATACCTACATATGTGTGTGTATAGTAATTTGCAGAATATTTTTAAAAATAGATTCTGAATTATTACTTGTCAATCCCTGGCTCGTAGTTTATATGTTTTTGCTGGTTGAGTAGGTATCACAGACTTCAGAAAATAAAGGATCTTTTTGCCAGGCCCAGTCACTTTAGTGCAGAATCTCATGACCCCACTGAAAGTGAAAGTCATCAGCTTCAGTCTTGAGTCAGAATAATACCACATGTCCTTACATATTATTTGAATAGAAAGTCACTATTAGATTTTATACAATTAAAGATAGTTGACTAGATTAGTATGAATAGCACTTACTGATGAATGGAAATTGAGGGATAAATATTGAACTGAAAGTCCAGTCTTTCATTCTTTTTTAAGCAAGATGGTTTCTTATTCATAAGATAATTACATTAAAACAAAAGACTTCATAATTGTTTAGCTTCAACATGGATGAGAACCCAGCAGACATATTGAACAGCCAAATACAAGCGGGAAACAACCAACCACAAGGGCAGAACAACTGATCATAAGGGGAGAACAACCAATCACAAGAAGAGAAAGAAAGGAGAGGATGGTCCCTTGTCAATGCCAATGTTAAGGACAATGGCAAGGTGTGCAAGACTGCCAAATGGGTAAAGATGCCTGCCCCGTAAGCATGTGCAGCCAAGAAAGCAGATGAAAGAAAGAAGACCAATAGCATTTGTCTGTTATCAACAGCGGATGAAGAGAGTGAACAAAACAAGAGACCACAGCTTCAACTGAAACAGAACCGAAAGACCCAGGGGAATTCTGCCAAGTAATAATAGATTGTGTCTAGAGATGCCTGGACACCTGTAACTGTCTGCAAAGTCTGCAGGGGAGCCTGTGCAGAAATGGCCATCCACATAGAGATTAAATGTTACACCAACCGCCTATACAGAGTGAATGAAATGATTAAAATGAAATCAACGAGATGTGAAAATAAAATAATTTAAAAAAATAATTAAAAAGGACTTCCCTAGGTGTGATTTTGAAGTATACTTTGGACTTGTTTTTATTTAAATGACAAAATGCCTTTTATTTAAATTTTAATTAAATAAATTAAATTTATTTAAATGGCAAAATGTTTTTATTTAAACATTTTGCTTTAACTCAATGGTTCCTTTAACTTAGTGATTCTCTGGTATCCCTTTCTTTCCCAAACTTAATTTGCTCCCTTGAGGATTCAAGTAATATTTCCTTTTTTATCCACTTCAGTGTTTTTAAGAGGATCAAATAAGATGATAATGTGAAAAAAACCTTAAAAAATATAGATGTCTAGAAACACTGAGCATTCTGATGGTGGTTTTATTTGTCATGACTGGCAAATCACTTCTGAAGTTATGCACTGGAGGTCTGGGGTCAGCTGCCATGTTTGTTTGCTTGTTTCATATTTGAAAAAAGTTTGACAAGTGTTAGTCATGTTATCCAAATTGGACTAAGGAAATGATCAGAAGATGTTTGGGTAATGCTGAAACCCGATCATGGTAACACATCTTTTGATGGTGCTTAGGTTGCAACTTGCAGAACCCTCCCTGGGTATCTGAGGCCAAGTGGAATTCACTGAGGGACACCTGAAGATTTTGGCTGGAACAAGGCAAGAACTATTACAGCCCCCCAAAGGCTGAGGAAGGAAGAACAAAGGGACAGACTCAGGAGCCTCTTTTGGCCAGTGGGAGTCACTCCCCTTCCCGCCATCTTGTCACTCAGCTCACCATCAAAGTCCTATAGAGTCTAACGGGCTCAGCTGCATTTGCATGCCCACATCTTGTCTCAGAACCAACAATGAAAGTTAATGATACTCTCTCAAGGATGCAAACAAGGTGGAAGAAGAAATGGCCATTTGAGAGGCTTCTACTAGACGTGAGAGCAGACACTGAGTAACTAAAACAACTAAAACAACTGTCTACTACATAACATGGACTTACAGCTTGTCACAAGGTAAATCTGGATAAATTAGATTTCTTTCAAAAATTTCCAAATACTGGAGAATGTAATCAATCTTAAGTAAACCATGTGTTATTTTTAATAATTCCTAATTCTAATATTTAGAAATATTTCTTACTGTATATAAAACATAATAGAAGATGAAAAATACATTAACTGACATGCACTTTCTTCTTTTCAGCTATATCACCATTATAATTGGTTGGAATCTGACACTTTTCATAAGTTAATGGAATAGCATTTCTCTCCTTGTGTTTGAAAGGATTTGTCTGGGTCTCAAATGGCTAATAAACCTGTATGTTTGGTTTTACCTTTAAAATAACTGAGATAATCATTATAATTAGGCCAAATGTACCCTTTTGATCCTAAGTGCCCATCAAAATATCCAGTGCAGTTATTTCCTAACAATGCTGTCCTATTTTTAATAAAACCTGTTAAAAATATCTCTCTATGTTATCTAATTGTCCCTGTAAGAAAACAGGGTTCTAAAACAACTGTCTGTCTTAAAGACCACTCATTCATTCATTCATTCATTCATTTATTGCAAATATTTATCAAGCACTGCAGACATTGGGAACATACCAATGAATTGCTACCACTTATGAAGCTTAAGTCTCATACAGAAGAAAGTAGGGGCATTTTCAACAAAATAAAGCTTTGAAAACTATATAGAAGACTCAGACTTGCCTAAGAGAATCTGATGATGGTTGCCAGATAAGGTAGGCTGTAGTTTTATGTGTTGTCTTTTTTTACAGCTTTATTGAAATATAATTGACATATAACATTACATAGCTCTAAAGTGTACAACATAATGTTTTGATATTTGTATATATTGCAGAATGATTCTCACAGTAAGTTTAGATAACATCCATCACCTCACATATTCACAATTTTTTTCTTGCGGTGAAAAGTTTTAAGATCTACTCTCTTAGCACCTTTTAAATGTTCTGCACAGTATTGTTAACTACAGTCACCAACTGTACATTACATCCTCAGAACATATATATCTTATAACTGAAAGTTTTGAGAAGATACTGCGGGAGTATATGAGGGATGTTAATATGACTGGAATAAATTCCTTCTTTCCCTTGGATTTTTTTTTTTTAAGATTTTATTTATTTATTTGACAGACAGAGATCACAAGTAGGCAGAGAGGCAGGCAGAGAGATAGGAGGAAGCAGGCTCCCTGCTGAGCAGAGAGCCCGATGTGGGGCTCGATCCCAGGACCCTGAGATCATGATCTGAGCCGAAGGCAGAGGCTTTAACCCACTGAGCCACCCAGGCGCCCCTCCCTTGGATGTTTTAAATACTCAAGTACAGCAGTTAAAGTAACGCTAGCTATTGTAATAAACACAACCCCACAGCTGTGTGCTTTAAGACAAGTTTAGTTCTCACTCAGCTAATGCTTGAATGTGGGTACTTTACATCAGCATGCAACTTTTCTACACATGGTGACTCCCTGAGTTTTTTTCTTTTTTTTTTTTTAAAGATTTTATTTACTTATTTGACAGACAGAGATCACAAGGAGGCAGAGAGGCAGGCAGAGAGAGAGGGAGGGGGAAGCAGGCTCCCTGCTGAGCAGAGAGCCCAACGCGGGGCTCGATCCCACGACCCTGGGATCATGACCTGAGCCGAAGGCAGAGGCTTTATGAGTTTTCTGCTTCAAGCTGAAACATGAAGGTAAGGAGGGTGAAACAAAAACAAAAATACCCCTCTCACCAAAAAAAGTCCTCTGCTTAACTGTTTGTCCTGGAAATGACATATATGGCTTTCACTTACATTCCATTGGTGAGAAATAATCATCTTGGTCCCACATGCCACTTTTCCCAATGGCAGCTCTATTTTATGAAAACCAGACTATAACATGAGTGATAGTTGTCCTGCTTCAGAAGTTAAAGCAAAAGGCTAAGGAGGAGGGAGAGAGAATAGGCAGGAGTGTAACAGGGAAGGAGTGGGGGAGAGAGAGAGAGGAGAAATCAACAGGTATGGAATTTATAATAATGTATGATGATACCACCAATGATTTTAACAAAAGTGATCAAGAGCAATTGACATTTTTGCAGATTAGGAGTAATAAGAAATAGAATTGGGAATTAGGGGCTCAAATCTCTTAATACTTTTAAAAGGATGTTATTTTAGACTTTAATTTCTCCTGAGGAATGGATAAAGAATATAAATGACTAGATTTACATATTTCAACATGTGTAGATCTCAAAAACAATGTGACATGGAAAAAAAAACCACAATTATTGAATGATGTAAACAATATTATACTAATTGTATAAATTAAAGCACAAGATATATTGCTACATCATGTTTGTGGATAAATATATATTCATTTTTTTTTTAAATTTATTTATTTGAGAGAGAGAGGGCACTAAAGAGAAAGAGCAAGCACAAGTGGAGGTTAAGAGGTAGAGGGAGAAGCAGGCTCCTCATTAGCAGGGAGCCCGATGCAGGACTCAATTCCTGGACTCTGGCATTGTGACCTGAGCCAAAGGCAGACATTTAACCGCCTGAACCACCCAGGTGCCCCATATTTAGAAAAATTATTAAAATATGTAGTAGAAGAACACATACCTTATTTTATGCAATAGTTTTCTGGGGGGATAGAAACAATGATATAAAATGGTAGGAATATATAAAAGAGATTCCAGGGGTGCCTGGGTGGCTCAGTAGGTTAAGCCTCTGCCTTCGGCTCAGGTCATGATCTCAGGGCCCTGGGATCGAGCCCCACATCAGGCTCTTTGCTCAGCCGGGAGCCTGCTTCCCCCTTTCTCTCTGCCTGCCTCTCTGCCTGCTTGTGATCTCTCTCTCTCTCTCTCTCTGTCAAATAAATAAGTAAATAAATAAAATCTTAAAAAAAAAGAGAGATTCCAAATTTATGGATAACACATTATGTCACTTATAAAAAATCAGAATAAAATATGGGAAATGTCAATTTTTTTTCATTTGAAGTAGTGGGTACAAAGCTATTTGTTGAAGATAGTGTTTTTCATATTAAAGTGACCCTGCAAATTTCACTGAGTCCTTTCCTTAGGAGAAAGCAGGTGCTTGATGCTCACATTTAAGGCATTTTTATGCTCCTGAGGTTATATTATTTAGCAATGTTTAAATTGTGATCTGAGAGCATGTTGCATATTTTTTGTGAGCTGAAAAATTTTGGACAACATTGCTAAGTATAGTTTGAGTTCTAAAAATAGGAAAAGAATTATCAGCTAAGACTACATTATATGATTGGATTTAATATAATTACACTCTCTTCTAACCCATCTCTGAGGCTTTAGATATAAAAGATTTTTTTATTTTATAATTTATAAACATGGTTTAAAAATAATTTATAGACATGGTTCCCAGAAAGATACAGAAAAGAACAGTAGTTACTATCTAGAAAGTAACCCTCAAAGATGGGAGACGTATTTATCCAGTAATCTGTTTATTCTCTTGTCTGACAGGTCAGCTCCATTACTGGGTGGCTTCAAGTTAAGAGAACAGAATGCCAACTAACTATTGTTTCTTTTCCTCTCTATTACTCTGTCATGGTCCATAATGCAGGAACTTGACTTTAGGAAAAGATAGGGAGAAAGCCTCTTTTTTCTCTCTAGTCCTCATTTGCTCTACTCCTGAGAAGCAGCAGTGACTCATATGAATGGTAAGGTGGTGTCTTAATTATAACTTTCTGAGATTAAGGACGTGAAAACTATCATCAAAAGTAACTCTGGTGAAAGTAAGGATTATAGCACAAAAGGACGAGAAAGCACAGGCAAATACCATGAAAATACTAGATATCCAGGCTCTTCTTACAGAGACTGCTTGTGGTCACACAAAATGTATCTCATTATTGGATCACAAAGCCCCCAAATATGTGCGATACCTTGGTGTGCTGGAAGCCAGTCTCCTTCAAGGAGAGGTCTTCTGTATCCCCTCTGGTTCCTTAGTAAAACCAGGCTGGAATGCAATCAAGATAACGTATCAAAAGCCAACTGCAGACCGTCAGTCTACAGTTTTCATAAGAAGTACTGACAAGATAATAAAGACTAACCCCTATGTGTTGGACCCTAGCATGTAACTGTATCAACCAACAGTGGATACATTTTAGTTAGGTGTGGCTGAAGGTCAGCAGCATGACTGCAGGCATCCTCAGCAATAAGCAGAAGGTTGTAGCCAACCCTCAGAAATTTGTACTTAGACCTGCTTTATGGTAAGTAAGTCGTGCAGTATTGCATGGTGCAAGATTAAAAACTCTTTGCTTCATGATGCAGTATTGAAAACAGGAGAACAAGGGGTCTTGAACCAGAATTTCCCTTGTCACCAGGAAGGTAAGACAGCTTATAAAAGCGGTGTTAGTGGCAAGTAAGTTTTCAGACAACATTCAAGAAGCACTCTCCAATCCTGTTAGAGCTGTGCTTTTTATGCATATAAAAACAGTAAAGTATTTTTTTTTTACTTCCAAAAAATCAATCTCCTCCCTGTTGTAGGTAATATTACTCCCATTATGATGCATAGCTTTATATGTTTGTCAAATTCATCCATATCATTTAATGTAGTTGTTGAATGCAATATCACTTATATTAATTTCTACTAATTGTGTGAACATATCACATTTATTTTTCCATTCTATTGATGAAAATATAAACATTTTCAACTTTTGAATATTAAATATATTCTTGTACCTTTTTTGGTAACATATGTACACAATTTTGTTGGGAATAGTGTACTTGGATATTCACACGTTCATCTGTAGTAGATTCTGCCAAATAATTTTTCAATTTACATTCCCATAAAAGCGTCAGAGGATTTTAGTTGCTCTACATTCTCACCAACACTTTTCTATTGTCAGTATTTTAAGACATTAATAATTTTGGTGGATATGTGGTGCTATCTCATTGTGGCTTTAATCTGTATTTCTTTGATGAGTAGTGGCGAGAAGGATCCACTCATTGCATATTTGAGTCCCCTCTTTTGTGAAATGGATGTCTTCTGTCCATTTATCTGTTGGGTTGTCTGTCTTTATCTTATTAAGGAATCTTGTTTTAGGACTATAGATATTCTGGATAGAAATACCTTTCCAAATACATGCAAATATCTAAATATCTTATCCTGGTCTGTGCTTGCTTGTTTTACTCACTTTATCTGATAAGCAGAAGTTCTTAATCTTAAAAAATATGTATTTAATCTATTTTTTTCCCCTTAGGTTAGCACTTAGTTTCTTTTTTTTTTGTTTTTAAGTGGGCCCAATTCCCAGGGTGGACCTCAGTGTGGGGCTTGAACTCATGACTCAGGAGAGCAAGACCTGATTAGATCAAGAGTTGGACACTTAACTAACTGAGCCACCCATTCACCCCTAGGTTAGCACTTTTAATTTCTTGTTAAAAAATTGCACATTTTACTGGCAAAGAATATTTTCTTAAGTTATCTTCTAAGACTTTTATGTTTTACCTATCATCTTCATGTCTGTAACCAATTTTGCATTGTTCTTTATGTATAGTGTGATGTGTCAAGATGACTTTAAAAAAAAAAATACATGCTTACAAAGTAATTTAAAAAATAAGCACTCGATGGGACAAATCTTTCTAAAAACAACTCAAAATCTAGATTCCATAGAAGAAAATTTTTATGATAAATTTGACAACACAAACAAAAAATAATCACTTCAGCAAGAAATAATCATAAAGTAAGTCAAAGAGTGAAACTAATTTATAGGGGGAAATTTTGTATGGATTACTCTGCTTTTTATTGTTTATACATAATAACATCTATGAATCAATAAGAAAAATACTGATGACCCAGTATATAATTTGTTGTATTTGTTAAGATACAAATCTGGATCCTATAAAAAATGCCAAAATAACAACAGGTAAAACAAGATGCTTTAAAACTAGATTTTTTTTTCTGTCTTAAAAGATTATGTGTATATAACAAGTCCAGGCACTATATTGTTGCCCAGCCTTCCCACAAAATGTAACTTCTACCTATGGTCTAAAATGACTCATCTATCTCCTCATCTTGTATGGATATATTGAAGCCACTAGTGTTTTCTTCTCCTAGGAAAAGAGATGTAAACATTTCATAGAAACTGAGTCTTAAACACAGTAAGATGCCAAAGTTAATTTATAATAAAAAATTATAAATTTTAATTACAAATAGATACTATCTTTTAACATAGCATAAGGACAAAGAGTTAAAGGTTTGATTCCACACATTGTGGGGATGACTGGAGGAAAGAAGCACTCTCCTATACCCCTGCTTTCTCTTGGAGGAAACAGACAGAAATAGTGTCTGCTGCAATTTGACAATATCTACAAAATTTTTGAATTCACATGTCCTTTTACCCAGGTATTCTATTCTTGTTATTTAGCTTCCTCACATCTCAGGAAAGTAACAGATGTGCAAGGACATTTAGGGCAGCATTGTAAACACTACACATAGATGTTTATTAACTAGGACTGGTTCAAATCAATCATGCTTATACATGCAATGAAATCCTATGCACCATTAAGAAGAATATGACAGTTCTGTTTAAACTGATATAAAAAGAATGCTATGCCACATATGGACTTAATTTAAGGCAAGGCATACAATATCAGTTATAGTATAGTACCCTTCTGTGTAAAAACAATAAAATTATGCATGTATACATGTATCTCAAACAATAAACTGGAGAGAGGGATATACAAGAAACTGGGAAGAGTAGACATTTCTGGGGAAGGAAACTAGCCTGTTTGGGGCTGAGGAGAGATGAAGATTTAATCTTAACTTAATTTTTTATTCCTTCTGAATATTTTATTGTATGAATGTATTACCTTTGTAAAACAAACAAACAAAAAATCAGGGTATACTTAAGAGAGCTCAAAGATAGAAAAAGCATTCATTGATGGGAAGATGTAGCCAGTTAAACTAAGTCTAGGATTTTGAATGTTATCTAAAATAGGCCTAAGCTGTTTAATGTCAACCAAAAATAATGTCATCTCAGGTTAATGGCTCTGACTGCCTTGTAAATACCAAGACAGAATCAAGATAGGTATTTCTTTAAATAAAAGCATGACTAGTACGCTTAAGGACTTTTATGTCCATTCTGAAAAGTTATAAACATGCATTTTCTCCAATAATTTGATCCACAGATTTATTTCTTTTATTTTTTTAAGATTTATTTGTATATATATATTTTTTAGAGGGGCTGGGCAGAGGTGGAGACTCTTCAATGAGATTCCTCACTGAGCACAGAGCCCAGTGCTAGGCTAGATCCCATGACTCATGTGATCATGACCCAAGTCGACTAAGCCACCCAGATACCCCCATTCCACATATTTAAAATGTATATGTTAATAAACTGAGAAAGAAACAAGAATTTAGAGAACCTATGTTCTATTCCCTCTATACATTACTACTGGTTCATTCTGTGACTTTGAATACCTAATGTAGTATTTTTCAAGCTTCTGTTTTTAATACATACCTTTGGACTTCTACTTACTGTACATTGACTGGTTAAAGTCAAAATAATGAATAAGAAAAAAAAAATTCTAAGTGATAAAATCATGACCTGAAGTGTTCCCAAGGGTGATATCAAATATTTAATCACCAAGACACCATGATCATTGCTTATTGGGTAGTGTTCCTGCCCCACTGTGGCTTGAAATTAGGAATGACCTCTCACTTCAGTCTTACCTTAATTCCAAAACCAGACAAAGACCCACTAAAAAGGAGACTTAAAGGTCAATATTCCTAATGAAAAATTCTCAACAACATACCAGTAAATCAAAGAAACAGTATATAAAAAAGAATTATTCACCACAATCAAGTGGATTTTACTCCTGGGCTGCAGGGGTGGTTCAATATTCACAAATCAATCAATGTAATACAGCACATTAATAAAAAAAAAAAAGGATAAGAACCATATGATCCTCTCAATGGACACAGAAAAAGCATTTGACAGAATACAATAATCACTTTTGATAAAAACTCTCAACAAAGTAGGGATAGAAGAAACAAACTTGAACATAATAATGGCCACATATGAAAGACCCACAGCTAATATCATCCTCATTGGGGAAAAACTAGGAGCTTTTCCTGCAAGATTAGGAACAAGACAGGGATGTCCACTCTCACCATTGTTATTTAATGTAGTACTGGAAGTCCTAACCTCAGCAATCAACAACAAAAAGAAATAAAAGGCATCCAAATCAACAAAGAGGAAGTCAAACTTTCACTGTCCACAGACAACATGGTACATTATGTGGAAAACCTAAATGACTCCACCAAAAAATTGCTAGAAATGATACACAAATTCAGCAAAGTGGCAGAATATGAAATCAACATACAGAAATCTGTTGCACTTTTATACACCAATAATGAAGTAACAGAGAAAGAAATCAAGGAATTGATTCCATTTGCAATTGCACCAAAAACCACGGGGTACATGGGAATAAACCTAACCAAAGAGGTAAAGATCCATACTTTGAAAACTATAGAACACCTATGAAAGAAACTGAAGATGACACAAAGAAATGGAAAAACATTCCATGCTCATGGATTGGAAGAAAAAAATATTGTTAAAAAGTCTATACTACGCAAAGCAATCTACACATTTAATGCAATCCTTATTAAAATATCACCAGCATTTTTCACAGAGCTAGAACAAACAATTCTAAAATTTGTATGAAACCGCAAATGACCCTGAATAGACAAAGCAATCTTGGAAAAAGGAAAGCAAAGTTGAAGGCATCACAATTCTGGACTTCAAGCTCTATTACAAGGCTGTAGTCATCAAGACACTTTGGTACTGGCGTAAAAACAGACGCATAGGTCAAAGGAACAGAACTGAAAACCCAGAAATGGACCCACAACTATATGGTCAACTAATCTTCAACAAAGCAGGAAAGAATATCCATAGGAGAAAAGACAGTCTCTTCAACAAATGGTGTTGGGAAAACTGGACAGCTGTATGCAAAAGAATGAAACTGGATCACTTTCATACACCGTACACGAAAATAAATTCAAAATGGATGAAAGACCTAAAAGTAAGACAGGAATCCATCAAAATCCGAGAGGAGAACATAGGCAGCAACCTCTTTGACATCAGCCATAATTTCTTACTAGACACGTCACTGGAGGCAAGGGAAACAAAAGCAAAAGTGAACTATTAGGACTTTATCAAGATAAGAAGCTTCTGCACAGTGAAGGAAACAACAAAAATAAAAGGCAACCTGCCAAATGGGAGAAGATATTTGCAAATAACATGTCTGATAAAAGGTTAGTACCCAAAATCTATAGAGAATTTATTAAACTCAAACCCCAAAACCAAATAATCCATTTAAGAAATGGGCAGAAGATATGAACAGATTTTTGCAAAGAAGACATCCAAATGGCTAACAGATACACGAAAAGATACTCAATATCACTCATCATCAAGGAAATACAAATCAAAACCACAATGAGATAACACTTCACACCTGTCAGAATGGTTAAATTAACAACACAGGAAACAACAGATATTTGTGAGGATGCAGAGAAGGGGGAACCCTCTTGCACAATTGGTGGAAATTCAAACTGCTGCAGCCACTCTGGAGAACAATGTGGAAGCTTCACAGTTAAAAATAGAACTACACTACAACCCATAAGTTGCACTAACTAGGTATTTATCTGAAGAATACAAACATAGTGATTCAAAGGGGCACATGCACCCCAATGTTTATAGCAGCATTATCAACAATAGCCAAATTATAGAGAGAGACCAAACAGCATCCATTGAGTGATGAATGGACAAAGAAGAAGTGGTATATATTTATAAATATGATATGTGATATATATGTGTGTGTATATAATACACATCTATGATGGAATATTACTCAGCCATAAAAAAGAATGAAATTTTGCCTTTTGCAATGACATGAAAGGAGCTAGAGTATATTATGCTAAGTGAAATACATCAGTCAGAGAAAGACAAATACCATATGATTTCACTCAGATTGGAACTTAAGAAACAAAACAGAGGAACACAGGGGAAGGAAAAGAAATAGAGAAAAATAAACCATAAGACATACTTAACTATAGACTACAAACTGAGGGTTGCTGGATAGGAGGTGGGCATGGGATGGGCTAAATGGGTGAGGAGTATTAAGGAAGGTACTTGTTATATGGTATAATATTTAAGTGATGAGTCACTAAATTCCACTCCTGAAAGCAATATTACACTATATGTTAACTAACTAGAATTTAAATAAAAACTAAAAAAAAAAAAAAACAATGTCCTTTCATTGATTAAACTGACAAAAAAACTGAATTGACCTGATATTTCATATATATTTGCTAGAATGCTAATTTGTCCTAAGAAATATAAAGTATGTGATTAGTAAGCTTTGAATCAGTAAAATGAAAATTAATTGATGGCTCAAACATGATCCAACCATCTGTATAACAGAGATACAATTTTAAATGGGAAAACCAAGATACATTTGTTAAGGAGCTACTGGTATTCTAAAAGTCTGTTCTTAAACTCATATTCATTGCTTCTGTCACCGACAAGAGTTGTTAATACAATTTTTGTCAGCAAAATAACTCTTAAATTATTGTACTTGACAAGTTGTCCTGTTGATTTGCCACCATTCAGCACCATTTGTTGGAGTCCATATCCTCCCGACCTCAACTTCCTGTTTCAGCCCTCTTCCCTATGTCACTCAATAAAATCTTTTGGCAACAAGCCCACTTAGTGTTACTATGAGCTCCTAACACTGTCATTTCAATTCCTTACCTTTACTTGCCTTAACATTTACCACACTGGCCATAAATGTCAGGCAATTTTTCTCAGCACCTGCATGTACCAGCATCTCCTTGTTGTGGAAGATTGCTCTAGAATCATCCACCTATTTTTTCAGCTATAGTCAAGAAAGTTATCCAGCTCTGAATTCAGTGCTTAAAAGTAGAAATGAGTAGAATCTTAAGAAGAATGTTAGATGCTTAATGTCATTGTAAAGGATAACCATACAATGTATTGTCCAAACCAGGATATTTTGAGAATTAAAGAGGGAGTTTTCAATACATAGGGTGCAACAACAGACCTAAACTGAGGGTATCCAAGACGAATCGGGATGTATGGGTTACTTGATAACTCAGGATTCAGAACAGAGTTTTCAAGGCAAGCCTTAGAAGTACTTTCCTATTTCTCCCCACAACTTAAACTGACATGGGGAGATTAGTTCTGCTGAAATAGAATTACATGAACATGAGAAAGATATTGAGAATAAAACCATCCAACAGCCTTCGCATATTTTGTTTTTTAATATTAAAATCAAAATACTATATTCACTGCTGTGAACATAGCAGGAGTCTTGGAACACTTCACTGATCCAGAATATAAGCAGCTGGGCTCCAGATGCTATGGATAGCCAGCCGGGCAGCTTTGCCAGCAGAAGGTGAGCCGTAGAGCCAGATGGGCATCTTGACAATTTGAGCCCATGAAATAAACTGGCAAGGGCCTCTACTGCAGGTCCTTGAAAGAACTTCAACATCCTTCAGAAATTGAAACATCTTACCACCTAATTAAACGACCAGGATCATATTTAATGTGCCTTAACATCCATGCCATTTTGTGTTTGTTTGTTATTAATAAACCTGGGGTTTGTGGTTTGGTTTGTTGTTGTTGTTGTTGTTGTTTACATTTTATCACTTATCAAATATCTTTTAGTCTGAAATGTGCTAGTCCTGTTATTATCAGAGAGATTGAAAATGGAGTAACAGTCTATGAAATGTACATTTCACTTTGTGTTTTGAGCTCTCTAGCAAAAGCTTATATAGCATATATTTGGGCATGAACGCCCTCTGGATGGAGTTCCCAGAGTTTGCCTCTGTGTGCTCTAGTGCCATTGCATCAGTTAGCAAGAAGCAAGCCCAAGATCCTGGGCTAAAAGGAAGTGGGTGGGGGGAGGTACCACTGGCAAAACAGATAAGATTCTCTTAATGTAGTTGTCTTTTCCAATTTTAGTGAAAATTTTTTGGCATTTTCTTAACCAAAGTATCAATTCTGCATCTTTTTTTTTTTTTTATCAATTCTGCATCTTAAATGTCACTCTATGCCTATGATCTCACATCTTCTTGAGATCTCCATGTACCAAGGTGACAGACTCACGTGATATTGCAGGTCTACTTATACATGTATATTCATGAACTTTTCATACTATCATAAAAATACAAATATACAATTCTTTCACCTCTGTTAACAACGTACACTGATGGAGGAATTATTTGATTCCATCTAGGTTAATCTGAGCAAAGAACCTTAAAATGTATTATTATTCCAATCTTGTTAGTCCTATTAATGGAAAACCTAGACAAAAAATATTTAAATTAAAAAAAAGAAAGAACATTGAGGCTAACGAGAACATAAAGATGTGGTCCCATACATAAAGTTCCTACTATGTGCTGCACCTTTGTGAGATAGTTGATGTTCAATGTCTCATGTAATCCTTATAATAACCATGAAAGATGCATTATATTAACCCCATCCATTTTGCAACTAAGAAATAAAAGTTTAACATGCTTAACTTGTTTAATGTTAGTAAGAGAAAGAGCAGATAATCAAATACTTTAAATCCTATAAATTTTAACTGCACAAGGAGACCTATAATGCCAAACCCTTAATGTCAAAGCTGAAAGCATTATGGTGAATCCATGTTAGATGATCAGCTTAAGGTCACTCTCCTGACCCTGTGTCTACAACAAAATTTTACCCAAGCTAAAAATGTTCAATCTTGGTTTAAGTAATTTTACAAATCAACTTTATTAAATAAGATATATAAATATCTGAGAACCATACCTTCAACTCAAAATAGATTATTCAAAATATTTTAGTTCTCTCCTTACACTAATCTCTTTAGTGCGATAATACATTTAAGAAATGTATTAGCCATCATCACCCCACTGGAAATGATTAACATGGTTAACATTCATTATAAGATCATACATCTGGTCTTATCTAACATGCTGATACTAGAAGTTAGAGAGAAAGTGTTCATGTTTTATAATTTCCGAGTTTTTCAGTAAATATCTGATAGGCAGCTTCTTTAGTCATCACAGTGCCTGTAAAGCTTTAGGCTTTCCTTGCTGTTATCATGGAATTTTAATATCAATGTAAATTATATCCCAGATAGTTTCATTTCATTAAAAAGTTCTTATAAATATTAAATGTTAAATTGGTTTGGTCATGTAGGAAATAAACTTGCATCTTTTACAGCTCATTGCTTTCGTTGATAGGTTCATAACAATCAAGTTAATGATACTCTGTATTTTCTACCTCAAAATAATAGTCACGGACCTGCAGAGCTTCAGGAGGCCTCAGAGAGCAATGAACCCTAACTTCTCACTTTGTAGTAAAGGAAACAAAGGTCAGAAGGGCTGAGTGATCTGCTGACGTCTGTGGAACCTTGATGTGCAGTTTTCTCTTCCTTAGTGCTTTCCACTGGAATTTAGCTACAAGATCAGAGAGTTTTGCAATTCAGTTCACCCGACATTTATAAATGTCCTTCATTTAAATTAATTAAATTTAATTAATTAATTAAATTTAAATTAATTAATCGATTGATTGATTAAATTAATTAAATGTCTTTCACCTATCAATGTCCTTCACACTCCACTTGACTACTTAAATTTTTTTTTTCATATTTCCACCCAGCTTCTACACCTAGTCTAATGTAGCTTCCCTACAGAAAGAGAGAGCGAATGAAGGGAAGAAGAAAGAGACATCAAACCCAAGTTTGCTTTTGTCTAGAGAAATTGTTGTGATCCAGTCTTCTGTTGCACTATAATATGCCTTACTAGAGTTTGAGTTCTGTGAGGGCAGACTATGCCTTCCTTGTTTTGTTGTAGCGTGTTTATAAAGAAGAATGCATATCATAATACATATTGATTAAATTGAATTTTACTAAATTCATCCAAAATGTGCTGATTTAGTTAAAATGGAAAACTCTATGATTTTAAAATATTGATTAATTTCACAAAAACATAAAGTTATGTAAAATTTATTTTGCTTAATCATTCATTCAGTGATATTCATCATGCATTTGCTATATGCAAAGCACTCGGTCATTCAATTAATGCTGAATTTCATTAAGAGGATTTAAAGCAAAAAAGAGACAGAATTTGTATTAGATATGGGACTTCTAAAATTTTTACAAGATAGTCACTCTATATCATCATCCTGCTCAGAATCCTTCAACAGATTATTGTGGCATTTAGGGTGATTTACAAGCTCCTTAAGCTGTATTTTGTTTGTTTGTTTTTAATGCCCACATGACCTGACCACTTCCGACCTGTTTGGCTTCATTTCAAATGACTCTTATCATTACCCACTATAAAGCCATACCCGCCATTTTATCTTTCTCAGACAGATCAAGCTGCCTCCTAAATTTTCCTCTTCCTCCTCTTCTTCCGTCCTTTATTTTTTTTAGGTTTTCTATTTATTTAAGAGAGAGACAGTGCATGAAAGTGATGGGGGGAAGGGTACAAGGGAGAGGGAGAGAGAATCTAAAGCCGACTTGACCTGAGTTGAGCACTGAGCTCCGGTGGGGCTTGATTCCTACTACTGCAAGATCTTGACCTGAGCTAAAACCAAGACTCAGGGGCCTAACCAGCTGAGTCACATAAGAACACCCCTCTACTTTGGTCATTTAGATCCAAGATTGAATGTCATCCATTGAGGAGAACTGTTCAGACTCCACAATTTCGTGTAGTCATGCTTGCCTTTCTACATAACCTTGGTTCCATGAGGCTCATAGTGCTTGCTACTATCAAATATTTAATTCATTTGTTTGTTTTTCCCTACTTAAATGTAAGTGACAGCCTAGCAGAGGGTTTAACTGTTATGCTTGCTGCTGTATCTGCAGGACTCAGAATAGGCCAGTAGTAACTGTTCAATAACTAATTAATAAATAAATGAATAAAAAAATGAATACATGGTTGGATGATAAGGAAGAGAGAGAACTCAGGGCTGTTTCCTAAATTTTCAACTTGAGCCGATGGATGGAAAGTGGTATCATTTAAAGAAACTAAAGACTGAAGGAGGAAAAAAGTTATTAGGGGAAAGGAATCAAGAATTTTGATTGACTTGTATTAAATTTCATATTGCTATTAGAATATGAAGCTTCAGGTGGAAGTACCAAGTTGTCAAGTAGCTGCCAACTCTGGATGTCAGTGGCAAATTGAAGTGTAGAATTATAGAAACAAATGTTCAGATTTGTTGTAATAATAATAATCACAAAAATTGACATATCATCCATATTTATGTGTGTTATGCACATACACACACACATATGCACACATTAGTGGGCCAGACACTATTTTACATTTTATTTAGATTAGCTCATCTGATCCTAATAACTTCAGTGTAAGAGAGACCTAGATTTTATCTCATTTTACAATTCAAGAAATTGAACCACCCAGAGCCTGTGTAACATGACTAAAGGTAGGAGATAATAATTGATGAATCTGGGATTCAGACTCAGGCAGCTTGACTGCATGAGCTACATCTTCAACTGTGACAGTGGGGAAAGAGAAATAAGGTCAGCACTGAGTCTGGGATTATTCTAGCATGAGAGGATGAATAGTAGAGGAATATTAAGAAAAACGAAAAAGCTGAGAGGAAAATTAGGATGAAACAAAAAAATTGAGAATACGTCTTATGAGAAACTGAGAAAGAGAATTCCTTCAGAAGAAGAAAGAGCTTATTTGTGTCAGATGTTTCCGAGAACTTCAAGAGAGAATAGGAAACTGCACCCTCTATTTTCAAAGGAGAGGTAGGTGAGTGGTGACCCCCTTAAAAGCAATCTCTGATGGAAAGAGATATATGACAACCAGGAAAGCATGAAGGAGAGAGCACAAAGTGGGGAAGTCAAGGATGGGACTCTGATCCCCAGAATGTTTTGCCCTAATGTCAGCATAATTGGTGAAATGAAAATGAGTGGAGCAGAGGTATTTCTAAAAGGAAAATGTATAGTATGTTCAATAGTGCTGAAGTCATAATAGTAGGAGTTCCTTGAGGTCACATTACAAACCTACGAAAATACTGGAATACTGATCAAATCTGAATGATAAATTTACAAGCTCCTCTTAATCCTGAGGAAGTCTGTTGCTGTTCCCTCTCCCCATCCAACACACATGGCTTCTAGATAAAAAGATTTAATTTACAAAAAAGTAGCTTGTGAGCACTTTAAAAAACTACCCCTGCTGTCATTCAATCCTTCTTTTTAGGTTATGGCAAGTTGTAATGATTAAATATTAAAGAAGAACAGCAGCACGATAATGAATGTGAGAGTATGATTTCTGACTCTGGTCCCACAGATAATTCAAGGCTTTCAAGCTGGAGTTGCTTTTGTTTCTTTTCTAGAGCACAGAAACAGTGTGTCTGGACTTACTAAAAATAAAAAAAAATTAAAAGAGAGAAAAACAGTAATTGAAGAAGACATGATGCTTGTCAGTATTTTTTGTTTAGTTGTACAATCTTGGGTCCCTCAAAAGTCAGAGACAGAGGGACGCCTGGGTGGCTCAGTTGGTTAAGCGGCTGCCTTCGGCTCAGGTCAGATCCCAGCGTCCTGGGATCGAGTCCCACATTGGACTCCTTGCTCAGCAGGGAGCCTGCTTCTCCCTCTGCCTCTGCCTGCCTCTCTGTCTGCCTGTGCTCACTCTCTCTGACAAATAAATAAATAAAATCTTTAAAAAAAAAAAAAAAAGTCAGAGACAGAGACCAGCTTTACTCCCAGAACAGCAAGAAGTTACAAAGGGGCTTTATGGTGGGAGGAGGAACGGTAACCCCTAGTTCCCATTCCATCACAGCGGTAGGATCTGTCAGATGCTGACAATGCCAGAGCACCTATCCAAAATCTCTGCAAATTTGGCCATTGCAAGTACTGTGGTGAGCCCTGGTTTTCTGTATGAAAGCTAGATATAGTCATTTTTTCATACATATTTTACATTGATTTAGTTATTGATATCTGATGTTCAAAGTCTTATCTAGAAAAGAAATGTGTTTTGTACATGTGGTGACAAATAAATGAGAAGATCTTTTTCTTACTTGAATTGTCTGATGGATCCAGCATCATGTAGAATAGAAGCTGAAGAATTAAGTTAACAATAATGCATTATTCAGTACCTCGATTTGGCATACTAAACCTAAAAGAAGTTACAAATAAAAGTTAGCTGATCTCTTCTTAAAACAAATCAAGAATGATCACATTGGTAATGTTTGTTGTAGCCCAAAGGCAGATCGGTGGTTAAAATCTCTTGCCAGTATTTCCACGGGCTGTGTTGATGTCATTGCCACCTGCACATGTCGGTTTATGCCACGGTGCTATGCACCATGTGTCTGCCCTGTAGTTCTGGAATACTGCTCTGTTCCTGAAGCAACCATTACATAACAAATTATTGCTCAATACATCACTAAGGCCCAAAGAAATAATATGCATGCAGTTCAAAACCATCTGCTATTCCAAATGCTGTTTATTGAATAAATAAGTATTGATTTAATCTGTGGACATTTGTAAGTGATCAGGTGAAAGAAAGCAATGTGAACATATGAACTGAATTTTCTCAAATTGCTGTGGATTATTCATAAAGCAATCACAAAGCTCAGAAGTTTCTGAAGTCATGTCTTAATGATTGTTTTAGATCCTGGTCAATAAACATTGGTTGTATGAAATATACAATAGATACCATATTTATGTCAAACCCAAAATATGGATGGCAGTTATGATAAAAGCAGCCACAACAACAGTAATAATAATGTATTATGATAACATTTATTTTACTATATGATAACTATTATCGTATATTATTATAATGATAATAATTATATGCTAAGATCTTACACACTATATAAGAAATTGAATGTTATTTAATTTAATCTTCAAGTGATATTAGGGAGAGGCTGTGCCTATTATCCTCATTTTAGAGATAAGATTTAGAGGGATTGAGTAATATGTCCAAGAGATAGTAGGTGTCAGTGAGTATAAGAAAGTATGGTGGCTGGGGTGCCTGGGTGGCTCAGTCCGTTAAACGTCTGTCTGTCTTCAGCTCAGGTCATGATCCCAGGGTCCTGGGACTGAGTTCCGCATCAGTCTCCTGGCTGAGCAAGGAGCCTGCTTCTCCCTCTGCCTGCCACTCTCCCTGCTTGTGCTCTCTCTCGCTCTCGCTCTCTGACAAACCAATAAATTAAAAAAAGAAGGGAGGGAGGGAGGGAGGGAGTGAAGGAAGGAAGGAAGGAGGAAAGAAAGAAAGAAAGAAAGAAAGAAAGAAAGAAAGAGAAAGAAAGGGAAAGGGAAAAGAAAGGTGGTTAAACTAAGTATCACCAGGTATAAGAATGATGCTCAGAGTCTCACCCAAACTTCCTGGATAAAATATTGGGTTAAAATTAATGAGTAATGTCTTTATGTACTTTTCTTTTTTTAATGTAAAGAGAATAGCAATTAAAAGCAGGTATTTTGGTCAATTGTTCGTAGCTGAAAAAAATCTGTTCAAGTTTTAGTGATACTGTCCATATAGTCTGGATTTATTTTTTATCATTTCTCATGGCAAAACTTGACCACAAACAGGCCCAGAAAGGTATGGAGACTGAAAAGAAAAATAGAACAGATTGGAGAATAATGTCTAGTGGAAAACATTGGGCATATTTTCTGACACATGGAACTTAGTCAAAGAGAACAGCTTAGAAACCTATTAAATTTTTGAAGGAAATGTAGCATAAAAAATAGCTATAAAAAAAGTTGATGGAGGGGGAGGTTTGACAAATACTTAAAATAATTCTTAAGCCCATAACCTTCAATGAGAAGAAACAAGGCTCTAAAAACATACTTTCAATATGGCTAAGGACAAGCTTGGACAAGGAAAAGCATCCCAGAAATCTGATCAAAAAGAATGAATCCATCAGAATCCTAGAGGAGAACACAAGCAGTAACCTCTTTGATATCAGCCACAGCAACTTCTTTCAAGATATGTCTCCAAAGGTAAAGGAAACAAAAGCGAAAATGAACTTTTGGGACTTCATCAAGATCAAAAGCTTCTGTGCAGCAAAGGAAACAGTCAACAAAACAAAGAGGTAACCCATGGAATAGGAGAAGATATTTGCAAATGACAGTACAGACAAAAGGTTGATATCCAGGATCTATAAAGAACTTCTCAAACACAACACACACAAAACAGATAATCATATCAAAAATGGGCAGAAGATATGAACAGACACTTCTCCAATGAAGACATGCAAATGGCTATCAGACACATGAAAAAATGTTCATCATCAATAGCCATTAGGGAGATTCAAATTAAAACCACATTGACAGGGGCGCCTGGGTGGCTCAGTGGGTTAAAGCCTCTGCCTTTGGCTCAGATCATGATCCCAGAGTCCTGGGATCGAGCCCAGTATTGGGCTCTCTGCTCAGTGGGGAGCCTGCTCCCTCCTCTCTCTGCCTGCCTCTCTGCCTACTTGTGATCTCTGTCTGTCAAATAAATAAATAAAATCTTAAAAAAAAAAAAAACCCCACACATTGACATACCACCTTACACCAGTTAAAATGGCCAAAATTAGCAAGACAGGAAACAGCGTGTGTTGGAGAGGATGTGGAGAAAGGGGAACCCTCTTACACTGTTGGTGGGAATGCAAGTTGGTGCAGCCACTTTGGAGAACAGTGTGGAGATTCCTCAAGAAATTAAAAATAGAGCTTCCCTATGACCCTGCAATTGCACTACTGGGTATTTACCCCAAAGATACAGATGTAGTGAAAAGAAGGACGATCTGTACCCCAATGTTTATAGCAGCAATGGCCACAGTCGCCAAACTGTGGAAAGAGCCAAGATGCCCTTCAACGGACGAATGGATAAGGAAGTTGTGGTCCATTCACACTATGGAGTATTATGCCTCCATCAGAAAGGATGAATACCCAACTTTTGTAGCAACATGGACAGGACTGGAAGAGATTATGCTGAGTGAAATAAGTCAAGCAGAGAGAGTCAATTATCATATGGTTTCACTTATTTGTGGAGCATAACAATAACATGGAGGACATGGGGAGATGGAGAGGAGAAGGGAGTTGAGGGAAATTCGAAGGGGAGGTGAACCATGAGAGACTATGGACTCTGTAAAACAACCTGAGGGTTTTGAAGGGGCGGGGGGTGGGAGGTTGGGGGAGCCAGGTGGTGGGTATTATGGAGGGCACGTATTGCATGGAGCACTGGGTGTGGTGCAAAAACAATGAATACTGTTACGTTGAAAAGAAATAAATTAAAAAAAAAAAAGAATATGGAAAAAAAATGAAGAAGGGAGTTTCTCCTAGATAGCTGACTTAGTGTCCATTCAAGAAACTTCCTCATCCTGCGGCACCTGGGTGGCTCAATGGGTTAAAGCCTCTGCCTTCCACTCAGGTCATGATCCCAGGATCCTGGGATGGAGCCTTGCCCCGCAGGGAACCTGCTTCTTACTCTTTCTCTGCCTGCCTCTCTGCCTACTTGTGATCTCTGTCCGTCAAATAAATAAATAAAATCTTTTTTAAAAAAAAAGAAACTTCCCCATCCCAAGGAAAGGGGTTTCACATAGTCTGACTGGCAGGATTTTGAATTACTACAGACCAGTAATGTTTTTCTTTTTTACTTTCAGAGTAAGAATGTTTTGTGTTTATGTTCTTCCTTGTTTCACCATTAAATAATTGAGTTGTTGTTACAAGGAGGGTGTGCAAATAATATATCTTTTTGACAATAGGTCTCTAGACTGAAAAAAATATTTGGACATGATTGGGAAAAATGAATATCACATAAATAGCCTAGATTTTGAGGTGGCTGCCATGACTGATGGGATTTGGGGTTTGACAGCTTTGGGAAAGGCTGAATGAACGTCTTCTGTATGAGAAGCATGGTGAACAGGATATTGATGACCAGAGGGACTGTCTGGACACTTGCCAACTCTATGCACTGTTTTGGAGCATACGTTAGGATATATATCAGCTTTCTTTGCAGTGGCATTGTGACTGTGATTAGTTTGGGCCAATAAAATACAGAAAGAAACAAGGCATTCCACTTTCAAGGGTGAATACTAAAATTCCAGATTTTCCTCTCTCTCCCTCTGTGTCTCTCTCCCGTATTTCTGTAGCCACAAGCAAATGACTTCAGGAGAGTAGAGACACACTATAGAAGGAGCCCCAATCCTTAGGGTCATTCCTTAAAAATCAGACTCCCAGGACACCCATATATAATATATCATGAAGAAAAATATATAAATATATAACATATAATAGGTGTGTGTGTGTGTGTGTGTGTGTATGCACTTAAATTACTTTGATTTGAGAGAGGTTTGTTATAGCATCTAGTAGTACCACTCTATTTCATATATGACTCATACATCCATACATGGTTTACCCAAATCTTGCTTTGTGCTCATGGCTATCAAGCAATGACAATTCCTTAATGTTATAGAGGGAAAGGGCGTCAAGCTTATATAAAGCAAGTGGCAAGTGAAATAGTAATCTTCTAGATCTACAGTGGTAGGACATTGTCATTTCCTTTTTCCCACTGGAAAATTCTGATAAATTTGAGTTATCCTCTCTTCTTCTGTCCTACACACACACACACACACACACACACACACACAGAGGTTTTTGTTCTCTCTGATATTCTTATCTGATGGTAAAGGAGTAGAATAACACTATGTATGCTTGATGAGTAGCTCACAGAGCAAGAACATATCTCAAAAATTCAGCCACCCAGAAATTACAAAATGATCATACCTCCATTTGACAATACAAAACAGCAGAGAAAAGTCAGACCATTAAGTGAGCCTTATCTGTTCTATATGAATACAAAATTATGAACCATAAAGCAGGGCAGGTCTCTGAGTAAGCTAAAGGAGCTTAGGCTGATTCCTGATAGGAGTCAAACGATGAGTCAGTGGCCAAGCTATTTATAACACAGTCAGTCACAGCGAGAGATAAGAACCTGTCCAAAGCTTCATTAAAACGGGTATTTTGGCTGGCAGCTACCATACTAACAAAACACTTTGATACCATCAGTGCAGTAGTCCTATGTGATAAAGCAACAAACTCTTCATAGTCTTCCAGCATTGGTCCATCACATGAAAATATTCAGATAGTTACCTCCAATTTTGAAAGCTACCTAATGCAGAATTACCAAAGATTTTGTCTTTGGCTAAAAAAACATAACTTCAAACCTTAAAAGAAGAATAATTTTTAACACATGCTAGAAAAGTAGACGGATTTAAAAAGATACAATATAAATAATTACATATAGCAAAATAACACTAGATGTATAAGTACATCACAAAGAACATTGAACGTTCAGTATGGATTGTTATAGTCACACTGCAAAAATCCATCAGCTAACTTAAAAGCTATAATTTTATGGACTAGGTAAATTGGTTCGCACAAACCGCATAGGGCGTTAAAGCACAACATAAATACTAAGGCTTCGTTTCGCATATTGAGGAAGCTGAACAACTTTAATGTTAAACAATTCTGCCTAACCCAGGCTGTTAGAAGGACCGTCAACATCAGGTTTACTGGCCTGCTCCTTTTCATGCAACTATCTGTGGCCCACATCACGTAGCTTGAATCAGAATTATTGTGTTGAGGGTTGCCAAATCTTCATTTTTACCAGTCTGCAAGCACGTGAAGGATACGGAAGCTAATCAACTACCGGTCCACGAAAACAGGGATTCCCAAACTGTGGAGTTTATCAGGAAAGGG
Organism: Martes martes; assembly: GCF_963455335.1. Classification (NCBI taxonomy): domain Eukaryota; kingdom Metazoa; phylum Chordata; class Mammalia; order Carnivora; family Mustelidae; genus Martes; species Martes martes. The sequence goes on along the minus strand of NC_137895.1, from coordinate 43,067,326 downwards.
TGCTTACCTCATTGCCAGGCTCCACCATCACATTTTCTGATTCAATAGGTAGGCAAGTTTTGAAAATTTGCATTTCCAACAAGTCCCCAATGATGCTGATACTTGCTGGTCCCGAGGCCATGCTTTGAGAACTACTATACATCACGAATGAAAGTATGTGACAAATGACTTCATGTAGTCACCACCCAAATCGTTAAGCTAGCAATTTTTCTAACTCATAAGTCTTCTTCCCTAAAGATAAAGGGAACATGATCGTTTGCATGAAAATATATTAGAAATATATTTTCTATATGTATTTCTAATATACATTAGAAACTTATCTGGATTCTGGTGTTTTAAAGTTATAAAGTGAATACTAGGTTAGGGTTTTTATGGTGGAAAAAAGATAAAGCATGGAAAGCTTTTGGTCTGACATACAACTACCATATATTACATTGAAAAATGTTGAGATAACATGGAAAATGAAATTGTGCAGATGAGTAATATTATTTACTCTGTCTCTCCAAAATGCCTAATTTATGTTTCATCTTCACAGCACTACAGATAGGGGTCTGGAGCTAATACCTTTATCCTAAATAATGGGGTGAGGAATCACTCCCCCCCCCAAAATAAAACCCTCAGGCCCCTCTAGTTGGAGATTTATCAAAGCCATTCTGGGAATGGGCTTCAGATCTCCTGTAGCTTAAGACTGAGCTTTTATTCCTCTTCATTTTGCAAAACGTGGTATAAAGAAAACTACAGAATCTCAAAGAGTTCTTTCCTTTTCAAGGCCAGTGTTTCTAGCTTGAAAACCCACAATTTATATTTACAATGAGCCATTATTTCCTTGGTCAACCATCATTTGCTTTTAAGGTGACCCTCAATGTCCTGTGGTAAGAAGGCTATTCAAAGTGCCCGTCTGAAATAGACAGATTGGCCTGATAATTACGCCCGCAATCGCCTCTCAAGGAGAAATAACTGATCTTGTCTCTCAGCGTTTGCAAAGACAGATAATAAACAACCCGCTGCTGTGGCTCCCCTGCCCCCCTACTCGAAAAGCACATATCAAAGAAAAAAATACGTATTAATAAAAGAAGAAGGGAGTGTTTTCAGAGAAGTTTACATTTGCTATGCTATGTAAATGCATGTAAAGGCATATGCTATGTAGATGCCTATTTTAAATCTTCTTTTACCTCAGGACAGAATGAAAAATTAATGAAGACACTGATAAAGAGGGGAGGTGAATAACAAAAAAAGCCCCTCAAAGGTTCTGATAAAATATCTCTCTGCGGACACTCACTTGAACGAGGGAGAGGAAAGCCTTTTAAATGTACTTTGCAAATTCACAGAAGTCGTAGAATTTGAATGAAGTGAATGACCTCTCCACAGGTTCGCCAAAGCAAGAACACGGCTGCTGAAGGGATTGCAATACAATGAAAGCATTCGGGAAAGCATTTTTGTCACTATTGAGAACTAAAAAGTGCACCTGGCCTCTGAGCGGCCGAGTTTTATATATATATATATATATATTTTTTTTTTTATCATTATGAAAAAGCTTTTTAAGATTAAAGGAAATCATCTAAGATTTTATCTGTAAGAAGGTAGAGGAGGAAGTAGGACACAAAGAAGTATAGCAAGTGAGCAAAAATAGCAACACTGAATAAAACCAGATGAAGCCTGAAGTACGAAGATATTATTTATTCATTTGACAGTCTCTGAAATCAAACAAGAATTACATGTTCGGAATGCATCAGATATTAGACTTTGCCATGGGTAACAAAAAATAAAAAGAAAGGAAAGTGCAGGCAGGGATTACACTATGACCTGAGATGAAACGTAAGGAGCGTAGTTCTTCCTTCTCCTGTGAACACAATTAATTGCTCTCACTACCACCTCCTAAATTCTACTCCCTCTCAACATTTTCTTTGTTGTAAGGAAACAAGTGCTCCATTTATCTGCACGGGTCTCTAGGTAGCCCAGGAAACAGTGATAATTTTATTAAAATTAGCAAAGTAGGAGATGTTACACAGATTATCCTATTTAAGCCCTCACCAATTTTTGAGGTAGTCATATAATCATCCCCATTTTCAAGCTGTGGAAATGGAATTTATTTGACACAGTAGGGGCAGCGGCAGGAATGCTAACACCTGAATCCAGAATTCCTGCTGCAAGGGGTGTGCTGCGCTGACTGGGGGGAAACAGCAGCAGGATTCCAAGGATTCCAAGAGGTAAGCTGTGGTGGCCGCAGGAGCCACAAGGTCAGCTGAACAATTGGACAGGCTTTGCCATTTGCCCTGGACTTCTGGGTAACTGCCAAGCTGTGCAAGAGCAAAGACAGAAAGCAAGCCAAAGCATGGGGTAGGACAGTAGCTATGCACGCACTTGTATATTTTTATTTGTCCTAAAGCTCTTTTTCTTTTTTTCTTTTCTTTTCCTTTCTTTAAAATTTTTTTTTTTTTTTTTTTTTTTTTTTTTTTTTTAAAGAATATACTCTTCTCCTATTCCATAGGATTCTGGCAAGGCTGAAATTGTGGATCCACTTCCCCCAGCTCCAGAAGTGGGCTATGACTGAGCATGTGGATGGATAGATTGGAATACTGGTTACCCCCTGGAGACAGATCAGGGGCAGACCAAGAACCAAGATGGGCCTCTTGGACTGCGTTGGAGGAGTGCTGGAGAAAAGGGTGTGGTCTTTCTCCCTTCAAACTTAAAAGTTGATGTGGTCATGAAGGTGTTAGCAGGACATCGTTTTTTGGAACAAAATCTACACAAAAGAAAGAAAAATTGAGAAGGGGGAAAAACAGAGAGGAGGGCTGATTTAAACTGATGATATTCTTGGACCCGTGAGTCTTTGGACCCTGGATTCACTATGCTCAGTTCTGTGAGATCATAAACTATTTGTTTGATCCACCCATTGAGTTGATTACCATCACTTTCAGCCCAAAGGGTCTAGTTTACAGCAGTGCCCCTATTTTCTGAATTTAAAACAAGGAATTGTAAGGGCCTATTTAGCCAGAGCCACTCCATCTCGGTTGAACAGCCATTTTGTTGTTTATGCAGTAAAACTTAAACTGACCCTGTCCCCCTGTTCCCCACGGGGGAACTTACTTAAAAGCAAGTCCAGGAAACCAGTAAAATATGGTCCACCAGTACCTGATAACAGAGCCCAAATACAAGGGCGGGTCAGGTCAGGTGGAGATAACAGCCTGAATGCAGGGGTGAGTTGGGCCAGGTGGAGACATCCAATCAGTGGGACATGCATACTGTCTCCCTAGCTACCAAGGAGTGTGGGCCCTGCCTTTTGGGCAGCCAATTCTGACCAAGGTGATAGGCTAGTTCAAATAGCTACTATGGGGTGAATTCAATTGGCCACCCACGTGTGACCTAGCATGACTGTGCAGCTTTCTCTGTATGTTACAATCTCATTGGCCACCTGTGTGTGGCCAGGCTCAACCACATGGCCTTTGCTCTATAAAAGTTAGTCTGTGAGGCTGGGGGTGGTAGCCCTTTTTGTAAGAGGCGGCCCCGAACGGTCGGTTTGATTCTCAGTGCTTGCGGGGAAATAAAGCTTTGCTTGACCTTCGCTTTGTATCAGTCTCGCTCCTTTAACCACGGACCCATCAGAGTCATATTTTTAGAAAATTAAGTTTACTTAAGGGGGGTGATGACTCATTGTTTTAAATGAGAACTCTTTCTAGAACTACAACAATTACATAGCTGATACTACGAGCCAAACATGGTTTACAGCACTTTACAAACATCAAGTCATCTAATCTTACAATTGTATTATCATGATACTCATTTTATAGATAACGACAATGAGTTACAGGTTAAATAACTTTTCCAAAGTCACACAGATAATATGTTATTGACCATGAGGCTCTTGAAGGTGAGTACTGACTATTGTCTTGGTTCAAGCTGCTGTAACAAAACACCATAGACTGGATGACTTAAACAACATTTATTTCTCACAATTCTGGAGGCTGGAAGGTCCAAGAATAAGGTGCTGGCAGAGTCAATGTCTAGGGAGGACCCTCTCCTTGGTCTACAGATGGCTATCTTCTTGCTATGACCTCAATGGAGAAAGAAGGAAAGAGAAAGCACCCTGTCTTAGAAGGGCACTGATACCATCGAGGAGAGAACCTCACCCTGGTGACCTCATTCAAACCAAACTAACTCTCAAAGGTCCCATCTCCTAATCTAATCACATTGGGAGTTAGGGCTTCAGCATATGATTTTTGTAGGAATACAAACTTTTAGTCCATAATAAAAACACCCATTCTAATCTTCTAAGATAACCCAGGCTAAAGAACGCAAATGTCCCGTATGAGTTCTCACCTTTCCAAAACTCTTTCCTTAAGCCGATGGCATATGTTACTGATGCTCCTTTATTCCAGAGCATCGATGGTGGGAATGTAAGTAAACTGCAGTACAAGTAACCAGAGACATGGAGAAAAAGGATGGGATCCAAGCTATCTATCTTCACAGCATTATAGAGAATTATTTTTAAAACTAAGAAGCCGACTGTGGAGGAAGATTATACAAATTTGGAGTCTAGTAATGTATACATCCATTATAGACTGAAAGTGTCTCATTTGCAAATAAACATATGTCTAAAGTGGAATTAGCACTGCCTAAAATTTAGGCCAGTTCTAACAGATACTATAAGTATTCACTATATTAGGCCATAAAACAAAAGATGCTTAAGGGACTTCCAACTCCAGAACTTAAAAATATGTCATGAGAAAAACTGTTACATATTTAATGAGACCATCTCTAATTTAAAAATGGAAAATTATGGTCATGCATTGGATAATTCAAATAAAGTATTTTTATGTAGTCTTACATAACTGTAGGATGAAATCATGATGATGATGATGATGATGATGATAAAGAAACATCCATCAAAGAATATAAGAATAAATATTCTTTGACATCCTGACACCAAACTATTCCCTCTCTACCAAGTTTTAGCAGATTTCTTTCTCTGTTCAGTCCTAGTTTATCTCTTTTGACAAGATCATAGAGTAGAAAATGTCTAAAGGAACTATAAAAAAGTGGGCAAGTAGTATTGGCCATATAGTATTTTAGGTTTTTGACTGTCATTTTGTTAAAGAAATTTATCAAAGTACTTAGTAATCTTACAAAATAAATATTTTACAAAACCTCCGTACAACCCTATGAAAAACAACCCCTGAGATTTTAGTTTAAGGAAATATATCCAGTAAAACTGCAAAATGCTATTTTTTTTATATTTATGATACATATGTAAAATTTGCAACTCTTAAATTACTTTTCCCAACCTAAACTAAAGAAACATGTTGTGAGAAAGCTAAAAGCATGTGAAGACTGCATAATGGCTCCCACAGTGATGGTGAAGGAGAAATATGCAGGAATGAGGGAGCCAGAAGCCTGTCCTATGCTCTCTGAACAAGATGCTCATCATGACTAAGGGGATGTAGGTACAGTAGCACATGTCATGAGTTCATTGCACGTGTACCCTCACCATTATCTTGTGTTTAAACCTAACAACTAACTAGAGAAAAAAAATGCAGGACACAGAGACTGATCTACATAACAGATGCTAACTGCTCTTTTTGTTGTTTTTGGTTTAGGTTGTTTGTTTAGTAAGAGTGCAAATATAAACTCCACCAAGCTTCCAGCACCTAACTTCACCACGACTCAGTGTCTGTGCTCTGTCATGTGGCATGCAAGAAGCTAGAGTGCCCTGGAAGAAGAGGCCTTGGGCTGAAAGCTTGCCTCTGCCATTGGCCATGGGTGAAGGAAGAGAGGCAGTTTATTGAGGCTCAGTTTCATTAACTTAAAGATCTTTTTGTTTGTAACAGAACTACAGTTCATAAAGGCTCTATAAAATAAAACATATTTGCTTCAGTTTGCCTAGTTCTAGAGATGGAAATATTATTTTTAGTCTCTCTCTCTCAGTCTCTCTCCTAACCCTAAATTTGCTCTCCTCTCTCTGCATCATTATTCAATAGGTGATCTACAGCACATCCTCCATGTGGCCAGGGGAGGGCGCTGTGGGCAATTCCAAGCTTACATATAGTCCTCACAGTTCAGGATCCCAAAGGAGGAAGGATAAATTTCTCTCTTCTGGAGTTCATATACAGCTGAAGGGAGCTATTGGAGTAGCATGCTCATTTCTGAATCAATCACAACGGCCAAAGATGTATAGTACTCTAAATTACAAGCCTGTGTGGTGCGTTTACCCCTGTGACCTGAGCAGGGGAACATTGTTTTTTCAATCCCAAAGAACCAATAGACTAGAAGCAGTTTCCCTAAGGAAAAAAAAAAAAGAATGGTCAAGCCTTCAGAATTATAAGTGAGAATTACTTGTAATTATACTTAACCCATATCAAATCAAGTGTGAAGTTGGAATAAAGATTTTTTTAGGTATGCGAGCCTTTTAACATTTATTTCCTGCAAGCCGTTTTTCAGGAAAGCTTTGGAAGATACATTGTAAAAAAGAATAAACCAAGAAAAAAAAATTCGAGTTAGGAAAAGGGTTCTGAGAGAGGTGAAAAGAATCCCCAAGATGCTGGCAGAGGGTAATCCCATGATGAGTTCTAGAAAGCCGTCTTAGAAAGTTTGCAAAGCAGATGTGGAGTTACAAAGCAAATTAATAAAATATGCAATGTATATGAGGAGTTTAAGAAGAATTTTACAATTCTATCAGAAAGCTTTCAGCCAAATTAATAAACAATACGTGGAAGTCATGAAAAAGAAAAAAAAAAAAGAAGATAATTAATACATTCGGGGGGAAAACCCAAAATATTTTTTAAAGATTTTATGTATTATTTGACAGAAAGAAAGACAAAAGAGAGCGAGCCACAAGCAGGGAGAGCAGCAGACAGAGGGAGAAGGAGGTTCCCCTCTGAGCAAGGAGCGGAAAGTGAGACTGGATCCCAGGACCCCGGGGTCATGACCTGAGCTGAAGGCAGACACTTAACTGACTAAGCCACCCAGGTGTCCCAACTAGAAACGTTTTTAAAGAAAGAAAAAGTAACCATAGCATATACCCCCATGACTTTGTTGTAAATGATACTATGTAGTCATAGTAAAGCACTGACTGCTGAATGAATCTAAATTGGTGATTAAATACATAGGACTATAATGTAAGAATGAGAGGAACAGAAGAAGATAGGGGTAGGGGGTGTAAAAAAAAGTTCATGTTTCATTGCCACATGGAATGATGACTAAAACTGAAAAATTTTATAAAGGCAGTCTAATAATATTGTTATAAATATGCAAGTAAACATATAAAGAATATTTAAAGACTTGAAAAATGGCCTCAATGTTATTTAACATTTGCTAATATTTGGGTAGATGAAAAAATTCATACTAAAAAAGATTTATGTAACACTGCACTTAAAAGTGCCATTTTAATTAAAACTAAAAGAGTACTTCCATCAAATTCCACTGTACTGGAGTCTCAAGAGAAAGACATTTCATTTTCATATCCCCTTTGGAATTACATGCTTCTCAGTATGGACATCAAGGAAGGTTTTGTTTGTTTGTTTGTGGTTATTGTGCTTTTTTGTTTTTATTTCTTTTTGCAAATGATGGATAATTTAGGAAGAACTGTTAAAGCTGGTGGTGATTCGCTGGTGGTTGGAAATAGATAATTTGCCAGGGCTTATCCTTAGCTTTCAGGATGTCATACCTGGTCAGTTGAATTGCCCTCAGATCAGATATAAAGTGGAATAATACAAGATCACAGACTGAGGAGCCAGACTGCGTGCTATAACATCACAGCTCTGCCCCTTATTAGCCATGAGAATTTGGACAAGTTATTAAGCAATTTGGGCCTCAGTTTCCTCATCTGTAATATAGGGATTGATATTCTGGTGAAGATCCAATGTTGCTGTAAGTACAGGACACAAAGCATTGTCTAGCTATAAGAACCATTCCAATATTGTTGCTCTGAGTGGAGATTGGACATGAAAGTTGGCCCGTCATTCACGACAAGGCAGAATAATTTTGAATATCGCACTGTGAATTCTATTTATATTATCTTCTTGTTCATGTCCTGGAGGGATTTGTGCAGCTTCAAAAAAGGTAGAGAAGGATGATTAAGTATTAAATTGAAATAATAAATCAAAGTATTAAAGCACAAAAAATGTAAATTACTCATAGGGAAAAAAATCACAATCCCTGTTTGAGTGTTTAATTAAAGAATTGTTCGCTGTATGGATGAGTCTTTATCTAACCTCAATGCAGCAACTCAAGAAATGTAAAAGAGAGTGGGAAATTATAGGAGCAGTAACATTAAAAAAAAAAAAAGAAAGAAAGAAAGGAAGCCTTCCATAATACTGTGTCAGCCCCGTTGGTGTCAACGAGATGATTGACCAGAAACCAACAGCCATCTTCAAGGTTAGCCTAAAGGCAAGCCTGTGTCACCTGCAGAGACAATAGCAGGCAGCACCAAGGCACAGGGAAGTAAGGAGGGCAAACTAACATCAGTGAACTTGGAGAACATCACTGGCTGTGGTTGTGTTTTAGTAACTTGGAGACTCCAGTAAGAGAAAGGAGGGAAATGAAGACGGATGGGTAGTGTGACTCTCATAAGAAAATCCTGGGGCGGGAGTGGGGTCCTCTGAGCCAGAGGCTGCTGTTGGAGGACTTTTATTATCCCTATATTCCCTAGTTTTTCTTTTTCCTCTTTGGGTCACACTGGGAAATGTGGATGACAACATTATTATAGAGAAATGCCAGAGATGTTAGTTAAGTGATTTGCATAAAGTATATTCTGTCTATACACTCTTTCCTCTGGGGTTATAAAAATGTATCTGTACTTTGTTTACAAATCTGGTCTGTAAGAGACATTACTTTCTCTTGAGCTAAACTTAGGTCTGTAAATCTGTGTATATTCCATTTTATATACGTGCAGTATTGTCTGTGGGACAAAATAATTTTAAAGTGCTCTTGGATTAAGGCCTCCATGATTTATTTACAGTACCTCAGTAGAATCATTGATGAGAGAGATATTAGAGGTCCTCTATTACTCCTATTGTCAGAATAAATAAAGAAGAAATCTTTAGAAAGTTACAAATGCCATGAGAGTGAGAATTTGCCATTGGAAATGATTTAGGAAAATACAGTGGAGCATACAATAGACTAAATGTTTCTGTCTCCCCAAATTTGTGTGTTGAAATCTTAACTTCCAGTGTGATGTTACTAGGACTTGGGGCCTTTGGGTGGTGATTAGGTCATGAAGGAAGAGCTTGCGGGCATGAGATTATGCCCTTACAAAAGAGATTGCAGAATTTCCTCACCCCTTCTACTATGTGAGGACACAGCAAAAAGATGACAGTTTATGAGCCAAGAAGCTGGTTCTCAGCAGACACTGCATCTGCTGGCAACGTGATCGTGGACATCCCAGTCTCCGTGACAGTGAGAAATAAATATGTGTTTGTAGATAAGCCACTTAGCCTGTGGCATTCTGTCATGGCAGCCCAAACAGATGAAAACAAGGAAAAATGAAATATTTAAGAGATATACGATATCTAAGTACGCTTCTACAAAGTTAGACGTGTGTGTGTGCATATGTGTGTATGTGTGTGTGTTTAATGTTGTTGTCAGTCCCAGGAACTCGTTAGCTTCCATTCATGCCATTTCCTGTAGCTGATGCGATCTATTCACTGAAAAAGCTGACATTACTGCACAGTCAGCTTGAAATCTTCAATGCGCAACAGTGTAAAAAACCTTCAAGTTAAGCTCTGTTTCCACAGCAACCACAGTTTAGCTCCTCAAGCACAGTTAGATTTTTTTTTTTTTTTTTTTTTTTTTTTTTGGTGGTCTTAACCTACATGTATGCAGTAAGGCTTGCTTATCTTTCATCTTGCTTATCTTTATAAGTTTTATTGGTTATATAAGCTTATTCCTGTGGTTTCTTTCCTGCATTCAAACATTCAATGATGATTTTATATAGGAGTAATTTTTGAGGTATAAACTGGGTGGGGGAGAAGCAAAATTTTAGCAGTTGGGCATTTGGCTGTATTTTATGTAGAACTGATAACTAATTCTTTCAAAAAGATGAGGACTGACAACTCATCTATGAAATAAGTATGAGACAAGTTTTGAGAGCCCTTGTCTTGACATACAAATACATACACATACCCTGAAATATTTAGGGTTTCTCCTGAGCTACTGATGCTATCTTGCCAGTGGCAATCTTAGCTACTGCTGTATGTGGGCTGTCTCAGGGTATGTGGTTTGTGGATCATGGTCTTCTCATCCCTGTTCTCTAACCAGAGAAATCTCTTGACTTCCTCTGAACTGAGTCAACCTGTGTCTATTCCCTCTATGGATATCTCATCCTCTAGAGAAAAAAGTGCCCAATTATTCTAATCATAAGAGAGTCCATCAAACACACACACACACACACACACACACACACACACACACACGGGATTTTTCCCTTGAATCACCCATGGCCAGAGAGAATGTGAAAACCAAGGTTTGGCCAAAGTAGTGGCCTAAAAGATGAAGGCAGACATTTCCATTGCAGATGTTCAAGTAATCTTGTTCTTTGCCCAAATACCTCATTTATTTTATTTTATTACTTTTTTTTCACAGAACTGCTGGTCAATATCATTCATCTGTGCAATTTGGTAACTTTACAAAATTACGGTTTATAAGCACATAAGACTTCTCAGTGACTCTCAGAAATTCCTCTATTTATAGCCATTCATGGTCTTCCATCTTATTTAGAGGAAGAATTCAAAATCTTTCATGTCTCCCTCTTGCTTTCCAACCCTTCCCCTTTAGTATAAAAACTTCTCTATTTCATGTGAGAAATGGATGTCACCAGGCTTTGGGGTCCATCATCAGCTTCTTCTACCTATCTAACTTACAGACTGTTGTATATCAATAATTCTTTTCCTCTTGTCTCTGAAGACATAAACCAATTGACAAATGAAGTATGACACCTTTACTCTGGATTCTGTGTTCACCACCACTTACTGACCTCAGGAATTTTCTCCAGCCATAAATCTTTTCATTGTATATTGACAACCTTTCTCTCCACTGCTAGTGTCTTCCCCTCTGCTTATACATATGCTTAGTCCTTTTTATCTTAAAAATTAAAATATAAAAAATAAGCCTTACAAATGTTACCTTGGAATCTCTCTACCTATTATTTTTTCTTTCATTTCTAAGATGACCAGAAATGAGTCTAAACTCATCATACTCTTTACACACCACCTATCATTTGTTAGTCCACAACGCTTGATTTCTTACCTTTGTCTCATCATTCCACTACAATTGCACTAATGAAGCCTGCAGTAATGCTCTCATTGCTAGACCCACAGTTGTTCTTATATCCTCTTCTTATGTGACTGTAGCTTTCAATACTGGTCAGTGTCCTTTCTTAAATCTGGCTCATCCTTCAGAATCCACAGTACCATCTTTCCATCCTCACCTAGCTCCTCCCTACCATACCCCCCAGATTCTTTGCATTCTTATTTACGAGTCCTCTTTTTGGTCCTACTCTGTGTTACTCTCTCATCAGCCATTTTTTTCTTTCACGATGTGTCTCCTTTGGGGACTTCATACACTCTAATATGATAGTCCAAAACCAATTGAACCAATTGTCTCCTCTCTCACCCACCAAATTGTATTCTCTAGTTTCGTCTTTATTTGTTCAGTAATAACAAGAGGCAAAATAAAGGTCAAGATAAAATGCTGAGATTCATAGCCAATCCTTTTCTATCCATCATTTCTTTCATTCTTCCTCTTTCTTTTCTTTCTTTCACTCTCTCTCTCACTTCTTTTTTTTTTTTTTTTTAAGATTTTACTTATGTATTTGACAGACAGAGAGCGAGATAGGGAACACAAGCAGGGGGAGTGGGAGAGGGTTTCTTGATGAGCAGGGAGCCTGATGTGGGACTCGATCCCAGGACCCTGAGATCATGACCTGAGTAGAAGGCAGATGCTTAATGACTGAGCCACCCAAGTGCTAATCTATCATCCACCATTGAACAACCAAGTTGTTCAAAGTTCTGTAACTTCTTTGCTCCTAATTATAACTTAAATGTATTCTTCTATCTGAATTTTTTCACTCATCACCTTGCTTCTGTCCTACATAGATATCCTATAGTATTAAATTTACCTTTTACTTGGGCTCCTACCTTCAGTCTCATTCTTTTCTCATATATTCTCCATACTTTTCCTGAAGTAATTTTTTTTATAAATGCAAATATGGCCATACCATATAGAACCCAAAAGCTGCCAATGACTTCAATCATTTTGGGATCAAAATGAGGCTCTGTCACGAACTAAGTACTACAGATTATTTGACCTCATTATTTTCCCCATACCTTGATCCTTAGCCATTCTAAATAATCACAATCTCTGTTGGGAGAAGGTCATATTCTATTTGATATGTACATCTCCAGTGCCAAGAACTGTCTTTTGTGCACAGAAAACTTGGTAAGTATTTGCTGAAAGAACATAACAGTGAACAAAAGATGAACACATAAAGAATACAGGCGAAGGGACTTTTTCATAGTTCAAGGAAAGGTACAAACACAAGACCTTGTTTGTCAATAACAATTGTCACATTTAATAATGTCCTTATGAATTATTCTCTATATACTTTATCTGTACCCTATATTCCTATATTTATGTCACCTAACATAGTGTCAGGTTTAGTTCTCTACTAACCAGTTACTTTTATACAAGTGCTTATTGGAGAATACTTTAACATTAGTACCTGTAAACGGAGGAAAGCAGGATAAGTTGGAGGCAGAAGTTGAACTACAATGTCTGTTACAACAGACTTCAGACAGTTCCATAAGGAGACCTAGAGCTGGGATGGCCCTTATAATTTGTCTTAAACTGAGGCAAGAGGACTGTGTCTCTGTAATCCTGAATAGACTAGTCATTTGATGTGGACTACCCAGCTGCTCCCACTAAGGGTGTGTAATTTTATATAAAGAAGCTCCTCTTGTCAATGGAAAGAGGCATTCATGCTCCCAGTAGCTGAAAGAATGAACTGGGCCACTTATCATAGCAAGGACTATTCAAGTTTTCTGAAGAACGACTCACTGTTTCCCTCCCACTATGTATGCTGTCTTTTTAGCTGACCAGACCCTACGTGAAATAACGAACTCTCTGTAACTCTTTCTAACCCCTTCTGGCCACAAGTTAAACCACTCATTCCAGAACACACAACCGACAGAATTTTTTTCAGAATCTCAAATGTGATTTATTTAAATAACTTTCGTGGCTCTAATTACCTACAGATTAAAACACAAACTTCTATCCCATCATACATAAAGTCGTCTTCCATTTGCTTCTCCTGTCCTGTGGCTCCTAGTCCTTGGGCCATAGTTTTTTTGGACTTTTTCATGCCCAAAACAACAATGGCCTTGGACTAATCTCTACTTCCTACATTTTTTTTTTTTCCTATTTTTCCCTCTGCCTAGAGCAGAAAATGTTCTCCTGTTTTAAGAAGCACCTTAGAGCTCTCTTTTATAAATCTTCCTCCAGTATCCTCAGGCAAAATCAAACACAGCCTCTTCCGTGTTTTCACCGCTGTGGTTATCAATACCAGTAGAATATTCGGTGTTGTATTGTCATAATTTGCTTAAATGGTGCTTTCCCTTCCCATCTTAATCTCTATAACATACTATCTCCCATAAATGTGTACCCATAGTAACTGCTTGATATAAACTCACTGAAGGAATGAAAGAATAAACGAAAGTCCTAGTAGGTTTAGTCTAGTATATATCTTTGAATAATCAAGTCAGCAAATATGGCAAGTATACCTGAGAGATCGTTGTAGGAGTAATGTGTCTAACGTGTTTCTCTATTTTGCCCTTGTTTCTATTCTTTTTTTCCCCTATCACTCAGAAAACTGGAGAATCTATTGTTTCCACCTACATTTCCCCAAATGCCTGAAAATTGCTAAATGTATGAGCAATATTTTTCAAGCAATGATGTAGGAGCAAGTCACTATATTAAGACATTAAAGAATTTTTCTAAGACTGTATCTTTTGTGTTACAATTCCTGATTCATTTATTTCTCCCCATAAGTCCCATATACTTATGCTTATGTATAATTTTTTTGTTTGATCCTTAAATAGGTATTTGGATATCTATGACTTTCACTGTATCTTAATTACAATATAAACAGCAATAAAAATAGTATATTATAAAATATACCTTTTGATAGCTTCCTGTAGTAACCAATCATTCATCTTTTAAACAAATATTTTATGGTCATGATAAATAATCCCACACTTGTATACCAGTTAAAAAAAAAAAGTGGGTAAGGAACTAAAGAGATATTTCTCCAAAGAAGACATAGAAATGGCCAACAGTCCAAATGACAATGACTGCTCAACATCACTAATCATTAGAGAAAAGCAGATGAAAACCAAAATGAGGTATTAGCTCACACCTGTTAGAATGGCTAGCTTTAGAAGTTGTTAATTCAGGACACCTGGGTGGCTCGGTTGGTTGGACGACTGCCTTCAGCTCAGGTCATGATCCCGGAGTCCCGCGATCGAGTCCCACATCGGGCTCCCAACTCCACGGGGAGTCTGCTTCTCCCTCTGACCTTCTCCTCGCTCATGCTCTCTCTCACTGCCTCTCTCTCAAATAAATAAATTAAAAAAAAAAAAAGAAGTTGTTAATTCATGCATTTAGGCTTTCTTATTGGCTCAGTACTCATTTAATCAACAGATGGAGTCCAAGAAGAAAAACTGATTATTCCTTCAGGTTCAGCCTTCCTTCAGGTTGAAGGAAGATTTCCCATGACATGGAATTTTATGTTTTGGATTATTTTCCTTTCCATGTTTCTGACAAACTATTGGACGTGTTTAATTACTGGGCAATTCAGTGAAATTGTGGCAGGATTTGTTCCTCCAAACTCGTTTCTGATTTATCTTACATCTCATTGCAGTGTTTTTGTATTTCGTTACAAAAAAACTAGGATGTCAATGCGTGTCAAATGCTTGTTTCCCATTCAGAAATACAATTTCATTTGGCTATCGACTTTTAACTGAGCTCAACATCTTTATACAAAGTGGTAGGAAAATGTCTTTCCTGAGATTAGAACTGAATCCACACAGGGCACTCTGTTTTCTAATGTAATATGGGGTGCAAATTATTAAATAAGCAGAATATATGGATATGGAGCTTTTTCCACGGTGCATTAAATATGTGCATAAACCTGTTCCATTTTCTGTTTTCTTTGATATAATTGGTATGCACTGTTTTTCCCACTACTGCTTTCCACAAAATGTAAATCTTTTCCATTATAAAGCAAGCATTTTTGCCTTTTTGCTTAGAGTATTTTGTTTTGTGTCATAAGCTTATATATATTGCAAAAGAAAAAGACAACTACTTTCACATATATGAAGGAAATAAACATTATGGATAAATGATTCACCTACTTCAATCAACTGGTTTTTATAACTATGATTCCTTTGTTTATAAATTATTCTGGACAGTTTATAATATAAAAAAATAGGAATTTTTTGGTATCTTCTCACATCTGGAAATGTGGCAAGTTATTTCTAAACATTAGTAGTGCAATGAATCACATAGTATCATTTTATTTTTTTTTTTTTAATTTTTTTTTTTTTTTAAAGATTTTATTTATTTATTTGACAGAGAGATCACAAGGAGGCAGAGAGGCAGGCAGAGAGAGAGGAGGAAGCAGGCTCCCCGCTGAGCAGAGAGCCCGATGCGGGGCTCGATCCCAGGACCCTGGGATCACGACCTGAGCCGAAGGCAGAGGCTTAACCCACTGAGCCACCCAGGCGCCCCACATAGTATCATTTTAAATATACATATGGAAATGGATTAGCAAATAATAGGACTCCTCTGTGTATCTTATATGTGTGACTATGAAAGGAAATATTATTCAGACAAGATGTTATAATAATTTTCATTTTTGAAGGGTTTTACAAATACATAATATTAGAATATTAAAATTATGACTTCCTGGTTCCATGCTGGAAGTTGTAAAATATACATTTTTAGGCAATAATGCCTATTTTTATTTCATGCTCTTTTATGAACTGTAATTTTACTTATATTAGTGATAATATTAAAAGCAAAATAAAAAGTAAGAGCAACAAAGTAGACAATTTTACGGTCTGTAAGATAATTTTTTTTTTTTCTGTGAATGTCTTGCCAATTCAGAATGGAGTATTTCATATATTGTACCCTGCTTGGTGTTTGCTCAATCAACAAACTCTTAAATGATATATATTAAATAGGTTCCATGCACCCAGCACTGTGCAATGGAAAACACCGGAGACATTGTTTTTGTCCTTAGAGCTACCCATTTAACTGGGGAAGCAAGAAAGAAAAAGTAATGAGAAAACACATGCTCAAGAATTTGACACTTAGTATAAACGTGCTAACAATTCAGAAAAGAGAAAGATTGGTGTGGCATGGAATTGTAGGAGTTAACTAAGGGCAACAATGGAGATTGTGCTAGATTTACTACCCTGATTTTGATTTCTCTTATTTTCTCAGAGGATCCACTATTTTGTCCATTCTTCTTTGTAAAGTCAACTCCAATTTCTTATTTGAAATCCATCTTGATTAGGTCTCCCCACTTATCTTATCTGAGCTCATGTTTTATTAACCAATCTGTTTATTGGTCATTTGTATTTCTACTCTGCAAAATACCTTTTCATGTCTTTCACACATGTTTTAAAAAGGTGTACTTGTCTTTCTTTTATTAATTTATTTACTTATTTTTATGGTTCCATTTTTTTTTTTAGTTTAGCAATAACACTTAGTTTTTAAAATGGAAATTTAGGTTAACAATTCATGTAGTTTTTAGTTGTTTTCCCAGAGAAAAAACTCACTGTTTGTTTGTTTGTTTGTTTGTTTTAGAGAGTAAGAGAGAGGGAGCACAAACAGGGAGAACTGCAGAGAGAGAGGGAGAAGCAGGCTCCGCACCGAGCAAGGAGGCTGAGGGACCCAATCCCAGGACCCTGAGATCAGAACCCTGAGATCAGGACCTGGACTGAAGACAGACATCCAACCGACTGAGCCACCCAGATGCCCCCCTTACTGTTGCTTTAGGTGTACTTTCATTTTTCTTGTTTTTCTTTGATAGTTTCATTCATTTGATCAGTGAACATGTACTGGGTGCTGAACAAATATTTATTGAACAAACACTAGAAATCAATTATCCTGCTTACTGATTACATCGGTAAACTGAGGTCACACTTTGTTGACTTTAAATTTTTTTCTATTGTTTTGTGGAAATATTGGTCCACAGAGCAAAAAGTGCTCTCAGTTATCTCTGGTAATCATAACTGATGAAATACAGTGAGGGATTGGTTTTCAGTATCTCATAAATTCATCATTATTAAATAAAAATGGACTCACTGTAGAAAGAGAAGAAAGAAAATTAGACAATAGTTTGCACACATGATGTGGTAGTTTTCAAATGTGTTTTTACTTTGGTTCATCCTCCATTGCAAGATGGAGGCAATCTCCCCTCTCTTTGAACAGACTGATCTTTGTAATTGTCTCAAGGAATAGAATATTGTGAGAGATGCTGTGTGACTTCCAAGGATGGATTGAAAATGCTATGCAGTTTCAACCAATTTCTCTTGGGAAATTCGCTCTGGGAGACTTCAGCATCCTCCTAAGAAGTATGGCTACAAAGAGAGAGAGAAAGCCTGAGACTATCGCTTGAGGAGTCTTAGCTCTTTCTAGCTCTTTGTATCTTTCCAATCTAGATGTCAAACATATGAATGAAGAAAACTTTGAAATGACCCCACCCCTGACTGCCCATCTGACTGCAACCCCATGAGAAAGACTCTCCACCCCCTAAAGAAAACCCCAAATGAAAAATGCCTATAGCTCAGTCAACCCACAGATTTGTGACCGAAATACATAACAAAGTTTTAAAATACTCCTAATAAGGTGATTTGTTACTTAGCAGTAATCAGACAGACAGGTAGCAAATGGTTTCATGAAATGGAACAATTTAAACTTTTCATTACATATTCTGTTGAAATGTCTTGTATCTGAAATATCAAGATACCATCTTATAACATTATCTTCTTACTTGTATCAGAGGTCCCTCAAGTTTAGACTTTGTGATTCTGGAGAGAAAAGAACAAATTAGACCAGATGTACTTAAATTAAGCTTTGAAAGGTTTACATTTTATATTAGATTACTGAAAATAATAACTATCTGTATTTTTTCACACTTTTAATACTTTGTCCCTTCCAAATGGGAATTTCATTTAAATTAAATGTATAGAAATAGACATTTATTTCAAGAAACAAAAATTTCATGTTTTTGTTAAGAACTAAAAGCACATTTGTTACTAAAGAATGTTCTTCAAATTGACATTTATGAAAGATAAGTAAAAATAAAAATGCTGACTATATAATTTTTAGTTATAAAAAGCCTTGCTTTCTTTTCTTTTAATATATATTCAAATGTAGCAATATAAAATAAACACAGCAAAAAAATTTCAAATATATTACTTACTCCAGACTTGTGTACAACCAGGTAAAAATATCAATTATAAAAAAGGAATTACTTTTACTCTTTCCCAATTCCTCCATCATCCTGATTCGTGAAATTTATAGTAGTTTTGGGTTTAGTTATTTTGTGGCTTTGCTCCTCATAATGTACAGTCTCTGTCTGACCACACAGGTCAAAGAATTTTATGAGTGTTTTGCTAATAAATGTCTTCCTGCTTTTTACAGTTGCATTTAGTTTGGCATAAAAACATGACCTTATATGCAGCAGTATAAATGAAGAATGAATAGAAGTTACTCAAAAATTAATGGTCTTGGCTTTGCTTAGTTAATCTTACAATGAATGCATTGCCAACTATAATTAATGAGGGACAAACTCATGAAATAAATGCATTAGGGAACTTGAAAAAAGAGAATAATAATAACAGGCATATATTTTTCTTTATTTTTTCCTCCCTATACATGCTTTTCCACTAGCTTCTCTGCAAAGAAAATATTTAAAGATTTCATTGGGGTTTATGGACTAAAGAAAGTGAAATTTGAAGGGGATAGTACTGAAAATTAAAAATATTTTTGGTAGGAAAAATCAAATGATTCACTGATAAAATAGAGAAATAAAAAACCCAGATAATTTTTTTAAATATCAACAGCAAAATAGAATAAGAAGCATTGTAGTAATAAGTAAGAGGAGATAAATTTGGTGAGGAAACCTGTATTTTGTGGATTCCTTTCATCCTTCAATTTTCACTTTTTCTATTAATTCAAAACAAAATGGACAAAATCAAAGTCTAGATTTGCCATTCGAGTGACATTATTCTCTCATCTGACATGGGCTCGTCACTGTTTCTTAAATGATCTGCACATTCTTGCTGATGAAAAAAATCACTGCTATGCTTTCTCTCTGAGCTAAACACCTCCTTGCTTCTTTAAATCCTACATTTCAAATTGAAGCTCATGCCCCAACTCCTCTAATACATTTTAAGTGTTTTAAGATTGTATTTATTTATTTGAGAGAGAGAAAGAGGGAGCTTGTGGAGGGAGTAGCAGAGGGAGTGGGACAAGCAGACTCTGTGCTGAGTGTGGAGCCCGACTCAGGGCTCAGGGCTCCATCTCACAACTTTGAGATCATGATGTGAACCGAAACCAAGGGTCAGATGCTTAATTGACTGAACCACTCAGGTGCTCTCATCCTCTAATAAATTTTTATCCATCACTCTAGCCTTAGAATACTATACCCTTTTTAGCTATATCACTTAACTGGGTTTTGCATAGATAATTTTGTAATTTATGAGAACACTCTAAGCTTTAGTTTCCTCACCCATAAAATGGAAACAAGAAGACATTTCACACAGGGTTCCTGTAAAAATTTTTTTTAAAGTTTGTATAGATGTATAAATACAGTAAGTTCTATGTAGACATAATTTTTTTGTCATAGCATTAACCTTGTATCATTATTTATATTTTGGATTATATGTCCTACTTCAACAAATATAGTGTAGACCATTGAATATTTTGTTGTGTTTACAGTGTGTTTTTTATGGAATAGATTCCACGATTCATCACTATCACTTTGCATGTCCAATTTTGTATTCTCTACCTTTAAGGGATCTGTTTGGTTCTATTTGGAGCTCTGTTCCTCTTACCTCTCTGCAATGTACCAAAGAAAAATGATACAAAAGACATCAAGCTGAAACTCAAAGTTGCTCTCCAGCTACATCATAACCAACAGAACAATTTCCTCTGCATGCAATTTTGTCTCCGTCTCTGCAATCAAATCTTATTGTTCAGTCTTTTTCCTTGCTCAATTCTAGAACAAGTAGAAACTCAGATATTAATGTTGGTTCCACAGAATTCTAGTTGAATCATTATAGGTAAATTTAGGCTATACGTATATTTTTCTTTCTTGGAGGCCTGGTATTGGATGTATGGCTGGACAGCATAATACAGTGGAAAGGATCTAAATTTGAGAATCATACAGAGGTATGTTATATTTCTTAATATATAATTATTTTGACATATAATCTCAGAACTGCTGAGGCTCTCTGTCCCTCACTTAACATGTAACTATAAAAAGATCTCCAATTTTGATCGTATCTGGCAAGAAGTTATTAATCCTTACTCTTATGGCACATCCTCTCATCAATTCTCAAGAACTTAAAATGCAAATGCTAAGATACATAGACCTTCTTTTGCTATAGTTCGCTATTAACTTGGGTGCCTTTGAAGTGTCCTTCTTTCTACAAAGCTTCACTTTCCAGGTCTTGCGCATAACACATCAGGGTGATTTAGATCTCCTGCTTAAACAAAGGAATAATTTGGGGCATCTATCTCAGGCTTTGGCTTAATAGTTATGTAATTTAGCTTTTGCTATATAACAAATATTCCAGACTGCAGTGGCTTAAACCAACATTTATTATCTATAGATCCTCTGGCTACGTGTCTTTCACGAGGCTGTAATCATGAGTCATCCTCTGCTGCAGCCATCTTAAGGCTTGAGTGGGGTGGATACTCTTTCAAGATCATTTACAAGTTGTTGACAAGATTCATATCCTCATGGGTCAGTGGACGGAGGGTCTCAGTTCTTCACCAGATGGTGACTGGAGAATACCCTTAATACCTTTCTATCTGGTCCTTTCCATAGGGTAGCTCTCAACATTAGAGCTTACTTCATCAGACCTTGCAAACAAGAGGGCAGGAGAGAAATAATGAGTGATATAGAATTCAAGATTCTTTTCAAGTTAATATAAAAAGTGACATCCCATTTATTTTGCCATATTCTATTTGGCAAAGGCAAGCCACTTGGTCCAGCCCACACAAGGGTACGAATCTGGGAAGGTGGGAGTCACTGGGAACCATTTCAGAAGCTGCCCACAACACTGATATTCTCTTAACACAACTTTAGGAGGTTCGTTCAATTAAGCGATAGTTGCTAAGGTACGTAATATGCCAGGCAGTTGACTAGGATAAAATGATGAATAATATAATATCTCCACCTTAGAAGATTTCATAATCTATTTTGGAAACCAGAGGGTCTGGTTCTATCATGCACAAGCTACTATATGGGAAAATAAAGGGATTCCTAATCCAGTCTGCGAGATGAGGAAAAGCTTCCCAGTGGAGGAAATTGGATTAATTTTTGACACATAAAAGGAGAAGAGGCCGCATATCAAGAGAAGGAAAATAGCTATTCAAATGTACACAGGTCAGTACATTACAGTGTGTGCTCATAATAGTGTCCATGCTGAGCCCTTTAGAAGAGGTTGTGACATAACACATTTTTTCCAATGTATGCACAAAGCACTCTACTGTAAAAAGATATTAGTAGATATTATTAGTTCTCTTCCGTTCACTAGCCCTTGACTCCTGGTGAGCTTTCTTGTTCCTTAGGAGGTTTTCCTAAAGGGGTTGCTCTGTAGAACCCATTGCTCAAAACTGACACTGTCCAAACTCAGGTTCTCAGAGAAATTGACAATAACCAAGTATTACTCCCCATACAAATTCAAAGTGTTTCTAGAGACTGAATACCATCAGCAGTCCTAATATCTCTGCTTATTCATTTTTTTTAAAGATTTTATTTATTTATTTGGCAGAGAGACAGATCACAAGTAGGCAGAGAGGCAGGCAGAGAGAGAGGAGGGGAAGCAGGTTCCCAGCTGAGCAGAGAGCCCAATGTGGAACTCGATCCCAGGACCCTGGGGTCATGACCTGAGCCGAAGGCAGAGGCTTTAACCCCCTGAGCCACCCAGACGCCCCATCTCTGCTTATTCTTATAAGCAAACATTCAAATTAAGGTATAGTAATGTTAGGAAATTTCCCTATAAATAAAAATTTTTACATTTGCATCAATTATAGAACCTGTTAATGTTGTAAAACAGTTGTTAATGAATAAAAAATATTAGAAATAAAAAATTCACAACAAATGTATAAAATTCAATAGATATTTTTTTCTCTATCTCTGAGGAATATTTTATAATATAAACTAACCTTCTTCAAAACATTCTTTTTCCTTGGTTCCTCTGACACCATCCTTTGCTGATTTATGTTCTTCTCTGGATGCTCATTTATGTATATATTTCTAGGTCACTTATAAATCAGTTGATGCTGGTGCTTTGGAAAGAAGCCAAATATCACACATTTATTTAATCTTAGAATTCAAGAATATATCTTGATATATTCTTGTATTGTATTTCAATCATTCCAGTGGAGAGAACAATCTCCCAGTTCCTCAGAGATTAGAGTTTTCCTCAAGAATTTAACTATTTGCTTTCTGCAGATCTGATTGCTCTGGAACATTTTGAGTTTTTATATCCGCTACCAACTTACACATGGCTCTAGAATTTCATGGTGTCAATTATTTCCCCATCTCCAAAAACTTAATAGCTACAGGACTGCTGGGGCTATCAACAAGAACAGTAACTCAAAGACCTGGCAAGAAACAATGATCTTTATAATCAAAATCTTGAGCTGTTCACCTGTGCTTGGTTTAAGGGAATACAAATTTGCTATGAGCATACTGCAAGTTAATATATAACTAGAATAAGAAAGTAAAACACAATATCGAGCAACACTCTCTCATTAACCAGCTTGAAAATGGTGGCTGGTGAGTTTATCTACCTTAACACTAAAGAAGACCAAATGCATGTCCCCTCTAAATATCAAAAATTGTGTCATTAAAATGTCCAAAATTAATTTTTTCTTAAAATATAATAACAAAAAATACATACAAATAAATAGAAAATAATGCTTTTTAACTTAAATTTTGGGGCAGGGAGTGTTTGGGAATACAAACTGAGGAGTCAGAATGTATTAGTGCATGTCTGGATCTGCAACTTAGCCGTATTATTTTGATTTCAATTTTTAAAAAAATTTTTAAGTGATCTCTACACCCAATATGGAACTCAAACTCACAACCTTGAGATCAGGAGTCTCATGCTCAGCTGACTCAGCCATCCAGGCACCACAGAGCTACATTATTTTGAAAAAATTACTTAACCACACTGATTTCTCAGTATCCTAGTCTAAAAAGTGGGGAAGATAGGTAGCACCCATCACAAGAATTAAAGGAGCTAATATTTGAAAATGAACAAAAGAGTAGCTGTGACACAGTGTTTTATACCTAAAATATTAAAAACAAAATATCTCTTCAATAGATCATGATCACTACTTTTCAAATTGTAAAGGTGGTTGTTAAAAATGTCTTAACAAAAGGAATTTTGATTAAAACCTTAGAGGTCCCTGGGGCATAGTGATTATGCTCTTGACTGCAATCATTTCTTTACTAGGGATTTATCTGTCAGCAGTGGTAGCTGAAGTGGGCAATTAGTCACATTAACTCCTCTACCAATATTTATTATTATTATTTTGCTAAAACAGAACTGAGGAATCCATTAGACTCAATATAAATACACATGGTCACCAATTCAATAGCTTATATGTAGATATATGTAGATATAATGTAATACTTTATAGATTTTTCTAATTTGCACTTTCATGGTGATCACTGATATTAAGTATCTTTTCACATACCAGTTGGTAATTTGTATATATTCTTTGGAGAAATGTCTGTTCAAGTCCTTTACACATTTTTCATCCAATTATGCAATTTTTAAAATATTGAATTGTGGGAATTTCTTATATATTTGGCATATTAAACCCTTAATAAGTTATAGAGTGCACAAGTATTTTCTCCCATTTTGTAGGTAGCTTTTTATTCCATTCATTGTTTCCTTTGTTGTAGAGAAGGTTTTTCTTCAATGGAATACCATTTGTCTGTTTTTGCTTCTGTTGTTTGTGCTTTTGGTGTCATGTCTAAGAAATCATTACCAAAACCAATATGATGAAGTTTTTCTCCTGTGTTTTCTTTACAAATTTTAAGTTTCAGATCTTAATCAAATTTAAGTTGAGTTTTCTGTATGACATAAGGTAAAGATACAGTTTCATCCTTTTGCATGTGGATATTAAGTTTTGCCAGTACCATTTGTTTATGAGGATTGTACACCAAGACTGTGTAGAATTTATCCCTGATGCAAGAACGGTTCAATATACAAAAATCAATTAATCTAATACACCATATTAACAGAATGAAGTCAATAGAAGTCCTATGACCATCTCAACAGATACAAAAAAGAATTAACAAAGTATTAACAAAATATAATACCCTTTCATTAATAAAGACTCTTAACAAACTAGGAATGGAAATGATTTACCTCAACATGATAAAGGCCATGTATGAAAAGCCCACAGCTAACATCTTAATCAATAGAAAAGCTGAAAACTTTCCTCTAAGATTAGGAACAGGGCAAGGTTGTCCACTCTCATCATTTCTATTAAATATGATACTGGAAGTTTTAGCTAGAGAAATTAGGCAAGAAAAAGAAACAATAAAAAGCATCCAAATTAGTAAGAAAGAAGTAAAATCATCTCTTTCCAGATGACAGGATCTTAGATATCGAAAACTCTAAAGACTACCCCCAAAAGCTTTTAGAATTAATAAAAAATTCAGTAAAGTAAAATCAACATGCAAAAATTAATTGCATTTCTATACACCAACAATGAGCTATCAAAAAGTAAACTAAGGAAAAAGATCTCATTTACAATAATATTAAAGAGTCAAATACTGAGGGATAAATTTAACCAAGGAGGTGAAACAACTGTACACTAAAAAAATACAAAATATTGATTAAAGAAATTAAAGAAGACACAAGTAAATGGAAAGATATTTTGTGTTCATAGGTTTGAAGACCTACTAGAGTTAAAATGTCCCTACTACTTAGACCTATCTATAAATTCACCATAACCTTTAGCAAAATACCAATGAATTTTTCTGCAAAAATAGAAAAAAAAATCCTAAAATATACATGGAGCCACTAAAGACTGAGTAGCTCAAGCAATCTGGAGAAAGAACAAAACTGAATTATCACATTTTCTGATTTTAAAATGTGCTGCAGAGTTATAGTAATTCTAGAAGCATGGTACTGGCATGAAATCAGACATCTAGATCAATGGAACAGAATAGAGAACTCAGAAATAAACCTACGGATATACTGTCAACTGATCTTTAACATGGGTACCAAGAATATACAATGGGGTAAGGAATGACAGTCTCTTCAACAAATGGTTTTGAAAAACTGGATATCCACAGTAAAGTTATTTAAATATGATCGGTCCCATGTTGCACCATTGACTGTATATAAAAGTAAAGTTTCTGGGGTGCCGGGTTGACTCAGTCAGTTAAGCGTCCACCTCTTGATTTCGGTTCAAGTCATGATCTCAGGGTCATAAAATTGCATCCCAGGTCAGATTCCGTTCTCAGTGAGGAGTCTGCTTGAGATTCTTTCTCCCTCTGGCCCTCCCTCTGCTCATGCTCTCTCTCTCAAATAAATAAATAAATCTTCTTTTAAAAAGTTAACTTACTTTAATTTTCATAGATGTCAATGACATTTGCCTCTTAAGTCATCTTTATAAGTCTTAATTCATATCCCAGGAAGAGTCAAATGCCTGTGTTTGTTTTGCATATTTATTTGGTAATTTTTTAAACTCAAAGTTTAATAATTTGGAGTATTAATCCATTGCCAAATGTGCCAGCAAAACATAGATGTCAAAGAGACCATCTTAAAGAATCAAGACCCTTTGTGATCTACTCTCTGGTGGAAATGCCCCCCAAAATAACTTGTCTTCCAGCTCATGCAATAGCAACTCCCATTTGATGCTTAGGAATGTGATGCATCATCTGCTCACAGTTATTCCATCCTCTTGCATACTTCTCATTCACGACTGCTGAGTCTTGCCTTTCTTCTAGGGCCCACTTTGGCTTCCTCTCCCAATGACTCTGGCCACAAATTGCATTCATGTTTAAAAACCATTCACTTTATTTCAACAGTCTTTCAAAGTTCTACCTGACAAACAAGAAAATGAATTTCATAACAGCATCATCTTTTCTTTCAGATCCTCCACAATACTCATTAATTCCTTGACTCTCATTTATGTTTAACCTAATACAAAGTTTAATAACATGTAGGAATTATAATCTCCAAATTGAATCTATGCTCACTGTCTACAACCAAGGGTCGTACTCAAATTTGCCATATTTCATTATAGAAATATATCTTAAGCGAGAAATCAAGAAATCCTTGAAGCACTGGCAGTGTTGAAAGTAGAAACAGGTGTATCTCAGCTAGGAATCTTTGAGAAAATAAAAGCACCATTAGCATATTAAAATTTAGAACACCGATATAAGCTTGAACTTTAAAGACAAGGCCAGGAAGACAAAGGGTTATAATGTAACCAAGTTTTAAGGGGTCAGTGGATCATTAAAACTAAGAATGCAGACACAAATTAGCTCAGAATGAGTCTTGTACCGAAGGACTATAGTACAATGCTGGTAAGGTCCTAAAACTTACAAGTTCAAGATAGTCCATATTGAGGACTGACACCTTCCTATATTCAAGCATTTCTCAGTGCAAATGAGTTCTTTATTTTCTAATAGGAAACTAAACAATTACAACTGGGAGACAGAACACATGTCACTGAATGCCTCTTATGTGCCAAACACTTTTTTTTTTTAAGATTTTATTTATTTATTTGACAGACAGAGTTCACAAGCAGGCAGAGAGGCAGGCAGAGAGAGAGGAGGAAGCAGGCTCCCCACCGATGCGGGGCTCCATCCCAGGACTCTGAGATCATGACCCAAGTCGAAGGCAGAGGCTTTAACCCACTGAGCCACCCAGGAACCCCTGCCAAACACTTTCTACATGTCATTTCCATTAATTCTCTCATTAGTTTATGACATGCATTTATTTCCATTAACAAAAAAAGAAACTGAGATTCAGAGAGGTGAAGGTGTACAGGCCTATTTAGCCAGAGAGATTCCATCTGGTTAAACAGTGATTTTGTTGTTTGTGCAGTAAAACTTAAACTGACCCTGCCTGCCCCCCTCCAGGGGAACTTACTTAAAAGCAAGTCCGGGAAACCAGTAGAATATGGTTGACCAGTCCCTGATAACAGAGCCCAAATACAAGGGCGAGTCAGGTCGGGTGGAGGTAACAGACCCTGAATGCAGGGATGAGTGGGGCCAGGTGGAAACATCCAATCAGCAGGGCACGCATACCGTCTCCCTAGCTACCAAGGAGTGTGGGCCCCACCTTTTGGGCACCTTTTGGGCGCCAATTCTGACCAACATGATAGGCTAGTTCAAATAACTATTATAGGGTAAATTGTAATTCAACTGGCCACCTGTGTGTGACCTAGCATGACTGTGCAGCTTTCTCTGTGTGTTACAATCTCACTGGTCACCTGTGTGTGGCCAGGCTCAACCACATGGCCTTTTCTCTATAAAAGTTAGTCTGTGAGGCTGGGGGTGGTCACCCTCTCTATAAGAGGTGGCCCCAAATGGTTGGTTTGATTCTGGATGTTTGGCGCCAAATAAAGCTTTGCTTGACCTTCACTTTGTATCAGTCTCATTCGTTTGATTAGGGACCCATCAAAGTGATTTGTCAACACTAATAAAAAATGTATCTGCAATGGGAAATTTTGTCCAATTCCAAAGTACATTTTATTCCCACTGTTCTGTGTTGTCTGTCTGTGAAGCACAGCATCTCAAGAGATAAGGCACCTTTATCTTCTTCTTTTGGGGGGGTGGGGGAGGTTAAGAGTAAGGAACAGACGGGGCTAGGTAGGGAAAGACCAGAGGCTAAGTGATCAGGTTCCCAGAAATCCCAAAAATGGTGAAGCGTAGAGAAACCAGAAATAGGGGAACAAAGTGGACCACCCTGCCCTAGTCTTGTGGGTGGGTATCTTTTTAAATGATAATCGCCTGTGACCAACAAGGAATAACCAGACCCTAAAAAGGAAGTAAGCCGTTGAAGGTGTTATCACTAGTCCTTGCTCAATGGTGATACACAAAGGTTAAAAGGATTTACGTTCCCTGGTTAGCTTTCTATAAAAGACCAACCCTGAGGGCACTCAGTGGCAACTTTGTCAGGACCCTTCTCACTCTTGGGAGGTTTTTGTTTTTTGTGGTTTTTTGTTTGTTTGTTTGTTTTTTCTGTATCCTTGCTTAATAAACTTATATTGCTTTACTCACTCTCCTTTGTCCACAAGAATCATTCTTCGACTCCGTGAGACAAGAACCTGGCCCTCCCGCTTCAGCTGGGCAGACATACGCTCACACAAACCATGCTTGCTTCATTCTCTTGGTCACATATTTGTTTGAGTGATTTTAAAAAAAAATTAACATATAATGCATTATTTCTTTCAGGGGTACAGGTCTGTGATTCATCAGTCTTACACAATTCACAGCACTCACCATAGCGCATACCCTCCTGTTGGAAGGTTTTCATCTGAGGCTAAAACTCCAGCCTTTGAATCTTGGGTTTGGAACACCTCTTCTCAACATCGATTCTTCATGTTCTCCACATTGCATGATGCTGCAGGGTGTCTGATTCTACTTGACTCATCTCCTAAGGAAAGTCCTGACTTTTCTGTTTAACATTTATAGGAATTAATTTCAATACAGATGAGACAAATGAGTGTGTGTGTGAATGTGCATGTGTGTGTGAATGGAAACAATTATTGTTAAAACAAAACGATGTGAGAATTAACATGACCTGAATATACTGGGCATCAGTTTAGCTAAATACTTTTGCCAAGAAGAGGGAGCGAGTGGAGCAGCCACCCTCTTCCTCCATCTCCTTCTGTTATGCCAGGGCGTTTTATTGTCTCCCAAGTGATTTTGCATGCAGCTATAAAGTTTCAGGCAGTCAGCAGTTATGGAGGTATTCCCCAGCCTCCAAACTGCCTTGTAGATACGTGATGGATCTGTCACAAAATGAACACAGATAGAATGAAAGTAATAAACAGAGATTGAAATTGGTTAAATATACTACTACTATCGTGCTGCAATAATGTCAGCCCATTCCTTCTCCAGAAACCAGAGATTACGATTACTTCAAACAATAAAAAATAAATGTCATTCTTCAGAACCTTTGAGAAGTGGCTAAATCATCCCAAAGCAAATGTTTCTACAGAAATCCTCTGGGCACAAGGAGCCTTTTGGAAGAAAATGATTTTATCCAATTTCTTTTTATAGATTCTCACCAAAGGGACAGGAAACCTTCCACCAGCATAGTCACCTAGGGTAAGAGAAGACTACAGTTGCTAAGAGGCCCTGTTTCCACTGCATGTATATCTTTCTTGCATTCTTCTAATGAGACTGTTTTTACAGGGTGAACATATTTCAAATGTAAACAAAGAAAAAGTAAGCTGAAAGCTGCTAATGTTAAGTTTAGAGCTTGCAGAAAATATCAGCTAGTGAAGAACAGCTGCCCAAATAAGACTCTGGTACTCATAGAGATGATTTTTCTCACAGAATTTGAAAGAAATTGTAATGATGAATCATAAGCCTTGCTATAAATAAATTATGACTGCAAATTGCCAGATACAGAAATATTCTCATTAAAGTCCATTGTCTTTGAAGACAAAATTACCTCATTTATTATTTCAGTAGACTCAAGCCAATTTAGAACAATTAAAGCCTGCATTATCAAGCATGGTTGATATGCACTGAAAATACATTAAAAGAGAAACAGGTGCTGTTCCAATTTAATGGGATCAATCTCTGACTATCTACTATATGAAGAATGTTACTTTGTTGTGAAACAATTTAGAGTGTTCGCTGAATGGATGCCAATTTCTAATCAGCCAAGGACAATGTGGCATGATCCTATGCCAACTGATTCATTCATTTATTTATTCATTTATTCAATCAATCCTTCCACATTTCTACTGCACTTACTACATGCAAGGCAATTAACCAAGCATGATGGTAAATCCAAAGATGGCTCATGCATATTCTTTAGGAGAGTAAAAATGACACGCACTCAAAGAGGTAATTTAAGATTGAAATTGAGTTATATAGCGCCAAGAAATTGAAAAGAATGAAAGCTGAGTTTTTGATTAGAAAGGCCAAGGAAGCCTATGAGAAACTGACATTATGTGCACTAGGGACTGAAGACTATAAGATCTCCTTTTTTTTTTTTTTTTTTTTTTTTTTGATATTCAAGAAGAATGTTCCAGGAAGGATGAAGAGTAGGAAACAGGGCAAAGAGGAAGGAATAGTGAAGAGTTTTGTCTAGAATGAATGATGGAGTATTAAAGAAAGTTGCACTAGATAAGACTGAGAAAGTCAAAGCCAGAGGAGAAGCTTAAAATCAAGCAAATGGTTCTATATTTATTTAGTAAATATTAGGGCACAACTAAGAACACATAAGTGATTAATGGTGAAATCAGAGTGAAAAGAAGTATACAGGAAGGGTTCTGTATGCTATAATTACTAGGGTAATATTTACAAGGATAAAAACACTGTAAGACTTCTAAATTAGTATGTGGAGAAGGGGGGTGTATACAATCAATCTGAAAGCAAAGAAAAAAGGATAATATGTTGAAAATTAAGTAATTTCAATGGTGTATTAATTAAAATAATATATAATAAAATAATGGGATGAACTTAAAATAGGTAAAAGAAAAAAAATAAGAGTTAAATTTAGGAAAATAGCACTATAAACCTGGAGAATGTTGAAGGGAGACAATTAGAGAAAACACTTATTAATAAAGTGGAAAATGAACAATGGTAAGGATCAAAAAATTCATATTTTGAAATGTGTGCTTAAAATGAGGTAATTCTGGCATGAGTGAACAGTAAAAATGTGAGAGAACATTCAAATAACCAAAGTCAGAAGAGGAGACAAAGGCAACATTGCTAGAGGTTTGCATATATTCAACCAACTAATCAACCAAGAGGGATTATGAACCATTTTATGCCCCAAATTAGAAAATGGAAATTAAATGGGTAAACTAAAAGTAGCATCACCCAAAGTAACATGGGTAGAAATTTAAACAAATGAATAATTCTAGAACTATCAAATATATTTAGTGTGTGATATCAAACAAATAAGCAAAACTCTTCACAAATGACTAGCTGGTTTCATCAGTTAAGTTCCACCAAACACTCAAGGTAGAAAACCTGCTCATCATATGTGAAAATCTATCAGAGAATAGAAAAAGCGTGAACATTTTATAATTCAATATATGAACCGAGTGTAATCTTGAAGTCAAAATCTGATAAGACCAATATAAGAAAATTACAAACCAGCATTGTTCCATGAAAGTTAAAGAAAGTATAAGCAAAGCAAAAGCAGAGGCATCAGCAGATGTTATTACATCATGTTTATCACAGGAATTCAAGGTTAGTTTTGCTTTAAATTCAATCAAGGAAATTATTATATTATGTAGAAAAGGCATATGATGACATTTATAATCCACTCATGATAAAACTTCTTGGTAAACCAGAAATGCCACGTAACTTCTTCAACCTGATGAAAGTTATGTACAAGAAACTTAGAGCAAAAATAGAAATTAAATGCTGAATTTTTTTTTTCTTAGTCATTAGCATAAGTCATGGATTCCCATTTTCACCATTTCTATTTAGTATGTTACTGAAGAGTCTAGGTCGCCTATTATGCCAAGAAAAAAAAGTGTGTGTGTGGGTGTGTATGCATATGCTTGTATGAACACACATTATCAAGTTTAGCAAGTACACAGGATTTAAAATCAGTATCTAAAAATTAACTGTATTCTATGCATAAGCTCAATGGAGAAATAAATAAGGGTCACCATTTAAAATAGCATGAAAATGTCATGTACCTAGGAGTAAATCTATCAAAAGATTATGAAATATTTACTCATTGACACTAAAGAAAACCTCAACAAAGAGAGAGTTATATTGTATCAATGAATTGACTTACTCAATATTTAGTAACACTGATTTTTCTCATATTGCTTTATAATAATAGAATTTGTGATGAAACTTGACAAACTGTGTGTGAAGAAATGTAAAAATGTGTAGGAAATGCAAAAGGTAAAAACAGCTTAAATAGTGGTCTTAGTCAAGTTTTCCTAGAAAGGAGTGTGAAGAAAAAAACATAAATACTACTTCTTTATTGTGAGTTTGAGTATCAGAGAAGAAAATAAGGAAAAACAATTTGAAGCAGGGAAAAAATATGGAAGCAAATATAATGCATTTTGAAACTGACCACTGGTTCATAAGGAGACACAGATACTCACTTGGCCACACAGACAATCCGTGAATAGTCTATACAAAAACACCATGTCTC
This sequence comes from Martes martes, assembly GCF_963455335.1. Taxonomy (NCBI): domain Eukaryota; kingdom Metazoa; phylum Chordata; class Mammalia; order Carnivora; family Mustelidae; genus Martes; species Martes martes. The sequence goes on along the minus strand of NC_137895.1, from coordinate 43,034,684 downwards.
CGAAGTCCATGCAGGAAAGGAGTAGAGAAGGAATTTATCTATCAGCTCTCTCCCATCTTCTATGTCAAATTTGGCCTCATGTGGAGATAACCTGACCCCTTTGGCAGTGGATGGAAAAGCTATGTCCTACATCCTGCCACGTGGTACTTGCATCAGAAGCTAGAAAAGTGGAAGAAGCCAGGGAACCCAAGTGTTAACATCAGAGGTGAAGGTCACGCACTGTCATTTGTGTTGGAGTCAGGTTGGAGCGAGCATCTCCAGGGCCAGGAGACAGACAGGTATGACTGATAGAATCCAAAGTAGCATATAAGACAAATACAGTACAATGAAGTGAGAGAACTTTTACCAGCTATCAAGAGTTAATATTAAGCTTTACTGATAAGGATCCTTTGGTAATGGGGGTGACAAATAATCTAAAAGGTTGTAAAGAAGGTCCTGAAATAAACCAGCACACATGGACATGAGTTATGATGAAGATAACTTTGGTGGTGCTTGTAATGCTCAATTTATTAATCTGAATATTAGTTACAATAGTATTGACTTTGTTTAACTGTGTCAGATTGACTATGTTAAATTGTGTGTTTGAAATAGTACATCCAATGAAAAAATAAAACAAATGCAAATGCTGCTGTCAAGGGTATGCTTTGTCACTTACATCTGAACCACTTTTAAATTTTAAAAATCAGCTTGTCAATATTTACAGAATATACTGCAGGGATTTTGATTAGGTTTGCGTTGAATTTATAGATCAGTCTGAGAAGTGACATTTTACCAATACTAAGTCTCCCAATCCATGAAAACAGTACATGTCTTTACTTATTTAGGTCATCTTTGATTTATTTAATTGGTGTTTTACATTTTCACTAAACATTATATTTTGTTAGATCTGTACCTAGATATCTAGATATATTCGGGCCACTATCGAAAGAAGACTTTACCTCCATTTTGACCTTAAACCTTCTAACTGAGTTCTTTCTAGCTCATCTCTAGCTCAGAGCAAAGCATCCACTACTGCCCTGAACCAGTAAGATCTCACCTAGGACTGACTCCAAGACTATGATGGATTTGATCTTCAATGCCTACCCTGCATGAACCTGCCCACCTTTGCTCCACATTTTCCTTATATATAAACCTATACTTTTGGCATTTTAGAGGCAGTCCCTGAGAGGCTAGTCTACCATCTCCCCAGTGTTAGCCTCACTGAAATAAATCCCTGTCTTGTTTCACCACCATTCATTTCCCTGCCTTTGGATTTTGTCAGTGGTGAGTGGCTGAACCTGGTCTGCTTGGAACCCCCAGAGCCAGGAGCTCTTACACCCCATGCTCCGGCCACACTATAACAAAATGTTACAAACTGGGCAGATTATAAACAACAAAAATTTATTTCTCATAGTTCTAGAGGTTGGGAAGTCCAAGATCAAGCCGTCAGCTTGGTCCCATTCTAGTGAGGGCTCTCTTCCTAGTTCTTAGCCGGCACCTTTTGGCTGTGTCCTCACATGTAGAAGAGCGCAAACAAGCTCTCAGGGGAGAGGGAGGGCTTTTTTAATAAGAATACTAATGCCATTCATGAGGGCTCTACCTTCATGACCTCCTAAGGGTCTGACCTCCTAATGCCATCACTTGGGGGTTAGCATTTCAATATATGAAAGGGATAGGATGGGGGAGGGGAATGTTATAAACATTCTGAGCATAGTATTAGGTATTTCTTTTTTTGGTGTCATAAAAGGCATTATTGTTATTATTTTTATTAAAATTTTGAATTCCAATTATTTATTGCTAATATATAGATAGGCAATTGATTTTTGTATATTGACCTTCTATATCCTGTGACCTTGCTAAACTCACTAATTCCAGGTGCTTTTCTTGTAGATTCTTTAGGCTCTTCTAAGTAGATAATCATGTCATCTATGAACAGAGACAGATTTATTTCTTAAGTTATAACTTATTTCAATGAATCCCTAAAAAAAAAAACAAACCATAATTGTTATCAAAGGTTTGAATGGGTTATTTTCAGTACTAGATTAAAAGAAACTGAAAGTATCTTTTAGAGATTCCCTAAAGAGCATTTAATTTGCCACAGATATGAAATGCTAAGTGTAAAGGGTGGTGCCTTTATGACTCAAGTAGAGGGTCATCCCTCATCAAGGGAAACTCTGGGTAACCAAACTCAGAAATTATTTCCTACACTGACTAGCAGCCCACCTTTGCTTGTGGAGCTTGTTATCTTAACACTTTGCATACCTTTAATTTTTAATTTACCTACAGAACTTTATTCTCATACTGCCAACCATATCCCAGTTATTTCTCTGTTGACTAGACAGTGAGACCAAAGCAGGTAAAGAGACCAGCCATCTGGTTTGTTCCAGACATTCCCTAATTTAGCCCTTGTAGTTCCACATCTTGGAAAACCCTCAGTCCCACATTAACTAGGACTCTGGTCATCCTTAAGTAGGAAGATATGTATTTTAAGAAAATATGGTTCCTGCTACAAAAAATTACATTAAATATTTCTATAAATGCTAAAGCTAATATTTTAAGGTATAATGAATATGAACTACCATTCACCAATCCTACCTGTTCTATCTCTTTTCAAATCAAGCTATTGACTTTTTAGAGATGTCCTTTTGTAATTTGGTATATTGCAACATCTAATTATATAAATACTTGAACATTCAGTGAATCCTTTGTCTGGTAACCTAGGAAATTTAAGTTTGTTTTCACAAAATCTCTGCATGTACACTGCCCTAAAAATGTCTATATAGGTTATCAAAGGAATAGTTGGCATTGAGACAAATGTATCTGCCATTTATCACATCTCATTGAGAAATGAGCTTCATTAAACCCTACTGACTTTGCTTTCTAAAATTTTCCATCTTGTTCACCGCCTCCCACCTCCTATGAGAAACAACTAAACAGCATGTTGACTCTTTTTTTTTCTCTTTTTTAAAGATTTTATTTATTTATTTGACACAGAGAGAGAGATCAGAAGTAGTCAAAGAGGCTTTGACTACAAAGAGAGAGAGGGGGAAGCAGGCTCCCTGCCCAGCAGAGAGCCAGACGTGGGGCTCGATCCCAGGACCCTGAGATCATGACCTGAGCCAAAGGCAGAGGCTTTAACCCACTGAGCCACCCAGGTGCCCCCAGTATGTTGATTCTTAAGGCTCCTGGAAGACTCTGCACGAAGTGGAAATCCATGTCTTCTGGAGCTTCAGTTTTGTTGTAGGCAATGGAGAGGTATTTTTTCTATAGATTAATTCTTACCACAGGATATAGAAGATCCCTTTGTTGACCTAAAATTATCAAGCACAATGAGAAAAAAATAATAGGGAAAAAATCTATAAATGATTCTGTAGGATACATGATAATGTGGAAAGGAGGTCATGACATTACTAAATGGAAAAAATAAGCAGATTATTAAGCAGCATGTAAATTGTGATCTTGTTTTTCATACATATGTAAGTTTGTTACCAAGTCTGTAAGAAAATTCACCTAGTGAATTTGTCTGATTTGAACCATTTGTCTGATATTTATGGGTTCGATTCCAAGTGAACATGGCTGTATTATGGAACAAAGCTTTGGTTTTATAAATACTTAGGAAAAATGTCTTCAGAATCTGGTGTTCAGATCACTGAACGGCCAAAAATCTTAAATTCAGCTTGATTTTACTGTTTATATTCACGTCTTTCTTAATCTTGTGTCTACTTCAGCTTTTAATATTCTGATCTATAACAAAAATGTCATGCTTTCTGATTGTATACTTTTTATTTCTCTAATTATTAATTGGTCAGCAACATGTATTTTCATCCACAGGAACTAGAGTACTAAGTGTGAGAATAAAGAGGAACAGAATATGAGGTCACTGCCATTAACAAATCACAGATCCATAAAACAGATTTCGTCATCTAGTTAACAAGGAAACATCCTGAAGATTTCCTTTTTCCTGGTAGTCTATCAATATTGATTCAGTGCTTCATAAAATTTCAGAGCTTATTCTCTGTCCCATTATTCACCTTCCTAGAGAATATAAATAGCCCTTGGCTGCGTTAGGTTTAATTTAGATTCTACACTTACTGGTCTGGGACTCAAGCTAAATCCCTTATGCAGAGGGGAGCTGTGCCAAATGGAGGCATCTGAAGGTGCTAAAACCCCTAAGATGCCTTTTAGATGGTCTGTAAGCCACATTCCCTAGAGGCACTTGTCAGCAGTCCTTTATTAGATCCCCATCGGTTGACAAAGATTGAAAGCTGGGTTGCCATGTTTCCTGATGTCTCTACAAACTTAAATCAACTCAGTCACCTAAGTAAATATCCCTTCCATCTTTTGAAGAGTTCTTTCTGAGTCGGATCACATTCCTAACATGATACAAATGTGGTAAGTGTTAGATTTCTCTAGGAGAAAATGGTAGAGTGTCCCCTTCCACCTCTATCTCTAAGTATTTAGCAGAATCTTAACGATGCAAAGTAGCTTTTTGCACTGCCCCGAAATCCTTCACCTGCACTAATTTTTACCCTTTGGTAATGTGCCATTCGATTCTCTGTCATGCTTAAAATAGAAATGCAATGAAAAGGAACAAACATAGTTACAGTTAATGATCTATTACTTGGGTACTTGAGCATAAAGACACTTCAAGTGACTTAAGGAAATAAAAGTGCCAATGAAAAGTTCTAATTACAACCTAATTTTACTTGTCCAGAAACATTTTATTGTTTATAAAAAGTTTCTTGAATGCTATGTTATTGTTTGCTTGAATAGTAGGTCTTTTTTTAAATCCTTTTCAGATGTATCTCATTTCATTTTCTCGCAGGGCTATGCATTTATCCCTTTTCATCTTGGAATGCATGACTCCCAGTAGTACTAATAGACCCTATATGCAAGAATCATTAAGGGTCCACAAGACAAAAGAGATGAACGTTCACAGCTATATTCTCTGTGCCTAGAACAGTGTCTGGCACTAGCTTAATAAATGAATTCATCACAGTGCATTCAAGCTGAAAAATCTAGTAGTGCCTCTTGTACTCTCAGGGATACTACACACAATTCAATTCAATAGATGTATTTTCCATATGGGTGAGCTCGGCTTAAAGATATCCTATATGCTTAGCTTTTCATTAACCGATGCTCACATTTCTTATTGTCATTTTTTACTCAAGTTTTCTCTTAGGTTGTAACTGCTCAGCTTTATTCACTGGCCATTCCACTGGTAATATTGGTTTTATGAATTAATCATATTATTCATAAATTTTTGCATGGTTTTAATAAATTCTTCTGAAGCGGTACAGTTCAACTCTCAGGATTGACCTACTTTAAAAATCCTCTTTGAATACTTTACTCAAAATCTTTTTTCTAAGCAATTTTGGTAAAATTTTACCAGTCAATGGAATGCAAGTAGGTGAGTCAGAGACATTTTCTCACTGTTAAGTATTTAAGAGGAGGGCTTGTCCATAATATTAGTATTCCGTTTGCAAAAGGCCTAGATATAAAATGAACATTTTAAAAATAGAAACTAAATTTATATATAAAGTAAGAACGGGAAAGATATGTATTCTGTTCCTTAGCCCTTAGAAATCTTTTCATTTATTCAATGATATCTTAAACGACAGAAGTTGTGTAAATTTGGCTGACACGGTGTCCTACACATTCTGTGAAAACAGGAAACATGTACCGCTCAGAAGGAGCTGTTTCAAAGACGGCTTAGCAAACGGAAGAGTCGCTTTGCAATTTTCAGAACCTCCCCTCAGATGTGTACCACATAAAGGCAGCCGGGTTTCAAGCCCTAGTTTTAGGAAGGAATTGTCTTCACTGACTCTCTAAAAGACATCTTCAGATGCAGTCCTAAACAATTAGTTAACGGTGTGTATGAGCTTCATCTTTTACTCCTGTTATGGAAAAGTTGTTTCATTAAATAAAAACTATATTACCTATTATAAGGAATACAGAGATGGCACAGTATCTTCCCTTAGGTGATATCAAGCGAAGAGAGAGGACATGAAAGAGAAAATATTTATGTACTATGGAATATAGAAAATGCCAACAAGTCCCATGGAGTCAAGAGGACAGGATTTAATGCATTTAATGGTAAGTATCTTGAACCTAGTGATGGAGAACGATGGGCTGGGACACGATTATTGGGCATGATGGTAAGTGTGTTAGAAGAAATGCATGTTTAGGAGAAGGAACTGATGCAAATAAAATCACAGAGGTGTGAAAGAATCACGAACCACATTCAGAAAAATAGCAAGCCGCCCAACTTAAAGGAAAACATAGCACACAAGAAGTTGAAAAATGAAGTAACTAACAACATCCAAAAATATGTGCCATAAATCAGGAGGTAAAAATAACCGTTTGGGCATAGCATGCATATATTTCTGTGTGAAAATATATCCACATGTTAGTGCAGGAAATGTTGTGGAGAGGGGAAAAAAAAAAAAAAGGCTGCATCTGAAATAGGTCAGCTGATTACACAGTATTTGGAAAAACTGTGGTTCATAAAACTATTTTGGAAAGTTCTCATTCTGTCTGAAGTAAGGGAAAAGATAAGATGCAACAAAGGGGACTGAAAGGTCTGAAAGTAGCCTGGTGCTTTGCCAGGGAGAGCAAAGCAAAGTACACAAATGTAGAAAAAAAAAGAGAAGAAAAGGAAAAACTTGCTATTCTCAAGTAATGCAGCAATTCTGTACATATTCAAGCATCTAATATAATCAGATTACTTAAATGAACAAAAAAAAAACAATCTAGTCAAAGAGACAAGGGAAAATTCTTTACCATCCAGGAAGAAGGTGTGATATTCTTGTTCTTTTTTTTTGGTAGTGTATAATGTTGTTATTGGAAAATGCCAAGCGTAGCTCTCAACTGATTAAATGGAGGGAAATACAACTTCCCTGAAACCTCTATTGCTTAGAATAATAGGTACTGTGTGGATCAGGATGATGCTAAGTTAAAGCTGGGGCCCAAATTCACGTAGCAGCACTACATTCATAATGATGATGCCTGACTCAGCTCCCCAAACTGATTACTTTCTACAGTCAGTTAAGGGAGTGCTGCAGAGTTAAAGAAGTCCATCCCCACACTATCACCACTTAAATTAATGTAAAAGGACTCTCAGCTTAAAAAAAGGTGCCAAAAGAGAGAAAAAATCTGGGGCGCCTGGGTGGCTCAGTGGGTTAAAGCCTCTGCCTTCGGCTCAGGTCATGATCCCAGGGTCCTGGGATCCAGCCCTGCATCGGGCTCTCCGCTCCGTGGAGAGCCTGCTTTCTCCTCTCTCTCTGCCTGCCTCTCTGCCTACTTGTGATCTCTGTCTGTCAAATAAATAAATAAAATCTTAAAAAAAAAAAAAAAGGAAAGAAAAAATCTTAGAATCCCACAGCTCAGAAAAAATTCTGGGAGGACACATATGAAATGTTTAGTCATGAGAAAATGAAAATTAAATATTATGTAAATATGTGATTTTGTACAAAGTTCCTGGTAAGGGCTTACCAACAAAACACAATGAAAAGTAGAAAAGAAACAAACACACACCTAACTTGCATGAACTTGTTTAGCTGAAGCAGTATTTAATTTGCAAGTTATGCTAACAAGGGAACATATCTATAAACTACTAAAAATATTAATGTGGTAAACCTTCACTAATTTAAGAAAAGAGAAGAAAATGGAACACTGCCATGAATAGAAATAACTCCAAATTGCATAATTTTAGAAGAAACAAATTTTCCTACTACTTTTCTTTTTAGAGATGACACTATAAATGGCCACATCAATGTAAATTAATCATCTCATGTGATAGCCACACATTGCTAATAGGTTTTTATTCAATATTTCTTTTGTTTAAGAAAGTTATTAAAATGAATATCAACAGGTACATTTCATATATTACACAGAGGTGTGTTGCTTTGGGAAATTACTATAGGTACAATAGCATGATTACTACATTATTTGAGGTTGAGTATTATTGATTTCATGAGTTAAACACTGAAAATGTCCAGGTGGTAGTCACACTTTTAATATTTAAAATTATTTCTTTTCCCTTGAAACAATGTTATAATTAATGAAATTGAATTTGGGGAGATATACCAGATCCAGGAGAGATGGGAAACTACACAAGCTGCCACATTTCAGAAAAGCATAACCATCCAAGTAACAACTATCTATCTCTCTGTAAAGAAGTTGTGAGTCATCAGTAAGTCTTACAAATATCAACCAATTCATTGTTTTGTTAACATCAAGTTTAAGGGGTATTGGAATAAAACCTGTGTTTTTATGCAAATTGTACTCATTTCTTATCAATAGAGAGACTGTCTTTGAGTTGAAATGAATACTCTGATGCCTGACCACCTGGTTTTAAATCCTGGCTCTGCCAGTTACTGGCTGGGTAGCCTTAGGCAATGCCCTGCCAAGCCATATTGGATTCCGAGTCAAAAGGAAAAACATGTTTCTATGTGCACTTTTCTAAATATTCTCCTGTATTCTGAATCAAGTAAAGTTAATACATTCTTTCTCATATACATACTCACATATATGTGTTAAATATGTATTCTATATATATATAGAACTCTTCTGCTTATAACTGTATGTGTGTATATGTATGGATAGCAGATAGATGATAGCTAGTTGGAGAGTTAGATATCCCTGAATTGCCAAATCTGTTTGCACACCACCATCAACCCTCACAAATGGACCAGCAAAAGATCCTAATAACCATGCATACTGGGAACAACATTCCATCCAGTGAAATGATTGGAAATAATTTCTCCAGTTGAATAATAACACTGGATCATAAGACAAACAGTAATCTCTTTATTTAAAATTTTGTTATTTTGCTTATCATGGATTTAACTGATTTTGATTTTTAACTCATTTAATTCATTATTACTAACCTTGATTACTGAGTTTTTGGCATCCTTAAATATTGTACTTGAGTCAAGCACTCACTTGACTTACTCTCCTCTTGCCCCTTCTTAGACAAGTTACTTACCCACCCTGTGCCTTATCCTCTCTACTTAAAAATGAGTTATTCCTAAAAAAAAAAAAAAAAGAGTTATTCCTTATAAAGCACTAAGTGCTAGCATATAGTAAGTACATAAAATATTATTATTATACTATTATTACCATTAACTTTTTTTAAAGATATCTAATATCATTTTTAGAAAACTTGGTTTTTCCAAGCAACGTCTTTCTGCGGTTCTGCAGCCACTGGAAATATGACTCAAGGTAGAACTGACCTTGGAGTAAAGATTAGAACTATAGTAGTTGTAAAGAGAAAACACCCTCATTCTTAGTATGTCCTTATTATGCCTAAGAAACAGATTGTCAGATACTGGATTTTCATAAAAGTCTCTGGCCATAGAACCTGAGAACTTACTAGGAGATGTACAACAAAGCTAAGAGAGAAGCAGGGGAATCAGCCTCTCCTTTAGAGAACAATGTTTGAACAGGTGTCTTTTTAATATTTTTAAAGTATATGCTGATGCAACATTTCTTAATACTACGATGTAAAAATATTAGAGGCAGAAGTATGAAAGCAAGTATGAAAGCAAGCAAATGAGACATTAGGAGAAGATAGTCAGCATCTGGGGCTTCTATGTACCATCTACCCCTTCCTGCTCCCAAGCAATCCTGGCTCAGGAATGGCAGAGTCTGGCTGAGCCTCTGTGGAGGAATCAGAACTCGGGCCCTCCCCTTTGGGGAAAACAGGCTCTCTGTATTTATGACATAATTATCAGCCTGGCAAGAATGCTTAGTGTAATGTCAATAAGATATTATTTTCCCACAGCTCCAGTAGGAAAATATATTATTCTTAAGAATTTAGACAAATAAAAATGTTATTTATGTTTTCTGGCAGATCTTATTTCTTCATACTCTGCACTTTGAATAGCAGAGTTTCCTTTCATGAATATTCTAATCAGGTCAACGATTTTCAGCCATAGCCAAGAGTCCCCACAAATGGTAGTACCCGAGTAGAGTAAAGCTACAAACACCTGGCGTTGGCAGCAGGAAAAACTTCTCTTTTCACAAATCGTTCCAATGCATCTTGGGTATTCATCTCAAGAACCCTAGACACCTTTAAAGAGGAAAGAACTGTCATGTTTTGCCTTCACGTTTGCTATTACACCAGGCTGAGTTTTATATTTTCTGGCTGTTCTCTCAGTAATTAGCTCACTTAAATATATGAAAAATGTAAATTAGGACTCTTGCTTCTAAAAGAATGAACTAACCTTATGAATGACTGAATACATGAATGACCCATTGACAGAAAGAGTACAAAATGTCTGACGTGTTTTCTTATTCTTGACATCCCCGGTTAATCTTCCATGGCAATAAAACTCGCTCAGTGAAAAGGACAATTTTTTGATGGTAAAAATAAAATTAGCCCAGAATGTCACTAGCACATTTTTGAACTGGGAAAAATATGCCAACCTGAGGAAATTTTTTTTCTGTCAAATATTTGGTTAGGAAAAATGACAGAACCAGCCAATAATAAAAAGCTCCACATTTTTAAACAATAGAGAAAATGTTCTGAACATATGAAAGGATATAGGAGAGGGTTGCATAACATCAATTCTCTTTAAGTAACCATTTAAAAATTGGTCATTCATCTTAGTGTCGCTCAGTATAGATCAAAAAGGATATGTGCCTTAGTGATAATGTTTGATATTGTTTCTTACCCTTTGTGGCAGATGGTAAATTGAGGTTTTAAAACATGAAATTTTATAGGAAACTTATTGTATCTCTGAAATGATTACTTCATGGACATGAACAAATCAAGTAAGTTTTATCCTCTATACTTATTCAAGGTTTATGTATATTTTTTCTATTGTCCATATGGTAGAATATAATGTGGATTTAATAATAAGTATGACATAATCTGACCTCAATTAATTTATAGTCCAAAGGAAAAGACACCCAAGCAATTATAAGGCCACTTGATTAAAAACTTAAGTTTTAGAATGAGAGAGTAAAGAAAAGTTTCTTGGTGTATGTGGTAACTAAAAGTATTCACAGCAAACAAGAAGCTAATTATAATTCTGGTTAATAAGTAGATAAGAATATCACTAAAAATTTCAAAATGTGTTAAATATGCCACTTGTGATGCCTGTGATAACTACAGCTTCTTTTAAGAGAAATTGCCCCAATCCACCTTTCAAAGCTACTGCTCTGTCCCAAGTGCAGCCATTTCCTGCATGCTGCTGTGGCCTCTGCCTTGGCTTTGTAGGGTGACCTCTACAATAGCAGTAAGAGAAGTCAGTTGCTGAATTGAAATGGTGCCTAGAGCAAGATCAAGAGATAGAATTGAAGATATAAGTAATGTCAGATTATAAGGAAATCAACCGGAAATGCAGTCAGTAGGATCTCTGTGAAGAGACCAAGGGTGAGGCCATCAACAGCAGGATCAGGGAAGCCACACAGGAAAAAGTAATTTCTAAGTGGAAGGCACAAGAAAGGAGAGAAGGTCCTGTTTCAGAGTTCTCACTCAGCTTTGGGTCTAGTTTCTAGCGAGTCTATATGACTCACTCACTATGACTCTCCCTCAAATTTCCCAAATTCCCTTCCTCCTTTACTGATCATTGAAATAATTTTCTTTTATCCAAGATATATGAGTTTCTGACCCTTGCAGCCAAATGGGTCTAACTGCATCATAAATTATCAGTCCACATTATGATCTACAGAGATATATTTTAAGGTTCCAAAATCATTTAAAAATTACCTTAGTGAAAACACTATTTAAGGAAAGGAGAAAAGGAAAAAAAAAAAAAGAGGGAGAGAGAGAGAAAGCTTGAAGCAATAAAGATGTGGGGCAACAGTGCATAAGTAAGACTAAGTGTTATTATATACTATATTCATTCTTATTTGTAAAAAGGGAGAAGAAAAAAGGTATCTCTTGCTAATATCCTGCTGCACACAGTGACATTTAAATGGGTATGGGGGAATCACGTGTCTACATTATATTCTTGCTCACTAGTTGAAACTGCTACACATTGCTTCAGAAAAAGGCTGTGTGGTCCCTCTGGCCAATCTGCATGAGAATATCAATTATCACAGTCGAGTGACCACAAGTGCCTCCTTTTCCCAGACATTCTGAAGTCCTTAAGTACAGACCCAGACCCACTCTGGATACGTCATCATTTAGCCTGAAAGAATAAGAGAAGGGAAGCAGATTAACATTAAGCAACTACTGTACTATATGCTGTGCCCTTTCCATTGGCCATTTTATTCAATCCTCGCAGTATCTCCGTGTTTTAGGTTATCTTTCCTCTACAGAGAAAAAGAGCGACACCAGAAATTCACACCATTGGGATTTGAACTCAAATCTGTCTAGCTTCAATTTATCTGTACCATGCTGCCATCCAAACCCATGGGCAAATTTTCCACTTTAACGCTTTGATTAGCCCCAAACCGACTCTTTTTACCCCAAAAACACTAGGCATAAAAGGTGCCGGAAATAGAAACTGCAGTTGGGACAACCATGATACTAAAGAAGAGTTTGAGAAGAGACCAGAGAATAGGTAGCTCTTCTAGATATACTATTCCGGCGATTTATTACATTATCTACAGAAATCCTCATCTAAGAAGATAAAACTAATAATTTAAAACAAGCCAAATATATTTGGGTAATGGCCAGTCGCAAGTTACAAAATGTATCTTACTCCCTCAACATTCAGCCCTTCCTTCCCTTCCCTGAAGAGAGGAAAAAGGAAATAGGATAGTTTTTCCTCTTTCACTTTTTCCATTTTACATTAACAGTGTCCCTATGTTGGCAGGGGAGGGGAGACACTCAATCTTGCCCTGTGTTGGTGGGGTGGGGAGGGAGACACTAAGCCTATCCCTTAAAATTCTGTGTTCTGGCTCCCCATTGTGTGCGTCAAAAATTTGGGCAGGGTACAGTGAGGAAGGTTTGTCTCTGTGCCTTAATATCTGGGTTTCACCTGGGGTAGCTCAAATGTCCAGACGTGGCTGAGACAGTCACATGTCTTAGACTTCAGTTTATTTCTATGTGGTACCAAGATGACTTCTTTACACTCATAACTGGTTTCCAGACTTAGAGGAAAGAACAACTGACAGTTAATTAGTACTGTAGTGTGTGTGTGTGTGTGTGTGTGTGTGTGTGTATGGTGTATGTTCTTCACGTGACTATTTTGCAATTCCTCACCAAAATAGAGGCCTCAGAGTTGTCAGACTTCTGGTGTTGTCTCCAGTCTCCCCTAAAGAGAGCATTTTAAAGGACAGAAAGAAAAACACAGCAGGTTCTTAAGGCCTGAGTATAGAAACAGATAAGGCTTAACTTCTGTTGTATTCTGTTGGTCGAAAACATCACAGAAGAAGGGATTCCCTCTTTTCCATACCCTTGCAAATACTTGGAGTTTCTTGTCTTTGATAATAGCCATTCTAAATGATGTGAGGTGATATCTCATTGTGGGTTTTTTTTTTTTTAACTTTATTTGACATACAATATTACATTAGTTTCAGGTGTACAACCCACTGTTTGACAACTCCATACATCACACTATGTTTGCCACACATAGAGCTGCCATTTGTTAACTCACAACGCTATTACAATATCTTTGACTATAATATTCCCTAATCTGTAGCTTTTATCCCTGTATCTTATTCGTTCAGTAGCTAGACTCCTGTACCTCCTACTCCCCTACACCCATTTTAACCCTCCCCCTACCTCTCGCCCCTCTGGCAACCAGACGGTTTGTTCTCTGTGTTTATAGATTGGTTTCTACTTTTTTTTTGTTGTTGCTGTTGTTTTGTTTTGCTTTTTTAGATTTTCTGTAAGTGAAATAATATGACATTTGTCTTTCTCTGTCTGACTTAACTTGTTTAACGTAATACCCTCTAGATTCCCCTGCGTGGTCACAAATGGCAAGAGTTCACAGAATTTGTACCTATGTATGATGAGGATGTTAACTAGACTTATTGCGGTGATCATTTCACAATATTTGCAAATATGAATCATTAACATGTATATCTGAAACTAATACAATGTTATATGTTAATTATACCTCAATTTTTAAAAAAAGGAGTTATGTCAATGTTGGCTTGTTAGTTTTGACAAATATACCATGGCAATGTATCTTTGCAATTTTTCTATAAATCAAAAATTATTCCAAAATTAAAAGCTTATTTTTTAAAAAATGAAAAAAAAAGGCCTAGAACTCACTCAAATTCAAGACGAGGTGACACAGACTACACTTTTCAATGGGAAGAGAGTAAAAAAGAGTGTCCACCTTCAAACTGCCATATCTTATCTCCTGTAACTTTCCCTTCCCTTCTGCCTGTTTCACTGTAAGTATGGCTTCCTGATTTAATGAATATTTTCCAACTTCTTTTTGAAATTAAGAACCTCTTTTTACCACTAGCTGTGCTAACATGATACGGAAGTAAAATTCCACACACAGTGCTGGTTCTACCCATTACTAACTTACTATTTGTGTAACAAATCTATTAACTAAGCAATTCACTTCCCTGATCCAATTTTGTCATCTGTAGTAAATTTACCTCACTGAGATGTTTTGACTGTTAAATGAGATAAAACAGGTAAATTGCCTAACACAGTTTCTGGAACAAACTAGATTGTAAATAGTCAAATTTCCCTGCCCTGAATTAGAGATAACTGTGGTTAATGTGTAGTTTGAGTATCATATGTGTGATTTGGAGATGGAGAAAAAGGGAAAGTAAAAATTTACCTTGTCAAGGCCAAAATCATCAGAAATAGAATCCTTCACACTCATTTCTAGGGAATATGGAGCAGTAATGAATGGGTTTATTTGGGGACATTGAAAGTCAGCAAGTCTACTGTCATATCACTGGGACAAGTGACAAGGAACTTGTGAAAACACTCAAAATCTGATAATTATTCAGTCTGATACACTGTGTTGGCTTATGCACTATTCTTTTCTCCTTTATTACAGTCTTTTATATTAGAGTGATTTGGGAATATATATGAGTACAAATATTTTTGTAAGTTAGTACCTAGATTTAAAGAATAGAATTCCTATAAGTTCATTTTATTTTATATGTATAGTATTATGGTACTTTCTACATAGTAAGTACTCAATAATTAATTGATCCAACTCCTAAGTCTTTTTACTTTTTGGTAAATGGCAATAAAACATGAATAACATTAATCTAGACACTGCAACACTTTGCAGAAACCAACCCATTTCTTGATGACAGGGAATAGAGTTTCATAGGTACAAGCTAAAGCCCTACAATCTCCAATGGATTGATAATGAAAAATTGTAGTATTCTTCCACCAGCATGTATGCAGCTACAAAGAGGTAATTTTCATATGTAAACAAGTCTGAACTGCTTCCTAGCTTTTTACTTTCAAATTCATAATGTAGATTCCTATTGGTTTGTATCATTTACAAGTAAGAGGAATCACCTAAAGGAATGTAACTTTCCAATGAAATTCATGTTATCTTATAAATTTAATATGTACATTTTGTATCATAATAGAACTCAGTTGACAATGTCTTATTTTTTATTGAAAATTTAATTATAAGATGTAGATTTTAGGAATAATACATGTCACTTATTTCCAAACCACGAAAGAGCCATTAAAGTAACCTATTTTTTTATATTTAAAGAATATATTTAGTGTGTGTTTGTAACCTTCCATAACCAAAAAAAAAAAAAAAAAATCAGGATGCAGCAGAAAACAGAAAATTTTAGGTAAAGTATAAAGAACATGAAAATAAAGTTGATATTATCAAATATTCTTACCTATGATTAGGCTGTGACTACCTATCTTTCTGCAAAACATTTTGGAATTTTTTAGTTGGTCCAGTTCTGTATGGAATATATGGAAAACATTACTGTCATCAGGGTATTGAAATAAAGGAATCTGCTATTTAACAAATGAAAGGCTAAACAAGGAAAATGGACTAAGAGTATAAAAGTTTTCCACTTGTAGTATCTGTTGGTTAGAATGCTTGTCCTGTTGAAAATTAGTAATAGCAATGCAATCCTTTTAATTTACATTTTAAAAGTTTAAGTTATGGAACAAAATTCTTTAATACAAAAAATGAAATTGAACCTGGGCATTGTCAGACAGGGATCAGATGATAACATGGCAATAATATCATGAGGAAACCCCTTCCATTACTAGACACATGTCCCCTCTAATTCTATGAAACATTCACAATTCACTAAATGCTAGGCAGTCTATGGAATTTAAACAAACTTCCTGTCTAGTAAATTTCTAAAATAACTTAAATGAAAAGTCATCCTTTTAGAGACATCTGGGTGGCTCAGTCAGTTAAGTGGCTGCCTTCAGCTCAGTTCATGATCCCATGGTCCTGGGATGGATTCCTGCATCCGGCTCCCTTCTCAGCAGGAACCCTGCTTCTCCCTCTGCCTGCTGCTTGCTCCTCCTGCTTGTACAGTCTCTCTCTGTGACAATAAATAAAATCCTTAAAAAAAAGAAAAAGAAAAAAGAAAAATCTCCCTTTTATTTAACTGAAACTTAGTTGGTATATCAGAAACAAGATGGTGAGTATAGAAGAAATTGCTAAAAGCCTTCAAATGGCTATGTTATAATGATAAAAATAAGAGTATGAGTCTGAAATACAAATAGAATTGCACTTAATCAAAATGTTTTTTATTTAAATCCAAATTTTTAGAAATCAGGTCACCTGTACCAAGTAGCTTTTCTGTGGAGTCCAAAGGACTTATTTTAGCCAAATCTGTCATTGTTAGTTTTCATAAGTGAAAAATGTGCCTGTAACAGTCCCCTCATTCCTGGGTCACTCACCTTTAGATAACTATTCAAATACTGCCAGAGCTACTAAGATTGAGAGTTTAAAAACAGAAGTATCTATAATTCTAAACACTGAATTCATCCATACCTTCTTTTTTCAGCTTTCTCAAGGTATACCAAGTACAAAAAAAAATTGCACATACTGAACGTATACATTCTGATGAGTTTGGACATATGCATACCCTGTAATACCATTGTTAAAGTCAATGTAATAAATACATCCATTACCTCCAAAAGATAAAGAACAGTTAGCATGAGATCTATCCTCTTAACTTTAAGAGTGCACATCGTATTGTCAAGCATAGGCACTGTTCCATAGCAGATCTCTAGAACTTGTTCATCCTGTGTAACTGTAGCTTCATACCCACTGAACAACTCTCTATTTCCCCCTCCACCCACCTCCTGTAAACCATTATTCAGTTCTCTATTTCTATGATTTTATTTCTTTTAGAGACCTCATATAAGTGAAATTACACAGAATCAGGCTCCTGTGACTGACATTTCACTTAGCATAATGTCTTCCAGGTCCACCCATTTTCTCACAAATGGTAAGATTTTCTCCTTTTGTAAAGCTGAATAATAAATACCCCATTGTATGTGTATCCCACATTTTCTTCATCCATTCATCTGTCTATAGATATTTGGGTGGTTTCCATACCTTAGCTATTGTGCATAATGCTGCAAAGAACAAGACAGTGCAGATTTCTCTTTGAGATCCTGATACCAATTCTTTTGGATAAATATCTGGGAGGGAGATTGCTGGATCCCATGAGTTCTACTTCTAATTTTCCTGAGGAAGTTCTGCACTGTATTCCATGGTGGCTGCATCATTTTACATTCCCACCAACAGTGCACAAGCGTTCCCATTTTTCTACATCTTTGCCTGCAATTGTTACCTTTTGCTTTTTCCAATAATAAGCGTGAGGTGATATCTCATCGTTGTTTTGATTTGCTTTCCTCTGAATGTTAGTGATGTTAAGCTAGACCCAATGATAATCACAAGAAAAACATACGAAATACCTTCTGTGGCCATGAAATGTCATAAATTTAACACATGATGGATTATTAAATGTCAGCTTGATTTCCTAGTACAAAGAAAGTGTCTCTTTTTCACACTGCACCAGTCAGTTTCTCTTGGCAAAGTACAGACTCAACCATGATAGTCTCCGCCTGGCGTCAAGAAGAAAAATGATGTGTTCCTGTAACTGGTCCCTGAAAAGCAAGAGAAAGACCAATTATCTGATTGAAAACAAAAATGAAACCCAAGGATGTATAAGCATAGGTACTGCAACATAGGGAGATGAAACCATGGGTAGCTCTCCAATTGGTAGCTAAAACCATTTGAAATATATGTTCTTAAAATTCAGTCAAATGCTCTATTAAATTGCAAAAGTCTTTAAAAGCAACGTTAGAATGAAGGAAGATATTAGTAAGTAAAATGTTTGGAAAAACTAGACTAATATACATGAAGCAATTAGAAAATATAGGACAGTTTGTGATTTGGTGCTGAATTGTTTAGTGCAAACTCTAGGTCTCAAGGAGTTCAAAGAAAGGAAAGATTAATGTGCATAACATGATTTTTCAAGACTTCAGAGGCTTGAACTTTGATCCTCAAAGGATGACAAGGATTTGAAAAAAAAAAAAAAAAGAGTTAAGAGATGTTTTTGTTTATCTTCTAGGATAAGAAGAGTCTATGGCAGAAAAAAAGAAAAAAGGGAATTAATTTCTGCATATGTACAATGTCTTGGGTTTTTTTTTAATTAATGAAAAGAGAATGATAATTTTATAAAATTATAAAAATTTAAGGTGATAATATGTGCAAAGGATCAATATTATGCCCGAGACATTTAATTCTAGGAACCTAAACAACTGGCTCAAAAAGAGTTCTTTAGTTAAGAACCAGCTTCAGATGAGCAACCAGTGTTAAGTAGGTGCCACATAGAGTAGTCAAGAAAATAAATGTCTTCTGGGAGGTAGTTGAGTTTTCTTTTTCTTTTTTCTTTTTTTTTAAGATTTTATTTATTTGTTTGACAGAGAGATAGAGAACACAAGTAGGCAGAGCAGCAGGCAGAGAGAGAGAGAAGCAGGCTCTCTGCAGCAGGGAGCCTGATGTGGGGCTTGATCCCAGGACTCTGGGATCATGGCCTGAGCAGAAGGCAGATGCTTAACCAACTGAGCCACGTAGGCTGAGTTTTCTGTTATTAGAAGTGACAAAAGCCGTTCAGTTCCTTATTAGATAGATGTGTGAAACAAGTTGAGTCTTGGTTGGAAGTTGGATCAATTGATTCCTACAGGCTTTTTCTTTAATCTTGCATTCTTCAAGTTAATATAGTTCTATGGATCAGCTTGAGGTTTCTTAAGAATAAGAACCATTTTTAAACTTTTGCCTATAGTGACAAAACAGTGTTTCTTATTGTTACAAACTGCCTCAGGAAGTTATAACATTTATTTTGCTGAAGCTCTGTGTGTGTGGTGGTGGCGGGCGGGAGGGGGGGGTTACTAAGGAATATTACCTGAATGAGGTCAAACCTACATTTTTAGAGAAAAATGGTCCAGGTCTGCATTAGGCACTAGCTGAATTTCCCATTTAGCTTTTTTCCAGACTTATTTTCATAATGTTGAGAATGTTTTTCTGGGTTCCTTTCAGAGACAACTTAGTCTAAGGTAAAAATCATAATTGATTAAAAATGTCCAAATATGATGAAAACCTTTTCTCAACTAAATAAAAAAATTAAATTACCTATTCGTAAATTGAATTAATGAATATATTTCACATGCATCCTTATGGAAAAAACTAGGGCACCAAATATTATATTTATTTTGAATGAATGTAGCCTATAGGTTTTAATTTTATGACACCTACAAAAAATAGCTATAACCTGTTTCCAAATAGGACATGACTTTAGTTATAATTTCAGAATTCCATGTCAGTAGGGTATTCACTGAGAATGTCTAATTGAGATGATCATATTCAACAAAATATTTAAAAATTAATACTAATAGAAGAAACTGCAGTTGGGAGACATGAAGAGTTAATTCATTGTTTTCTACTTATGAAAGAAAGTTTTGTTAATAAAACATTATTATGTTTTATTAGTGTGTCAATTGATTAATAATAATAACATACCATGGAAAATGTCTTAAGCAATACCTTTGTTAAGTTAATTTGAAATATATATGAAAAGAATTCTCTAGCCCAAGGGTCTATGAACTTTTCTTTACAGAGCCAGATGGTAAATATTTTAGGCTTTCTAGGGCATATGGTCTCTGATGCATCTACTGAATTAAACCAAAGTTAACTGAAGAAAATCCCTAGATGAATGGGTGTAACAATGTTACAATAAAGCTTTATTGACAAAAGCAAGTGGCAAACCAGATGGATTTGGCCCACAGGCCTTGGTTTACCTTAGTTCACCTGTCCTAGGTGAGCAATTAAACATATTTCTTATACAAAGTAATGGATACTCAGATCCATAGTTTAACAAGTATCATCTGCAAAATCCTTGAGCTTTTCCTTGGGAAGAAAGGTGTTCCCTTCAGATTCTTATACACCAAGATCTCAAAGGGATCTCTGCCATAGCTAAGATTTCCTCTTTAGAAGTAAATGCTTGACTAAGTCTGCAGAAACCTCTTTAGAAACTTGACTTTCACAATTAGAAAACATGGAGGAAGAAAAGCACAGCTGCATAGGATACTGTGGACCGGTAATCAGTGGAATTGCTGATTATTTCCTGGGGGGACAATAGATCTTAATTTAGTTCTGCTTTCTTCTATCTTTCCCCTACATATGCATCTTTATCCTTTAATGGTGTATCGTGAGTATACCATTGCTGCTTTATCAAAATCCCATGATAGGTCTGCTATATTTTTAGAGGTTGATTTAGTTGTTATAATTTAAATGTTTCATGATGTCCAAAAATCTTTAAAACTCTCCTATCCTAGATTCTTTGTTATGAGAATCTATGATATCTCTTTCTGTGCCTTCTAACACAGAACCACGGGCTACCAGGAGCTTAGTAAAAGCTTTCTCAGTGTGAAGAGGTAGGATTTTTATTTGAACTAAAAATAAGGTCTTATTGAATAGAATACATTTAACAGGATAAATAAGAATCTTTCTCTCACTTCTAGACAAGAGGAACTATTTTGATGTATATATTTCAGTTACTTGAAATGACTCATTCATTCCATCTAAGAAATGCATTAACCAATTTCCTGTTGTTGACACAGAGGTTGTTTCCAATCACTATACCGAATAATGCTATAATGAATGTTTGGACACAAATCTTTGAATGCTAAAGATAATTCCTAGAAGTAGAATACATAGGACTAATATTTTTAGGTTTTTCTACATAACTTTAGAACAGCATGGGATATTTTTGTTTTAATTTTCCCATTTCATCTTTTTAAACCATATTTCTTTGATTGAAAAGTTTAAATTTTCGTGTTTATTTACCATGTGCTTTCTTTCACTTGAAGATTTATTCTTCCAACCAGTATTTGTCGTTATCCACCTGTGCCAGAGACGTCAGAGGGTCCTGAGTGATATAAGATTGCT
Organism: Martes martes; assembly: GCF_963455335.1. Classification (NCBI taxonomy): domain Eukaryota; kingdom Metazoa; phylum Chordata; class Mammalia; order Carnivora; family Mustelidae; genus Martes; species Martes martes. Next base: position 43,013,367 of record NC_137895.1, on the reverse strand, counting down.
ATCCTTGAGGAGCTGAACTTGTGGTGTGTGTGTCTGTCAATTTTTTAACACATCTTTACTGAAAATCTTCAAAACACTGAGTATTTAACAATGAACAAGGCAGAAAAGTTCATTGTCCTGAGGAGCGAAGAGAAAGATATTGAACACTGAGAGTTAATATATTTTTTCAGATATGAATTCTATGAAAACTAGACTAATATGGTAGAGGATAATCAGGGACAGTAGGGTTTGGCAGGGAAATTCTGCTTTCTTTAGAGGGATATAATGAGACAGTACTTAAGTTGAGATCTTAGTGATAAAAGGAAAGTAATCATGTTAAAATCTAACTGGTAGGTCTTCTAGCTTTATCGAAAAACAGTTACAAAGGGTTCTGATATAGTTGTGGTTAGAAACTCAACGAATGAAGCTAGAAGTATGAAAAACAAGGTGGGGAACACAGGGGAATGAAATCAGAAAGGAAGTGACCTGATCAACCAGGGTCTTGTAGGTCAATGTAAGAAGTTGGATTTTTATTTCAAATATAGCAAGAAGATACTGGATAATTCTGAGTAGGGAAGTGCAAAGAAAGGAGCTGACAAATTATTAGAAAAGGAAGTAAAATGATTAGAAGTCTTGATGAAGTAACAGATCTGGTGGACAAAATAAGTACATATAGTTAAAAATACAAGAATATTCTAAATGTTTTAACAGTTTTATGGGTGTCCATGGTGTGGTTACTTAAAGTAAAGTTGAGATAGAATTCACTGTATTTGAGGGAGTCGAGGAAATCTGATGGGACATACAAAATGACATTGAAGTAAGAGACGATATCAGGTCTAGTTGAGGAGAAAGGATGAGAGGCAGGTATGAGTGATGTGGTAACAAAAGATGATAATAAAAGGGGACAATAGAGTAGAGCCACAGATAATTAAAATAAAGGTTCACTATATAATGGTGAAGAAGGATGGGTGATCAATTGGAAATCTAAAATGTGAGCTGGGAAACTACCACTTTACCCACCATTTTTATATTAAGTGAATGTTAGTGAAGCAAGTAGCCTCAATTTGATATGACCATAGGGGTGATGAATTCTGGGAACTAGCACATTTTGTTTAAAGGAAGAAGTAGTGGAATGTAATACTGAACACTGAAGGGAAACAGAGGTGCCTAAGGCACGTTAGGGAGACTTAGGAGGGATGAGAATATAGGAGAAGGTTCCAGAAGGGTAAAAGAACTACTTTATAAGAATCATCATTGTTCAGGGTTCCAAACAGAGGTTATTACGGAACTTTCAGGCAAAGCATAAAAACAATAATCATCTCATAGTGATCATAGGACTCTCATCTCTCGGTGAAAACAGCCACAGTTCTTAGAACCAAAAGGATTCAGACTTTTCTTCATATATTATTTATTTGTTTGTTTGTTTGTTTGTTTGAAAAACTACTGAAGCAGTTACCAGACATTACTGGGAGCTAGAATTCTTAAAAAAAGAAATAGAAAAAGAAAAAGAAAAGATCCTTTTCCTCAAGAGGTTTACTCTCTAGGAGAAAGAGGAAAAATGTATTTTCTAAAGGTTAATATAGAGTGACTACAATTATGTGTAAATGCATAAAATATTAATCACCTTTTTTTGCTCTAAGATCAAAGTGCTCATTTTGAAGAGAACATTTTTCAAGAACTCCATACTAAAATATTTTTGCTAAGTAGTACAGAATTTTAGGCTGAATTCCCCCCGGGGTATACCATACAAAGGCCAATGCCATATGTATTTATGAAAGGTTTTAAGCAAAAGAGCTATTCATAATGGGAATTCTTCTAAGACAAATCTTAAATATATTTGGATGGGGATCCAGGGCCTGCTGCCCATCCCTGACTCTTATAATGCAAGTGTCCCATTATATTATTTAAGGATGGTTTGGTCTTTATTCAGAACAAACTGAGTAAGGTTGTTTGCTTAAAATGTATGCTGGACGTGTCAGAAGCAGTCAGATTTTGTCCTGCACTCACTTTATGACAGATTCAGGTCATAGACATAAAGTTTGGCAAGTACCTTATAAATTATAGCTATTCTGAAGCTTACAGCAATGGCTCTTAATTCAGGCCCACCCTCCAAAGATTCTTGCAAAAATAAAAATGATACAGTTACCTAATACGGGAATGCAGAAAGCAATTCCTCCAAAAACTAAGTTCTAAGCACCAGTAATAGTCTTAGATTTTTTATGAATCAGTTTTATTTTCCAACAAACCTAAAACTGTCTCTATTAATAGAAAAACCATATTATGTAATGCTTTCCTTTAAAGTTTAACCAGCCCTAATTCTAAAGTCCTGGCACAGTTTTTATTTGACAAAATCTCATCCACAGTAGATGTGACACTAATGTCACACTTTGTTTTATATTTATTGATTTGGTAATCTTTAGATTCTAAATGGAAATGTCCCACAAAGGCTATCATTACTTGGAAAAACAATCTATATCTCTTCACTCATTAATCTAGAATAATTGTTCTGTATTAAGTGTTGAGGCCAAGTAAGAGACATTTTTTAGATGTTTGATTAGATCAACAATGAAGTTCCCAGTATAAATCTAATACTCAAATTAGGAAAAAAAAATCTAATAAATTAATGAAAGAGTTTAGGTTTTACCTGAGACAGTCTAACACAAGAACCTGCATGTTAAACCTGCAGATTAAACTTTCACCTTTACATAAAATTTTATGTAAACTTGTTATGGTATTTTAAAAGTTCTTTAAAACTTGTTTGTGCAACATGTTAAAAAAAAAAAAACCCACAAAATTTCCCAAAGGAATTTTATTAACTATATTTGAAAATTGCCAAATTTTTTCATCTTTGTGTAATTAATTATCATGGACTTACTGAACATTCTAATTGATTTTCACAATTTTTAGATCCCTTCTAGGAAATACATGCCAAGACATGATTCCCCTCAGGCTACTAAGAAAGATGAATCTCTTTTCCTTGCCTCATGTTATAGAATGGTTCCTATGGGCCAACTTGAAGGTTTTGCAATCATCCAATTACAAAACCCTCTAGCAGAAAAGTGCATTTCAGTGGAAATAAACCAACTTTAAACTATGATACTTAAGGTGTAACGATTAGTGTATGATTGTATGAACAAATATGAAATAACAGAAGTAGTTCTCTTTTTCTGGTCCTGCTAACCCGGCATTCTCCATTCAACTCTTGGTTTCAAAATAATGACTTTCACATAAGTGGTATATTGAAGTTCTTAACATAAATACTATCCTCAATCAGGGCAACAGTTCCAACGGTTTTCTCATTAATAACACTGAAGAGATCAAATTACATATTGACTCCAAAACATTCCATGCCAAAACAATAGTATACACTTAGGTCTGATCTGCTTCAAAATAAAAAAACCTTCCAAAGAGAAATTTCCATTTCTCAAACAATAATACAGAAAAAATTAAATAAAAAGACAAAACAAGGAAGAATTTAAGTTTTCTAATAAAAAGTCCCAAGATGGCTATGCCATAAGTGAGAAGACTCTTTCTTTGAACATTATGATATGTTATAAGAAACTCTTTTTATGAAAATGATCTGTGTTTATATTACTTATGTATTTAGGGCATCTTTATCAGTTAGTTAAAAACAAAGTCTGCACCTTGCTTACTATGGTATCATCTTTCTCCTGCAATATAAAAAGAAGGGAATTAGCATCTACTGAGTACTTACTATGTATCTTAATGGAACTAATCATTCGAAAAATACTAATCTTCACCACAACCCAAAGAAACAGATATTATTATTCTCACGGCACACATGGTAAAATAAAACCTGCATAACTTGTTCAAGATCACAAAAATCAAAAGGAAAAGCCAGAAGAATAACCCATGATTTTATAAAGCCAAAGCATGTATTTGTTCCACGAAATATTGTCTGTAATTAGTTGGCAATAATAAACTGAACAGTTTGTACGGATAAGTTGTTAAAATATTAAGTATTTCAAAGAAGGAAGAAGGAAAGGAAGGTGAAAAGGAGGGAGGGAGGGAGGGAGGAAAATGGTCCAAGGACAGGAAGATGCTAACAAGTATTTGAAGCAGAAATTTCAAGCATTTAGGTTTGGAACGTTTCATATAGAACATCCATGGGAGTACAGAAGGATAAATCAAAGTGACTTTCAGCTCAGTACACGATGGATATCCTTTAGGGGGAAAAAAAGCACAGCTACTATTAAAAATGATTATTTTTAAAGGAATAGAATTCCTATTGATTTGGATTTCTTAGAGTTAGAGGAAGTAACCTGAATAAAAGATGTATTGAATTGCTGCTGGCAATTCCAAAAGGAGTCTTATGAATGCCTGAAAGAGGAAACATATTTCTTTTAAGTAGATCAAGTTTCTTCAATGGATGTTGTATATGTATATAATTAAAGAGCTCTATAGCCTAAGAATTAAAATGATGATGAGACAGCTTTTATTTTGGATATCAAAGTCAAAAACCACGTTAGTGAATGCCTCCGTTACTCCAAAAATGTCAGCTTTGTGGTACAACTGAAATGAATATAACATTGTATGTCAACTATACTCAATAAAAAATAAATAAATAAAGCTGCTAACCTCTGAACTACAGTAAAAAAAAGTGTCAGGAATACTTTTGTGCTATGAAGCCTCAAAGAATATTGCTCAATGACAGTGTTTTTTTGAGATAATAAGGCTATGGTCTTTACTTGGTTCTTTAAATATATGATTTGTTGGGGCACCTGGGTGGCTCAGTGGGTTAAAACCTCTGCCTTCAGCTCAGGTCATGATCCCAGGGTCCTGGGATCAAGCCCCACATCAGGCTCTCTGCTCGGCAGGGAGCCTGCTTCCTCCTCTCTCTCTGCCTGCCTCTGCCTACTTGTGATTTCTGTCAAATAAATAAATAAAATATTTAAAATAAACAAACAAATAAATAAATGATTTGGAGTGTCACATAAGTCATTAAAATATTCATAAATATCATTTGTGTATATATACATGTCTATATCTGTTTATGCATGTGTATATACACATATATACATATACAAATACACACATATAAATATAAATATAGGATATATCTAATTACAAATACCTCTGAGTCTTGTGACAGAACAATATAAAAATATTGGGGATACCTATACATATGTTATTCTGATGGATATATACCATGGTCAGATAAAAATAGATATAATAATATATGACCATATTTCAAAAAATAGAATAGGAAGGTTTCACTTCATTTTGGTCACCTTAAGACAAAGATATGCAATTGAACATGACATGATAACTGTTGAATTATATGGAGTTAGTGTCTAAAAGATGTAGATATCTAATGAAAATACACATTAAAATATATTACTGCAGGACATTAACAGAGCTTTTCCACTATGCTATTTTAGGATATTGAACCATTTTTAAAAAATGTATTTACTAAGTCTTTCTTTTCAATGTACACTCCAAAGTGGTTGATAATAACAATAATTAAAATTTAAAATAATGATGATCTTTAATAATAGGAAGTAATTATTGTGGTAATAATCTGTAGAAGATAACTTCAAGCAGCTAGTAGCAAAGGCGAAATTATAGGGGCTGAATAATAGTGGTAATCAAATGAACAATTTCCCTACTTAAAATACTTGTTTCATGGCAACCTGGTTAATTAATATTGTCAGTTGCAAATCAACTCAAAACAAACAGGTATATTAGCTAAGACAAATAAGTGGAACACCTTTCAAAATAATTGAGAAAATCTCTTAAGTATCACAAAAAGACTCAATTATTAAATATTTCTGGAGACAGACTTCAATTAGGTAAATAGATAAGAAATATAGATGTAAAGTTGAATTATGAATCATAATTGACCCAGTTTGCATCACGATACAAGTATTACCTAATGTTTATACTCTGTGAGCTCAGTGACTTTACCCCTACATCCACAGTTCTAACTCTTGCCCATTGCGGGTATTCAATAATTATCTGTTGAATGAGTGCACTGGAAGGTGAAAAATCTCTTCTGAGAATCACCTTTGCAATGGGAAGATCCGTATTTACTCATTTTCTACATATGGGATTCACTGTCACTCTTTTCTCTGTGCTGTTCTGAGTCCATGTGTTACAAGGACATTTTCAAAGGCAAAAAGATCGATAAATTGCTAATCATGTGCCTGGCAGGTTTTTGTTTTGTTTTGTTTTGTTTTTACATCATTTCACCAAAAAGCAATGCAGCCCAGAGGGAAGTGGAAGGCTTAACATATGGGTTAAAGTGTTCCTTTTGGTATTTCACTGTGGCACTGTACAGTAAAGTTTTATGAGTTCCAGGAAAACAAATGAAAACAGTAATTCAGACTCGAGTTTAACTATCTCTATAACCTTAATTTTTGTTCTCACTTGGCATAGCCATCTTGGGAGTTCTTATTACAAAATTTAAATTCCTGAATCAACAGAGCAATCCAAACAGCAAAGCTGTCCAACCCATCCAAGAGGTTTGCGCTGTAGAGGGTGGGGGAAGGGCAGGAATCTCTTCCAGTTCATTCTTACAGTCTTGGTGACTATCACACTCTATCTGGTGTTGTAAATCCCCTTACATTAAAGCCACAGATTTCTTATATTAAAACACGTCTTATCAGTGCCTCACCCCAGCCCTTGGGTGCTTGGTCAAGATTTCATGGGAAATGCCTTATCAATACTACCAGCTCGCTGAATGTGATAAGTAGGCAAGAGGTGAATCCTGTCGATGATTATGGGATTAACGGTCTTGTCTAAACAGAGTATGAAAAAGGTCTGAGAAAGGAAGAACTTTTCCTGAAAAAGGAAGCTGAGAAAGAACAGAGCCAAAATAAGATAAATGGGTAAAGACATTTTATTATTGAGAATAAGAAGTTAATGACTATAGATGCAGGAGGGAAGGCTGGGGTAAAATTAAAAAGGTAACTTAATTTGGTATCTTATGCCTTTCTAGCTCTAGATCATATGCGTAAAATACATAGAATTTAAGAAACCAAACAATTGAGCAAGGGGAAAAAAGAGAGAGAGAAAGGCAAACCAAGAAACAGACTCTTAACTATAGAGAAAAAACTGATAGTTACCAGAAGGCAGGTAGGGGTAGACTGGGGGCAAGGTTTGGTTGGGGGGGGGGGGTTGAGGCGTGGGGAGGGATGAGTTAAACAGGTGATGGGGATCAAGGAGGGCACTTGTGATGAGCACTGGGTGCTGTATAGAAATGCTGAATCACTATATTATACATCTGAAACTAACATTAGCCTGTGTGTTAACTGGAATTTAAATAAAAACTTAAAAAAAAAAACAAACCCAACATGGTAAAGTCCAGGATAAATGTGGTAAATTCTGTGGAGCTTAGTTCCAGAACTTCAATATGCTTCAATATTTTTGAGTAGTTCAATGACATGTGAAGGTCTACAAGTGGTATAGTAGATTTCAAGATTGAATGAGTACATATTAAAAATACTATCTTAAATATATACAAAAATCCTTGAGATTTCTTTCTTTTTAAATCAATATTCCAGGTCATGTGAAAAAAAATTACTGGGATAGACTCCCGTTGGCATTCTGGTTTTCTATTCCTGGATTGGAAATGTCAGGGCTGAGCTATGTGTTGAATCTTATCTCCTTCTCCCAATGAATAAAGAAGAGTATAAAGAACACAGCTTCCTCAAAGTTAATGGAAAAGAATGATGATTAAAGAAAGCATCTAGTAGGGAGTAGCCTAGGTTCCTCAGCTCTAGCCAGGGAACAGTAAACAATCAAGTGGAGTGTCACCATCTCCACTTATGGGAAACACAGCCTACTGCCAAAGGTTCCAAGGATGATTCAGATCCTCTGGGTGACTTAAGTCTTTGCATAAAGAAAATATAACCTTGCCATAGGAGAGTCAGTTTCCCTGCTCCATCCTTTGAATTACTTGACACACAAAATACCAGCTATGAAGATATGGTTAGAACAGCCACATAGTCTTGGATTTTCTGAGTCACTGCCACATTAAAAATTTCAGTCTTGTTGTTGAAGTGCGTGTGCCCTAGATTTGGACTCAGGAAATAATATCCCCCTGCACTTGACGTCACAGAGCATTAAAAAACCCTATCTTAACTCGGATGGGACAGAGAAAGGAAGAGGGGGTTTTCCTAGAGTTTCTAAGTTCCATACCAATTTCCAGCTTCTTAAAGAGAAAGGATTCAGGCTTTGAAGTATCAAAGAGATCAGGGTACTAAAGAGGTTAGCAGAAGGTATGAATTATTTTTAGATAAAGGATATTTGAAGACCAGAGGTTTAGCTTAGACACATCTGTGAAATTTCTGGAGTGAAACTGGTGGAGCTACCCATTTAATGTACAAGACTGATCTTATTTCTCATCACTGGAGCCGTTAGAAAAGACCTTAGTGACCATAGGAATTGAGTAAATATAATATAGATGCACCTGCTGTATTTTCTTCCACTCACTTGTTACAGTTGTATGCATATACAGGTGTGTATGTGTTTGTGTGTGTGTTTGTGTGTTTTCCCAGCTCTCCTCCATTATACTGTGAGATTCTTCAGAGTAAGAATATATTTTTTAACTATCTTTATGTTCTAGAGCCTGACATAGAATAGGCAATTAATAAATGCATGGTATTGCATCAATGCCTGCTTACTTGAATGAATGAATGCTATTTCCAAGATAGAAAAATTAAACAACAGTTACATTAGTTTTAGCTAACATACTTAAATACCTCAGTGAAGAAGATAAAACCTTAGCCTTTAAAATGGAATGTAATTCATTTCACTGGTTTGTATGTAGGAAGCAGAAGGGACATAGACTTGGGATGGTTGCCTAGCAACTGCTTACCACTAATAGGAAAAGCTTTCGGAGACAGACCTGAAGAAAAGATCCCAGACCACCGCAGCACAGAATTTATTTTCTAGCTCAGGTAGAGTTAATTCTTGATTATTTAATTCAGTTTTGCTGTATGGTTTATGACGAGTTATGGGCTATTTGGCTTTCCTCCTAGGAGCATATTCATAGCAGTATTCTCCATTTGCCTTATTCAGTCAAGTCTACCTTTCCTCTCTACCACACTCAGTGTTGAAGAGATAAAGCTGAGTGAGCTTTCTAAAAAAGACTGAGGAACAAGGGCATATGAAAAACAGGGAGCCAAAGAACCTGCCAAACCAGTTTGAACCTGGTCAAACTGGGAGCAAAGACGGCCATCCTTGAGGATTCTGGTTGGTAATTGTATTCAATGTAACTAATTGTGTCACACCTCAGCTTAACATCTGGAGAAATTTGCATTGCCTATAGCACCTCATGGTCTTCAGACTGGATATATTTGATAGACACGTTTTGTTAGGTCTAGCCACTACTAGCCTCCAGAGTATTTTTAAAAATTAATTGATCAACAATTACTATTTAAGACACTTCATAAGCAAAATGTGTAATTCTATATTTCTGAAAAATTCTGAAGAAAGTTCTGGTAACACTGAGTGATTATGGTTAGGGCTTGGGAATAGCTACTTCTTTTAGACAAAGGAGATATTCTCCAATCTACCACAACTGAGATCACTCCTGAATGATCAAACAACTGTCATGTCAGGATTCTTTTCAGGGATACAAATAAGAGTGGTAAATTGAGGCAGTAGCGTGCTAGAGGCCACTGACACTGGACAGAGAAAAATAATTCGCTCATCTCTTCCTATTTTCAAGTTCAGGTCATCATGATGATAGCTTGAAATTGGCCTTGGTGGGAATATTTACATAACAGAAACCTGCAAATGTTATCATTCAGGTTCACCACCCAGCCTCAGAGATCATTGTTTGAAACATTGACCAGCGTACCACCAGATTGAGATAGAATGAGAGTAGCCCCAATTCACAAAGATGCTTCAGTTATACGTGTTACCTGCCTTATAGCATAAAATTGTAATTCACAATAAAAATACACTGGAACTATCATAATTGATGTCTCTATTTTCTTTAAAATATAAACAAACAAACAAACAAAAAACATCATAGCAAATAGTCTCTTTTCCAGCCATACTAAACTATCTGCTCTTTCTAAGACAGCACATATTTCTTTGTAAATGTTATTCCCTTTTTGTGGAATAATCTTTCCATCTTGTCCATCTGACCAAGCCTGCCTCTCCTCTAAGATTCAATTCAGATATCCTTTTGTTTTTCAACTCTTCTTATCTTCTCCTGAGTTCCCTCTTTGCCTGGCCTCAAGGTGTATTGGTGCCTCTGTACTTTGGAACATGAAGCGCATTCCTCTAATAGTTGTTCAGGGTTTGGCAATGACCTGTTTGTCTCTTTCTCCTACTGGACTTTGTGTTACTTGAGAATATAGCTCTGCCTTTTTAAAATACCCTTCTGGAATGATACATTACCTATCACCCAATAGGTGTAGATTAAAAGTTTCTTAATTTTAATAAGTATTTAGCATCCAGGAACATGAAGTTCTTTTTATTTTAGTACATTTTTATACATGCTTGTTATAGTCATGAATAATTTCTGTCTCTTGATTGAAACATACCTCCCAAGCCGGAAACATCAGAGATAAAGTGTGGTGAGGAATAAGAATAGTGGAGAAGAGAAATAGCGTGGCCTACTAGGACCGCCAGCCTCTCAGTAATGAACTGAATCAAAACACATCCAAGTCTACTACAACAAATCCAACCATCTTTCCACAGGGTCCCAGCTGCTTCTCTTACTGCTTAATCCTATTTCTCTAACTTTATCTTCCTACTGCTAAAAATTCTAGCACATGTATTATTTATCTTGTGACAGGCACAGAAATTCAGTAAATATTCTAGATATCTGGTTTTTTTATTTAACACCTTAAATCTCTACTTACAATATGAGTCCATTTCTACCTTTCCTGGTGTTCCTCAGAGACATTCCCTATCATCACCTTATCATTGAGATTTATTGGTATCATTTCATTTACCAACTGCCCTCTTCATTTTATATCAGAGGCAGATGTTCAACCTGGCATCTTCCCCAGCTGCAATCAGCGTACATAATATCACAAGCCCTTGATTGGTTTCAAAATATTTTCCTGTCTACAAACAGGATGGCGGGGGAAGGTTTCCAAAGGCACATTTCAAATGATGCTGTTTAATCCATCCTCAGTTCTCAATTTCTTGGTTCCTTCATCTTGATCTTTAAAAATGAAGTCCCTGATACGGCAACCTGAAAAGGAATCCTAAAGAAATGGAGATGAAAATCATGATGGTGTAATGTGAATACCATACATCTTATTGCACTATAAGTATTAAATGAACACACTGGAAAAAAATTAGGCATGTTGTCTAGGAGATGTTCGATAACCCCTGCTAGGTGACAAAGCTGTTTACTGTGATTGTTACAGCTTTTCTATTCAGTTTCTTTTTCTTTCTTTCTTTCTTTTCTTTTTTTTTTTTTTTTAGTGGCTCTTAACTAGAAAAAAAACTTCTTGGCAGTACTTATGCTTTTCATGATCTGTAAGAAAAATTATCACTTAAGAAGAATATTTGCTGAATAATGGTCATATGAATTTCTCTTATGCTACCTTAATACAACTTGCTCCAAATAAATTTAGTGTAATAAATGTCATCTACCCAAGTTCTTTATCAACTACTCGAATGGTGTTTTTAAACCTTTCACTTATAATAAAATATTCAAGCTGTCACATTAGAAATATTTTCCTTTATTTTGTTTCTATGTGGTTGCTTTTATTGTTGTCATTTTTATCATTTATTTAGTACCCATTAAGCAAGTCTATACAACAAAGCAAAGGTTTTTGCCATTCTCCTCTGAATTTGGCTCTTCTATGATTATTCGTGACTCCCCAACTTCTGAGGCAATCAAACCAAGAAAAACTTTAATTGTAGTTAATGAATTCTGAAAATGGCATGACTTTTAAAGGACCTCTCTCACAAAATTCATAACACAAAACATGCAAATGACTTTTTAATTCCTCTATCTTTTAGAGTTGAGTTCACTTTGTTCTCTTGTTATAAATTGTTATTTTTAGGTAGATTAAAACGAGGTATTTGGAAAGTCTGACGGACAGGACCTACATAGGTTTATACTATTCTATTTAAAGATATTTTAAAGTATTTTTTGCAGTATCTGTACCACAGGGTGTCCAGGCTATATCAGGAAGGTGGAATGAGGTAAGTGTTTCTCAAAGTGACAGTTATAAGTGAGTAAGACATAGGGAGATAAATCATTTGGTCATCATATTGATCTGAATTCTTGGAGGACATAGATCATGAATTTGAAGGAGAAAGGCAATGTATTTCTGCAAATGGATAGTGCTTAAGTCCCTAAAATGCTCCTTGAAAAAAATGAGACACAAAAGAGGTTGCTTTACCCTAAAACAGATTTCTCCAATCTTGGCAGATTTCTGAATTCTTGAAACTTCTTGACTGTCCTCTTAGATTAGCATATCTTTAAGGGTGAGCCAATAGGGGTATTTACTGGTTGTAACATCAGAGAATTCAGGCTAGAAAACAAGTCTGACTTCTTACCAACTGTTAACCTTAAGCAAGTTACTTAACCTCTCTAAGTACTACTTGCCCTATTTGTAAAATAAAGTTTGTTGTAGAAAAATGTACTCTGGACTCAAAAATCACACGATGCACAAAATGCGATATAGCCTCAAACTAAAAACCATTCCTTTTTTTTTTTTTTTCCATAGAACTCTGTTTGAGGAACCAGTGAAAATATGCCAATAAAATCTCTAGTAATTCCTGAAAATTCTAGTGCTATATATATCTTGTGGTTGTATGATAAAGCACTAAATACTATAGGTTAGGTTTCACTAAGATTCATAATTGGTTTATTGCCAGAAGAAATTGGCAAGCACACATATAAGTTCACAAATTTTGAATTTCATCTTTGTTACTTAAGATTTTCATCTTAGCAAAAATAACCTTGGCCATCTCACCGAACTCCTCTAAGCTTCATTTCTTTTTCTACTGTAAAGTGGAGAGAATCGTCCCAACTCTGATTATATCACAGGCTTATGAAAAAGTAAATTAAACAATGTAAAAATAGTTATTATTTCACCTAGGAATGGCCTGAGTATATGAGCAGAAGCCAGAGTCTCTTGAAAGCATGAGTTGCTTTACTAACGTGCTCAGAAGAATGACCTATAATTAGGTGAGACTCATTTAACCACTCATTCAAGTCACACTAATATATTTTAATATATATATTAAAGGAGGATACTGAGATACACAAAACACATCCCCTAGTTTCAAGATATGCATAGTCCAGAAACAGTTGTAGTCTCAGCTCACTGTGGCCCATGTACAGTTCGTTTGCAAGCATAGTTTATTTAAATTTTGAATTGGAATGCCTTCTAATATACCCTCCAGTTATCTAAATGCTTAATCCTTCCCTTTCTTCTTATATGACCCACTTTAGTCAAATGTGATATGTGTACTTATCTCTTAAAGGCCATGCAATGTAGGTAATCCATCTCTTAGCCAAATGAAAACCCCAGTATATATGCCTTACTGAAGTCGTTTGATTCTAAGGATACCTTCAAGATGTATGTTCCCAAGCAAGCTGGTGAACTTCAGATGATCTACTCTTATTTATGTATTTGTCTCAAAAACTTTTTTTTTTCATTTTTCTTCTGGATCATGCATATCTCTAAATAATTCTTGGGTTTGCTCTATTTCATATCGTTTTGCCAAAATATAAACCTGCCATGCAAGGTACCCTTCTCTTATCCCCTTCTGAGTCCTATACTTCTCTCAAACTCAACAACATAATTGAGATTTTTCTACTAGACTATTCCACTCTTTACTAATTTCTCCCTTTTCTGAATTCCTGTAGCATTCCTAAGGCCTGTACCACTGATTTGGGTGTGTAACCACATGTGGAAATGTTTCTTTATGTATTTCAAATTTTCTAAAACTGCATTATTGAATTTTTGAGAGCAGGAATTGGGTCTTAAATTCTCTTGTACATTCCAGACCATTCTCCCAGTGAAATCTTGGTGAATGACTTGGTGAATAAGTAGTGAAGGATGACACAGCTAAGCATGTGACCTCCAATATGTGAGTCTAATACCTATATGGTATAGTTATGTAAAATGTAAAATTACATATTTTATATGTAGCAAAATTCTTAATTTTCTCTTAATTAATTCTCTTAATTCTCAGAATCAGCCTAAGAGTAACTTATATGTCCACTTTTTTCAACCTTAAACACAAACAACTGCAAAACAAACAAAAATAAACAAGCCCCAAACTCTAATTTTGGAGCAATCAACCCAGTGACTTGCAATAATAATTATATCTCATCTATGGTGCTATATTATCCATTAGTTTTCATAGAGGATTATTCTTATCTTTTGTTGCCCTTGATAACTGATGCAGGAAGCAAAGGCAAAAGGAAAAAATTAAATTTCCATACTGCCTACAGCCCATTGGCAAATCCTTGAAGCAAGTAGAGTGACCTTCCTCTGGGAGCTCAGCTGCTTCAATGTTAGGACTTTGCTAAGGGCAAAAGGCATTCCTAGCTTAACATTATCCACCCCCCCCCCCCCCAGGATCCTGTTAAGACTTCCTTAGAATATAAAAATTCCTTTGGAAACTTCCTTTATCTCGACCCCTCAAAATATATGTTAGCAATCATCCTCCAAGTATATGACCCACTGATACACATCTGAAGGGTCTCATGACTCTCGTGACTCATTACTAAACAGTAATATATGACCTTTTCTTAACAATAGCTAGCCCTGTCAAGATCCTGAAAACCTTGTTTCCAAAATACCTGTCCCTAACCCCCTACCAGCTTGAAAGTATATAATCAGCTACTCCTCATGACCCATGTGCAGTATTTTCTGGCTACAGGTCCTATCCTTGTGCTTTAATAAAACCACCTTTTTGCACTGAAGACATCTTAAGAATTTTTTCTTGGCCATCGGCTCTGAACCCCAACACTCCAAACCACATCAATAACCTCTTGATTTTAACATAAACTTATGTTCCTGAGACAAAGTGTCTCTACTTTATAGAATTATACTTTAAATAGCTCTGGAAATAAAGCCTGTTGTGGAGAATTATATGGAAACCTACAGAGTATTATCTTAATAGTTTCATCTAATACATAGCTATGGAGTCGGTTGATCCCTGAGTCTCCGTGCAATTCCTGGGAGACTACAGTGCATTACTTTGATGTGCAAGATTTTAAGACTACATTTAACCATGCTCAGGCAGGTCAGTTATCCTCTGTGGCTTTATACTGTGTGAGACTGATCTCTTTATGTTCACATTTATTTTCCTTTCATTTTCTTTAATGGCACACTGCCTGTTGGTCATATATTTTCAAAATGGTTTCCACATAGAAAAATATAGTTGCTTTCTTTTTTTAATAAATGCCCCCCCAATGGAATGATCTTTTTATGTGTAAATTGCAAGGAGTCAGCAGAAAGCCAAGATTATTATTGTAGGAGCATTGGACTTCGTTTCAGAAGATCTAAACTTAGCTTCCAATTTTGTCAGTTAATAATGATATGACTATTGTTGAGTCTCATAACTTTTTTGAGCTTAATATTCCTACACACATAGTACGGTAATAATAATGCCACCACCCTCTAAGGGTAATTGTGAGGATCAAATGAAATAATTTAAGTGAAGAGATTTGCAAGCTTTTAAACATTATGCAGGTGTCCATAGTGTAACTGCTAAACATGAATAATGATGACCAAAGCCTTATACTTGGCACTAGTCTTGAATATCCATAGGACAAGACACGTAGAGAAAAAGTCAAGTATACTGACTGACTTGTGAGATTATGCAGAGCCAAAATATAATTTTGATTACCCAAGAAAGAGGCCAGGGATATATTTGGAATGGTGAATATCTAAGAAAAAATAAGTTGAAGACAAGTTCAAAGCCAGTAAATTCCATGTGGAGAAAGCAATAGGTGATATTTGAAATAACAAATAATATGATAGTGGTTGTTATGATTGTAACCTAAATATTCAATCAGTGTCCAAAATTCCAGGGGTCTATCCAGGTAGAAATGGAACAAATAATCAGGAAAGAGCTAGGAGCTATGTAAAATTCAATCTTGTCGTAACATTTGAAAAAGTTTTAATTAATAGAATAACTAGCTAATGAGTAAAAAATCTTAAAGTAGTTTTGTTTTGTTTTAAAAAAATATGGTGCAGTGGTTAAAGAATATAGTCAAAATCTCTGTTGGAGAAACCATAGAGTAGATCTGATATTTGGTCTTACTGCAATGTTGAAAAGAATTCTTTGACTCCTTATCAGCCACATTCTCAACATGTAGGCTGGTACTTGCATATATTTCAGGATAAGACCAAAGATGGCACTAATAGGGTAATCTACTAGTGTTAGAAGAGCTCCATTCAACTGCATTGCATTTATCTTTAGTTAGCTTACTATGCATTGAGAAATTAATCTAAGAGGCATACAATTAAAATTGTAATAAGTGTTATGTCAAAAAGCTAGTGATACTTCTAATCTTCTAAATTGGGCATCTACTTATTTGCGTATGCCTGGGAAATGCCCCCTAAGAGAGTAATAACTGAGTTAAAATAAAAAGAGGAAAGAAGTTATGTGATGGGGAAGATGAAATAGGGAGGAAGCATTCAGGCAGAGGAACAGTCTAGACTCATTGAAGAGTAAGTAAAGAGTACTAAGAGCAGAGGGAGAATGGAGAAAAATGAAGCTATGGAAGTCAGTCTGGTCAGATCTTAAAGGCCTTGTTTGTGGGCACTCAAATAGTTTGGCTTTATAAGTAATGAAACATTTGAGGGTTTTGAAGCAAGAAGTATAAATTTGCATTTCATAGAACACTGTGACCAGTATGAAGAAGGGATTTAATGGTGCCACATTGTCTATGGAGAGAATAGTTCAGGACTACTGCAGTAGGAAGGAGACAACAGTGTATGGGCTGGTACATGATAGCAAAATGAAGAGACTGATCTGAGAAGTATTTAGGATGTATGATCTATTCACAGTGCTGAGCACTATGATGGAGAGAAAGAGAGGACAACGAATGTTGATTCAGGAAACACTGGAAGAGGTCCGACTTGGGAGGGGTACAATTATGAGTTCACACATGTTGACTTGTAGGTGCCTTGAGATGTTGGCACCAGATATTGTAACCCTCGTTGGGAATATGTTTCTGGAGTCCAGAAATTTCAGGACTATGAATATAAGTTTGTGAGTGATTTGCATATATTCCATAGTAGAATTGTCGAACAGCATTCAGACCTATTTTAATTTGGCAAACACTGTGCTGTATGGTAAGAATTTTCTCAACAGCACGTGATTAAGCAAGTGCATTCACTGAGAGAGAAAGTGGTTGGACTTATTCACAGCTGGGGCTTTGCTGCATGGATGAGATACAATAGCAAAAGAGGTCAGAGAATTGAGAGTATTACTGAAGGTGTATTGAAATATGGATAGTAGACTGTAATGAAATTAGAGATATTTGAGGCAGTGAAGAAGGAAAGGCAGTCAGTGGACTTGAGATACCAATGAAGTCATAGATAAAAGCAGCTGGAATGGGAGAAGTTGAGAGTGGGATGTGCTTTAATTTTGATTGTAGGTGAAATAATTATAAGTAGCTCTAGTGTTATAGAACCTGGACTGGATCCTGGCGGAAGAACCAAGCGGCACTCGGCGACTTTGGAGGATCAGAGGTTTATTTAACACTGGAGGGCTCAGAGGAGGCTGTTCTCCAAAGTTCGGAGCCCCAAGCACAAGCAGGGAGGGGAATATTTACCTTTCCACTTCCCCATACTTGGTACTTTTGGCGCGTGCAGGAATCTGGGTAGGAAAGAACCCCAAGGACTTTGAGCCAGGGACTGGAATTCCCTTGCTGGTTTGGTCAGCCATCTTAGAGTACAGTTTTTCCCTATCATTAGGACACTCCAAGAATGAATGGGTGATGGATTAGAAAATAAATTCTTTGGCAGTGATACCAAGTTGCTGAGGAGGGGCAAGGTGAACGTTGCATGCCCCCAAAGCAATAACAAAGAAAAGGGTAAAGGATTATGTAATAAAATCACAAAGTCTCACATAATATTTCCTTGCTTAAGAACATCAAAGAAACAAGAGCAATGCTATTCTAGGAGCTTTAAAACAATTATGACAACAAACATTTTGGGGTCTCTCAGTGCCAAATATTTGTATATCAGAACCTAGTGCTTTTGTATATTTCATATTCCAGCTATTATTACACTCATGCTTCTGGTTATCACACACATACACCCTCCCACAAAAAAAAAAAAAAAAAAAAAACCAGAAAATATAACACAGAAAAATATCTATTTTGACAGTTTTGGTCATTAGAAAGCAGTGAAGACAGTCACAAGATATTTCCTAGTAGGCTCTTGGACAGAGAAAGGAAATGTAATTAAGATGTTGAATAATTTAATGACATACACTCTCTAGAGCGTATCTACTTTCACTGCTGTTGCTATTTCCAGATCCTATTTTCCAGCCAGCGATTTTTTTATGAGTTGTGATATTCACTTGAAACCTTAATCATTCTCAGAGATCCAGCTCTAAAATGGAAACTAGGGCTTTTCCCTCTACCTGAAATGTACTTGAAAGAACTAGAGCTGCTATGTCAACTGCTTTCAAGAATTATGGAGGGCAAGCCAAGGGAAATGCTTAAGAATAATGTAATCGGGTTTTTTAAAGCCACTGGTTACCAAGACTTGGCTTATGAAGACTTGAATGCTAAATTTTCAGGTCCCATATAAAATGCTGGTTAGAGGCAAAATGAGCTAGGTAAGAATCCCTAATAAAGACTATGTCATCATAAAATGTGCTATTGGCAGCATCTGAAATAATGTAACCAGAAAATAAGTGGGAATTAAAAATTCTATACTCAAAACTCAAATTTGAAGAGTTCTATTAATTAACTTTCAATTTGCATTTAATGCTATTTCAAAAAAAATTGCCAAATTCTTTTTACCTAATGCTATATACACACTTTTACCTTTGTCCCTGGCTTTACAATATAATCCACTTTCAATCCCAGATTGTTTGTACCCTCAGCTTTGTCTTTATTTGTTTCCTGGCTATATCATCATCCTTATGCAGACTTTACCTCTGATAGTCTCCAAAACACCTCCTCAATTTTGTGAATGCTCTCCTTCCCTAAAGTGAAGTAAAATGCAATGACTGATCTCAGCACCCCACCATGGATTTCCAGGTTATGCAAGGTAGAATAAGGTTCCCTACAGATATCTTTGTGATAATCCCAGGAACATATAAATATGTTATGTTACATGATAAATGAGAAACAAGATTGGAAATGAAATTACTTTGCTAACCAGCTGCTCTTAAAATAGATTATTATGGACTGTCCCAATGTAATTGCAAGGATTCTTAAAAGTGAAAGGAGGCAGAAGAAAGATCAGAATCAGGGATATTTGGTGATGCTACTCTACTTGCTTTGAGGATGAAGGAAGGGGCTTTGAGTCAAGGAATGTAAATGGCTTCTAGAAGTTAAAGGAAAAAAAAAAAAAGCAAGAAAAACAAACCAAACCAAAATAAAAACAGATTTCTCTCCTAGATACCCTAGAAGAAGGAACACAGCCCTGCCAACACCTTGATTTTAGCTCCACTTGGCCCACTTTGGACTTATTTTTTTTAAGATTTTATTTATTTATTTGACCAAGAGAGACACAATGAGAGAGAGAACACAAGCAGGGGGAAGAGGGGGTGGGAGAGGGAGAAGCAGGTTTCCTGCTGAGCAGGGAGTGAGGTCAATGCCAGGACCCTGGGATCATGACCTGAGCAGAAGGCAGCCGCTTAACGACTGAGCCACCCAGTTGTCCCCCACTTTGGACTTTTGACCTACTGAACTCTAACATAAATTTGCATTGGTTTAAGCCATTACGTTTGTGAAAACTTGTTACTGTAATAGAAAACTAATACACGAGCTTTTGTTTATGTGTCTATTAGCAACTTTTTGCTTCTGAATTCTGATCTTCATCAATAGCATGGACCGATTCTCTATCCACCTCAGTGACTAGCATTGTTAGCAAAGTCAGTCAGTTTGCTGAATGGTGGTCTGGGTTTCTCATCACTCAGAAGCAATATCATCATTTTGAAAAACTAAAAAGTGTTCCCATAAAGGAAACATTGGAAAGCCCATCATTAGAAATGATGGAGAATTCCAGGAACCCTGCAGAAAATTCTCACTCTCCTCAATCTCTGCTCTTGACATTGATCAGGCTATCTCATCTCTGGGGCTTCTTTTCCATAGGATTCTCTTCTCTTACTGCTTATAAGATCCAGTGTCAAGCCATTTGAATGTACCTGCATTTGTGTCCCTAATTCCGTATTTAAAATGTATCCCAGGACTGTAATCAGCTCATGAAGGATCTCTTCTCCCCAGGTTTTACACAGCGAATTGGAAAAGACATATTGATCATCTAATTTGTCCAAATTAGTAACAATTTCCAAATGCATATAACTTTTAATAATTTCTCATAATGATAATTTAAAATGTTATAAAACCTTCCATATTAGTACTGAACACTAAAAAGATGAAGACCCAGCCGAGAAAGAGAAAATCTTATTTATCAGATATATATGAAGCACAAAGTTTTAAATTCATATCGTTTAACCTACTCCAATGTGCAATTGTCAAATATTGACAATTGTTTTCCTTAAAATAACATCACGGTTATGACTATCTATTGATGTATGCTTAAAGATGCTTCCAGAGTGTGAGAAAATAGCTTGTTTTCCTAAAAAGAAAAATTATATATCCCTCTAGAATGTTACTCAGTTTTCTCATCATTTTTTCTTCTTTTTGAGCAAGTAGAAAATTAAGTTTGTGTGCCCAGAGATGGTAGTTTCTAAGTTAATGAGCAACCAGTTGATTGGGTTATTATTTACAAAACTGATGTACAGTGTGTTTGTGCACAAATAAAGTATTTACACGAGGCTGCGGCATCTACAGGCAGAAGCCCTGCATCATGAAACATGGCTAAGGGTTTGATAGAAGCACCCTATTCAAATCAGCAATGATAATCATCCTAGTTTGCAATTTTTCATCTTTGAACTCACAAGCTATGTTCAAGGGGAGAATGTTTTAGTTAGAAAACAAGGATAAAATATATAAAGGATTATCATAAAAACTATTGCCCTAATTATATAATTCAAAGAATAATTTCAATCTATTTGGAATAATTAACATATAGATAATCCAGTTCTTTTCCTGTGGGGAAAAAATGCTACGCTACAGTCTGTAAGAAACATGAGGAATAGAGGAGCCAACACCAAAACAATAATTAATTAATTCCGGCCAACAAGGATGGAATATATTCCTTAGATTGGTGTTGAACCAAAAAAGGTTTAAAAAAAAAAAAAGAAAAAGTTCTTTCAGAGAATACAATATCACAATATTTTAAGGGATATTTTCTTCTGGGCTGGTAGCCGTTGAAGGAATCTCACACGTTGGCAAGCCAGGATGAAATAAATTCAGATCAAATCAAAAAACCACAGAGACTAGCAAAAATATTCTCAATCTCCTTTGCTTACTCTTTCTCCTGGAAAGTTCAAGCAAATTGTCTTAGCTTTATTCTATTTGTGGAAAACAGCTATTCACTTAAAATAGTCAGACAATGAAATATATTGAAAAACAAAATGATTTGTTCTTAATTATTTTAAACATTGTACTATTTTGTTAATAGCCTTAACCTGTTGGCCAAACGAAACACACGGGAATGCTGTGACAGAATGGAAGTGGGTTTGATGATTTAAGTAAATACATAAGTACCCTAAAGTTAGGGCTTTTTACCTATATACAGATATCCTCACTGGTGCCTCATTAAACTTGTCAACAGTAATATTTGGTGACCAATTACCTTATCCAAACTGCCACATAAAACAATATCCTTTATGTTCTGCTTGTAAAAATGAAGTTTCTATGAAAGGTTCACAGTTTTGCTGCTGAGTCATTAAACAGTCTACATCACTTGAGATAAAGAGGTTTTAGAAAATAACATATTACGTTTTTATACCATTTTATTTCAGTAATCAAGATTCCTTAATTTTTTATGAAACTTCTTATAAGTCATACAACATAAGTGATGTTTCATTACTATCCAGTTTTTTTTTAAGACAGTTTTATTTATTTACTTATTTTTAGAGAGACAGCACTAGCAGTGAGAGTGAGGGGCAGGTAGGAGCAGAGGGAGAGGGAGAGAGAATCTTAAGCAGGCTCCATGCCCAGCACAGAGCCCAACTCAGGGCTGAATCTCATGACCCTGAGATCATTACCTGAGCTGAAATCATAAGTCAGACACTGACTGAGCCACCCAGGTGCTCCTTCTGAAGTTTTTCACTATAATTTGGATTGGTTGTAGAAATAAAATTATTATTCGTGTCCACATTAAAGACAAATGTAACTTTTTACATTTTCATTTACAGAATTTAACAGCTCACAAATCCTTCAAAGTTAACCTAACTTCAAGAACTAAAAAACCAATTTCATTTTTGAGAAGTCATGCCCTTGAGGAAAAAGACTGCTCTTGTCAAATACGGTATATTGCCCACGGATTATAAAATACATTTGCTTCTGAGTTACATAATCAACTATATATTGCGGCAAATTTCCTTTTTGACTACGACCATGCATTTCCAAAGTCTCCAATCCAGGGAAGGACTTAAAGAAAAAGAAGAAAAACAAGAGTAATTTGTACCTAAAAATCTCATCACTAAATCATGGAATAAAAAAGATCCATTTTTTTTCATTATGCTCCAACATTATAAATCTACTTAAAGTGAAAAAAGGTCTAGAATACAATCATTAAGATTTCATATTAGCTTTATGTTATATTCTTTGCCTAAACATGTTAGAACATTAGCTATTATTTTGATTGTTTTGTCAATTAATTGCAATACAAAAATCAACGTTTGGGGAAAAAATTTGAGGATAAAAAGTTGTTGATTTTTGCCGAGTTTTTAATAGAGCCAATTTGAGATTTTTTCATTAATTTTTAAACTATATTAAAGTTTTACTTAAATTTTATTAAAGTTATTAAAGTTTAAAGGATTTAAGTAATCTAGAACATCATGTTCATGAATGAAATAGTCTTTATCTGTCTTGAGTACTGATATAACCAAGGCACTTTGAAGAGTGCCTGTGAAATAGTAAGCAAACCATAAATATTTTTACCATGCTTTCAATTAAAGCCACCACATATTCAATAAAATTTTCAGAAAAGTCATTCAGCTCTCTGATCTTCCAACATCAACATAGCAATGTTTATTCATTCTGCTCAAATTTACATAAATACAATTTATTTTATTTAATAAAAATATAATACACATTTTGGAATAATTATTTTGGATTTTTTTATTTTCTTTTTGATGTGATTTATCAGAGATTCAAAATATATTACAGTATGAGTTCAATATTACTTTCCAATTACTGCCCAACTATATTTTGTTTAAGTTCAAGCAATGTATCTTAAAAGGCAATAGATTTGGGGTGCCTGGGTGGCTCAGTCAGTTAAGCATCTGCTTTGGGCTCATTTCATGATCCCACATCCTGGGATCAAGTCCCGCATCCAGGTTCTCTGCTCAGCAGGGAGTCTGCTTCTCTCTCTCCCTCTGCCCCTCACCCCTGCTCCTGCACTCTCTCTCTCTCTCTCTCAAATAAATAAATAAAACCTTAATAATAATAATAAAGAAAGCAATAGATTTATAATTACCTAAGCAGTTCACATCAACGGAAAGCGTTTTCTAAATCTGAAATTTCAAAAGATAAGGACGTTTGAGGATACTTACATCTTTACCTTGTAATTTAGCACACTTCAGTTTTTTGTTTGGTTGTTTCAAACTTTTATTTAAATTCCATTAGGAGTGTCTGGATGGCTCAGTGGGTTAAGCGTCTGCCTTTAGATTTACATGATCTCAGGGTCCCGATCTCAGGTCCTGGGGTCAATCTCCCGCATGGGGCTCCCTGCTCAGTGGGGAGCCTGCTTCTCCCTCTGCCCCTCCCCTGGCTCGTGCTTTCCCTCTCTCTCTAACACACTCTTTCTCTCTTCAAAAAATAAAAATAAATAAATAAAAATTCCATTTAGTTAACATACAGTGTAATATAGTTTCAGGAGTAGAATTTAGTAATTCATCACTTATATTAAACACCAAGTGAATATAGGGGAGATTTTGGTTTTGGCTTAGGTTTATAACTGTCATTTTCCCTCTAATGTCAAGAGAATGAGAGCTCACTCTGGTTCGTTATTGAATACTGTTTTCCCAAAGAAAATGACACGTAAACTAAGACAACTGGTTCTTTCATGTTTTGTTCTGTTTCAGAATAAAGATATTAGGACTTGAGAATAAGCCTCAAGTTGAAGGCTACAATAGTCCTTTGAAAAACGCATGCCTAAAAATTACACTTTTTATCATCGATATTTAATGCAGAAACTCTATACTTTACTGTATAAATCCAAAGTTTATTCATATTAGTATTTATGTCATAATTCCACCACCACAGGATAAAAGAGAGTGGGTGTATATTTTATTCCTAATATGGAAAATCTGATGTGAGAAACCACATAAATAAATTCACAAAATATGTCATTCCTCCACTACAACTAATTTTTTAAATAGTGTCGAGTTGTTCTAATATTTATATGTGTGAATATGTTGGAAAAAAATGCTAAAGAAATGTATTTCATGTAGCTTATTTAGTCACAAATGTGACTAATTTATTATTATATAGGTCTCTGAAGCATATACATTTCATTTTTGAACAATATCAGATCAACAGATGTGAAATGTATATGCCTTAGACAGCTATATAATATTTTTAAAGCTATGTAATATTTTTATGCCAATTATTTTATGACATGGGCCATTTTTCTTATTCTGTTCTTTTGACAAATTATTATTCCCTCCCTTAACGAAGTTTTTTAATACTGCGACAATCTCAAAGAAGCCATTTTGATACCGGTTTTTTATGGCTATATTTTGAGACCACTGGAAATGAAAAAAAGAAAATCTCTCTGTTCTTAATTTTACCCTAATCCCTAATTCTGACCCTATTCCTGCCACCAGTCTCTGGGGTGACGGATGGCTAAATCACTTGTAAACTTCCAAGTAATAGGTCCAGAAAAGAAGCTATCAGACAACATTCTAGGACAAATGCTACTGTGTTTAATTTGCATAATTTAATTTAATTTTGTTGCTGCATGGTATCTTGTTTACTGCTCCAACTGCTTCATAATGATCCATATTTTGCTTTTCCATTGCCCTAGAAATACAAGCCTAGGTTACTTTCAGTTGTCTGCCACTGAAATTAGTATTACAATGACAATCCTCATACTTGTCCTCTGACCTACTTTTTGTGAGAATTTTGGGGATCTATAACGGCATGTGATTGCACAGTACATACACACATACTATCACTAAGTAGGGCAGGATTGTCCTATGGAACAGCTTGTGTCCATTTGGACTTCTACTAGAAATGCAGGCTCTCCCTGATTCACCAATTCTTGGAAATAATATTGTTAAATTCACCAACTGATCAAAATGAAATAGTACTGCATTGTCATCTGATGAGGTTATGAGCATCTCTTCATATGCTTTTTAGACATTAGTGTTTCTTTTTCCATGAACTGCCACAATTGCCTATTTTTTGATAGAAGTCATTGGTGTGTGTATGCACACTTTTGCATATTTCCTTGAGAAATATGTTTTAGAACTTGAAAGTGACATTGCAAAACATAATCCATTTGTTGGACTTTGGAGAAAATGTCATTTCTGGTACTGAAATTGTTTTATTTAAATGCAGCAAAATCCATCATGTATTTCCATTATGGTTGTCAACTACTTTTTCTTTTATTAGTTCAGAATTATCCCTTTCAAAATGTGTTTTTAATCCAGTTGAAATTCAACAGTGGTCCAACTATTTTCTCCATGTAATGAATCCATTTTCTCAATACTGTTTCTTATTAAACAGTCTATCTTTTTAGCCCACAGGGTCAATTTCTGTGTTCTTTATTCTATTCCCTTGGCTTTTATGTCTGCTTTTTCACAGATACCACATTGTATCTTCAGACCATATTCTAATTTTTGTAGCGTGAGTCCCCTTCTTTGCTCTTCTTTTTCAAAATGGACAGTTATTCAAGTACATTTTGTGCTTTTATATAAACTTTGGCATATGATGTTTAAATTCTTCACAAATTCTGTTGGGATCAGATTTGATTTATACTAACTTGTTGAGAATTAACATGTTTACAGTAAGTTATTTCATCCATACTGCAATTTTGTCTTGGGCACAGAGAGATCTTTATTTATGCAGATAAAAATTTATGTGTTCTTTATGTTTTGTAGTAGAGTTTTAAGGTTTTCCTAAAGCTTTTGTATATCTACATCTTTCCTTGAGCTAATACCTAAATCATTTTTTTATTATTTATGAATGATACTTTTTTCTATTATAATATCTAGGTGGTTATTTGTGGTATAAAAAGACATTATTGATTTTTATGGGTTAATTGTGCCAAATTCATTCTTACCCAGAAGCCTTAAAAATCGTTTTATTAGTTCCATAGTGTTCTGAGTGATTCTGTATGATTATCAAGTACTCTGCAAAAAAATGACAGTATTTTTCTCTCTTCTAATCCTTATACATTTTATTGCTTTTTCATTTCTTACAAATATGGCCAAGACATTTAGTAAAATATTGTAACATAACAGTGCTAAGATATATCTGTGGTCACGCTGATCTTAAACAAAAAGCAAGCATTTCTTTCTAAATTTCCTGCCGGGATTTGGTATACAGCTTTCTATAAGCTGTGGAAGATTCTATCTGGCTTCCTGAGAGATTCGGAAAAAAAAAAATTTTTTTTAATACTACTAACTTCTTTTTCTGATTCTATTGAGATAATTATTTTCCTTCAATTAATGTGATAAGTTGATACATTTCTGATGTGGAATAGCATTTGTATTCTTGAACTAAACTCTAATTGATCACTATAATATATTTTAAATAATTTCTTGACTTTTGCATGTGTCATAACTTAAATGAGTCTATCATTCTTTTTTTTTTCTTATTTTTTTCATTTTCCAGTTTGCAATCAACGTTACATGACCCTCATGAAACTAAGTGGAGAGCTCTTAAATTTCCATCTTCATCAATAGTATATATAAAGGTAACCTGTTCTTTAGAATGTTTGAAATCATTTGGTCTGTGACTTATTGATGGAAATGGAATGGGCTCTAATCACCACCTGAATTTCTTTAGTAGATAATGATTTACTGAAGTTTTCTATTTTGTTTTGCACCAATTTTAGCATTTAATATATTTTCCAAAATTTAAACATTCCTGTTTAACATTGAAAATTTATAATCATACAATTGTTCATAATTGCTATCTTGCAATCACTGTCATGTCTATAGTTAGATATTTCTTTTTCAGTCAGGATTTCATCTATATTTAAATTGCTTCTGTTGTTCTTGACCAGTTACCTGGTGATTGCCTATTTATTAATCTTTCCAAAGAACCAGGTTTTGTTTGGTTAAACTTTTGTTTGATTGTTTTCAAATTTCCTCTTCCTTTCCTCCTTCTTGCTTGTCTAGATGTCTTTATCATGCTGTCAGTGTTCTACTAACTTCTTGAAATGGCTGTTTGTCTTGATCTTTTTCTTTTAATTCTTTCTTGCTCTTTGATACGTGTACTTAAAACTAGAAATCTTTTGCTAAGCAGAATTTTTCTGTGTTACAGAAGTTTTGGCATGTTGTGTTTTCATTGTCATGCATTTTAGGTATTTTTCTGATTGTCTTATGGGATCGTCCTTCATGTAAGATTTATGTTTTAGTTTCCAGATGTATTGAGTTTTAAGGTATTCCCTTATTATCAATTTCATATTATTGTATTATAATCAAAGAAGATAGTTTTTGAGATGTCGATTCTTTGAATTTATGAAATTTCCTTTGAGGTCTAAAACTGTTGATTTCTATGTGTGGGCTTGAAAAAAAGTAGGAAGTTATATGTTCATTCCAGCTCTTGTGTTCTAGATCCATTTTTAAAAATAAGATCTAACATACCTATTTTTTTTCTTATGGAGTTTTAAAAGTCATATTTAATTTGTTTATCTGTTATTAAAATTGCTAACCCAGTTTCTTTTGGTTAAGAATATCTTTTTTTATATCGTTATATTCAAACTCTTATTGTTCTTTTGTTTCAAGTGAGTCTTGAACCTTTGGTTAATGTATAAAGAATTTTCTTTTATGTTGATTATTGTTCTCCTAGGGCTTATTTTTGTCATCTTATTTTCTATTTCTGTCGTCTCTATTGGTTTTTTGGTCTTCCTTTATGCTTGTTATTGCATAACTAATCTCCTGATTTGAAAGTTAAACATAATAATTTTATTCATCTAGTGTCTACTCTTAACTTTCTGCTACTACTCAGCACATTTTTAATCTCCTTGCAGCCCCCAACACCCACTGCCTCATCACATTATTATCATCTATAAATTGAGTCTTGGGTGGTTTTTTATAGAAAATTAGGTAGTAAGTAGACAGGTAGATATGTAGATATGTAGATAGACTATAAATAGATAGCTATATATAGATACATCAACATACAGATTGGTAAAGTGCACTTAATCCTTATATTTGTGGACAAAGATAATTTTCTTGGTCATTCCCTCAATGTTATTTTCAATCTTATATTAAATATGCCTGAATTCATTTTCTAAGGCTTGTTTGTTTGGTTGGTTGAGTACTTCCTTTTAAGACCAATTGAGACCCTTTGGATGATAAATTCTTTGAGGACTTACACCAAAGAATGTAATTCACTTTTATATTTAAATGATAGATTAGTAGAATTGTTAACATTGGTTCTAAGTTTCTTTCCTTCAAAATCTTAAAAATACTACTGCATCAGTTTCTTGCATTGAGACATTTGGTGAGAAATCCA
Organism: Martes martes; assembly: GCF_963455335.1. Taxonomy (NCBI): domain Eukaryota; kingdom Metazoa; phylum Chordata; class Mammalia; order Carnivora; family Mustelidae; genus Martes; species Martes martes. The sequence goes on along the minus strand of NC_137895.1, from coordinate 42,984,461 downwards.
ATGTCATTTTAATTATTGTTCATTAATAGATCTTTTCTTTCTCTATGGAAGTTTTTAGTAGGTTTCATCCTCTTTTTTGTTTGTTTGTTTGTTTTGTTTTGTTTTGTTTTTACTTTGGAATTCTCTAGGGCATTTCAGTCTGAGGTATTTCATTTGTTTTTATTTCTGAGCATCTTAGTCATTACTTCTATAAATATTTCCATCTCTTAATATTTTTCTCCCAAAGAGATTTCCACAAATATTGGAAATCCTGCTTTTATTTTTGAAATATATTTTTCATTTATATTTTCCATCTCCTCATTATTTTTGATACCATCTAGGAAAATTACCACACTTCATCTTCTAGAGTATTACTTTTTTGGTGCAATTCATTCTGCTATACAAAGTGTTTTGAGCTCCCATCCCACTTTTTACACTTGTCCTATGCAGGGTCTTTCATGGGACTGTATGTCTAAGAGACACAAAGGGAGAGGCAAAACAACTAGTACTGCAATAGATGTTGGAGTCAGGCTTGGCTGAGAATTGTTCTTCACTTATGCCGTAGACTTTGCCCTTTATCCCAGCAGTCTTCTATGGTGATTATCACCTAGCCCTTAAGTGTCAATGGAGAAGAGTTGAGAGAGAAAACCATTCAGGGGCTGGTGGGTATGTTTATATACATATATTTTTTGTTTGTTTGTTTGTTTGTTTTGTTTATATATTTTTTATATTTTTACTGCTCCACCAAGGCTTGAACCCTACCCCACAATTGTCCCTTAGTAACAGGCCAACGCCGCCAATGGGCATTGCTGGTTTCCGCCTCTCAGTTGCAATGGGGCAGGCAAGGATCTTCCCAAGGGGAGGAAAAAAACACCCAGTAAAAGCTTTCTTCTCAGCAGACCTTTCATCCATGGCCTACTTGGTTGTCAATTTCTCCTCACACCATGACCCAAATAGCTCTGTCTCCACAGGAGTTTCAGGAGTTTCAAATGGTCTGTATCAAGCAGCAGACCTAATAACTCTTCCCTTTGCTTCTGTGGCATCTCTGGAGTTCAGTTTGGGAAAGGCTATGTTTTTCACTATTTCCTCAGAAATTGGAACTAGACTTAATTCTCTGAGTCTCTCTCTTGATTCACTTTTATCAGTTCTCCTTAGAGAGAGTAAAAGAAGTTTACATACTTCCAATCCTATTTTTAAATGGTTGCTATTTCTTAAAAATTTCAGAAAAATAGCAGATAGCATGGGTTGAGGCTCAGAAATGTAATTAAGGTCAGACAGATGTTAATATCACTTAATAATTATTTAGAATTTTATTTTTTTTATTTTTTTTAAAGATTTTATTTATTTATTTGTCAGAGAGAGAGAGAGAGAGAGAGAGCGAGAGTGAGCACAGGCAGACAGAGTGGCAGAGGGAGAAGCAGGCTCCCTGCGGAGCAAGGAGCCTGATGTGGGACTCGATCCCAGCACGCTGGGATCATGACCTGAGCCGAAGGCAGCCGCTTAACCAACTGAGCCACCCAGGCGTCCCATTATTTAGAATTTTAAAATGTCGATGAGTATCCTGGAGTGAGGATGATAAAGGTCAGGAATAGGGTGATGCTCAGAGATAATTTTCAAGGATAGTTTTTGTATATATAACATAAAAACTTTTTAAATATTTTAACATTAGGGCTTTTATGAGACTCGGTCAAAGTTGCATAAAAATGCCCTTATTCTAACTTATATGTTAATGTGTCTCTGTTTATTGTCTGCTGTGAGCCAAACACTGTAACATGCTTCTGCTTATCACTTAGGAAAGTGCTTTCTTATATATTGTCTTGTATGATTCCTCAGGCTCACAAAAGGTGAGCTACCCTAGAATTCGGGTCTTCTGCTTCCAGAGTCTCAACACTTGCCCCTAGACTCTACAGAGTGAGCACAGGTAATTCTGAGTATAATTAGTAATACAAGTTAACCAATTTTCTCTTTACTTCCAGCAGTCTTATTCAGATACCAGCTGCCCAGGGATCCCTTTTTGGCACAACTTTCATGGAAATGACATGTTCACAAACTTTGACATCCACGGTCTTATAAAACCTCACATCCCACACTGTCCCATTCCCACACTGTCTTACTAGATGATTACCCAGCTCATTGCATTTGATGGGATTTTTAAGTAGATAGTGGATTAATTTGCCTCGCTCTCAAAGGGTGCTTAAATAATTATCAGCAGCCTCCAATGCCTTAACTCAAGGGCATGAATAATGCAGTAATTTCCAGCTCTCTAGCAGGGCTAGTGGGAGAAATGTTTTTGAATCCTGGAGTGTGGGAGTACTAAGAATTGGGCTTGACATGAGCTGAATCACCTCGAGTGGGCAGCTCCGCTCACAATACCCACACAGCCGGTTAGCCTAAACTTACAGTAGTCAACCTAAACGTGTAGGTATGTAGAGGCTCAAGACTCAGCGTCAAAAAATGAAAAATGTCAACACTTTTAGAGCCATTGAAACCATATACATATGCAACCATATTACTTATGTTACATAGTTATTTGTATAACAAATTACTATGAAACTTAATTCAAGATGAATTATAAAAACATGTTAACGTTTTTTACTTTGTACTGTGTGCTCATATCACCTTAAAAAATTAGGTCAACTAATTATATCAGTTGAAGTCATAACTTTGTTTTTATTTATTTTTTCAACACAGTTCTTACCCTGGCCTAAAATGCACCTATGTGATCTATGCCCCAGCTCCTTTCCCACACTCTTTCTCTTGCTCAGCTCCAGCCCCACTGGCTCCTTGCTACTCCTTGATCTTACCAATAACACTTTGGTGTTCTGTCTTCTCAGAAACACACTTGTCCCAGATTTCTTCTGGTGCTAGGCATTCCTTCACTACCCTATACACATGGCACCATACCATCCACCCTCTATCTCCCCATCCCTACTGATGGTATGTCCATTACCAACCTCTGGTATATGGTAGACAGTATTTACTTATGTATTTTCTTTCTTTCCTTACTAGAATCTAAATTCCATGACAGCAAAGACTTCGATTTGTTGAACCCCTGTGCCCAGGCAAAAGATTGGAAATTCAATAATTATTTGTTAATGAGTAAACCAAAAGATAATTTAATCATGTTTATCATAGCATTACTTCACAGTAAGTAAGATACAGAAACAGCCTAAATGTTCATCAACAGATGAAAGGATAAAAGAAATACGGGAAAACACATAATGGGATATTATTTAGCATGAGAAAGGAGGACATCCTGCCTGTTGGAACAGCATGGATGGACCTTGAACACATTATGCGAAATAAGATAAATCAGAAACATGCTGTATATCTTAAATTTACTCAATGTTACATGTCATATTTATCCAGTTAAAAAAAAAAAAAAAGAAGAACTTCAAAGATCCTAGATACTATAAAGGTTTGGGGAGAGCCTTATGAGATACAAAATAAAAATAAATTCCAATCTATAAAATAAAAAATTTCAAAAAGAGAATTGAAGTACCATGCATGTTCGCAGTTTAAATCCTATAATTCTGAAGTAATGCCATATGAATGAAAAATGGCATAATGTTTCTGCAAATGCCTAAAAGAGCATAATGCCTTATATAAAATAAAAGACATTATTAACATTTTTCTGGCTTTTAACACTTTAAATTATTCTTCATTACTGCTTTAATAGCCAAATGAAGACTGAGTTTTTAATCATCTGAATCTCGTTTAATTTAAAATATTTAGAGCTAAAAGCATGCCAATAAAATCAACAAGCAGCGAAGTACCTATGTGCAAGTTTTTAGGTGTTTACTTCTATACTATCAATTGAAAGATCAGTAATTAACTTATGCTTTGTGATTGAGACTTACCAGAGTCATTATTAGAACCACATCATGAAGTTGGATGGCGTATGTAATTTTTATTTTACCACAAAAATCAGCCTAGCAAACATCACTTGACTATATTTTGGCAATCAGGTTAACTCTATATACCTTTCTTTGCCACTGTGGCAAAAAATTTAACTGCAGTTGTTACTGAGGCATTTCTTCGTTTTTGTCTAAGGTTCTATGATGTCTGAGGGTTTTATGCTGCCTAGAAAGTGAAGGGTCCCTGGTCTTTCATTCTCACCAAGGGCTGAAGGCATATGCTTGTATTTCAAATTGACATTTTCCGTTGGGGAAAGTAACATGCTAAGTGCAACAGAAGCTACAGGCTCCCTGACTCATCCTTCACTTTCACCTACCCTTTTTAGCCCTCCTGAACAGAAGAAACTATAAACACTAAAGACACAATTTACCAAACTCTATGGAAGCTTGGAAGTCATGGTATAGAGTCTGAGCAACGACTGAAAAGCAGAAGCTCACTGATACGTGCTTTTCGCCACGGCTACATCCCCATTCTGCTTCCCGAAACGGTGACATGAGGCTGCCAGTACAGATGCCATATGAAATGCAAAAGGATAAAAAGCAAACATGCTAAGGCTGGCAGAAGGGGGAGACACGAAGAGCCGAATGACATTGCCGAACAGCTGAGATAATGCCAAGAACCTACTACCTGTGAGTTAAATTTTACATCTAAAAAAATACACACCTATTTGTTTTAAGAGATTTAAAAATTCTCTTTTTTTATAGCTGAAAACATCTCTATTTGAAATACCAACTTTGGTTAAAGGGATCTTTGTCTATTACAGCAGCCATGCAGCTGAGGACCCACATTTTTATGTATATCATTTTGCACAGTTGGTGCTGTCTTTCCAGGCTATTGTGAGAAAGTGGGTATAGTTACCTATTATTCCTGGTAACACTTCAAAAGCCTGCTTCCTTCTCAGTCATGGGGAACTTTGACTTTCCCCAGAGTGAGCAATTCTAGCCTTTTCCCTATCAGCACTTTATTTATTTTCTTCTTTGGAAAGATCAAGCATATTCACTGAGAAGGGACTTTACACACATACATTAGCATCTCTTCTCAAGGATGAAATAGAGGAAGGAAAGGAATAGGGAAAGAAGATGCTAATGTTAGGTACTTTTTTCCTATTAATATTCTCAATTACACGCTTATAACCTATCCTCTTTGAGGGTAAATAGTTGATTTAGTCATCCAAAAGATCAGTTTTTAATTCCAGAGTTTGTCTCAGCTACCAATAATCAATCAACTGAACGATGGACATACCCAATACATTGTCGGTTAAGATACCAAAGGACAAATGTCCGTATTTCAATCTCGCCTATGAAAAAACAGTTAAAAACACAACCAAAGCTTAATGTGAAAGCAGATTCTGTTACTAGGAATAGAAGAAAAGTCCCATTTCAGCTCTTTCTTAGCCACCTGAAATCACCTTCAAGCCAGAGTCTACATATTACATTCATATCAAGTATTATTTTCAAATATTTCTCTCTGTCTAGAAATAAACAGAATTTGTTTGCAAAATAGTTAAAAACATAGCCTTATTTTTTTTCTGGTTATAGAGAAATATGCTCTTATTTCTCCCATCTTAGGGGAAAAAAATCGTTCAACTCCACATTTTCCCACCTGCAGTTGCCCTATTTCTTTGTTCTTTTTTTGCAACAAATCTCCTCAAAGGAGATTCTACATTTGCTGTGTCCACTTCTTCTCTTGCACACCCTTAAACCTATTCTAATCAGGTTTTTAGTTCCAACAGCATCAACAAAACTGATCTTGTCAAGGTTTCCAATGGCTTCATTGTTAAAACGCAACAGCCAGTCCTCAGCTGATTCTCCCCCTCACCATCATTCATTTTAGTCCTGAGATTTCAGTTCCCTGCGTTCTCTTAGTTTTCCTCCTAACTAAATGCTTTCACATTCTCAATCTCATGTCAGTCCTGACAATCTCTCCTTACCCATTAATGTGGAAGTGCCCTAAGAATCAGTCCTTAGATCTCTTCCCTGTTCTACCTACGCATACTTGCTCACCTATTATGATGGTTTTAAACACCGTCTTCATACTAGCACCTGCCAAATATAAATCTTCAGCCCAGACAGTTTACCTGATCTCCAGGCTTATACATCTACCTGCCTACTTGAAATATCCACTTGGATATTCATATTTAACATACGTAGAGCTAAAAGAATTAAAAAGTCCTTTTGCCTAGGAATGAAAAATAGAGTTCATCATTTTGTAAGAAAGAAACCTACAAATACATCAATATATTATCTACCTTTTGAGCCTAGCCAGTTTTCTCAATAACTGAATCACAGATTAATATGCAGATTTTAGAAACAATGTTATAAATTTTCCAAATATAACTTCTGGCTTATGAAATAATGTGTTTCAGAAGAATTAAATAAAGTTTTCTCTTTTCCCAACTCTATTCTCCTCAATTCAAAGAAAAATTTGCCAAGTTGTTTCCTAAAGAAGGGTTATCCTATCTTTGTTCATTTTCATTTCAAAAAAGAGCAATCTCAAAGTCTTGTGTTACCCCTATTGTTAACAACAACATTGATCAGTTTTTTTCCCCCTTTCTCATGCTAAATTCAGACATGTTTTCCATTTTCATAGGATTGTGAGAAATAGCTAAGCAAAGAGTTATGTGATCATAGCCACTATTTTTTACCAGTTTAGAGTGGAAACTATTCCTAACGTGAAAGGACTAGATGAAGCACTTTTTTGGATTTGGTAATTTTCTGAAGAATCATCAATAGACTAGAGATACTGATACCACAAAGATTATAGTTAATTTTGGGTGGTAGTAGCATGACCCCGGGATAATGTTGGAATCTCTTTAGCTTATTCTACAGGATAGAATAGAAATATCAGGAATTATGTTAAAATTATGTTAACAATTTCTAGTCATTGAACCTTTAAATTACCAATGATATTCTGCTAATTTCTACTTACTGTTATAAAATGTAAATACCTTGATCTTTGGAGATAGTCTGCAAATAAGAAAATCCTTTGAAAATCTGTTCATGTTGATGTTAGGATAAATATGAAAGGAAAATTTCATTATCTTTAAAGGCAATTGGAAATGGGTTTAGAAGCTATTGCCAACATTTTGTTCAGTAAGATCTACCACAAAGAAAATCAGTACTAGAGAACAAAAATCACAAGTTGCTACACTCTTCATTAAAAAAAAAATCGATGAAAATACCATAATAATTATAATCATAATAGTTCACATTTACTGAGCAGAATCTTTGTACACAATACTGTACTAAACATATTACAGGCATTTTCTCATTCAGAACTCATGACAAAATTATGATGTAGGTATTATTATTCTTACCAGATGACAACTTCCTACAAAACTTAGTGTTTAAATTACTTAATTACTTGCTGAAAGACATATAGCTAGTAAAGGATAAGAACAAGATTCCAACTTAAATTTACTTTGCCTCTAAACCCCATTTTCTTTACCATAGGTCAACTAGATCTATCTTAACTGGGTTTATCCCAGCACAATAGGACCTAATTACTTGTGCTAATTGTGGAGATGGGGCCCCAGAGGAGATCTGTAAAGTGGATTTCTGGTCCTGGGAATTAACTCTGGCATTTGCTGTTATAATGGTTTAAAGAATTATAGGTTTAAAATACCATAACTAGAGTCCAGAGTCCGTGACAAATTAAAGTTTAATCTAGACTGATATCAGTGTCTGAGAAGGTCCAGTCCAATGGGATTCAGGGACAGTGATAAACAGTGTCTACAATATCCCAGATACCTGTGAGGTTCTGGAGATACTTAAAAAGGAACCAAGTAAAAAGGAACCAAGTAAAAAGAAAAAATAGTTGCCCTAGGCAAGTAAAAGGAGCCAAATGATAAAATGGCAAGCTTGAAATTTTGTGTTTTATTCTGACTTTGATAGATGAATAACTAGGGGAGAACACAGTAAGAAATGAATTTCAGAAAAATCAGTGTAAGTAACAGTTCAATTTTTTAAAAATGTGATAAATTTTTTTTATGAGCCCAGTAATGTACCAGGCAGTAGAAATGGGATGATGAATGCCTGCTGGGGACCCTAAGGGTCAGTGTCCAGAAAAGGAACAGGCCTAACAAGCTCATTTTATCATGTTCCTTGACAATAAAATGAGAAGAGAGGAATGGCAGCAACTTATCAGTTGACTACAGCCCCCTGTCAATTTAACCATCTGAGAAAGAGGGAACTGAACTCGTTCAAAAAAGGAAAGCAAGCAATTGAGTTTTAATAACTTTTTTTTAAAGATTTTATTTACTTATTTGACAGACAGAGATCCCAAGTAGGCAGAGGGGCAGGCAGAGAGAGAGGAAGGGGGAAGCAGGCTCCCTGCTGAGCAGAGAGCCCAACGCGGGGCTCAATCCCAGGACCCTGGGATCATGACCTGAGCCGAAGGCAGAGGCCTTAACCCACTAAGCCACCCAGGGACCCCAAGTTTTAATAATTTTTAAGTAATATTTACAATATTATGAAAATCTTCTAAAGATCTATTTCAAAATTAAAGTAAGTTATAGAGTCATTAGAATTGCTCCTCACCCCTACCCATTTCGTATAAATCCTCAAGTTGTTTTATTGTGATTCACAACATATGATATGCCCTAAGGAACTGTCGAAAATAAATTATGTCATGCCAGTTAAACAGGCAAGGAAGCTGAAGATGATTGGAATAGGACTCAGGACTATTGCAATAAGGAAGAGGGATTGAATTCAATTCTGTTAAAACAAAAGCAAGAGAGTTTTAAGCACTGGGGTGAGTGAGAGGAAAAATACTGGAGGACATTTGGGGAAAGGTTGGTCAGTGTGGTTGGGCCATCTGTGCTTGCTAACTGGCATTTATGGGAAGTTAGGCTCCTATCCTCCTACAGACACTGGTGGATAGGGGCACTTTCATAATTATTATATTTTAAAGAAATGGCTCCCAGGCACTTGAGACAAGACATACTTGGGTTGTAACTGGCAAGAGTTAGAAGAAAATTTATACTTCCAAGGGATAGAGAAAGAACTTACAACGTCAAGTTTTCTAACATAAATGCTCTAAGTAAAGGAAGACCAGGGGCCTCAGTCAAGAAAAAAATAAGTCTAAAGTTTAGTCAAGCTGAGGACAAAGTTAAGACATCTTGGTCATAACTACCAGCTGGTAATTCAATGTTTTTTAGGCAATATTGTAACTTGATATTTAACATGAGAAACAATCTCATATTTAATGAGACATGGTTATGTAAAGGATTTTTTGATGGTTGAGGCAACGGAAATTTCTGCCTCTGGCTCTCTAGTGGACCACATATGTCAGACAATGTTTTGTAAGTATTAATTCCGTGTGTTCTTTTTCTATATGTCCAATAAACCACATGTCAATACATGGACATTTGGGAATTAGAAAAGCTGTTATTAAAAGACAGTTTTCTTCCATTTTAATATCTTTGACACTTAATGTAATCATTTTTCTGCATAGAATTATCCATTCCAAAAACAGAAGTAGATAGATCTAAACCTTTTTTTTTTTTTTTTTCGAATTCTATTTATTTATTTGACAGACAGAGATCACAAGTAGTCAGAGAGGCAGGCAGAGAGAGAGGAAGGGAAGTAGGCTCCTTGCTGAGCAGAGAGCCTGATGTGGGGCTGGATCCCAGGACCCTGGGATCATGACCTGAGCCAAAGTCAGAGGCTTAACCTACTGAGCCACCCAGGCCCCCTGATAGACCTAAATCTTAACAACTTTAATTTTGAAAAATAAACCTCATAATGATATTTGCCCTAGCAATATCATTTGTATCATTAAGAAGTTGCACATTAAAAAGCAATATGTTCTCAGTAGTATTTTGTCATTATATTTTGCTCTTGCATAAATCAGACCAAAAGCCTGTATGAATATATATTATATAAATAACAAAATAAAGCCAGTAATATTTTATCTTTTGACAGTCATTAGTTGATTCTGAAAGCATTTGACCTTAATATTAATGTAAAGGAAGAATTTATTTTTTTGGTCAAAACTGAAAGAAGAAAATAAAAAGAGGACATCTTAAGAGAACGTTGCTAAGTTCATTCTTTGCTGGAGAATGCGAAAATTGGTGGTCTCCTCTAACTCCTTGTTATGCAATGCAAACCTTTCAAGGTCTCCATTGAAAAGAATGTCTTGCTCTTTTGGGACAAACGTATTCCAAAATGGTTTATGAAGCAGAATTATAGAATTATTTCTTTATCTTTGACTTGTCTTTTTGGTTATTTCACACTAAGTGACCTTGGCTTCAGGCCATATTCAGTATTTGCTACTTCATCTTATGCCTCTTCTTTCTCTTTGTATATCCAGCTGTGTGTGAGTGTGTTTTTTAATCATTAACTATCTTAGATTTTGGAAATTTCTACCAGCATCCTTCCAGAATTCCTATAATTTTTTTAAAAGATTTTATTTATTTCTTTGACAGAGATCACAAGTAGGCAGAGAGGCAGGCAGAGAGAGAGAGGGGGAAGCAGGCTCCCCGCTGAGCAGAGAGCCAGACAAGGGGCTCGATCCCAGGACTCTGAGATCATGACCTGAGCCGAAGGCAGAGGCTTAACCCACTGAGCCACCCAGGCGCCGCCTCCTATAATTTTTTTTAAGCTTCTTGCCAGCACTCAAAGTGAGAAGTAACGTGACTGCAACAAGTTGGAAGATCATGTAGAACATTTAAACTAGTGCCCTTGTTTCCAGAGAAACCATTACTGACAAATGTGAGCTCTCAAGAAAAACACATACACATACACAGTAACTCTTTAGTTACTGCTTCATGCTGAATCCTTTGCAATGAAGTTACAGGTTTTGTTTTGGTTTGGTTTGTTTTGATCAGCAAATTAAGCACATCTTAATATAGCTTCTTTGGGCCATTAAGAAAGATTTGGTTTTATGTAACCTTTTAGTTATGTAACCCTGAGACCATTGGTTAAAGAAAGATTTCAGGAACTGTCACATTCAAATTAAATTAAGAATCCTTTCAAATATGGTGGTTATTTTTGGCCATTTCATGTTACTATTTACCCCTAATAAAAATGTGAAAATTTCACTTAATTCCAAAGTATTTAAATCATTTTGCTGTGATAACTCTTCCTGGCTTATAGGAAAATTCATTCCCCACTAAAAAAGTTACTTGATTTTGAATTATGTGGAATATCCTTATCTCATCTGTTTTACTATGAGAACTATACTGAAATATGAAGATGTAAGTTCTATGGGTTTACAATAAATGTGCACTATTTTACAAACAGTAATACATCAAATTTTATTCCAAATTTGAAATCTGGCTCAAAAATGAAAAAAAGAATTTCCTAATAAAGATACTTGCCTGGCCTGCTAGTATATGACTAGTTAAACTGGAGGGTAAGTGGAGACATGATATTTATAAAATCTATAATGGTTCAGCTCATGCTAATTAAATCATATACATAAAATTACCCTAAGCAAAAGAATATTTTTTTGAATTGTAATGCAGCTAAGAAAATCGTCCTTATACTGTCAGTTTCGTTTGTTGCTGATGAAATGTAACATTATATGACTATGGGAAAGTGGTTTTTAAAGTATGGTCATAAAATTTTTCATACTCTTTAAACCAATAATTCCATTTTGGGAATAATTTTTGAGAAAAATTCTCCCTGTCAAAAAATAAAATAAAAAATGTATATACACAAAATGGTCAATGCTTCTTGAATCGTAATAGAAAATAGGAAAAAGAAATAGAAATCATGAATAGCTAAGGGGAATGAATATATATAGAACATTAACCAGATGGGATATTATGCATCCTTTTTCACATTCTAATTGCTAAAACAATATACCTATGTGCAAAATGTTTAGAAAAAATGCTATTCTGTTGTAGTAATTTCAAATATCTATCTTGCATTAGGCCATATGAGACAGATGCAATACCTGTGGAATGTTTGTTCTTTGTTTTGTTTTATTTGCTCATAATATATATGCATAAGACTTTACTTTTTAAAATGGCATATATGTCCAGGCCTCATCCCCAGAGATAATTTCAAGAGGTTTATGAGCATAGCCATGTATAGTTTTAAAGGGCACCAACAGTTTTTCTGATGCAGAGCCAGAAAGGGACCAACACACTAGATGGGAGTTCTTCAATGGCAGAGGTGACATGTGTCCATCGTGGGGCCCTAGGGTTCTTCCTTGAGCATGTGCAGAGTTAGAACACCATCTACAATGAAGAACGGACTGAGGCAAGAAAGTTAAAAGACCAAGCTGAAGCATGACTGAAATGATAGGTTAAATATACACGTATGTACACAAACTCCCACAGTGTGCTAAAATTATAAAATGAGAATCACAAAAGGAAAATAAAAAGCAAATTGATAACATGAAACCGTTCGGTTTGTGGAGTAGAAAATTATGGAATTATAATTAACTTTTTCTTTTTTTATTTTATAGAAACTTTTCCTGTATTTTATTCAGAAGCTGTATTTTTAAAGATTTCATTTATTTATTTGAGAGAGAGAGTGAGCAAGAGAGAGAGAGAGAGAACGAGCAGGGAGGGGGGAAGGAAGGGAGGGAGAAGAAGTAGCAGGTTCCCCATGGAGCAGGGAGGCTGATGCAGGGTTGGATCCCAGGACCCTGGGATCATGACCTGAGCTGAAGGCAGAAACTTAATGGACTGAGCCACCCAGGAGTGCCCCCGCATTGTATTTTTAAGGAGAAAGAATCTGCTAGTGAATAATCAACCAATATATTTACATCTGGAAATGAAACAGCAAATTTATAAGTAATCCATGCAGTGCACATGATTAGCATTGAAAAGATAGGTTAGAACTGTAATTTTGCTGACAATGTAAGAGGACCAAATGAAAAAAATGACTGTAAACTAACATACTCTTACCATATGATCTAGCAATTGTGCTCTTGGTGTTTAGCCAATGAATCGCAAACTTCTATCTACACAAAAACATCACACAGATGTTTATTTATGATTGTCAGAACTTGGAAGCAACCAAGATGTCTTTCAGTAGGTGACTGGATAAACGGATACATTCAAAAAATGGAATATTATTCAGCTCTAAAAAGAAATGAACTACCAGGCCATGAAAAGGCAAGGAGAAAACTTAAACGCATATTACTAAGTGAAACTTTTCAATCTGAAAAGAGTACATACAGTATGATCCCAACTACCTGATGTTCTGGGAAAGCAAAAGTAAGGAGACAGTTAAAGGTCATTGGCTGCCTAGGGCTAAGGGGAAAGAAGGGATGAGCACAGAGGATTTTTAGGGCAGTGAAACTACCCTTTATGATACTACAGTTGCGGATACAATGTCATTACACGCTTAACAAATCTATAGAACATGTAACACCAAGAGCGAACCCTTATGTAAACTAAGGACTTTGGGCGGTAATGATGTCTTTGTAGGTTCACAGATTGTAGCAAATATGACTAGGGTGAGGGGCACAGTAGGGGAGGTTGTGCGTGTGTGGGGACAAGGGGAAAATGGGAACGCTCTCTACTCTCTGCTCAATTTTGCTGTAGACTGAAACTGCTCTAAAACATGATCTATTTTTTTAATAAAATTAGTTTATTAATTCCAACAATAATTGGGATTCTAGATGAGGTTTCCATAGTCTTTGAATATCTTGCTGTTCAAAACACATATTCAGAGGCACCCGGGTGGCTCAGTCAGTTAAGCCTCCCACTCTTGATTTCTGCTTGTGTCATGGTCTGGCAGTGGTGGGATGGAGTCCCACGATGACCCCTACATTGGGCTCTGTGCTCAGTGGGAAGTCTGCCAGAGATTTTCTCTCTCCGTTCCCCTGCTTCCCCTCCCCCTCACTCCATGCACAGGTGCTGTCTCTTTCTTTCTCTCAAATAAATAAATCTTTTTAAAAAAGATTTATTTATTTGAGAATATTGCATATTCATCCATCTTGCGTCCCTGTGTATGCACCTAATCTCAGCTGGTCCACCTGAGACCCCCCTGAGTACCAACCCTAGTCCCCCACACGGTCCCGTTTCTGCCCCCAACAAGATGAAAGAAACTATCATGAACCAGGAGAAACTCGCCAAACTGCCAGCACAAGTGCGCATTGGTGAGAAAGGAACGGCGTGCAGAAGGAAGAAGGCAGGGGCGCCTGGGTGGCTCAGTGGGTTAAAGCCTCTGCCTTCAGCTCAGGCCATGATCCCAGCGTCCTGGGATCCAGCCCCGCATGGGGCTCTCTGCTCAGCAGGGAACCTACTTCCTCCTCTCTCTCGGCCTGCTTCCTCCTCTCTCTCCACCTGCTTCCCCCTCTCTCTCCGCCTGCTTCTCTGCCTACTTGTGATCTCTGTCAAATAATTAAATAAATAAATCTTTAAAAAAAAAAAAAAAAAGAAGGAAGAAAGTTCATAGAACGGCTACAGCAGATGATAAAAAACTTCAGTGCTCCTTTAAAAAGTTAGGGGTAAACAATATCTCTAGTATTGAAGAAAAGAATACGTTCACAAACCAAGGAACAACGATTCACTTTAAAAACCCCAAAGTTCAGGCATCACTGGCAGCCAACGCTTTCACCATTACAGGTCATGCTGAGAGAGCAGCTGACAGAAAGGCAGGGTCTTCAACCAACTTGGGGCAGACAGTCTGACTAGTTGGAGAAGACTGGCTGAAGCTCTGCCCACACAATCTGTGGATGGAAAAGCCCCACTTGCTACCAGAGAGGAGGAGGATGATAAAGTTCCACATCTTGTGGAGAATTTTGATGAAGCTTCCAAGAATGAAGCAAGCTGAATTGAGTCAACTTCTGAAGAAGATAAAACTTGAAGAAGTTACTGGGAGCTGCTATTTTATATTATGACTGCTTTTTAAAATTTTGTTCATGGATCTGATAAAATCTAGATCTCTAATATTTTTACACCCAAGCACCTTGGACACTGCAACTCTTTTCAGTTTTTGTTTATACACAACTCATTCTTTGCAGCTAATTAAGCTGAAGAAGCCTGGGAATAAATTTTGAAACAAGGTTAAAAAACAAAATACATATTCAGTGGTCCATCACTTTGAATGACTGTATGATAATTAAAGAAAAAAATCAAGTAATACTATTATTTAATTTTTAGACAACAATGAAAAATATATTTTGGAAACAGAGTTAGATTAAAGGAGAACAGGAAATTATTAAATTTAGGATCAATATTAATTATACTGAATCCATGTTAAAGAAAATTAATATATATCTATAGTTTAATAATGTTCGAGAATTTAAACAATTAATTGAACTTTGGAAGGGGAAACTGGAAGGGAGACAATTTTTTGTCAGTGAGGAAAAATTTTAAGCCGCATATTTTAATCATCATAAACTGCTAGGGATTTCAATATTTTAATAGATTCATTTAGCTCTAAATGTCTTCAAGCACGCTATAAATCCTCCAGAGCCACTGCTTTGTAATATAGCCTTTTAACATATTCATTGTCTCTTTCCAGGATAAGTTCACTATTGCTCTTCCATTAGTCTGTTTTGTGATTTATTTCAAAGATAAAATGAGTATCTTCACTTTTCATTCATGACTCTTTAATCTTGATTTTTTAAATCAGAATTTGATGATAATTATCATCTATTAAAATGCATTCTTTCCCCCTTCTTGTACATTTTTCCTCTTTATAGTAAATCTTATATTCTGACACCATCGTTAAAAACATTTTATCAGTAATTATACTTAGATGTATTCCCTTTTATGAACTCAGTTTCCTAAGAGACTCTTAATAATCAACACTGAGCATTTTTAGATGTAGGAAAGATTCTATTGGTGCATAATAGGAAAGTGTTGGATTTGCCGACCTCATTTCTCTTTTTCATTTTATCCTTCCCCTAATCCTGATAGTTTTATAGATTTTACAGGATAAATTTACGCATAACCCCACAATATAATGGAATGTTAGTTATATGTGGTGTGCTGCCAAAACAGAGGTCCATTACCCAAAAGTGAGACTGAAGCTGTCCTTAGAATATAAGGCATTTACAACAAGAGGCTTGGTTAATATTAAAACCATAAGAAATTATGGCAGAGAAGAATATCTGTAGCAAAAATAAAAGTAAGCCGTTCTGCCTCTCTATCCTTAGTTCACCATCAATAAAATGAAAAGAAAACATATTTACTTCCAGAACTGCTGTGATGATTGTCAGAAAGTGTAAGTGAAAATTCAGTATCAGTCATAAAGAGCCATACAAATATTGCAGACCAAAATAATTAATAATTTTCCATCTCAGAATTATAAGAGAAATTTAGGCAGGCAAAGCACTTAGAAAAGGCTACATGCCCAAGACTTGAATGAAATTGAGACTTATGTATGTGTATAAATCCTATCATCCCAAATTCCTTGTATTGTGTGTAACTGGCTGGTTTGGTACCGTGAAACATAAAAATAATACAGCCTTTTGAAAATTCCGAAACAAAGAGAAGAGCCAAGGAAAGAATATGAATAATTTAATCAGATAGGATTCAAGTTTATCCCCAGCTTATTTGCCTTTTATTCTTCATTTCAGTTAGTTACATATCCATCTGTTATCACCAAGGTTGTGCATGCACCTTGAAATGTTCACAAAAGTTCCACGATACAGGGGTTCATAATTAGATTATATGTTATATTCAGAATCCCAGGGGAACTAATCAATTCTGGAAATATTGATTAAGCAAGATGAAGAATTCTTAACACAGTTTCAACTACAACAATTTTAAAGACAAGTTCAAGCTTTGTTTGCCACAAAACTCACAAAAAAGTAATTGATTGAAGAATATCTCTTTTATGCAAAATATACATTTTAGGATATAATTTGATTAATACTCTACTATATACTGACATTACTCCTCGATCATTTAATAAAAAAATACTCTCATCGCCAGAATTTTATTTTCTGTAATATTTATAATTGAGGTAACAATGACAAAAGACTTAAACCATGAATAATGTTGGTGAGTTTTTTTGAAAAGTCATAATGATTTTCCAGAACTAAACATACAGGTGACAAAAAAATAGGTTAGTTTTGATAAATAGGCACTGAAAATTTCACAACAAAGACAACCACATAAGTGGTTTATAAAAAAAAAAATAGAGAGAGTCAATGTTCATGGATTCAAACAACAAAGAAGTAAGGGAAATTACGACACATCTATACTACACCAATATCACTGCCTTGTATGATTCACAGCACGATCTACTGCAGGCGCAAGAGGGGCGATTCACGGAGGTATGGGCCTTACTCAGAAGCTCCATGTTGGTCATGGACTTGGCTTCCTTGGATGTGAGATGGCTGAAGCTGTTGACCCATGCACACGTGTTGGTATTTACAATTGTTTCACGGCTCCTGGCCAGTCCACAGCAGACCACTCATATGGGGAGCACCAAATGAGTTCCAGCCACAGTTCTTTTCTAAGCTTTAGATGCCTCGCGGAGATGCAGGGACCTCTTCCAAGTGCTACCTGGTCACATCAGGGCACATTCAGCAGCAGAAGTCTGTTTCCAGTACAGTCCTTGGTATGGCTAAATTCCATTGTCCCTTTTTCAGCGGTCAAAAATCCATGACAAATTCTGTACAACACTGCAGTCAATAACAGCAGCACCAGACAGCATATTAATTCCTTTACCACAATGCTATAGGTCATTTTAACTTTCTAAGTGTGGTGTTATTAAAAAAGATCATTGAATCTCTAAATATCAGATGTGTACGTCTGGGTAAATGTGTTGCTGTACAAGATTTCTGACATGCAGTTCATGCTTTAGGACTTAGGGATATAGAGTAATAGATGTTATGTGGCCAATAATAAAAATGACATTTGTCTTCCTAACAAAAAAAAAAATAAACATGAGAATTAAGGATTAATCAACAGTCTCAAGGATCCCGAATGCCTTAGAAATATTGTTTATCCCTCAATTTACATTATGGCATTTTTCTTCCCTCACACGCCCAGTATACCAGACACACTATCGCTAGTGCCTTCTCTGGGATGTTGTAAACAGAATTTCTTTCACTTGGACTGAATAAAACTCCCTCGGGGTTTTGCTGGAGTGTAGTGATGAATGCTGGTTGCTAGGTAGTAGAAACTGACCGTGCAGCAAGCAACCAATGGTAATGGTGATGCTGCTGCTTAAATCCTGCTTATCAAAAAAGGTTCACAGTACCAATGGACTTAGGTAGTCTGCAGGGCGTCATTCATTTATACAAAGCAGAGAGGCTATTCCAAAGGGCAGAGAAGGCAGGGGGCAAGGGAGAGGACCCAGTACTAAAATCAGGAACATCTTATCAAGGCATCTCTGTGCTTCATGAAGACAGATGGCATATACATTTAAGACAGGGAGCTAAGACAGACAGACAGAACAACATACAGGACAAAGCACCTGGTTAAATACTGCCTGAAAATCTGATCAATCCTGTGAGTCAGAAATTTAAGGCTGGTCAAAAAAGCCTCCTGTGAACCACAATAATTTTTGATGTTTGCACAAAAATCAATAAATAAAAATAAAGGAGGGGGTATTAAAAAAAAAAAGGACATGAGAGCTTTGGGTGATATTTGGCACTTTGCCTCTGAAAATGATGACAAATCCTGGGATTAAAAAAAATATATATATATATATATATATATGACTCTAGTTCCAAGCAGCAATCCCTGGCTAAACAATGCAAGCCTGGCCGGCAGTTACCTTTCTCTCATGTTTTGTGCCTTCCCCAAGCCATTAAGTAAGAGATCTGGCCTCAGCTTGCGTGTAACCAGTAATGACAACCTCTTTGCAGTTATCTGTGTGCAAACAACCAGAGACATTCAGAACTCCAATACAGCATTTTTTAAGAAAAGTAAATCAATCAAGAAATTAAACTAGTTAAAACAAATATTTCTTTCAAAGAATAAGGAAAAAAAAATGCCAAGGAGAAACTCGCCCTCCCTGCCCCACAATTCAACATGCAGAATAGCTGACCAGTGTTTCTGTATCAGCCGGATGGTTCGACGCAAGTACACATATCCCGAGCCATCCACGGTGCCCGAACTCTGTGACATTGCTCTCAGGTGATAGAGACAAGATGGTCCATGCAAATGAGCTGACCAGAGTCATGTTGTGTGCAATCAAAATAGAATCCCAAACATCTTCAAAATGGTTTAGAGTCACGAGAAATGAAGTTCCAATGAAGTGACTGGCATTTGGAAGCACACTGTTTTAAATACATCTCCCTGAAGATATGTTTGTGTATTAGTGTACTGGCCAATAGCTGACACTATCTTGTCATTTTATTGCGAAAGGAGACCGGGGCAATGAATACAGAGAAGTAGCACTACTTTAGGTAATCTTTAAAGCCAGGATAAGATTTGTTAGCTACCCAAGTGGCATTTCTGACTTCAAATAGTGGTATCATGCAGGATTTAAGCTGTATTTAATGGAGCCTGGAGTAACTCTACACTTAATTATCTCCATTATGGGGTAGACAGTACTTGAATTCATACAGTTTAGCCGACTGATGCAGTTTGGTTTACAAAATAGATGGGATGGGAGATCGAGAGCGCCTCAGAGGACAAGGAGAGTTGTAGGGTGATGTTACTGGAGAAAGCCTCAGAGCATTGCCTGCCAAGCCCGCTATGTTGTTTAAGCTTCGGGATTTTTCATATCCTTTTATGAAAAAATGCACAGACATCAGTTGAATTCAACCAGAAAATAGACACAGACAAACAATACCATGCAGGATAATCAAAAGTGCTATTTTGAGTTCAAGGAAGAATTTTTTTTTTTTTTCACAAAGAATTCAATACTGAGACCATTTGTAACTTTAAAAAAGTAAGTAAATAAAGCTCACTAGAGCTGTCATTCCCAAAAGATTAAGCCAGCTATCACAAATTATAGTTGTAATCCTTCAAAAATTATTCTTTCCCAGATTATATTTTGCATTGATGTAATTTTGACATATAAAATACTAGAAATCTTTTAAGAATTAGGCAAAGCAATTTAAGTAAGATACAAACTTGGCTAATATTCATACATTTCAGAATATGTTTCTGAAAAAAAAATGGGTTATTTTTTCTTATTTTTTTAATTATTTACTAAGCTAATAAGCAGGATTAAGTTTAAGTGGATGGCTTTTTTTCTGAGCATATTTAATCTTCCAGCTTTATAGTGTTAAAAGGATGATTCTTAAATAATGACATTGGATGCCATTATCTAGGCGATATGGAATGAATGCTCGCTTCTAGCTCCTTGGATTAAAAATAAAAAAAAAAAGGAAAAGAAAAAAAAAGAAATGAAATGAAATATAAGTTAAGTCATCATTTCAGTGAATTTACGATCGGAACTTGGTTATCTGATGTTTTCAGTTGGCTCTCCACTGCCGGGAATTGAGAACCATTTGATCTTGATTCACTTTTTCTTTCTATCATCTCACATTCTAATCATTCATGTGTGATAGTCATGGACTTACAGGATAAAAGATACATTTCACAAGCTTTAACCCAGTGGTTTCCCTTAGCTACTCAAGCAACATTCTCATCAAGGTCACCTTTGGAAGGACTCATATATTGTGGTACTATTTATTACAAAAGATTAGAGGTGGTTAGGTGGGGGGGGGGTGGCACACTGTAAAGTTAGAAGTGAATGTCTTTAGAGCAGGACCACTATTGGCTGAAAAAGCAGTCAGGAAATAAATGTTCTGTCTGACAGGTCTACTGAAAAAATGTATTGTAGAACAAGGAAATGAAATTCTCTGTTGGACAGTCAAATCTGAGCAAGTACATACAATTTCAGTGAACTTTGTTATCCCTTAGATTTAGGGCTCATTCCTCGGACTTTAATTGGCCCTCAGTGGGCATGATCACTATATGAGAAAGAAAATGGGCCTTTTGTGCTTTCCCATGTTCCTCTCACAATACTTCTTTCTCTAATTCTGTATTTTCATGGACTTCTGGGGAAGAAGCTACTACCATCTCTCCTCCTTTCACTAGAAAAGGAGAAATTAAGTGAGTTAGTGATTATTTGATTTATCAGCACCCAGGACAAGTATGGACATGGACTGCAATAACTGCTCTACTGTGGGGGTGAAGCAGCTTTGAATAGGAACATCCTTCCCCATACACATACATAAACTCTCATCACACTAGATGTCTTCTCTGAGATTTTGTTGATGGAAAGTTATGCCACCCATTAAGTGTGGTGAAGTTCTCTAGGACATAATTTCTGCTAACGAGAGAATTATCTGCCAATATGTTTTGTTAGCATTCGGAGATATAAAACATGGGAGGTGATATATATTTCATCCTATTCCAATAGATGATGGAATACTTAATAAAGGGATGTCTTAAATAATTAAAAAAGAATTGCAGATAATTTATCCTTACATGGGGACCTCCGTGTGCCTGGAGAGCTAGTTGTTACTGCTGTTCTCTAAAGTGACTGGAAATATAACTTGGGGAATTATAGGAAGAATAATTCATCTTAGTTGGCCATGTAATCTAAAAATGCAAGCTACACTATAAACATTGATTTGGTTTGATTAAAAGCAAACTGGTGAATATGCATGAACCAGAGAGGTGTTAACACCTATAAATCATTCATCCTTATAAAAATTTACATCTGGTCTCCCACAACTTCCAAGCTCCCAATGGGACCTCCAAAAAGGTAAAAATTTTCTATTAATGACAATAGTTATATGTAAATTTTGGTTGCATTCTAAATGTTCAATTATTTTTCTGAATTACAGTTTTCAACATAAATATTACCCATTCTGTTTACAAGTCCTTTTACTTTTAATAACTATAATTTCAGTGTTCATTTGAAAAGACTTCTCTTCTAATTTAATAAGAAGTATTTAATTAGTAAAATTATAAGTTATTCTTTTAAGTATGTATGTATTTTTTATTCTGCAGGTTCATTTGTGATAGAAAATTTGATAAGGTTTGTGCTTAAGCAAACTTTTATTGACTCGAATGGTTAAAAATATGATTCAGGAGGATACACAATATTGAACCTAGTTGGAATTGGCCCCTAAATATATGATGTGCATTTTATATGGTTCTTAAGAGCATGTGCTTATTTGGGGCATACTGAAACTGCTTAGCCATGCATTATCAATAGCTATGTTTTTGTGTATGAAAGATGATTTCCTAAAAACTACTGCATAAATAAAAACATAGGTTCCAAGTACTGAGAGTTCACTTTCATAGAGGATCCATAAATTTTCTTAATGTACGCCCATCTATATTCATATTTGTTGATAGAAAAAGAATTCAGTGGGAATCTAGTCCTTTCTTTTCATCTATATAGAGGAGAATTTTCAGAAGTCTAAAAATCAGTAGAGAGACCAACTTGAAGGATAAAAAAGGGATCATATAGCAAATAAATGTTCTGAATAAGAATAGTAGGAGAAATCCATAATCTACATAAAAAGGAACAAGAGAAGAAATGAATGGGTTCTTGATAAACATAACAAGACAACACACTAAGAAAATTAAGTGAAATTAACGAAAAATACTACAAGGCCTGAGAGAAAAAATAACACAAGGTGTAAAGAAACTAAGCAAGAATGAAAAAGGAAGTTGATTGTGGTGAGAAATGACAAAGAATAAAAGCCCATAGATGAATTTTCAAAGATGTGCTCATTGAGAAAGAGAATTCTGCATTTGTGAAATAAGATTTCATATATAACCCTTCCATACAAACTAGGTATCTTATTAATTGCTTTGCTCATGAAACATTGCCATTTTACAGAAAAATTCTATATTTACATAGTGATTTATAATTTGCAAAGTATTTTTTCTTATGTGATCTCCTTTGACAGTTTAAAATCCAAAGTATTGTCTAATAGTGGAAGGAAAAAATTTTAGCTAAGTCCTTAAACATGCAATGTTAGTATAAATATTGCATGTGACCATTTATTAAGTGATGCTCAAAAATGTATGTGAATGTAACCACATATTATATATAAATACATATATACATATATACACATATATGCATGTATATACATATAGTGAGTAAAGATATGTAATGCACTTAAAATATAATGTTCTATACAAGAAATTATTAGTTACATATTATAATCATTATTTAATATATGTATATATATTTTGCTATGTAAGTAAGTACTATGATAGGACACTAACTATCTTCATAAAACATTTTAAAAATTGTTCTAGCACTTAATATTTAAATGTAGAATGGCAAACAACCAAATAAACCTATTCAGATCATTGAAATACATTTTGGTGCAAATAATAGATGCAGAGGAATGGAAGTAATTGAAATGAAGAAGTATGTAAAATACTACATACTGAAGAAATAAAAAAGTCTGTCTTCTCTTTTGAGACTCACAGGCATGGAGACAGGACAATACAAAGTCTTCAGAAGTAATGAAAGAGAAGTACAATACGGGTAATGAGACATTTCAAAGAGAGAAGACATCACAAAATAAATATTTAAGGCTTAAAATGTTAAAGTATTCAATAGGGAGAAAATGCAATGAATAGCAAAAAAGTGCAGTATTTTTTAAATGCAGTTGCACTAATATGAAAGTTTTAGACCGTCTTTTCATTATAATTCAGTCCATTACATAAGAAATTATTATAATTCTTTCTCTATTCAGTCAATAAGCAGAGAAAGAGAGCCAGGTCAATAAAGCAACTGGAATTATCAAAGTAGGAGGTAATCAAAGAGCATATCAGCCCTTGGACAAGAGTGGGTAACAGACGTCACAAAACTATTTCTTAAGGAGGGAGAATTGTCCTGAGATCTGTCAAGTTTACACAAAACAAAAACAAAAAACAGTTCCTGGGTAATAGTCATAGACGGTGGTATCATCTAGAAAATTGGAAGGACATAATGGAGTGGAGCTTCAATATTCTGTTATATTTCTTAACCAAAGATGCCTGCCCAAAAAAATTTATTCATTCGACAAATAATTATTGAGTGTATTCTGTGTGCCAGGCACAGTTTAGTTTGGGTTGAAATAGTAACAAACTTAAAAGTATTATTATCAAATATCAAAATATCAAAAATATCAAATATCAAAAATATAAAAAAGAAATTCTTTAGCACAATTTGTAAGTACATAAGTAGCCTTTCAAGTGATGGCATATACTATTCTATATGGCCAAGGATGTTGGATCTTTTTGACCTTCTGACATTGAGATAAATCATGGCAAAACTGCCCAAATATTAGATAAGAGGCTTAACTACAGTGTGTTTAAAACTTTTCTTTGGAAAAAAAAAAAATCCTTGTTGTTTTATCAATTACTTATCAAATATATGCATAGACCCAATTAATGAATTTTATTACCTGTAGTTGAAAACTGTTTAAAAACTGTTGAGTACATTATATTAATTAGCTGAATGACTTAATTTTTAAATACCCCATTACAATTCTTCCCATAGACTAATGGAAATCAAAAACATAAAGAAAGAAAGAAGGGTGAAATGCCTTTCAGATAGGACAATCAAGTAAGCTGTTATGATATGCACTTTAATGTTTATAATGAGAAAAGAGGTGATGAGGAATGCAGGAGAACACTACGTGCAGTCTTTCCTACAAAATGACAAAAGAGCATTTATATCACTCCATATATTTGCAGCACTTAATTTCTAAGTCACCTGTTAGGATCTGATTAAATGCATGCCTACCTTTCCTGATCCCTCCATCAGAAGCACACGTGTAATCACCTGTCGTCAGTAGGAAACATGTTTCCCCTCTTCTGTTTTTGTCTCTGGTACTAGAGCGTCTGATGGGGAGCCTTTCTGGGGGTGATAATGGCGGCTCACTTCCTGTACTGTCGTCACCTGATAACACTGGTCACAGCACCATGCCCATTGACAGACAGTGATGGATGAGGAAATGAGACAGTACAAAGAGTTTACACTGAATGTCCATAGTACAGTCACTCGATATACAAAACACAATAATCACATCATGATAAGAAAAAGGGTTTTCATCACTCATTACAAAAATTTACATGGAGCAAAATGGAAATGTATTGAAAAGGAGAGAAATGTTCTTTGGGAAGTTTTAATTCCATTTTGGATTCTATCTAATAGGAAATGGACTTTTACAGAACTAATATGAATTCAAAATAAGTGTGATAATGATGTAGCACACACATTAGTATCATATGATTTTTGACATGCTATCTAGTTATTGTGAATAAGAATCTTTAAAGGTGGAATCTATTTAAGGAAAAGCTGCTAGGTCCATATTTGGTTTTGGAGTTCTTTAAGACACATGCTTATAGTATTTGCAGAAAGTAACTTTTGAACAAAAATCTTAATTAAAATAATCCCAAAACTCACTTTGTGTCCAGGTTCTCCATTTTGAAGTGAAAAAAAAAATATGTTTTTGAACATAACGATGGAATAAGAGTAACTTCTCCAAATGCCCTTGAAACAACTGTTTACTTCTATATGCTTGCCAAAGACATTTGCATCTGATTGGCCTAGATGCTAGCTTGTTATAACAATATTTATCCAGGCTGAGAGTGTATCTGTCCTGTTTCTCATGCCCTTCATAAGGACTCTGCACAGGTACTCTGCGATCAGTCCAATGAGACTAGCGACATCAACTAAACTCCACCTTTCATAAAGACATTTTTTGCCTGATAGTTTTCAGATATATTGACAGAATTTGCAGAACAATGTACTAAATAAGTATAAGGATCTTTATGAATAAAATCTTTAAGAAGTTTAGTTCCAGCCATATTTTTTCCCCTTTTACTTCATATAAACTTCTGGAAACTAATGAATGAACATGTTACCTGCCACTTTTGTTTGTTTGCTTGCTTTGTGTAATTGGTGTTTTTTCTAAGTTATGCCAAAGTATTCACATGGGATTATTATGAATCATTTTTCTACAGAAAAAGATTAAATATATCTAAGTTATAGGGAATGCACATATCTTAAATTTTCATAGTGGGCTGAAACACAATTAAATTGTTTAATCTATAAAATATTTCATCTGTACCAGATAAAATAGGGAGCACATTACTATCATTTTGGCAAAATGAATATTAATTTACAGTTAATGTCTTCTAGATAATCTATGGCAATGGAGGGGGTAGGGATTCATCAGTAAACCACCCAAAATTCAGTTTGGGAGGGGAACAGAGCCCAATGTCTAGTGCATAAAAAAGGAAATCCTCAAGGAATTTCAACTTTGCCATTGGTTAGACAAAGGAGATCATCTACCTCCAGGATAATGGTAAATTTATTACATTCCATAGCATCTTACCCAATCTAAAAGGATTATGCTGAATATCCTACCTAAGTTAACAAAAATGAAAATGTAATCAATCCTCTAGAATATTACTAGGGATGACTTTTATTATCAAAGATTATGATCTTCCATATCACCTTTTTGGTGTTCAGTCTATTGAAATATAAGCATCCATTCTTTTTAAGTAACTGCTTCTTGTGAAATAGGTTGAGATGTATGGCCCCATGTGGCAGAGATAAAACTGAGACAAACACACCAAGCCAAATGATAAGGAAATCAACATTTTGAGAATGAAAAATGGAAAATGGCCAGTATCATACCATCACATCGTGCAGGGGAACAAAGAAACATTGGCACAAAAGCAACAAACGGGCAAAAGAAAATATTGGCACCATCAGCAAAGGGCATTCCCACTAAAGCAGGAAAACTCTATAGACCAGCTACACAGGCTTCTACTTGGAATCTACTGAGAAAAGCTACAGTCTAGCTGTCTACAAGCCTGACACAAACACGTGTATTGTGAAGGGGTAGAACTGAAAACTCAGGAATGTTTGCAGACAATGAAAATGGTTGCCTTCTACCTGAGGGACATACTGGTCTATAAAGTGGTTAGTGGCATGCATTTGAAATTGTGCCTTACCTGATCTGTTATGTTCCAGAAGCCGATTGTCTTTGCCCAGACACGCGTCACCCTGTGTGCTATTGCAGGCCATATTTAATTCTGTCTTGCAAAAAGTAGGTGAGCTTGCCTGAGGGGCAGGAGGGATGTGCTTCTTTCTTTTTCTTGGAAGTTTCTGCTTCGCCATTGCCAAGGAGTAGTACATTCCAAAGTTGTTGACAATGACAGGCACTGGCATGGCTATTGTCAGCACTCCAGCCAGAGCACATAGGGCTCCCACCAGCATCCCTGACCATGTTTGGGGGTACATATCCCCATAGCCCAAGGTAGTCATGGTCACTACAGCCCACCAGAAGCCAATTGGAATGTTTTTAAACTGCGTGTGCTCACTAGCTGAAGGGTCGTTAGGTTGAGCTCCTACTCTCTCGGCATAGTAGATCATAGTAGCAAATATCAAAACTCCTAGAGCCAGGAAGATTATCAGCAGCAAAAATTCATTAGTACTAGCTCGAAGTGTGTGTCCAAGCACCCTCAGACCTACAAAATGGCGGGTGAGCTTGAAGATTCTCAGGATCCTCACAAATCTTACCACCCTGAGGAAGCCAAGGACATCTTTAGCAGCTTTGGATGACAGCCCACTGAGTCCCACCTCTAAGTAGAAGGGTAGGATGGCCACAAAGTCAATGATATTCAAGAGATTTTTGATGAATTCAAGTTTATTAGGGGAAAAAATGATACGGACTAAAAATTCAAAAGTAAACCACACCACACACACTCCTTCTACATACGTCAAGGCAGGATCCGTTTCGATTTCATATTGCAGAACAACACTTGTGCCATTGATGACTGGTTCTGTCTTGTTTTTAACAATATTGAAAGCTTCATGTGTCTCCAGGCAAAAGGTTGTGATTGAAACCAGGATGAAGAATAAAGAAGCAAAAGCAATAAACTGTAGGGGGAAAAAAGAAATAAAAAAAAAAACAAAAAAACAAAGAGAGAGTGATCTGAACTTTGGTATACTTTGATCCAAATTTAAAAGTATCGATCCCTGCAGAAGAAAAAAAAAAAAAACTTATTTGGAGATTTTGCTTGGATGTCACTCAAGTGAAAGAAGAGATGTGTAGGTATCGTTAATTAGATTGCACGTGTAATGTGTTTCAAGTTATGTTTTCTGCTTATATAGGTAAAAACTTTGGCTTTATGTTGGAAAATATTTCTTGACTCTTTTCTATAGTATACCTGTTAAGAGAGCATAAAAATCAACCCAAAACAATGTAAAGGGCAACAAACTGAAAAAAAAATAAGAAATGTACACAGTGGCTCCAGATACTGCTTCTGAATAGAAAGCATGTATTAGATCATGTATTAGAAATCTTCATGTATTAGATCAAGCTTTACATCTATAAATATAAGGTACAGTCCACACCAATGAAAATTTGGAAGATACCTGAATTTAACTATAGGTTTTTAATCATAAGTAAAATCATCAAGATGTCATGAGGTATGGATGAGAAAAAAAATTTTTTTGAGCTATGTTACAGTTAAATTGTATCAACTTAAGGTGGAGACTTGTCCAAAAGAACAGATCTAGAGATGAAGAGTAGGCAACAAGACCAAAGAGAGAGAGAAACAGAGTTAAGGAACAAATTTTCTTTCTCACCTGAAAAAGAATTCCAAGTGTTAGAGGAGCATGCTATAAAATTGCAGGGGTTTTTTTACTCAACTTTTTATTTCATTTCTTCAGTCATTAATATGCGAGTACACATACCTACTAATACAGAATAATAATAATAAAAGCTCTCACTTACTTAATTCTTATTAGTGCCAGACACTCATAAAAGCAAATTACATAATTAACTCATATCAATACTCATAACAACGTTACTACTACCATATTTTATAGCTCTGCAATATTAACACAGAATTTAAGCTACTTTTCCAAGTCTTAAGACACAAAGTGATAAACTTAAGATGCTAACCTGACAAGTTT
Organism: Martes martes; assembly: GCF_963455335.1. Classification (NCBI taxonomy): domain Eukaryota; kingdom Metazoa; phylum Chordata; class Mammalia; order Carnivora; family Mustelidae; genus Martes; species Martes martes. Next base: position 42,955,779 of record NC_137895.1, on the reverse strand, counting down.
CACCCCCAATTGTTTTGGGAACTACCAGACTCTCACTTGCTGAACCCAAATATGTTGAAAAATTTACCTTGGGGTCACATACTTCTTAATATTTAACACCCAGTTTGAGTGAATGGTACTGTTGCAGACAGTACCAGAGGCTTGCAAAGAAGCCAGCAGATTCCTAATGCTTTCTGCTAATGCTCTCAGATTTAGCATGTGTAATGAGGACCAAGAGATTGCCCTTTGAATATCCAAATCAATTAATCATTTAGGAGCAAGAAGTCATCAGTCAAGTGCAGGGTAGCCCTTTTTCAGAAAAGTAGGGTGTATCTGAATCCCAAACCTGTCCCTTAATACCTATGCCTCACCCACGCCTAAGTTTCAAGAAGAGATTGAAACTACCTCCTTTTTCCCTGGTAGAGTTTCAATGTAAGCGAATACAAAAGGACCAAAAAAACAAACAAAAAAAAACTTAGGATGGTGACTATCTGCCTCAAAGAACCAGTTCAATTGTTTCAGTGCAGTGTAGCAGTTAGTACATCATTCTTATAATATTATAAAACATTCCATTTTCATGGCTTTGACTTACTTCCCCATGAATATCTTCTCATTTCCCTTGGTTTTGATATTACAGTTTCATTCATATCTTCCCCAGACATAATGCAAGATGTTAACATGTTTTCACTCAGCTTTCTCTTTGTACAAACAAATATATGGTTCTTTTAAAATCAACTACTTGTAACAGTACCACTAAGACCTTCTAGATACTTTAAAAGATAGTATCTTTTGGAGGAAGGATCAATTATCCTTGATTCATACATTACTTCTTAATCTAATCACAATTTTGTCTATAGATCTGAGAGTCAACTTTGTTTCTGATTCCCCCTGAACTCTCCTTTTGTCATTAGAGTCCTGCTGGTGTGTACATATTGACTCCCCCACCAAGCCACTCCCCACACTCTAGTCTCCAGCATTTCAAACTAAGTGTCAAAAGTTGTAGTGCACACATTCTATCTGTGAGGCAGGTACAGAATACGAGGTAGTTAAAGTAAACTACAATTTTATTTTATGCTTCTAGTATTCCTCAGTCAGCATTTTTGCAGCTAACTTTGCAGTCTCAAACTCTGTCCACCTACATTCATGTAGTGAATTGATTGGGATGTCCCAACATTGCACTTTCAAAATCTGTTCTAGCTTCCCAGCCTATCTCTCATATAACAAAGACAATTTTCTTGTGTATTCTGAGGCTTGTCAATACAAGACACTGGGACCTTTTCTGATCAGACATTTTCCTACTCTTCATTCATTCATTCATTCATTCATTCAGCAAGTATGAATTAGGCGCCCCTCTATGCCAGGCCACAGGACTAGGGCTTTAACATAAGAATAGTTAACAAAACACGATGGCTGTGTTTGAGTAATTCACATTCTATGAAATAATTAACCACACAAAAATTTTATAATTACAATTGTGATAAATGCAATGAAGGATAGAAAGGATCAAATAAAGGGGGCTTTATTTTAAGACTGAAGGGTCATAGAAACCTCTGACAAAATATCTACAGACTGAAATTTGAGGGATAAATGAAGGTTGACCTGATGGAAAGGGAAGACTTGTCTATAGCACAGTAGGAAGTTTTAACAAAAAGTCTGGACTTTTTCAAACTCCCTTTCTCAAGTGATGCCTTTACTGGAACACCCCAGGAGCAGCAGCTCTTCCAAACCTGCCTCTTTGGCACGAATTGTCATGATTAAAGCCCAACCTAGCACAGAGACCCTGACTTTTTCAAGGTTAACCTTTTTTTTTTTTTTTTTCTGAAGAGCTTTAAATAAACCAGAAATATTACCTGGGTTTTAAAATGAGGCTGTAAGGTGACTTTAGAGCAGTTTGGTTGCCAGTGGTTCCCCTTTAAACTTGTTGGCCTATTGGGAGCTATAGAATTCACTTATCTTAAATTATTGTATCAACCCTATTGTTTGGGATGCAGTAAAAAGAAAAGATATATGTTAGAGTGGTTTTTAATTTAAAACCCTATGTAAACACTAGAAATCATTATTATATATATTTTAGTATACTTTAAAAATATATATATAATTAGTATCTTAACAAGAACTACTAGAACCTGATGTTTATGTTCATTAAATGAGTCATTATGTTGTCAGAAAAAGGTCAACAGATTCGGAAGGTACAACCGCACATGGTGGTTGGAATTTAAGTAACACGAATCATCTTGTTAAATTTCCCACTTTGCCCACCAATATTCCTAGAAAAGGAGTTTGGTCATATTTATTAGAACATACCTGGAGAGCTTACACAAATGTGAACTCCTCACTCTCCACACCAGATATCAGACACAGATTCATTGGGGAGAAGGAATTTGCATTTAACAAGCAATCATGGTGATTGCTATGCATACCAAAGTTTGAAAAACACTGTTTCAGTGTATTTTCAACTTGATAATACAGGTTGATAACTCATTAAGTGAATTGGAGAAGTTTCTAAATTACAAGCATTTATAGAATCTTCCTAAGTCTTAATAAGAATAGTTCACTACCTCCTATAACATAGGACATTTATGTCTTTATCTGTGTGTCTTTGTGTGTGTGTTGTGACATAATTCTGGCTTCTACACAAATATTGGTGAGTAAACGAAGCAATTCAGCCTCTAAATATACACAATTCTAAGACACAAAACCTTGACAAACCGAAAGTTGTTTGTTTTTACAAGTCACTTGAGACTTGAATTTATCAATATTTTTATTAGCTTTGTATTATATTTATTTGTTTGTTCATTTATTTTAAAGATTTTACTTATTTATTTGACAGAGAGAGAAACAGTGATACAGGGAACACAAGCAGGGGGAGTGGGAAAGGAAGAAGCAGGCTTCCCACCAAGCAGGGAGCCTGATTTGGGGCTCCATGCAGCTTTGATCCCAGGAAACTGGGATTGACCTGAGCCAAAGGCAGACACCTAACAGCTGAGCCACCCAGGCACCCCATTATTAGCATTACTTAAAGAACCACATCATGGTTTTGTATTTGTATTATTCTTTACTGTAATTTTTATAGTTCCATATATATTTAGCTTTTAAGGACTTCGTAAATCCGCCAGAGCGTGATAACAGTATAATAGGAAAATAAAAAGAGTGTAAAAATAGAAACAAACTGTCATTCTGGGAGAGAGACACTCATCTCAGAAATACCTAATTATTTTGCTTTAAAAAACAAGCTAGAATGGCTTTTTAAAAAAATTTATAAAGTCTAAAGACTCTACTAGGTATGGTTTAGAATGAGAGGACTGTAACAGAGAACTAAAATATTCTTCATAATAACGTGGTAGGAAATTGGAAGTTGTCTTCTGTTAGCTTAAAAGTTGGGGGTGTTGGAAGAAAGTTGAAATCTGAAGAGAAAGAAATGGGAAAAGTCTCTAAGGAGGAGGAAAGGCACATCATGGGAGGGGACAAGCAAGTGAGAAATCCCTGTTAGGTGCAGCAAAGGAACTTTGGGACATGGATGGAGTACATCAAATTTTAAGAAGATGTTTTCTCTGTTATGCCTTCAGTAAAACGTGGTTGTACAAAAGCCTGGCATTGATGGTGCTTTGAGTGATGAAGGTATTGGGCCATGGGAGGACAAAAAAGAAGGGAGCGGTCAACCATGGAGGCAAGATACAAGGTGAGACTCAAAAACATAGGAGAGTAATAAATAAGAGTAAAGGAAATCAGGAGACATGTAGCCCTTGTGAAAGTATTTGGAGACATTAGGAGAGACAGATTTCCCAACGGAATGAAGAATAGGAGCTCAGTTTATTAGGAACTTGGTTTGAGTATCAGATGAAAAGGTGACCCCAGAAGCCTTGAAGACCTAGAATCATCCAGAGGCAACACTTGGACACCATTAGCAAGAAATTTGTACACTTTGGTTGAACTTAATTCTAAGAGACTTGGATACAGAAAATATCTTCTTTTTTTCTGACTCAGTAAGTTAAACTAAATGGGTAAAAAAGAATGTTTTATTTGTTTTTCTTCTTCATTGAGCTGAGAACTGTTTAAGGACTGGAAGAATGTCATATTCATTTTTGTACTTCCTGCTTTGGGCACAGTGGTTAGTATTTAGTATGGCTGGATGGATGGATAGAAGGATGAAAGAATTAATGAAAGAAAAAATAAATTAACAAAATAATAAGGTGGATTACATTCTAACGGGACTCTAAATGATTCGAGAAAAAGGAAATGAGAGAAATGAAACAATGAAATATGCATATTAAGGCAAAAAAAGCCAAATTTACAGTGGAAGCAAATTTAACTGGTCTATAGGTCCAAACATTGCCATTAGTAGCTTCCATTAATTCTGTTAATGGAGTCTTATCAAGGAGTTGAGGAAGAAAATCACATTGCCAGCTCTCTCTTCCTCTTCCTCTGTGATAAGAACAAAAAACTCTTACAGGTATTAAATGAAAATAAGATAAAGCATGTTAAATAATTAAAATATTAGAAAGTTTTCTAGAAGGTGTTACCATGCTGACTGAATTCACAGAACTGATGTATCCTCTCAGGCAGTTTCAGAAAGGATATAGCCTGCTAAAATATTGGCTTGTGGATCCAACGAGTAAGCCATTTTTTTCTCCATAACCCCAGTGTCCATGGTTGGCTAGAGTGGCCAGTACTCTGTTTTAGTTTAGTTCTGTTTTGTTTCTAATCAGCCACAATGGAAAGAAAGCCCTCAGAGTGCACTTCTACATAGACAGTATTATGTCAATCTACCTCAGTGCAAAGATTTAAGTAGATCTCCAAGTACATATAATAGGCTATAAGAAAGAGGGGAAATCAGGCCATATTTTCATTTCATTATTTTCTCTTTCCTCTTAGCCTCTTAGCATTAAAATTGATATAACTGAACTCTATCTATAACTAGCTCGAAAGTGTCAAATTTAACGAGGACCAGACTGATTAACTGGCCTTTCTCTGTGCTTGCATAGACCAGGATCACTGATGTAGCAATTTTCACACACTTTTGTTACTGATTCTACATGTCCACAAATTGTTCAAAGAGAAGAACTTAACACCTATCCCTAGAACCAAAGACAGGGCTTCAGTGATGGCAAAAAGTAGGTGCTCAGTTCTTGTGAAAATGATGAAGGAACACATTTTTGAAATATGTTTACTTGGTATATAAAAATTCCACTGGCCAACACAGAATCTGTCCTTTAAGAGTTATCTCAAAAAAAAAAAAAAAAAAAAAAAAAAAAGAAAGAAAAGAAAAGAAAAAAAAAGGAGGAAGGGAGCCTGGTTGGCTCAGTTGGTTAAGCATCTGACTCAGATCATGATCTCAGGGTCATGAGATCAGGCCCTTGAAGGGCTCCATGCTGAGTGTGGACCCTGTTTAAGATTTCCTCTCCCTCTCCCTCTGCCCCCGCCTCTCTTGCACACACGTGCACTCTTTCTAATAATTAATTAGTTAATAGTTTAAAATAATAAAAAATAAAAGTCACCTCATCCTATCATCTCACAAGTAAAAACCTCAACCTATATTCTAAAGGTAAAAAAAAAAAAAAAAAAAAAACTTGAAGAAAAAAATTAAACTTACCTCTATTTGAAAATAAGAGTTAATGATAAATTTAATCATTAGAAAATTTTTTTTTCTTTTTCTTTTTAGAGAGATAAAGAAAGAACAAGCAGAGGGAGTAACATAGGAGAGGAAGAAGCAGGCTCCCTACTGAGCAGGGAACCCAACATGGGGCTTGATCCCAGAACCCTGGAATAATGACTTGAGACAAAGACAGACACTTAAGCATATGAGCCACTCAGGTACCCTTAGAAATTAACATTTTTTAAGACAAGTTACCGAAAACATAGATTTTATCATGGCCCATGAATTCCAACCCTTCAAGGAGATTCCCATTGAAGAACTAGAACTCATGGAGAAGGCAAAGAAAAGCCTGAAAGCTCTTCTTGACCTTGAAAGTCACCTTGAAAATGGACTCCTCACATCAGGAAGTTGAGGACACTGGATTTTGTCAATTAAGGCTGTGAAAATAGCCATCGATTTGATGAGATGTTTAGAACAGAGGAGGTTTTTTTTTTTTTTCCTCCTTGATTTCCTCTCACTTGTAAAAGATGATGAACCATCACTCTTTGCTTGGAGATGATTTCTCACTTGCTCCAGCATCTTGCAGAAACTCCATGTGTTAAAACTGAAATTATTTCTTAGGATTATGTTTGCAATACTTGGTCTGGGATCAGCTTTAAATATCCTTTGTATGTAAATACTGACAAACTATGTAAATACTGATAAACTTGTGATCCGGGTTGCCTGACCTCCTGAGTTTTCCAGCGAAGGACACTAGGTATATTGTGCTGGGGTTACAATTCATGGAAGAAATTGGTTAGGATCTCTCTTTTCTCTCGGGGAGCTAATGCTCTGAAAAGGGATCCCAGCAAAAGAGTTTTAATCAATACTTGGGAGGATGGTTTTATTTTTAATACAATAACTGTTAAGATTGCTTGTGGACTGGGTTAGCCAAGAGGAAGACAGCTTTAACAGGGAGTTGCCTACCTTAAGAAGAGGTCTTAGATTTCAGATTAAGATGTGAAGGCTTCAAGAATGTTGAAGTAAACACCATTTCAGAGCTCATAGTATAGTGTAGGGATGAAGATCCTTGGAGCAACGATGGAAGAAGATCTTAAATAGCAAAGATTCGCCGTTACCAGCTTTCAACCCAAATCAATCAATTAAGCCAACCTGTATTATCATAAAACTGCTAGAATGCTACATCTGGCTAAATGGGAAAAGAGTTTGCTTTACTTACCTTGTGTACCCACCCTGCCCTGTAATGTCTGTAATCATAAAGATGGAATGAATTGTAACATTTAGTGTGTATGTGTATATATATAGGTATATATACATATATCTACATGCACACAGTAAGGAATTTCAGCTTTTTCAATTCCACATGAAGTATATCTCCCTTTATCTTGCATTTTAATGTCCTTAAGAAAAAAGGACATTATGGATTTTCCAAACAGAAATGCTTCACTCCTATTATGCCCATTCTGCTTTTCTCTCTTAAATAATTAACTAAGACATGAACAAGGACTTCAAAAATGAAGAATCAGAGCCCATAGTGCCTCCCAATCCAAAATTTCCACTTTTAGAAATTTACTCTGGTAAAACGTGTATAGAAAAGCATAAGGATATATGTAGAAGGACATTCAAAAGCATTATTTGTAAAACAAGCAAACAAACAAAAAAACAATAACAACAAGCCAGTAAATGTCTGTAAGTCAATGGTATGTCCATAATATAGCATTACCAAGAACGAGGCAGGTAAATATGTCCTGATGCAAAATGATATCCAATGAAACACATTAAACAAGAAGATGGTTGTAATATAATATGCAGAGTTTAATACCATTTCTTTCTCTGTGTACAACTAATGCATGCAAATAAATAGCAACACTACACTCTTAGCACTGGTTGTGTCTGAGTGTAAGAATGGCATCGTCCAAATGTATTGCTAAGGGAAAATTATAAGTGATTCTATAAATAGCTTTAAGGTTTAAAATTTTTACAAAATTTTTAAACATGTATTGTGTTTTATTTTAAAATAAAATTCAAAGGAAGTACTATCCAAGAGAAGTAACCAACCAAACTTGGATCCTCATTCTTGATGACCATTAAGCTAATTCTATTACTCCATAGAAATTATTCATTGGCAGATTGCCATTTTTCTTCTTTTCTACAGCACCTTCAATTTAACAAATGTTCTTAATTATGTATGTATTCAAGTCTCATATACTAGCTTTGCCATAATTAACAAGAATGTGGTGTTATTCACAGAACTTCGGTCTCTAGAGAAAGATAATAGTCTCTTTCATCAGTAAGACTATCCTCAAGGGCCAATGAAGTAAGGACAACTAGAGCCCAGTGTCTGCTGGTTCCATGCAGAGCTGACAATTACTTCAGCCTCTTTTGAGGCTGGTAAGATCAACTTCTCTTCATTCAAGTTTTACTGTTTAAAAGCAGTTTCACAAACTTCCCATTGCATTTATGATATTGAATTAGATCTTTCCTCAAAGGCTATACCATACACATACATGATTACTAAATACAGAAATCAGTGAAGACGGTGAAGAAGATTAAGCTAACATAACTGAATATAATCGTATGTGTGTTTATAACACGTTTTATATTTTATGTTTATATCTATGTCTAAAATGTGTTAATATATATGTATAGATATCTATGATATAAATAGGCATAGGTTATATATATATATATGAATATATTATATAGGTAGATATAAAATAGATAAAAAATATATAAGATTTAGATTTCTCAAATCAAGAAATGTACCCAAATATTACTTTTGGCCACTGAAACTTATATGATCTCTGATAAATATCTTCCACCATGTTTTTTGATACCTTATCCAATATAAATGTACACCATTCTCTCTACATTTTCTATGCTACAGACTGATTTCCCTGAAATTTTTATTTGGCCTATCCACTTACACCCAAATATAATTTTTCATGATCCATGCAAGCAAACATCCATAACATTAGTATTATCAAACAAACTATTGGTGCTCAAAGTTAGGTAACTGGATTTAAAAGTTATCAGATATGGGGGTGCCTGGGTGGCTCAGTTGGTTAAGCATCTAACTCTGTTTCAGCTCAGGTCATGATCTCAGGGTTTTGAGATGGAGCTTCCCAGGGGGCTCCCTGTTCATCTCCATACTTGTCATGGAACCTACTTAAGATTCTCTCTCACCCTCTTCCTACCCCTCTCCCCCTCAAGCTCATGTGCACACTTTCTCTGTAAAAATAAAATAAAATGTAATTAATTTATTGCATGAAAATAATTTTTACAATTGTTTATTAGAGTGAAGAAGAATTTTATACCTTTATCATAAGAATAACAGATTATATACAGTCATTTCATAACATAAACATGAATTATAATTCCTAAATTCTAATTACTGAAATCTCCCTCCAAAATTTATTTATTTAACATATATTAGTTTGTCTTAAATTTATTTTTAAATGATTCAATTTGTCTTAGAACAATATGATCTATATCACCATGACTTAGGAATACCTAAGAGGTCACATTTTATTTTACTTAATTAATTAATTTATTTATTTTTTTGGACAGATGGAAATCACAAGTAGGCAGAGAAGCGGACAGAGAGAGGAGGAAGCAGGCTCCCCGCTGAGCAGAGAGCCTGATGCGGGGCTCCAACCCAGGACCCTGGGATCATGACCTGAGCCAAAGGCAGAGGCTCTAACCCACTGAGCCACCCAGGCGCCCCAAGAGGTCACATTTTAAAACCCTATCTACTCTAAGTCCTAGGCTATATTTCTTGAGGCTAACCATCACTTCCCAAATTAAATTATCCAAGAATCCTTGGTTGAACTTAGTTGCAAGTGAGGGAGGTAAAGAGAATCTTAGTTGGAGGTGCAAGGAGGTGACTAACCAAAGATTTGTTGAGTCTGATGAGTCTGTTTCTTTCAACACAATGCCACTGTGGTTAAAATCTACTCTACAAAGTGCCATGAATGCCTGTCTATCCTGATGGGGCACCTGTGCTTGTCCAGATCCCTGTCCCAAGCTCCAGTATCAAATGTTACCATTCTCTTTTTCCATATCTGCTTGCTCAGTAATCCTTTCTAAAACATAAACACATGCACAGATGGCCAAGTCCTGAGAGTCTTCCAAGACCAGCCATATCTCTAATGGAGAGGGCCTTACCTCCTCCTTCCCCACATTTACTTATTCAAATTAGAGCTTTAGTAAGCTTTCCTTTTTCCTCAAAATCATTTTGTTTGGTGGATATTTGTTTTTCCTTGCTACTAAGCCTGGGTCAGGACACCTCCAATCCACCATAGTCTACTTTAGCAGGTATGCACATGTGGAGAGAGGATATTAGAGTCCTCAGTTCTTCTTCTGCCTGAAAATTTAGGTGCTCTTACAAATAGTTGCAGTTTCAGGGGCGCCTGGGTGGCTCAGTGGGTTAAAGCCTCTGCCTTCACCTCGGGTCATGATCTCAGGGTCCTGGGATCGAGCCCCAGGTCGGGCTCTCTACTCAGTGGGGAGCCTGCTTCCTCCTCTCTCTCTGCCTGCCTCTGTCTACTTGTGGTCTCTGTCTGTCAAACAAATAAATAAAAATCTTTAAAAAAAAAAAAACACAAATAGTTGCAGTTTCTTCCCAGAGTCAAATTTTCTATATTCCACAAAACAAAAGTCCCTGGGTAATTGGTAATTTCATTACAAGAAGAAAAAAAGACATATTTAAAATAGGGAAGGACTGATTGGCTATGTAATTGGAAATCTGATAAAGTCGACCTTAATGTTGTTTGCTTAAGCAACTGAACTATATCAACAGCTATCAGAGTGTGACCTGGAACTTCCAGTGGTCCAGAGACCCTTTCCTTGGGTCTAGAAAATCAAAATTAGTTTGAAATCATATTAAAATACTTTTTTCTTTTTTCATTCTCTTTGTCTTACCATTTTATAGGAAAGTTTTCCAGAGGTTACATGATGTGGTATTACAACAGATTGAATGCACCAAGAAGACCTGAAAATCTAGCCCACTTTCTATTACATCAGTCATGAAAAAGATCAGCAAAAATGTAAAATAATGTTACTTTTCTCACTTTACTTTTCCTCTTTTTTTCCTACCTTTTTCTACTTTTTTTCCTTTTTCTTTTTAGAAACAAATTTTATTCTTTTTAAAAATTTATTTTTCTAAGTCTTGGAGAGGTACAGCCTAGGGTATATAGTCAATGATTTTGTAATAACTCTATGGTGACAGACTGCAACTAGACTTATTGCAGGGATCATTTCACAATGTACAAATTTCAAATCACTATTATGTATACCTGAAACTAATAGGATATTTTATGCCAATTATACTTCAGTTAAGAAAATTATTTTCATTAAAAGTATGTTTGCTCACATTGCTGGGTTATGTCCTAATCCAGGAAAATAGGTATTTCCTAGCCCTTCTGTAAATATTAATAGGGCCCACCAGTAACTCTATACAAAGATCACAAGGTCCCCAAGGCAATCTTCAATACAATCAGCTGCTTTATTAGATTACAAAGTAAATAAGTAAAAGCATGCATTTATTATGTTAATAATTTAAAAACTGTCATGAATGAAATGAACACTAACCTAAGGAATTTTCAGTAGTTACAGAAATCTGGAATAATCAGAACATCTGCACCAACTGCTTCAATACTATTATTTCTTGAAATTTGGTAATCTCATCTACTTCCATGATTCCAACTGCCATCAATGAAACAGTGATAGTTCAAATGTCAGTCTCCAGCTTATACCTTAATCGTGTGTGATTTATCTTAATTCCTCCAAGTCCACAAAGTTCTTCGGTCTCAATTAAATAGAAAATGATATAATGACAATCAAAATAATAACTCTATTAGTCTGGGTTCTCTGGAGAAACAGAGCCAATGGGATATATATATAAGTATATAGAAAGAGATTTATTATGAGGAATTGGCTTACATGATTACGGATGTTCAGAAGTCCCACCATCTGCTGTCTGCCAGATGAAAGCTTAGGAAAACCAGTGGTGTAGTACTGGTCCAGGTTTGAAGACCTCAGAACCAGAGTAGCCAATGGTGTTAAGTCCCAGTCTGAGTCTGGTGACCCAAGAACCAGGAGCTCCAATGTTCAAAGTCAGGAGAAGATGGATATCCCCCACTGAAGCAGAGAGAGCAAATCCACCCTCCCTCTACTTTTTTGTTCTATTTGGGTCCTTGATGGATCAGATGACACCCACTGGTGAGGGGATCTTCTTCACTCAGTCTACTCACTTAAATGCTAATCTTTTCCAGAAACACCCTCACAGACACATTCAGAAATGTTTACCAGCTATGTGGGCATCTGTTAGCCCAGGCAAGTTGACACGTAAAATTAACTATCACAGTGACTATCATATATTTTATTAGTGAAGGTTTAAAAGACACTTCAAACTCTACTTGCCCAACATATCACTCAAATCTGATCTTGCTATTCTGTGTTTCTTTTATTCTGACCCATCATCCATCAGTTACTCAGCTTGGTACTTAGATTCCTTTTTTTTTTCCTTCCCCAACACCTTCATCTGTTGTATGACTGAATCCTCTAGATTCTCAGACTTGAAATATCTCTAGCATTTTTCTCCCTTCTCTACATTTCCAGTGCGGGTGGCCTAGCTTTTGTTTTGCTTTTACTTAGCTTTTCCTGGATTACTAAGAATAAGTACTCCTTCAAGGGAACAAATATGATTAGGTCACTCAACTGCTTAAAATAGTTTAATGGCTCCCATCACAGGACACACAATGTTCTTAATATGTCATTCAAGAAATTTCTTTATGTGGACTTTACATACCTTTCTACCATCTTGCCTGCTGTGCCAGAAGCTCTCATCTTCATGGAGTTCCTTTCCCAAATATATATTTTTCTTTTGTATGGCCAGCAAAGAACTACTTAGTATTTAAGACTCGACTCAGAAATCAGTTGTTCTTTGAAATTCCTGAAATCTGAAGCAAAATTAAGCACTTTCTTGTTAGGTTTCCTGCTCATATCTCTATAATAGTACTTATCTCATTTCTGTAATATTTTATTTTCTGCTCCTTCGGTAAAAGCACAAGCTTGTGACACAAGCAGGAATTTTTATTTGCATTTTATGTCAATGACATTGTTAGTAGTTAATAATATTGACAAGAAGTAATAACAAAGACTATGGCCACACCAAAAGTATGGTTTAACTCAATTTTGTTTCACTTATTTACACTCAGTCGCTTCCTCCAAATGGATTTTTAAGAAGACTTATGAAAACAACAAATAGAATATGAAGAAAAGTATAAAGGAAGACTAATGACGGAACAGACCATCAGTTTGAGTGACAAGAGCAGGGCAATGTGAGAGATAAAAAAGAAAGCAAGGCTTCAAACAAGGGGGATTAACAATGTCAATTTCGGCAGAGTTCAAAGAAGGTAAAAATGGGTAAAAGTCTACTGGATGAGATAAGCCAACATTAGTTTTCCCTGATGAACTGGTTTCAGTAAAGAAATAGGAAAGAATCTGGATTTCAAGGGATTAACAAACTAGTGGGTGCTGAGAAGTGTGAGTGACAAGTAAACACACACACATGCACATAAGACACACACATACACATTACTGCATTCTCAAGGGCTTAAGTCACTTTTGTTCACAGAGACCATTACAAATTAAAAAAAAGTTAAACTCTGCTTTAAGAATAAGTGAAATGCACTAATTTCAGAAAATATAAAACCTGCTCACCTAACATTTTCAATCCATAATGAATCAGCAATCTATGGTAACTATATGATTATTTTGTATTGTTTTTAACTAGTTCTACCCTCAAAATCTAATTCTGTATCTCTTGTCCTAAGAGGCATCAGGAAAGTAAGAAGTTCATGACCATGGCATTGATAACAGTTCTAAAGGATTAATAAATAATAATAGAAAAATTAGTAATAGTTTTAATATGGCATGAGCAATATTGCCTTTGCCTTTTAAAAAGTAGCAACTAAAAATAATCAAAATCAAAATCAAAAAATCTAAAAAAATAATACTAAGAGGTAATATTCAGCAAGTACATCTGATCTAAAAAAGTAATTTTCATCTCATTTGATCCTACAAACATTGCATACTAGATTCTGATATCCCATTTTATAGAAAAGCAAACTGAGGCATAGAGACTAAGGTCAAAGTTGCTTTGTAGCATATATTGTATATGAGCTCATCTTTTTTTTTGAACAGGAATCTTCAGCTCTACTGAGCACAAATATTAAAAAATAAATACTACAATATTCCTATAAATAAATATTACAATATTCCTATAAATACACATACATGAATGCTAAACTTTGGTCATCAATAGTAAAAGCAATAAAGCCAGGAAACTAACATTTCTGAACTTAATTCCTAATTTGGCTTGTGAAACTTTATATATAGTACTTTTCAAGGTCCTTATAAAATAAATAGTGTAATAACCAAAGTCTGATTCTACTACACAGGCAAAAATAACTAAACAAAAGGGTGTCAAGCTAGAAAGCAGTTGTGTGTTCATTGTTTGGACAGAGTTAACTATATATTTTGGGCCTAAAGTATCTTTAAAAATTCTAAAATCTGTATGAATGGACAATTGTGACTTGGGTTCTTTCTCCTCCTTGACACACTTTTTACAATTTTTTAAAAAATTTTCTAGCCAAAGAAAGAAATGGTTGTTTTCATAGATTATTTAGCTCATCTCAGGGCTTTCAGAGCAAGGTTTACAGACTTGTCCTTGATATAGAGACAACAGAAGAAAAGCTTCTGAATATTTAATAGAGCTAGAAAATACTACATTTAATATTCTCTTGAGCTTGCACAGTGCTGACTTAGAAGGAAACCTAAAGTGTCTCTTTTCGGCATGCAGAATCTTAAAATTGCAGTCAGTAAATCATTCTCTAGAGTGACACCCACAACTTGAGTATTTCCATTCTTAAAGGTAAAACATGTGTTTTAAACTATGTGCTGAAAGCTCTTAGTTAACTGGGAAGAAATAACTGAACTGTACTTTAAGGTTTCATTTATGTTCTACTTTTTATCTAATTTCTTCTAAAAACGTCAGCAATTAGGCAACAGCCAGAATTTTAAACTTTGTTTTATTTTCTTCTGCTTTGTCATTTTGGGGTTTTTTGGTTTATGTGAATAAGGCATAAGTTTTAGGAATGTTAAGCAAATCAGATACCAACTACCATTGAACAGTTTTTGTACATCCAATAGGCCTTGCTTTTGATTTTATAAATGGAAAAATTCCTCTAGATAGGGTAAGATTTTAAAGAACCAGGACTGGAAAAGGAACCTCTATACCTCAAAGTCCTTTTCAAACGGTTATAACCCTTCACAGGATTTTTGAAAAATGCCCTAGAGTTTGGCTTTTTCTGTCCTTCAGTTTCTTTATGGGCTGTTCAAGGTCTGTAACTCAATTCAATAAATATTTCTTGTCCAACAATTAAGTGGAAGGGCCTCTGCTGTGAGATTCTAGAGAAACCAAGACAAGTTCTTGCGTAAAGGAGGGTGTACTCTGTATTTCTGTAAGAAAATTAGTGTCTCAAATAAAGGTAAAATGTAGTCCATTCAATCAGAAAGAAACAAAATGCTTCAGAGTCAGCCCTCAAACCAACCTTGCTCTGCCTTCCATTCATATTTCTCGAGGGAGTGCAGGTAGCTCTTAAGGAAGTCACCATTTGCAAACCTGTTGCCAATTCCAGTGGATACTGGATGTTTTTTTCTTAAAAAGCAGTACGCCCTAAAGTCACTAAAGGTTGTCTCCCTTTGAGACACTCTGACTAAACCAATTCCAGGATACCATGTCCTTATTTTCTTCCCACTTCTCTGGATAATGCGTTTCAGCTTCCTTTGCAAGGTCCTCTTTTCTACCTGACCTCCAAATGTCGGAGTGCCAGAGAACTTGACTTCAGACCCCCTTCTATTTCTGGGTGACCAATTATTAAAACCTAGGTACACTGGGGAGCTTGGGTGGCTTGGTCGGTTAAGCATCTGCCTCAGCTTGGGTCATGACCCTGGGGTCCCGGGATCAAGTCCTACATCAGGCTCACTGCTTGGTGGGGAGTCTGCTTCTCCTCCCTCTGCCCCTTCACCCCCACTCCCACACGTGCATGCTCTCTTTCTCTCAAATAAATAAAATCTTAAAAAAAACAAACCTAGATACATTTGCTTATGATTCCAAATTTATATCTCCAGCCCTAACCTCACTGAGCTCTAGACTGCTTTCTTGATCAATTGCTTTCTTATAATTGTCACAAGACATGATGCTAAATAAGTTTACCAATTTTTTTTTTAAATTTCTTTCCTCTCAGATCTGTTCTTCTCCTCATGTTCTTTATCTCAGTAAATGCAACACTGTTATTCAAGTAAAAACTGAGAAGTCATCTTGGTGCTTCCCTTTCCCTCCTCACTTCAGTGTCTAATTCACTAACTTACTGGAGGCCAAGTAACAATCATTGTCTTAAGAAATTGCCATAGTCGTCTTTTTTTTTTTAAAGGAATTTTTTTTTAAGATTTTATTATTTATTTGACAGAGATCACAAGTAGGCAGAGAGGCAGGCAGAGAGAGAGAGAGGAGGAAGCAGGCTCCCCGCTGAGCAGAAAGCCCGATGTGGGGCTCAATCCCAGGACCCTGAGATCATGACCTGAGCCGAAGGCAGATGCTTAACCCACTGAGCCACCCAGGTGCCCCAAAATTGCCATAGTCTTCTAATTAATTCTCTTGTCCCCATGCTTCTAGCCTTGGCTGTACGTATCTACTGCTGCACAAGTATCACCTCAAAACTTAGCAACTTAAAACAACAAATACTTATTATCCCAATTTCATACTGGTCAGGGTGCATCTCTATAGGTCTGGCTTATGGCCTCTGATGAGATCACAGTTAAGATTCTGGCCAGCAGCTGTGGTCTTCTGAATGTTTAACCAGGACTGGCAGCTCTGCATCCAAGGTAGCTCCCTCACAGGCTGTTGATAGGAGGCCTTAATCCCTTAGTGTCTGTTGAGAGAAGGCCTCAGTTTCTTACCATGTGGGCCTCTCACAGGGCTCTGTGAGTTTCTTCACAACATTATAACACATCAGCTGCCCTTCCCAGAATGAGGGATTCAAGAGAATGAAAGAAAACAAGGAAAAAAATGTCATGCTTTTTATGACTTAGTCTCAGAAGTTACTTTATGTACTATCATTCTCTTCATCTTCTGTGTTAGAAACAAATCACTAAGACCAGCCCACATTCAAAAGCAGGAAATTAAACTCCACCTCTTGAAAGGAGGAATATCAAGAAACAGGGAAGTATTTTAAAACCACCACTGTCTTCCTTTGTCCAGAATGCAGGACCTTGACCTAAAAGAACTCCATGACCATTGTGATATGTGGTAAAGTGGAATGAAAGGATTGAGCAAATGAGAAGATTTAAGAATTGTGAGCTTGTGTGGATGTCACCAGGGAGAACAGCATCTAAAACAAAGTTCACGTGAAAAAGTCTAATGCTAACATGAAAGATTGCAGGAGATTCAGAAATTCTGTGGGCATTTTCAATGAGAATAAATTATTGAAAAGCATGGCCTATAGAGACAAATTATTTTCAGTGAGGGAAGCTTCTGAACAGTAGCGTGAACACAGCAGCAGAGAGGAAAATGAAAAGGACTTATTTTCAAGAAATGCCAAAAGGGGGCACCATTAATTGAAAGCAATCTCAGGAAAAGTTAGGTTTCACTTAGACAAGGAGGTGAAGAATTGACAGGAAGTGAGCCATAATCTGAATGTGTTGGTCAGTTCAAACTGCCCTAACAGAGTATCACAGGCTAAGTGACATAAATAAAAAACAGGCATTTATTTTCTCACAGTCCTGTAAGCTGGAAGTCCAAGAGCAAGGTGCCAGCAGGGTGTTTTCGTACAACCTGTCTTCCTGGCTTGCAGATAGCTTCCTTCTTTCTGTATTGTCACACGGCCTTTGTTCAACGTGTGCTCATTTCTAGTGTATCTTTCTCTTCTCGTAAGGGCACCAGTCCTTTTGGAGTAGGGCCTCACCCTTATGGCCTCATTTAACTCTAATGACCTCTGCCAAGGTCCTTTCTTCTGATGTAGTCACACTGGCAGTTAGGGACATCAACATACGAGCTTGGGAGATGATGGGGAGACATAATCCAGTCCATAGCACTGAATTAGCTGATTCATAGTAAAAACAGATTGTGGATTTCTTGGCACCCGGTGAAAGAAGAGAAGAGCATCGTGGCCCAGGCTGTTGCAGGCAGAGGACAAGAGGAGAAGTGTTAGGAAGGGGGGAACATAGAGTGGAGAAGGAGATCTGAAAGGAAGGAGACAGTGTTAGATTTAGGATGGATAGCTGAGGAATACTGAGGTCTTAGTCTATAAGCAAGAAAAAACTTCAGGCCATACAATGAGATGGAGAAAACTGCATGTTGAGTGAGTGTTAGGAGAAGTTGGAAATTAGAAGTCATTAAATGTTCAAGTCCTATATTAAGAAAGCTGGTTCAAATGGGTACCAAATTATTAGCCTTCCCAGAGGATGCATCTGCTCCTTTAACCCCAGAAGGGCAATTTTCTGCATGCAACAATGACCTTCAATGCCAAGAACGAGGGGAGGACTGTGATAGGTGTGTGTTAGCAATAGGCTAAGGTGGGAGTGGAAGCAGAGCTGAATAGGCAGTGGGTTATCATTTCATGTACTAAATCACCTGAAATACCTCATTCAATACAGAATCACTGAAAATACAAGCGGTAAATTCAATAAAACAGCCCCTAACCTTAAATTTCTTGTTATACATATTGGCAGCAGAACATGCATATGGACGGAACATGTCCTTTCACGGTTTATGATGAACATGTCTAGGCAGGTGAGAAGCAGATGAGAAAAATAAAATGCTAAGGCAAGACCGGTCAAGTATGTCAGTACTTCCTTAGCTTGCCAATATGTTAATTATCACAATCAATTATGATTTTTCTCCAACAAATGATTCATGACGATTTGGATGAACGTGGAAACTTTACAACAAGAGATTAGATAATTTTCACTTTCTTGGTGTTACAAGAAGTGATTTCTTAAACTGTAAGTGCCTAAAATGATTTAACTAGAAGTCGAATACAAAACAAAACAAAAACAAATAAACCTTCCCATCCAGTTTGAATTTTTTTTCCATTTTATTTTATTTTATTTCTTTTCAGTGTTCCAAAACTCATTGTTTAATTTTCATTGTTTCTAAAACTGATTTCCAGATAGATAAATACTCAGAAGCAAAATGATACATATGTTGCTTAATCAGTATTAAATTCTATTTCAAAACACCATTCATTAGTTCCCTTATTCCTCTCTTCCATTACTACACTACTCTAAGATGCTGTAAAATGCAATCTCTTATTAGATTTTCAAAGATTCTAAAGCCAAAAAAGGCAAAATACTGGATGGACAATATCACTGCCCCATTATACCTTTTGTCTTTCATGATGCACCTTCATGTTATGGATATGACTATTTTTATAAGATGTCCCAATTTTTCTTGAAATAATTACAACATTTCACTTCCAGGGGAAAAAAGCTTTAGTGCACTAAATTCTGCTGATTAAGAAGTATATTAAGTATTCAGTGCAATTGTAGTAGAAAGACCAAATTAATTTTTCTCTAAATCATATGTGTTACAGAAATGATACAGAAATGACATTCAGATTTTTTTAATACTGCTGTTATTAGGAGATACTTTAAAATTTCTTCCCATTGAATTTTTGCTCTGCTGTTGTCAGCAATGCCAATTGTTTTCAACAGAATGAATGATTTCAAAAATGGACTTTGGAATGACAAAAGACATTATACTCAAAAATGTCATTTCTAAGTTTACTCCTTGTGACAAGACACATTACCTTTTAACTTTGAACTTGACTAACCAGAAAATGTTATCCCTTTTTTTTTTTTTTTTTTAAGTTTCACACCTGAATGTTGTGGACTTAACTCCCCACTAATACATGTCTTTCCAACTTTAGGTGAAAATATTTTCTGTATGTTATTTAGATTGTGTATACACTCCACTGTGTATTTATGATGTGTGGCATAGCATGAACAAGTATTATATAAAAATTATGTAAAATTTATTAAATTGTTAAGTGTATTTGCCCCAAAAACATAGACAACTAGGTAGGTTGGGAAGAGAAACCAATGCCAATGAAATGCTTTTTTATTTGAGCATCTAATAATCTTTATTCATTAATGTGATTTCCTTATAAGCTCACATTTAGATGACAAAAACAAAAATACAAAATTAAATTACAGTTAAATGTAATTACTAGTCTTTGAAAAATAATTTTAATGGTAATAAAAGATTTAACCACAGGAATTCAACGACTCCCTAGTGGGGATTCAAACAGTAATGGTCAACTATTTGTTCAGTTTTCTCAAAAGACCCCAAGAACAGTGAGAATATAGTAATTCAACATATTGGGGTGTGTCAGGTGAAGTCCTATTTTGATCTAATTCTAACAACACTTTTGAAATTGATGAACATCTGACTTTTACCTGGAGTTAAATATTTATAGTTGTTATAAATTTTATAATTATAATATAAATATTTATATGACCAATTATTAGTTTTTCTGTAAAATTTCATAAAAGTTCAAAAAAGCATCTGATACAATCAGGTGTTCCTTTACTTTCTTAAGAAAAATTACATTCATGTCTTCAATTTGCCATTTGCACCAACCAAGAAAATATGAAATATATCAAAACCTTACCTTGAAATACTTAATATCAAATATCTATTAAAAGTAAGGTCTTGTTCTTCTTTTATAGAAATATAAGAATAATTCAAGAAGACCTAACTTTATGATACTAATATTTTCATTTCAGCCTTCCTTATTGTTTTTTGATTTCTTCAACATTTGTTTGGCACTATTTTTTATGGTTAGCCAATGTATAAAATGTCACAATAAAATTTGTTCTCTGCATCATTAAGTTCTGTTACAAAATTTTGTTGTATATAAATTCTAATACAGTGAAGATTAATATTTCCTACAAAAACAAAGCTTGAACTAGAATGTGTTCCTCATACCTTTGGAAGTAATAGTAAGCTTTTTTTTTTTTTAATAGCACAAAATCACTTATAAATTTGGATTATATGGATGTCACAACCTATGAATAAATTAAAATTTCTTAGATAATTTAAGCCTTTGGGCTATAATTGCTACTCAGCTGAAACAATTCATTTGCATATAAAATGAAAGATTTGGATAATAACCACATCAAATAACTCACTTCGCTTTAATTAATTTTACTAAAATTAATAACACTTGATTACTATGATAGAGTTATATTATATGGACCTGAATTTAAGCCATGTGTTCTTTCTCCTCTTACCATTTAATAAATGAAATTAGAATGTTAATTTTAGTAAATCCAGTATCTTTGGAACCTGGATTTGAGCTATGTATTCTTGTTTTTACTAGTTAATTGCAAATAGATAAAGATTTTCAAATTTAACAGGGTGTGGTTTAAAAATGATGTCATTATCTTAAATACACCAAATAAATGTATTCCAATTTTATCTATTACAAATGAATAGAAAAGGGAATTTTAGACCTGTAAAAATCTTTAACATTATTTTGTCTAATCTCTGCAATTTATGGATGACAAAAGAACCTAAGAAGTGGTCACATGTCTATAGTCACCTAGATAGTCTGTGGCAAAGTTTCTAACCCACTGCGCTACTTATATTAGTTCTGTTTAAACTTTCACAGTAAGTAAGCAGATAAATTAAAAAAAAATTATAGTATATTAAGTCCTATTCAAGAAATTCTTTATGTTCCAGTAACACTTACTGAATATCTACAATATGCAAGATCCATGATAGACCAGCAAACATGACAAATATAAACAGAATCCTATGGGAATGCAGGGACAGAAAACATGAACTTTCTCCAGAGGCTATGGAAAGTTCTCACTAAAAGGAGATTTTGAATTCAACTTATCCCTTTAGAAAGCCTTATGTGACTCTTCTTCATGGTTAGTTTTGTTAGAAGAATCATATCCCAAACCTACTAAGGCAGAACTGAAAATAGATTCCACATTTAATTTACCTGTTCTTAGTACATAAAGATCTGAAAAATCATCATATGGAGAATGTGTTCAAGAGCAGTAGCTTGCCCCTTCCTGGGTTCCCATACTATCTTTTTGTCAGTGTCTCTCACATGCTCCCTGCTCCACTTGTGACAAACTATAAACTCTTTTATGGCAGAGAAAATAACTTATTCTATATGTTCTCATGCATATATAATAAAATAATTTATTCTATATGCTCTCATGCATAGAATAAAAATAATTTATTCTATACATTCTTATGCATACAGTGGGCCCCCAATAACACTTCCATTGAACTAAAATAAACTGGATCCAATGGAATGATCATGGATTTACCTCTTAAGTGAAGGAGGTGGAAAAAATGACTTTTCCAGGAAAGGAAAAATAATGTAAAATGCAGAGTTTTAAAATATTCTAGTGAGTCTGGTGTAAAGTTTGGCAAAGTCTGCACACCTGGAGAGGTAGACCATGGTTTGGAAAGTGAGGATATGTTGCTTATAGACTAAATGATGGGTGATGAATTGGATTTAAATTGGGAGTGACTTTAGATGCCATAATTACCACTGTGTCATTCTCTGTTCACCACAGGTATCCCAGGGATGTTTTAAGCATGGCAGTGATATAATCAGTCTTTATGTTTTAATTTTATGAAGGTTGATTAATGGGAAAGAAGGACTTCTAGGAGAAATGAATAAATAGGGGTGTAGATGAGAAGATGAAGATGAGGGCATAGGTTAAAGCCATCAGGATGGAGAAAGAAAACAGGTTCCAGATATATTCTGAGGTAAAACAGGCATTTGTGGATATATTTTTTTAAGGATTATTTAATGAGGGGGGGCGCCTGGGGGGGTGCAGTCCCTTGACCCTCACCTCTTGGTTTCGGCTCAGGTCTGATCTCAGGATCATGAGATTGAGTCCCAAGTCCCCAGTCAGGCTCTGTATTCAGCGTGGAGTCCGCTTGGGTTTCTCTCTCCCTCTGCCACCCTCCCCATCCTCTCTCTAAAATAAATTTTTTTTTTAAAAAAAGAGAATTATTTAATGAGGTTAATAATATGCAGAAGTTTGAAATGGTAAGAGGTGAAGCCATACAGACAAATTAAGTGTGCCTTATTTCTATGGGAATTAACTACCGACAAAAAAGCTTATATTTGTACTGAAACGTTTGATTTCCAAAAACCAAAGAAGGAAAAAAAAAAAAAAGATTTGGAAAGTAGAGTGTAATTGACAGTTACAAAGATCAGGGAGAAATAAAAAAGTACTTAAAACTGGTGTTTGGACTTGGATAATGGGAAGTAATCTAACGTCAGAATGAGAATTCTTTCATGGAGGGTTTGAGCCCAGAAGCAAATTTTAACAGGTTCAGGAATGATGGGTGGAGGAAAGAAGGGCTACCTGTTCTCACACAACTCCCATACCCCGAAAGAGAAATTCGAAGCAAAGTCCTAAAGAAGAGAACAGTTAAAGGAAGGTCTATTGGTTTTTGCTTGGTTTTGCCCTTCTTTAGAAGATACTTCAAGTATATTCCTAGGCAAAAGGAAAGACATTAGTAGAAAGAGCTTGAATATACAGGAGGAAACACACTTACCTGGAAAATTTTAACAGGGAATTAAAATTAAAGAACCACTGAAACATGTCAAAAGAATTATAATATAGCTTCAGTTGTATACAGTCTATAAATTAAACAATTTTCATTTCACGCTTAGTATATCATTTCCACTGAATGACCACAGTAGCCTAAGATTTCATTATATGGTTTGGGAGTTGCACAATGAGAACCATGAGCAAGTTTCAGTGGTTTATAGAGGTACTATTTCAGTTCTTCCCATCTAAGCATAACTGGGCTCAATTAATCATTCCTTATTACCAAACACTTCAAAAGGAGGAAGAGAATTCCCTTTACTGGATCTATCAAGAAAAGGAAAGCATGCCCTCCCACACCTCCAGCCTCTGGGTTGAAGCTTTTTACAGATTTAAATGTACAAACTTCGGGGATAAATAAACCTTCAAGCTGATAAGGAGTTAATACCTTCTCTATGCCTCATCTATACTGCCTACATCTTTCCTATTCAGGGAGACCCAGGAGAACAAGGCTGGATTTCAGGAGGTCAATTTCTGAGGCTGTGAATTCAAGTTCAGTAGCCCTATTATTCATCAAAACAGCAAGCAGGATATAACTGACATCCCTGTAACGAATTTCATGAGAGGTGGAAGATTTCTCTCTCTGGCTCCTCCACTCATGCATAGAAATGTAGCTTTTAATAATCATTAGCTAAACTGTACGAATTAACTTAAGAAAATGTACTGAATCAATAAAATATTAATAAATAAGAATATTTTGCTTAGTACAAGAATATTTTTATGATACACTTTTAGGCAAAAGATTGTCATTCTTTAACTCTATAATATTAAAAATTGCAAAGGCAAATTCTTTCAAGGAGAATTAAATATTTTCAGAGGAAAATTCCCACAATCTGATACCTACAATGCCGTTTCATCTCAGTCCTCAAGGTGAGATACTCACAAATAGACCTTTTAAAAAAAATCTTTATATATTTTCTTAAATTCATTCTATAAAATAATATATAAATGTATAAATGCACTTATAAGACATTTAATTTATATGCATCCTTTATCAGATATACAGGTATTAATTTAATTTAAAAGAAAATAACTTTATAAATTGTAAATGTGATTAAAACAGCATTTGTGGGAAATAAATGGAGGGTACAAATATCTTGAAAAATTAGTTTTTTTCAGACTAAGGCACTAAATATACCCAGAGGACATATACATGCAGAGGCAGAAAATTACATATTAAAAATGCATGTTTTAAAATTAATTGTCCATTTTCTTAGCAACAGACATATTTTTCATATTAATTCTTATATTTATTTTGCTAATTTTTAAATTTCCATCTTTCTCATTGTTTCCCTGTGACTATTTATCTTATCATGATATAGTAGAAAGTAAAGTTTACTGGACTAGAATTGAATATCTTCACCATTTACTATCTGTGTTAACTCTCGGCAATTTACCCCAGCTGTATCTGTGCCCCACCTTAACGAGAGAGATAATAAAACTCTTTATGTAGTTACTATTTGATCCTCCAAACTATGGTATCTATGTAAAAGGTGGTGTATAATGCTGGGGTCTCTTCTAGTATAAGAAGCATCCTGGAAGCAATTTAAATAAACATCTGCTCTGGGTGGACTAATTTGTAAAAATGTTCCCATGCCTCACCAGGTGTTGTGGTTTGTGGGACTGAGTGAAGAGATTCAGATCCCCCACCTACAGTTGATGCAGGAGCCACTGTATAAGGGCACAACCTGCAAAACCTACCTCACAGCGCCACACACTTACTGACAAGGAACTCCCCTTCTTAGACATATCAGGGTTAGAACTAAAGAAGTATCCTAAAAATATTTTTTAATTCAACTTAATATTTTTTCAGTGTTCCAAAATTCATTGATTATGATATTGGTACACATTTTTTTCATAAATTTGTCTTTTTTTTCCATATAAACAATTCAGAAGGAAACCCAACCCATTTTTCGTTATCTTCACTGGTTTGGTTCATCACTTATTCCTCTTGAGAATTATTCCACGTGTTGTGCATATCATTTAAGTTTTCCAAGAAGCATAAACAGTGAACAATTCTTCTTATAAAATTGTATCTTTCCCAATACAACTCTTTTTTTATTCAGCAGAAACTTCAGAATAATTCCTCACGGCTACCATCATTAAGAACAATTAACTCTCCAAACAAATGTGTTAGTTAAGGTTTCTATTATCCATAATAGAAGGCCAGATAGAGAAATTCTGTTTATATAAATGTCTTGGTGTGAAAGCTCAAGTAGCTGTATTCTTTAACGTAACGTTAATGTGATATATGTAACTTTCGTGATATAAAATTAATAGGTCATGGAGCTAATTGTGAAGTTACATCCAGTTCTCTTTGTCTTTCTGTTGATGTCTTTGTTGCCTAGCCTTTGTTCATAGCTGTTACTAAAGATCATGTCATCGAAAAGGAGAAGAATTAAAGTGACTTTGACATTTGTGAACATTGTTGGAAGACAAATGTGATAATTAATTTGATTCATTCTAAAAGATTTTAAATGATGCTAATCAGTGGCAAGTAGATCCAACATAGGTAATTCAAACTGATGTTTAAGGAAATAAAAAGATATGATGGTAAAAGGAAGGGAATTCATTTTTCTGTAATTACAAAAAAAAAATGATACTTCAAAAATGTATCTGAGATCCTTCAGGAAGTTCCGTTATTTAAATATGTGCATTACAGATGTTTAAACTTTCTATTTAGCTGAAGTCTTTTTTTTTTTTTAAGATTTTTATTTATTTATTTGACAGACAGAGATGACAAGTAGGCAGAGAGGCAGGCGGGGGGGTGGGGGGGGAGCGGGGAGCAAGCTCCCTGCTGAGCAAAGAGCCGGATGCGGGCCTCCATCCCAGGACCCTGAGATCATGACCTGAGCCAAAGGCAGAGGCTTAACTCACTGAACCACCCAGGCGCCCCTCAGCTGAAGTCTTGATAAGAGAGAACATCTGGGAAACACAAAGATCAGAAGTGTTGGGATATTTTGAAGGGAAAATCAATAGAAAAATCAATTAATTCCTATATACAAAAAGTCATTTTATGGTTAGCTTTTCAGGAATTCTTCTATACAATTCAAAAATTTCTCTGAAATTTGCCTGGAAGTGCCTGGGGATGACAACTTTAACTCGCAATTGTCTTTCTCTTGTCAGTTTAAATCAGGCCTTTAATGCTACATCAGTAAAGTTTTTCAACTAAAGATCTTGAAATGGCTTTGATCTGACATGATTTTAAGACACAATCTGTCAAAATTGCCAAATAAATATAACTTGCAGACTATTATGGGATTTAAAAATCTCTCAATAAGACAGTTTCCAATGAAGTGGGCAGAATGGTGCCCATTCAAAGGTATAGAAATACATCTTTTGTTATAAAAATGTCTATTTATGTCTTAGAAAAATGAGTATCAAATAAATTGCAGCAACTGAACAGAGAATTATAAAGCTCACTCCCTTGCTTCATAATTCTGCACAGGTTGTTTATCTGTGCAGACCTGACAGTCTATCATCAAAAATAGTTACTGCCATTTCTTCGACTACTCAATCTAAGCATACGAGTTTACATGGCTCTCTAAGCCACTCTGAAACAAATGTCACCATATAGCAATAACAGTAATAATACTGTTATTTTAAAAATGAACATAATTCTAAAATAAGTTCTTGACTGGCTAAATTCTGCTGACAAGAACTTTTGATTATAAGTAGGAAATGCATTTAAAAGGCTGTCAAAACTTAAAACAGTATCTCTGTGCCAACTTCTGGAACTCATTTTCTTTGTAATTTTGTGCATCTTCTCACTTCTTTAGGTAGGTAAGGTTTTCAGAAAAGTAAACTTAAAGAACAGAGGCGTGTCAACACATTTAATAAAGACTTTCTCTCTATAGTTGCAATATTATATTGTTTCTGATAGACACAGATGATCTTATTTGAGCATTTTCTTTGTTTCCTTGCTTAAAATACTCTGCACAATTAGCAAGTTTGCACCTAAATTTGGAGAGTGTGAATTATTCATCTAAACTATGTGCAATTAAGATATCAGTTTGGAGAAGAAAGAATATAAAACCCCCAAAGTACAGATAGCTGATTTTCTAATGTCTTTATTGAATAAACCATAGAAATGATTTGAAATTCCAGAGAGCATATAAATTTATGGGCTACCATTGAGCTAGGTAGTAATTATTCTTAAGATATTGCTATGTCTCTCAAGTTACGATTTTTTTTTTTTTTTTTTTTTACTCAATGAATCCAAATAAACTAGATATACTTAACCTTGGTAAAGTTGTTACTTTGTACTGAAGTTCTTCCTAAATATTCTGGATAATGGACCTCTCCCTACATCAATTTCACACATAATAGCAAAGGATCGTCAATTATCTGCTATAGTTCTTTAAGTTGTCTGCCTCTGAAATCACAAGCATATTGAAAGGAAAGAGGGTGTCAGAGAAAATAATCATCAACAAAAAATAGATTCAGAGTTTAAAATGGTGGTTTGGTTTTAGGATTGTTGTAATAATCTATTGAAATAAGAAAGAAAATAATCCATTACAATATTAGTTATATGAGAAATGAGGCAGGAAATCAGCAAACTGGAAAAGAGAATCTAACCAAGGCTGGCTTCCGAATATTTTTTTGCTGTTTGGGTAAAGTTAATGTTGAAATTGTGCAAAACTCATCAGTGGCCCATTCCCAGAGTAGAAAGTGTAGAAGAATCTCCATAAGCCAACACAGGGAGGTGGGGAGGCAGGGAGGAGCTGATATCCAAATCTTTATGAAGCTTTTGCTACTTGATCAATTCCACTTTCCTTGCCCTTCTGAAAATTTAGCATCAAATTAAGTTGCCTCAAGGCAATAACTGCATTAACCCTTATAGTTTCAGCTTTATTTACAATTTTGGTCCAGGTCTGTCACTGAAGTTCTGGTCTCTTGGGTCCTATGTGTAATTCTGAATTTTGATATGATTTTAGACACCACTTTCAAGTTTAAACTCATTCTGAATTTGGATATGATCTTAGAGACCACTTTCAAGTTTAAACTTAGAGACCACTTTCAAGTTCAAACTCTAGTTCAAACCCTTATGAGTTTAAGAACTAAGAACTGAGCTTTGCTCAGATTTTATTCATTAATAAATATTAATTATACACCCATCATGTTCCAAACATTAGGCATGAGCTATTAACACTACCAAGATGTTTTTATATATCCCCTACCCTCAAAGAGATTTAAATGCTAAACTGGGGCTAAACAAGAGAGATCGGTAAATCAATACTTAGTGTAATGATGTAATGAGTGTTGTGTTAGAGAAACAGTGTGCCTACAGAAGCCCAGAAAGAAGCATAGCTCACTCAGGAGGACAGTGATGGTCTCTGTTGAATCAAATTCCAGATTACTAAAGAAGGGAAGGATGTTCCTGGATCGAGGAAAAGAAGAAAGGATAGAAATGTTAAACAGCAAGATGGGTTGTACTGTTGGATGAAAGTTTCATATGGAAGAGTAGAAGAATGTGAGTCTAGAAAGATTAGACAAAAAGAGATCATTTAAGGAATCTGAATGTTAATCTATGAATTTTGAACTTTAATCCCAAAACAATACTGAAGATCCATGCAGGGGAGTGACAGAATCAGATCTATACTTCAGAACCCTATTAAAATACGAAATAGCCACATGCCATGATCTTTTGTGTGTTCTTAGTCTTACTTTACTCATTTCCCCAACTCTGACCATGCTAAACCAATGTTGGTGGCCACACTTTGCTCCAGTCAAGAGATGTTATGATTCTTCATCCCGTTATCCCTTCAAAAGAAAGCAACCCTTCAGGATCTGTATAATCTCCTTAATCTCTTTGGAGAAAAGTTGAGTATCTTCAAACATTAAATCAACTTCTCAGTAGCAAAAGTGCTACTACAGCATGCAAACCGCCTAATCTGAAGACTGAAAAGGAAATAGGGGAAGCCTCTGTAAAGGAAAACCATGTAACCAAGTCTTGAATCTGTTGGGGCTGCATGGAAGGCAGATGACAGCTATGATTGTATTGTTAATTTCTAATCTAAATGCTGAAACTTCTGACTTTATGGTTTTAGAAAATAAATACAATTATACTTATATTCATGCTCCAAATAAAAGAAACTGTATACCAATACTCATGTTAGCTCCTCAATAAGGCAAAGTACAGGATTTTTTTTTTCAATATCCTTCTACAAGCCTCCTTTAGAATGGACTTGAGTAAATTAATTACTTCCTATTTAAACCTGTCTTAACAAAGATAACCTTTCAATTTCACATTTGCAAATGACCTACTCCAACTATAAAAACAATGGCAATTTCTTAATGATCAAATTACTGGTTTAAAAAGCTGTTAGATGGACATGCCATACTAAGGCCTAATATACACACAAATAATTTGGCTCCTGCCTACCTAGAAGACTTAAGAATATCAAAATGGATAACTGATGCTGGAATTTTTTTCTTGATACAGAGTTCTAGAATAGTGCCAAAGCCTCTTTATATGCTCAGAGTTTTTCAATTAGTTTACCCTTCTGTATAATAAATGGTAATATTATTAGGTATTGTCATTAAGATTTTTTGTTTATGTTATGATTAACTTCTAGAATGTGAGATGCCTGATCCTCACTCATCTTAATAACTCCAAAGCACATTTCTGTATTTTTAGCAGGGAAGTTGTTGACTTGCCTTGTTTGTTTTAATATCTTATTTTCCAGTTGAGTGTATCTATATCTCTACCTATAAAATATATTGTAAGCATTATTAATTAGGTTTTAAAAAAGCTTAAGGGTAAGGTTTTTTGTATTTGGAAATATTTCTTTTTTTTTTTTTTTAAAGATTTTATTTATTTATTTGACAGAGAGAGAGATCACAAGTAGGCGGAGAGGCAGGCAGAGAGAGAGGAGGAAGCAGGCTCCCCGCTGAGCAGAGAGCCCGATGCGGGGCTCCATCCCAGGACCCTGGGATCATGACCTGAGCCGAAGGCAGAGGCTTTAACCCACTGAGCCACCCAGGCGCCCCTATTTGGAAATATTTCTAACTTAATATAGTCAATGGGAAAAACATACATCAGTTTATAAAATTTTAGTTTCATCAACTTTTAATAATAGATTCATTATATCACTAATATACGATGTTATCGTTAGAGCTAGTTCCATTTGCTGAGGGGAAAATCACTTTTGGTATCATTATTTAAACAAAAATGCAACCATATATTTTCTATATAGTAAACCCCATTAAAATCAGTAATTTTCTAAGACTTAATAAATGCTTGTTTTTATGCATCTGAATGACTCATACAATAATTACTTTCCACACATGGTCATTTTGGTGATATCTTATCACATGCTATCTGAGCAAATTTAAGTTTGTTTCCTAATGGGATATTCCAAGGTTCCTAGTAACTATAATTGAGAAAACAAGGTAAGGCTCCTGATGCAAACCAACTTCTTGGCATCACTCATTTGTTCTTTTTTTGTTCAGTCCATGATAACTTTAAAGGACAAAAATTTCCTCTCTTCTAAAGCATTCCAAGTTATACCTTAATTTGTAACTATGCACCTGTCAACAATCTTAAAATAAACACAGTCACAGCAACTTCTTTCAAGATATGTCTCCAAAGGCAAAGGAAACAAAAGGGAAAATGAACTTTTGGGACTTCATCAAGATCAAAAGCTTCTGCACAGCGAAGGAAACAGTCAACAAAACAAAGAGGCAACCCGCGGAATGGGAGAAGATATTTGCAAATGACAGCACAGACAAAAGGCTGATATCCAGGATCTATAAAGAACTTCTCAAACTCAACACACACAAAACAGACAATCATGTGAAAAAATGGGCGGAAGAAATGAACAGACACTTCTCCAATGAAGACATACAAATGGCTATCAGACACATGAAAAAATGTTCATCATCACTAGCTATCAGGGAGATTCAAAATAAAACCACATTGAGATATCACCTTACACCAGTTAGAATGACCCAAATTAACAAGACAGGAAACAACGTGTGTTGGAGAGGATATGGAGAAAGGGGAACCCTCTTACACTTTTGGTGGGAATGCAAGTTGGTGCAGCCAATTTGGAGAACAGTGTGGAGATTCCTTAAGAAATTAAAAATAGAGCTTCCCTATAACCCGGCAATTGCAGTACTGGGTATTTACCCCAAAGATATTGATGCAGTGAAAAGAAGGGCCATCTGTACCCCAGTGTTCGTTGGAGGGGGAGATGAACCATGAGAGACTATGGACTCTGAAAAGTAATCTGAGGGTTTTGAAGGGGTGGGGGGTGGGAAGTTGGGTGAGCCTGGTGGTGGGTACTAAGGAGGGCACGTATTGCATGGAGCACTGGGTGTGGTGCATAAACAATGAATTCTGGCACACTGAAAAGAAATTTAAAAAATAAAAAATAAAATAAAATAAAAAATAAACAGTTACCATTAGAATCTTAGAAGAGATTTTTAGGTAATTTAGGACCCATTCAATGGGTAATGTCCTTTGTTAGGAAATCTAAGTAGTGATAGGGTAAAACTGCTAACGTATATTATACAAAAATACAAATAAAGCTGCACATAAGCTGAACCCCCATTTCCTTTGGTAACTCTGACAGGAAAGGAGGAGGGACAGTTGCACATTTAGAAGCAGAAATATATAGCATACATGCATCCCAGTAGGAGCCTGCTGTTGGAAAAAGACTAAATGTTACATATTCAGTTACTGACTGAGTTGTAAGAAGAAATCCTTAATTATAATTATTATGACGTCCCCCTTTCTACCTCAGGACTCAAGCTCTCTCTGTATTTTTTCTGTCACTTCTTTTCATGCTGTGTGGTTACTCTTACACTTCCATTTCTGTGTGGATAGCTTTAAAAAAAGATAATACAACCATAAGAGACTCTTAATCTCAGGAAATAAACAGGGTTGCTGGGGAGTGGGGGGAGGGATAGGGTGGCTATTGGGGAGGGTATGTGCTGTGGTGAGTGCTGTGAATTGTGTAAGACTGATGATTCACAGACCTGTACCCCTGAAGCAAATAATACATTATATGTTAATAAAATAAAAAAAGATAATACATTCAGCCCATCTTAGGTGTCTTATAGATAATATTCATTAAGGAGATTGGTCCAAAGTAAGAAACCATAAACTGTGAGTAAGTGCCAGGACAAAGTAGTCTGAATGAAGACTGGAGAATGTTGGGTGTGTTCCTTCAAGGCGACAGAAGGCCAGTGGTACTGGGAGAGCAAGCCTAGTAGGATGGTACTGCATTATAACTCAGGTTGTTGGAATACACCAGTATGAATATGTACTTTGCTCAAATTCATGTATTGGAACATTCAGTTCAATATTTTCACATACACTTATCTTCTGTAATTGTAATGACTTTCAAGACAATGTGATACAGGAGTAGAGAGAATACAGAAAGAGCTGTTGCATTATAATAGAAATTTCCTTCAGGATGCTTGGTCTTCACCATCATAAAAGTCAATGCTTATTGAGAAGCCTTACTACAAAACCAGCATTGTTCTAAATTCTGTACATGTGTCAACTCCTGTAGTTCTCAGAGAATCCCTATGGGGAACACAAAACTATTAATTCAAAGGGATACATGCACCCCAATGTTTATAGCAGCATTTTCTACAACACCTAAATTATGGAAGGAGCCCAAGTATCCACAGACTGATGAATGGGTAAAGAAGATGTGGTATATATATGAAAGACATACACAATGGAATGAAATGATGCTATTTGCAATGACATGGATGGAGCTAGAGAGTATTATGCTAAGTGAAATAAGTCAGTCAGAGAAAGACAAATACCATATGATTTCACTCACATGTGGAACTTAAGAAACAAAACAAATGAGCAAAGGGGGAAAAAAGAGAAAGAGAGGCAAACCAAAAAAACAGACTCTTAACTATAGAGAACAAACTGATGGTTACCAGAAGGGAGGTGGGGGGGGGAGGGAAATAGGTGATGGGGGATTAAAGAGTACACTTATGATGAGCACCAGCTAATGTATGAAAGTGTTGAACCACTATATTGCACACCTAAAACTATATTACACTGTATGTTAACTAACCGGAATTTAAATAAGAACTTTTAAGAAATGACATTTTTTTTTTTAGCATTTTAGAGATAGAGAAAAAATATATAACATCTGTCTGTGGTACATAGCATTTCCTTTATGGATTCAGTTCGTTGGAAAGGGGGAGGTAGGCATAATGTGTTTTCCTTTTCTTGTCTCTGAACCCTTCCACATTTCATCAACAGTGAGAATAAGGAGGAATAAAAGAGATGCTAGATTTGGCAGTGACTGCAGGAGAAGGAGTCTGGATCTATGACTGCAGCCTTTAGTTAAGACTTACTTCCACCTGGTTTAATTTTACATAAATTTCTCTCTCTCTCTTTAACTTCAGAATATATTGTCTTTGCTCTTCTTATTTCTTTGTCAACCTCATGATCAGTTCTGTTGACAATGAATTGTTCTTCTAAAATAACTTAGGAATTTCATTGAAAGTAATTTTTGAAATCACAAATGCATAGAAAAATAATTAAATAATTAGCACAGGCTGAAGCAGATGCACTGGCAAATAACCCTTTCTTTGGTCCATTTGTATACTGAGAGTTAAGATTAGAAACCACTTTGTTTCAAAAATGTGAGAGAGTGAATATGTGTATTCACAGTCACACATGAGCCCCACTTGTAGTGGTAATATAGAAGAAAAGGAAAACCTAAGAAACTGCTCAAGTTGTCTCTTAGTTCAAAAGAGTTAGCCATGCATAAAGAGAACACAGAGTTCAATCTAACATTAGCGATTTAACTTTACAACAAAAATAAGGTCTTATTGAATATATGTAACATCTGGAATAATGGAAATGCCGTACCAGGCTAGAATTCTATCAAACGAGGCATTAACAGATCCATTTTCAACATCTGTTTATCCTTCAAGGACCAGTTCTGCAATGAAACCTTCCCTGGCCCCTCTCACCCACCTCTTTCTGTATCCTCAAGCAGTGTGCCCATCACGGAGTGCTCTTTCCCTCTCTGGTGCACACAGCACATGCCATGCCTACACCAGAATCTCCTTCTCAGATAGTTGTTTGAGTTTTTATGTGACCACCCCATCCACAATGGCAGAACACTCAGCACAGAGCACAGGGATCCGCTTAGAAAAGAATTTACATACATTAATCGACAGAGATTGGTGGATCTAATTATGGTTTTCTAATCTTCTCGTGGCAGTTTCCTGGTAACTGTATATACTAGCATTGGGTAAAACTGGAGACTTTCAGAATCTTTCCACTTTCTCTAATTCTATAGCCTTCCTGTAACTCCTCACACTAACAAAACCACAGCATCCATCCTATTAGAAGTGCATCTGTAATAAGTTTTTCTCAGCAATCATTAAACTTCTTGGGAAAACATACAATATGAACAAAATCCCATCTTAGAGAATTTTTTCTTTATATCAGGGCTCTGGAATATCAATACATTTTAATTGTCAATGTATTTTTTCACATTCAATTCCTGGGCAATTTATGTTTTGTTTAATATCAATATGTTCCTATTGGAATAATGTAGAAGCACAATCTAATACTATCTATTCTTTTTTCTTTTCCAAACTACTACTTTTTAAACATTCATTTTGACCTTAGAAGCACCTTTGGCTGAAGACTAGGTTTACAGAGGCAATAAAGTATAATAACAAGACGTAAGACTGACGTGACCAACCTCAAAATACCTTTGTTCTACAGATTTATAGCTCTTTCTTAACATCATAATTTGGTTTCTGGGGATAGTTTGCTAAATATTTTATCCACCAACAGGCTGATTCACTTCTTGTAATAAATTTTCTCAGCTACTCTGGAAAATGCTAGCAATAAAAATTTCCACTGCAGGTAATGGAGTCATGCCTGTATAATAGTTTGAAAATATAAGAAGAATATAATAACTGTTTACACCACAGAAAAGAGAAGCAAAATGTTTCCGTGAAAACACACAGAAGTTGAAAATCATGATGTACATTTGCTATGTTTAGAAAACAAACACAATCCATATTAATAAATATTCTCTGATACAACCGATGGGTACCTAGAAGTCCGTGCTGAACCCAAAGCCAATCCTGTATGGACTTTTCTACTGGTTTCTACTCATACCAAATATCTTCAAATGATTACGTTTATAAAACTAAATGATAGCTTCCTGTATCCTCTATGTATGCATTTTCATTTAATCTCTTGAGAACCACTTAATTTGTGTTTAAGCTTGAGCAAGTTGCCTTTCTGCTAAGTATTTCCAGAATGTGTAAAAGAGGCACAATGATATTATTTCTTCCTATTACCTCACAGGAATGGTGTGAAGATCAATTAAAGCACTGTTTGCTGACAACTTTGAAAAGTGATATATAAATACAAGGTAATGTGATTTTGAGAAATAAGAAGTTATCTGAATTATTTTTAGGTCCTGGAAATTAAAGATGCATCAAAGCTATTCAAATCATCTATAAAATCCATGAAAGAATAATAATACTAATATAGTTAAAATTGTAGAATGACAATAGAAGTGATATTTCTACACCCAAAGCTGTTACCACCACCACCAAGAACTTTTTGTAGTAAAAGGCAAATTTTTGATAGATAACAACCATTATAAAAACATACCAATTGATAGCACTCTTGATACACTAATGAAGGAAGTGCAGCCAGCATTATTTATCAAGTACTATAATATATGCTAGATCTTTTGCCAGTTGGTTTTACACAACGATCTTATTTAAATCTTACAACAATCTTTAAGGTATATGGGTATAACTTTAATTATTTTAGAAATGATGTAACAGTTTTACACATATTTAATAATGTGCTTAATCAAACAGCTTCTAACTACCAGAGCTAAGATTTTCATCCTGTGTTCCGCTCTTTGTGCTTCAACATGCTATGAATATTTATTTTAATGGTCATTGACCAAAATATGATTAATATTTCTCCTTTTTAGTGAGAATTTAAACTTCCTAGAATGAGAGAGACTTCTGTATATAAGAGTATATACTTCCCTGTGTAGAAGTGGATATTACCTTGTGGGAGGTAGATACTGCCCTATGTGTAGTTACATAGTTGAAATTTATTTGTAGATGCCACTGTGAAGAAGGACAATTCAGACTGTTAACACAAGTAAAATGAAAACAGTCTTGGAAGAAAATGACATTTGCAATATATGTGACCTGGATTAGTATCTTTAATATGTAATGAACTCTATTTTTTTTAAAAATAACTATAAAATTTTCTAAAAAGGTGAGATACAAGTCAAAGAACACAAGCAGTGAATTCACAGAAGAGAAATACAAATGTCTATTATGTGTTTTTAATGTTTAGTTTCACTAGTAATAAAAAAATTCAGTGCCAAACAATAAGATAATTGTGGTCAATCAAATGCATATTTGAACCAGTGTTAATAAAATTTAGGTATATTCATTTTTCTGGTTAAAGTGTAAACTGGAACAATATTCTAAAGATTAGTTTATAAATATGAACCCCAAATCTTAAAAATTTAAATTCTATTTGATCCAGAAATTCTTTCAGATAATCAATTGAGAGAATTAAGCATCAATGTGTTAAAAACATTATAAGCTATGAGAATGAATGTTCATTGCAGTGCTGGTAAAAATATGGTAAAATTTCATGGTAAAAATATGTAAGTAACTTCAATACCTATGTGATAAAGAATAGTTTAGGTAAATTTTGGTGCTTGCGTATACTAAACTACTTTGTAACTAATTAAAATAATATTCTGGAAAAATACTTAATGATATAGAAAGATATTCCCAAGTTAACTGAAAAAATCGGGGTATAAAAGAATACTGAGTGTTATTCTACTTTTGTTAATATACAGGCTGCATACGTTTCATTTTTGAATCTGGAGATAAAGATACCTACACAGAGAGAAACAGATCTGTCCAGATAAAGAGAGAACAAGAGATAGGTTGTGAGAGACACAGACAGATATCCCACAGAGATAGACTTGAAGATAAAAATAGAGATGGAGATATCTACACAGAGCAATAGAAATATATCTATAAATATAGAATTACAGATTCAGATATATATAGATATGCATATATATGCATATATTCAGCAAAAGTTTAGAAGTGGTTATCTATAAGTAGGGAGGACTGGAGGTTTTCTGTTTTGTTTATTTGTCTTTATTCAGATATTTTAAAAACTTAGACATTCATTAATGTAAATATGCAATAGTTTTTAAAAAGATAATTTTTAAAGACAAAAAAATCATAAACAAAGGCACCTGGGTGGTTCAGTCTATTAAGTGTCCAACACTTGGTTTCAGCTCAGGTCCTGATCTCAGGGTTGTGAGTTCAAGCCCTGCATTGGGCTCCATGCTGGGTGTGGGGCTTACTTAAAAAAAAGTCATAAACAAAGGCCAGCATCATCTTATCAAGAACAGTGTGACCGATGTTTTCTATTAGCTGTTTCAATTTATAGCAAGAAGAATCAAGACCCTTTAGACTTCTCCAAAAACAATCTAATTTCTGTTTGTTAATTGTATTGGTCATTAATTGTCATCATATTTGAAATTTTCCAGGTTTAAAGAAAAATCCTGAGAGACAACCACCTTAGATACATTTTTTCTGGTTGGAGTATAAAATGGTACAGCATTTCAGAAGATTACAAATATGAATTTGCAGAGAATGGTGTAGTTAATTTGATAAAATCAATGAGAGTACATGTTAAAGCCGAAAGAAGATAATAAATTAGAAGTCATGAAAATAAGAGCTCCAATTCTAAATTCTGCTATTTACTGGGTATGAGACCTTGAAATGTTTCCAAAAACTTCTTCCAAAAGTCATTTTTTTCATTTATAAAACTGGACTAAAAATAAACCTTAACAGAGATATGTGATTACTGACTCATAATATACATAAAATCTATAAAGGTTTATATAAGCATTACAATCAGTGAGATTATTATTTAAAAATAAATCAGGAAATTAACTTGAGTCAATTATCATGCTTTTATACCGGGAAAAAATATTTAAACCTAACATTTTTAAACCTTTAGGAAGTTATTTGACTAAAATAAACATATGGTTTTCTAATGTTTTCTTACTCCTCTTTTTTTTTAATAGGCTAGAAACACACTGTACTATAATTAGTAAAAATTCAGAACTATCAAGATACATAAAATAAAATGACATTTAGTTAAACTCAAAGAATAAATGTATTCACTTCCATTCCTTCCATACTATATTCTTGAATCTAGTGGAATATGTCTAAGTGAGGTTCCTAAATTGGATGTATCTCTTTAATTAGAATCTTCTGTTTAATTTTTTATTTGAGAACCCCACACTTCTCTTGAAGTATCCAAGAATTAAACCACTTCAAGTGTATTCACAAAGAAAATTGGAAAATGTGGATGTCAAAGAAAGTAATTTACCCAAAAGTATCTGAGGAGCATCTCAAGTATAAAATGGAAACTTTACTCTTAAGGGGCTCATAATCTAGTTGATTATTAATCATATATATATGTATACATATATATATACACATACATCTATAATACATAATAAAACATGCACAGATTAACATATATATTAATATATACTTAATGCAAAACAGAAAAGAATTTTAAAAAAACAAAATGCCGCAGGAATTTATAAACATGGGACATCATCCCAGTCCTACTATTTTTAAATGATTAAGTACCACTCTAGGCTCCTATAATTAGGAGGTGGCAGATTCAAATCTCTGTCATTAGATTTCAGAGCCTATGCTCTTAACTACTACAGAGGGGCTAACATTGGAAAACTCCATTAAGCCTCTGAGGTCATATATATCTCAGTGTGCTTAAATAGTCATTTCTCAAATGGCATATAAGTGTCCCAAGGGAGTTTATTGGCCTGATAAAGGATCTTTATCACCAGTCTTTCACAGTAGTACTTTCAATGACAGATTCCACTTAACTGATTATGATCACTTATCTAGTAACTTTCCAAATAAGGATTAATGTCTCGAAACATAAAGAACAAGAAAATTAGAAGATTAAATATGACTTTAGAGCTGTGTCATTAATGCAATGGTTGTGATGGAAAAACATTACATTAAGATTCAGAAGACCTGATTTCCCACCCTCTAAACCTTTCTTAGTGAAATTTCTTTTCTGCTGAAGGCAGGAGCCTGAGCCTGACCCATGCCCACACCAGTTCTAAAAGTTATAATTTTAATATAATTCACTTTTTACAGATAAATGTTTTCCCCTTTATTATGTTCCATTCATATTCTAGGGAAGATTAAGTATGCAGGAAATATCAACAGTAACTCTAAAATTTCTCTACCCCATAATTCGAGAAGACACCATTTTGCTTTAAAACTACCCGGAAAGGCGTTTTCTTGGTGTGTGTGTGTTGGGTGGGATGGAGGCAAGATTGGAAAGGTCAATGGATGAGAAATCTGGCCATTGGAAGGCAAGACTTTGTGCCAAACATGTGGCTGTTGAGCCATCTGCCAACCCTAATATGTTAGTTGTGCAGTTTAGGTAAATTGGAAGAACATGTGTAAAAAAATAATAATAAAAATAATTTAGCTGAGATGAGAAATAAGATGCATTTTTCTGCTTTAATTTGCTTGGTGTATTTTACCACCTTGGTGATGTCTTGAAGCACTAAAATGCATATGAGTAAGTGAGATTTTCCCAATTCGTTTCCAACCTACATTTGTTCATATAGTAGACAAGCTCAATGAGTCAGCACTAGTCTTCGAGGCTAAGAGGTATTTTTAGTTCACCTTCAAACAAGTAGAATATAGTCCCCTAAAAAGCAGATTTATTAGCAAAACCATACAACCTAAGATAAATGATAAAGTCATAGTTCAAGAAATGAAGGAAAAATGAACATTTAAAATTCCTCACATTAGAAATGAGGACACATGAATGCTAGAAAGAGTATAGACACATTAGACATTACCTTACATTCTAAGAGAAATGGACTTACTTTGTAACTGGCTCAACTAGTAAAATGGAATTGAATAATACTAATAATTACAGAGCTATAAAATATATTTTACAATAGTTTTTAATGTTCAAAAGCACTTTCAGCTCATTTTATTTCATTCATGTAGTCATTCAACACCACCAACGAAATGATCAAAATACTTTCTATGTACCAAGTACTTTGCTATGGACTGGAGACATGAACATGGGCTTATGGAACTTGGAGCTCCAGAAAGAAGACATATCACCCTATGAATACACTTATGGCCTCCATCTCTGCCAGATTTGTAAGTTTACCAAGTATCTCCTCTATTAGTTCCCAACGCTGTCTCTGCAAGTTTTATTATTACTACTTTTGCAAGTCTTATTATTGTAACTCCATAATTCAGTTAAAATTTAAATGAACTGATTTAAATCCTATGGAATTACATAGAACTTAACTAAAAATCTATATAAACTAATGAAAAACTATATAGTATTGTATGTTTGAAAGAAAACTTTAAAAGATTAAGAGATGGGGTTAGAGAGATTTTGAAAATGTTAAAGTTTCTATATGCATCACTTCCCCAAATTTCTCTATGTTCTTACTTTAATTCAGAGAAACTCAAAGCAAAATTTGTAGAGAATGCAAAAAAGAAAATGTGAAATTCTTGGTATTTGCATACTCACATACATATATTATCATTAAACATCAAAACAACCTTGCAAGGAAATAATTTCTCCAAGTCCACCCATCTGATAAACAATTGTACAGAATCACAAACCCAAATGTGCCTGAAACAGAAGTCCTTGCTTTCAGTTACTAGATAATAGGCTCCTCATTCCTATAATGAAAAGACAATTTGTAAAGGATTGATTCAGCAAGAAAATATAATATTACCATTAGAATTTAAGCCCAAAAGTCTTAATTGGTTAATTCCGGAAGACCGATTATAAATTTTTATAACAGAACAGTATCATAAATTAAAGTTAAATCACTATGCTCTATATCAGCATTGCATCGATATATAATATACATACATATGTGCACATGTATATATTTTTTAATTACTAAAGAAAAAGTGAACAGAGAGTGGGTACACCCTGGTGACTTATTTTCTCTGTTAAGATTCTACTGAAAATTAAGTGCCTATATAGTTCTCCCGTAACACACGAAAGAAATATAATGCATAGGCTTTTATGTTAAGAAACTGTCATGCATTCTGAGCATTCACTATGTAATACTCTTAAATTAAAACCGTCTATTAGAAAGCTGTGTAATATAACTATAAAACAAACTCCAGCTGGCTCCCTTGGCTTAGTGTGCTGGAAGGAGTATAAACTTTCAGGACTTCAGGAAAGCTCTAGGTTCAAATCCTTGTGTGACTTTGGGCAAGTTTCAGCTTCTGAGTCTGCAAAATAGGATTGATAAAACCTACCAGCAGGACTAGTTTGAGGATAAAGTGATATGATTAAAAATATATAGCACATTCTTAATAAAATTGTATGACTCCAATTCCATCAGTAATTGAGTTGGGCTATTTGGAAGAGTTTCTTAATTACAGTGAAACCAGGAAAATAAAAATGTAACCTAATTAGATCTAAAATATGATTTATGAGTTTTTAAATACTGAACATGGTTTTGCCCATGTTTCATTAAATGTCCATGGGAGATATAAAGTTAAGAGGACATGCAACATTTAACAATTTTACACTTGATTGGACACTTATTTTCCATATTTTTTATCAGTGATGAAGTTGGTAGGGTTTTTACAAATGGAGTTATTGTCTCCAAATTTTTAATAATGTGCTGTATTTCAGATTAAGATCATGTAGACCTGTGCTATCTTGGTAGCTACTCACTATATTTGACTATTTAACTTTAAGGTAATCAAAATCAAATAAAACTTAAAATTCAGTTCTTCAGCTTCACTAGCCACTTTTCAAATGCTTAATAAACACATGTGGCTAACAGTTATCATATTGGGTAATGCACATTAGGAACAGCTCCATCATCCCAGAAAGTTCTATTGGACAACTGTTATACAGACTTCAGTTGCAACTATTTTTATCTTTTTTTCCATACATAATGGTGCATTTTAAGACTTTCTAATTAGCTGAATTGGGATGTTTTTAAATATCTTATTATTATTAAAAAAACAGTTGAGTTTTGGAGGTTATTTTATAAGGAGCACCAATCACATTCCAATAGTCTAGGTGACATCTCTACCAGAAGTTTTTATATACCCTCAAACTCATTACCTTTAGAATTACCTCTAAATTGTCATCATGCTATTTCTTCTGCATAATTTTTTTCTGTCCTGTTCCCCACACCACCCTCACTGCCACCCTTACCAATCCTTTGCTCACTTCAATCTGTCTTCCAAAGAAAAGCCATAGCAGCCAGATAAGATTACACATCTTACACAGAATCAAGTGCAAACTCCTTCGCAGAGCATCAGGGGACTTCATAATCCCTCACACATGCCACCCATGTCTTCACAATGTCTTGGGAACTACTCCTGGGATTTTTTTGGAAGCCTATTCCAAATACCTAAAAATAATTTCAAAGTCTTTAATTTTTGTGACCTTCAGTTTCTCCATCATAAAGTAGAGAAAAGAACATTTACTTTACTTTCAGAGATAATTTAGAGATTAAAGTTAAAGCATGTAGTAAATTGTTGCTGTTAATAACATTATCATCATCATTTTCTTCAACATTATCGTTAGTTTGGCTCCCTGGCCTGAAAGTCTTTAGCTTCATTCTCAAAGAAGTCTGCACAGACAAACTGGTGAAGACCCCAAAGTTTCATTTCACTGGTGAAGGAAAATGGGTCAGACAAGGCACCATCTACTTGCCATGACCAATCATATCATTGAGGAGTAGCCTCAGGATACCAATGACTTTCTCATTTCTGCTAAAGGTTACTCAAAGGCTGTTGAAATCCAGTGCTATAAATGGCCTTAAATTGTTTTTATAAGATTTCTGAATTTAATGCAAAGATTCTCATTATACCTCTTCTATCTCCTGATGTAAAGCTCCCATCTGTAGTCTGCATGACTTATTGCCCAGAAGCATTACAATAACAAACCTATTCAGTGGGTAATACTATTCCATGACCAGTAAAAATAACTGGGGTATTATCACTACAAAGTTTATTCCAATTTTTGTTCTCAACTTTCATTTGAGCCTTTATCCTTCGAGTTAATTTTTTTACCTCTTCATGCAGCGATAATTTAGGAACAGTCTCAAATGAAAATAGCTGCCTTTTAATGTAATAAATGCACTTGTTATTAGAGCATGTGCTCTAATAACAGAGCAGAGCATGTGCTGAATGACCATAACATCTGTGTGAGGCCATCTTACAAGTTAATCTTCTGGAATCTCAGCTTTCCTCACATGCAATTCTCTTTTGGGAAACAGTAAAATAATGCTGGCAAAACAATTTATAAAATGAGAGGTCTTTAAAAAAGTAGTATTTTATCCTCATGAAAAAATAGGTGAAAAGTCCAGTATTAAGTTGCTCTAATTAGAAAGTCTTCAGTTTCTATGATACAAACTATGTTTTTGTTGTGTTTTGCTTTATTTTCTAAACATACTTTAGAAGTTTTTAGAATATGTGGAGAATTCTCTCTCACTGGTAATAAAAATATTTAAGGTTCTTAAAAATAACCTACAACTGAGTGGGTCCCTATATAGTCCTCAGTATAAAAACTATGTTGCATTCAGAAAACAGAATGCCATAAGGACTGTAAGCAAATATAAAATTATGTCCTTTAAGATATATGCAAACACTATCCATTTTGGTTGTAAGCCAAAACTTATAAGATCTTGGTTATTTTATCATTTATGGCAAATGTTCAACAACTGAATGTGGTAATTAGTTGATAGAAGGGAATAATATACCTTGTTGTGTTTCTATATGATTTCCCTCAAATACTAGCATTCGTTCTGTTAAAATCATGTATCTCAGAATGTGCTCTCTGAATAAACAGTATCAGATCCACCTAAAATTCTTGTTTGCCTAGAAGAATCTGAATTTTGGAGGTGGGGCCTGAGCTGCATTTTAACAATCTCCCTAGATAACTCAAAATTTTAAAACATTGCACTATACTGTTTAGAATGCAAGCAACTGAGTGACAAAGCCAAAGGAAGATGAATGGAAAATGACTGTGGAACTTCATCTCTCTCCTGAAAGCCATATTAAACAACTGAAGTCCTTACTTTAGATACAGGGTATAGGCAGTCTGTAAAATTACTCTTTAGAATAACAGATCTGATTTCCAAATTCTCTTGACAAAGTTTCAGTAGTTTAAATAGTAAAATAAATTAATGCATATATAGCCAACATAAATTTATTTGTAAAAATATCTTTATCAATGTAACATTTCTCTGAGGGAAAAAAATCTTATTTTTCATTGCCTTGCAAATATATTCAAATTTATTTCACTCAAGTTTGCATTAAAATTCATTGATGACAACTTGTATAAATATCTTCAAGGCAAATTAAATAAAGACATCTATTCCTAAAGAATGAGACTCTCCCTTGGGTCAGTGATGATTATGGTGATCAATTGTATA
This sequence comes from Martes martes, assembly GCF_963455335.1. Classification (NCBI taxonomy): domain Eukaryota; kingdom Metazoa; phylum Chordata; class Mammalia; order Carnivora; family Mustelidae; genus Martes; species Martes martes. Next base: position 42,910,959 of record NC_137895.1, on the reverse strand, counting down.
AAACTCTAAACAACAATGATAGAAAAGTAAAATTTTATAGTTATGGAAATAAATGAATAATTGTCAATCTTCCCTCCCCCCCACCTCTTCATATTTCTGTCCCAATCTCTAAATGAAACACATGTTAAGTATTACATTTTAGTCCTGAAAGCAACATTCATAGAATAAGAGGCACAAGTTAATAGCTTTGTTTGAAATTAAATCAAATACGGGCCTAAGCTTATCATATTCTAGTAAGTCATTCTTGTCTTTACGGTGCAATCAGTTCATCACCAATTTTTATCACAAGATATGCCTATGACTTTAAAAGGTCAGGAATCCAGTTTGTGATGTGTAATTTGACCTTCACATTTTTTACTTGGTTGAAGAGCTACCTGTTCCTTCCTCTTTTATTTAAAACCTCTCAAGGAAAGGAAGGTGGACAGTGGAAAGAAACCAGTGTTGCAATTGAAATGTACCTTTTTATCATTTTGTTAATTCATAGAATCAAAATACTCAGCTAACCATAAACATAAAGAGAAGTGTGCATACTCAGATGGAGTGATAGCAATTCATAAATTAAATAAAATTCAGGAAAGCCTTCTTTTAAAATCTGTTCTTTTTTCACAATGTCAATAGTCTCCACAGTGTCAACTCTGCATATTTTACAAGATCAGTTTATGTCCATAATTAGAAAGAATTATGTTAAAACATGTTTCTTCCCTCATGTGTTTGTGGAAAATGAATCTGTGAAAAGAAACTAATGGCCTAGAAGGATGATTTCTTCAGAAGTAACATCCACCCTTGTGGAAATTCAGACTGACTACTCACCACGGATTGGTCACCCGTGCATCAGTAAGCTATTAAAGGTTGAAGCCTTTTTCCAGTTTTTTCAGGGATGGAAGCACTAATTTCATCTAGAAGTATGGATAACAACGCATGACAAACTAAGTTATTCTTCAACTGAAGAGTTAATGAAGCTGTCAAAGATGTTTACACTACAGCTGGGGCTATACTTGGGTAGAGAGATAGGAGCACACCCTGACATTGAGTAGAGCTTAGTGCACTCATTTTGCTTCAGTTTAAATGGGCAATGGCAACTAAGGGCCATGGTTTTCCACAAAATAGTCAAGATTTTCAGAAAAATTAAGTTTAACATCCTTATGACTTCAGTAGTAAACATATAACTACTGACCAGCAAGAAAACTGAAGTAACATTACCAAAAAAAAAAAAAAAAAAAAAAGTAAAACTGAAGTACCCGGGTGGCTCAGTTGGTTAAGCGTCTGACTCTTGATTTTGTCTCAGGTTCTAATCTGAGTTAAGGTCCTGAGATGGAGCCCTACGGCAGCTCCGTACCCAGCAGGAAACCTGCTTCTCTCCCCTCTGCTCCTCTCCCCACTTGTGCTCTCTTTCTGGAATAAATAAATGAATCCTAAAAAAAAGAAAGTAAAATAAAAAGAAAGAAAGAAAAGAAAACTGAGGTAACGTGAGACTGCTTTTTAGTAAAGCTGTGTTTTTTAGTAAAGCAGTCTTACATTACCTCAGTTTTCTTTTACTAAAAGATTCTACTTAAAGAGCTTAGTTTAATGTATTTGGAATTTATAACAACGTATAGGCTCAGTGTAGTGCTTTGCTAGGCTTTCCTTTTACAATTTTGGTTATTTTCCAGTTAGAAAAAAAACAATCTTGCCTCTCTTTTGGGATGAGATTTCAGAATATCAGTGCTGCACATTTAGTTACTGTTCACGGTTTGGGTGGGTACAACTTTCTGTTTGTTAAAAGAAACATTAAATATGATTTCTTTTTTAAAGTTGTCTTTCAAATTTTCAATTACATAAAATTTAAATGTATATGCAAAGTACATATTAAAAATAAAAAGTTATCTGTTCCTCCTACACTAACTTCAAACATTCCATCAACTAACATTTTATAAATGGACCACCATAAAATATTGGTCTACCAAGAAAACACATAGTTGAAAGAGTTGTTATTTTCAAGTTAAGCAAAGTAATAGCCTGATTTGTTAAAGGTGATATAGCAAAATAACAAAAATTATTCTGCTTATACGTAAATACACTGATTCTCATATTTTCCTAACTTAAAAACTGAATCTGAATAGCAAAATTCTCCCCCACCTCCTTAAAATTTTGTTCAGTAGTATTTCGTCTTTTCATTTAAATCAGTTGTAAACATAACCCCTCCCCAAGCCAGGGAAATGTTTGGCTTACAAAGTCCTTATTTACATTTAACAAGAACTTTCCCCGTCTAACAGCAAAGTCTTCATAAGGACAATTCAAGCAGATACTGAGAAGTTTCCAGGAATTTTTAAATTGAATCAGAACTGATAAGGATTAATTAGCTACATTGGTCCTCATGACAGTCCTGATTTGGGAACAATAATCAAAAGAAACCTCTGTCAACAGAAATGGACAGTGATAAAGACTTCAGACTTGCCACATCTCTCTCTCAAATATGAATCCCCACTGCAAAGACATTATGGAAAGTGCTGTTATCTTGGGATAGAGAACACATGACCCACTGTGCTTGGAAACACACCAGTGAAATTTAGGAGCACTAGCTCTTTTTTAAAGTTTAACAACAGGAAAAACCAGAAATTAACAACACCTACCGTCCCATTGATGGAAGAAAAGAGGCTGAAAGTCCATCACACTTCACACAGACTGGACTATGCATCATCAGCACGTTCAAGTATATTTTACAGATAACAGAAGTATGATGATAGAGAAGTGTAAGCATGGAGAAGGGTTTATAGCTAATCATTAATCAAAAAAGTGACACAACCAATTTACGATCTTAATCCTTAAGTGGCCCTTTAGTGCTGGCAGGCAGTTCTATCATATGGCATTATAATACACATTATCGTCCTTAATCAGGGGAGGTGCATGGGTGTAGCTGCACAAGACCCACGCTTGGTTTAACGCTCAGCAGTCACTATCTTGAATTTTTAAGTAATTCGTGAACAAAACTCTCACATTTTACATTTTTCTTCAGACCCTGCAATTTATGTTGTCTGTGCGGTTTCTAGTTAAATCACTTTTATACTCTTCCACTCCCCCAGATGAGTATTCCACACATTATTTTCTTGTATTCCTCCAGGGTCCTCTCCCTCTTCATTGGTCTCGGTTTGATGGTTTGGATGTCCTATTTTATTATCAAGAAAATGAAAAGATAATTTCTTACTTTTTCCTACAACTATGTTCAACAAGCTTCCTATATCTATACCTGTATAAACTTGGGTCTCCTGTTTAATTGGTTGAACATTTCTTCCTTTTTTTTTTTTTTTTTTTTTGGCTGTTGGAGATCAGAAGTAGACAGAGGCAGGCAGGGAGAGAGGGGGAAGCAGGCTCCCTGCTGAGCAGGGCTTGATCCCAGGATGTTTTAACCCACTGAGCCACCCAGGTGCCCCTGTTTCTTCCTTTTATCTAAAGCTGCTCCTAAGCCCCAGGGAACATGAGTTCAGCCCAATTCTTGGTCTACTCTATCCTGTGGCAGGCCAATATATCTGCCTAATTCTGGGATACAGTATTAGGAGACCCATTTTGCCCTTGCCCCTGAGACACATTCCTCTTTCCCACCTTTATTAGTACTAGAGGTAATATTTTGGATCTTCATATAGTCATTCTTTGTCTTACCTTTCAGAAAAAAAAAAAATGTTATTTTTAGGAGTCTCTCAAACCTCAACAGCAATCAGTTACTAAACATTTGTTGAGAGAATGAATGAACAAGGCTAAGCATTTTTAAAAATATTTGATTACATAATCTACCAAATAATCTTATATTTAAAAAATTTTCTAATCTCAACTTCCCCACATAATTATGATACTTTATTCTTATTCCATTAGAGCAGAATATGGATGGGTACTTTATTTGTGATTTCACCAACTACAGGAAGCTATTTCGGGTAAGATGGTGGTGGTCAAAGTCTCAATTTACTTGAGAAATTAGTTTGGAATGGTTTTTGGTAAAACAGTGAAGCCATGTGTGACTCCATAGAATTCAGGTTTTACCCTCTCCATCCCACAGGACATTTACTGCTTGATTGAAGTCCCTAATTTTTTTCCACATACCACAATGGATAAATCCCACAATTTGTACCTCCATTACACCACTTCCAACAGAGTCATTTGCAAACAGCTCAGCTCAATCTTATTTCCCTTTAGAAATAAAGATACAGTTCAAGTTCCCCAGGCTTGTGGGAGATTCAATTTACACATGAAAACTGAGAAGAATGAATGAGATGAATGCTTTCTAATAGTGTTGATTTCACAAAAATATTCTAGGAACAGTTTGGGGGAAGTGAAGAAAGTAGGAAGGAATCCCAGTGGATTCCCCCACGTTCTACCAGAACAAATCTGCATTGACGTCCCTTTTTCCTTTTATTTTCACATAACATTTGTTTAAGATATTCTGCTAAAAATTGTATAAGATCCCTTACAGTTCTAAATGCAACAAAAATAAAATATTTTTGTTGAGTATAGGAAAAATCGTATGGTCAATTTATTACTCAAAGGAACTCTATCAAAGAAAGAAATGGTATTGTTCTTCAGAAGAAGGACTGAATAACAGTAAAAAGGAAGTGACTATATAGAAGAACAGGAACAAAGAGGTGAGTAATAAGCAATGGAAGGAGGGGAATAAGGGTATATATGGGAACTCTATACATTTTGCTTGATTTTTCACTAAACCAGAACTGCTCAAAAACAAACAGAAAACACCTCAGTCTGTCCAGGGCTCAAGAAATGAGAATAGAAAACAAAAGTATACTTAGTGAAGGAATTCTATCTTATAAAAAAAGCATTAGAGGCCACATAACATGGTTTTCACAAGGACTTTGAAGACAGACCAGCATTTCAATTTAAACCTTGCTTTTTAGCATCTGACCTTGAAATAAAATTTTTTAAACTCTCAAAACCTGCTTCATTATTTAAAAATAGAGATAATACCTGTACCTATATCCCTGTGTTTGTTTTTTTATATGAAGTATTAAAAAATTAATGATGTCTTTTTATTGGTTCTTATAAGAACAGTGTCAAATTAAGAGCGGGTTTAGTTTGAACCATTGGTATAAATTTACTATGTTCTACCTATTTGAGTTCTGAAATAATCAAGTTTATTATTTACATTATTATAAATATGTATAATTAAGAAGTTCTGCTCATTTTCGAGCCTTAAAGAGGTGGTGAATTAAAAGCAATGAGACTCCAACCTGAACTTCGTAAGTAGATGTTGTTCTTATCTAGAGAAGGGCAATTTAAGAACATGATTAGCTTGCTAAATATTTTATGTTAAAACACATTACCAACATTTAATAGAAGAGAAGTTTGCTTCTGTTCTTCCTAATAAGAAGTATGAACAGCCCTTTAAGTACTTACAAGTTTTACTGGGCACTTACATTATCGTGCAATCTGTTGCTATTTGTAAAATATTTATTTCACATTACTCTGGTTCGTTGATTCAGGTTTTATTTCCACGGAGAACTGCAGAGAAGCTTTTCAAACATTCTAAGCCTATCTTAAATCCCTTTTCTCTGTGGAATTCTTAAATTGTGTTGATCTGGTATGAAGAATTATTTCTCAGCAACCATACCGGTGGAATTCTGAAAATCATAAGCTAAGTGTGGTCTGAGAAAGGCTTGGGAGAGCTGTTGATACACAAAGTAGGGCAGAGCCCTCACAGAACTCGGAAAGGTTCTCTTCTCGGTGCCCTGCTGATTCATTGTTTGACCTGGCTCAAGGACTCTCTCTCATTGCTTGTAGCAAATGAGCAAAAGGTGTCAATATCTTCTGCATTCCTTAATGACACCTTATGAGTTAATAACCTTATCTTAAGATCAAAACTTAAAAAAAGAATTGCTAAGAAATGCAAAGCATCACTATTATTTATGCAAAACATGATGGGAAAACTGGAATGTATTAATTTGAAAAAAATTATGAGTAGTATCTAGAAGGCTGGCACAAATGCAAGGTGCCATTTGTTCTGAAATAAATTTACCTTCTATTTCTAAGACTCAAATGAGAGAAAGAATTTAAATACTGCACACACAAACCCACAACTGTACAAGGCATTCAGAGATTTTGGACTTTAATTTAGTTCACATTCAAAGAGAGTTCACTTTCTTACACACTTTTGCTTTGTTTTGCCCCTGAAAGGCCCAGCTGCTAGCCCAGCTGTCTATCAGTCACTCTTGATCATAGCTTTATTAGTGGAATTCTGCACTCCTGACATTTCCTTTGGAACTAAAAATGGTTAGACATATACATTGCTTTTGACTCTATGAACATGAAGATTACAAAGGAGACATTACACTTAGAGATTCTTATGCAAACATATGGCATTTATAAGGATTAGACTCTGACTGAATTACTATGCCTTCCTTCATTAGATAGCTGTCGAATGATTAACGATTTCAAGAGCAAGAACTTAACTCTTGCTCCAGTACTAGATTACTATTATTCCCACTTCAATTTCGAGTCCCTACTAAATAACTTCAAATTAATAAAACAAATAAAACATACCACAAGGAGGAAAAAAATGCCATATTTCTAGGCCTTGTAACATTTGTCAGAACGAACGGAGTAACTGTGAGCTGCAGACCAGAGCAATAGACCAGAGTTGGAAGAGCTTTTTCTGACACCAAAGAATGGAGTGTCCTTTGGAAAATATCTGGTCCTCCATTTATGCATAAAAATGTTCACTCTCCTTCCTGTTAGAACCACTCTGCACACAACTTTCTTATACTTGGGTTTCATCAAAAAATTTAGTTTAATAAAAGTATTTCTTTTTCTACACACACTCTAAATAATTGTGTGATTTCTGTAGTCTTTCGCCTATCTAAGAGCTAAAATAGAAAAAATAATTGATGAGCTGAGGATGAAACATGGTCAGTCTGTTCCTCAAGCAGTTCTGCATTAGAGGCTTGCTTCTCCATGGGTTTATTTGTTGTTATGTTATGATGTAGTTACTTTACAAATTTCAGTGTGTTCACATAGCAAAACACACTGGAAGTCCAAACCAACTGACTACGGCCATAAGAAAAAGTAAAAATATAAATAAAGTTTCCTAAAGACACTACAAGTTGGGTATATAATTTTACATAGTGAGTATGAAATAGAATTTTACGTGGAAATAATATTTATGTAAAACACACATTTTTAGACGTCATTAAGTTCTCTTACTTTTTCTTCATGGATCATATTGCTACTACCATTTCACTGTCCTCTCTTCTTTACTGAACAGTGTTACTATACATTTAGAAAGTCTTAATGTAGTACACTGACAATGATTATAACAAGTCCAGAATTATAGCACAAAACCTTGACTGCAAATTTTTAAACATGTTTGTCTTAAGAACAAACGTGATAAGTTTCAGCATAAAAAATATTACTCAATCTTCTTAGATTATAAATTGTAAGCTCTGTTAGTGATCAAGGTGAAATTAGAAGTTTAAGTAATCAGATATTAAAAGAAACACAGAGAAAATAGGGAGAATTATGGAGCAGTAAAAGTGTTTAGATAAAGCATATTCCCAAACTTCATATACATAAAGGCCAACTCAATTTGGATGATAGATCTAAATGGAAGAGCAACACTATATAACTTCTAGAAGAAAATACAGAAAAAAAATCCTTGGGAAATCGGGTAGACACCTTTTCCTTAGTGCATAAAACTCAGGAGTCACAAAAGCAATATATATACATATCTGATAATGGAATTATATCCACAATATGTAAGGACCTCTTATAGCTCAAGAGTATGAAAATCAACAAGCCAATTTAAAAAAGAAAAAATATTTGAACAGATACTTCATCTAACAAGAGATGAAGACAATGAATATGCACATGGAAAGATGTTCAATATCATTAGTAATTAGGAAATTGCTAATTAAACCACAATGAGATATTACTATAAAACTACTAGAATGGCTAAAATTAAGGGACAAAAAGCATACAATACAAAGTACAGACAAGGATGCCTTGAAATTGGAATTCTCTACATTTCCTGGTGAGAATACAAAATCTTACAACTATTTTGGAAATCAGTCTGACAGTTTCTTATAAAATTATAAACATATCTACCATATGACCCAATAATTCCATTCACAGGGTAATCACCCAAGAGAAATGAAAACTTGTCTCAAAGTCCTATACATAAATTCTTCATTCATGATTTTTCAAAACTGGAAAGAACTCAAAATTCTATCAAGAGATGAATGAATAAACAGATTGTGACAGATCCATACAGTAGAAACTTATATAGCAATAAAAAGAAACAACATTGATGAATCTCAAAAACATCATGCTAAGTGAAAAAAAAAACAAACACAAAAAGATGCACATTGTATGATGCCATTTATATGACATCTAGAATAGATCAGTGATTTCAAAGGGCGAGATGGCTAAGTGGGGAGAAGGTTGAATATAAAGGGGCATTACATTTGTAATGATAGCAATCTTCCATACCTTGAATAAGATATTGCTTCAACTGTATATATTCATCAGAAATCATCAAATTCTGACTTTAAAAAGAATTTTAATGAAAATTGTACTTCAATGAATATATATTTTTTAAAAATCTGTCTATGGTTCAATAATAGAGGCTAGTTTTTTTAAAAGGCATTATATAAAGATATGCATAGATATATTATATATATATTATATAATATATATTATATATGCTATATATATATTTATTATTATTATTATTCATGGAATAATTCAGTCAGTCAGAGCTTTTCAGTATTACTTTAAAGAACTATGTATGTTTTGAACTTGAGAAAACCTGTAGGGTACTAAAACAAGAAAAAAGGAAAAGAATATTGCCAAACAAGAAAATCTGGTAGGAAGATACTTAGAAGCCATAAAACAATAAATATTGGAACTTATAATGAATATTTAAAGAGCAATATGGCTTTAGACAGCATTAACTCTCAGGACTTAACTTGATTAACTCTGGAGTGTCCATTAAACCACACTTCTCTTCCTGTGGCCTACCTGGCTGCTGAGAATAGAGGGTCATCTTCTCATGGGATTTGCTAATCCCCTCATCCCACAGTTCTTAATAGCACAGGGGGCCTTCCAGTTCAGACCGGAGTTCCAAGATTAAGAAATCCAGATTGGCTGATTAGAAGGTCATAGGTTTGATGGACTCTTCTACTAATTTATTTGCTTATTTCTTTATTAGTTGATTGGGGGCATGGGAGGGCACCAACTACACACTTTGTTCCTTATAAAATTACTACTGATATAGTGCTTTGAGAAGTCCTTGTGAAGCATAATGAAAATCTTATGAAGAAGCTTCTATTCTTGCCCTACAGTATAAAGCCCAAAATGCCTAGAGTGGCTAAACAGATGTCTCCAATAAAAATACAAGAAAAAAAGGTGCATAGCTTTTCAGTTTCCCTTGGCATATACTGACATATGAGCACAATACTATATTTTTTTAGTGGAACCATAGGGACAATTTGGTATTGGTCATGAAAATACATTCTTTCCAAATGATTTGAACAAAAGGAGAGTGTATGTATCAAGATCAAAAGGAGACGGTATGTATCAAGATCACTCTGAAAACTGTAAGATCAGGGACGCCTGGGTGGCTCAGTTGGTTAAGCGGCTGCCTTCGGCTCGGGTCATGATCCTAGCGTCCTGGGATCGAGTCCCACATCGGGCTCCTTGCTTGGCAGGGAGCCTGCTTCTCCCTCTGCCTCTGCCTGCCACTCTGTCTGCCTGTGCTCGCCCGCTCTCTCTCTCTAACAAATAAATAAATTTAAAAAAAAAAACAAAAAAAAACAAAAAAAACTGTAAGATCATACCAATGTGTAACCACTAAAAGATCAATGCTTAAGTGGCAATTGCTAAGGACTGGATTAATTGTATTTAACTCACATAGCTGACCATGTGCATTAAGAATTTTTTCTGGGGCACCTAGGTGGTTCAGTCCATTAAGGGTTTACCTTCGGCTCAGGTCATGATCTTATGGGTCCTGGAACTCACGGGTCCTGTGATCAAGCCCTGCCTAGGTCTCCCTGCTCACTGGGGAGTCTGCTTCTCCCTCTTCCTTTGCCCCTCCCCTCAACTCCCACCCTTGCTTGCGTTCTCTCTCTCTCTCTCTCAAAGAAATAAAATCTTAAAAAAAAAAAAAAAAAAGTTTTTTTTTTTCCTGAAGTTTTAGATATTTAACACATTGCATCAAATTCCTATCCTTCTCCTATTTATGGTATTTCTAACCTTGAGTCTGGTCACAGGTGAAAATTATATGGAACTATTGCTAAATGGGGGTCAGGAGACTTGAGTCCTTATAACCTCTGCAAATCTGACCAAATCAATTAACCTCAATGGCACTCAATTTCTTTTTAAGGGCTCTTTAAATGTTAAAATTCCTAATTGAATTGGATGACAAATGAAAAGGAAGAAAATGTAGTTTTCTAAGCCATTATGTCATCACACTGAATTCAAATTATATCATTGCTTTTTTTCAAATTATATTATTTATAAAATCTTAAAATCATAAAAATCTTTAACTTCTCCAAGTAACTTCACATACGTCACTTCATTTTTTAGTCCACAAAGTTAGTTTTATATTTTTTTGTAAAAATTGTTTTTTATTTTATATATTAATCAATGTATTAAAGACAACTAGTAAATATTTTAAAAACTATATATATTTAGAACTACATATATTTATCATATGTAGAATATATATTTACCATATATTTATCAATGTAACTTACTAGTGAGAACTCGCTAATAGCTTAAAGAATAAATGTATCCTGTATGTTGTCCATATAGTATGACTTATGATGAGTCCTGATTTTTTTGGACAACTGTAGTTGTATCTCTGCTTTGGAAGAATATTTAGCCAGTTTCACCTACATATATCCTACACAGTTTTCTATTGAATTGGACAAGGAGATCAGCCTTGTCATCCAGAGTAGAGCTGGTTGAAAGGCATCTTCTATCACATTCTGGCATGTTAGTAAATTATAACACTGAATTATGTATGATAATTCGCTTTAAGGAAAGAAACTACACTTAAAAGGAGAATGTTTCTCCATTACAAGAGTATTGATAATTTTAAATCAATGTTTCAACTCTGAATTGTTATTTTAGTGGCGGACTTATTTGGCATTTTGGACATGAGATTCATCCACATAATTTTAGGCCCCAAGTATTAGGATTGAAAACCTTACACATCTACTAAATTGGTACAATAAGCTTCCTAATTAAGATTTATAACCAAGTACCTTTATAACCACATACCAAATATGTGCCAAATACCTACTCAAAAATTGTGCAACACAGATAGGAGAGCACTTTTATCATGTTTTACTTGATAAAATATGGCTATTATAATTGATTTTTTTTTTTTTTTACCTTGATAAGAAGTGTTAAACTCCAGGTCACACAATGTTCAGAGACTTGCTATTTCCTTCTGGAGTAGTATCACAGGCTGGGAATACCTAAAGGAAGTTTTGATGTGATCTGCCAAGAAGCCACACCTTGGTTCAGAGTTGGCCATTTAGACTGTAACACCCTTTGAGGTGCAGCTCTGAATTTAACATGACAACAACAATGAAAAAAAAAAAAAAAGAATAAGTTGATTTCACTGTGTGAGCATAGAAAACCTTGACTTCCACCAAAAGAATATCTCTTAACAAAAAGAGAAATCTTAACTAGTCTCTAAGATCACTTTTTCTTCCTAAGAGCTAACTAATATAAATATACTCTTCTTTAGGAAGTCAAAAGGATCCAAAATAAAGGTTCCATGGTGTCCACTTTAACACAAAATTTCCAAAGCTTCAGGTGTGGTACTAGTAATTCTGTGGAGTTTTTCCTTATTTTCAGCACCAGGAGAAAAGGATGAGCATATGAGCAGGAAAGGAAAATAAAAATTGCATATATATTCCTCTGTGGCCAAATTTAACAAGCCTTGAAATTGCTAGAAAATGAGATTTCATTTAAGAGGAAGAGATGGCATTTAAAACACCAAATCATCAAGTTCAAACTGCTTATCCTAGCAATGCAAACTGACAGCATATGCACACACATAATCAAATGGGAAATAATAATAGTACATCTCGATGGACTGCCCAGCGCAAGAAAGTCAATGGCCCAAAAGATATGTCAAGAATAATTTCTTCACGTGCATTTCTCTCATGCTGTGCTTTCACAGAGTGATTTCATCAATAGAGAATGTATGAAGCTCTTAGGCAATGAGACTCACCCAGCCCCTTTATGTGGGAAGAAGAAATCAGGTTATTTTCCTAAAACAAGCAGCTCTTTTCTAAGAGGTAGTGGCAGCAGCTTTTTCCGAACAGCCATATTTCCGTGTATTCATAGGAATCAAGAGAGAAGGAAAATAAGCTATTTTCCAAAAGTGAGTAGGGACAAAAGAGAGAATTATGCAGTGGGGCAGATTTGACTCTTTTTCTTTTCCAGAGGAAAATTCCATCACTTGGAATAGTTTTTCAAATATAATCATTACATGCTAATTAGATGACTAAGGTGACATCTGCACTGGTTACATACCTCTAATTTTGGAGAGTCCCAGTTGCTTGCCCAGGAAGAAAACATGCCAGCAGTCAAAATGGCCCTCAGTAAAAACTGTATGTTGTCTGGATGTTTTCTCAGCGTGTTTTTAGAACTCCGTCCATACTATTTATTGCCAATGGCCAAAGAAAAGTAGAATTTCTAATTATGTATGCTTATGTATATGTACAAACATATTTCTAATTATATGTATTTATATATATGTGTGTGTGTGTGTGTGTGTGTGTGTGTGTGCAGTTTTGTTTTGTTTTGTTTTGTTTTTAAGACCAAAGAGTTGCATCTTAATGGAGCTAATTAGGGGCAGTGCAGAAAAAATTAGGTTCTCACTAATACGGTGAGTTTCAGAAGTTTTTAGAAAGTGCCCACTGCCTATGGAATATATCCTCTTCCTATACTTGTTTACTGACGGAAGATCTTTTAATAGAGAGCAACGCCTTCGGTTTTACAAGATACTTTGTTTCAAACAGCACCGTATGGAATGGAATGTTTTGATTTGAACCTCACATATAATATAAAAATGTGACTAATATTTTTCTCAAAGCAGGGCTTCATAGTTGGAAGAAGAGCCCTGGGACAGGAGATGCATCAGTGAGTCCTAGAATGACAAACACAGCCGAGATGCCAAGAAGGGAGATTGAGAATGTTGAAGACACATTCCAGCTTTCCCTAAGAGGGTACTGAATTGCTTGAAAAACAATCTCCAAGGACAAATCAGAGGCTCTCTAAATTAAGACAATTAAAAGAATTAAATCTAATTCCATGGAAAACAAACAAGCCAATGAATGTTACTGGAAATTTCCAAATGTGAGTCAGACTAGATGTATGGGTTCTATATCCACTATTATGGTTCCCAAGTGTATGCGGGTGTTTTTTTTTTTTTTTTTTCCTTTCCTTATTGTTGTTAAGTAGAATTGTTAAGGAAAGGCTACAATTTGTCCTTAACCATTGGCTTGAAACCTGAAAATATAGCCATTCATAAAGTTCCACCAGTAAATTTCTATAAGCTATTGAAGGAATAGCTGTAAGCCCTGGCGACTGATCCTTATTCTTCGCAGCCAGGGTTATTGAATTATTGATTTACTTTTATCAATAATTTTGCAGAACACTCTATATCTGTTATCTCATTTGCTAATTATACCAGACCTTTATGATGTACAAACATCCCATTTCAAAATGAGGTACATGAAATTTAACATTAGTAACCTAAAGCCACACAGCTAGTGAGAGAACTGGGACCAAAAATCTGATTCTAAAACCCCACATTTATTGAATAATATAACACTTATATGTAGGGATTGGTACAGCATTTTTCCCTTCCAAAACATGGCCAGAGAGAATCATATTTGTGATTGAGGATAATCAAACTATCTATCTATCTATCTCTCTTTCTCTCTCTCTCTCTCTATATATATATATATACACAATCAGATATATCAATATACAAAATGTAATCCAAATCTAGCGATATATTTTATTTTTGAGCATAGTTTTGAAATATGTCCAGTTCATTTTGAATTTAATAATAATAAACTTTTGCCTTGGATTTATATGTGCCCAGTCCTGTTCTAAATTCTGTCCAAAAAAATCTAAATGCTTTCCAAATATCAGCTATTTACTTTATAACATCCTGTGAAGTATATATACATAAAGTAACTGACATACAGAATAGTTCAATAACTTGACCAAGGTCAGACAAACTAAATGATAGAGCCAGGATTCAAACCTAGAAGGTATGGCTCCAAACTCAAAAATCTTACCACTAGGTTGTATTGCCCTTTAAGTAATAAAAGCATGCTCTCAATATTAATGACAATTATTATAATCAATTTTTTCAACAAATATTTTTGGAGCACCTACCTTATGTCAGGCCCTGATCTAGGTGCTTGAGATGATGCAAGGATCAAAATATATCAAAGTCCCTGCCTAGGGAAGTTGTATTTTAGTGGGGAAGTCAGAAAACAGGCATTATCAACAAGTAAAATAGACGGCATGTTAGTCTTTTGGAGAAAAATAAAGTAAATCAGGGAAGTAAGAAAGACTAGGTATATAGGGAGTGAATATTTACTATTTTACATCTCCTTACTGCAGAGATGACCTTTAATAAGGGAATATGTGAAACATACAGATATCTAGAAGAGCATTCAACCAAAGGAAACAGCAAGTTCAAGAGTCCTGAAACGAAAGAATGCTTAACCTCTATGAGTAGCATCAAGAAGACCAGTGTAGCAGAAGCTTCATAAACAAAAGGATACACTAACGGAAGTGAAATCAAAGTTAAATGGAAACCTAGGTCCCTAGAGCCTTAGAAGGACTTGACTTTTACTTTGAGAATACTGAGATGCCATTTTTGGATTTTCCATTGAAGGGTATTTTGGTTAAGAATAGACCAAGAGGGGGCGCCTGGGTGGCTCAGTGGGTTAAGCCTCTGCCTTCAGCTCAGGTCATGATCTCAGGGTCCTGGGATTGAGCCCCGCATCGGGCTCTCTGCTCAGCGGGGAGCCTGCTTCCCCCTCTCTCTCTGCCTGCCTCTCTGTCTACTTGTGACCTCTCTCTGCCAAATAGATAAAATCCTTTAAAAAAAAAAAAAAAAGAATAGACCAAGAGGAAAGATGTCAAGGTGGGAAGGCCCGGTAGAAGGCAATTATACAAATAAAAGTGAGATGATGTTGACTTGGACTTGGGTAGTGGTGGTGGAGATAGAGAGAAGTATCAGATTCTAGATAAATCTTGAAGGTATAGCAAATGGAATTTCCTAAGAAACAGGATATAGGTAGTAAAAAAGAGACAGAGCTTAAACTTGACTCCAGTGTTTTCAGCCCATGAAAATCACAGGATAAAATTGCTATATCTTGGGACGCCTGGGTGGCTCGGTAGGTTAAAGCCTCTGCCTTCGGCTCGGGTCATGGTCCCAGAGTCCTGGGATCAAGCCCCACATCGGGGTCTCCGCTCAGGAGGGAGCCTGCTTCCCACCCCGCCGCCGGCTGCCTCTCTGCCTACTTGTGATCTCTCTCAAATAAATAAATAAAAATCTTAAAAAAAAAAAAAAAGTTGCTATATCTTGAGATGGGAAAGACTTTTAGAGAAACAGGTTTAGAGATCACCAGTCTGGGGGCATGTTAAGTCGGCTATGGTGGCTATAAGGCAACTAGGAAGAGATGTCAATTAAAGCAATTAAATACAAGAATCTATAGTTTGGAGAAGAGGCCTATATGCATCAGCATATAGATGGAATTCAGCTCTCTTAGACCAGAAGAGATCACCTACAGAGGGAAACAGAACGACATTCTAAGGACTGAGATCCTAGAGAGCTCAATCTTCAGGACACTGGGCAGAGGAGAAAACAGCAAGAGAGACTAGAAGGAGCAGGTGGAAGGGAAACCAGATGATCTGTAAAAGAAACCCTTCAAGCAGGATGGAATGATCAATTGTACCACATGCTGTTGACAAATGTTGACATTGTCAAGGACTGATGATGTCACCTTAGTTTTAGCAGCTAGAGGGCACTGATCTTAAAAAGAGTAGTATATGAAACTGAGGGCTGAAAGTCTGAGAGTGGTACATTCTAGCAAGACTGATAAGACAGGACATATGGAGGGGCACCTGGGTGGCTCAGTGGGTTAAAGCCTCTGCCTTCGGCTCAGGTCATGATCCCAGGGTGCTGGGATAGAGCCCTGCATCAGGATCTCTGCTCAGCAGGGAGCCTGCTTCTCCCCCCTGCTACGGCCCCACCCTGCCTACTTGTGATCTCTGTCAAATAAATAAATAAAATCTTAAAAAAAAAAAAAAAAAGACAGGACGTCTGGGAGGAAATATGGACGACACTTGAGAAATTTTACTGTAAAAGACAGTAGAGAAATAAGGTGGTGGCTGAAACAAATTACAGTATGTTTCTACACTGATGAGAATTATTCCAGAGGTAAGAGAGAAAGCAGTGAGAGAAGAGAGCAAGAGAAAAAGGAAAATTGCTAGAGAGGTGTCACTGAGGAGCAAAGATAAATGGATGTACTGAACGACTGGAGAAGATTGTTATCAGATGGGAGGAAAATTTCATTCATCGGAACAGGAGGGAAAGCAAAGGGTGAGGAGATGGGTAATCCATGCAGATAGGTGGGTAGAAGCACACACAAGTTTCTTTCAGATTGCTTCTATTTTCACAATGAAACAGGAAGTAATAAAAAAAATCAGCACTACCACCACTACTACTGATTGAGTACCAACTATGTAGAAGGCACAAGGCTGAGTCCATTAATTATGTCCTTCAGTACTTCATAATTTACATGTTATCCCTACATTACTATGCAGAAAGCTGATATCCATAATAAAGCAATTCATATATTCAACTTCAAAGATACATCACGTGTTAACATTTAGGGAAAACCAATATTAAGCAAACACCAATATATACGAATGGATAATAGTTTTTTAGAATCAAGTCCATTTTCTGTCAGCACATTTAAAGTTAGTTTTTTTCCTTTCAGTTAAAAAGATAAAACAAAAAATAATATAACATGAGGGTATGATAAGAGTTGAAAGACTGGGGATAATTGTTCATTATAAAAAGCTTTCAATCTGAAATGTATTATAAAATCAAATACACTAGAAGTAACGTAATGGTTTCCATCTTTTATGTAATATAGAAAGTGTTTAGTCTGTTGCACTAACCTCTGTCAGAAAAAGAAAGATTTCTCTAAAACTAATCTCTTATTAATGGCATGGCTAGTCAATCTTCTCAAATCTCTTCTAGATTTATGGTTTCAGCTGAAGAGTGGAAGGAAAATAAAATGCACCTGTTTATTCAAAAATGTTTCCTGAAAATACCTTTCATGTAATATAGCTATAATTTTTAAGGGTAAAAATCAGAATGTAATGATGGCAAGGTAAAAGGAGTGTAATGATGGTAACCATAATGAATATAAATCTAAACTAAGCTGAAGAGCAGAGGAAAAATCGGCCTAAATCATTGACTTTTACCTTTTCTAAAATATTCAGGAAAAGCTATAAGAGAATTACTTTTACCTGATTTATATTAAAACATAGAGCTCTCCAGACACTCTTATTTCTGAACATAGCAAGCAGAATCCTGCATATAAGCCTAATTTACTTTTAAATCCTCTATTCACATCACAAAAGATAAAATAATTAAAAAGGATAGGGATGAGAAAGAGAACAATTGCAGAGTAGAAAAGACAGTCACTTGAGCCGTCCTTAGGCCTATGTCCTATGGGAGCTGACGCATTATTTTAATCAACAGTAAGAATGTTTGTGGAATAAATTAATAAATAAGTGTCAAGCAGATCTCTGGTACAACATTTTGGGTTATTTTCCACCCACTACTCTGTAAAATGACTTCTCCATAGCTAACTGAATTTATCTAAGAAAATTAATTAACAATTTGGATTTTGACTCAGAATTACTAATGTTTTAAAAAACAGATGTGCAATAGACCATTTGTCCTTGGGCAAGCTACTTAACTTCTCTGATCTTTAGTTTCCACAACCACCAGATAGAAAAACTTTGTTTGAAATTTAATGAGTTATTAAGGATAACTTAAGATGATACAATTAAAATAGAAAGGGGTCTGTAACAACACAAAAAGAGATACCTGCTGTGATTATACCTTTGTCAGTCTCACCTTTCCTAATCACCATGTCACGATGCATTTCTCCCTCCTGCTGCATAAATTTTAATATGTTTGGAAACATCCATATCCATTCTACTCCCCCAACTGCTTAGTTCCTTAATACTTTATCTTACGGCAGTGAGTTTGAGAACAACTTTTAATTAAAAATCAGAGGAAGAAAAAAAATAGAGTGACATATATTTAGTTCTGATTATAGCTACGTAAAACAACTATGTAAATTTGCATATTTGTGTTTATTCTGTCTTTTCTATGTTCACTGAACTGGAAGCTGTCTAGGGGCAGGACACCCTGCCATCTTAGTCCTTTTAGCCCTCCAAAGCCTCTAGAAGAATTTCTCTAATTTTGTTTAACCATTCACCTTAGAAGCAATTATTTTGAAAACAAGCTCAGAACTGGGACTACTATTTACCACCACTAAGCACTTAACTCCCCTTACCCATTCTAAAACAGATGCTGAATTTCACAAACCCAGCAATTTCAACTTGCCCCCACAAGCCCTCATAGCTTCATGTAAATGGATTCTTTCCTTAAATCCATTCTAAACCAAATGGGAAGAGGTGTGTCCATGAATCCAATGTGGTAGTTTCAAGGCTGAGAAGGTTCTGCCGGGCATGGAGATTCAGGCATTTTTTCCCTAAAGCAATTCAGCTGAAATTCAAACTATTAGATACAGCCATTAAACTTTCCAGTAAATATCACTCCAAAGTAATATTTTCATACATGTGCTAGAAAGAAAAGAGGGACTTTCACAATTTCTCTGCAATCAAGTTTAAGGTAACTTGGAAAGAGTTATCTGTTGGAAATAGTACAAAGTTTAGAGTCCAGACAAACTGGAGTTAAAATCTTTGGCACTTCCTAATGCAACTATGGGTAGGTTATTTACTTATCTAAACCTCAGTTTCTTCCCTTAAAATGGGGGCAATTATTATATATCTGCAGAGACTGATGTGATGATTTAAAAGTAGATATCACTTGACACATAGCAAACCTCATAAATAGTATTATCTTTTTTTTTAAGGTTTTATTATTTATTTGACAGAGAGAGAGTGAGTGAGTGAGAGCAGGAGTGGGGAAGGGAAGGAGAGCAGGCTCCCTGTAAGCAGGGAGCCCAACATGGGGTTGGATCCCAGGACCCTAGGATCATGACCCGAGCCAAAGGCTTAACCAACTGAGCCACCCAGGCACCCCCATCTGGTATTATCTTTTATGTATAACTTATCAGTATTACAGAAAGACCTGGAAGATTCTGGAGAGACAGCATGTTCTGAACTTAAATCTTAAGGTTCCCACCATCCTGCCTTGTGTTCTGTGGCTCAAGACAGCAGTCACTGAAGACCAACTGCTCACTTTCCTGTGTCTTATGGGAGTCCAGAAACCAATGGCCTGAGTGCTTTTGTGGACCCAGGTGCACCCAGAGATAACTTCTGAGAAGATCTGAGTTGTTTTAGGGATGTCATGCTTCTGTGGGGTCTGAGAACCTGTAGGGGAGCCATAATTAAGGCCATGTTGTTAACCATCTTTGAAGTTGAGTATTAAGTCTTGTATTGCCCCCTAGTAGGTCTGGAAGCATCCAAGAAGCTCCATCATGGTGCCTCATCAGATTTCCGGTCTGTGTCTATCCACTAAAGACTCAAAGGAACAAAAATATTTTGGGCTTTTATCCTTCCCTGGTTGGCCAGCACCTGTGGGCCCTCAAAACCTGACCTGATGGCCACCAACAGGCAATGGAACCCAGATACCTGTGGGAGGACATTCAAGTAAAAGATCCCAAAATGAAGGCTTTTATTTTTAATAGTTCATTAAGAAGAATCTGATGATAACTTGAAGCTAATAAAAGGCAATAAGACCATATAACAGAATCCCTTAGGTCTTAAAAAGTAATTTGGAATTAAAAAAAAACAGTATAGGAAATAAAAGATGACAACATTTAAGAAGTGGCAAAAATGAATGAACAGGAATAACTCGAAACAGAAAAAATACAAGAATATAACAAATCACGGGAGAAAAGAGTCTGAAGGAAAAATACAGAAGATTTGATATGCAAATAATAAGAGTTTCAGATGAAGGAAAAGGAGCAGATGGAGGGGAGAGAATAATCAAGCCACAATAGACAAAATGTTTTCTGAACTGAGGAAACATTTGAGCTGCGAATTGACAAATTCACCACATCTCAGAAAGAACTAATGGAAAAAAAATTTTTTTTCATATGTATTCCTGTAAATTGTTCTGATTTGAGGTATACTCTCTCAAGCCTCCATACAAAGTAATTACATTTTGCAATAAAAAGAATCAGACTAGCCTTTGAACTTACCTGATATCCCAAAAGAGAGAAGAAGCTAATATTCACAAACCACTGAGAAAAAGACTGTGATCAAGAACTCATACCCAGACGTGACCTCTGTCACCGGGGGCGGGGAATAAAAAGCGTATCTCTGGATATGCAGAGATTCTAAGAATAGATCACCTATGTATTCTCATCTGAGGAAAATATGTGAGAAGTTACCAAAAATCAATTAAGCAAGACAGGAGACTGTGGGATAGGGAAAGAAGAGAGGAAAGAATGGCGAACCGTAAGTCTTGTAAAACACATTGATGTATCTACATGAATGACCTCCACGAAGAAGCTGACAATTGATATGCTATGTTACAAATATACATTCTTTTTCTGAAATCTTTTAGTAGGATGTTTTTACTTCTAAAGTATGTTACATATATAAAAGTTATAAAGCACAGTAAGAAAATGAATATTCATAAACATCCATCCAACCGTCCCCACCCACACCTTGACTCTAGGTTACAATACCTTTGCTTCACTTACCAGCAATAACCACTATCATGTTCTTGCTTTTTCTGAATTAATATATTTTTTAAAATATATACATCTCTGTACGATATAGTCTTCACTTTTCTTATTTTTTAAAGATTTATAAAAACTAGTATTAGATTATATATAATTTTCTGGACCTATTTTTTTTGTGTGAGTGATAATATGCTCCTTAAATTCATGCATGATTGTCTATAGATGATCTGCTTCCATTGCAGGAAAACAACCCATTGCATGAACCCACTGAACATTTGTCCATTTTCCTTTTGGAGAATCCTGGTGGTTAGCAGTTCCAAACAGTATTGCTATGAAAAATTTTATCCCTATTTCCTGGTGCAATAGTTCATCTAAGGAATATACTTAGGCAAGTTTATTAATTTATTGTATATTAATAAATATCCATTCTACAAGGTAATGCCAATTTTCATTATCACCAGTGGGATATGCGTTTCTTTGAAAGTTGCCAAAATTTGGTATTGTCACTAACTAATAAGGAGGGTGTTTCTTAAGTTCTTATTTAAATTCCAGTTAGTTAATATAGAGTATAATATTAGTTTCAGGAGTACAGTATGGTGACTCAACACTTTCATACAACACCCAGTGCCCAACACAGCAAGTGCACTCCTTAAACCTCATCTCCTACTTTTAAAACCTAAAGTGGTACTTTAAAGGAGAAAGTTTAATAAGTCTGGAATTAAGAATATAAAGCTATCTCTTCTGTCTCTAGAGTCTAGAAGAGAGGGAAAGTTGAGAAATATATGCACTCTAAGCAGTTATCTTCTTTTGTAGATGGAGGAACATAATACTTGTTTCTTTCTTAAAATAATCACAAAATACGAATTTGAAAACAATACAAATAGGAAAGTAAGCACAAGCAGAATAGAAAGATGAAATAAAAGCTCTAAATTTATCAGTTTAAGGGGAAGAAATTTCTTATCAATTTATAAGAGAAGAAATAAGAATGAAAAGTATCTAGAAAAATCCAGAAAGTAAAAATAAAAATCATCCAATAAAGCTATCACCTTTTACACTATGTGCACACAATGTGACTATGGCTGACTTGGCTAATTTCCCCTATTTACAGAAGAGAGGCCACTAAAAACAAAAACAAAAACAAAACAAAACAAAAAAACCGCACCAAACCAAAACCCCACATTTTTTTTTCTTTACTAGCATGCATAAAGCAAAGAGTTCAAAAGAGAATGATGGGCTATTAGACAAACACAAACAGAAGTACTATCAGTAGAGTAGAATTTAAAATCCAACCACTAAACAAGATAAGAGGTATAAGAGGCACAACATGTAATCATAAAAGAGATAATTTACAAAGATCTTTTATAAGTTTCGCAGTTTAACATAAATAGTTAAATTTTTTAAAAATCCAAGGTAACCTTGTTAAATAAACAACTATAGTGTGATATGCTAGTTTACATCTTTCTAAATGGGATAGAACACAGAGCAAAAAGATTTTTTAAGGAATGAAGGGTCTGAAAAATACAACTAAAAAGTTTAGTTATGACGATCTATGTTTTCTATCCACCTTTATATCTATCTAATAATGTTGTATACTATTAGTACTGATTTTTTCATGTCTTATGGCCAAGTAATATTTATAAAAAAGTATCATGTTCTTGACAATCAAAGATTTACAGTATGGGCGCCTGGGTGGCTCAGTGGGCTAGGCCTCTGCCTTCAGCTCGGGTCATGATCTCAGGGTCCTGGGATCGAGCCCCGCATCGGGCTCTCTGCTCAGCAGGAAGCCTGCTTCCCCTCTCTCTCTGTCTGTCTCTCTGCCTACTTGTGATCTCTCTCTGTCAAATAAATAAATAAAATCTTTAAAAAAATTTACAATATATTTTAACAATTTAAAACTAAGAAATCTTACATTCTATCAATAAAAAAATTTCAAAATGATGAAAGATAACTGACAAGCTTACTAAAATGGTATTTTATAATTGTTTTCCTTAGTCTTGACCACAAATAAGTAGTCAAAACTAAATTTACAAAATGTATTTTAAAAATAAAAGATTTATTTTAGAAATAGCTAAAGATCTACTCCAGAGGAATCTTAGAGATCCGAGTATCATCATTATCAATAAGGAAGAACTGAAAATGGTAACTTAAGTACTTATTTTAGGAAATAGGAAGACAAAAAAAAAAAAAAGAATAAACTAGGAAGGATACAATAAAGATTAAATACTAAAATAAAAGAAATACAAGAAAAAAAGGAACTTCTACTTTACAAAATATCTTTTGATCTTTTTTAGCTGCCTTTATCATCACTGTCCATTAATTATCTTTTATAATTAACTATGATAACACATTCATAATAATAAAGGGCTTGGAGTTTTTAGAAAGATGCTCATAATTAATTCATCATTTTTACTTTAGCTTATTCAAACAGGTCACAAACTCAAATGCCTGAAGAGATTAGGTAAGTGACATAACTCAGTGCAGGGAGACAGGCAGGGGTACAGTAAGGAAGGCTGTGCACTTCTCTGAACTGGAACACACAGGCTGATCTTAAAGGGGCCGCCACCAGCTTCAGGCAAACACTGCCACATGGAAATACTGGGCCAGTGCAGTCACATCTTCCAGCTTTTCAAAAGTTGCCTATTGGGGCACCTGGGTGGCTCAGTGGGTTAAAGCCTCTGCCTTCAGCTCAGATCATGATCTCAGAGTCCTGAGATCAAGCCCAGCATCGGGCTCTCTGCTCAGCAGGGAACCTGCTTCCTCCTCTCTCTCTGCCTGCCTCTCTGCCTACTTGTGATCTCTGTCATCAAATAAATAAATAAATAAATCTTTAAAAAAAAAAAGTTGCCTATTAAGTCACTTTTGTTTTATTTCGTTTTGCTTGATGTGAAATTACTTGGCAACTAAATTAACAATTTTAAAATACAGTGAGGAACTATACTGTATTAACTAAAGCTCATGAGCCAAATAAAGGATATCTACAGCTAAACTTGGTCCATGGGCCACTTCTTCTCACCCTCTGCCTTAAACCTAAAATTGAATGCTCCAAAGAGTATTTTAACAACCATAAAGAAAGAACAGAGTGATTTCATTTTTAAAGTTTCCTCAACAAGCTATCCCATACATATCGTACAAAAAAAGACAACTTTTAAATACTCTTGTAGTTTTAAAAAAATAGACTTTCTACAGATAAGATTTTTAAAATTATGAAAATATTGAATATACTCCATCCAATTCACGCTAGGTTTTGTATCTTTAAGTAATTTTTAGAAAGATTTTCTATTAAAACCGAAACTGTTGATTTTTTTGGTTAAATTTATCACTTTATATAATGTGAAAAAAACTACCACAAAAAATTACTAATATCTCTGGAACACTGAAAATAAATTAAAATAAATAAATAGATAAATAAATAAATTCTAATAACTTAAGGAAGAGTATCTACTTCTACTCTATGCTTATGAAACATTTTTCGTAATTCACAAATTATTCTCCAATGACCAAATATTAAAAAAGGAAAAATATTTCAATTGAAGAAAAGTACTCTGAGTTAAGCATAAAGATAATTCCTCCTTGATAGTGAAGACTCTTGAATATTACCTTTAGTTTAACAGAACTACTAAGAGCCAGATTTTTTAAATATTGAATTTTTTTTTTTTTTTGGTCAATCCTTTCTACAATTGACCTGTCTCTGTGCTCTTTCTCAAGTGCAGACTTTCTCAAGTCTGGTCATCCCATATTTATTCTACCTCATCTAAAAATTCTACTATATTCCTCCTCACCCCATTTTCTCCTTCTTGTTTATTTATCTTTGATCCAGTTTTGAGCATCAAGTGACCAACAATCTAGTAGGAAATCATAAGTACACTACTTTTGATAAATTGTAACCATGAGAAGGACAAATACTGATTAAGAAAAAAAAAAAATCACCATGTCAAAACTAGCAACTTGAAAATGTGGGAGATATTGCCAGCAAATTTGGCTTATGGTACACAAATCTTTCATTGACAATTAGCTTTGCCTTGATATCCTAGTTGAAACTGAAATTCCATAAAAAAATTCCCAAATCTAATAAACACAGCAGAATCAATGTAGCTTAACTAGAAAACTTGAATTCAATTTACAATTTACTTTGAAGGATAAGCACACAGCAACCAAGTGTAGTTCAGAAGATACCAAAAGTGAGAAGCACTTTATATGATAGAAAATTACACTTATAATTACAGATCTCCCAACAGTTGAACATCTGGGGTGTTCAAAGTGAATATACACACATGATGGTGCACCATTTGACAAAGTTAAACGCTTTAAAATTAATGTACTGACATTAATCACAATTTTCATATCAAGAGATTTGGACCAGTAAGGTGAATGTACTATGTCTTCATAATAAAAGAGCATTATTTCTTGAATGTTGAATACCCAACCTTGATTCAAATGTATTCGTCATTTGAATAAGCAGCCTCTGACCATCCAAATACTGAAACCATTATTTCCCTTGTAATTTTCCAAAGGAAAAAGAAAGATGGAGAATTTAGTTCAGTATAATCTCCCAAAATACTGTTGAATATAGGGTTTGTATTTATAAAGGAATCACACCATCCTATGCCAGAAATCCTGGCCTGTTAACTTTCCCACACTGCCCCCAAACTATGCAAGGTCATACCCACCTTCTCTTCCAATGGAGTTTAGAGTAACTAAGAGTACATGGGCTGCTTCCCTATTTACAAGAAACTGTCACCTAAATCTCAGAAACCTATTTTTGTAAATTCACAATATATTTGTGTTTTGATCCTGAAGTTAGTCTTGTCCATGTCCACATCCAGCACATGGCATGTAGTCCTTCTACCTTGGATTTTAAGACATGGGGCATCTGGCCAGTCAACATCTCCTCTAGGAAAAAGAGCTCTTCTTTCTTTAAACGAAAGAATTCAACTTAATTATGGCTTATTTATTTGTAAATTTATTTTTTCCTTACCCAAAGTAACCCCTACATGTGCGCGTGCACGCACACACACACACACACACACACACACACAGTTCATGAAAGTTTAATTCCATTGACCAAGGCTTAAGATAAAAACAAAAGAGAAATCAGAAATTTAATTAATCTAATTTACATTTGAACTCACTCATCTAAGTATTTAACTTGAAGCAGAATGAAAGATTCAAAATCTAATGGAATAGTATATAAAATACTCAATCAAAATGAGATTTCTCTTGACATTTTGGCCTAGAGACTCAAAACCAGTTATGAATAGATATATTTTAATAAAAAATAGCACTAAACAAAAAACTCAACATGAAAAGATAGAATTGTGGCTGGTGCCAAATTCTCCCCTTCCTGTCCCTTGTTAGCAAATATCATAGATTCCTATTCCTAAATATGGTCTCTTATAGGGATTACTCATTTATTCAATAAATAAAAAGGGAATATTTAATAAATGCCAGGCACCGTTCTGGCAGCAGGAATATAAGTATTGAGCAAAACAGACTAAAACTTGCCCTCTTGAGTCTGTTTTCTATGTGGTAGTGCTGTGATAAACGCTTGCAAGCAAAATAAACCAAGACAAGGAGATGTTAGAAGATAATATTTCAGGTGGGGATTACATCCCAAAGAGGTAACATTTGATCAAAGCCGTAGTGATGTAAGGAACTGAGCATTCTTTCAGTCTTGTGCAAAGGACCTGGAGTCCTCCCTATTCCAAAAGTTACTCACATCATACTATTTCCTTAATCTGTACTTTTATTTGCATCATTCTCTCCCTAAAACGCCCTACAGTTTTATTCTTTGTTTTGGAATCCAATCAATTCTTTGCATGCTTCCATGACCCCTTCTCTAAAAATCCCAGTCAATCTTCACTGGTGTCTTTCATGACCACTTACTGTGATCTATGCCAAATATCATTGCACTTACAGTCTAAAAGAGAAGAGGACTGATACTTATAGAATTTCTAATATGGACCAGGATCTCTGCCAGTGGCCTTTTATATATTATCTCATTTAATATTTATGAGAGTTCTATGAGGTTAGGTATTGCTATTCAATTTCATAGGTGAGAGAATTGAGCTTCTGAGAGATTCTGACCACATAGCTGGTAAGTGGCAAAGCCAAAATTTATACCCAGTTTCATATAACTTCATATATTTCATTTTATAATTAATTAATTAGCTAATTAATTAATTTATGCTTCTATATAAAAAACACAATGTGTCTGTCTTGTGTCTTGTTTCCAAGTTTAGGAGATAGATGATTTTCAGTGCTTTTGCCTGGAATTCTGTTCACCTTCTCTGCATGTCAGATCCTCCTGGGCCCAGCATGTTGTAATGCTTTTCTAAATTGGTGAGACCCACACTGATGTCTCTTCTCTGAGTTCGTGGTACACTTGGAATCAGAATTACAAAGATCAGCACCTATTGATTTCTCTATTTCTGTGATTCTTAATTTTTTTCTAAACATATATATGCATCTAATGAGAACTCTAGGTACCCTAACCCAGAAAAATAATGACTATAATGACAATATTGTGCAGACCTGAAACTCTTCCCTGGACTCGATTCTTTGAATACATTTATTGAAACTCCTCAAGAAAATTACATGCTCCTTGAGAACAGAAACTATATCTTCCTTTCTCTTGAGTTCCCTGCAATGCCTAGCACAGTGCTGAACAACTATTAAGTGACCAGCCTGTCAGAGAACCTATGCTTTAGATTATTCAAAGTCATAGATTTTAGCATAAACCCATCTAATTCCATTTTGCAGGAAAAAAAATGTTGGATGCATTTTGCAGAACCCAAAGATCGGGGATTATAACTTTAGAAAGGGAGCATAATGTGGCTCAATCTCACTGTTTTGGGGTTAGTATTGAACTGTGAATTGAGAAGCTGGCTGAAGAATCTGGATTTACATGTCTAAGGGAAGTGGAGGGACAGCTGGACTCAACTAGGACTTCATGCCCCCTGCCTCAAAGAGAACATCAAAAGAATATTTCCTCCTAGTGATATTGTTGGAATTGCTCATTATAAAATAATAATCATCATCATAATCATAAAGTAAAAGTAAATATTATTAGATTTTTAAAAGACTATAAAAGTAGCTACTAAAAATCACTGTTACGAATTCTTCTAAATCACATAATACCATTTTTTTAATCCAGATTCAAATAAAATGAATATTCTAAAGGAACTGGCTGAAAATGCACATTCCAAAAGGAAAATCCTGTAAAAGCAAAGCAGCATTTTAAAATAGTCAAATAGAAACAGTGGGAATGAAAGACAAAACATGGTATTTTATCCTGAAGTTTAGATTCCTAGGTAACAAAAGGATACTTAGGAATGGAATAAAACAGTAAAGGAGGAAAGGTTGGGCTTCAAGATGCCCTGTTCCTAACATTGTCTGTTCTGGCCATCTCAGCCCTGACCCTGGACCCTCTCTCAGTGGACCCCACATGCTGAGTCCCCATACACACATCTGCAACTCATGGTTGATCCAACTTATCCCCTGCAGCCCACCCACCTTCA
Organism: Martes martes; assembly: GCF_963455335.1. Taxonomy (NCBI): domain Eukaryota; kingdom Metazoa; phylum Chordata; class Mammalia; order Carnivora; family Mustelidae; genus Martes; species Martes martes. Next base: position 42,882,455 of record NC_137895.1, on the reverse strand, counting down.
AAGAAACAGCGTTGCCTGAATTTTCTGACTTTAAAGGATGGCATCTCACTTGTTCTAGCTATAATTTCCAGCCCAGCATAAGAAAGCTTTCCTCTACAATTGTCTCCCTAAGATTCCATTCACATAGCAACACATTTTTTTCCACTGTTTTGGACACAGTTACTCCCTGACTCTCATTATCACTGGTAATTGGGCTTTTTTTTTTTTTTCCCCCACTGCAGTTTAAAAGAAAAAAAGAAAGAAAGAGAAGACAAAAAGAAAAAAATAACTTCCAGATTTAATTACACATTTGTCATCACACTTTAAGAACTTTCTGGGTTTAAAGGCTTAATGTTTTTTGTTCTTTCTGATGCACTGAGAAGGTTTTGTTTTGAATTCATTTTGCCTTCTCTTTTCAAAATATACAAAGAAGGAAAAAATGAGGAAGATACAAGCTGCACTGTCAACAGGCTGGCCCTACATTGCTTTTATTATCTTGACTACAGCCACCAATAAGACAGCAGACAATTTACATAAATTACTTACAACAACCGTCCCAAAAAAAGACTGTAATGCTGACTTTCTTTAGTGGGAATTGTTAGGACCACGGGTAGTCTTGGAAACTCCAAATGACTTTCCAGTCAAATGTTATTTTTCTACATCTCCAACCACTTCACTACAATTTTCATCATTGCTCCTTAACGATGCTAATGCTGAAGAACGTTCAGAGAATATAAAAAAGGAAAGGAAGAAATCAGCAATATATGAAAGTAAACTAAAAATGAGAACTCCTAGGTTTGGAAGGATGGGATAGAGAGGATAATGATTCAACTTTAAATTCATAAAATAGCATATATACAGTAAAATAGATAGAATATATTCCACAATATAATGAACTAAATATATGGAAATTATAGTGCCTTTATCATTTTTTTAATGAAGGTCATCTGAATGAACTTTAGGGCCATGAAGTTTAAGCACCACATACTACAAATCGAACGGCACCCCTGGACTGGTGCATCTTGGTGATCCCTCATTATAACCCACAGGGGCCCAAGTTACCTCTTGATGTACCTGCCCACCTCACTACACTGTATTCTCCTCAACACAGGACCTCTTGTTCATCTTTGTACCTCAGTCCTAACACAAGGCTTTAAAAGGTCAATGTGACTATTTGTAGAGAGCTTCACAAAATCCCGGGAATTAGATGCAGCAGATGTTATCATCCCTTTTAGACACATAAAGCACAACAAGACAAATCTCAGAAAGTGTAAATGACTAAACCAAGAAGTCTCAGTTACATGACCATTGGTCATTTACTGAAAACCATTACTGAATAACTAGGAGGTACTGGGCCCCCAAGGGTACAGCCGATGACGGTGCATAATCATTAATGTGGAGACGCTAACAAACCAATGAGGAGAAATAGATAAGAAGCATGTAAGCAAATAAATCAAATAACTTTAGATGCTACTGATGAGCAAAATGAACGCAACAAGGTTGGGTAGAAGGGTCTAGAGTGGCTTGGGTCGCAGGCTTATACAACCAACATACTTCAGGAAGACCTCTCTGAAGAGGTGACCTTTGAATTTCAATCTCAATGCTGAGAAAGCGACCCTGCAAGAATCAGGAGAAAGAGCATCCCAAACATAAGAAAATCAAAGATCAAGTCTCAAAGCAAGCTCGTGAAGAGCAGAAGGAAGCCCAGAGTGACTCAAATGCTTCGAGCAAGCAGGAGATTTTACGTCAGAAGGCAAGGCTGGGTATTAACAAGTGACAAGGATGGATTTTTTTCTGACTACACTGGAAATTGGCTGTAAGCAGGGAAGCAGTGGGATTTGGTTTAAACTTACGAAAACTTACTCCAAAAGGTAGAAAATAAGGTAAGAAAGGGGCAGAAGTTATATTCGGGGCCCAGTGCAATAATCCAGGAAAGAGACTGTATTATGCATTGCATCCCTTTCAACCCCTGTCAGGCACAGAACATCTCAGGAAGAAGTGACTATGATCTCCCTGAATTTTATGCTTTCCTGATTTCCAGGCACAGGAAAGAGCACAGGGAGAGGGAATTTGCTTGTAAGCCAAATGTAGTACCTGCACCTTACTTTTGATTCGCTTTACTGTAAGTTATCAGGCCTGGTGGAGTCCACCTAAATCATAGTGAAACACTGAAATTACAAAGAATAAAACAACACTGAAATGTTATACAGAATATGTCTGCTTGGCATCCCCTCCCACTGCCTCCTTTTGTGCATTTCCTCCTTACCCAATGGCCCTGTTGAACAGATTATGATTCAATGCACAACTTGTTAACTGCAATTCTGGGATCTGAGGCTGCCCACAGTTGTCTCCAGGAATACAACAAAAGCCCCGTGGACAGACTGCCAAAGAACCATTTCTCATGAAACTTCAAAATTTAAGTTTTCTTCAAAAAACAGCTTTTACCAAACCTAACCACAGCAGCAAGGTGTATATTTTTTATCTCTGGTGGAGATAATGCCAAGACTCTGGTTAAAAATAACAGATTAGGGTGCCTGGGTGGCTCAGTGGGTTAAGCCGCTGCCTTCGGCTCGGGTCATGATCTCAGGGTCCTGGGATGAGTCCTACATCGGGCTCTCTGCTCAGCAGGGAGCCTGCTTCCCTCTCTCTCTCTCTGCCTGCCTCTCTGTCTACTGTGGTCTCTCTGTCAAATAAATAAAATCTTTTAAAAAAGAACAAAAAACAAAACAAAACAAAAAAACAGATTATATACTACCTTATCATTGGCAAAGCTACTTTCCCATACAACGCCTCATATGATCCTCAAACTAACTCTATGATGTAGGATAATAATAATAATAATTGTCTCCAACATAGAGATGAATAAACAAGTTCAGGCAAGTTAGTGACTTGGATGAGAACACCTAGCCAGTAGCTGGCCAGCTGGGCCAGAACTTGAAACCGGTTCTTCCGACATTCACAGTTATGCTGGTTTCATCACTCTATGCTGCTTGCATTGAATGAAGACTCTCTTACCCAGGAAAAACGTATCGTGCTAGGATTAAGAGCACAGGCTTTGAGGTCAGATATAGCTCTATCAACGGATCTGTGCACCAACTCTGCTACTTCGTTGGCATCTCTCTGTATCTGAAAGTTTCCAGTTTCCTTACATGTAAAATGGGGATAATGAATTTCACCTCAAAGATTTTCAAGGATGAACATAATGTACGGAAAGAGTTGATCATGATGTCTTAAGCAACAGCGCTAGCACTATAAATGACAGTTGGAGAAATGAACGGCGGTCACAACTAAATGAAGAATACACTCTAATTGTCTTTAAGATTCCACTGTAAAACCAAATCAGGGATAAAGTGACTCAGACAATTATTACACTCTGCATAAAACCTTCAAGGAGGATTCCCAGCCCATCCTCTCTCTATCTCACTTATAATTAACAGAAGGTTGGGGATTTAAATGCAATAAATACAGAACGAATAAAACAGAAAGTTAAGTCTCTTCTGAGCTTCAGTTTAATATGTCTAGTTAACGGCATGTGATGGGTGTCCAAAACAACTCACTTCCCATTGACCCCAAATAGTTTATCATTTCAACAGTTGCAGAGACTCCACAATATGGCAGTGGACTCTCAGCGATATTCAGGATTGATTTGGGAACACAGACTACAGATTCCTGCACATCCTGGCAAAGAGGCTTGTCATCCTCAGCTTCCTGCCCTGGCCCTCCACCAGGGGCTGTGGCCTCCCCCTGCTAGCCTCCTTCAACCTCATATTCTGTATCAAGCTGGACACACAGCCGGGATTGCATGTGGCAGCACATCTTGATGATGCCATTCCTTCAGTCCGGCCAGTTCTTTTCACAGCTGGAACAAATCTGTATGCTATCTCCTAAGTCCTAGGGAATGGCACTCTTTTCAGATTCTAAAGCTGCTTGGACTGAGGCCACAAATGAGGCCAACACCATCAAAGGATTGTTCTTACCCCAACACAAAAGTGCTAAATTTGATGAAAGATTCTGGCAACAAGGAGAGTCTCTTACAAAACATTGTTTGGCACATGGCTATTACTTATTCTGCCAGGAAAGGGAGTTGCTGGTCCTCAGAAAGCATGTCTTTGAGGGGAGATGTGGGAATGACTTGAGAGGGGCTCCACTCTTTGTCAGGGACTTTGAAATTATACTCTAATTTCTTAGAAATTAGAAGCATACATCTATTCATTTCTTTTTAATCATTGCAACATTTTCTGAACACTAGTGCTACGTGTAAAACCAAAAAAAAAATTGTTAATTTTTTAACAGTAGGTGATGCTGGATTTTAGCCCCTTCTACATATCTCGGCAACTAATCTGAGCAATTCACCAGTCTTCTATCTATTCACTGTCTTCTATCTACTGCAGATCTCTGTGTATACTTCTCTCTAGGCTCCATGATCCCACCATGCCATGATCGGACTTGATACCTTCTGTTTTTCCATTCCGAGCCCTTATAATGTTTCCAATTCTTAATTTATTTGCCCCTAGTTCCTAACACTATTGACCTCCATGACCAGTATTATTGACTTCCCCATTCAGCTCTTATATATATGTATACCTGATTTCAGTGGATTTTCTATCCATTGCACTTGCTTTGTTTCCAAAATTCTCCCTTAGAAACTCTTCTTAGAGAAGCCAAGAATTGTCTCTACCAAGTCAGCTGCATTAGGATAATTTGCTAACAGGTCTCCTTTTTCACTCTGCAATTTGTTCCTGAACACAGGGCCAGGCATAGGAAGAGATACTAAGGACACGGCAATGAAAAAATAGACATGTTCCATACCCTCGTGAAGGAGCAGATGCTACACAAGTAATCACACATATAACTAGAAAATGAAAGCTGTGATATGTGCTAGGAAAAAAAAAATATAGGGGTGGGAGGGTGTCAAGGAAGGCCCCTGAGGAAGTGATTGCCTTTGTCACAGGACCATAATCACTCTTTGTTTAATTGTGCTTTTTGATTAGTTATTGAAAGCAGAATGTTGTATGAGTTTAGTTAATATTCAGCATGTGATTCAGATACTCTCTGCAGCTGTGACTAGAGAGCTTGGTCTGTTTCTTTTGGAATTTCCTGTGGAGTAGAAGCATTCATTTCCCATGCCCATATTTGATGGGTTAAAGTAAGTGCAACTCATTTGTCAGCTCAGTTGTAATGTCAGAGCAAAATTCTCCATTGCACTTCTGGTATTCCCTGCGATCCTTGGCTATATCCACTTTATAGTGGAAAGAGGTGAGGTCTTTGTGTTTAAGTGATCTCACCTAAGGCCCCTACAGGTTCATGACAGAGTAAAAGTCCAAACACAGAGCTCTGGGTTATTAGTTCTTAAACACTGACTCAGTGTCTCCAGTGAGTGACCTGAGTTCTCATATGCAGGCTGCTGCTGACACTGCTCAAGGCTTATACCCTGCAGTGACCCAATCCAAAGTACTTAAGAAGATGATGCATGAAAGAGAAAGACCATCTGGGGAAATCTAAAGCCACATTCCACCACCATCAAGGCAAGAACATTTAGTCCTTTCACCAGAATTTCTCAGGACTCAGCAACACAGTTCAATAAAGTTCATTTGTTAGTGTGAAAGAGAGGAGAAACAAGAGCTATTTCACACAATCATGACCAGGGGCACCCTACAAATTTACCATCCAAATCTTACAACAATACTATAGGATGGGCACAGGATCTTGTCTTACAGATGCAGACACTGAGTCCCAGAACCACTTATATGGTGGAAAGAGACAAAGCCCATTTTAGAATTCATATGGGTGGAAATCCAAAACCCCTAAACTTCCCACGATACCTACTAATGTTGAAAAAAAAAATAGAATATGAGTTAAGATTGTTCTAATATAAGTAACATTTTCCATTAAATTTCCTTGAGGACTGTCCTTTTTTGTATAGTGATTTATCAACAGAAATTTTATTTTTTTTAAATCTGAAGACCAGAGAATAATAGCTCAAAGCTGAAGGCTCTGAAGTCCAACATCCTTGGGTTTTCATTATTTTTTTATAGAGAGAGGTGAGGTGCAGAAGAAGAGAGAATCTTAAGCAGGCTCTGCGCTGGGAAGCAGGCTACATGCCCAGGGTGGAGCCCATCACAGGGCTTGATCTCACAGCCATGAGGTCATGACCTCAGCCTAAATAAAGAGTCAGACGCTTAACTGACATCCACCCAGGCATCCCTTGGGTTTTTATTCTGTTGCTGCTGTTCACTGGCTCTACTATCTGTGAAGTCTGGTTAATAACAGTATGCCCCCATTAGGAATCTTTCCAGTATTGTACTGAATAATACAGGCTTATTGCTTAATTCAATGTCTGACACATATTCAGTAAGTGGTAGCTATCTTTTTATAATCTATATTCATATGAATGGAATTGTTTCGTGAAGCTGTGTTAGGTGACTGAAAAAGCTAAGCTGAATGAGTACACACGATGACACATTTTCAATCAAAGCTCAGATTCATAGCACATAGCCTAAGGGTCTTTAAACTTTATATTCCATTGCTTAAGTATCAATGTTCTAGAAAACCTAGCTCACACATCCTTGAAGCAAAACATAGGAATGACCCAGTAATAAAAATACCACAGAATTCAGGATCCAAAGAGCAAGGTTCAAGTCTTAACTCCCATCCACGGTTAGACATCCACGGAATTCTAATGAACTGATGAGTAATCCTGTGTTTAACATAAAGAAAATAGGATTCACCTCCTCTGTGTAGCTTCAGTATCAAAGTAGGTCATGTCAAAGCATATGAAAATCTAATAAGCATGTCTTTTAGTAAATATAACAGAAAAATTCAAGAACTGTCTTAGTTGATCTGTTAGGGCAAATAAGGACTAATACAATTAAAAAACAACAAAGAAAAGCAGCAAGTACAACATTTTTGTGTTTATCTGCAGAGAATTCATTATCATCTAACATTTGTATTTGTTTAGATGATATAATGAAACATCAGATACTAGTTCAAACCAGAAAGCTGGGAAAATACCAGGTGGTGTTGGAGGTCATGGTTTTACTAAAAGAAATTTATTTCTTGAAACTCGGATTTAATTTAATCAAAGGATATTTTAATTCAGGTCTTAGGCCAATCTGCCTTGATAATTTATAAAGCTATTTTATCAAGTATTATATTTTTAAAAATTGAGTGTTCAGCAAATTTTAGATGAAAAAAAATCCCTATCTAAGAGGATCACATCCCTATATTGAATTAAATATATTCCTTCAAAGATTAAATACAAATTTTGTAGAGAAATAATAGAAGATTGGCATATAGACCTTGCTCATTTTTAAAGGATAAATGTTTCTCTAACATCATTATTTGAATTTAAGGTGCCACTTCAGGACAAAAGTAGAAGCAGTTTCATAAGAGTTCGGCATGACAAAACATTCAGTTTTTCAAGGCAATTTCTACTGCATAGATTAAGGCTAAACACTAAGATTATTTTAATTAACTTAGAATCAGTGATATGTAAATCTTGGTAGGCTATCGTTTGAAACTAATTCTATTCTTAATAGTACAAAAATAGATACAATGAAATACTTATCTTCTAATTAAATGTTTCTAAAATGCACTTAAGGAGAAGAGCAAAACCAGCAGTTTAGTATCTACCCACCACCTTTCCCAAATGCCTCCTTTAGGGCCATAGAGGCAGTGAGTTTGTAATCCTTACTTCTGCCTGAGGTTCTCCTCCCAAATTCTTTATCCTGCATATCAGGATATAGCAGCACCCATCCTTCCTTTCATAGGGAAAATCCCAATTATATCCAAGGACAAGCTTTAAGGTCTTGAGTCTAGACCCATAGAGTCCATGGATGAAGGAACTAGGATCCCTGACCTGCACGTCAGTCCAGCACAGTTGGACTATATAGCTCTGCCTCCAGGGTGTGGAGGCAACTCCTTCAACTCCTTTCTCCCTTTTATTCTCAGGAAGCCTGAGGGGCTTGATTCTCTTACAGATCCTGGCATCAGTGAACGTCTCTCAGAATCACATAGAAATCAGGAGAAAGTTCCAAATCAGCCAGCACTAGATATACTGGTTACAAAGGAAGTTGACCTGAAGAGTTTACAAAGGTTATTTGTCAGAAACCAAAATCAAAAACCACTTTTTTGCAACACAATGGAGCCATTCTCCTGCAAACCTTTTCTAAAGCCTTATACGGCTCCCCTCCATCTAGCCTAGAAAATAAAATTTCATCTAAGATTGCTAAAGGAAGATAATACAAAATTCTGTAGAAGAGCTCAAACCTTTCTAATCTTGCTACATGAAATTTGTTTTCTGTCTACCGGGCTTGGTTCCATATGATCTTAAATCATGCTCATCCCAAATCAATTTTCACAGGTATATAAGACCAGAGGAAAACACAATCTCTCTTTTACTGATCAATTTTTATGCTTCAGAACAAACAAACAAAAAAAAAATCCCACAGATATGATTATTCCCAATTCACAGAACTTTTCAAGGGGATTTATACACCACGAAGCGCCTTCACACCATATTATTTTTTAAGTTAAAAGGCTGTGGATTTACTTGATCAGAATCTTCAGCTTTATGAAGATTTAGTATATAGAACAAAATAAGCTGTTTTATACCCTTACTATTATAAAAAGAATTTAGGTTTCAATGAAAGGGATTTTATGAGATATAAATATAAATTGTTGGTAGGGGTTTTTTAAAATGCTTTAACAGGTTATTAAAGATTCACTACCTGAGATGGTTTAAATATTTAATCATACACAGAGACAAAAAATGAGCTTTGGGGATCACTTGCAGACATATGATTCTGTAGAAATAGGCCATGACATGGGTGTCTTTGAAGATAAAGATGTTTTCTATGTATCGAAGAAGGATTAAAAATGTCAAATTTGCATTTATTGTGATTAAATCTCTACTTCCTAGCAGGCTCATAAAACTTTAAAATATAAAATATTTTGCTTTCTCATTAGTGATTACAATCTTCTGCAAAAATGTTTATAATCTTCTCACTGAAATTTACCGTCCTTGATATCTTTATTACTATTCCTATTGAGTAGACCTAAATCAAATGCATTAAAGGACGCAGGCAAAAATGATGACCACGCTGGCAAAGAACACCAAATAGGTTCATGTGATTCGTGCATATTCCCCCATGGTGGAGAATAATTATGCCAATTGGCAGACTCACGAGGCTACATTCTCCTGCCGCAATTTGTTCATAGTGTGGGTGATAAATGGAATAAATGGATTAACAAAGCATACAGAAGTACACATCTAAATTGAGCATTTTGGAAAATAATCTCTATGTGTTTGATTTGAGCCAAAATGAGAACAACATATCTTAGCCAATGGACCAAGAATTCAGGGCCACATGATTATACTATTATTCATTGTAATAGAAACTTTTCAATATACTTACAATAAAATGTAAACAACTGTGTTTCTCAACACAAAAGCCAGACCAAGTAAAGAAACAAAGGAGCAAATGGGTTTCTTAACAGCACTATTTGCATATCCTTATGGAATGGTAGAATCTTTCATTTTTGGTTCTTTCTACTTCATAAAGTAATCGTTCTAAACATGAGTCATAGCTCTATGACTTCTACTTTAATATCACCTTTAGTAAGGCGTTTAGCCAAGACTATTAGAATGTTTAGGGTCAGTCATGGGAAGAACTGTAAAGTAGGTTTATGTCATTGCCATTTTATACATCAAACACTCTTTCTGCACTCCTTTTACTCTTTTACAAAAGGCACTGCTATCAAACTCACATACTTCCATGCTACTGGCCTGGGCCTTTAAACTAAATTCATTTCTTTTTCTCATTCTTTATTAGAAAACTGGGCTTTCCCTTTCCTAGACTCTTCACTGGAAAATCAAGTTTTCAAATATAAATTTCCTCTTGAATATCATTATTTAGTCATGTAAAGCAGATAGATATATACATGCATAGATAAATACATAGATAGATCCCATTTTGCTCCTTATAATAACCTCACAGATATTATCTTCCAAGTGATAAGGGAACTAAGGACAAGATGGTTATCTAGTGGGTTGTGGAGCCAAGAATAAAAGCCAATTCCCTCTTGTCTCAATCTCATGACCTTACTACTTCACAACATAGCAAAGAAATGCATCTTTATAGACCACCTCAGTGCTACATAGACTAGTTTTAAGTGGAAATTTGCTGCACTGAAGGGGATAAAGTTAATAGTGACTTAATGTGTTATCTCACTTACAATATGTGCATTTTAAAAGAGAATAGCTTGGTAATTTAGTTCTTTAAAAAAAAAAAAAGAAGTAATTCCTAGTGCTGATATATCAAGCATTAGTATACACATTCACACATTCACTCAACGAACCCTTACTGAACACCTATAATGTGCCAGGCACTGTCTAAGGTGTTAAAACTGCAGCTTGTATAAAGCATTTTTACACCTCTAAGAATTCTGGTCAGGGGAGGTAGGCAATTAAACACCATTGATTACAACAAAGGGACAAATAATAAAAGAAAGGTTTACACAGGAGGCTAGGGACACAAAAGGAGTTCAGGAAAAGTACTCTGTGAAGGCTTCATGTGTAATGTGACAAGGGAGCTGAGTTTTGTAGAAGGAAGAAGTTGGTGATACGAAAGGGGGTTTGTACTCTGGAAAACAGCATGGAGATTCCTCAAAAAGTTGAAAATAGAGCTACTTTATGACGCAGCAATTGCACTACTGGGTATTTACCCTAAAGATACAAACGTAGTGATCTGAAGGGGCACGTGCACCCGAATGTTTATAGCAGCAATGTCCACAATAGCCAAACTATGGAAAGAACCTAGATGTCTATCAACAAATGAATGGATAAAGAAGATGTGGTTGGGGCACCTGGGTGGCTCAGTGGGTTAAGCCTCTGCCTTCGGCTCAGGTCATGATCTCAGGGTCCTGGGATCGAGCCCCACATCAGGCTCTCTGCTCAGCGGGGAGCCTGCTTCCCCCTCTCTCTCTGCCTGCCTCTCTGTCTACTTGTGATCTCTCTCTCTCTGTCAAATAAATGAACAAAATCTTAAAAAAAAAAAAAAAAGAAGATGTGGTGTGTGTATATATATAATGGAATACTATGCAGCCATCAAAAGAAATGAAATCTTGCCATTTGTGATGACGTGGCTGGAACTAGAGGGTATTGTGCTTATCAAAATAAGTCAATCGGAGAAAGATAACTATCATATGATCTCCCTGATATGAGAGAGTGGAGATGCAATGTGGGGGGTTTGGGGGGTAGGAAGGGAGGGAGAAAAACCATAAGAAACTCTTAATCTCACAAAACAAACTGAGGGTTGCTCGGGGGAGGGGGTAGGGAGAGGGTGGTGGGGTTATGGACATTAGTTAGGGTATGTGTTATGGTGAGTGCTGTGAATTGTGTAAACCTGGCAATTCACAGACCTGTACCCCTGGGGCTAATAATACATTATATGTTTATTAAAAAATTTAATAATAAAAATAAAAAGAAAGGGGGATGTTGCTGACATTCAGACTACATGAAGAAAGCCTAAACACGTGAAGAAGTGTGAGACAGCATGAGATAGGCAAGAACTCCAAGTCATTCAGGATGGCTCTGGACAATGTGCAAGGCCCAAAGAGGAGGCTAAAAATGAAGGGTCATAGTCTGAGCTTAAAATTCTGAACTTTTTCTTGAATCCTAAGGGGAGCCATCAAAGGATTATAAGCAAAGAAGTTCAGGATAAGATTTTCATTACCAAAATGTTACTCTAGCCGTCAGGAGAATTAGAAGCATGCCTTTGTAGAAGCATTTGGGGCAGGAAGGACTTCTCAGTGTTCTGAAATCACATGGTAGAGAGCCAACTCTTCCAAATGACCCTGACATATTAAAGGAAAAACTCACGTATAATAACTAGCCTTTTCAAAAAGTCTTCGATCACGCCTACTTAAACAGTGCTGTGTTAAACATTCCCTACTCTAGTTAATGCACTGTATATTATTAAAGAATTCCGCTTTCCAGTTTGTCTCCGTTAGTGTTTTGGGTTTGGCACTTATCTCAAAGATTTTATGAATGAGAACTCACTGGGGAAATTACAGAAGACAGGTAGTAACAATCTCTGCTCTGGGGAAAGCCACGTTTTAACAAAGGGAGAATTAGTAGCTACATGACAGCACTAGTTGAAAATGTAGCTCAAATTAAATTCAAGCGATACTGAAAATTATAGGATCCCTCACTTACTTTGAGAGGAAAAGGTCAGTTCTCCAACTGTTGACAAGTAGAGAAAAAGGAACTTGATATTTAAGGAAATTTGTGTATGGCTTTATGGAACTATGGAGAAAACTGGCAATCTCAATGATCTGTTTTATTTAATTCTAGTGATGGTTTGGAAGTAATAATTAAATATGTCAATGGAAAATATAAAGAAAAAGGATGGGAAAAAACTAATTCTTTATAAGGTAATCAAAACACATAAATTCTCATCCTCAAACTGAAAAGCATCAAGAAGATAAGGAGGCAAATAATAGGTTGCCCTTAAAAATGAAAATAATAAAAACTAAAAATGATTTTTAAAAAAGTTTAAAGAAAAAAAGGTGGCAAACAGTATTTACCTAAAAAGAGGAGGTAAGTAAAAAAGACAGAATTTAACACTAAAAATAAAGATGTGTATGTGCGCATGTTTGAAAGACAAATGTAATCGGGACACCTGGGTGGCTCAGTCAGTTAAGCATCTGCCTTCATGTTCCCAGGGTCCTGGGATCGAGTCGCCCATTGGGCTGTTTGCTCAGCTCAGAACCCGCTCCTTCCTCTGACACTCCCCCTGCTCATGCGTGCTTTCTCTTTCTCTCTCTCTGACAAATAAATAAATAAAGTAAAATAAAGAAAGACAAATGTAGTAAGATGGTTGAACCCACTAAAAAAAATCACAGGGAAATATTTCTGCCTCACAATTCAATGTAGCTTTTAAATAAGTGATCACTTATGGAATTGCTAATGGAATTCCCCTCTCATCTTTAAGTAAAATATTAAAGATTTTTTCATGGTCTTTACCTATAAAGGAGCACACTGTAATCATAAGAATATATGGATATGACTTTTCTCCAAACTAAGAAAGAAACATATCAAGCCAAAAACCATTAATAAAGGTCATAGTGATAAATATCCTTTTACTACTTTAAAATAATAAAATAAATACATAAAAAATCATGGTTTAGCAAGGAAAATATCCCATGTAATAGGATGTGCCAGCTTCGAACACCACCTCGTAGAAAATTTTATTGCAGACTACCTCCTGCAATCTATTTTCTATTACTTTTTCTCCTGATTAACCTAGTTTTCTTATTCTAATATCTTTAACCTGAAAATATTTGCAACATAGATTTTTTAAATGAGAATTGGAATGCTAAAAGAAAATTTTTGGTACAATAATCACAAAACTAGCCAATGAAGAAAATATCGCAAAAATTATGTTTCATGATTTTGAGGCCAACATTGGAAATCTTTTTATTATATTCATTCCAAAGTGGAAATATATTTAACATAAAAAGATATGCATATACATATCTAATAGTTTGATGAACTATTAGCTCATTAGTTTGATGAACTACATAGTTTTGAACACTGCCAATGACTGAAGCAATGTGAAGATTAAAAGGTGCAAAGAAATTCTTACAAGCCAGCTTCCTACCCAGTGTGTTTTAAAACATGTCATGGTAAAGCAAGATTAGATCGAATATGGGGGGACCTCTTAAAGTTCCTCATAATTCCATGAATCCAACACCTAACTCACAAATTCAGTGAAAATTGCAAATCAACTAACTCCACTATTAAATAGGTGTTATTTAAAACAACTGAATATGTAAAGAAAAAAAGTTCCTGTAGTTTTAAGTGTAGAAACCTACTTTGCCCATTTAGAGACTCACAGAACACTTTCTTTGCTACCAAAAAGAGTAGCTCATATTTGCATGTCTGGAATTTTAGACTTTTACATTTACACATACCCAATACCAATCTCCTTGGTTCATAAGAGGAAGAGAAGGATATATGTAGTATTTTGTCCTTGAAGTCCTACAAGAAGAAAAAAAAAAGGTATTCAAGCCTCAAGAGGATTTTCAGTGACTGGTTATGTTATTCAAAAAGAAGATTAAGCTTTAAAATCCTTAATTTCATATAGGAGGTATAGGGAATGCAATCAGATGGTCATCGATGGTGAGTCCCATTAGCTATTGATTCATGCTTTATTTATTCCCATGTTTTCTCCAGAGAAGACGCAATTAGCCTCTCACCTGTTAATCAGATGCATGGCTTCATGCCTCTTAGCATTTCAATTGATACTGATTTATGAAACTCAGGTCAAATGGTCACCCAATATGAAAATCTTCATCGACTTTTATAAGCCAAGTTATTTTCAGGTAAGAAAGGCTAAAGAGCCTTAAACCATGGATCATACTAAGGTTGCCAAAGTGCCAACTCGAAATCTTCATAAGCTGTTTATGCTTGTTCTCTCCTGTGGTTATATGCTTCACCCCAAACTACTGTCTTATAAAAGGAAGGAAGGTCACGGGGCTCAAGGGGAAACTGATAAGGTGGCAGATCAGCACAAACAAGCACATTGACTCCACTAGCTGAACAATGCCTCCAGCACAGGCCCTACCAGGCAGTCAGGACACGAACATTCTATGAGAGCCTTGCTCCCCCTACAGCCTTGCCATGGTTGCCAGTTAGCCTGGTAATAAGGCAAGACACATATCCAGTGATATTTTTCATGGATAAAATGGCTTATATTGAGCTTGCTTTTCCTTACAGTTCAGGTTAGCAAGTGTTAGGTATTAAATAGCAGAGATCATGATGCGTTCACTGGTGTTTATAATTGTTCTTTTACTTACAATCTAATTTCCTTAAGGGTAAACCTGTGTGTCTTTACCCTTCCACTTCCCTTTCCAGGGCGTACCACAGTACCTGATGCACAAGAAGTGTCCACATCTATGCCTTGAAATAGAGGAAAGTCAGAAAAGAAAACATAAAATGAACCAGGAGAAGAAATAATGTGCTTTCCTTGAATCTGTATCATAACACAGAAATCAGAAAAATGGAAGTGGGAAGTATTTGCTAGAGACAGAACAATCTGAATGGTCATGATAATCAGTATATAACAAATGTTTGTATAATGGTATGGTGCCTAAGAGCTTACTTTGTTACATTTTAGAAAGCTTAAAAACTTATGACAGAATAGACATAAATTTACTTCTCTTGACAGGGTAAATATCCAAAGACTTATGCAGAAATAAATCTCATACACAATGTCCTAAAATCATTGTCTATATAAAACTATTTAAATTCTGTGTCATATTCATCATATGCCAGCATCCTTAATTTTTAAAAGTGGAAACTCTCTTAATCAGTTCTTAGGTGCTAGAGTGATTATACACACCACTAAAATATGCTATAATATATTCCCCAAGGCAGGTAGAAATCTAATTGCTTAAAACACATTTTCAGTCTTAGTTAATATAATTGTATGGACAAATATTTTAAAATCATTAATTTTTTCAAGTTTTAGCCTCAGTTAGGTCCATCTTCTCTATTGTCGTTAAATACTCTTGATTAGAGCACTCATTACTGTATGATAATAATTTCTTTACATATTGTTTTTTTCCAATATTCCATATACATTTTTGAGAATCTGTTTCCTATTTCTCTCTCTTGTCCCAGGACTTAATCATAACTAATATAACTTAGCCCATAATAGCCCAATGCAAAATAAATGAATGAATAAATGATAGGACTAATTAAGTAGTCAAAAACATGAGTGCTTGTTTTGTGCTAGAATCACTATTATGAAATGTTGGGGCTATAAAGATGAATCACATGTATGTCGTGACCTGAATGATCACATGTATGTATGTCGTGACCTGAATGAGGTTACAGAAAATATTACAATATAGAAAATGATAAAACCACCACCAAGAAATTATTGTGACTGTGTGGTTAAGAGTTAATTATTGCATCTGTGTGGATGTTGAAAGCATATGCTACCCATGTTTGTGAGGGCAAGGATCTTTTATCTTACTTCAGTACTTCTACTTTTAAAATCATATAGGGATTTTCATATCTTGTGAAGAGTCTCATAGTAATAAAAAAAAATGCATATGCTGGGCATGGTAAATTGAGGCAGAAAGTAGTTAGGGAAGTTCAGATTTAGTCCACCCTGAAATCTGTATCAGCTCACTGTCAATTCTGAATGAATGACCACCATCTACCATTCACAGATAAAACCAATCCCATCTGTTGTGCCTTCTGATTTATCACTGTTTATATGTACCAACACAACATTGTGTAGAATCCTCTTCAGGATATAAATGGAATACATATGCTGAGAAAAGACCTAAGGCTCAATTGAGAGTAGTTGTGGTAGTTTGTATCTCCTCCACTGAAATAAACAAGACTAAATAATTATAAATTTTCAGACATGTGATGGAACAGAGCCAGCTAGAATATCTCAAGTAAATACAAAATGACTCATAGAATAAAGAAGAGAATATTTCACAGGAATGATGACCA
The DNA here is from genome assembly GCF_963455335.1 of Martes martes. NCBI lineage: Eukaryota > Metazoa > Chordata > Mammalia > Carnivora > Mustelidae > Martes > Martes martes. Next base: position 42,865,939 of record NC_137895.1, on the reverse strand, counting down.
TAATTTTTATAGATATCTTTACACACTTGGCTTTCAAAATCTACCCAGAAATAAAAATGTAAATATAAACATTATAATAATTTCTTACAGACCTTATCCTCAAATATTAATTACATTCTTTATGCTTTACTCTTAGTAAAGTATGTTCTTTTTTAAAAAATTGTTAGATGATCAAGAACCCTTTTTTAAAATAGAGTACAACTGAAAGCAGTGGCATATAATCGTGGTTGCAGTAGGCAGAATGACAACCCCCCCCCCTGCAATGTCTTCAGACTTATGTGTATATGTTATATTACATGGCAACAGGGACTCTGCTAATGTAATTCAGGTTAGGGACCTTAAAATAGGGAGACTATCCTGGATTATCTTAGTGAGTCTAATGCAACCACATGAGCCCTTAAAAGCAGAGAGTTTTCTCTGGCTCAAAGAAGAATGATGAAGCAGAAGGAAAAGTTAGATTCAAAGTGTGAGAGAAACTCACTTCATCATTGCTGGAGTGGGGGGACATGGCAAGAAGACAAGGAAACCAGGCAGTCTCTCGAAGCAAAGTGGACCCCTGACTGACAGCCAGTAAAACCAAGAGATTATTCTACAGCTACAGGGAATTGAATTTAGCCAATACCCGAATGAAGCAGATTCTTCCACGGAGCCTCTAGGTAAATACTCAGTCTAGATGACACTTTGATTTCAGTCTTGTGAGATCTTGAACAAAGAACCCAGCTGAGCCATGCTCTGTATGGACTTCTGATCCATGAAGTTGTGAGATAATAAATAGATGTTGTTTCAAGCTACCAAAATTGTGGTCATTTATTACAATAGCAATAGAAAACTAATATGGAAGCCCTGGCTCAGGAATCAGACTTTTGAGGTTCAAATCCCACCCTACCACAGAGACATAATTTCAGAAAGCTTACTAATTGACATGTACAAGTTTCCCAATCAATTTTACAAGTGATCAACTGCTACAGCTAACCATAACCTTGGTAAAGTTATGTCTCCATTCCAAGCCTCTGTATATTCACTTGGAAAGTAGATTTAATAAAAACAATACCTCCCCCATAGCTTTGTTGGGGTATCATTAAAATACTGCAAGTAATATACTTAGCTTAGCACTTGGTATATAGTATGGCTCAACAAATATTAGCTATTGCCATTTAAAATCAAATACATTTGTTGACATATTTAGCTAGATGTGCATTTGTTTGTAATTTATCTTGAAATACACAAAAAGTAAGTGGATTGATGGATAGAAAAAGTGTTGAATAAATGGATAGATAGATATATGACAGAGCATGTACACCATAGTGTTAATGTTAGAATGGAAGTGGTAGATATATGGATGCTTATAGTGAAATCCCTTCAACTTTTTGTCTGCTTGGTAATTTTTGTTATAAAAATATTGGAACAAAGCAAAATTCATGTCAGCGGCTTTTCGGTAAGAAAACACCTTATGTTAGGATGAAACAGATAGTTATTATTAGCAAAATTACAAATTTTGGAAAGAAACCTTGCTTTTAGCCTTTGCTGTTTCTCTCTCCCATCACTGAGGTGTTAAGGGAATCAAATATATACAGAATGAAAATCCTCAATGCAAAATGAAGCTGCTACATGGTATATTTTTATTGCATAATTAATAATTCTTCACAAAGTGGTACATTGGTATGTTTTAAAACAGACTCATTAAATTAAATTAAATTAAATGATTCCACAACACTGCTGAAGAAATGTAACACAAATTCAATGACAGCTCCCCTGCTAATCCATGCTCCCTACCTGACACTGCATTATCTCCACTGTTCAGTATTGCTTTCACTAATTCCTCACTGACTCCCTCTTACATTGACATCCATATCCTCTAGTAGATTAATTAGCATATGGGTTGTGATGAATTCTGAACCACTGTAAATGCTGACTTTTTAAAGAAAGAATGATAAAGTTACTACAAAGGTTGACTACAGACCTTACCAGATGTACTATACACTATACAATTATCGATACCAAAAAGTTAAATAATACTTCTTTTAATAATTAGTTACTTATACCCAAGAATTTTAACTTACACTTATTATAGATGATTAAGTTAAGGATTGCGAAATTGTAAATATCTTATCAAGTCTAGAATATATGTAAAATTTCTATGATTTAGCAGTTGCATTTTGTATGAGTATTCTTACATGAAATGTCAAAATTTTACTTTCAGATTTTATTAAATCTGATGTAATTTTGAAATTTAGTACCTAAAAATATAGAATCTAGGCCTTATATGCAGGTGCAATATATACCAAAAATGGAAGTTAGGAAAATGTTTACAGGCTTTAATAATCAGATGACAATTATAAAATGCAGCCTCTGTAATATATGTTCTGAATACAATGCAAATTAATAAATAAATGAGCAGAACACCAAGATTGCACAAGCAAGTGAAAATGAAAAGGTTTAAGCACTGGATTTGATGTGCACCTGGTTCCCATCAATAACCCTTAGAGTAATATTCAATAGACCTGGCTCTAGCTCTCTTTTCAAGATACATGGGAAGAAACCTAATTTAAATTGACATTTTTCTAACTCATTTATAATAAATTACTTGCTCTCCTATATGAGTGGAGAAAATAGTATTTCTAGTGTTTATATTACAGTGATTATGACTGATTACTCATCATATTTTCTTTAAAATATGCATTCTCATAACCTAAAATGTAAAGAAAAATTTTAACCCCAAGAACAATGTATTTCATCATAATTAAAGAAGTGCTGAGGAAACCCATTGATTCTACAAAGTTCAAGTTGATTATAATGAGCAGAAATAGCCTAGCTACTAAAACTGAATGCTCTAAAATGTTTCAAATTGTTCCCAGTATCAAATACATTTCACTTGCACAGGGATCATTAAGACCAAGTCAGTAATCATTCTGTATGTAGAAAGATGACGCATATAAAGCAAGCACATCAGCTGTATTCCCTGGCTCAGCAGTACTAATTATGTGAGTAGGAAATAAGTAAGGAGGGCAAGCAGAGAAGTAGAGCCCCAAGAGGGTACTGACCCCAGAAACACCTTTAGTGAGTGAGTCAGGGAAAGGCTCATGGAATAAACATACCAGTAATCTCTTGGCCTCTTCAATCACATTTTTACATGAACAGTAGCAAAATTAGCATCAGAGCCAAATATATTTGAATTTTAATTCATCCTTTTGCATTTGAACTAGCTAATATCTTAATTTCTCTCTGCATCAGTGAGATGGCCCAATCAAAATGGAGAACTGAGGATTATTTAATGAAGGAATAAGGATCTATTTATAAAGATGTGGGAAAAGTTAAGGAAGTGCATGAGGGATGGTGAATCAACCCAGCTTTGGCAATAGCAGAAAGTGATTACCATCCCTAGTCATGAAGAGACAAAAGAAGGGACAGTATCAGGAAGAGCTGCCCCTTTAGCGGTGAAGGAACATAGCCATTGCCAATTTAAGGTCCAGCAGGGAGGAAGATGGAGGTATAAATACAAAGATTTCTGGTCTTCTCCTGGTCTCTTGCCAGTTCCTCCAACTGACTGAACTCTAATCGAATCCAGAGGGCAATGAACATAGCGCATTGAACACACCTCTATAGCACAAAGAAGGTGGGGAGAGGACCTGGAGAGGCAAAGAATATCCTGTATGTTTGATACCATCCAACACAATTCATTATTTTAAACAGTAGAAAAAAGAGGGATGAGTAAAAATATTGAGAAAGAATCAAAACATGGCAGAACTCCCTACAGCTTTCTACCCGTGGCTGAGTCAAATAGCTCAATAACTTCATGAAATGTGAATTGAGCCAAGTTAGTCCTCTCCCAAAGTGGTAAAATATTAAAGTTTTAAAAGGGAACTGTTTTCCATCTGAGTGGAGAGCACACAGGTTTTTACCATTAAGTGTGATAATAGCAATAAGATTTTCTTATATCCACTTTAAGTGATTGAGGATATTTCTTCTGTTTCTAACTTGTAAAAACTTTTTTTCATGAATACTCATTTTTGTTAATCTATTGAGAAAATTATATCGTTTTCCTCCACTAACTTGTTGATATGGAATTACATTGTTTTGTTTTCAAATAATAAAACTACCTTGCATTCCAAGGGAAAACATCAATTGGTCAAGACATATTACAATTTGTTATATATGGTTAAATTCAATTTGCCAGTATGTAATAATGATTTTTTAGTCTATATTCAAGAGAGATAATGATCTATAGTTTTCTTATCTTATAATGTATTTTGTTTTGAATCTGGATAAAACTGGCCTCATAAAATGAGGTAGGAAAACTTTCCTTCTTCTTCTATTTTTTCAGAAAGTTTTTTGTAGAATTGATATTATTTCTTCCTAAAATGTTTTATAGAATCTACCAGTGAAGGTATTTGGGTCTTAATTCTTTTTGACAGGAAAAAATTTTTTAGACATAAATTCAATTTTTTAATAAATTTCAGACTATTAATATTTTCAATTTATTTTAATAAGAATTTTGTTTAATTCAAAGTACATACAATTCACAATTTTGAAGTGTACAATTCAATAGTTTTTAGTATACTACGGAATGTAAAATTATAACTACTATCTAATTTTAGGAGTTTTCTCACATCAAAAAGAAATTCCATACCCATTATTTGTCACTTCCCATTTCTCCTTCCCCTCAGTCCATGGCAACTACTAACCTACTTTTCGTCTCTATGGATTCACATATTTTGGAACTTTTTAACAAATAAAATCATATATGGTGTTTTGCGTTTGGCTTCTTTCACTTAGCATAATGTGTTCATGATTCATGAACACATTAGCTAATGTTGTACCATGTGCCCATCAATATGTCATTCATTTTTGTGAACAAATCATATATTATTATATGGATATACTACATTTTATTTATCCATTCATCAGTTGATGGCCATTTGGGTTGTTTCCACTTTTTTCTTATTATGAATAATGCTTCTATGAACATTCATGTCCAAGTTTTTGTATGAATATATGTTTTTGAATTTTCTTGGGTATATAGTTAGGAATGGAATTGCTAGATTATATGCTAATTATGTGCTTAACCAGTTGAGGAAGTACTGAGCTCTTTGCCAAAGTGGCAACATATTTTATTTTTAACAACAGTGAATGACTATTCTGATTTCTCTACATCCTTATCAGTACATTCTACTATCCATCTTCTTTATTATAGCCATCCTTCTAGATGTTCAGTGGTTATCTCACTGTGGTTTTAGTTTGCATTTCCCTAAGACTAACAGCATTGAGAATCTTTCGATATGCTTATTGGCCATTTGTGTATCTTCTTTGGAGGAATGTCTACTCAGATCTTTTGCCCATTTTTAAGTTGAGCTCTTTTTTATTATGAGTTGTAAGAGTTCTTTATATATCACTGATACCAGTCCATTATCAGATATACAATTTACAAATATGTATTTAATATGTGGCTTATCCTTTCATCTTTCTTATTAGTGTTATAAGTTAGTTTTCACTATCTTTATTTCAATTGTGTCATTGATTTTTCTCCTGATAATTGCACTATATTTTTCTGCTTCTTTGCATAACTTTTGATGATTTCACTAAATTCCCTGAGTGTTAGGTATTTCTACAGTTCCCTGTTGGACTATGAGCTATCCCCAGTCCTATGTGACCTCTGGGATTGTTTCACATTCCACTTTCCATAGTTCTTTCCCTGTATACGCTCATGAGTACTCAACCAAAAACTGAAAGGAACTCATTTGCGTATATTTATAACAATACAGACAGTTCCATCCTCTTTCATATTTTACTCTGCAAATTACAGCAGCTCTACCTTCCCCCACATTAGACTCTTGTCTCCTCTACTGAAAGAGATTATTGGGTTCTTTAAGATTCTCTCTCCCTGACCAGTAGCCTCCCTCTTCAGGGAGTCATCAGAGACATTGGCAGAATTCACCTTTCTTGTTTTCCTTCTTCTCAGGGACCATTACCCAGTGGCCTGGATATAGTTAAAATAAGAGAAAATCAAGAGTTTGGAAAATAAGTTTATAAAGTCAGAAATCATAAATTCCATTCTAAGAAATTTATCTCTGTTATTTTTAAATTGTTTTTGTGCTGTTTTTCCCAAAAAGGTAAATTAGGTAATTTTTAAAAATCACCAAAAACAGTGTGAAAGAAGGATTATAGGACAAAAATTATGATGGGGGCATAAGACAGGTGGAAATTTTTGACAGGGTGAAAGATGGCATTTAAAAATCACTCTAGAGGGGCGCCTGGGTGGCTCAGTGGGTTAAAGCCTCTGTCTTCGGCTCGGGTCGTGATCTCAGGGTCCTGGGATCGAGTTCCGCATGGGGCTCCCTGCTCGGCAGGGAGCCTGCTTCCTCCTCTCTCTCTGCCTGCTTCTCTGCCTACTTGTGATCTCTGTCAAATAAATAAATAAAATCTTTTAAAAAAAAATCACTCTAGAAATAAATTGCTCTACTGGGTATACCATTAAATCTACAGAATGACACAAAGAAAAGTGTCCACAATGACATTAGTTTTTATAGCTTAAGAAAATCAGTGATAATGATTCTTGGGAAAAGATAAAAAGAACACAAAAGGAAGAGAAGTTTATTTATTAATTTTTTTTAATGGGGGAGGAAGCTAAGTTGTTAAAATTTAGAATATCCACTGTTAGGCATTCCATGTGATCTAGAGCTCAATGCATTAAGACCTCAAAATATTCCTTGTTGATATTTGTAGACATTATATTTTATTTGGTAATCCTATATTAATACAGTGGAAATAAGTTGGAATTTGGTAAGCCAATGATTTTTTTCATCCCTTACAAACTTTATCTAAATCCTCATTCATTAATAATTCCCTTGTCATAATAATTACCTAATTTTTCATCATCCTATTTAAATTGTAGCATGATTCAATTTTGGATACACTAAATGTCTGCTTTGAAATCAGTGCAGATCAACTTTCATTTACCTTGAGTTCATCCGTGAGGTTTTGGCAAAAGAGTCAAGATACCTAAAGAGAGTTGAAATCTTTGAACAAACTAAATTAAAAGATGCCTCTCACTTAAGCATATATTTAGAGCAAAGTTGAGACAAAGTTTTAAAATAAAATCTTCTTTTCTGTACTGCCAATAGAAAAAGATTTTTCAAAGATGTTTTGGACAAAACAAAATAAGGAAAGAAAGAGTATATGCCCGGGGTGGATAATTCCCCAAACTGCAATATTTTCTTCTCCAAATGCAACCAGCACCGTGAATTAGTTCTTGTTTCAGATGAAGACTGTAATTCATCAAAATTGCCCCAATCTAAGTTTTTATCCCTTGTCAAAGGAAAATGAGTTCAACTTACATTTAGACTAGAATGCCAAAACTTTTTCCTGATTAATCAACTGCTCATTTCTGGCTGCAAGACTCCTTTAGAGATTTTCAACATGTCTAAGGCCCATGGAGGCATTAGCTACACATCACGATCTTTTAAACAAATAATGAGAATTTCAGCAACACTGCATTATAGACTTCCAACAGTGAATTTTCTATATGACTTGCTTTTATTCTCCCAAGAACTCCTACTAGCTGGAGAAATAGGAACATTTGTTCAAAGTTATAAATGACTTACTGACTTCATCCATTACTGCAGAAATATCTATTCAGATTTGCTTTCAGTGATAAAAATTATTAAATTAATATTTTCAGTTTTAAAAGAGGAACAAGACTCAATAACCTAAAACCAAGTAACATGCAAATTTACAGAGGAGGAAAAGATTTTTTTCTAGTAATTATCTTTCATGTTAAAAAAAAATACTTCAAGGGGCACCTGGGTGGCACAGTTGGTTAAGCATCCTTCCTACTCTTGGTTTCAGCTCAGGACATGATCTCAGGATCCTGAGATTGAGCCCCATGCTGGGCTCCATGCTCAGTGCAGAGTCTGCTTGAGATTCTCTCTCACTCTCTAACCCTCACCTCCCCACTGTTTGTGCTGTCTCCCTAAAATAAATAAATAAATCTTAAAAAAAAAAAAACACAAAACCTCAAGATCTGGCTATTAGGTATCATAGAAATTAAGAAATGTGTAACAGAATGATTTGTAAACCAGTATTTGATATTGATTGATCATTGTTCATTAGAAGGATTTAGATCTAAATTCAGAGGCTCAATGGTATTACTTACTCATCATTTAGAACAGAAGAACATCTACTGCATTTGTAATGATTTTCATAAAATGTAAGTTTCCAAGAAGCTACTCAAACCAATTCTAAAATTTATGATAAGATGGTCTCAGGAAAATCTTATGTATTCCTTCATATTTCTAATGCTAGAATGGAAACACTTCTCTTAATTTTTACTCAGTTGAGATAACTAATAAGATTATTTTCTCTGTGAGAGTTCTTCAACAACTGTCAGTTACTAAGTGCTGCATGTAAATTCGGTTACCATTTTGAACACTCTGATAGAAGGCTACACAATATGGAAATGGTGCAATGGGAGAGGGGAGAAATGATATCCACAAATAAAGAAATAGATTTTGGTTCTGTTTCTAGACAGACATAAGCAAACATTTTAACTTCTTTGTAATTCATTCTTTGATAAAATCAGAATCCATTCATCCAACAATATGCCCTATTCAAGAAATTGGTCTGGATAGCAGTGCCAGAGTAATGAACCAATCAGACACAGTTCTTGCCTTAAACAGAATATTTTCCTATTTGCAATCTCAAATGTTACATAGCTCAAGTCCCTAAGCCAAGATTTTACTGATTCTTATGACCTAGGGTCACAAATACCTGTACTCCTTAGATTCCCTGTCCACAGTTACAAAGCAAATGGGAATAAATCCAGGACCAAACAGATGGAGAATAGCTAGGTTCATTAGGCAACATTCCAAGGGTTTGTTTCTGGCAAAAATGTAAGGTAAAAAAAATATGCCACTGAATTCCTAACCATTATACACTCACAGCTCTGTGTGAATGTGATAATGATGGTGGTTAAATTAATGTGTCCCTCTTTGCTATAGGGCAGATCTGTGTTATTTCCATCATACATTCAAACATTTACTGTGTGTAGATTCAATGTCTAACTTTCCTATTATTAATGTCCTTGAGTTCTTTCTAGAGAAAATAAGAGGGATTTTAAAAATAGCTAGATAAAAAAATAGTAAATACATACATATGCACAAGCTTCAGACACTGCTTTGAAAATAAATATTTTTAGTCTAAGAGAGAATAGACAAGATAGAATATTATATTGATGTTACAGGACAGTCTTGTAATTACAGCACTCAACATTGGTTTTGACAAATGACTTCCCCTCCCCACACCTCATAGAATTATGGCTATCACAGTGGACATTATCTCTGCCCACTGATTTCCTCATGTCAATGACCTATCTTAGCTACTTGGAATAATGCAGGTTCATTATAAGTCCACATTTTCTATTATTAATTATGTACTATGGATAATAGCACCCTGCATGCATCTGGAGCACGATGATATACTAAATTAATATGGTTTCTTCCTTTGACAAATTTGTAATCATTTGAGGAAAAAACTAAGAATTTTTCATTATATACATTAAATTTCCCTTCCTCTCCTTTTCTCTACTCTCAGAGGAAAGATGCCATTCTAGTTAAGACTAATCTGTCATTTTAAACACTCAGGTCTCTCCATAACTGGGTCTCGGTTCTATCTATTATCCTTTGTCTGTTTTGTATATGTGACCTTTCTCTTCGCTGTCACCTTCAATGAAAAACCTACAATGAACCCAAATCCCTCTCATTCTTTAAAACAACTTTTACTTTACTGGGCATGTTCCCACTACAACACTCCCAATACACTGTAATTTTCTCTCTTCCTCGCACAATCAAATTTACAGTAATAGCCTACTCTGGCTGTCTTTCCCTTTTTTTTTTTAAAAATTCAACTCACTGCAATCAGTTTCTCCTGAAAATGCCTTTGTCAAGATGACCAGTAACCACCTAATTGCTAAATCTAATGGATACTTTCAGGGCTTTTCTTTTCTGTTTTCTTGGACCCTCAAGAGACTCTCACTTAGCACTGTCCTACTCCACTGAACATTCCTTTAAAGTTTCCAGCAGTAGGTGTTTTCCCTTTTTATCTTATAAATACTAATTCCTCAATGATCCTGTCTCCTTGACTTTTTTTTTACATTTTGTGCACACCTCCTGGAAAGTCTCATATAACCTTCTACTTTTATCTACCACTTAAATAATGAATGTGTTTTACAGCTGCATCTGTGTTCCTGGCTTCTTCACAAAGTCCCAGGATCCTATGTACAGCTGCACATGATCTATGTAATATATTTTATTTATTTGTCATAATCAAATTCTTCATCACAAAAAAAGGACTAATCAGGTTTCTCAAAAAATAATATGGCTAAAAGAATAAAACAATCACATCCATTAAAAATAACAGGATTATAATTAATGTTTTGTCCCCAATGCACTGTTTGTACATGCATCTTTACGCTAAAACATTTCTGTATAGATCATGTCCATTCTGAATGAAGAGATTTTTAAAGTCATTGTGATCTTTGGGGGAGAAATGAAGATGTAAAAAAAACACAAAGCCAACTTAAATTCTCTTGTCAGTTCACACTCCATTAAAAAATATACATCACCATCAAATATTCTCAATTCTTCAGCCTGGGAAGGAACAGAACACCAATATCTCTGATTTAAACTTGATACACAAAAGTACACCTATTAACAGTTCACAGTTATTTTAATAGCCACCAAAATGAAAATATAGTGTAAAGTTCATTTCTTGAAGAGAAAAATCTAATTCATCAAGACTGTGAGCATGACTGGAACCCCACTATGGAAATGTAGTGGCTGCTTAGAATGGGTTGTCATTAATCGATGATCATCCATGCTGTGACCTCACATGGACAGATTCACTGGGATGGACATAAACAGAATTCTGTTAATTTAATTTTAAAAAGTAATGTTTATTTTAGGAGAATTGCATATCTGGAATATTTCCTGGCACGAGAGCACAGCAACCATCTGAATTCTCTGCTGCTGCATTTTGGTTTTGCCAAGGGAAATAATCCACTGTTTAGTCATTTACGTGTCTTGTACCCACTGCAAAAAGCTCTACCACTCATTATGCTCATTCTCATTATCATAGGTCTTAAAATATCTTTTTTTAGAGATTTTATTTATTTATTTCCAGAGAGAGAGTGAGAGTACAAGCAGAGGAGCGGCAGGCAGAGAGAGAAGCAGACTCCCTGCTGAGCAGGGAGCCCAATGTGAGACTTGATCCCAGGACACGGGGATCATGACCTGAGCCAAAGGCAGATGGTTAACTGACTGAGCCACCCGGCGTCCCTTAAAATATTTTTATACAGATGTGTGAATTATCAATTCAACTAGAAGAAGGGAATAATAATATCAGTATACCTGAAGTTAGGAAACTATGTTGTTAGCCCACTTGTTTCAGAATTATTTGGGTGCCTGCTTAAAACCAGAACAAAACAAAATAAATGCAAAAACAGATTCCTGGACCCCCAGAAAATCCACTGAATCTGAACATTTTCAGTGGAGCAAGTCTATGTTTTAATAGACTTTCAAGGTGATCCTTATAAACATTAATTTGACAATTAATTTGACAATCACATTTTTATTGCTTTTACTGAGTTCACCAAGACTTTGAACTTTGAACAAGAAGTCAGAAAGAGGGATCAAAAGCAGAGAAGGTTGTCAAAGATACTTTACTTAAAAAAGAGAGGGAGAGATCTTATTTAGAAAAGGTTCAAGGAGATGCATGCCAGTGCTACTCACCTGAGAAAATGCCAAAGCAATGAAGGCATTCTAGCATGATGTTTTAAAGACCTCGGAGACCTAATAAATCACATTATTTACTGTCTACATCTTTAAGATCAGCTTGAATGCCTTTGCTCTCTTTAGAGTTAAAATAACCAATCCGCTTCACTTCATTCTGCCATACAAAAAGCAGTCGCTTCAAGCATCCAACTTGGCCCAGATATAATAATAAGGCCAAGTCTTGGAAAGGAAATGAAAAAGAATAAAACATGAACCAAAATTTTACCTCCTTCTCAAAGGAAGCTGTGAATTATGGTTAGAAATAAGCTGATAAAACTGCAAGTGATGCTCTGCTTTAAAAACAGCAGCAAGCGAAATACAATTTGGCAACCAGGAGGAAGAATACAAAATTCTCTTAAAAAGGAGATCACGATTGAGGGTGAAATTGTCGTATGTGGACAAGAATTTTTGTGTGAATTTAGTTCAGCTCTAACTGCTATTCTACATCCATAAATACTACCCTTATTCAGGCTTTCTATCTTTTTCTCTAGATGCATTTTCTGGTAGTGGCTGATCTAACTCTTCTCCAGCACCAAGGAGGAGATGTCTAAGCAGAAGTATGGATAATGCTATCTTTTAAACTACAAAATAAAGTAATCTTGACTTTGGAAATATGACTACTTTGAGAATTTTTTTAATTTCTAAAGAATCCATGACAACATACATAGCTATTAGACTATAGTTTTCTTTTAAATCTGCTGAAGAAATTCATAAAGTATCATAGAAGAAAAACTAACAGCAACCCATAATTGAGCCATAGATTCCTTATATGCAACACTAAGACAATATCTTTCCCTAACTGCTTCACAGGGTTGATGTGTCGATATGTTCCAAATGACAAAATGTGTATCAGCTACCTACTGTTGTATGACAAGTCACCCTACAACTTAAGAATCTAAGTAAAAACCATAAACTATTTTAGTATTCTGCCTGGACTGGGTTTAGCTGAGGGGCAAACTAATGGTGTCCCCCATAGTCATTCATGAGAGGGATATTTTGGGCTTGGATAGTTTGTAAGGGTCTCACAGGCCTGCTGCTTTGCCAAGACGTTTGTTCTGGGCATTTCTTTTCTTCTCCACATGATTTCTCCAGCATGTTCCGAGAGAGTTAAGTCACAATATGCAAGCATCTATCAAGCCTTGGCTTGTATCATATTTATTAATGCCCACTTGGCCCAAGCAAGTCACACGGTCAAGCCTAGAGTCACTATGGGAGGAGATTGTACAAAGATGTAGATGCCAGAGATATGATTCATCAGAGACCAGTATTATCACAATCTACCAAAAGTGTATTATAATTATTTTGTAAACTGTCAAGAATCATACAAATTGGGACGCCTGGGTGGCTCAGTTGGTTAAGCGGCTGCCTTCAGCTCAGGTCATGATCCCAGCGTCCTGGGATCGAGTCCCGCATCGGGCTCCTTGCTCCGCAGGGAGCCTGCTTCTCCCTCTGCCACTGTGTCTGCCTGTGCTCGCTCGCTCTCTCTCTCTCTGACAAATAAATAAATAAAAAATCTTTAAAAAAAAAAAAAGAATCATACAAATATAAGAACTACAATATTAAAAGTAGTGAAATAGTAAATGTAATAATAAAATAGTAAAATGTGTAAAGTGAATTTAAAATAAGACTATCAATGCCTTCCCCCCTTGACCATTGACCTTACTTGCTACCATGTAGAAAATTTGACTGATTTCAAATTCATCACTTTTTAAAAATCTCCGTTCAAGTACATATCAATGGAGACACATTTGGGATACATATCTGCTCAAGAGTAAATGGAAAGACCAAGAAGCAGGAAATCAGAAAAGAATATCTGACACTTAGTGGGCAAAAAAAGAAGAAAAAAAGGCAAAAGAATAATCACAGGCTCAGTGAAATAAAGGTTGGAAGTAGAGATACATAATTTATCATTGTTTAAACGGAATGAAAGTCATAGACTCAGAAAGATGAAAAAACAATGAGAGACTGTCTCTCTCTTCCAGAACATTAATGTCATTCCAAAAAATAAAAAAAATAAAAAAAATACACCTGTTCTTTAAAAAGAAGAGAAAAAAGAAATCATTCATTTCTTCCATTAGTTCCACCCAGTAGTTATTAAGAGTTGCTGAGGGAAGGATCCTTCTTGTGTCTAACCTATGCTCTTCATGGTAAAACTTGAGCTTATTGTCTTTGTTCCTGTCCTTAGGCAACCTGCATGAAAACTAGTTACCTCCTTTACACAATCACATAACCCTCCCTACATTGAGGGTTGTTCTTATGACACCTCTTACTTTTCTCTTTTTGGGTTAAATCTGTTTTCTAAACTGTTTCTCAAAATGTTTTATTTTTCAAACCCTTGAACCACTTTCACTACACTCCTAAATCCTCTCAAAAATCTCAACACTCATCTCCAGGGAATAAGGCTCCTTCATCCTAGGTCTTGACTAACCAGAGACAACTATAATGCCGTTAATCTTTCCAACATTAGATTGTCTTGAGGATTTAAAAAACTGATAAATTTTCCTAGAATGAGCTTAAAGTAACTATTATAAAATACAGTTAGCAAGTAGTAGTTATAGTAGCATTAACAGTAGGTGACAAACTTCAGTTTTAAACATCCTCATGTACTGTCACTTTACTAACTGTACTATATTCTTGACTAATGCATAGCTTCTCACCCACCATGACTACTAGATCTTCTTCACCTTTATTCAAGTAGAGTCAATGATTTCCACTTGTGCATTCCATTTCTTAAAATTTATTCAACTTTCAAAGTTATTCAGAATTTGAATCTTCTCACTTCCCAAGCAATGTTTCCATGTTTGGGTAAGGTTGTAACTAATATATGTTTATTATAGTGGATTGAGTGAACCATGAAGTCAAGGAGTTGGGAAAAGGGTAGTACCCCTTACTGAGTACCAGAGTAGGAAATAGCTTTGCACTTTGAAAGAATATTTGATTTAATTCCAGTAATAATAATAGATAATATTAAGTGTATTAAACATTCACTATGCACCATACTGTGCAATGTAATTTACATGAATTATTTCTTTTATTCTCACAAAAATGTACTGTTGTATTAGGTACTCACAAGTGTTCTCATTTTACAAATGAGGAAGTTCAGTCCTAGAGAGGTTAAGTGACTTGCTTTAGGCTACACATCTTATAAGTGTCAATGTTTGAATTCAAATCCAGCTCAGAATCTGGAACCTGAATACCTAATCCTTAAATAAACTTCTTATGCAAGTGCCACAAAATAATCCTGTGAGAATTACTGGCTGTACTCTATAGGTGAAGAAATTGAAGCAGGGAAGTTTAAATAACTTCTCCAAGACTCCACCATGATTGATGTATCTAAGATTTGAACCCAAGACAGTCTGATTTCAGGATTTAAAAAAAAAATCACGAGACAATTACAGTCCTGGCAAGTACAAATCTGCAAAATCTGAATTTCTTGTTAAGCTATTTAGACAGACTTATCATTCCCAAACCTAAGATCAAGGTTTTGAAAGAAAAATAATAGAAATAGTGAAATCTGTACAATAAACAATTTTTAAAACTCTTTTTAATATATGATTTCAACTGCTCACTACTATTCAAATAAATAAGCACACTTCACCTTACATGAAAAACTACACCCAAAACTTAGTGCCTTAAAACAACTCATTTATTTTGCTCCTGGATCTGTAGTTTTGAGATGAACAGGCTACTCCTGATCCACATGACATCACCTGTTGGATGTTCGAATACAGAAGGAGACAGTCCACTTTCAAGACAGTTATGTAGATTGAAGATAGGTGCAGACTGTCAGCTGTGCAGTCATGAATATCGCGCCCCTCCATGGACTACTTGGGCCTTTTCACGGCATGATAGCTGATTTCCAAAAGTGAGAATCCCAAGACAACTACATAGAAGCTGAATTACCTTTTATGATCTAGCTTGGGAAGTCACAGAGTAACACTATGTTGTCAGCACAAGACAGTACGCCCATCTTCAAAGGAAGGGAACACAGATACCTATCTCTTGATGAGAGATGGGGCAAAGCAATGAAGTAATTATACTCTTTTACTTCTTTTACTTTAAATGGTACAGCCCTTTAGCCCTCATGCATAACCTCAGTCCCACTCCCAATTCTGAAACCAACTATGTTTCTAACAGAGAGGGTGTACAAGTCCCTGTGCAAGCAGGTCAGCAGCTTCAGGATAAGTCAGTCTTGCAGGCCTATAGAAATAATGTTGTTGTTCAAAGAACACTCCTTCTGGAAGTTAGGGGCTCCAAGATCTAACTCCAGGAGGTTCTACCAACTAAGATATGTGTTTAAAGTCCAAACGGGCCTCCCTTCTCTCACCTGTAAAATGAGGGGTTGGTCTGGATGACCTCCAAGGCCTCTGAAATTTAGGATCAAAGTAACCCTCTATTCCCCTATTCTCCCATAATTACATCGCATAACTGATGCCCTGGTGCACAACAAGCTCCTAGTACTTGCTCCTACAACCTTCTTAGAGGACAACCTGCCTCCCAGGATTTCTGTTACAAGTACCTCTGTCACTCAGCTGCCCCACTTGACTAGGAAGGTAGATGTATTTGGTAACTAACTTGTCTTTCCTGGAGACTGACTTGTTACAGTCTCCAGACTCTGGCGCTGCATACCTTTTCCTAGAATAACAAAGCCTGTCCTTGATCCTCCACTCTCCTTGACCTTCACCTGATCAAAAAGTTCTAGTAGAATCTCTGATTTTCTGGGTTAGAATCCCCACTGCCATCTGATCCTGGGTTCTCATGTTTATTCTGCCTGCCTTCCTCTTTTTATAACTGCTTTTAACAAAAGTACCCAGTGAGCTCTTACATTTTTCATCTTGATTTTTACTTCTTTCTACAAAAGAGTAGCGAAACCTTTCTACAAAATCTTCTGTAAGTCAACCTGAAAACTCCTATTATATATGATATGTTTTGATGGGAGTGTTAATTAGACATATAAAACTAATTTAAGTGTCAGCAGTATTTTTTTAATATGCATGTAGACATACCCTTCATCTGATAATAAAAATGACACACAGAAGGTAAAGAATTATTGTGTAGGAGTAGAGATTCCCTAAGAAAACACTGCAATTCATGGTGAATGCCCATTTTTAAATGACTGACACTGTGTTAATAATTATAATAGTTTTACTTGTCACCAGGAGGGGAAAAATGGGGAATACTAACTTTAGTGTAAAAAGATAGATTCATCAAATGTACTGCCTGATGAGTATACCATTACTTATTTTTTTAATTACCATCTGTTCTTTAAATTAGTATGTCACAATATCCACAGGGCACTGTATTTTGAAATACAAGTTACTGAAACACATGGGTATTATCCCCAAATATCCTTAAAATGCAACATAGTAAGCTCATCATGCATTCATATGTGATAGAGCAGATATATCAGTGAATTGGTAGAGTATCTACTACCGATTTAATTTTTTAGTATATGTGCTGACGAAGTGAGCAAAATTTTTTATTAGAACTTTCCTATATTCTCTTTAGGATATGCACATTCCCAGTTTAAAAGGTCTGGGCAATGATTTATAACATACTATACATAGATGCTGTAAGTTTTATGTTGGCTACTACTTATTTACATAGTGGGTCTAAGCCAGTTTCACTAAGTACCTAACTTATTTTCCTTTCTCTTGTACAAAAACAAAATGACAAATATCATCCTTTTAAGAATTGTATAAGATCGGGCGCCTGGGTGGCTCAGTGGGTTAAAGCCGCTGCCTTCGGCTCAGGTCATGATCCCAGTGTCCTGGGATCAAGTTCCGCATCGAGTTCTCTGCTCAGCAGGAAGCCTGCTTCCCTTCCTCTCTCTCTCTGCCTGCCTTGCTGCCTACTTGTGATCTCTGTCTGTCAAATAAGTAAATAAAATCTTTAAAAAAAAAAAGAATTGTATAAGATAATGATCACATCCTAAGTCTTTCTTAAATCAATCTTACTTTCATATGACTAAATTAATATACAGTTTTGATACTTCCGGGATGATGTTAAATCTGATGTTAAATCTGATGATGTGAAATCTGAGACCAAAACTGAACTTAGTGATTTAGAGGATTTCATCAGTGTCAAAGAGGGTAGAAAGATCATTTCCAGGGTCCTGCTTGCCATATATTTTGGCAAATATATGTGTTCTAAGTTCTTTTGTAATTGTAAAATCAGAGAATCCTGCAACGGCTTTTTTCATGGAAAAGAAGACAATACTTCATCTATCATATATTCCATAATAAATAATTAATCCATTAATCTATCATTTTAGTGCTGCTCAGATGTCTATCTAAATGGGGTATTCATAAAATTTTACTGTCTTATCATCATATTCATATGGAAGATTAAGGCCTTACACTACATCAACTCATGATTCTAATTTATTTAAAGTCATTTGCACATGAAAATAAAATGATAACAATTAAAGTGGTCAGGTTTAAAAGAATAGTACCAAAAATAAATGTAATAGTTCTTTTAGAAAAGAACTTGCATCTAAAGTGGTCAGAATAGATGTCTCCATGGATTAAACTTGGGCCTGGAATTTGGATAAAATTTGAAGAGATGACAAAAGGGAAATGAGTCCTTCCTTCGAACACAGCACAGACATGGTATTTGTCTTAGCCAAACCTGGGACTTTAAGGAAAATCAGGGATGGGAGCCCTGGGCTTATTTCAGCACTTTACATACTCCAGTTTCCAAGCTCCTTCCCTGACAAGAACAAAGTAGCCTAGTTTTCAGATAACCAGGTACACAACAATTTGTGGAATGGAACGTATTTCTGGGACAAACAGCCAAGATTTACAGTTTGAGAGAGAGAAATTAAATATGAAAAGTATTTCACCCAAGGGACACCTGGGTAGCTCAGTTGGTTAAGTGTCTATCTTTGGCTCAGGTCATACTCCTAGGGTCCTGGGATCGAGTTCCGCATCAGGTTTCTTGCTCAGCAGGGACCCTGCTTCTCCCTCTGCCTGCCGCTCCCCCTACTTGTGCTGTCTCTCTGACAAATAAGTGAAGTCTTTAAAAAATAAAATTTCACCCAAACTATTAGACATCTTAAATACCATGCTTGGGAATTTAGACTTCCAGCAAAACTTAATGAAATTGTATCTGTTGTATAAAAATTTAGTAAAGAACATAGTATCCTAATTATAAATGAGAGAGCAAAATCCTCCAAAGGATACAAATCTATGATTCATTGTTACATGTACTTTTAATAAAATCCTGATTTTATCTTTTACTTGGCTATAAAATAGTAAATGAGATAATATCCATCCAAACTGACAAACTTTTATAGATCTTCCATGGCTGGCATCCAAACTATAACAACTATTCATTTAAAATGAGTTTTCAGGAGACATTCCCCCCTTGACTAGCTTTTAAACTATGCATGTTTGGTCCTAATTATATAAATAATATAAAGAAAGTAGGGTTTTTATCTTTTTTTCCCCCTTCTATATGTCTTCTTACTGTGAAGAACAACTAGTCATTTGAATTTTAAAAAACTAACTTGGTGACTGTAACTGCAATATTTGACAGATTAAAAGAAAAAGGTGTCCTCTGTGTATCTTATAGTTTATACGTAAAATAAAATTGTATTATGTAATCATTTTAATCAAAAACATAATGCAAGGTCATGGGCAAGGATTACTATGGATTTATATATTCTCATCAAACTTTGGACCAATTTCTCCAAAGAATAACAAAAATTTTTTTCACTCAATTCTCCCTTAATATTTATCCAGGGAAGAAAGAATGAGCCAGCACTCCCAATTCAGTGTTTTTTTTTTTTTTTTTTTGCTTCAATTCCAACTCAACAGTTTGAGGATTTCTCCAGTCTGCCAACACAAACACTTTTTAAAAGATGGTTTTATTTCTTATAACACTTTCTACAGCATATTGCATTTCATGATGTAAATGAGTGTGAAAATCTTTTGATGACCGATGAACTAAAAAAAAAAAAAAAAAAAATGTGGAAATTGAAAATTGATAAGATCTTAATCATTGTCTACCAATATATTAGAATGTGAGATACAAGGGATGAATGGCCAATTTCCAGTAATTTAATGAATCAAGGATGCAAAATTTAAAGAAACTTTATAGTCATTTAAAAATGAAATGGTGTGGGGAAAGTTGGAGGAACCGTGTGTGTGTGTGTGTGTGTGTGTGTGTGAAGCATGCATTTTATTTTATGATTTTCCACTTGCTCTATTCCTTGTATTAATAATATAAATGTAAAAAAATAAGTGAATCCTGGGTCCACAAACTTCCATTCACTAATCAAGAATATATATTATATATTACTTATTATCTTTAAGTCTTCTGAAGACCACATATTCACCTCTCCCTCAAAAAAATGTTCAGTAACATAGAGAAAGCCAATAAATGCATATCATTGTAAATGAGAATAAAGTTTCCAGTCCAGCAGGAACCTTCATCTGTGGAAAATGGTTTTCTTTGCCAGTCTTCTAAGAAGCTATGCTAATAAAAATAAACAATCACTAGGGGCGCCTGGGTGGTTCTGTCAGTTAAGCATCTGCTTTCAGCTCATGTCATGATCTCAGGAATCCTGGGATTCCTGTGCTCTTTCTCTTTCTGTCAAATAAAACTAAATAAAATCTTCTAAAAAATCACTAGATGTGACATGTATTTCCACACATATTCTAGTTCAAATCTCATATCAGGCGTCTTTAATCTTCATTAGTGCTTCATATTTACAAATTAAATAGCTAATTTTTTTCCATTTAGGGTTTGACCTGTGTCCCAGAATTTCAATTATTCATTGGAAGGCATTTTAATTATCTGCCTAGAAACAAGAAGTTTAGTATAATTATCTAATATTATAAAAAGGAGAATAATACATCAAAATACATATCTATGGTTATTAAATTTGGACAGAAAAAAACCCTCAACACTTTCTTGTTCAAATTTTGGGCATCTTAATTAAGAGCTGCTACCAAGGATTACTGCAACAAATTCAATAAGAATTCCTGTTTTATTCAACTGGTAGTCTCAGTGCTTTTAAAACACGAACTTTGGACACTTTCAGGTTGGGCATAAGCATTAGAATCCGCCACAGTGCCCAACACTCCTTGGTATCTTGCTCTAAACCACTGTTACCTGCCCAATCCCTGAAGGCATTTGATTGCACAATCTCAAATCTAAAGCATTATTCTGCACCCCTATCCAGAGTCTACTAGAGATAGCTTTTGCTAAATACATATTGCTATATTTAGTCTTTATGTTATTACCTATATTACTTTTAAAATTTCAGAAAACCACTCAGCATAATTCATTTGTATGATTCAGAAAAATAAAATAACTTCAATTTCCTCTGCTTAACAGTTTACTTCATTTTTTACTACCCTCATCGTCCACACTAATACATGGTATACTCTCCTGTGATAGTGAGCTTATAGTTCCATGAAATATATTATATTGCCATGCCTTTACCTGTCTAGTCTCTAGGATAGAACCATCACCACCACCATCTTCAACTTATTCATTTGGTAGATGCCTATTAATACACAAACGTCAAGGCCACTTTTAGGAATGCTTTAACTCTCACAGGAAGACTGAGTTGATCTCTCCTCCAAGAACCATTAATATAAATGTACCTTTTCATGGTTACATTATAGCTCTTCGACTGCATGGCCATCCATTTACTAAATTGTGAGTTCCACCAAGCAGGAACATCCCAAGTGCCTTGGGAAATACTTGAGACATAGTAAGTATTCAATAAGTATTTTGAAAGGAAAAAAAAATGCTGTGTAAATAACATCATCAATTTTCCAAGTCACTTCAAGAATCAGTGTAATAACACATTCACGAAAGTTGGATTCTCAAACCAAACTGCGTGTGTGCTAATTCAGACTTGGCTACAACTAGCTGTGTAAACATGGGTGAATTACTTAGACTCTCTGACTTTAGTTCTCTTATCTGTAAAACAGGTATAAAAAAGCAATTTCTTCAAAGGATTATGATGAGAACTAACTTAGTAAATACATTTTAAAAACTTAGAATAACCCTAGCACATAGAAGTGCTAACAAATGTTAGCTATTTTTATTACTGAATCTAACCATAGAAATAACATCTTTTTATGGGCACCATAAACATATGTTCCTAAAGGAAAACAAAAGAAACTGTAATCGTCACAACCCTTTGAATTTTAAGATTTATTTTAAATCTTGGAAAGGCCTACTGGCCACGTGTATCTTTGAATATACATATGAAATACAGTTTTCAGGAGGAAAATGTATCAGCATATTATTCTAATCAAAACTTTATGATTTTGTTTAATGTAAATAATACATCAACATTTTACACATTCATTTTTAATAAATAATGCCCTCCTGAATATCAATAATGCTTTATTCACTAAATTTGTCTTGGTATCGCTACAAGAATAAAATGTGTGTTATAATGAAAACCGAGCTAAGTAAAGTATAACCTCCAAATCCTTACAGTAAAACACAGAGGTAGATTCAATCTTCTATGCACTTGCAGTTCTTTAATTAATACACAGGATATCTCTTTCCCTCAGCACAGTGGCACAGCACTGCAGGTGCCTCTTTGATGAAGAATTAAGATTATAACATACATATACATATTATTTTGAACACATCATTGAGCTCATATGAAAAAGGAAGCAAGAACTCTGGGAGGTGAGTAAATACCAAAGATAATTTTACCTTGACAGTGTTCCCTGAAGCCAAAAGACTTTGAGTTTCCATTTTGATAACTGGATAGGAAGACAAGATTGGTAAAGCCCAAGGTCCTCACAATGCACTAACACTAACAGGAAAACCTTGCACAGAAAACTGAATATAGGAGGAAAACCACTTCTATTTGAAAACATCAGACAAACATGATTGTCTAGCCCCTAAATGTGGGTGAAGAGAAAAACACAATTTCCCCTGAGAATCTGTAACTACAAACTAGCTTTCATACAGCTTTGCAGCTAGAATTCATACCACCTGTTCAGCCCCTATCCTCAGGTAGAGAATTTAAAGGTGTTCTGGGTTGGTGAAATGCCAGACAACTGGCAGAAGCAAATTTAAACCCCCTCTGAAGGAGCTCAACTTCAAACCACACCTCAAAGAATTCCCACAGATAAAATTCCAAGAGAAATGAATAGCTCACAATCAAAATTCACAACCTTCACAAAAACTAAACCACAATCAATAAGAACTATTAGAATGTAATATACGTTGGTAAGCAAAAAAGGGAGGGAGGAAGGAAGAGAGGGAGAAGAAAAGGGAGTGAATAGAGATCGATAAACAGATGATAGAGATAGATAGATAGATAGATAGATGATAGATGGATGACAGAACAAAACTTAAAATGGACAACTGATTCTGGAATTATCATGTACTTATATAACACATTTAAAGCAATTCAATCCCTAAGAAAGCAAGGTTTGATACTATGACCAGAAATCAAGCAGATTTGGAAAAAAGAACAAACAGAACATACAGAAAGGAAAATATAATAATGAAACAAAACTTATTTGACAGGTCAACTGAAAGCATTAGTTTGAGAGAAAATTAGTACGCTGGAATAAATGTCTGAAATGTTATTCAAAGCATGGTGCAAATGGTCAAAGAGAAGGAAAGCGAAAAAGAGGATATAAGACATGGAGGTGGTGAAATAAAGTCTAGTCCACGTGCAATGTAGGTCCAAAAGAAAAACAGACAATAAAGAGAAAATTGAGCAACTGTTCATTGGAGACATAATGCTGAAGACAATTTTAAGACAATGGTTGAAAGACTCAATCCTCAGATCCAGGAATCTATATGAATCCTAAGCACAAAAATAAAAATAAATATACTCTTGGATGCATCATAGTAAAATAAAAATTACCAAAATGAATGGGAAGATCTTAATATCTGCCAGGGAGAAAAACACAGATACTCTTCAAAAGAATGCTTATTAAAATAATTGCTGGTTTCTGGACAACAATAGAAGCCAGAAAAGAATGGTTCCCCTGGGTTACTGAGAGCAAATAGTTGTCAACACAATTCTATTTCCAGTATTGTAGATTTCAAGTCATTTTCAAACAAGCAATAAAATGAGAAAACATATTGCCAGAAGACACTCCTAAAGCTAATTTTCATTTATATGCTTCAGGCCAAAGGAAAATTATTCCAGATGTAATATTTGAGATGTAAAAAAGAATGGAAAGATGACATACTGGTAAATATGTGAGCAAATCTAAACAAATATTGATTGTATAAATTAGCAACAAAACCTTGATTGTGTACTTGTGTGGGATGAGGGAGTGAATAAGCTAGAGTTAAAATACTGCATAATGATACAATAATACTTAAGTATTATTACATAATACATAATACATAAATTGATGTAAGAGTGATCAACTTAAGGAATTTTAAGGTATTTGATTTATTGCAGAGAAGAGTAAAGGCATGGACTAATAATGGAGGCCTCAAGTAAAGTACGCATGTTATATGTGCTGAGGGAACCACTACGAAGCTGGTCATAAGGCACACAACTTCCAAAAATTATAGAAGAAAGATATTATAAGAAAGAAACATTTGAAAACTCAATTTATCCCAAAAGACTGGGGAGACAGGTGAGTGAGGAAAATAGCAACAATAAACACGAACGAGGGATGCCTGGGTAGCTCAGTCAGTTAAATGTCTGATTCTTGATTTCCACTCAAGTCATGATCTCGGGGTTGTGGGATCGAGCACACACAGGGGCTCTGCGCTCAGCAGAGAGTCTGCTTGAGACTTCCTCTCCCCCTCTCCCTCTACTTCTCCCCCCATGCTCTCTCTTTCTCAAATAAATAAATCCTTTTTTAAAAAACATGAATGAATTTCAAAATACTATGTTGAAGTAAAGTAAAAAATAAATATAGTATGAATTCATATGTTCAAAGTTCACAAAAGGTCAACACTCAACTGTAAGGATGCATATAAAAAGAACAATTATTTGGAATAATAGTTATTGGGAGGGAGAGATGGTGACATGTGATCCAAGAGGGAGACATGGAGGGTTCCCAACAGTTAAGTAATGACCATTTCTTGGTCTCAGTGATGTAGCAGTGATGTTTTTCGTCTTTCTTAAAGTATGCATGCAATATTATATACTCTTATACATATACTATGATATATCTCACAATAAAATTTTAATTTTACTATCAGGATTCCTTATAAAGGAAACTTAATTTAATTCCATTGAGAAGTTTTCATGATAGAACTGGCTGGAGCATGTTGAAGTAGATGAGTCCCTGGGGCCCCTCCTCTCTTTGATATTTAATTATTTAGCAAACATACTACCACATTTGTTATATCAGGAGAAATACTGGTGGAAGATCTAGATGGGAGCATCTGAAAGACTGGCATCTCAAACAAGCCATATTCTTTAGACAAAACTGGCTGTTCCAGCAGGAGCAGCTGAGATTTGGGATGCCTTAGTCAGGATCTCCCTTCCAGGGATTATCACACCTGTCCTTGCCATTTTCTATTTCCAGACTCCACCACGCTGTCATGGAGGGTCCCTGGCTCTCACTTCATGCAGCCTTTACACCTTGGCAAATGTGAGGCATGTAGGACTCTTCATCTCTGGCATTTAAGGTGTGTGGAAGATAAGCTACAATAAATCAGACTGACTGAATTTCCCAAGCCCATCTGGTGCTGCTGCTGCATAGATAGATGCCATCATGTTTTTAAAAAGAAATCTGACTGGCAATGGTGTGTCTTGAGTCATGAAATGTGTGAGCTGGTCACCCAAATAAGCAGGAGAGGAAAAAAAATCACTTAAAGCTTCTATAATTCTGAGCTATTTTCACTTGATGTCATTTCATAAATCACACGGTACTGGTGCTACAAAACCACATACACAGTATATAAATAGGGAATAGAAAAGCCTGAGGTTTTCTACAATAGTTACAACATGGCAACGGTTCCGTGAGATTTCTTTCACATTTTAAGCATTTGGAAAACTAAAATTTGTTTCTGTCAGTTTTCCTGTCTTTATTGACTCTATCAAGAAATACCTTTCAAGTTTCAACACACTTTTTTACTGATACACTGAGCCATGTGCTAAGTACATAGGGAGTTCCATAACCACCACAAAACAGTCTGAAGCCCTCACAAGTTCAGGAAAATTGAAAGATGCTAGACTCAATCCTGTCTTCTAACCCACTGTCCCAAGAAAACTGCCCCTCTTCATCATGTCTGAAAAAGTCTCTGGCTCATTTATTGCAGTAACAACTATCAATACACAAACTGAATTAGAGCCGGATTATATAAACTGAGGAAATTGTGTTCTACGGTGCCTATAATGAAGTTAGTTTCTCTCATGTACTCTACTATTTAACAGCTGATTTGGACGCAGTAGAACAAAGTAGAAACCGAAAACTAAGAATAGCAGTATTTTCCCCCCAAAGCTGGACTCAAACCCAGTTTTAATCAAATGTCAGGGAAAAGTAAGACAAAGAAGAGTAAACTCACAATCATTCAAGAGAATGAAGGCAGTACCATCGTGACTGCACAAAGATGTAGTACCAATCAGTTAATGTAGATTTCCTTTCAAAGTCAGAGTTTGTGGCTGGGACAGGGAAAAATGAAGATAAATTGTCTTTATGTTGGCAAGGCTTTATACAGCCCTGATGTCAGTTCTTGGGCTGTATTTAGCCAAGGATGAGGAAAAAATGAGAGGCTTGCTAAGTCTTCCAGTGACCTAACTTGAGAAGGTGCTTGGCTAAGGAGAGGACAGCAGAAGAACTGATGTTAGACACTGCCTGGGCAGTTGAAGAAACGTGGAGCATGGTTCCATAATGATGGGGTGAGGGAGGCTCAAGTCCCTGGGCGAAGTGTTTTTGATACAATTTATCATTTTCTCTCACAATAAAGCTTTGAGGCAGGTATCATTTATAGATGAGGACAATGGGAAATCCCAAAGAAATAGGACCACTTACATCTAAAAGAGGAGAAGATGTTGTCAGCAGAGAACATAAACAAGTACTTGCAATGCAGTACTATTTATTTAAAGAAGATGGGGTTGAGCTTCAGTGTTTAGAAAGCATGATCTAATGGTCTAATTTCAAGTCACCAGAGGAAATGGTTATATGTTATGTATCGCTTCCTCGTAGTTTGTGAGGGTGGAGAAGTGACAGACATGCTAGGAAATGCCAGTGGATGTATCCACAGTAATTAGATAATGCACCAAAGTCAAATGCACAAAATTTAGAATGGTAGCCAGATCACAGTAAACTATGATCCAAGGGACAAATTTTTTTGTACAATCCATTTTTTGTACAATCAACAAGCTAAGAATGGCTTGTACATTTTTAAATGGTTGAAAAATATAAAAAGAAAGATAATATTTCATATACACAAAAATTATAGAAAGTTTGAGTTTGAAAGCCCATAAATAAAGCTTTATTATAACATAGCCACACTTACTCTTTTACATAATGTCCATGGCTGCTGACATGCTAACTGACTGAGTTGAGTATGGTCTCCACAAACTAAAATATTATACGAACCTTTACAAAAATTTTTACCAACCCTGCTCCAAAGTCAGTGGATCTTGAATCAAATCCTGATTTTTGTCTAGCTGTGTGACCTTAAGAAAGTCACTTAATTTCTTTAAACCTCAGTGTCCTCATTTTTAAATGATACCTACCTTGAAAGTTTATTGTGAAACAAAATAATAAACTATCTAAAGCACTTAACCTAGTATCTGGCACATAACAAAAACTCAAAAAAAAAATTATAGCTACAGATACTCTGCCCAGATAACTCTAACTCCCATTGAACTTTACAGCTTATGATTTTATATATCATGGGTTCCATAAGCCCATTTAGAATTTTTCAATATTATTATCATATCCAAATAAGTCCCTTATCTTTTCATTTTCCAATAAAGTGTCTGGTGTGTTTATGAGCCAGTGGTTAGCTTAGCCAAAACTAAAGCTCTATAAGGTATCAACCATGCCATATAAATCAACTTTGTTCAAGAAATATTTATTGAGAGTCCATCATGGTCTAGGGATGATGGTAGGTGCTGCCTTGGTTCCTCTAGGTGCAGAACCTGATGGCTGCACCCTCCCTCTTCTTCACTGACAGAGGTTCAGTTTTTTGAGGAGTAGCAATGTACCCAGCTAAAATAAAATGCCACATTTTCTTACTTGCCTTAAAGGTAAGGTGATAGCAGTGGTGATAGCAGTAATGAGAAGTAAGTAGGAGTCACCAGGTGAAAGTCTTCCATTTTGGCTGGATTGCCCCCTACCACTTTTTGTCCTTAGTCCATGCCCTTCCTTCTCCCTGAGCTGTGACATGTGGCTAGAGCTCTAGCCATCATTTTGTGGCTCTGAGGGAAAACCTTAAAAAACTGCAGAAACGGGGGCACCTGAGTGGCTCAGTTAGTTAAGTGTCTGCCTTCTGCTCACTTCATGACCCCAGGATCTGGGATCGAACTCCACAGTCAGGCTCCCTGTGCGGCATGGAACTTGCTTCTCCCTCTCCCTCTGTCTGCCACTCCCCCTGTTTGTGCTCTCTCTCTGTCAAATAAATACATAATTTTTTTTTTTTAATTGCAGAAACCTAGACTTCAACATCTATGGACAGCTAAACCAGCAGCTATCTACTTCAAGACTTCTTGATAAATTGAAAATTAAGTCTTTAATTTGTCTTTTGGTTTCTCTGTTTCTTGTATTCAAATCCAATCTTTTTTTAACATCTTAATTTTATTTTATTCATTGTTTATGTACCACACCCAGTGCTCCATGCAATACGTGCTCTCCTTAATACCCAACACCGGGCTCACCCATCCCCCCACCCCACTCCCCTACAATCCAACCTTAACCAATATATCCACCCTGGAGGAGCTCTTTGATCCATATAGAGTAGTTTTTGGGCTCAGGTACCCAAACATCAAGACTACAATTCAGCATTCTTTGGGCTCAGGCACCCAAACATCAAGACTACAATTCAGCATTCTTATTCAGCTTCTTATCATTTGTGCCTGAGTAACATTATGTAATCAACTAGCACCAATCATCAAAAATGATAGAAAACGATAAAGAAATAATGTATGCCATTCCTTGGAGGAAAGGAATTTGAGCTGCTGAGCTTTGAATGAGACATCCTGCCAGCTGACTACTGACAATGGTGATCTTAATTGACAGCATCTCCAATTTCAGAGCTTGAACTCTGTGCTGCAAATCAGCAATGCAATTACATGATCACTTAAAGACGTTAAATAGAAACTTCAAACTTCATAAACCTGTGCTTTACCCACTACCTCTGGAAACTTTTTCTCTTACAAAGAGTAGATTAAATGGCAAGGAGTCTTTATTAATGTCAAGACCATTTAAGTCATAACTTGCTCAGACAGGTCACTTATTTAAGCTGCATTTATATTTGGCCAATCTCTGTCATTAATCGAATCTTACGGACCTTATTTACACAATTTACATTTGAAGTCAGTCAAAGTCAGTAGGAGACTTATTTACATTTTCTCAGTGTTCAGTAATGGATATATAAATTTTACCAATCTTTTGGTTTATTAATTTGTTCTCTGAATAAATCTGTCATCCGCCAAAACTCAAGCTGTGAAATAAAACGGTAACGAAAATCAATAATGTTGTTTTGTAAACCAAAAAATGTCATTCTAATT
This sequence comes from Martes martes, assembly GCF_963455335.1. Classification (NCBI taxonomy): domain Eukaryota; kingdom Metazoa; phylum Chordata; class Mammalia; order Carnivora; family Mustelidae; genus Martes; species Martes martes. The sequence continues at coordinate 42,836,467 of NC_137895.1, read as the reverse complement.
TTCTGAATTAATGGAATCTAACTTCTTCTTAATTGAAAGTGGGAAGAAGTTATCTGCACAATTTTACCGACCACCTTAAAAAGAATGAAACCATACATATATTTGGAAATCATTCCTCAAATCACTGAAGATGATATTTTTAGATATGCCTCAAAGGGAAGGAAAAAGGGCCCACACATTTTTAGTTACTAGCAAAAACAAAGTAATAACTTATATCCCTTAACTTTACATTGGGTAATCTTGGTTTTTCCCTACCAAGAGGGCCTGGTGCTTTGAAATCTAAAACAAAGTTTCTTCATGGTTATGACATTTCCCATGGCATTTACTCAAAAAATCAATCTGGCTTTTCAAGCACTGGAAACAGTCTTGTGAAACGAGGAAACCGTAACAAGTCATCAGCCAAAAAAAGTTACTTTGACTTTTTTTTTTTTTTCCCAAAAACCTTCTGAGAAACTTTATCTGAAAATGGATCTAGTAACACTTCAAAGGCAAAGGCCATCTAAGAGGTTTTTTATTAACAGCAAGGTTATCTTCTTCTACAGATTTAATTTTAGTCCCCTGAGACTTTGAATACAATCAAGGTATAGCGTCAATACTGAGCAAAATTTAATTTGGTCTTGTCCTCAACAGACCCAAGAGATGCAACAGGAATGACAAAACTTCCCGTTTAAACGGCTTGGCAGTATGGGGCGGAAACGTCATTTGTATAACTGAACTCTAAGTTGCAAAACAGTGTGGGGTCTTGCTTTGGTTTTTATTTTTCTCCCAATAAAAAATGCCTTGAAGTCCATTAAAGCTTAAAAAATATTCCACTGATGGCTTCGGGAATACTAGCATGACTGTCCGTTGTAAATAGAACCATAGTGGACTTAAGTCAAGAGGTTTAAGATTCTCTCATAAATAATTAAAGATTTATTTGTGTTGGAAAAATGCAGTGAGAAGGACCAGTCCAACCCCCTACTCAAACCAGATGTGTAATCTTAGGCAAAGCAATTAGCACTTGAGACTCTCTCAAGCTCAATTTCTAACCTAACTGGACTATTATTAGAACTAAAAGGCAAAATGATCACAAAGGGTTCAATCAACTACAAAGCAATTATATATATATATATATATATGTGTGTGTGTGTGTGTATACACATATATATACACACACACGTGTGTGTGTGTGTGTGTGTGTGTATATATATATATATACACATATTTTTTTTTTACCATTTTCCATTTGATTTGGGTAACCAAATCCCTATATCTCCCAGAGACTTTTTTTAGAACTACATATTCAAAGCCTACTTCTGGAGATGCCCATATATTCAGAAATCTGTATATTTAAAGTCCTTTGGGTTATTCTATTATGCAAATTTGCAACTCACTATAACTATACTAGGAGTTAACTGAGGACAGGGAGTGTTTGACCACCTTTATTCCCCTGCACCTACCCACATGTGTCTACCCCAGAATAAATTCTTAATGAACAGATGATAAAAACATAAAAACATTCCTAGCTACTGTTATGGGATGAATGATTTCCCCACTATACATAAATTCATATGTTGAGTTCTTAACTCCCCAGTACTTCAGAAAGTGACTATATTTGGAGATAGAACCCTTTTAAAAGGTAATATACCCTTTAAATTTAAATAGAATTGTTCGAGTGGGCTCTAGTCCAATATTACTGAAGTCCTTATAAGAAGTGAAAATCTGGACACACAGAAAGATACCGGGAATATACTTGCACACAAGAAAGATATGTGAGGACTCAACAAGAAAGTCGCTCTCTGCAAGGCAATGAAAGAGGCCTCAGAAGAAACCAGAACTGCCAATATTTTGATCATATATTCCTAGCTTCTGGAACTGTAAAAAAATAAATTCCTGTTGGTTAAGCCACCCAGTCTGTGATATTTTGTTATACAAACCCTAGCAAACTAATGCATTTATTACACACACACACACAACTAAAGCAGTATTAGAATTTGCTATAAACAAAGGACTATTTTATATTTATCAATTACATTAATAATTTCAACATAAGCTGAAGAATTTAATGCCTTGCTCAAGTCCCCTTGCTGGGGATCCAAGTAAGTTCCAAGGTCAGAGTTTGAATACAGGTATAGCAGATTATGTAATTATAACTCAAACGATTTACCCACTCTACCACAGCATTTGACAGTGCTCATATTAGTAATGAATCTAGAATTATAACTTCTAAAACAGGATCCAATCTGTAAAAAATGAGAGCTATTTCTTCAGAAACAGCATGGTTTTCTGATAAATCAAATGCACACTGATATTATCTGTATTAAGGATCTCATTTGCAAAAAAAAAATAAAAGAATTTCATTTGCCAATCATAAATATATTAAAGGATTCATTAAGCTATTACACACATGCATTTAACGTCTTGTTTAAATGCACTATATTTAAATCTTATTTAAATGCACTATCAGTTTCACAAGTGATATGTATGGTGGGCCATAACAACCACAAGAAATAGTTTTATTTTATTTTTTTATTCATTTATTTGAGAGAGAGAGATACAGATAGTGAGAGAGAGCATGAGCAGGGAGTAGAGGGAGAAGCAGCTCCCTGCTAAATAGGGAGCCTGATGCAGCCCCATCCCAATACCCCAGTATCATGACCTGAACTGAAGGCAGACGCTTAACCCAGGCACCCCAAGAAATAGTTTTAAAACATGTAACATAATTTTCAAGTGTAGTATTGATTTGGAAATTTTGCATCTCCCATGAGAAGCAAATGAGAAAAAAGAAATTTATCAGAATATGTGTTTTGTGTCCATTCTTTTTTTTTCTTAATTTAAAAGATTTTATTTATTTATTTGAGAGAGGGCAAGAATGAGACAGAGAGAGAGAGAGCATGAGAAGGGGGAGGGTCAAGAAGCAGACTCCCTGCCGAGCAGGGAGCCCGATGTGGGATTCAACCCCGGGACTCCAGGATCATGACCTGAGCCAAAGGCAGTCGCTTAACCAACTGAGCCACCCAGGCACCCCTTTTGTGTCTATTCTTAAACAGGAACTACAATAAAAATTAAAGTACACTAAAGCAGATTAAGTTTCATTCCCATTTGTTACTAGGTTGTGTAAAATAGGAGCACTATTTATCTGGGTATTAATGAGTCCATACCATTCATGGTTGTAGCATGTCCATAAATTAGGCCTCATGTTGCAGAGACTAATGGACACTTAGATATCCTGAAGTATAAACTTGGGTTTGCTTTTACTTTCAAAAAGAGTAATGATGTCAACAATAATAAATATTATGTAAAACTTTATATCCTCCTAATTAAACCAGAGTATTATATCTAAAATATTTTTGTAAACATCTATGGATTTATTCCTACAAACACACTTTCAAAATGCAAATAACATCAACTCTAGTACAAATTTTACCCAAAACACATGGGAACCTACTTTAGAGTAGTAGTGCAGAAATGAAGAGTTCAAAGACATGAAAACAGTCTGTCAAATGGAGAACTCTGATAGCTTTTAAATGAAAAATTCACTTTATCCAGAATCAGGGTCTTTTAAAGAATAAAGTTCTGCAAAGTTTAACAGCATGAAGTTGAGGCATCTCAATTTCTGCTTAGTAGAGACCTTTATTGCCACCTTCTCCTCCAGCATTATAAAAAAGAAAAATTACTCTGATCACCTCGGTAAAATTTATGGCCTGGCAAGTTTTACAATCTAGAGCTGCCACATAGTCACGCAGATTGGTCACTGCCCAATTATAGAATGTCATTCACATGGACTTGAACGTGATTGAAGCCCCCAGGAGTCGTGCAATGTTGTTTCTGACAATATTCTAGAGAATACATTTTTACTCTAAATTTTCTTACCAGGAAAAAACAGCCTTTTTCCCCCTTCCCATGGGGTATTTTCCATGGGGCGGGGGAGGTAGTGGCCATTAAGAAGCAATATGCAGGTGGAAGTATGAAAACATGCTAAAGAGGGAGATGATACTCTCAATAGTACTGAAATCTTAGAGTAACTTAAATTCCTTCAAAGTTATGAATTCTATACTTATAATATCCCCAACATGTATACCATTCATTCAATCAACAGTGATAGGACCCATGGACAGACCACTATGTGAGATACTAGTTGGTATTATAAAAAAACACATTAAAACATTATGGTCATGTTGTCGTTCTTAACTGCAGACTGAATGTGTTCCCACAAAATTCATAGAGTGAAACCTAATCCCCAGCGTGACGCTATCTAGAGGTAAGGCCCTTGGGAAGTGCTTAGATCATGAAGGTGGAACCCTCATGACTGGAATTAGTGCCCTCATAAAAGAAACCCCAGAGAGCTCCCTCACTCCTTCTGCCATGTGACGACAGTGAGAAAATGGCTGTCTCTGAGCTGGGAAGCAGGCTCTCACTAGACACCTCTAACTTCCCACATATTAATCTTGGACTTCTCAGCCTCCAGAGCTGTGAGAAATAAAGTGCTGTCATCTGTAAGCCACCAAGTGTATGATATTTTTGTTATAGCAGCCTGAACAGACTAAAACATTCTCTCTCTCTCTCTCTGTTTCCTTCTCTCTCTCTCTCTCTCTCTCTCTCTCTCTCTCTCTCATTTTCTTCTCTCCATGCTGGTGAGTCTTTCTGTATGGCTAAGTTTTCCATTGAGCCAGTTTATCTTGTCTCAAAAATAAGCTTTTCATTAAAAGAATTCATGTCATATAAACATCTCTCTAAAATATATTAAATGCCCTTCTCATCATCTTCTTTGATAGCATACTTGATCTCATTTCATCATTTTTTATAAATCTTTTATACATTGGACTATATGGACTCGAAGATCTGCTTATTGAGTTTTGCCAAATGAAGTTGTTGCTTTCAACTTAAATGATGACTTCTTTTCACAACATACTGAGATCATCAGGAAAGGGTCTGCTCAGGTTTATAGAACTCCTTTAAGCACACAAAATGGCACCTAATGGCTATGCCTTTGGCATTATTGATTACTTATGTACTTTCATTCTCTCTCCTCTTGCTCTCACACTGTCAGAGGCTATGTCTTGCTACGCTGAACATCAACACATCCCTTTTTTCTGACTGATTTCCCAACTTGGGTTACATGCAGACTTAAAATCAAACAACAAAGCCTGGTAAAACCCTATAAAAAGAGGCTTGCCCGTGCAATGTTAGATTTTGAGTAGAGAGAACAGACTTAATGACATCTGTGTTGCCTACTCATCATCAGAAAACCACTCTTTCTCCTTTTGTTTTGGCTTCATTTTTTGGAAGAGGTAACTTCACCCTCTCTCCCTATTTGCAAATTAGTGGAAGGGAATATTTTCAACTCCTTTGAGCAGTCCCCATCTGGGACATTCATATGGGAGACTTATTTTACTAGAGATTGAAAAGGTTAAGGGCATGACTTACTTCCTCTTTATTTCCTGTACTGAAGAGTAGGAGGATCTTTCCTCCTTTAATTTGTCCTCACAAAGCAGGCTTATTTGACTTGTTGTAAAAGTGGATCTACAGATCCAGATTTGTCTTTCTTCATGCAGGCAAGCCTGAGCATGTGAGTTAAAGTTAAAGGAGAATGGCATGCTCCATTTGCCCCAAAGCCTAAGGTTCATAGTTCAGCTTCCTGGAGAAGTTCATCAAGGGGAGAGAGGGATGATGAGGGAAAGAGATGAAAGAAGAAAAGTAGGTGTTATTATTTTCATGTGCTTTCCCATTAATTAACAAAGCTGATGTCTTACTTCCTTTTTGTCTGTTGTTCCTTATTTCCTTTTTGTCTGTTGTACCAGCTCCCTTGACCAAAACCCCAAAGGGAAAAGGAATAATAGGTCATCCAGGTAGGAGAGATATTATTGTAAAATTATTATGGGGAACAAACAAAGAGTTCTTGGGAGAAAACTATTTTTCAAATGGGATTCCTAAGCTTAAAGTCAACCAGATGGTAAAAAAGAACACTTCTGATTTGGAACAAAAGCATTTAAGTTTCTGCAAATTAATAATTTGTTTTAATACCAGCCACTTACAGTTGGAGAATAATGAGCAGTAAATACAGCATCAAGCACACACAAATATCTATGGATTGTTAAACTTCAAAAATATGAGATACATAATCCATGTAAAAAATATCTATTTCTACTTACTCATTCTAACCATTTTTGTTCCATTTGTTTTTAAGGAAGCTGGTGACAAAATCTTGAGTGCAATTTAGAAAATCTCACCACCAAACTTGGAGACTCTAACTTCAATAACTTAAAAAATATAGATTAAATTATGTAAAGCAAAAGATGACTTCGTTTGCTGAAACCTAAAAATTTGAAATGTTAAGTGTTCATGTTAAAAACACTTATAGTTTTGGTAGACCTTCTGTTAAGTAAGCTTTTCCTATGACCCCATTTCAAAACTGCCATGAGACTTAATGCAAAGATTGGGGGTTTTCTGGGGTTTTTTTGTTTTTTAAGATTTTGTTTATTTGAGAGAGAGAGAGAGAGCACAAGCAGGGTAAGGGGCATAGGAGAAGCAGGCTCCCCACTGGGTAGGGAGCCAGACTTGGGGCTCCATCCCAGGACCCTGAGATCATGACCTGAGCCAGGGACAGATGCTTAACCAAGTGAGCCATGAGATAATTCTGCTGCAAAGATTATTGCTACTACTGTGAGAGAGATCCCAGGTGTTTTTCCCAAACTACTTTGGGAAAAAGGTACTTCCTCTTTAGTGGAATTTTAAACAGTTTGAAATAAGAACAACAGATTGGTACCTGGATTCAGGAATTCTCCAAACTGTCTCCTTAAAGAGTTACCTTTAAGACATGACTTAAGGTCCCTGTTATACGACTAGCTTCTCTTTGTTCATTTGAGAAGAATACAGACCCAGAATCTGAACATTATTAGCCTGATATTTTGTTGTTGTTATATTTTTTTCCTATATCTTTTCAGTGGGGAAATCGACCTGGACTTAATACGATTCTCAACATATGTATGTGTTGGTCCTGCCTATGTGCAGTCAGCCCAGTCCAACATACCACCATCTAAAACTGAATTTGACTCACTTCGTTTTGTTCACAATAAATCGGCATCCGTTTTGAAGATGATATTTAGAGGTTATATTATCATATAAATATCTGAGGTATCACAGGTCAAATTTTACTCTCAGCCCCACACATATTTGAATACATTTCACAGTGTACACTAACTAGAAAATGCCAGTTCTTAGAAACCATTCAGATCTCTGATCCTTTGCCATAGCCACTGTCCGTGTAGGCTCTCACTAAATGCATTTGGGCATAACTATTGATCCTTAACTGGAATGCATTCCTCTGGATTAAACTGCTGCCAGGTAGGATTTTGGTAACAGGCTTACTAGGTATTCACAAGAAAGACAGGGATGTTGTCTGGGTATGAAGATTACAGTCCTTTAAACACTAACCTATAACAATAGCAGTTTATTTCCCCTCCAAAATCTATTCTTGATCTATGAAAATTGCCAACAGAACAGTGCCTGGAGTTTTCTATGTATTATTCATAGGTCAAAAATGGTTGAAATAAAAGTTTCCTCATTTGCATGAACTATTCAAAATAGAATTAATGTTGGTTGGATATTTATTAATACCTCAAAAGCTCATTTAACAAAATCTGTCAGTTTTTCAAGTTTGTCCTTCCTGAAATTTACCACCAAAGGATCTACCAGCCTACTGCAGTTATAACCATTGTGCTTAGACCAAGTCGTGGCTGCTACACGTTTCAATTTCTGTTTCATTTCCCAGTGATTCCAACTTGCTGAGAGCAAGATAGTGATCTTAGACAGTTCCCTAGTAACACTTCACAAAACCATGGAGCTCATTCATGAAAAATTCTAAGGAAAACTGATAGAAGGAGATCTGTATTGTTATCTGAGTCTGAATAGAAGTATTTAGAATATCTGCCCCTTAATGATTCTGTTCCTGTATGTTATCAATGGCCTAAATATAAAAACTCATTAGAGCTATAACAAGTGAAGAGGTTGAACCAGTAATTCTTAAATCTATCCTCCCCCCTCAAAAAACCCAATCTATGTAGTTTCACTAGTGAATTCCACAAACATTTAAAGAGTACCAATTCTTCACAACCCACTCCAAAAAACAGAAGAGGAGGGAACACTTTCCAATGCATTCTGAGAGACCATTATTACACTGATAACAAAACCAGAAAAAGCATTAAAAAAAATCTACAAAACATTCCTTATGGACGCAGAATAAAAATCAACAAAATACTAGTAAACTAAATTGAACAAGATATAAAAATGATTATATATTATAACCAACCAGATTTAGCTCAGCAACAGAAGGCTAAATTAAATCTGAAAATTAATCATTGTTAATATACTCTATTAATAGAATATAGGACAAAAACCACATTATCATTTTAACTAATGCAGAAAAGGCATTTGACAAAACTGAACACTCCTTCATAATAAAAACACTGAAATAATCTAAGAATAGAAGAAAACTTCCTCATTTTGTTATAGGGAAATGTATAAAAAACCCACAGCTAACATCATACTTAATGGCAGAAGCCCAAGATCAGTAACAAAATCCGATACCAAGAACAAGATAAGGATGTACACTCTTGTCACTTTCATTCAACATTGCACCGGAAGTTTTCACTAGGAAAATTTTGCAAGAAAAAGAAATAAAAAGCCTCTAATCAGAAAGGAAGAAGTATTTCTATTTGTAGATGATATGATCATGATGATAAGGAATCCACCTCAAAAAGTTGTAACTCATAAACAAGTTTAGCAAGTTTGCAGGATATGAGATAAATATGCAACAATCAACTGTATCTCTATACACTAGCAACGCACAATTCAAAAAATGAAATAGAGAAACAATTCCACTTAAAATGGCATCTAAATATTTAAGAATAAATTCAATGAAAGAACTACAATATTTGTACATTAATAATTATAAATATTTTAAGCTAAAAGATCTCTAGCTAAATTTAAGCAATAAATCCATGTTCATGAATTAGAAGACTTAATACTGTTAAGATGAGAATACCTCCCAGTTGATTTACAGACTCAACAAATTGCTATCAAAGTATCAGCTGCCTTTTTTGCAGACATTGACAAGCTGATGCACAAATTCATTTGGAAATTCAAGGAACCTAGGATAGCCAAAATAATTCTGACGGGGGCACCTGGGTGGCTCAGTGGGTTAAAGCCTCTGTCTTCAGCTCAGGTCCTGATCCCAGGGTCCTGGGATCGAGCCCCACATCGGGCTTTCTGCTCAGCAGGGAGCCTGCTTCCTCCTCTCTCTCTGCCTGCCTCTCTGCCTACTTGTGATTTCCGTCTGTCAAATAAATAAATTTAAAAAAAAAAAAATTCTGACGAAAAAACAAAGTTGGAGGCTTTACACTTCTCAATGGCAACGCTATAGTAATCAAGACAGTGTAGAAGTAGCATAAGAATAGATATAGAGATTAATGGAATAGGATTGTAATTCTAGAAACAAACCCTTAAATTTATGGTCAGTTGATTCTAACAAGGGTGCTAAGACAATGCAATGGGGGGAAGTAACAGGTGGTGCTGGGATATCCACGTTCGAAAGAAGGAAGTTGGTCCTTTAACTTGGACTATGTATCAAAATTAACTCCAAATGGGTAATAGTCCTAAGTGGAAGAGTTAAATTATAAAATTCTTAAAACAGGAGTAAATCTTTGTGATCTTGGGTTAAGTAATGGCTTCTTAGATGCTATACAAGTACACAGAACAGTGTCTGGCATATAGCTAGGGCTTGTTCCTTTATTTTTTAAATCTAATTCAATAATATGTTAATTGCAGTATATTATATGAATAATGTGTCTATTGATATATTTTTCTTTCAGGTCTACCATCTTGCTATTTTCTTTCTCTTTTTCTTATTCCCTCTTAGTCCCTTAATTCTTTCCTGCCCACTTTTTGTATTAATCACATATTTTTAAAATTGTTCTGTATGTAATTATTAATGTCTTAGGCATTTTTGTACGTATAAATGGTAACCTTTGGATTGCAATATGCCTCATTTACTTTTTAAAGTTATCTTAAATTTATTACTTTGACCTATTTCCAAATAATTCAAGAGCCCTAAATTGAACAGTACCATTTCCCTCCTCCTGCCCTTTGTGTTATTATGTCTTGTATTTTACTTTTACAGAGGTTAGAGCCCTATAATACATATTTATCATTGTGGCTCCATTCAATACTCTTTTATATTTACCCACTTCAAAGTTCTTATTCCTTCTTGCAGTTCAATGTTTACTTTCTATATCTTCCTTCAGCATAAAGGCATCCCTTAGTATGCTAATAGTGAATATGTTCAGCTTTTATCTAGAAATCTATTTATTTCCTTGAATTTTTGAACAATAGCTTCACTGAAAACAGAATTCTAAGTCAGTGGGTTTGTGTCTTCCACCATTCTCTGAAGATGTCATTTTATTGTCTTCTATCTTCCATAATCTCTGAAAATGTGAGCAATTCCTGTTACTCCACAAGGCAATGTCTCGTTTCTCTGGAGTTTCCCTGTTATCTGTAATTTTCCATAATTTGAATTTATGTGCCTACATGTGTTTCATTTTCCCATCTAGGTTCTCTAAACTTTTTGAACCTGAATTTCATTAGCTTTAGAACTCCTCAGCCACTATCACTTTATTATATCACTGTATATCACTATCACTATATTGGTTTCCTTCCTTCATTGTCCTCTTTCTGGTACTATAGTTTCCCAATGATTACACCGTTTGATTATGCCTTAAATATTTCAAGTTTTTTCCTGTTCTTCTTATTCTTTTCCCCATGTGTTTTAATTTGTGTTTTCTATTTATCTCTCATTTAATTTCATTAAACCTGTGTTCTGACGCTATAGTCTACAGTCAATCCAACCTAACGAGTTCTTTAGTATTAATAGAGTATCCATCTAAATCTCTCTTATATTTTGAAAATCTATAAGAAATTCTCCGTGTTTTTTATTGAATTCATCTTTTCTTTATTATGTTTAATATATTAGTTGTAGTTAAAGTTCTTGTCTGCTAACAGTATCATCTGGATTATCTGAGTGCCTGTTTCCATTGTCGATTTTCTCTTGATTTTCTTGCCTCTTCCCTTGCATTTTAAATTTTCATTTATATATCAAACATTGTGTATTTAAAACAACAACAACATAATAGCTGAAGTTAAAAATCTTTTCCCCAGAGCAGATTCATCCTTTCCACTGTTAAGTAGATAGTTTGAGTGGCTGAATACTTAAGCCAATAAGGACATGAAATAGATCGGGATACTTTGCATTTTCTGTAGGATTCAATGCATCTCTAGATTTCAGCATCTAAGGGTAAGACCCGAAGAATGTTTGTTTTGGGCTTCTCCCACTAGCAGGATTTTGCTACATCAGCAACAAAGACGGTGTATGAGACTTCACTCTGCTTTTACATTAATCCTAACTTCACAAATGTTACAATTTTCATCATTAATTCAATAAATGTCACAATAACCCTGAGAGCACTACTATTATAATTTCTGTTTTACCTGTGAGGAAACTGAGCAATAGCATGATTAATAAACTTTCCCAAGATCATTTATTAACTAGTCACAGAGCTGACATTTGAACCAACGAAGTATAGATCTAAGAACATGATCTTAACCATTATACATTCATTACTGCCTTTCATAGATATTCTAAATGTTCAAAATGGGAACTGATTGACGCAGCTTTCTGTGGAACATTATGTAACAATAAAAATTAGTATAGATCTATATATATTCAGGCATATGAAATGATAGCATATATATATTACGTTGTTAAGTAAAAAAAAAAGAACAAAGCTGTATTGTGATTTAATTTTTGTAAAATATAACAGTGCAGTAAGTATTTCTGTTTACATGTGGTAAAGATGTGTGCACATTGAGAAATATAGAACAATATACATCCATATAGTAATGGTGGTTACCAGCAGGCATAGGGTTCTGGGTGAATTTTTACTCTATTATCTGTATTTTTATTTTCTGCTTTTGTGTCCATTTAACAAGCACGGAATACTATTTAGTATTTTTATTTGTAAGATAAAATTCACTTAGTTAATCTTACAAAGAGTAACTTGAAGGTTTAAAAATAATTTAGAGATACTGGCTAGCTCAGTCAGTAGAGTGTGTGATTCTTTTTTTTTTTTTTTTTAAGATTTTATTTATTTATTTGACAGACGGAGATCGCAGAGAAGCAGGCAGAGAGAGGAGGAAGCAGGCTCCCTGCCGAGCAGAGAGCCCGATGATGCGATGATGCGGGGCTCGATCCCAGGACCCTGGGATCATGACCTGAGCCGAAGGCAGAGGCTTTAACCCACTGAGCCACCCAGGCGCCCCAACTATGTGACTCTTGACTGTAAATTCAAGTCCCACATTGGGCGTGGATATTACTTAAAAATAAAATCTTCTTTAAAAAAACAAGAATTTTTCCAAAAAATATAAAGTTAAAGCTCTTTATAAGTCACATTTTTCTCTTTAGAAGTAGTGATCATTACAATCTAAAACTCACCCATAATTATAATGCATAAGAAGAAAATCATAGGTCAAAAAAAAAAAAAAAAGGAAATCACAGGTCAGTAGTGGAATGACATAATGAAGAAATGACACAAAGAAAATAACCTTGAGGTTAACGTATGTAGAGATGCATGAAATTAAAAATAAATAAAGGTTGATAACTAGAGTTGTCTTAGCAGAGAGCTCTTTCACCAATCTGAGTTGTTAATTGATGAACTGTGTTTACAGCGCTATGATTTTGGCTCTTCTATTTTCTCAAAAGAGTAAGATTGAGTTACTAAATCATACTTCTATTGGATAAATTACTTTATTATTTTCGTTTTTAAAATCCTCTCTCTTTTCACATAACCCCTATTTTATAATAGAAGTTAATCATAGTTGTATATGTGACAGTATCTTAAGATTTTTTGACACCCTGATGGCCTTAAATCTATAGTTCATAAAAAAGTTATCTTAAATTCTCAATCATCATTTCCAATTTTGCTTTAATCTCTGCATTTTATCTTACTTATTTGAATGACAACTCTTTGTTAAAAATGTATAATATCAGATTGCCAAAGACCAAAATGAGCTCATAGCCAAGTAATTTGGAATTCTTCTTTCCAAAAACTGAATTTCTCCTTACTATTCATCATTCACCCTCCCATAATTGCTAAAATGAACACTGCTTTTTTTTTTTTATGAGTGATTTAAGAAAAACTGAAAAACATGGCTATGTTGGGAAAATCAAGCACTGAAAACAAAATTTTACAATGACTTTTAAATCTCTTTTCTGAGTATTTAATGTGTCAGACTAGTAGGTGAACATATAAATATATATTATAGATTATAACAATAACGGATTATTTAGTCAGCATTTATCTATTGTCAGGTATTGTGTTTAGTCCTTTACTAAAAAGCATAATAAAAGCAAACATGTATCATCAGCCCTGTTCTGCAAAATAGAGAACTGAGTCAGAAAAGCTGATGGCACAATGTCATAAAGGAACTGAAAATTGTGGGTGCCAAGCTGCAGACCCAGAGAGTTGGTCTAATTACGGTGCTACAATAATTATCAATTACATGGTTTCCATACACCAATAAGTTTCATATAAATTTACTAGTAAAATATAATTAACTAAAAATCAAACACAATTGTTTTGAGACTCACAAATGAAAAACATCTTTTGATTTTCTTTTATTTTGACAACTGCATTTTCTGTTTCTGACTAAAACTATATTGGCAGAAGAAAGGAAATTGCTCAAATTTTATATATATATATATATATATATATATATATATACACACACTCCCTTATCCTACAATCCCCAATAATTTTATAATCAGTAGGAGTTGTAAATAATGTAACAGTCTATACATAACTGGCTAGAATCTGTTCAAAGTTATTTAATCAGCCAAAATAAATATTAAAAAATCCATTTCAATATTTTTGGAAACAAAGTTTATAGTCTTTATTTAAAAGTTCTCTTAATTGATTTAGGCCACAGCTATAGCTATAACTATTTGTAGAGATTTGCTTCCATATATGATCTAAGTAACAACTAACAGAAAGACTTCCCTTTGCAGAAGTCAGGCTGATGTTTTTCTTAATTATCAATATCCATTGAGAAAGAAAAAAAAAAAAAGAGCAAACATTTTTTGTCAAAGTCATCTCTCTACCAGGCAGTTAATTTAACATATAGCCTTCCTTTCTGAAATGCAGAATGCAACGTAATGCAATCATAAATAAATCATAGTAATTAATTTCTTTCAAGCATAAAACTACTTGGGATGGCCTTTGTCTGAAGCCCTGAATGTTTGCCAGGTAAATTTCTATTCCAGCACCCAGCACAGTGCCTGGCACATAGTGAGGACTGATCAAAAATATTTTTTGAATAAATAGATGAATCATTGACTAGATATAAAATAAAACAACTCTGGAAAATTAGTTGAATTCATAATAATCAATGAAGTGGTATAAATTTTAAATATAACAAGACCATCAATGATGTCCCATTTCTAGTGATAAAGATAATGTCATTCAGAGTGCAAAATAAAAATACTCTTTTAAAATTTATACAACCAAAATATATAGAAATAGATATATAATTTTCTTAACCAACCAAACTTCATTTGTACTTTGCCTTCACTGAGCATCAAGGTTTAAAAAAAAAAAAACAGTTTGGAAGTAATTTTAACCAATATAATACATTTAAGGGTATTTTCATTTCTTTTCTGAATTCCATTTCTTTAATCTTTAGCATATACTTAATCCTTCCCAACAATAACAAAGTCATTTTAAAGACAGTAATTTCTTTAATACAGATTTTGATTGAGTTCGGGTTAAATAATCTTCTTCTTCACAGTTCTAAAATTTTTCCAAATTGGTTCTTTAATTTGATCAAGTTATTAAAATAATAGCAAACTTGAATATTCTAGATCATTAATTAAACTTGATCAGAATTCTTAAATATTAAATGCATGGCTAAAGTGTCATAAAATGGGTGCTGATATAAAAACTAATTTTTCAAATGTTACAGAATAATTGGATGACCATCTTAATCACTCTTAATGCTTTCAGTGATGCATGGATTCCCCTTAGTGAATATAAAATAGCAGCAAAAGCTATCTTATCTTGCCTCATTCTTACTACAAGAGAGATGGAAACTTTGCAGCACTGTTGTATAGTCTGAAAGTGACACAGATAGATTTTCTTTGACATAGTACAGATCAGTAGATATAATCCATTTTTTTCAGATATAAAAATGGTCTTTTAAATTCAGCTTTCACTTGGAGTTTGAATCCCTCAAATTCCTTCCATTGCCCACTTCTTGGCAGTTATTGGAATGTGTCTTCTTAGTTGTTGGAAAATGAAGTCTATTCCTGGCAGAAACCCACCAAAATTTGGTTATTTATTCCAAACAGACTTAAAAAGAAGTCTCTCGTTTGAGTAGTCAGTATATTTCCTATTTATTAGTTATCTGTGGTTTTGTACATTTATCTGTATGAAAATTTATTTATCTGGTCTGGTTGAAAGGATAGTAGAGAACAAAAAGTTTAAGAAAAAGAAATTAAAACCATATTAATTCTTCCCAGATAGCAGTAATAAAGAGGTGCAAAGATGAGAGAAGTTAAAAGAGTGTCCAGAGGCAAAGGAATCTGCTTTCTGCCTGCCATATAGAACCTCAAGGAAAAAACAGCAAGAGGAGACATTCAGGCAAATAAGAAGAAGAGCCTGTGTACCTGAAGGACCAATGACAGATACAACAATGGGCATCTCAGCTTAAGATGAAATCATACCTTCAGAGAGAGCTGGGACAAGAGTAGGGTAAGATACTGACCTTGAGCACAGAATGTCAGATCAACCTAACATACATATATTGAAGTTCTACTCTTTGTCAATATAATTCTGGGATCTACTTTTCAAACAATTTCTTAGCTCAAAGGAATTAAATAAGCTAAAGAATGTTTATGCTCTAAGTTAAAATAAGATAAATATCATTAGAGAATTACAAATAAATTCCCATTGGGCTCAAGAAAAGGGAGATTACACGTATAGTGATTTGTATCTAGGAACTACATCATGGGTGTTATTCTCTACATAGCTCCATTCCCAACACCCCTCCTTTCCCAGGACATGGTAGGACTGAACATCTGGTTCCTCTTTGGTTGATAGGCCTAAGGGAGTATTTGTGGCCAATGAGTTGCGAGTGGCGAATACAGGGGTGGTGTTTGTTACTTCCAGACCAGAGCATTTAATTGCTATGTGAGACTCTGCAGAACTCTCTTTTTTTCCCCTTTGGCATAGTCCTACTTTGAAATGGTAGTCTCTGAAGAGCTACAATTAGTAAAACTTCTCTGCTGCCCCATAAAGTACACGTAGTATGAGCAGGAAATAAAACTTTGTTGTCTAAAGTCTCTAAGACTTTGGGGTTCTGTTTTACTGTGGAATAACATAACTTGTCCTTACCGAAATGACATCTGATTTCAGTGTTTGAGAACAGTTTATGAGCAGGTTTGTCAGATAAAATTAAGGATGCCCAGCTGAATTTGAATTTCAATAAGCAATGAAAAAAAAATTAGTATAACTATGTTCCATGAAGTATTTGGGACATACTTCTACTAAAAAATTTTTCCTTGTTTATTTGAAATTCAAATTTAATTGGACCTTCTATATTTTTACTTGCTCTATCTGGCGACCCTCTTTATGAAGTCAATAGTATCTGAGATGGAGCCTAAGTAATTAATAGACTTCTGACATGTAAAAAAGATAAGCAAATGCTCAGGCAAAGGGCCAAAGGCCAAAAATACAGAATGTTCAAAGATTAGGAAGTCTAACTTAGCTGCCACACTGTGTACCTAGGGTTTCATCTGTGATTCTATGCTCATTTTTCTTTTCTTATTTTATTTTATTTTTATTTTCTCAGTGTTCCAAGACTCATTGATTATGTACAACACCCAGTGCTCCATGCAATACGTGCCCTCCTTAATACCTACCACCAGGCTCACCCACCCCCCCACCCACTCCCTCTAAAACCCTCAGTTTGTTTCTCAGAGTCTACAGCCTCTCATGGTTCGTCTCCCCCTCTGATTCCCCCCAATTCACTCTTCCTTTCCTTCTCCTAATGTCCTCCACGTTATTCCTTATGTTTCATAAATAAGTGAAACCATAGGATAATTGACTTTCTCTGCTTGACTTATTTTTATTCTTACTTTATTTTTATTTTTATTTTTTTTTTACTCTTTGCCCTAAGCAGTATCATCCACTTCAGCCCCTCCGCTCATCTGAGCTAGAATGGGACTAGAAAGGTAGACTGGTAGACTCACTTCTGTAACCTCCTGATGGAAGCCACCATCTCTTGCCAATATTCTTACAGTGGCTACCTAACGCTGATGCAGCCCTTGCTCTACCCCTAGGACACGTTTCAACATAGTGACCACAGTAATAATTTTAAAACAGAAGCCAAGTCATGTCACTCTTCTGTTCAGTATGTTTCAATGGCTTCTATCTGACTCAGAGTAAAAGTTGAAGTCCTTACAATTGGCCTACAGGGCCTACAAGATCTTGTGCTCTGCAAACTCTCTGGCTTCAATTACTACCACTCTCTCCTCACCCTGCACCAACCTCCACATTCCTCAAAAGCACCAAGCACACTCCCAGCATGTATCCTTCGTACTTGCTCTTGACTCTTCCTGAAAACACTTTCTCCCTATTCTTGGCATATCTTGCTGCCTTACTTCCTTCGGGCTTCTGCTTGAATATTACCTTTCCAATGAAGCTTTTCCTGGAGGCTGACATTGCAGCCCTCATCTTTAATTGAATATTTTCTCCATTCTTGTATCTCCACATAATATACAATATATTTAACTACTTATTTATTGTCTACTCCTCCAATAAAATGTAAACTCCACAAAGTTAAATGCTTTGGTTTTGTACATTGTTGCATGGCTAGTACCAAAAACAGCAATTTGCACTCAGAAGGTGCTCAATGAATATTTTTAAATAAATAAATGCATAAATATTGTAGAAGACAAGAACAGCCTTTGATAGTTTGAAGTCAGTAAGCATATCATCTCAGTTCTGCTTTAGCAAGATTACTTTAACAACAGTGTGAGAGGAATGATGATACCCCTAACTGAAAATAAATAAATAAATAAACCATAGCATAAGTGTAGGTGAGTCCAATAAAGTTATGATTTTTTTCCCTAAAATGTCTCCTTTAATGTATTTTTAGACATCTAATACCAAACATTTTAAGAAAAAAATGTGCTCCTACACTCCCAGTGCCATAATCTTCCCATGAGTAATTCCGTAAATAATGTGTGGAGATAAACTCATTGTGGAAGTTATTTCTATAACAATAAAAGACCAGTGGTTTTGAGAATGGGAAGAATATGTATGTGAAAGGAGGACCTGGTGATTCAGTCAGTTAAGTGCCAGATTTCAGCTCAGATCATGATCTCAGCGTCATGAAAGGGAGCCCCAAGTTGGGCTCCACACTGAGTGTGGAGCCTGCTTAAGATTCTCTCCTCCCAAGTTGAGAGGCAAAGTGGGGGGGTTGAGGGGTAGGGAAGGAAAAAATGAAACAAGATGGGATCGGGAGGGAGACAAACCCTAAGACTTAATCTCACAAAACAAATTGAGGGTTGCGGGGGGGCAGGGTAGGGAGAGGGTGGTTGGGTTATGGGCATTGGGGAAAGTATGTGGTGTGGTGAGTGCTGTGAAGTGTGTAAACCTGGTGATTCACAGACCTGTACCCCTGGGGCTAATAATACATTATATGGTAATAAAAAATTAAAAATTAAAAAAAAAAGAAAGAGAAAATTACCAGCACCCCAGAAAAAAAAATGATTCTCTACTCCCTCTCCTTCTGCCCTTCCCCCATTCGTGCTCTCTCTCTTTCTCAAAAAAACAAACACAAAACACATATACACACAGAATATGTATGTTAAAGATAATATAATAAGAAAAAAATTTTAGAATTAAGAAATCGATTAGATAAGGAGAAAAGTGTAGAAAATTTTTCAAGATAACTAGGGTTTGAGACCCATGTGATTATGATGCAAAATCAACAAAACATTTTATGGAGTGGAATTTTTAATCTTTATGAGTTATTCCTACATTATTTTAATCACCTTTCAAACTCCTTTGTCTACTGCATGTTAGCAGACCATGTTTCTATCAGTTTTCCTCATCCCTATCACATATAAATGTTTAGCAAACTCTGCATTATCTCAAGAATCTAAGAGCAGTTTTTCTATATCTTAATTTTTAATAATAAAAAAGTTCTTTCATAAAATCTACTACTTCCATTTTTTATGGTTTAATTTTTCACCAGCTAGTTATTTAGATTCATTTTAAGCACTACATTTTCTTATTCATACTATTAAAAAGTAACCCATGTGGTCATTTATATTAAAACAGATAAAAATACTATAAAAAGTCTAAGAAGTAAATATAGGAGAAAGGTTTCATGATGTTGGATATGGCAATCTCCTCTTAGATATGACACTAAAAGCACAGGAAACAAAAGAAAAAATAGGTAAGTTGGACTTCATGAAAATCGAAAACTTCTGTGCATCTTCTACAGAATAATAAAGGCAATATACAGAATGAATGAAAATATTTTCAAATCTTATATCTGATATGAACATGAGGTCCAGAATATATAAAAAAACTTCTACAAGCCAACAACAAAAAACACAAATAATGTGATCAAAAAATTAGCAAAGGACTTGAACAAACATTTCTCCACAGAAGATATACAATGGCCAAGAAGCACATAAAAAGATATTTAACATCACTAGTCATTTTTTGAAGGGGCGGGTGGTGGGAAGTTGGGTGAGCCTGGTGGTGGGTATTATGGAGGGCACGTATTGCATGGAGCACTGGGTGTGGTGCATAAAAAATGAATTCTGGTACACTGAAAAGAAATTTAAAAAATAAAAAATTATTAAAAAAATTTTTTAAATGCAAATCAGAACCACAATGAGAAACCACTTCACACTCATTTTAAATGGTTATTATAAAAAAAAGAACCCAAATTAACAAGTTTTGGCAAGAATGTGGAGAAACTGGAAACCTTGCGTATTGATGGTGGAATGTAAAATAATGTGGCCACTGCAGAAAATCATAAGGTGATTCCTCAAAAAATTAAACACAGAGTTATCATATAATCCAGAAATTCTACTTCCCAGGTATAGATCCAAAAAAACAGAAAGCAAGGATTTGAGCAGATAATTTGTATAGCCATGTTCATAGCAGGATTAATCACAATAGCTAAATACGGAAGCAATCCAAGTGCCCATCAATAGATGAATGAAAAAACAAAATGTGCTGCATACAAGCAGTAGAACATTATTCTGCCTTTTTTTAAAAGGGAAGAAAACTTTGACATATGCTATAACATTAAATGATATTTCAGAGTATTATGCTAAATGAAATAAGCCAGTCATAAAAAGACATATATTGAGAGTTCTAGAGTAGCTAGAAATAGAGAAAGTAGAATGGCGGTTTCTGGGAGCTGGAGGAAGAAGGCAATGGGAGTTAGTGTTTAATATGGATACAAATTTCCAATTGGGAAAGATGAAAATGTTCTGGAGATGAATGGTGGTGATGGCTGTACAATATGAATGTATTTAACGCCATAAACTGTATTTTTTAAAAGTATTAAAATGATAAATTTTTATAGTATGTATATCTTACCACAATAAAAAAAGATTAACTGAATCACATTCTTTGTAGATTCCAATTAAAATCCTCTCATAAAAAAAATTGGCAATAACTCTACACATTGAAGAAAAAGAATACAATGTATTGTATTCCACAGCAGTACCCATTAGTTCTCATCCTGTTGAGAAAGATGAGAATCAAGAGATCTGTCCCACTCTCCCTACCCACACCTGTGCGCACACGTCTGTTCATTGAGAAAACTCACCAAGCCCAGACAATATTATAAAAATGGTGTAGCCATCTTTCGTTCTGATAAGTTCTCTTTTTCTCAGTAATTTAAAATAAATGTAATATATATATATATATACATGTTACAAGATTTTAATATCATCTCATGTCCTGTGCAACTTCTTACCTCCTATTTCATCTTAAAAACCAAAGCCTCAAATATGAAACAATTCATCTCCTAGCCCATTTAGAATTTTATCTACATTTAAACTTAATACTATCTAATTATCTTTATTCTTAGAGGATACCTGATTCTTGAGCCATTCCTTAATCCTTTCATCTGTATCCACTCACTCATTCATTTAGGAAACATTAAATGAGTGTCTACTATGAATCATTTCATTTTCTGCCTTTTCTATGACTCATTTCAAAAAACTATTTATTTTCCTTTTTTTCAATGCCTTGCTCTCTCCTGGCTGAGTGCATTCAAATCATATCCAAACTCAAACAATATCCTCCTTTGAAGCCAAATGCACAATTCTCTGAATCTGCAAGTATTTCTTACTAAAACACTAACTTTCACTTTCCCTTCTTAGGCAATTTTCTTGAAGGAGTATTTTATATTATACTTTTCTATTTTTCTCTCATCCTACTGACACTTCAGCTCACTGAAATATGGAATCTTCCCACATAGGAACCGCTTGTCCCAAAAGTTATTGATCACCATGTTGATAAATTGGATAGGCACTTTTCAGGCCTTATATTATTGGACTTCCAGACTATACATGGCATGTTGGCCTTTGCTTGGCTCCTTTACAAATATTTTATACTCCTAGTTTGATAGTTGGGCATATCTTGTATGACCATATCTTACCTCCATAGCCATTATTTCTCAGCTATTTTGTGATTCCTGCCCACTCTTTACATTTTGCTATGTCAGAGACTTCTATACCTGGGTACTGTTCTCATTACTCACCATGTTTGTATTAGGTCCTCTAATCCTCTCCAGCCTTCCCTCTCATTTGAGCTTCAGGCATTATACGCCTGATAAATGCATGCATCTGCATGTCCCACAAACATCCCCAATTCAGCATGCCTAAATTGCACTTATCATCTTTCTCTTACAACCCTAATCTCAGTTAATGACAATCCTCATTCAGACCAAAACCTAGGAGTCATTTGACCCCCTCATTTTCGACCTGTAATCACTTCAACATTGTGTTAGGATTATATCCCAAACACATTTCAAATACAAGTCCCTTTCCCATATTTACTAGCATTGCCTTAACTGAAATGATCATAGCTCCGTAAATCACTGAGGAAGCTTCCTAACTCCCTACCACCATTCTTGTCTTAATTTATAAAAACCCATCCTCCTTACTAGAGTAAGAGTGATCTATTAATCCAGTTTGAATTGTGTTTATCTCCTGCTTTAGTTAAAAATGAATACCACCACCTCAACTTTGAAACAGAATGATTCCTTTCAAATGATATTGTAGATTTATATAATTTCCTTGAAGATAAATTTAGCAGTTCTTATTAAAGGCCATTGTAACATCTGTGACCTCTGAAACAGCAATCCAAGTCCTGAGAACGTGTCCAACAAAAAAATTTTTAAAAAAAGAAAATGTATATTTTCAAATACGTTCTTATCACTATGGCCTCAATAATAATTTATAATAGTGAAAAAAGAAATGTATTAATTGAGTATTGTATCTAATTAAAAAGTGTGAAGAAGAATACTACAGCAACATGATGTGTTAAGAAAGTTAAGACAATGCTCCAAATTATTATGCATCATGCTTCAACTTTGTACTTCGGAAAATAGGAAGAAATGAAAGCAATTGCTTTAGAATGTATTAGTTTGCTAGGGCTACCATAACAAAGTGTCAAGACTGGGTGATTTAAACAGAAATTTCTTGTCTCACAGTTCTGAAGAATAAAACCCCAAGATCAAGCTGTCAGCAGATTTTGTTTCTCCTAAAGCCTGTCACCTTGGTTTGTAGGTGGCTATCTACTCCCTGTCTTCACATGGTCTCCTTCATTCTGTGTTGTATGCATCCCAATCTCTTCCTTTTATAAGGATACCAGTCATATTGGTGGGTGAAGACCCATCCTAATGGCCCCATTTTAACTTAATTAACTCTTTACTGGTTCTATCTCCAATACAGTCATATTCTGAGATATTGGGCTTAGGACTTCAATATATTAATTCAGGGATGACAGAACTCAGCCTATAACATAGGATAATAGAATTATAAGTGAAATTTTTATCATTTTATCAAGTCCTGTTAAAATTATAATCAAGTTTTAACATGAAACATAAAAAATAAGAGCTCATTTCTAAGAAAAGTTGCTATGAAATAAAGTAAGAATTAAAGGGAATATTTAATAAACTTACACTAGGGAATTGAATAAAATCTGACTATTCCCCCACTTCCTGGCAAAAAGAACAGTGAATAAATATCAGGAAGAAGTAATGTTATTCCACAAATAGACAAAAAGTTCAGGAAATGTGCCTGCAACCTTATAAACTTACTATGGAATGTCAGTGATTATTGTGTATGTTTATATATTATATATTTACTTATATTTATATATAACTACTACATATAACACATATTTTTAAAGAACTGAGTTGAAAGGAAGTATGGGAATTGTACAAACTAAGATGTTTTTAGCTACAAACAACAAGGAATCAAGCTAGTTTAAAATATAGGGAATTTTGATCTTAAATTTTATGAAAACCAAAGAAAGGAGAGGCTTCAAGGTTGGCTGTCTCATTAGCTCAGCCAAGTAGTCAAGTGCTCAGGTTCACTCAGATTGTCTGCCTTAACATCTTTGTGTTCATTTCATCATCAAATAAAAGTTTTAGTCATCATATCCAGATATAATGTCATATGAAAAAGGAAAACGAAGTTCTCATCTTGAAATGCATTGTTTAGAAAGAGGATGCTCTCTCCATAACTTTACTTGGGGATATGACCTAGAATGTCATTGTTTATTGAATGATATACTGATAAATGAGTAGGATCCCACCACTGTATCTGGGGTAGGATCAATGTCATCTGAGACATACAGCTATTTACATTACAGAGAATGGTGTCTAGCCCAACAACATTGGAATTCTCTTAAAAAAAAGGTTAAGTGGGAAACAAAGGTAAATAATGTTGTTCTTGTCTTATATATTAACACACTAAAGGTAAAATCCAGACAGATTAAATACCTTGTCCAAGAACTAGGGTACTGGGGTGGCTCAGTCAGCTAAGTATCTAACTCTTATTTCGGCTCAGGTCATGATCGCACAGGTCATGAGACTGAGACCCGAGTGAGGATCCATGCTCAGTGGGGATTCTGCTTGAAGATTTTCTCCCTCTGCCCCTCCATGCACTTGCTCTCTCTCTTTCTCGTCTCGTCTCTAAAATAAACAAATACATTTTTAAAAGAATAAAAAAGTAAATACCTTGTCCAAGAATTAAGTGATGAGGCCTACCATGGATGCTCATGTCTTTGAATGTGGAGTACCAAGTGAGAACACTGGTAAACCTCTCACTTTCATAATATAACTTAACTGCAAAAACATACTGAAGGCATGACTCAAACATGAAATATTCAATGGACTCTTCTACTGTCATCACTACCTGTATCTATGCTCAATGATGCAGTTCTATGAATCACACAGATTAGCACAGATGCATAGTCAGTAGAAACCAGGTCTTTTTAAAGAATTAAACTGCAAAATCCATCTACAGAGATGGAAAAATGATTCTTGAAGCTCTTAATGGAATGCACATCAAATTTTCCAGCAGAGTCACTCTTGGTGAGGGCAGTGTGAGAAGTTTCTTTCTCGAAAGTATGTTTTGTTGACTGCAAAAAATCTTTTCAAAGATCTCATTGCAGAGTGAAATCTATCCTAGATTTGGAGTAAGAAAATCCCAAATTCAGAAGTTGGTTTTCCAGCTTACCAACTTTGCAAACATGGAACTATTCAGATCCCGGTAACCCTCAAATGGGAGTCTAATCAAACAAAACAATAGCAATTACAAAAATACGCCACCCTCAAAAATAGTCACAGAACTGCTGAACTGCTGTGAAGTGAGATAATATAAATAAAAGCATTTAGAATATAGCTATGTACAAAGGAGACACTTCTGCCCTTGATACAGAAGGAACCAAACTGCCCACATGAAGCAAGGAACACAAATGAAGACTGCCACTTCATAATAGTGCAAGCATTTCAGCCCTCCTTCTTCAGATAAGAGAAAAAACAAATCATGCATAGAAAAGTTCTATGACCAATGAGCTAGAAGATCAGGCAATGGCTACCCAATGCATTGCTAGTCTATCCTTGGGCGTGAATGTTTCATCCTTATAGAAATTAAACCAGAAGGAGATCTCACTTCAAGATTAAGTATGAGGGGCATCTGGGGGGCACAGACAGTTGGGCAACCAACTCTTGGTTTAGGCTCAGGTCCTGATCTCAGAGTTGTGATCTCAGGGTCATGATCTTAGGGTTATGGTATTGGGCTCCATATAGGGCTCCAAACCCATCATAGAGTCTGCTTAGGATTCTCTCTCCTTCTCCCTTTGCCCCTCCCTCTAGAGCTCTCTCTTTCTAAAATGGATAAATAAATCTTAAAAAAAAAAAAATTAAGTATGAAAAGCAGCAATATACTAAAGAAAAGAGGACAATAAAGAAATGAGAAATCTCATCAGTTTCATCCACATGTTGCATAAATATTTGATGTACATACTATTACATAATTAAACAGATTGATTCTGAGGTTGACTCAGAGAACGATTAAAACTCAGGACTTTTGTTGGAAATAATACAGTATTTTACTAGTCTATAAACATAAACATTCAGAGGACAAATAATTTTTAAAAAGTGCAAATCACTTGCACTTTGAAAAAGGCTGTTTATTATTTCTTTCAATCTTTTTTTTCACTTTGGTTAAAATATATAAGGAGGGAATCTGACATTTAAAGAAATGTTCCTTAAATTAAATAATAATAAGAAGCTTCCAAACCCTTTAAAAAAAAAATCCCACATGACTGGATATCAATTCCAACTATATGAGAATAAAGTTTTAAAGTAAGCATTTTTTTCCTTGCGATCTACTGATATATTTGGCTAATTTATGCATGTGTAAGTCTCCATATTTTCATAAAAACAAGTGTATAGAATAAATATGTTTATATGTATTTTATAAATGATAGTTTTTATTACTACTGTCATTGAAAAATATATAAACTTGATTTTTCAAAGGATATTTCTACTAGTATTTCACTAACACACAGTCTCTTTAATTTAGCATTCCATACAAACTATAAATTGCATTGTATCTTAATCATCATTAACAAAATAAATATTATCTACCTCTAGACTTTGCACTAAGTACCAAGAATAGAAAATGAGATTAAGGAAGTAATTTAAAAACTCCAAAATTTTACTATTTTTCTTTCTTAGTTTTTTCTTTATTATCAAAAGAATACATGCACACTATAGTAAATTTAAAATATATAAAATGTCAAATATAAAGTTTTCTATATTAATTTTTGGCACATATCTGTGCTATTTTTAATAATAATTACATGATATAGTTAGTATCATCCTTCTTTTCTGTTTCTAACATTACAAGTTCCATGAGAAGACTACATCTCTTCTGTTAATTACTGTATAAATAAAATCCTTATCACATACGGGACCTCAAAATGTTTGTTGAATGTGTGCTATTAATTTCTAACCATGTAAATCTCTTTTATCATATATTAGGCTTCTGTATAAACCAGCTCTGTTTCATCACAAATTATTCCTAGTATAAGGAAAACTAATGAATTCGGCATATGAAATTTACTTGCCATGAAACTAGACAGGTTCAAAGTCTTCTTGGTATAATTTTGGTAATTTTTAATGTCTTCCACAGTAATGGTTTTTGATAATCCATGCTATTTCAGAAACATCAATTTCTTCACAATTTCCTGATTTACTCACACATATTTGTAAGTAGAATTGTTTTTATACCCTTTGTTCTTCTAACATGTTGAGTAAAATACTTCAAATTATAATTTAAAAGACAGACTTCGAGGACAATCGTCACAGTGACGGAACAGTGAGGAACTTGACAATTTAGTTTCTAGGATCTCCATGGAAATGGCAGGCAAAACTCAAAGGTCAATTCAATTAAAAACAAACAAGTTATTTTCTTTTAAAGCAACTGAGTTACGATCCCAGGTATAAGAATTGAGAACTTCATTGAAATTTTTAAAAATAATGATAATAAGAAAATACCAATAATTCCTCAACCTTATTTTAAGAATAGTTAATGCTGATCACAAAGTAAACTGCTTCCTGACTTCCAACAAAATTATTTTTTTACTTTTTTCAATATTTAAAATTATCCTTTTTTAGGTCACTTTTCTGATTATACAGGACATATCTGCATATCCGAAGCAATGCAGATATGACCACCCACACAGTATTGTAGAGTAGAAAAATTACATTTAATTCCTTCATCTGAGCCTTTGATTTCTCCTTCCTCCTATAAGTCTACGCATGATCCTTTTCATAGCTGCTGAGAGCTCCCCACCAGAGTGCCACCTGAACTTCCCCAAGCAGCCTCATTCTCTCAACATTTACATTCCAACCCATTCACTAAAACTCCTTTTACAGAGATGCAATAGAAGTACAATGGCAACAAGTGCAGATTTGGTGACTTCATAGATATGGATTCAAACCTTCCTCAATGATTTTCCTTCTATGTGAACAGGAACAAGTTATTTAACCTCCTCAAGTCTCAACTGCTTCGACTATAAAATGGGTATCATTGTGCCAATATCATAGTGTTAGCGAAATGATTAACATAATAGTCCTGTGAAAGCATAGTTCTAAATCTCTTAAATCTTGTAATCGCCATTACAAGCCTAGGAAAGAAATGTTGTGACATCGATTTCAGAAAACGGAGGTAAAATGAGGAGAAGGACCATACCCAAAGGCATACAGGTAGTTAACTGATAGAGTTGGAATTCCAACCTGGGCAGTCTGACTTTCAAATTCCTGCACTCTCCACCATGCAACAGCCGCCTCTCACGCATGCTTCTACAAGGTGATGTGTGTAAATGCACAATGCCTGCCTGACTCGTGGGAAGTACTGAATATGTAGTGTTTTTCTAGGATCTTCAGTCTCTTACTCAAAACCCTGAGGGCTCGATCTATTTCAGAATTCCAAATTTTTCAGATTTTTAGAAAGGCAATATAGTACCTTGAACACATGTTATGTGAAACCTCCAGCAGGGTCGGGGCAGCACCCTATAATCAAGCACATTAATATTTCTACAGCAATCAGAACATTCACACTAAGTGGGATAAATAAAGAAGACTATAAATAGCCTCACCTCACTTCAGGACAAGCTTTACTGCAAATCAGTTACTAAAAAATGTTCTGTTTCCAGAGATTTGGGGAATTGAGAATTGAGGACCAGAGACTGTCAGCTGTTTGATGCTAGGCACTCTCCTGGGTGCTAGGGACTCGAGATATCTAACAGCAGAGCAGTAGAGACAGATTAAATACATTATCATGCCAACCTTCCCAAAACAGATTCATTCCATCCCAAAACAGGTTGTTTTTTGCTCCTTATTTCTTCTAGACTCTCCATGATGGCACTGTTAGCAATCTGATTGTGAATTCATGGTAGTGTTTGTGGCTGAGAAGAGCCCAATCGGTTACCCCTCTCAGAAAACATATTTCCATGCTAACAGAGTCACTGAAAAAAATCACACTGCATTATCTGAAAGGAGTGACCCTACCACTAGAAGCTTTTTAACACTATAGCTAAGTAACAAGGTACAGAGAGTTTTAGGTCTCTCAACTCATATATTCTCCGCTAATGGACTATCTACACATGGACCTCGAAACTCGATTGGATAAATCCTTTATGCCAAACAAGTAGGACCTTCCATAACTACGATCATTTCTAAAACAAATTCTGGTCTATTATAGGAGATACTCACCATAATAAAAATATGAAGCTTTCTTTTTAGTGTCCAACCCCAAAAATTGGAAGTTTAAAAACCACCGCTGTGCCTAATGCATCAAAATTATCAGTAGTATTCAGGAATGAAATAATCAATTCCTGGAAAGACCTGGAAATGACAAGACCCCAGAGATAAAAGCAAACTACATTTAAAATTTCTGTAAGGCTTTGATGTGTCTTTGAATTATCATCTACATATGTTTGGAATTTTAACATTAATCACTGTGTTACTTTTCAAGTCCAACTGAGCATCTCTGTCTTTTTACCACAATGGGTATGTAAGAATATGGAATATCAGTTCCCCTCAGGCTGGCCTCACACCTTTAATAACAGAAATTTGTTTTACCCTGGAATTAGAAAGTAAATTGAACAATATTTATGTCTTAAAATATTTTATTCATCAAAGAAAAGTGAAGCTGCTATTATTTTTCCCAATTAAAAAAAAAAAAGTCTAGGTTGCCCAGTAAAAACATAGTTCTTTTGTTTTCAAGGAACCTGCAATTGTTCAAGTTTGTGTACACTTCTATACAGGCAAAAACTGTACAAAAATCAGGTATCTGACAGGTAGAAAAATCTTGCCTAGATTAGAGTCATGCCTTTTTGGTCGCTCTCCGTCCATTCTTGCTTTTCTCCTATCCATCAGTTCTCCAAATGGTAGCAATGCTATTACTAAAATTTAAAATGCATTTTGTAATTCAACTTCCTGCAAATCCTTCACTAAATTCTCATCACTCTTAGGATAATATCCAAATTCCTTGAGGTAGGTTACCAGGCTCTCCACAATCCCCATCTGCCTTTACAAACTCACCACCCTCTCTGCCTATCCCTCCCTCTAATGCTCAGAGTTCCAGCCTTACTCAATTTCATTCTCTTCCTCATCACTGGTGCACCTGATACATTTCATGTCATAGTTCAGACACATCCTTCTTCATACCTACTTCTAAACCACACTTTCCTTCAAGATTCTATATAAACTTCCATTCATACAGGTTTTCTCTGATCACCTTGTCTTTGTTAGATCCACTTTCTATATGTTCCCTGTATATCCCCTATTAAAACACTTATATTTGATCCTAATGACTTGTTTAGGATTTCTAGATATAAATTCTAAATAAAATCTTAGATATAAATTCTATAAAGATTTCTGTACTATCTTGCATAGCCTCTTGACTAACACAGAGTATTCCATTTTTGTAGAAATGCAAAGAATGAATAATTCTAAAAATTTTATATATATATAATATACACATATTATATATATATATACATATTGTAGGATTTGGACATGTTTTGTACTATTCAAGAACAGATACCTATTATACTAACTTAATCATCTAGTTGAGGGTCTCCATATAGATGCTGATTGGCTAAGCTAAGGAAACCTGGATTAACAGCACTGGATCTAATCATTAATAGTAATATCAACCATTGAAATGAGTACCTTCTATGTGAAGGCAATTTATATATTTTTTTCACTTAACTCTTACTACATCTCCATATTCAGCAAAGAAAGGGAGGTAATTTCCTGGGAGTAAAAAACTTAATTGGCACAGGTGGTATGTGAACCCCAAATTCCATCAGGCACTTCTTTTTGCTACCTTACATTACCCGACAGTATGTGCTGCCACACAGTACTTCTTTCTTGAATTAAGGAAAGGTAAGGGTCACCAGGCACAGTGATCTCTTTTAATTATTTCATAGCACATGGGAAAGATTATATTAAAAATATTCATCTAGTCCTGTATGATGTGTTGATTAAAGGGCCATTCATGTACCTAAGTGCCTGCTTGTGAAATGATCTGTGAATTCACAGGGATAGAACAGAGTTTAAATGTTGGTGCTGGTTATATGCCCAGTTCTCCCTATTCAAGACCAGGGCTGAGCAATGGCTGAGACAGGTGATATTCTCATGGGAAATGTTTACTATGTAGGTATACATTAATGGACACGTGGATGCAGGCTCTGTCTGAAGGGATCAAAGGTGTAAACTTGTGAAGATGCAGGGAACATTATGAGAAGGTAAGAGTAGATGCTACATCTGAAATGATTTAAGATCTGTTAAATTTTCTCATAGAAGAAACAGAATCAAGAGTTACAAGAAGGACTTAATATGTAACTATAGGAATGATAACAGATACCATACTTAATCAAATACTAAAGGATAGAATTATGAAAGACATCTTTGGACTGGCACAATGGTAACACATGCAACTACATTTATGCAATTTATTAGTTCTCACACTTACTCAATTTTATGTATCTCTAAAAACAGAATACTGTAAAAGCTGCAGTCTACTAAATATGAAGTGTCCTGTAAATGTTACTTTGGCTATTGATTCCAATTTCATTGTAATACCAGTAAAGAAAATAGAGGTATACCTTCAGTGGAATCTCACAGTACAAAAGTACAAATTCTTAATTTTTGGAAATTTTCTTTAGGCTTCTTGGAGTTCTAGAGCTACCTAGTGCATTTTGAAAAAAAATATTGCACTCTCTCTCTCACCACTCCTTCTGTTTCTCTGCACAGTACTCAAGCCAAAATGATCAACTCATGGAGTGCTCTCAAACTCCAAACAGTCCCAGTGTTGCTTCCCCTCCCAGGAACATCTTTCTTCTTACACTTC
Organism: Martes martes; assembly: GCF_963455335.1. Classification (NCBI taxonomy): domain Eukaryota; kingdom Metazoa; phylum Chordata; class Mammalia; order Carnivora; family Mustelidae; genus Martes; species Martes martes. The sequence goes on along the minus strand of NC_137895.1, from coordinate 42,804,900 downwards.
TGCCTACACTGAACCTGTCATTTAGACTTCGTCCGGGTGTTGCCTCCTCAAGGAAAGCTATGCCGATTCCTAGGTCTGGGTTAGATGTTCATCGGCAGGGTTCTTATGACATTCTGTGATCCTTCTCATGAATTTATCACACTATGTAATTGTCTGCATACCCCTCTGCTGTACCCTCAGGCCCCAGTTACACCATATGATTCTTCAGGTTAGAGATCGTTTCCAGCACCAATAGCACTTAGTATGCACAAAGCTCAATAAACATCTAATAAATGAAGAATGAAAATTGATTTGGGTACTTAATCTTTCTCACTGGTAATTTCTCTCTGTGGTGTGCATTAGATCTGATATTAAAGGTGATATTCTTTGTAATTTCACAAATCCTTTAAAACAGAAAGACCAACCTGTTACATTTACAGTGCTAGGAGTTTCATTTGCACACCCTGCTGCACCTTAGAAAGATACTTTTTAAAGCTGTTACATTCATATTTTGTATAAAATTAATAAATGACCCCTGGACAAAATTTAGAAATATGTAATATTTTAGGATGAAAAATTTTAAGTCTATATAATTCAGTTATATGATTTTAAGTCTATATAATTTTTTAAGTCTATATAATTTTAAGTCTATATAATTTTAAGTCTATATAATGATTTTAAGTCTATATAATTCAGTTATATAAATTATAACTTTTTATGGTTCTCAGAATATTTATTTACTAAGTACTCATTTAAATTATTAATAATATACCAAATAAGTAAAATTTAAACCTGCAATGATAATATTTTAAGATACATTTTTTCAATACACTAAGATTTTTTATAACTATTATTTTTCAAAGTAGAATAATATTCTATTATACAGATTGTCATAATTTCTATATATCTCTTATCTCCCTTTATTGTAAATTAAAGTTATTTTATTTATTTTTTTAATTTATTTATTTGACAGAGAGAGATCACAAGTAGGCAGAGAGGCAGGCAGAGAGAGTGGGGGTAATCAGGCTCCCTGCCGAGCAGAGACCCCAATGCGGAGCTTGATCCCAGGACCCTGAGATCATGACCTGAGCCGAAGGCAGAGGTTTACTAACCCACTGAGCCACCCAGGTACCCCTAAAGTTATTTTAAAGTTTTTATTACTATAAAATATTACTCATGAAATACTTTCATGGAAAAATTAGTTTCCTCATATCTAATACCTTTTTTTTATAATTAATTCCTAAAAGTAAGAGTATTAGATTGAGAAACAAATTTTGCCTATTTTTTTTTTTTTTTTTTTTTTTAGTTCTTGATTCCTTCCTTCATTATGGAATCACGTGCTCAAAACTCTCAAAAGTCTTGAATGGCAGCCAAACTCAGAGATGAACAGATTAGAGCTAAATCCTCATTTCACAAAATTGGTGTCTTCCGTTCCCAGGCCTGCAGTTTTACTTAAATACATGAGTCACAGGTGTCATCTTCCTTTCATTTGCCTTTTTAGCAACTTTCCTCCAATATGTGACTCTACAGCAATGGCTTTAAATACACAAATCAAAAACTCAGATAAATAATGACATAATCACCTCCTTTTAAAGAGTACCTGAAGGACAGATTTTACAAAATGTATTTCATAAAACTGGATATTCCCAGGGGGGTATTGGAAAATAGGCAATTTCCTTTTTTATTTTAAATGGGATTTCTCCGAGGTCTAATACACAATGTGCATGTTGAATCAACAAGTAAAGGTAGAGAGTGACTCATTTCTCAAACAGAATTTGTTTTTTATGATGCAGCATCTCAAAGGACTTGTGCACTGAAGAACACACTTCTGTTTGGAAAGATTATGCCCTTAGTATGACATTGACATTGTTTAAAACATTTTTAGAAGTCCTCTGTTGGAAGTGACTCAAGAGACAATTTACCAAACGCTAGAAAAATCAGTCTTACTGAATAATAGTTATAGGATATGCTCTTTTGTTCCAACCTCCTTCTTTGTCCTTATTTTCTCAGCAGCTTTCCTTCACCTGCTTGTTCCTCAGCTACTGAATCATGGGGAGCTCACAGTGGGGCATGCTGGCACTGCGTATGAAGACAGCTATTTGCAGAAGAGACACTGTGAAGGCCAAAGGGAATGACTGCGGAACCAAATTAAAGGCGGAGGCAAGAAGCAGTCTTGCTCAGAGTATATCACGGAGTGGACTGCTTAATTTAATTGCCCACTGACTATTGCCTGTCTGAAAATACCACAAGTAATAATATAAATATAATAACCAAGGGAATATAAATAAAAATTATGAGAAATCGAATTGTCACAAGTTAAGAATTCATATACCTATACATTTAAAAACACACCTGTGATAACAAAATGGATCTCTATATAGCACATTAACAGTTCCTGAATTTTCCTCAAAGAACATGGCCTTTGTGTGCTATCACTTAATAATAATAAAAGTCCTCTTTTTTGTAATAGCCATACCTCTTTTGAGTAAAATATACTAGGAAGAGGCCATCAACAGGCAAAGAGAAGTCATATAAAAGCTGACAAGAAGAGAAAAAAATACAGAGTCGCTTAAAGTATTTTGGTTCAATAACATCTGAATGAAAATGATATTAAATTTTACCTTTCCTCCAGGTCTGGGACCACAGAAATGACCTCTGTCAAGGACTCAACTATCTTTTCTAGTGTTCTGGCAGTGGTGCCACTGGATGGCTTGAGAAGTTATTTATCTCTATTTGAACACTAACTGCTTCAAAAATTAGAACAAAAGCCACAGTAGACACTGTATGGCACCATGAATATGTTGAGTCAGAAAATGTGGGCAGAGACGATGCTAAAACAGTGAGAAAGACTACAAAAGACAGAACCAAAGATCTCTTTCTGAATTCTCTTGAAAACAAAATGTAGGGTTGCTAAATTGAGCAAATCAAAACAGGATACCTACCTAACTTTAAATTTCAGGTGAAGAAACACAATTCTCTGTATAAGAACGACCCATATTTTGGTACACATATTTATACTAAAAACACCTACTTGTCATTTATCTTTATCTGTAATTCAAAGTTAGTTAGGTGTCGTATTTTATCTGGCAACACTATAGCCATAAAAAACGTATAATAATGATACCACATTACCATAGCCCAGAAGATTGAGGACAAAAATGAACAAAATGCCAGAAATCAGGAAGAGTTTATACTAATTAAAACACCTATTGATGAGAATGGTTGAGAACGGACGCTCCTGGTGACATATGGTCAAACTTTAGTAATGGTTGCTGAGAGGGGGTGAATGTTGACCAGGATTAGGGAAATCTGAAAACTTTCTTGAGCTTAAAAGTTATAGTTGGTGCAGTTCTTACCTCTGCCTAGAAAAACCACATTATACAGGAATCATCCCACCAATAATCTTTCAAAGAATGGGAACTGCTTAATAAGAGGGGAGAACCTCTACTTCTGAAACAATATTTTTCCTTAGTTGTTACTCTTCTGATAGCTCAGGAAGTGGACAGAGTTGCCAGTGTGGTCATGTTCTCCAATACCAGCAGTGTAACAACAGGCCAGAGGTACTCCTGCTCCTTGTTTCTTATCATCTAACAACCATTCCAGGGAGTGACAGAGCTAAAGGAAGAAAGAGGCTTACAATTGTTTCTCTCAGAGATGGATGTAGGCTGCCCTTGGAGTGCTGCATCCTGGGATGTATCTCTCTCCACTTACGAAGTCATCAGTCACCCAGTCTGTCAGGAAACACTTCTTCGAGTACCTACCAGGTGCCAGTCTGCCCTGGACACTGGTAATTCATTAAACAAAAGTGTTCTCCATCTCTCCTATGCCTCTTGATCATTCACTCCCTTCACCTCATTCAGAGTAGCAGGCAATGGCATTAGGAATTCTATCTTATTTCATTTCAAACACAGTGCAGACGTAGTGCAATTATGGTCAAGGCAATGACAGAAAGTTTTCATCTGGGCTCTCCACAGTCTGTTGACAAAAGTGCAAATAATCTTCAAAACTCTCTACCACAGCCTCCTGGATTTCTACCTATGATCCAAAGGAAAGAGGCTCTCCTGTCCCCTGACCTAGACATACAACAAGCATTTGATAGATGCCACCAATCATTAGTATAAAGATTTTGCACATTAGCCTGCCCTTAAGCTTCATATAATAGTAATTACCATTTATAGAAGGCTTACTTTATGTTACACTTTTGGTTACACAGATTAAGTGCATTATTTTAGCTAGTTTTCATATTGTTTAATCCTCATATACCCAGTTTATGGATAGGAATATTACTCAGCCATTAAAAAAAGACTGACATCTTGCTTTTGGCAATGACATGGATGGAACTAGAGGGTATTATGCTAAGCAAAGTAAGTCAGTAGAGAAAGACAAATACCATATGATTTCACTCATTTGTGGAATTTAAGAAACAAAACAAATGAACATGGGAGGAGGTGGAGAGAGGCAAACCAAGAAATAGACTTTTACCCATAGAAAATAAATTGATGTTTACCAGAGGAGAAGTGTGTGGGGGGATGGGTTAAATAGGTGTCAGGGATTAAGGAGGGCATTTGTGATGAGCACTGGCTGTTGTATGTAAGTGATGAATCACTAAATTCTACACCTGAAACCAATATTACAATGTATGTTAACTAACTGGAATTTAAATAAATGTGAAAGAAAAAAGGGGGGAAAATAATAATAAATAAACTACAATGACCCCTCATCTTAAAAATAAAAACTTGTCCTAATATTGCTGTGTTTTGAATATTATTAATGTATTTTATAATTTTTACTTTATTATCTCACACTGGATTTTCCTAAAAACAATATATTATTTGAACTGATCTGAACATTGAACTGATCTCTATAATATACAGAGTATATTTGTATAAATAAAGGCTTTTCTGTTTCTTCTATTTGCATGATCATTAGAACGTATATATGTTTCTTTAAATGTCTTTCTCAATCCTTCTATTTGCCACAGCTCAGAGGAAATATCCGGACAAAATTAGGTTTAGATATAATGGTCTTCATTACTGCATTAGTTTGATAAAGTGTATTCTAGATACAACAGGGGAAATTTCACCTTTGGATATTTCTATTTTATTAAATGAAATGAGATAACAATACTGTGATGAATAGGAATCTCTTTTTTTTCTCCTCTCCTTGGCTAATTTCCTTGCTGCCACAACATCCATTCTTCAGTATCTTTTCTTAGGACACAGTACCCTTCAGTGAAGGCCCCATTTCCATGTAATTAGTGGGACAATCAGTGCCATCTATTATCATCAGTCAGATGTTCTCCACATAATAGGGACCAGGCATTTGGTCCCACTGGCAAAGGCTCTGTGTAAAAAATTAAAGCACCCTAATACGTAAACATTATTTCAGCTGAATGCTGTTACTTTATTTGGGGACTTTAAGTACCACAAACATCTGTTAAACCATCAAAGTTCACGTTCTTAAGAATGTATTCTCAGTGGGCAGATGACAAATTAAAGTGTCACTGTTCTCCAAGTGATAATTTTCTAGGATTTTGTATTAGTCTAACAAGTTTCTTAGAGCAACGGTAAAAATCACACACTACACATTTAGGCTTTGAATTTCTTTACTAGGTTAAATATTTGGCACCATAATAGATAAAAAGTAGATAAAGAAGGTGGGCTTAAAGAAGATAAGAAGAAACACTGACTTTGTAGGGAAGAATCATACAGAAATGCATCCTTGTAGACAAGGAAACTTATGAATTATTTAGACGGTGATAAAAAGTCACTGAGAAAACTACCAAATGTTCATAACTCTGGACAACAAGAAGAAGAAATGGCACAAGTTCATAACTAGTAGGGACAAGAAACCTATACACATTTAATTAAATTCAAGTAGAAGACAGTACACCTCATCTCCTTAACAAAGTTTCATTAAAAATGATGAAAAAAATCACAGGGATGGAAAACAGGAAACCTTGCTATTCCTGAACTAGAAATACTACAACATAAAGCAAACAGGACTAGAATGATGAAAATGCAGGTTGAGGAGAGGAGGTGAATGGAATTCAATATAAATGCACAAGAGAGCATTTCTTGGGGTTGGTCCAATTCTTCACAAGGAAATCCAGAATCCAGAAGAACTTCAATGTCAGAGGCAACAGGCACTAGGACAGGGAGCTGGCTGTGGAACAATCTGGAGGTCTCCCTCTATTTCTTCTTTAGCTGGCTTGCTACAGAATTTGCCCACAGGATATAGCCAGTGAGAGCAGTTCTCTAAATTAAGTACAGAATCAACAAAGAAGCCGTTCCTAATTAGGTGTGTTGATGTGTTGATGTGATGTACTTAGAAGTACCTCAGATTTCCTCAACGTGCGTAGAGAAAAAGAGATGGAGACATCACTCCCCACGAACTGAAAGACAGTTGAAGTCCTGTCTCCAAATAGAGCTGCTTTTCTCAGTGCTAGAGAGGTTTCCTAGTTTGTCCACCTGCTCCTACCCACCCACCCTGAAGGGAATCGTATGTTTCTACATGATCCTGCCTATATACATACCCACACAACACTACACTACCCCCACCCTCTTGCAAAGAAAAATATATGTGAAGAAAATAAACAGTATAAAAAAGAACAAAGGTGAAAAATAGAAAAAAATATCTGTCAAGGGACCAGAGTTAAGAACAGAAATGTTATAGAACTTTAAAAATTATCTAACTAGTATCTCCAGAAAGATTCATAAAGACATTGTATATATTGTGTCCACGAAATGAGAGCACACTGATATGGAAAAGGAGAAATCAGAAAATAAAAGATTTATTGGACATTACCAACATGTTGCCAAAAAAGCGAGGGCCACGTACGAGTTTGAATAATATCTCCCCCAAAATTCATGTCCACCCCAAACCTCAAAACATGACTTTATTTTGAAATAACCTCTTTGGAGAGGTAATTAGCTAAGTTGAGATGTGGTCATGTTGGATTATTATGGGCTATAACCCAATGATTGGTGTCTCTATATAAGAAGAGAAAAAATGAGGCACACCACCACAAAGGGAAGATGGGCATGTGAAAACAGAAACAGACTACAGTGAGATATCTACAAGCCAAGGGACCTCCCAAATTGCCAGTAACCACCAGAAGCTAGAAGAGAGCCAATGAACAGAATTTCCCCCAGAAACTCCAGAACAAACCAATCCTGCTGACACCTGAATTTCAGATCTCTGGCCTCCAGAACTGTAAGAGAATAAATTTCCCTTTTTTTTAAAGACATTAACCCTGTGGTAATTTGCTACAGTGACTCTGAGAAACTAATCTGGTCAGTTAGGTGCTATAATATTGTGTCTGCAAAGTGATATGGAAACTTGGAGGAAGAAACTAGCTGCTTTTGAGAGAGTTTAGAAGGTGTCAAATAAGACTTGATAATCTTACAGGATATTGAAAGATGGCTGAATCAACCTATTAAAGCCAGAAGGAGAAAGTATTCCAGGCTGTGAAAATAGCATATGCAAATATACAACAATGTGAACACATCTCTTATAGTCAGGAATGGCAAAACATGTGGTCTGACTTCAGTGGTATTTTACTGGTGGTTATAAGAGATTTTATTAGAAGCACAGGTAGTGGACAGATTCTGAAGATCCAGGCAAAACAAAGGAAATCATAATATGGTAGTCAAAGAAATAAAGGGATTTAAGCAAGAAAGTGGCATGGTACATTATGCTTCAGAAGGAATTATTCTGCCTTGGATCTGAAGTCACCATCTTCTTTCCTGCTTTCTTTTTTATTTTGCTTTCTCACTGCATTTGCTCCTTCCTGGACTTTTTTCTAAAGGAAATAGTTATGTGAAGCAATTTTCCAAGGAGTGCTTAGAGCCACAGGATCTCATTAGTATTTTTTTATTCCCGCATTCAAGTTAAGCTTCAAACTTTGGAGTCTACATTGGATAGTCAGTTCCATTTCATAGAAATTATGCAAAAAAGAATATTTTCTTGGGCTTCAAAGAAAATAATAACAATGCAAAGCTAACGTTTCTTGTGGAAGACTTTTTATTCCTCACCACCTTTCTATGGTGATAAATTACTATAACCAAAAATTTTAAGGGACATACTTACATCTAATTCACAACCATAAAATCTATGAAATGGCTATCTGTAATTGGGTAATTGGTACTGAAATATAAAAGAGAACTCACAAAACATAATACAAAATATTATAGTGTTAAATCTCATGAAAGAATAACTGCTGATGGGGCGCCTGGGTGGCTCAGTGGGTTAAGCCTCTGCCTTTGGCTCAGGCCATGATCCCAGGGTCCTGGGACGGAGCCCCGCGTCGGGCTCTCTGCTCAGTAGGGAGCCTGCTTCCTCCTCTCTCTGCCTGCCTCTCTGCCTACTTGTGATCTCTGTCTGTCAAATAAATAAATAAAATCTTAAAAAAAAAAAAGAATAACTACTGATAAACCAGATTCTGAAATCATATAACCACAGAAGCTTGAATTAGAAAAAAGTCATAAAGGTTTTCTTGTCTCATTGTGCAAACATTTCTCTCTTCATTCCTCTCTCTGCTTCATTCACTGCACCTAATCAATCAACAATTCCACTTTAACTATGTTGCTTTTACTTCATCCACCTGTCCACTATTTTTTTTTAAGATTTATTTATTTGACAGAGAGAGAGAGATCACAAGTAGGCAGAGCAGCAGGCAGAGAGAGAGGAGGAAGCAGGCTCCCTGCTGAGCAGAGAGCCCCAGGAGGGGCTCTATCCCAGGACCCTGGGATCATGATTTGAGCCAAAGGCAGAGGCTTTAACCCACTGAGCCACCCAGGCACCCCCACCTGTCCACTGTCTTAAAGTCAGGTCACCATTATCTCTTACTTGGATTATTACAAAAACATTCTAAACAAAACCCCCCTTACAAACTTGCACTCACCTTTGACAGCCCAATCCCCTCTTTAGGTACAAAAGTTTCAGAATGATATTCACAATTACAAATCTGCATGTCATTGTTTTGCTAAAAATCTTTCAAAGCTCCCCCATTACCATCAGAAGAAGACCAGAACTTCTCAAAAGAGCTCACCAAACCTTTCACCCAATCTCAGCTTCTGTCTCCTGCCACATCTCCCCATCCCTTACACAGTGCTGTAGGTGTACTGAGTTACTCATAGTACCTTGCACAGACTATGCCTTCTTTCCCTGTTAGAAATTCATGAAGGCTTCTATCTATCTGAAAAGTCTGGCTATCATCCTCTGGTACGAAGAAAGACATATTTCCCCCAGGAAGTTTTTTCCAACTTTAGCAAGATTATGTTAACCTTCAAATTACCCCGTGCTTGCTTCTTCTGGAGATCTGATAACTTGCACTGTCCCTTTTCTTTTGCTGTTCTCTTGCAGGAGACTACAAACTTCTTAAAAGGCAGGAAATATACTTTCAACTTGCCAGTTGCAAAATGCCTAGTATTCAATAGATATGTGTTAGATATTGCTCTAATTAATCACTACTTACTCATAAGGGATAAAACTAAGTATCTACAACTTCCCAGACAGTTACCCAGTATCCACATGAAAAAAATCCCAGGAATTGGGTGCCTAGGCTGCTCAGTTGGTTAAGCATCTGCCTTCGGCTCAGGTCAGGATCCCAGGACACTGGGATCGAGCCCTGTATTGGACTGCCTGCTTGGTGGGAAGCCTGCTTCTCCCTCTCCCACTCCCCTGCTCACGTTCCCTCTCTCACTGTGTCTCTCTCTGTCAAATACATAAATAAAATCTTTAAAAAAAAAAAAACTAAAAACAAGCAAACAAACAGATTTCCAAATTTATCTGTCCATGGAACTCTTCTGAGGAGCAACCCCAGTTAACGTTCTGAAGAACTAGAGATCTATAAAACGCACTTTGGGAAATACCAATCTAAGCACGATGATTCTCTTAATTCACTGTTAAATTGTATTTGCTTTTGCAGAAGTCACATCAAAGTTCTCCAGGAGTCAACTACAACCCTGGACATATTCACCTGCCCTGATTCTTATCCAAGTCCCACTGAATTCAAAGTTCTGGAGTGAGACCCAAGAAGCAAAATTTTAGTCATCAACTTACATTGTTTCTACGCACACCAAAGTTTCAGAACCACTGTTTTGGAATAAACTGAAATAATAATATTCAGTCGTGCCCTGGACTAAGCATCTTACATCTCATCAGGAAATCTCCTTTAGAAGCCCAGAGGTCCTGGCTCTCCCACTTTCAATCTTCCCTACCTCTCAAGCCTCTTCTCCTGTCCTGTGGTCTTTCTATTACCTCGTATCACATGGTATGGTATTCCTCCATGTTTGCAAACTATTCTGTTGACCTTCCCCCTGATTGCTGGAAAACACTTATCTTTTGGAAGTTAACTAAAATGTCATCTCTTCTGTGTAGGAAAGCCAGTCCCTCCCTAGTCTGTGTGTTCACACTATACTAGTATCTCTATTGTGGTGTTTAATATATCATATTATAACTATGGATCTACAGTCTGCTTTTTCAACAGAATACAATTGTCTTAAAGATAAATGTCAAATTTTAACACATCTTGTATTTTCAGTACAAACTCGTCCTGGCCAATAGTTGAAGTTCAGTAACTGTCAGGTGAGAGATTCAAAAGCATTTTAAAGCTTTTGTCTTTGGTGTGTGGCTCTCTTCCAGTTTGTTTAGCTAAAAGAGGAATGTAATAACGCCTGGTGACAATATGCTCTTCAATCCACCTATCAATATAAGCCCAGGTAGAGGAAACACAAAAGGTTGTTGACAAGAAACCCAGAACTGAAGCGCAAAGTCAACTACTCAAAACTAATGCTACCAAGAAACCATCTAAGAAAAATCAGAGATGAGTCAGATCAATGACTGATACATAAATAGAAAAATGAACAGATTTTGAAAACAATAAGTAAGGTTAAAAAAAAAAAAAAACCTAGGAACTGAGACTAGGCACATTGCAACTAAATGATTAGCACACTCACAGAAGAAATTGAGGTACTCAGTTTAAAAAGTCTGTTTTTGCATTGAGACTAATCAATTTTGAATGTCATTGAAACCTATTAAGGCATTAAAATATGTTTGAATTCATTAACTTTCTTGAATTTTATTCTTCTAGCATCATATTCTAAACATAAAAGCACAGTCAACACTGTTACGAACCTGGAAATTAAGCATAAGCTCACAAAAGTTTACCAATCATGATACAAATATAATAGTTCAACTTTCATGCACCCACTAATCATATGATTGTGATAGGTTCACTCAGGTCTGATAATAAAGTTCCAATGCTAAAAAAAAAATACTTGCTACTTTACATTCTGTTTGTACCAAAAAAGGGCCAACTAAGACTCTATTCTGTCCACTTGCTACTCAATTTATATGAAACACAGGTTTCATTAAAGATATTTTAATAACTTTCGTAATGGCCCTCTCATTGCTTACCTCAAGAGAGAAGCATGATAATTTAAATGATAAATCAAACTATAATAATGGTATTGCTCTGTTTTCCTAAACATAAATTTTATTAACTTTATGCACATTAACACATCAAAATAATAGGAAGTTTACTCCTTACTCCTTTCTCCTATAACTACATGCTATTGTTTCCAATACAATTATTACACGATATTCACTTTTAGAAAACAGCTTTTTATCAAAAAACATAAAAATACCAAATTAAGCAACCTTATATATGAATTTCTGTTGCAAAATTTGCTAAGACAGACACAAATTTTACATAAATTCTGAATAGTTTCTGTGTTTTCATTGAATCCAATCTGACAGACTACTCCAAAAAAACTTTATAGTGCTCCGAACAGTTCTTGCTTAAACATGTTGTCTTAAATTTAGAGTTAATAGTATTATTTGGATATACTGACAAAATTACTTAGAATCACTTTATTTTAAAATGTGTTTGGGGACGCCTGGGTGGCTCAGTGGGTTAAAGCCTTTGCCTTCGGCTCGGGTCATGGTCTCGGGTCCTGGGATGGAGCCCCATGTCGGGCTCTCTGCTCAGCGGGGAGCCTGCTTCCTCCTCTCCCTGTCTGCCTCTCTGCCTACTTGTGATCTCTGTCTGTCAAATAAATAAATAAAATCTTTAAAAAAATAATGAAATAAAATGTGTTTGTATTTTATCCTTTAATGAACAACTTTAAAATTCTGGACAAAGTACTGGTGTAAAGTAAAAGAATGTGGCCAAAAGGTGGCATATTTTCATCTCTAGAACTCTCTCCATAGAGATGTCTAAAAGGAGAGAATTCCTCCATTGCTGAGACGAAATCACAGAACACCAGCCAAGAAAGGCTATACTGACCTTTGCTTCAGTTTTCAAAGATGTCAGCAATGTTGTAAGATACATAAAGAATGGCAAAGCTCTAAGATCTGATAGCAAATCACCAGGGTCTTCAATCACACAACAAAGAAGACATTACTGAGGTGACTGCATAGAATTTTCTTAATACATGGAATACTGAGGAAATGTCAGATTACAAAGATGTCCTTTTAATATGAACTTTCAAAGGAAAAGGTCAGTCAAGTGACTAAGAATTATGGAGTGTCTTTTTCCCAATACTATCACTGACATTTTGGCCCAAGTCCTTTGCTTTGATTCCTGTAAAATGCATTCTCTCAAACACCCCCAAAATTTTAATGTTGCTTTACATTTCATCACAGTACAGTAAGCACCATCAATGACTAAATATCCACTAACAAAAGGCTACATGAAAAGTTCTTCTGTTCTGTATTTACTGACCTCATAACAACAACCAATTTCATTTGCAGATCACAACAACAGCTCCAAACATCTTTTATTAACTGATTCACCAGTTACCCTGTGTGAAACCACTATAATCTGGTTAATTACATGTGAAATGACAATGCTCTATAAAATACATAAACCACTACCAATAGACTGAACTAGATTTGCATTGACAAATTCCAAAGACGATAAATCAAGTAAGAGTAGAGAACATATTATAAAAGATACACACATACACACACAAAGGGATAAAGGGAAATAATAGGAGATAAATGCATAAGCAGGTTAGTTATGAGGCTTTAAAGGTAGTAGAACAGTGAGATACAGAACTGGTAGAGAAGGCAACAATGGAAGTCTGCATCTGACCAGGGATCTGGAAATAAAGTGAATACATAAAACAGTAGAAATTTCCCTGCTATTACTGGGCAATAGGATATGGAAGAGGGCAGACCCTACCCATACTATTCTTAACATACTTGCTGCTTCCTAAGAACTAAAACTTGTGCATCTGCTGTTAAACACAGTCCAGACAAAGCAATTGAGATTGACTGGGAAGAACACCCTAAGTCAGAAGGTCTAAATTCTAGCCCTGCCACTGCTACCAGCTAGGCAGAGCTACAAACAAGTCAGCTGTCTCATCGGTGAATTGAGGCAGTTGTGTCAGGTAATCACCACCTTCCTCCCAATTCCATGCCTCATGAATACCAGAAGTCTGTTATATATGCCAGTAATCAATCTCATTCAAAAAGCATGTATTTTGGATGGATATGTCCAGTACACACACATGCACATACACATTAATATTCTCAAATCAAAATTTTAAGGCCTATTCCTACAAATCTCTTCCATTCCTTAACCATATAAAAATTTTACAAATATATTCCTTGAATATGTATCTATGTTAATGACAGTGAATAGATCCTCTTTTTATGAAAATATATATATATATATATCTTGAAATAGAAAAACTATCTTCCCAAAAGAGAAATATGGAATACTATAATACACTACACATTTACCTGGAAATACTCTCCATTAATGAGCACATTAAAATATAAATTTATTTGAAGTGTGCTAGACAGCATACTACTCTCTATGCTCATTCTGATAGAATGAGTTATGAAAAAAATTAAAACTAAATAATTTGACATTATTTTGTAAACAGTTAGATGTGTTAGGCATATCTGTAAATCCTCAAGTGAATAAGACTTTCCCTTCTGTGTAAGATACAGGAAAGGGAAAATGATGGTGTCTTTGACAAGGCACTTTTCAAATGGAAATAAAACTGAGATTATCTAATCAGTTATCCTTGTGGTGGATGGATATACACCTGCACTGAAACTTAGATTTAGAAAATGACAGAGCCAATCATCTTCATGGGTTTCACGACAGAGCCACAGCAAAAAGATTTCCTGAGATCAATATGTGGTTGAAGGAAAGCTGTTTTCAATGGAAACAGGAAGCTAGGAGCTAACCTGTTTCTATGGTAACCAGAGCAGCAGCTACCCAACAGCTGTAGGGAAAAAAGGGCAGAAAGTTATAAATGTAAAAAAAAAACAAACATAAAAAAATCAATACTGGTTTACTTCATTGTGTAATGGTCCTTAGAGTACAATCACAATGAGGGTAGATGTTTTTCCTTCCTCCCCCACCCTACCCCCAGGGGTTTTTAGCAATTAGTATCCTTATTTCTCCTCCAAACCTCAAAATCTAAAAGCTGGAAAGAAGTTTGGATACTAGCTAGTCCAATGTGTCATCCCCATTTTCTATTTATTTATTTATTTACTTTTTAAATTTATTTTCAGAATAAATAAAAGGAAATCAAGACTCAAGGAAATGAAGTAAATTCTCCAAGGTCACACAGCTGTTTGTGAAATCTAGGTGAGTGCATAGGCTGATACATCCCACCCCAGACAGTTTTTCCAATGCTACTTCCATATATTTTCACTTCTTGCTCTCTCCTCCTCCCTAACACCCACATTTTAGTCACTTTCTGTAAAACTATTGACTATCTAATATTAAAACTAATCACCAGGTTCAACCTATAAGAAAAACAAAAACCAGTGCTATATATACAATACACACAACAAAATAGATAGCACTGCTATATATATATACACATATATATGTATATATATATGTGTGTGTATATATATATATATATGGGGGAGACTGCTGTTCTAAAAAAACTGTCATATTTCAAAAAGAATTGAATTAAGTTTGTATAATATATTTATGGTTATTGTTTAGACTATGTTGCCACTATATAGTTCCTTCTGGAGACCTGTGTCTATGTTTTATTAGTCCTTTAGTGCCCTTACCATTTCATTTAGACATATTTTTAAATGTTGCTATAATAAAAGGATATGACTTAGAAGTTCAAAAGGTATGAGACCTGAGAACTGCATTTACTTTTTTTGTAGTAGAAGTAAAAATAAATGACAATGATACACATTTTCAAATGGGAAAAGTTGACCTGTAGTTCCTTATAAACCTATGCATTCCTGGTTTTCAGTTGCTTTGAAAATAAGTTTCTTGACAGAGAATTTTCTTGACTCTCACTAGTTTTGTCGACTCAAGTCTACAAATGAGCACTTAACAAAATATCACAGAAAAAAGTTATACCTGATCTGTCCAACTACATTCACCTTTGGCAAACCTATTCCCCAGCAATGGAGCAAATCCCCTAGTTTGTGATCAAATAAGCAATTGAAAATACAATTTTCTAATGAACTTCCTTGATTCTTTTAATGATGTATTGAATTAGGTACTCTCTGAACCTATCCAACACTCAGAATATAAGTATAAAATTAAATTAATTTGTGATCTGTACAATTAGTGGCCTGAAAAGGATCAAAAGATACTTAGATGTTTATATGGGCAAATGCAAAAATACCAGACTATTGATTGCGGACTTTTTTCAGGGGTCCAAAGTTTGGATTTGCACTGCCATATAATTGGCCATGGCTTTTAATTAAAATGGAAGGTATGAAGTCACTTGACCACACCTTAAATAATTTGGTTGTTTTGTATAAGTACAGCCTTCCTCACATTCCCTGATTTTACAAAGACAGAGCCTATAAATCACCTTACAAACAGAAAAATCAAGATTAAAACAGCCTAACACTTTCATAATAAAAAAAGACTATCAATATCTTAACATCATTTCTAAATAGAATGTTTTCATGAATGTGTCAGACAATATTTCCATTTGAGTTGTTTTCTTGTTTGTTTTTTGAGGAAAATTTATCTTTAACATCTCTGGAATTTTTCTGCATTTCTTAATTTAATAGATAATGTTTTTAGGAAATGTTTTATTATAAACAGGGTGGTGAGCTTATTGAGGGCAAAGGAGTATATCTTCTCCACACATTCCCAATAACTTCCATAGTTAAGTGACTACATAACCAATATTTGCTGACTAAATAAATATTCTAAAAATTCTAATAATAAATTATATAAATTATAAATTCTAATAAAATTATATAAGCAAGCTATATTTGGCCAATAATTCTTTGATTTGGAGCAATACTTACAAAAGAAAATATATACTTTTTTTAAATCTTAAACTATGACTCTATTGTCCTTACTTTATTATAATTTTTTTAAATTAAATGTTACACTGAGAGCTAGCAAAGTTATTTATATCATTTCTTAACTATTTTGTTTTGTGGCTTGAGGAAGAGGAAAAAAATGATCCATAAAAAGTAAATTATGTATGTGCAATTCTGAATCCAATTCTATATGTTGAAATTTGAATTTTAATAGTTTTGAGGAGTATATTTTAATAATGCTGTGACAATAAATCAATTTAAAATGTTAATAAAGTGAACATTTTCAATATTAAAAATTGACAGATTCACTATCACAACACATGTATGATTTAGGATGATCTGCACATTATGATATATTACATGAAGATCCAGAAAACCTATATAAAATGATCTAGACCCAAGGACCAAAAACCTAACATCTTAAATGTGGTTCCACAGCAGTTATTCTTTTTATTGTTTTGGGGCACCTGAGTGGCTCAGTTGGTTGAGGATCTGACTCTTGGTTTCAGCTCAGGTCATGACCTTGCAGTCCTGGGATCGAGCCCCAATGTAAGACTCTGTGGTCTGCAAGAAGTCTACCTCAGATTCTCTCTCTCACCTTCTCACTAACTCTCTCCCTTTCTCTCAAATAAATGAATAAAATATTTTTTTAAATAAATAATAAAATAAAATGTTCCTTTAAATTAAAAAAAAAGTCCTATCAGCTAACCAAAGATATGCAAGTCATCAACAAAGAGCCTGTAAAGTAGAACCTAATTCAATCACCTCTACTCCCCCCCAAAAATAAGTGAAAAGAAGAGAGATAGGGAGAAACTTGTAACCGCTCTCTGCTCTTTAATACTGGAACAAATTATTTAAAATATTTTGATTCTAGTATTTTGCCCTTATCCTAGTTTGTTAACTTCTAAATAATCTAGAACTTCTGTCGAAAGAATTTCTGCCTGGCAACTGTCTACTTACCTATGATCTAATGTTTTCAGAAGAAAGCATATACAAGCTTCATTTCCCTCTTAAACTAAGATATTAAATTGGAAAAATACAATGCATAACACTTGCACAAATACATCTATGCATCCTTGATTTTTGCTATTTGTAAATATCACTCAATGGCATCAACAGCATAGTCTCTCCTTTTCTTTCCTGATCTCATTTTTTCCAGAACAGGTTTCCATGACAACTTATATTTGATTTTTTATAAATTTCTATTTTGGGATACTATTCTTAAGGATAAGAATTCATCTAAGTATAAATATAAACTTACTTACCCAGTTAACCTGAACTTTTAAAATGTATTTACACCATAAATTTAAAGCAACAGAAGAGGGAAATGTCAACCCAAACAGAAAGCAAAAATACAATGCTATAAAATTAAATTAACTATTCAGTTCCTATCACTGTTGTTTCAGTATGGCACTTAAGATCATAAAAGTTAGAAATAAAATACTTCTGCTCTATAATTGAGTCAATCTCCTCAATATTGGGTAAAGATAAAGATTATGGTGACAGGTATAACAAATTGAAAAAGAAATTCAGACAGTTAAAAATGTTCATCTCAAGCATATCAGTAAAAGATGAACTAATGTAAAACAAAGTAAAGAGGGTTTATAAAAGTTAAATATTTCTATTAAGAATGAGTCTTGTTAAAAAAAAAAAAAAAAAAAGAATGAGACTTGTGGCAGTAAGACCACAGCTGAAACAAACAACTTGATGATTGATTTATGTCTTCTAGAATCATGTCCATGCAAAATAAAATTTCATCCTATGACTTTCCAGTGTAATTCTATTTATCAAACTAGTCAGAAAACATTAAGTCAAGCCATCACATGAACTAAAAGCGTTCATATAAAAATATTAAATCATATTTAAGTAGAATGACTACTTCTGATTACTCTTTTTTAGGCAATCCCTAATAATTTGAAAAGGGATTTCCCTAAAGAGAAGTCCCACAAATGTTAGTCACTCTGAAAGAAAGAAAACACTACATATTGACTGGACAATAAAAATGCAAAGTTCAAATAGGGTTCAAGAAGTCAATTTGAATTTCATATTTTCATTCAAATGTTGGGTGGTGCAGGGTAAAAATTCTACCAAAGTCCTGGAATACATATATTTTTTTAAAAATCATAGATGACCTTTCAAAGTTAGAATTCTAGAAAGTGTCTTATGCTGCATTAAATCTCAAGAGCAATATGATCTGCGGAGATTTCATAAGCCAGTCAGTTATAATCAGTGGTTGTGGTAAAAGGGCCTGGGGAGGATGTCATGAGACCTCCAGCATAATTTCGGATCTGCTATTAACTTGCTGTATGACCTTGGCCATCACTTAGCATCTGCGGTCCTCATTTTCCTCATCTATAAAATAAAGGGTCTTCCTGAAGTGACCTCAAGGAAGTTTTCCAGGTCTGTAATTCTCAGCTGATTCTGCTTCTGATGGCTCTTTGACCTTGTGTTAATCTCTAATACATCTGTGTTCTTTCCTCACCTGAAATGGATGCATATCAAACCCCTAATATTGTTACAATGAAATCTTGGTAAGATTGTTTTAAAAACTATTTTCAAGTTAATAGTCTACCCTTTGACCAATAATCAATAAAATCAATTTTCAGAGCAATAATAAAAGTTGAATACCATCAAAAAAAAAAAAAAAAGTTGAATACCACCTTAAAGTTTTTGCTATGCAATCTAGCCTACAATAAAAGACATATTATCATGAGGAAGATAATAAAACATTCTGTCTCTTGTATAGCACGCGATCTGGAAAAAAAAAATCATATGATGAGTCTGAAAACAAATTCATATTATCTTTGTAGCCACCAAGTGGATAGAGCACTGTGGCACTCAGTTGGAGTTGAAAAAACCATGGATGTAATGGTCATGTCTGTGATTTAACTTAAGTTAATACGTACTTGTTTTTGTTTTTGCTTAAACTGGACTAAACTAGCATCACCAAAGTGACCAATTCACATTGTTGGGTTTTTTTTTTCCGTGTATTAGATGCTCTTATTTAGAACACATTTTTAAAACAACAACAACAACAATCCACACAGATAGCCCAACAATCTCTATAAACCACTTCTCAAAATGTGGCTCCCAGAACAACAGCAGCATCAGCAGCACCTGGGAGCCTGGCAGAAATGCCAATTCTCAGGTTCCACTGGAGACCTGCGGAATCAGAAACCCTGGGGGAAGGCCCAGGATCCAGTGGTTTAACAAGCCCCCCGTGGGGGAGGGGAGACGGGCGGAGGGTGGTGTTCTGAGGCTCTTCAATTCTGAGAGCCACTGTGCCCTATAGGTAGCAGGAAATAGGGGTTTTTGTCACTGATGACCTTAATTCCTCTTGGGCAGGGCATGGCCACCTCACCAGGTGTTGAATTTATAGAATGGTCTTAAAAGGAAGATAGCAGAGTTGAAGTTATTGATTCTATATTCAAATACAATAATGTGGACATACTAAAATTTATGTATGCATTTAAATCCCGGATCCATTGGGGAGCAATGCTTGAAATTGTCTCTCTCACATTCTATTTCAAGCTGAAAATAAAACATATCCTTAGACTTCTAAAGTGGTATCAGAAACACATCTTCTGACAAGTTATTAGAATGACAGCTGCACAATATCTCAGATGCAGAGACTTCTGACATACAGAAGACAATAATGAGGATGGAGCCAAAGTGAGGCTGCCTAGGGGGTATTTTTTCTGGGCGTCAGAAGCAAACCAGACACATGCAGTTGCAGAGATTTAACTAAAATACACTACTCCATTCTCGTGTATAATTAAAAATCATTCATATACTGTATAATTTGGGGTTATTTATATTTCTTTTATTTCCTTTACACTGGAGAAACTATTATTGGTAACTTTTACAGTCCCTTCATGGGATTCTGAAGAATTAATTGGGAGTGTCAAGGACTAAATTTAAACTGTCGTTCAAATTAGAAACTGAAAAGAAAAATTGAGGACGGAGTCACAATCTAAGGGTAAAATAAAGTTTGCAACAATCTAAATTACCCAGATTTAGACAATCAGACTAAACTAGCATCATCAAAATGACATTCAACCTGTAAGAAACATAGATAAAGCCCAAGGGGAAAAGGACCAGACTAAAATTCAATGAGAAGATGGGCTCTCTGGTCAACTCACGGGACAAGCAATTCAGCATTCTTCTCCTTTGGAAGGAGACAGGCCCAAATAGCATTCAGGAGATTCTCTTCACAAAACCACCCCTCCCCATGCCCTACCCCACCCTGGCATACCCTTTCTTCACCCAGCCACCTAATATATTCCATTTCCCCATCTCTGTCTTCAGATTAGATCCCTAATTGGAGCCACTGCTTTGAGTCAGACGTGAAGGAGTGTCAGGCCTCACGGAAAATGTCAAATCGTGATGACCAGAAGGCCTGAAGAAACATCCACACTAAAGGAAAAGTTGGAAGGAAAGAGTCAGGAAAAAAAGAATCAAGACAAAGCACGGTACCAGTTTCAGGACAAGGTTCCAAACAGACTTGCACAAACAGGTCGACATTGGCCCTTTAGATCCCATTTATCTGCTAAAGTAAATCTCTGAGTTGAGGAGGAGATGCAGAGGATGAAGGGGACAGAACGGGAGGATGATGGCCAGGGCCCCTGAGTTTACCTGACACCAGATATGCTTCTGATCACATCCTTAGGGAGCCCTGTTCTCTTCTCCCTCTCATCCCCTCCCCGGTCCCAGAGGTCGTTGGTGGAAAAGAAAGTTGGGGAAGGAGTTGGAGGAGCTGGAGCAGCAGGAAAGGGGGTGGTTCTGGCCTTACCCTGGCGGCTCTGGACGAGTAGGGGTCCTCGAAGAGGGCCCACATGCGGGGCTGCAGCCTCCTCCAGCGGCCAGACTTGCCGTCGGGGCCCCCCAGGCCCGCCGCGTCCTCGATGCCCAACCTCTTGGCCGCCAGGTCCTCGTCGTCGCCAGGGTCGCCGCCGATGAGGTCGGGGGTCTCGAAGATGTCGAGCGCCTCCTCGGCGTCACGGTGTTGCCGGTAGGTCATCCAGCAGCAGGGCTCCACGTCCGTCTCGTCGATGCCCCAGAAGGCCAGCTCCTCCTCGAAGAGCGGCCCGCACACGTCGGCGGGGCAGTGCAGCTTGCCCGTGCGGTAGTAGTTGAGCACATAGGCGAAGACGCCGGGGTGCCGGTCGAAGAAGAACTCGCGGCCGCCCCCAGGGTGGTCGCCGCCGATGCCCCGGGGACTGCAGTTGCCCGCGCCGCCCTCAAAGCAGCCGCCCGGCCCGGGGGACAGTGGGGGCGGTCGCGGCGGCGGCGAGAGCGAAGGGGGCGACGGCTGCAGCTTGTCGCCAGCCGCCGTCAGGCAGTCGCCCTGGGGCTCGGAGGCGGCGAGAAGGGCCAGGCGCGTCCCAGGCAGGGTCTTGAGGGTGCTGCGGTAGGTTTCGTGCCGGGTGCCCCCGACATTGAGGATCACCCTCTCGTTGTTCTCGATCTTGCCCATCTCTGTGGCTCAGACATGACTGGGGGGAGGCGAACACAGCGCCAAGTTAAAGATCTCGGCCGTCAGAGCCGCACCATGACCCCCACCCCCACGCCGAGCCCGAGTCCCAGGATGCAGGGCTGGAGACAGGCGAGGGGCAACTGACCCTCCCAGGAGGAGTTGCGCGCCCAGCCCTGTCCCCGCCTCAAGCAGCACACCGTCCCCAGGCTTCCAGAAAACCAAGCAGGTGGTCCCAGCCTCCCTGACCTTCCAGGACACCTTCTTTCCAGCCTCACACCCTTCTTCCCTAGCTCTGATCTCCCCTACTTCATCGTTTCACCCTTCACCCTTCCCCCCCATCCCCTCTCACAGAAAACCTGCTTCTAGGCCTGAACCCCCACTCTCCTCCTGTCCCCAAACCCCTTATCTCTCCCTTCTAAGCCCTTTCTCTCCCTCTCATGCTCCTTACTCTGCCCCTGCCCTTGCTCCTCTCCTCCCCTACCCTAAACCCTCTCTCCACCTTCCTTGGCCTGGAGGCAGTTCCCTCAGGCAAGGAGTTTCTCCTCTGAGGCAAGTTGGCAGTTTGGGGGGAGAGCCCCCAGACGGGGCGGAGACCCCCATTCCACGCGTACCCTCGGGACTCTGGACTTGCAGCGCCCTGGCACTCAGGGAGTGCCCTCTGCGTGCCCTGTTCTCGGTTCACTTCCACTCTCCCTCACGGACCAGGCAAAAAGACTGAACGCAGAAGTCAAAGCAAAAAAAAAAAAAAAAAAAAAAAAAAAAAATCTCCCTGCTGTTGCCTTTCATCAAGGAGACCTGTGACTAATTTCCTGATCCAATTTCCTTTTCACATTATTACTGTTGTTGTTGTTGTTGTTGTTGTTGTTGTTAATACTATTATTACTTGGGAAAGGAAACCACTAACTAGGTTCCATTTTTTAGAATGCGAATGATCAACGCATCCCACCCCATCCCCCTCCCCAAGAAAAACAAACGCCTAGGGGATGCAGAGTTAGGGGGGTTGGGGGGGTTGCTCTCTAGCAGGGGCGAGGCCCTGGAAAGAGCCGCTGGAGGCACACCCCCTGGTTCCCCGAGCTGACAGTGTCCCCGCTTCCAGTCTCCCAGCCACCTATCCCCAGGGCTTCACCTCCACATTCCCATTGCGGAACGGGGGGGCGGGCGGGGGAATGCCTGCCTGCGGGGTCAGCATGCCCTTCCCGGCAAATCGCCCCCTTTCCCTCCCGCCCCCAGATACCTTAACGAGACCGACAGAAAAGTGCTTCTGCTTTGGTTTCCGAGTGGACGAGGTTCTCCGGGCAGCCGGACTGAGTCCTGACACCCAGCCGAGCCGCCCTTCTCCAACGAAAAACTACTTGTTGGCGTTTTCCGGGTTCAGGTGGTTGGGCCGCTTCTCGCGGCGCTGGGGTCGCGGAGCCAGCCCCCGCCGGCCGCCGGCCGCGCTCCCCGCCTTCATTCTGCGAGCTGCGGGCTCGCCACGCGCCAACCTCCGCGCCCAGAGTCACCATCGCGCAGGGCTGGGCAAACCATGGAGCTCGGGGCGGGTCCAGCCGGCGCTCCGCGACCCCGCCGGGAGCCCGCACAGATGCTGGCCGCGACCACCGCGGAGCTGACCTGAGGTCAGGAAAGCTCACCCACTTGAAGGGGCAGTCACCCGGCTGCGCCCTGGACCTCCAGGTTTTGTTTCTCCCCCGAAAACAGCCGCTGCTAGAGCTGTCCCTTCCGCACCACTCGCCGCCAACCACCAGCGCCAGAGCACAGAGCTCAGGAAAGGGTGGGTGGGTGGGTGGGTGGGTCTGGGGAAGCTCTCTTGTACCAACCAGGTTCATATATTTTTCTTCCGTGAAGCTCTATCCCCACCCTCTCTGGAGCTTCTGCCTGCCTTATTTACACCCCACTCTCCACACCCTTTCTCTTCTCACTGCCCCACCCCTCCCAACAAGTGAGAGAGCATCTCTAAGACCAATTCTTTTTTTTTTTTTTTTTTTTTTCTCCTTAATGACAACTGATGGGAGAGAGAGATCTACTTACAAGTGACAAGTGAGTCTTGGATCTCGCGTCTTACACATGGCTCTGGCTTGCTCTTTCCAGTCAAATGTAGGTCTCCAGTCACCACATCATGGTTATATAAAACAAAACAAGTTTAAAAAGTTTATTCCAGGAACATCATGCTCTAGCAAGTGAAAATTCGGGTTTCTTTATCAGAAGCTACAGAGGAGAGCTACATAATCCAAGCACCAAAGCAATTATCTAATTAGTCCATTTCTCCCTTTCAAATTTGTATTGGGCCTTGTATGAGTTTGTCAGGGCTGCCATAACAAAGTACCACAAACTGGTCTGTTTAAACAGCAGAAATCTATGATCTCACAGTTCTGGAGGTAGAAGGTAGAAACTAAGGTGTGGTCAGGGTTGGTTCCTTCTGAGGGCTGTGAGAAATGGACCTATTCCAGGCCTCTCTCCTTGGCTTGCAGATGGCTCTCTTATCCCTGTCTCTTTGCATCTTTTTCCCTTTATACATATCTGTGTCTGTCCAAGTATTCCCTTTTATATAAGAACACAGTCCTTACGGAGTAGGGCCTACCTTGATGACTCCATTTTTACTTGATCACCTCTATAAAGACCCTATCTCCAAAATAAGATCACATCCTGAGGCACTAGAGGCTAGGACTCCAACACCTTTCCGGTTTTTTTTGAGGGGATGAGGAGGGGGAGGAGGATGGTGCTGGGACACAGTTCAACCCATATCAGTTCATAGCACTGAACAGAGCATGTCTTCCTGTGTCTGTGTGTGTACTGAGAGAGACAGAGAGAGGGAGAGGGAGAGACTCTATTCCACAGGTATAGCTTGAAAGGATTAAAATCCATGGAGTAGGTAAAACACCAGGTTGTATATAGGAGGAAGTCTCTTTGAAAAACAGATACTGATACTGACACAGCAATTTAAAAATTGCAAGAGTTATGAATCTCTATATGAGAAAGTTTTTGCAATATACAGGACTGCAGGGTGGGCAGTTAAATATAAATAATTCCCTCAGAGAACACTTATCCCTTATGGCAGTAGATAATTAAACTAAGTAAAGAACTTAAAAGTATCTGGAAGGTTACTGATGTCTAGGGAACTAATGTAAGAAAAAATATATATCCATTCATAAGAAATTTACTAACAGTATGTCAGTACATGTGTAGTAATAACCTCAGGAACAGCTATATGGACCCAGCTTTATGACAACGGAAATTTGCTTTTACTAACACACACACACACACACACAAGTATAAGGCTTAACTGCTGAGGGAATGATTCTAGTTTAGCACTATTATCAATCACTAAGGCGTTTCTTAAAATAAGTGATAGTAAATTTCAACTGCCAGAAAATTTCCAAAGAAAAATTATATTCAAATTATAATATGCATTCTTATATTATCTAGATGGTTCCTTATATAGCTTAATGTAAATTCAATAGGGAGAAAAAGGCATATGGTTTGCTTTAAAATAAATTAGCAATAGTAAGTGTAGTAGCAGACGCACTTATAATAATAGATAACATTTATTGAGCTCTTACTATGTGCAAAATGTTTTACATAAATTACCCCCTTTTAATTTAAATGGAGGAAATAGTCACATTAAATTACAAGATTTCCAGAAAGATAACTCATACAGATGGCAGAAATCAATAATGGAAGCCTTTAGCTTGATAATATTAAATTTGTATTATGAGGGATCTACAGAGAAACCAAAGGAAGGGGGTGGGGGGAATGCTGCAAAAGACTCATGGAGGAGAAATGAGAAAACAAGGGCCTAATGAATTAATTTGAGTCTAAGGTTATGTAAGCTATCTAGAAATAATCACATTGACAAGAGGATCATCTTTTAGAAGAATTCAGACTTTTCTTGTGATTCATAAAGGATTAGATGTGAAACTAGAAAATATTTCAAATAAGTTTAAAAATAAGAATGTGGAAAGATAAGAGAAAGAGATGTGCATACCAATAGAGAATTTATAAACAAAGCAGTAAATGAAATTCTCTCTCTCTCTCTCTCTCTCTTTTTCTCTTTTTCTGGTCAATATAGACGGGGAAGATCCAAAGACAAATATTCACGCTTCATTATATAAGACAGGAGAGAACAGAAAACCCCTCCAGCTAACTAACTCCCTGATGCTCCTGTGAAAAACAGGCAAAAGTGAAAAGAAAGCAAATCTTTGAAAGATGGCAATGGAAAACGGAGGTGGAAAAAACAGTTGTGGTTTCCTTTGTTGGTCTGTGTGGAGCAAGGATTTAAAAGACCATATAGATATTACCCCTGGCAGAGAAGCAACTGAAATGCTGCTTCCTTTATGTCCTCCACTCAGCATCACAGAAGGGCTACAGACACAGAGCCCTACATCACCACCAGAAGTGTGGATTGCTCTCATTAAACCACATTGGGACTGTCAGAAGGACATACTTGTGAAAGTTTAACAGTTGAACAAATTAACTCTTCAAAGTTCAGTATAAGGATTTTTTAAATATTATTCACTTTCAAAGAGCAATATATTCATGGACTTTGCATAAAATTCCTCTGCAGATTAAAAAATGGCTACAATTTCCCATCCTGCCCAGTAGATATGCCCCCTTTAAAATGTGACTTCGCATCTTCTCGCATCAGGTCTGTTTCTCCAGTCTCTGTTTCTGTACTGGCTTTGTAACTTGCCTTGGCCAAGAGAATGAGATGGAAGTGTTGTACCAGAATAAAGCCTTGGCTTCAAAAGGTCTTGCATACTTCTGTCCACTCTCTTATTTGGAAACTTACCCTGATGCCATGAGAATAAGCCTTAGCTGGCCTGCTTGATGATGAGAAACATATATGCCAGTCTCTCTCTCTCTCTCTCTCTCTCTCTCTCTCTCATACACACACACACACACACATGCACACATACTTTTGATACAAAGAGAACCAGTATTAGGAAACAAGTCAGAGGATATAACAGAGCAAGAATTTAAAAGAAATAATTACCTAAAAGAAATAGAGGGCCCCTGACAGCTAAAACTTCTTATCTCTGCCCCTAGATGATTCACAGCTAATTTCCAGGAGCAGAACTGCCCTGCTCTTAACCATGTGTCCAGAAGAACTGTCCAGCCGAACCTAGCCCAAATGCACTGACCCACAAAATGATGAGCTAAAAAAAGACTATATCTAGGCTATTAAGTTTTGGAGTTGTTACCAACTTGATTCATCCTCTAAGTTCCCTTTATTTGAAAAGTAAAAAAAAAAAAAAAAAATCAATTTTCTTACCTACCCTCTTAACAATAACATTTATAACAGGTATTGCAAATTCTAAAAGAAAATATATGACATATATTTTCCTTATTCCTTAAATTTTGGGGAGGCAGTATTTCACAGTGGTTAATTCCACGGGCCATGGGGACAGGTAAACTGGAGTTCGTCTTCTGAGTGTTACCCACCAGATGTCTGACCTCAAGAAAATTGCACGAGTCCTTTAACTTCAACATTTTCTTCTATAGAATGGGGAGGATGACACTATCCTTAAAATGAGGATTAAATGACATAAGGCCAACAAACACTTAAGAAAGTTTCTGGAACATTTTAGGCATCTACTGATAGTAACTTTTATTGCCAGATGAAGAATTCTTACACCAAAATAACATGATTAATAATTGACAGAAGAAGGTCCATAGCCATATCTTCTGATGACAATCCTAAATCCTATCTATTTTATCATCTTGCTTTGTACAGAGGTCAAAACTTGGTCAAATACTGGATATTCCATAGAGACAAAATGAAGTCAAAACTCTAGAATCCTTGCAAGAAGTCTGCCTCCTTCTCAAATTATTTTAACTTGAAAATGTATGTATTAATCATCTTTTATTGACCTAATTTAGGCAATACACTTTTTTTTAACTACCAACATAGTTACTTATGACAGTTATGATAAGATAGATATACACATGAAGAATTCATGAATTACTAACCTTACAACTTGGTCATCTGATTTGCCAGAAAGTCTCTGCATGAATACCCAACATAGCAACATAGACAGTTAGCCAATTTGAGTTTACTGTATACTTAGAAAATTAATGTGCAAGGATGCTGAGAAAAAGGCATTTTAGATGGAAGGAAGAGAAAAATTTTCCACAGATATAGAATGATGCTAACTGATGAGCATTAAAAGCAAGACTTGAAAATAGCCTTCTTGTTGTGAAAAATTTGGGTCATAGTCCTTTGAACCATTCATTCCTTTTAATAGATGATGATGATAGATGGATGATAATGATAGATGGTAATAGATAGATAGGTAACCTTAGTAAATGGAGCAGCCCATTATCCACCATACTACTTGAAGTCATTGTAACTTATATAGGGGAAAATATGCAGTAGTTTTCCTAAGATGACTGCTATACCACTCAGGGTTAAATTATTGACAGATATCAATAAAGTTCCCTTTACTTTTTAATGTTCTTGTTCTTCAATAGGTCATGGTTGCTAGCTAGATAAGACATTTCATTAAAATTTTATAATCTGAAATGTATAAGCCTGATGATTCACAGACCTGTACCCCTGGGGCAAATAATACATCATATGTTAATAAAAATAATTTTAAAAAATTTATAATCTGTATTTTTAGTACTTTACACTCTCCTATTGCTAATTATTTCATACTTGTATGACTTAATCTACTACATTATATACATTTATAGATTTCCTCTCTTTACATTTTCTTTATAACTTCCCCGCCTTGGGAGAGTTCTGTGCTTTGAAGTGCATCAGACTCCCTGAGAAGCTTTTTAAAATGCAAAAGTATCCACCCAGAGATTCTGATTCAGTTGGTTGTTCTGCACCAATTTCTGCATTTGGAAATCAGTGTTTTTAAGAAACGTCTTACACCTTATAAAATGTCCATGGGGGGGCACCCTGGTGGCTCAGTGGGTTGGGCCTCTGCCTCCAGCTCGGGTCATGATCTCAGGGTCCTGGGATCCAGCCCCGCATCAGGCTCTCCGTTCAGCAGGGAGCCTGCTTCCCCCTCTCTCTCTGCCTGCCTCTCTGCCTACTTGTGATCTCTCTCTCTGTCAAATAAATAAAATCTTTAAAAAAAAAAATGTCCATGGGAAGCTATATTGAAGTGAATTTTTATAAAAATATGACAAGAAATTAGCAGAACATTGCATCTGCGGAATATTTCAAGGAGAAATGGGGCAGGAAGAGAACTAACATTTATTGAAGATGAACTATAGATATACTTATACATAATTTTATTATTCATTACAATAAGTCTAACAAGCAAGTGTTGAAATACTCATTTTCTTCATATAAGGCAATGGATTGTTTGAGTGATTAAGGAAAAAGAATTACTAGTATTTGCAGTAGTCAAAACTTTCTTAAGTACTTAGGCACAAAATAAAATGCGAAGAGCTTTAGATATAACTCATTTGATCTTCAGCCTATGATTTTACTAGCACTATATTAATGAGGAGACTGAGACTCTGAAATGTTACAATAACTTGCCCAATATCACACAGCTAATAAGAGACAGCTGGTAACATTCAAACCCACAGGTGTTTAATTCCAATGCCTGTGTCCCAGAGAGTAAATGGTAGAGCCATGATTTGAATATATGTAGAACCATGATTTGAATAGGAAATAGAAGACTACAGACATGAAAAGAAATAAACTTGAAAGATACCAATTGTTTAGTGAATTGAAAACCCATCGTCAAAATACTCACAGCTATATCTCCTCCTTCTGTAAATAAACAACATATGATAAAAGCATATCAAAATAGGTGAGTAAAGCAGATATTTTAAAATGACTCCGTGTTTGTTTGATACAAAAGGAGAAGAATGGAAACCATGAGTCATAAATATTGTTCTGTAAAAGGTTGGAAATAACCAGGTTGGTTTCCCCAGGAAATAAAAGTAAGAGCTCAAGGAGTAAGGAAGGTAAAAGACACTTGCAAAAAAAAAAAAAAAAAAAAACAAAGCAGATAAGGGCATACCAGTTTAGCTTCATTATTAGGAAAACATCTAGGCAGGTGGAAAAGCAGGCTTCTGAAAAGCTACTGTATGCAGGTTTCAAACAGAATCGAGGGAAGTAAAAATAACAGTCAGGGCAAAGGAGCAGTTCTAAAGAGGATACAGAGAGAGGAAAACATTGAAATTCTTCTCCTTTAACCCGTCCATGGAAACTTGCTTTTCAGTTTTATTTTTATTTATTCTTTAAAGAAATAGAACTATGGGATAGCACAGAATATCATGCAATTTGGGGAACAGAAGTGAGAAACAACATAAAACTAAAGTATGGATTACCATGACAAAATCAACCTCTCAAAGAAAATATTATACCATATACCAAAACACACAGTTAATTGTTTTCAAGAGATATAAGACATTATTTGAATTTCTGTTAGGGGAAAAACATCAATTTCAATGCCAACTTTTGATTCATAATCTTAAAAAGAATCCAGGAGTCTCTGAATCTCTTGAATCTTTTTATTGCCATAATTAAGTTTGAACATTTATTAAATTGATTTAAGTTGATTTCATTTCATTACCATGATGGGTGATACAATTTATTAATGAAATATAAGCCAGAAGAATTCTCACAATACACATTCCTCTCTAATCCTAAACATAATACTTCCTTCTTTTACTAGTAATCATTTCAATAGATCGTTTTGTCCCCTTTCGGGCAATGACCAAACATACATATTAGTTAGTAGAGGCAAGTTAAAAAGTGTAATTGAGCACTGTAACTAAACTGTTCTGAAGGCAGAGCCAACAGAATGCCTAGAACTAAGCTCACCATCCATCACTTCAACCTCCTGTTCAGCCTTCTCCAACTCTTCCTGAAATCTATTGAGTGGCAAGAAAATGCTCGAGCTAAAAATTTGGAAAACCTTTATGACTTAGTCCTTCTTTTTTTTTTTTTTTTTTTTTAAATCTCCTATCCAGTCTGTTACCGAGTTCAGGAAGTTCTTTCTCCTAAGAATCTTTCAAGTCTTTTCACTTTCTTTTTCCATTTTTAATTCTCCAGGCAGTCAACATCTCTCACTTGCAAGGTATCTATCCACAGCTCCGTAACAGAACTTTCTGCTTCGATACAATGCCACAAAATCTATTCTGCAAGCCCAGGTCAAAACAGGTCTTTCAGACAATAGAGATATTTAAGGTGTCCTTGCCATTTTGATTGATTACCTATCAATGGCTGTCTCTTGCACTTACAATAAATCCAGATTCTTTAAAATGTCCCTGTCCATCTCACCTGGGTCATGTCTTCCCGATGTTTTCTTCTTCTTTAAACCACCTCCGGACATTCCCACATGCTGTTCTCTTTTCTGGAGCCCTCTGACCCTTCCTCACATGTAAACTGCTAGCCAACCTTTAAATCTCAATTTAAACATGATTACCTCCTCGAAAGCTACCTTCATGCACTACAATATATTATATTCCGTGTACTCAGTACCGTGTGTATGCACATAGCATCCTTTATTTCCACCATCAGGACACTGAGAAACCAGAATTGCAATCACTTGTTTAATTGTCTCCCATCTAGACTTCAAGAACTAGAATCAAGTTTATTTTGGCCACAAGTATATCCCTGAATGTCAATTTTAGTGTCTAGTTTCCAATGATCAGTGATGATAATAATAAAGAAGGTGATGATGATAAAATAATTACAGTGCTGATTATATTGCAAATGGTGATACTAGTTATCATTATTTGTACCCACCATCTTCCAGGTTCTGTGCTAAATGATTCCCATGTATTCTTCCATTTGATTCTCACAACTATGCTTTAGTATATGTACTATAAGCATTTGCATTTTATAGAAAAGGGCATGTACATGCAGAGAAGTTACTTAAATTGCCTGAAATCAAGACCCTAGTAATTGGAGTAAATAAGACTTGAATCCAGGGGGTTTGCCTGCAAAGGTTGTCTTTTTCAATAATACTTGTACTGAATTTTGTTGAATATTGCCAGCAATGTGGAAGAAATTTTTCTTTATGAGTCTGAGTTTCTATAACTAGAATTTTAGATATTGGACTCTTATTTTATTGGATTTCTGAAGTTTCAGTCTTATTCATTCACAATGTAATTCTAATGCTTTCATCTCTGCTTCCTTTTCTTGAGAATTCTAAATGTGGTATTTCCTTGGATAATTACAAAACCCATAATATACAATAAGTTTGAAAAGCTAAAGGTTTTTAAGGGATGTTCGGGGGTTATAGATCAATGTCCTCCTAATTTTTAAATTAATTTAGTGACACTATTTTTCAGTTAATACCCTGTTCTAATATTAGTCACCTAAATTGAAAAAGGAAGAAGAAAACATCTTCCTAAATATAAGGAAGCTTCTCAGTCTGCTTCTTATCTGAAGTAGGTAGAGTCCAAAAGCCTCACTTCATTTTGTACCTTCTCTGCCCCTTTCAGTCCAAACTAATATAATACATTTAATATCTTCATGTATCAAATAATATACTCCATTAAACAAAAGATACATTCCCAAATCTTTTTTCTCAAAGCCCATCTAAACCTTGGGTCCTCCGTGAGGCTGCCGTGATACAAAACCCCTAGTGGACTGAGGAGTTCCATTGTTTTAACAGGCAAGGTCTACGAAGCATGCCTTGACATTCTTTAGACGGCTTTTGTCTAACTGAAAGTGTCTGTGAGACACACCAACTCTATCTTTGGGGGGATTTTAACACAAAAAAATTTATAGCCCCATCTGCAGTTGGTGTCTTCATACTTGGATTCTTTTGTTAGGAGAGACTGAGAAAAAAAGTTTTATTTTCAAATCCAGCAAATTCTGGCTCATAAAATTTCTCTGAACTCGGCTCAAAAACTTAAGAGATTTCTTCTTTGGTGTATCTCTTCTCATATTTTATTACAGGCAGAAAAAAGAAGCTAGCTGTTCTTTGTACATTCTGCCTGAAAAGCTCTTCTGCCCGATTCATGAGTTTATTGGGTTCCCTTTGTGTTTTTCGCATGACTATAGACAATAGTATTGCCAAACTTTCTGCCACCTCATAACAATATTCTCTTTTTATCCTCCAGTAATATTTTCCTCACTTTCCTCCAAGCATTTGCAAACAGTTTCCCCAAGGTATTTCCAGCTCCTTACTAACAGTCTACCCGAGATTCAACTCTGATTTACCACGGGGTTCCAAAGCCAATTGCAAATGTTCTGCGTTTTTACTATAGCAGTACTCTACTCCTAGAACCAAATTCTGTTCTGAGTATAGCTGTCTCACAAACTACGCCAAAACTCTGTGGCTTAAAACCGGAACCATATCATGATTATCTCTAACAGTTCTGTTGTTCAGATACTTGGGCAGAACATGTCAAAGACTGCTCGTCCTCAAGTCCATGGCATCTGTGGCCTCAAATGGAAAGACTGAAATGACTGTGGGCTGGATCAGCTGAGGCTGACTGATAATTTGCCATTTCCATAGTTTCAGGATCTTTCTATGGGATGTTTCCACATAGTTTCTCCAGTAGGGCAGGCTAGGGAAATCACCTACCACTGAAGCTCAGGGCTTCAAAAGCAACAGATCCTATATATCATGGTAGAAACTATAAGGATCCTGATGATGATGCAAACACAACCTTAAGCTCCAACCAGTGGTTTTATTTCTAGTCCCTAATGTATTAAACTAGTGCCTGCCTTGGGACCATTTCATTTCTTTTCTTTGCCTGAATTGCTATTCTTATGGGTCTTTTTCCTGAATTGCTCTTTATGTTATTCAAGTCTCTGCTCAGACTCATCATTGCATAGTCGCTGTTCTGACATAGTTATCTCCTGCATCAGTCACCCAGAATCCAAGGAGGCATGCCACTTTTCTTAATGAAATGGAGGGTGTGCTGTGGAGAGATCAAAAGGAAACAGAGGAAAACCCTGCTTGGCATATACTGAGATACTGTACCTACTTATGGCTCAACTTTTTTTTTTTCTACCTTTTTTTCTCTCTTGAATTTTTGTGATTTCATGAAAAGCAAAGTTATTCACAATCTAATTCATATCTATCTTTTTTTCTTATTTTTCACCTATAGGTCTGGAGAATGTATAAACAGAAGAAATAAGTTGGGATCCAGGCTCTAAAATGTTAAGAACAGAGAGTAGAACCACCAGTCTTAGAATCCTTCAACCCTTCTCCCATCAACTGTGTCAATCACTCCTAACCCATCTTCCCCTTATGTTTTACTTCCATGCCCTGGGTAACAGTAGCAATAAATGGAAGACAGAGAAAATATTCAGTAAAAAACAAATGCTTCTTTTTTTTTTTTATTCATTCAAATTGTATCTCAAACTCTCATTTCTCATTTGAACAACAGAATACCAAATGAAATTTTAAGCTTAGGAATTTTTGCCAGACATAGGAAGAAAGTTATGACTTCAGTGGTTATAAGAGAGCAAAACGTGTTGTGTTGTCATAGCAAATGCAGAAGAAATTATTAGAAAGCAATGCCTGGATTGGCTTGGATGAACTCTCCCTCTAGGCAATAAGGGAAACTAGAAATTTAATTGTAGTCTTGTCCCAGTCTTAGAAATGTGCAATCCAAATCACAAGGGAACATCAAGTTTCATCACTTCCAGTAGGATTTAGAAGCAAGTTCATTTCACATGCATTTTTTTCTTAGTAAGGAAAATGTTTCTACAGAATCTAACTCATGGGAATCTTACTAGAATCTATTATGCAGGGAAAAAAAGCAATACAGAAATATCTTTGTGCCATTGCTGGACTAAAAAAGCATAGGCAAGGCTGGCAACTTGCACAACTCATTAAGGAAGAGTACCCAGAAGCCCCATTCGCAGGCTAACAAAATAAAAGTCTTGAATCTCTTCCTGTTAAGATAAAATTACTCTATTGGAGCAAAAATACTTGCAATGAAAATGGAATGGAGAAACTCTGGCCATTAAAGACAACTGGAAATAAAATTTGCTGAATGATGCCATAACATGTCCACAACACATATGCTACCCTGGAAGAGATAAGAGGGCCGCATGGGGTTGGACATTTTACTTCCAGAAAAAAGTAGCAACTGTTATTTAGCATATAAGAGCATTAAGATTTTTTTCCTAATTTCTAGGCTAGCTGGTATACATACTGGTTGTTCACATTTTCAAGATATGTACCAATCATTCCTTTAGATTTCAGGTATTTACTTTTCAATATTTTATACAAAGCTGTCTAGAAGGTATTTCACATTTTCTGCCTTAGAATGTGGTGTCTGCCCCCCAAAATGGGCAGAAGACATGAACAGACACTTCTACAAAGCAGACATATAAATGGCTAACAGACACATGAAAAAATGTTCATCATCATTAGCCATCAGGGAGATTCAAATCAAAACCACATTGAGATACCACCTTACACCAGTTAGGATGGCCAAAATTAACAAGACAGTAAACAACATGTGTAGGAGAGGATGTGGAGATAGGGGAACCCTCTTAACACTGTTGGTGGGAATGCAAGTTGTTGCAGCCATTTTGGAAAACAGTGTAGAGATTCCTTAAGAAATTAAAAATAGAGCTACCCTATGACCCTGCAATTGCACTACTGGGTATTTACCCCAAAGATATTAATGTAGTGAAAAGAAGGGCCATCTCTACCTACCTCAATGTTCACAGCAGCAATAGCCACAGTTGCCAAACTGTGGAAAGAACCAAGATGCCCTTCAACTGACGAATGGATAAAGATGATGTGGTCCATATACACTATGGAGTATTATGCCTCCATCAGAAAGGATGAATACCCAACTTTTGTATCAACATGGATGGGACTGGAATAGATTATGCTGAGTGAAATAAGTCAAGCAGAAAGAGTCAATTATCATATGGTTTCACTTACTTGTGGAGCATAAAGAATAACACGGAGGACATCGGGAGATGGAGAGGAGAAATGAATTGGGGGAATTGGAGGGGGAGACAAACCATGAGAGACTGTGGACTCTGAGAAACAAACTGAAGGTTTTGGAGGGGAGGGTTTGGGGGTGGAGGTGAGCCTGGTGGTGGGTATTATGGAGGGCACATATTGCCTGGAGCACTGGGTGTAGTACATAAACAATGAATTCTGGAACACTGAAAAGAAATAAAATAAAAATTTAAAAAAACAAGTAATGATAATAGTAATAATAATAAAGAATGTAGTGCCTAAGAAGCATAATTTATCCTCTCCATTATGATAGAAAGAAAACACTTTATTATTGTTGTATTACTTTATATTCATTTGATTATTGGAGAATTTAACTCACTAATAAAGTATATATTTTAATTTCATTTGTACATCTACACATTCACTATATACACACATGTACACACACCTTAGCACATCAAAGTAAAACTGCTAAAGAGTAGAGACAGAGAAAATATTTAAATGTACCCCAAAAGAGGAACAATCTCTTCAAATGAGTCATTAGAGGAACCAAAACCTGGGTTATAAATAGAAACAATGACTGTTATAAAAATAAAATATAGCAACTCCAAGTATTGAAAAAAAAAATAACTGCCAACCTAGAACTCTATATACAGCAAAAATAGTCTCCAAAAATGAAAATGAAACAAATACGTTTTCCACACATAGGTACATTATACACCTGAAAGTATTTGTCAATAGCAGATCCACCTAAAAGATATAATAACGGAAAAGACAATAAAGGAATTATCTCTTTAAAAGAGATAATAAAGGGAGTTATTTGGGTGTAAGTAAATGGATCCCAGATGGAAAAATGGGAAGAAAGAAGTAAATCTAGAGCAATGAGAAAGATAAACATGTAACTAAATCCAAATGCATGTTGAATTTATAAACTAATAATAAGTGCTGTATAAAATGTATACAAAATTAAAAACAAAATAAAAAATGCCATAAAACAGAAATATATATAATTTCCATGTTCTAATGTCTTTTGGTTGTTTGGTATATGGTTAAAAAGTTACTAATTTATGGGATGCCAGTTGGCTAATTGGCTGTCTTCGGCTCTGGTCTTGATCTCAGGGTCCTGGAATTAAGGCTGGTGGTGGTATCAGCTCCTTGCTCAGTGAGAGTCTGTTGTCCCTATAGCATCTGCCCCTGGATTAGGTCTGCTTTTCCCTCTTCATCTGCCCCTCCCCCCACAACTTCTGCTCACATACGCTCTCTCATAAGTAAGTAAATAAATAAAATCTTAACAAACAAACAAACTTCCAAGATTCTGGCGGGCAAGTGCAGATATCTATTCATCTTGCACTGCCCAAGTCAAGCCTCCTAAGTTCCCTTGCTTGTTAACACTGCCCCCTACCATTATGGAGTGGTCTACCTCTTTCCATGATCTCTCCTTTCAGCTTAGATTTCACTTAGGAAATTCCTAAGGTTGCAAACGAATGACATACCAGTAAATGTTCATTACTAATATATAATAAAACCTAGGTCTTATATTTTTAAGTACTTGTCTTTTACCTGAATCCCATGATCCAGTAATTATGAAAATTATAAAATTATGAGATCAAAAAGCTTATGGAACATTCATATACCAGGTTGCAGATTGGTTTGGAATTTATTTATTTATTCATTTTTATTTATAATAATATGTACTGCTTTAGATAACATAATTATGTATAAGTTTAAGTGTTGATATTGGTGAGCAGTAAGATGATATGACATCCTAACAAAGAAGCACGTTTTTCAAGCTGTACACAATAGATTAAAAAAAAAAAAAAAAAGATTTTGTTGCCTTGAAAGAATATCATTAAAAACCCAAAGTCCATACTTTACCTTTGGGTTCACTCTTGGTGTTGTCCATTCTATGGATTTGGACAAAAGTAAAATGGCGTATGTCCACCATTATAATATCATACAGAGTATTTTATTGCCCTAAACATTCTCTGTGCAAGTTCTTTACATGCTGAACTAGAAACCAGAAGTCTTTTCATTGTTTTTTAGTAGTTATTACATAGAATGACTACAATTAGGCATTAATTTTTAAATAATAGTAGTTTTATTATATTTTCTCAAATTTTTATACATTTTGTTTACCATTTTATCTATTGCAATGTCCAAGGTAAGTTGTGATAGGAGCCCTCCTTATCTGTTCTGCTTCTGAGGGGTTAAGGTTTCAACATTTAGCCAGTGAGTATATTTTCTGTAGGTGTCTCAAAACACCCTTTAGCACATTAAAAAAAACATTGTCTATATCTAGTTACCTAAGAGGGTTTTGTTTTGTTTTGTTTTTAAGATTTTATTTATTTATTTATTTGACAGATCACAAGTAGGCAGAGAGGCAGGCAGGGAGAGAGAGAGAGGAAGAAGCAGGCTCCCTCCTGAGCAGAGATCCCGAGGTGGGGCTCAATCCCAGGACCCTGGGATCATGACCTGAGCCGAAGACAGAGGCTTTAACCCATTGAGCGACCCAGGTGCCCCACTAAGAGTGTTTTTAAATCACAAATTGATACTAAGTATTACAAATGCTTTCTTTACATCTACTGAGATGATCAGATGATTTTTATAGTAATCCCATAAATTGGTGTTGTGATCTTTCCCATTACACCATGTAGAAAGCACAAGAACTCAATTTTTCTTATTACTTGTGATATGAACTCATCACTTATTTTTTTTTTAAGTTTTTATTTATTTATTTGAAAGAGTCTCTTAATTTTAATTTGCTTGTGAATGTCTTTATCATCACTTTGGATTTTTTTTTAATTGGACATAGAATTTTAGTTTTGCTCTTAAATCATTCCATTACTTTGAAAATAATCATTCTGTTATATCATGATTCTAATTGTTCTTGAAAAATCCGATGCAATGCTTATTCTATTTTTCTGCTTCTTCGAAAACTTTGTATCTATATATTTTAGCAGTTGTACCTTGATGGGTCTAGATAAGTCTTTTTTATTTATTATTCATCATTCTTTCTGTTGTAAGGGCTTCTTGAACTTGTATGTTGATGTCTTTCATTAATTTTAGAACTTTGTAGCTATTAGGTCTTGAAATACTGCTTCTGCTCTGTTCTCATTTCTTTTCCTTCTTTTTTTTTTTTTTTAAAGACTTTTATTTATTTATGACAGAGAGCAAGAGAGGGAACACAAGCATGGGGGAGCCTGAGGGGGAGAAACAGGCTCCCCGCTGAGCAGGGAGCCTGATATGGGGTTCAATCCCAGGATGCTGGGCTCATGACCTGAGCCAAAGGCAGATGCTTAATGACTGAGCCACCCAGGTGCCCCTCTTATTTCTTTTCTTTCATCAGTACAATTCCACTTATGCTAGATAATCTCAATCTATTTCCTGTATCTTTCTTATTGTTTTCTGTATTTTTTAGTATGTTGGTTCATTATGGACAGTTTCTTTTGACCTATCACCACAATAATTTCCTTACCTATGCATGTTTAAATCCATACATTTAGTACTTAATTTTGGTTATTAAATTTTCTTTAAATTTGAATTTTAATGAGGAGCCTGGTGTCTCATACAGTTAAGCATTTGACTTCAGCTCAGATCATGATCTCAGGGTCCTGGGATGGAGCCCATGTTGGGCTCCTCACTAAGCAGGGAGTCTGCTTGTCCCTCTACCCCTCCCCCAACATGTGCTCTAGCTCCCTCTCTCTCTCAAATAAATAAATAAAACCTTTAATAAAAATTTTAAAAATAAATTTAATTCTTTTCACAGTTTCAAGTTCTTCATCAAAGTTCCACTTTTTTTCTTTTTAATTCTTTGAATGAGCACACCATAGCTCTTTTAAACTCCATTATCTTTACTTCTTATTGATTTATTTCTATATTCTATCATTCCTCTTGGTTTTAGGTCATGGTGATTGCCTCCATGAGTTACTCTATTTTTATGGAAATCATATATGCAAACAATATATATGAAACATTATGAAAATAACCTGAGGCCTATGATGACATTAACTTCCTATAGAGAGGAATTATTTTGGCTAGTTTCTCTGTTACTACTCTCTGATCTTTTGCTAGGGTTACATAAAAATATGGCTTGACTGTTCTAACTTAAAAATTTTACAAAGAAGGGACACCTGGGTGGCTCAGTGGGTTAAGCCGCTGCCTTCAGCTCAGGTCATGATCCTAGGGTCCTGGGATCGAGTCCCACATCAGGCTCCTTGCTTGGTGGGGAGCCTGCTTCTCTCGTTGCCTCTGCCTGCCACTCTGCCTGCTTGTGTGTACTCTCTCTCTCTCTGACAAATAAATGAATAAATAAAATCTTTAGAAAAAAAAAATTTTTTTACAAAGAAGTATTCAATGATTTTATTTAGTACATTTTGCAAAAAAAATGATATTTTAGGATACTCTTAATTCATCTGTTTAATAACTACTTATTATTCAATAAATTATTGTTTGATCCATGCAGCCCAGAAAGCGAATAATCTTAGATCACTTAGATCCCTTTATAGGAATTAAAATGAATTGATTCTGGATGTAGGCTTCTTGAAGTGCTTTTCTACTTCTCTTCAATCTTATTCTAGGATGTAGTCTTTCTAATTCTAACCTAAAGGTGGGAAATTTGCCAATGCTGTTCTTTTTGTTAAATTCTGATACCATTTTTTCCTATAGTCCTGTAAGACTACTTAAAGCTTCGTTCAGGGGCGCCTGGGTGGCTCAGTGGGTTAAACCTCTGCCTTCGGCTCAGGTCATGATCTCAGGGTCCTGGGAATGAGCCCCGCATCGGGCTCTCTGCCCAGCAGGGAGCCTGCTTCCTCCTCTCTCTCTGCCTGCCTCTCTGCCTACTTGTGATATCTCTCTCTGTCAAATAAATAAATACAATATTTTTTTTAAAAAATTAAAAAATGAAGCTCCATTCAGCTCTCACCCTCTGAGACCTCCTTCTCAGAATTGGCAGATATCTCCCCACCATGAACTTTTGCCCAAACGTCAGGATCATTTCTCTGAGTTTCTCTTTATTCCTGAATCTTTTCTGCATTATTCTTCACTACCTTTTTAATTTCCTGTTTCTTCTAGAAATTTTGTCCACTTTTCTAGATGATCTAGATGGTCTGTATTTCTTTACCTGTCATTACTAGGATCACTTCTCTATGACCTTTTGTTAGAGGTTACTCAAAAGAAGTATGAGCTGCTTTTTCTGATTTAGCAATTATATATGGCAAAGAACAGCTCAAATTTTTTATTTAATTCATTTTTGCAAAGAACTTAACATTTCAGGATACCTTTTATTCACCTATCCAACGATTATTTGTTGAGGATTTACTATGTATAATTACACCTATATATGAGCATATCATAATGAAAAGATACAAAAGTTTCCTACCTCTTAGCATTTATTTTCTCATTGGGTGGCTCAGTTGGCTAACCATCTGCCTTTGGCTCAGGTCATGATCCCAGGGTACTGGGATCAAGAAGCACATGGGGCTCTCTGCTCAGTGGGGAGCCTGCTTCTCTCTCTCCCTCTGCCGGCAGCTCTGCCTACTTGTGCTCTCTCCCTCTGTCAAATAAATAAATGAAATCTTTTAAAAAAAATGCTCTGGGGCTACTAAACTGGTAGGAGTGCCTGGACTATCAAAAATAGTGACTACATTGTTTCTACTGACAATTGTACCTTTTAAACAGTTGTGGGAGCATCGAAGGAAATTGCTACTCTGAATTTAATGATGACCAAGAAGGAAAAATTGGTTAGTAAAGTAGAAGTGACAAGAACCTTGGAGACAGGAAACAATGTTACCTTAAAGTTTTAAGACAACGGCAAAAGAAAATTCTGGGCACATTCAACCAACATTCTTTATGTTTTAGAAGGAAGTATTTTTTATTACTTTAAGAACAGCAAAATGGATTCAGGCAGAAGGAAGACCTCAACAGTTTTCAAAATGTTCCCCAAAATGTAATTCTGCTTACATCACTCTGAAAGAGATTCTGATGAGGAAGAATATGGGGGAAGAAACAATAAAGCTGATATTTTCACAAAGGAAGCTTTCTGGTACACTTTTTTCAAAAAGACAAACTCATGACAGTGACAAAATAGTAGCACTTAAGAAAGTTTTCAGGAAGTCTTGTTCACAATGCATTTAAAGTCATAAAAATATTTTTTTAAACTACTTAAAAACTTTTTGTGCACTTTTGGAGCAAAAAGACAACCAATGATAGGCAACTTGCTGATATGTTTATGTATAATGAGAAGAAAATGAAATTCAACTATTTTGTATTTATATTCTCCTGCAGGGTGAATTACTATAGAATAAACACACCAAAAAGAGGGAGTGGAATGCTAGAGAAGAGATTATTTAAAGAGACACAGTAACATCTCAAAATGAGGCCAATTCTCTTAGATCAGGTGAGTTATCCCAAGAATGGTAAAATAACTTGCCAATGAGTTTGCTGAAGATATATGATGGATATTAATCTTTGAGAAATTTCAGTGAATATATTAGCTACTACAAGCCTATAGAGAATGTAAGATCTCTAATATTCAAAAAGGCATACAACAAAATGAAAAATCCTAAAGACTGTCTTATCTGAAGAACACTTTTATAAAAGATTATAATGGTATAATTTTTGAACATTACAAAATGAAGTTTTAAGAGACTTAATCTTAGTATATTTTTCCTTCTCTCCTTGCTGTCTGTGCTCCAACCACAGAGGGCTCCCTTTCAGCCAAAAACCTGGCACATAGTAGAAATCCAATAAGCTTTTGTTGAATGGATAATCCAATTCTCATTTATTGATGTCTCTAATATGATATCATCCAGTGGATTCTCCCACACAGGGCTATTGTACATGTTATTTCCTCTGCCTGTAAACTTCTCTTTTCCTTGATTGACACTTACTTAAACTCCACACTCCACAGGTTTAATCCAGCTAACTCAATTCATCCTTCATGTCTCAGATTCAACACCATTTCGATAGGGAATCCTTTCCTGACACCCTTCCACATAGAAACACAAACGTTGGGCAGATTGCTCTGTTATATCCATAGTCTTTCATAGCACTTACCACCTTTGCAGTTGATTAATTGTATGGATAATTATTTATTTAATATTTCTCTTTCTCACCAGACTATAACCTCTATCAGGATGAGGAATATGTCTGTTTTGTTTATCTCTATACTCCAAGCATTCAGGTCAGGGAAATTCACTGATCATAAGTTCTTTGTAAGACAGTTTGTGGGTATAAGCAAGGTCTTTTATAGAAACCTCTAAGAAAAGAATGGAGAAATATGAGCTGGTCATGGTTGAGTTAGATTGAACAGCAACCTTGGATTAAATGACTATTTCCCAGGGATAGAGATTAAAGAGAGTCTAGAGAGACAGTATATATTATGTGTCCACTAGCACATCACATGATAAAAAAGTGACTCATTATCTTTAGTGTGAATAAGAATTACCTTTGTGCTTGCAAAAAAGGATAAACCCAGGGCCCCACTTCCAGCTGTTTGGGTTCATAGATTCTCTGTGCTTTCTGTATAGGAAATTTTTCCAAGAATTTTGTGATTTTCTACAGGGTCTCCCTGACTATAATATCACAAGGACATTCTTTCTCCCATTGATCTTTCTCTCTTGGGCATATTCAGTTACAAACTACATTAGTAAGAGTCTATCTTGGTGGCTCTTCTATTTTTGGCTACTATATAAATGACATGCAGGAGAGAATTTCAAATCAAAGAAAACGTTGTACTGTGGGCTAAGAAAAGGAAAAAAAAAATACTCCTGGAACAGATTTTTTAAATAAACATTTAGTTTAGAATAGTTTTAGATACATAGAAAAATTGAAATGTGGTAAAGAGAGTTTCCATACACCCATACCCAGCTTCCATTATTAATAACATCATACATTATTATGGTACATTTGTCAGAATTAATGAACCAGTATTGATCACTGGGGTTTCGAGGTTTGTTTTGTTTTGTTTTGCTTTGCTTTTGAACACTCTGCTTCCTTATTTTTGTAAGACTTTCTGGTACTATAAGATACTCTAAGCTCATTTTTTTCTATTTCCTGCCCTAATCCTAAAATCAGTCATTTCCCCCAAGAAGGCCTGGTTTCTTTTATTGGAGAATGGTATTTGAAACCAAGATCTAGGTACATTCATTGCTACTTGGGTGTCCCTGTTTCTAAGCTCCCTCAGCTGACAGAGTAAGGAAATGAACATATGTATATTAATCCATATACATACACATATCTATAAACATTTCTATATGTAACCATCTGTACTATATTAAGCTAGATATGAGTTCATACTGCGATCTCTAGGTCTAATCCATTACCACATGAATTATTTTAACCTTTGCTTTGTCTTTAGTCCTATAGGTTTCACTTATCTACTTAGGTCAACAGGTTTTTCCCCATCTTCTTCAGTGAGATTATTTCATACACTGGCAGCACAGACAGATCTTTTTTCACATTCTGCATTGTATTCTAGGACCCCTCAATCTCTTGGCCCAAAAAGTTTCTGCAGAGAAATCACTGACAGCTTTCTGCCAGTTCCCTTGTATATGATGGCTCTTTTTTCCTTGCTTACTTTCAATATCTTTCCCTCATCTTTGACTTTTAACATTATGATTACAGTGATGTTCTTTGGGTTAATCTTGTTGGGTTCCTTGAGCTTCCTGTACCTGGATGTCCATATCTCTCCCTCAATTTGGGCAGTTTTTGGCTATTGCTTCTTTCAATAATCTTTCTGCCTCTTTTCTCTCTTTGGGATCCCCAGGTTTAAAATGTTTATAGTGTTCCCATAATTCATGTAGACTTGCCACATTCTTCTTCTTCTTCTTCTTCTTCTGCTGCTGCTGCTTTGCTTTTCGTTCTTCTAATTTCAAAAATCTGTCTTTGAGTTCACA
Source organism: Martes martes (assembly GCF_963455335.1). Lineage (NCBI taxonomy): Eukaryota > Metazoa > Chordata > Mammalia > Carnivora > Mustelidae > Martes > Martes martes. The sequence goes on along the minus strand of NC_137895.1, from coordinate 42,760,396 downwards.
GATTGTTTTGTCTGCATGATCAAGTTTTGTCGAAGCTCCCTACTTAATTTTTCAGTTCTGTCATTGTAGTCTTCAGCTCTTAATTTCTGTTTGGTTCTTTTTTTATAGTTCCTATTTTATAATTAAAAGTCTCATTTTGGAATGCCTGGGTGGCTCAGTTGGTTAAGCATCTGCTTTCAGCTCAGGGCATGATCCCAGAGTACTGGGATCAAGTCCTGCATCAGGCTCTTTGCTCAGCAGGGAACCTGCTTCTCCCTTTACCTCTGCCTGCTGCTTGCCCTGCTTGTACTATCTGTCAAATAAAAAAAATATTTAAAAAAAAATAAATAAGGTGTGCCTGAGAGGCTCAGTTGGTTCAACATCTGCCTTTGGCTCAGGTCATGATCTGGGGGTCCTGGGATCGAGGCCTGCATTGGGCTCTCCACTTGGCAGCAAGTCCTCTTCTCCCTCTCCCTATGTGATCTCTCACTGTGACTTTCTCTCTCTCAAGTAAATAAATAAAATCTTAAAAATAAACAAACAAACAAATAAATAAAACTCTTGTTAACACATTGTTATCCAAATTTTTTTTTATTGTTTATCTGTCTTACATTTCTTTGATTATCTTTAAGACAATTATTTAGAATTCCTTGCCAGGCAAAGTGTAGCTTTCCTGGGCATTTCTCCTGCCCATTCCCTTTGCCAGCAGGCCTATTCATGGATTGTGGTTAGGAGGAGACTGGAGTCGAATAAAGGGCCCTTTCAGGATCTCTGGGGGGTGCAGACAGACCTGTCTGTTGCTGAGATCCCAGACTCTCAGGTCTGCCAGTAGCCTGTGGCTATGAAAAGCTGGAGCCCCATATAGGGTTATAGGTATATCTCTTGCTGGGTCCCTGTGCCAGTAAGTAACTTCACGGACTGTGACTGGGATAGGCCAGACTCCAATTATAGGGCCCTTTTGGAACCTACAGCCTTCTAGATTGTAGCCGAGAGAGGCTGGAACTGGTTTATGGACCACTTCAGGGTCCACAGCCAGCACCGAGTTCTGTATGCCTGTTATTCAACACACAAGTGAGTATGACTCATCCCAGGTCCCTTGACATGTGGTGCTAGTGATAAAACTGAAGCCAGGTGGGGCAGTAGCCAAATTCTTGGGCTTTATGGAGCTGCTTCTGGACCACAGTTGGTAGGTAAGTCAGCCACCCAGTTATGAGCCCGAATGCTCAAAACAGCTCCTCCAGGCCTTAGACCACAGTAAGGTTTCACAGTGTCTTACCTGGATTTCCAAAGCTCCCACAAAGGCACTTTTGTCTGTGGATGGTATTGGTTTTGTTGGGGAGGTGGATGAGTTAGGTATGTCTTCATTGGTCCTCTTCCTAACATCACTTTTGCTTGCATAGTTTCTGATAAGAAGTCGGCCATAATTCTTACACTTATTGCTCTATAAGATTCCCCCATCTATCCTCTCTGGCTATATATCTTTCTCTTTGTTCTGGTTTTCTGCAGTTTAAGTATAATATACCTAAATAGATGTGGATCTGGGGTATTTACCCTGTTTTGTGTTCTATGAACTTCTTGGATCTGAAATGTTTATCATTAATTTTGAAAAAGTTCTCAGAGATTATTTCAAGTATTTCTTCTGCTCTCTTTTCATTCTTCTCTTTGTGGTATTTCAGTTATATGTATGTTATATCCTTTGAAGTACCCCACAGTCTAAAATATTCTGGTCTCTTTTTGTCATTCTTTTTCTCTGTGATTTTCAGTTTGGGAAGTTTCAGTGTATCTATCATTACTAACATAGTGAAACACTGAGATATTATCTTAAAACATCACACTGCAGCAGACACATAGAAAAGAAATGGCAGGGGCACCTGGGTGGTTCAGTGGGTTAAAGCCTCTGCCTTTGGCTCAGGTCATGATCCCAGGGTCCTGGAATCAAACCCCACATCGGGCTCTCTGATCGGCAGGGAGCCTGCTTCCCTTCCTCTCTCTCTGCCTGCCTCTCTGCCTACTTGTAATTTCTGTCTGTCGAATAAATGGGTAAAATCTTTAAAAAAAAAAAAAAAAAGAAAGAAAGAAGAAGAAAAGAAAAGAAATGGCAGTATAAATTTAGTCATCTGTTCTCATGTAATCTCATTATCCCAATTATCATTACATTCTTTTCTGTTTAATTTGGGAAGATAAAAGTACTAAATCATTTTTCAGTATTCTGTACAATTTTCCTTAATTGCATTTTCAAAATCCAGCAGTCATATTTTTAATCTGTAAGTATCTTTCTTGGATCTTTAATGACTCTCTACTCTGGTTTTCTTGAACTTTAATACGTTTACAGATCATGGATTTTTTTAAAGTTCCTTTACTTTCTTATCATAAGTATATTTTACAGGTGGGCATTTGTTTTCATTCCTCAGAGTAGTCTCATTTAAAAGTGTACCATTTTTAATACATTGGTCAACTTTTTGGTTTCCTTAACCAGAGGGAAAATTATACTTGAACAGTAGTGGGGTTAAGATGGATTGTAAGAAATAGAATGAGGTCCTATGTAAGTCACAAAAGCAAGAGGAGAAAAACAGCTTTATTATGATTTTACTTTGGAAAATTAATGGTCAAGGACATTGCACTTGAATGAAATCAAAGCATGGGTTTTCTCTTCTTTGCTGAAGACTTTCTTGTCTGTAATTATGGAGGAGTCACAATGCTTTCATAAAATTATTCTCATTGGCTTGACAGCTCTCACTGGGAACCACCCTCAGCTGTCTCCCTGATTTATCTAAAAGTGTAATATGAGAATAATCTGTACAGCAGGCTCCCTCCACTGCCTTAACCCTGGCATCCAGAAAATTTCTGGTGGTAAGACTTAATTACCAAATGCTGTGCAACCCACACTTTTATTCAGCTCTTGCCATTCAAAATTAGGGGCAGTAATAATTTTTTCAATCTTTCTGAAGTAGAGTACAGTTTTATATGCAGTGAGTTAAAGGATAACATGGTTTCCCCAGTACATTCTCCCCTCTTCTAGAGCCTGGAGACTCCTCAAATCTTTGAAACAATATCCACACTCTTTTCTAATTTTTATTGTTGATACAGATTTTTCACTATTATTATATTCCCTTGGTAATTTAATGATGATTATATGAAAGATTAGTAGCACTTCAAAAGTGAGGATTAATATTCTATAATTTTATTATAATGTATATTTAATGTGTTAAGTCAACTAAATGCTACCTATCACAAATATTATATTCATCTAAATTTTACCACAGTGAATTCCTTTGTCTTTATTATCTCTGGATAATTTTGAGATTTTCTCTTTACCACTGATTTTCAGCAATTTGATTAAGATGTACCTTAGTGTAGTTTTCATAAAGTTTACTCTGCTTGAAGTTTGTTGACATTCTTGGGTCTGTAGATTTATAGTTTCCTTCAAACGTGCAAAATTATTTGCTATCATTTCTTCAAATGTTTTTTTCTCTCATCCCTTCTCTCTCTTTTCTTTTGAGATGGCAGTTGCATGCATGTTACACTGCCTGATATTATCCAACAAGTCGCTAATAATCTGTTCATTTTTTTCCATCATTTTTGTGTCTGTATACAATTTTGTATAATTTCTACATCTTATGTTCAAATTCATTGATCTTTTTTGCTGCTGGGTCTAATTTAATGTGAATGCTGCCTTAGTTTGTTCAGGTTGAAATAACAAAAATGTCAAAGACTGAGTGGCTTAGAAAACAATTATTTATTTCTCACAATTCTAAAGTCTGAGAAGGCCAAGATCAAGACACAGAAGATCTAACATCTGGTGAGGGCACACTTCCCAGGTCATAGAGGCCATGTTCTCATTGTGTCCTCACATGGCAAAAGGGGCAAGGAGTCTCTCTGGGTTCTCTTTTATAAAGGTTCAAATTCCATTCATGAAGTCTCCACTTTCATGACTTAATCACCTTCTGAAGGCCCCACATCCAAATACCATTACATTGAGGATTAGGTTTCGACATATGAGGTGTGGGTGCACGAGGCATTCATTCTATAGTTCGATATATTCTATTTTTCATCTCAGATATTGTATTTTTTTACTTCAAAAAGCTCAATTTGAGTCTTTTTATATTTTCCAACTCTCTCCTTTTCATGATCATTTTTTTCTACCTTCTTGTTCATATGAATCATAATTAAAATAGTTATTGTAATACCTTTGTCTGCAAATTCCTTCATCTCCATAATTTCTGTGTTGTTTCTATTGATTGATTAAAATTATTTCTACATTTAAAAAAATTCAATCTAGTATGTCCCCCAAAAGTCTTTAACAAAAAGTTAAATTAATCATAGTAGACAAAAGGTGAAACACAATTCAAATAGATAATAAAATTTTGGTGTATCTATTCAACAAAATACTATTTGGTAATAAAAGGGAACAAACTACTGATACACACAAAAACAAAGAAGAATTTCACAGATAATCATGTTGAGTGAATGGAGTTAGACACCCTTTGGAGTAAATATAGGCAGGGTAAATATAATATGGCTATTTATATGCATCTATAGAGCATAGAAAACTAATTTATGGCAATAAAAATCAGAACATAGTGGTCAGCATGAAGCATGGGACAGGTGATCAACAGGAAGGGAGGAGCAAGGGACTTTCTCTGAAGATGAGCTAAACTATAGAATAATTGGGATGTTAGTCACATGGATTTACATATTTTCCAACTGATCAAATAGTACTCTTGACATCTGTACATTTCACTCTAGGTAAATTATAGCTCAATTTTAAAATTTTATGAAAACTATCTGCACTAAAATGAAATAGTTCAAAAAGAAAAAAGGAAAACAAATTGGAAAAAATTGCAACCTATGAATAGGTCAAAATCTTAACTATCAAACAATATTTGGGGATCGATAGGAAAAGGTCCTACCTTAGTAGAAAATTAAGGAAAAATAATATAAAGATGTATTTTTCCAAATAATAAAATAAAATAACAAAAAAGTACATGAAAAATAGTAAACTCCTTTAGTAACCAAAGAAATGTAATTTTAGATCATAGTGATATAATTTTTCACCTTTCACATGAGTTCTTTTATTAGAAATGTCGTAAAAGTTCATATACCAACACTTTCCCTATAGTGGACCCTCAAATAGTCAGGGAATGATTAAAATAATATTTGTTTAATTTAAAGAGTCTGCATTTTGAATTAAATAATATTGAATACCAAATTATACACATAATTTAAGTAAGAGGAATACATCTTAAAGGTAATAAAACAGATATCAAATTATATAGGAGGAAATTAAAACTAGCAGAAGTGTGAATTTCAGAGTTTTTGTTATGTTGGCAAGCAAGAATTCTTGTCTCCTCAAAAGTCCTTCTAGCTGGATTAAGGAAAAAATTGACATGACACAGATTAACAGGACAAAATAAAATTTAATAGATGTATGCATGGGGAATCCACATAGACATAGAAATTCCAAAGACAGTCAGGGGAAATGAGGTATATATGCCATTCTGAACTGAAGAGAACAAGGTAGGGGTCTGGGACTTCAGAAGAAAGGAACGTACTTCACAGGCAATAAGAAGAGGAGATGTTTGGTAATTAGATATTTACCCTACCATACAGATGGGTCACTCAGATAAAATTTATCTTTGTTAATAACCCTTATTCTGAGAAAGACTCCAAATCTAGGTGCTTCTGTGTGACTAAGGGAGGGACAAAAGTTTCTCTTGTGCCATAAGGACATTATGGAAAATACAGCTATAAAACTTTTTTTAATGAAATTAGTGAAGAAGGACATGAATAACAGAAGTTAAAATATGTTACAAAGACTGTCCATAACAGATCCCTGTATTTATTTTAATTTAGTTTGTAGTGAAGACATCAGTGTAAATAAAAATGAAAATGTGGACTATCCAGTTACTAATATTTAAACAATTGGGTTTACACATTGAAGAAAAATAGAATATGTGTGTGTGTGTGTCTATAAATTGCAGGAGAATTAATATTATAAAAGTAGTAGAAGAAATTATAAGTTAATATTGGTAAAGATATTTCCTAAGTAAAACCCAAAACCAAAGAAAAATATTGACAGATTCTATTTCTTTCTTTTTTTTTTTTAAGATTTTATTTATTCATTTGACAGACAGAGATCACAAGTAGGCAGAGAGAGAGGAGGAAGCAGGCCCCCTGCTGAGCAGAGAGCCCAATGCAGGGCTCGATCCCAGGACCCTGAGATCATGACCTGAGCCGAAGGCAGAGGCTTTAACCCACTGAGCCACCCAGGTGCCCTGACAGATCTATTTCTTACAAACTAAAGACTCCCTAAAACAAAATAAATCATAAATAAATTTAAAATTTCATCAAAGTTCTGGGAAAAATCTTCTACCATGTATTACTGGCCAAGATTACTATCCAGAATACACACACACACACACACACACACACACAGATCCTAAAGTTAATTTTAAAAAAATAGAAATAATGGACAGGATATATGCAGACAAGTCTCAAAGGATAATCACAAATATCTACACAAATATATACAAAAAGATGTTCAACCCGACTAGTTATAAGAAAAAAAGCAAATTAAAAGGAATTATTTTCATAAGTTTGACAAGAATTATAGTGATAACATTAGCCTTGACATAGAACTGAAGAATAGTACTTTTGTACATTCTTAGTGGGAATACAAATTGTAGAAACCATTCTGGAGAATGAGTTGACACTCTAACAAAATAAAATCATGCATCTCCTTTGACTCAGCAGTTCTACTTCTAAAAAACAATTCAAAAGAACTATCCACTAAAATACACAATGATTTCTTTGTTGTAGTACAATGATTTCTTTGTTGTAGTAGTGAAAATTGGAAACAGAAATATCCATCAATAAATTATTTATATTAAAGTGCCTGAGTGGCTCAGTGCGTTAAGCATCTGACTCTTGATTTCGCCTCAGGTCATGATCTCTGGGTCATGAGATCAAGCCCCTCATTGGGCTCCACACTGGGCATGGAGCTTGCTTAAGTTTCTCGCTCTTCTTCTCCCTCTATGCCTCTCCACCATCCCTCCTCCCTCTCTTAAAAAAATAATAATGTTGTAGTGTATTACATGGCTATTGGAATGAATGAGAGAGAATTTTGTGAATTTGTACAAACCCCAACCCTAACTCTATAAAAATGAAATTTATAAGATGCAAAAACTAAAAGTTGAAGTATCCATTTCCATCTGATAGAAATCCCAAAAAGAGAAAAATAAGTAAGTACATAGAGAAGGAAGAACTGAAGATACAGCAGAATAAATTTTTGTGACTAAAAAAAGATACATACCCTCAGTTGAGAAACCTCATAAAGTACAGAGCGGGATAGAAGAAAATAAACCAATACATATTTATATGTAGTACAGAAATAATTAAAAGCATTGGATACAAAGGGAAATTCTCAATATCTCTAGAGTAAAAACAGTACGCTTAAATTTGAATCATTGACCTAAGGTTTCTAAACAGTAACATGAGACGTAAAAAGACAAAAGACTAGCATATCATATAATGGATGAAGTATGGACTCTGTTGTAAACAGTGTTGAAATACTTGGTTGCAATATGGAAAACACAATGTACTATGTACTATGTGAAATAATGCTACATATTTTACACTGACACCCATAAGAAATTTATGGAGGGTGTGGATTAGAAAGATATAAAGCAAGCACAAAATAGACAAAAAGCACATGAGAATGGGACCATAGAGGGAGATGAAGGACACAAAACTATGAAAATGAATATTTGTCATACATTCACTGATAACGTACCAAGAAATATACATCAGTTTAATCAGTGCCCTTGAGATCCTCCTCAAATTACAATATTCAGCATGGGCAAGGCCATAGTGAAACAAGCATTCATGTATACTACTGCTAGATGATAACTTTTCTGGACCTAAACTCCAATCTGTGTTTTTGGAATATATAGTAACCTAGTCAGTTCCCGAATGCGTAATAACGGACAGGAGCAGTTTTACCACTCTTGACTAGCAAGGCCACTTTTAACCACCTCTGTCTTAACCTTTGTCTACTTTCTAAGATATTTCTATTTTATGCATCCAGCAGATCTTTACTGAGCTCTATTTACATACCACAAACTCTTAGAATTTATCCCTGTCCTGTATTGATCCCCCTTCCACTTCTCTGATTGCTCCATTATTTTATTTTTTAAAATTTTAATCTACCCCTAAACCTCATAATCACTAAAACTATACCATTCTATTTTTGTCTAAAATACTCTTTAGATTAATCCTCTATTCTCCTAGTTTCTTCATCTTGTCAGTTTACAAATCCAAATCTATTTTTTTAAATCTGGACATTGACACTTTCATATCATTCTACTACTTCAGACTCAAATATAAATCAATTGAATCTCATCATCTTCCCCCCAAAATCATCTCTAATTGCCAATTACTATTGTCTTTCCTGAACACTTAAAAGAAATTTCATATATTTGTTTTGTTCTTCTCTTCCCTTCCTCAATCATATCAATCAATTCCCATAAATCCATATTAGTTTCCTATTGCTATTGTAACAAATCACTACTAACTGGCTTAAAACAATACAAATTTATTATCTTACAGACCTGGAGGACAAAAGTCTGAAATGGGTCTTACTGGGCTAAAATAAAGGTGTCAGTGGGGCTGCATTCCTTGCTTCTTCTAGGGAAGAATCCTTCCTTTTTCTCCGTCCTTCCTTTTCTTTCCTTTTTCCTTTTTTCTTTCCCTTTCTTTCTCTCCTCTCCTCTCCTTCCTTCTGCCTTTTCTGTCTTCTAGAGGGTGACCACATTCCTAGGCTCATGGTCCCCTTCCATCTTCAAAGCCCACAAAGGTTGGTTGTCTTTTTTATGGTGCCATTTCTCTGGTTCTCTTTTTTTCTGTCTCCTTCCTCCTCGATGACTCTTGTGCACATACTGAACCCCCAGGATAAACCAGAATAATTTCCTGGTACAGCTGATTAGGTCCTCAACCATAATTTCCGCTTGCCATGTAGCAATCACAGGTTCTGGGGATTGGATTTGAATATCTTTGTGGACCCATTATTCTATCCACCACAAAATTCAATCCATATTAATTCAAATATCCACCCCCCTTTTTTATTTTCTCCATATTTCATTATTTCGGACCAATCCCCTGGAAAATCCTTTTCCTTCCAAACCCTTCTAGGATTCCCCACTAGGTATCTTGCCTGCATTCACACCAAGTCATGTTTTTAAGCATTTACCTGTACCATTATCCTAGTTCTTATGTCAAAATGTTCTTTTTCAGACTAGGTCACATCATCTTTAAGTATCCACCATAAACCCCCCCCTCCCCTCTCAAAACAGTTGTGAAATTGTCTAAGACAATTTAATCTATCTTTTTAAAAATCCAATAAATATTTGATGCTTAAATGATTGAATAAATTCAGACCTTGTTTAATAGATACAGAGACTTTATTGTACCTAGGAGAGAACAGTATCTTTTAAAAGTAAAAATTAAACAGTCCATCCTAGGGTTAGTATTTATTACCTTGTTATCACTACCCCTTCCCCTTCCCTGCCCACACTAGCAAACCACTGAGAATAGCCCCAAGTGTTACTTTGTCCTTTCCTGCTGGATTTAAACTCAATAATTCCAGGTTAAGCCTCATCTTGATACCCTCAAAAACCCAATTTGGCAATTTCTATTATCATCTGCCTGTACCCAGTGACTTTAGCAAACCTCCTTTCCTGAGGCCACTGCCTGTCTTTTTAGAAAGATTCCTTTTTCAGTTGCTCCAAACTCACAGTCTTTTCCAACTGGCTTGCACTCAGTTTCTTCTGGAAATGACTACCGGTCTTTCAGGCTACATAAAAAATATAATTCCTTAAATTCCAGAATTTCTCGTAAAACCTTTCTTTTATTTCACCATTCAAGGCCATAGCAGGCCAAATTACTGCTACATGGTTATTAATAAAATCATGATATTAGTTTATCTGAAGATAATTTGATCACTTTCACTGACAAGGAAGGCAGGGACTATAATTCAATATCCAATAACATTTGAAGAAGGAAGTATTTCTTCACAAAGCTTTCTGGATGAAAAGTGCTGTATAATTTCAAAATAACAGAATCATTTTGGCAACAGAGGAAATGAGCTTCAAGGATTCTGGGCTATGTCTTTCCTCTGATGCATTTTTAGAGATTTCCCTGAGGAAGAAAAGCCTTAGGTGGGGGGGAAACCAGTGTTGATGTAATTGTTGATTTAAAAAAATAAATAAATAGTTCTAACAAAGCAACCAGGATCTAAGACACTGTGAGTGGAAGAGCAAAACATTTGGGGGGACTTAAATGTTACGCGTGCTGAGGTGCCAAGTGCCGTTCAGCAATTCACACGTATTTGCTGTTGTCTAGAGGTTGAAGAGATGAACATCATGGAAACCAAATAGAGAAAAGGTAAACTCCTGTTTCGGGGTCTTAATTGGTTGTATCTGACCCAGAAGAAAGAACTATGGAGCCATAAAGTAAGTCATCTTGTCACTGTTTGAAGTAATTATAAGCTACTTCCTTTCCTCTGTTGAACAACCCAACTACCCTACCCCCACACCGCTCTTATCCATTGTCATGCAGGATTATTTCCGATGGATAATGAACTGTTCTGTGTCCCTAATCTTTCTCCCAGGACCTCTTCAAAGTTTTTCCACACAGATGAGAGTCTTCCAATGGAGCCAGAGGACTAAGCCAAAGCAGCATTTCATAAGTGTAAATTTTCTTTCACATACGCCGTGTTATCATTAACATGTGTATAAATTTTGCTTCCTACTTCAATTGTATCTGAGTTTGTATGAATGTAAGATGTATGAAATTGTTTACCAACCATTGAAAATTGATGATACTGGAAAACAGGCCTCGATTAGTTATGACTTTCAGTATCGTCATAAGACTCTTTCCTGGAAGTTATTTCTTTTCCCCCTGTCCAGGGGAATGTACATGTATATATTGAGAGATTGTGGAGGTAACATTCCCCCTGATTCCCTAATTCTACCTCCTGACCTCTACTTTTCCATCTGCCTATAAAATTTGATCTTCATTTGGGGTGCCTGGGTGGCTCAGTGGGTTAAAGCCTCTGCCTTCAGCTCAGGTCCTGATCCCAGGGTCCTGGGATTGAGCCCTGCATCAAGCCCTGCAGAGCTCTCTGCTCAGCGGGGAGCCTGCTTCCCTTCCTCTCTCTCTGCCTGCCTCTCTGCCTACTTGTGATCTCTATTTGTCAAACAAATAAATTAAAATCTTTAAAAAAAATTGATCTTCATTTAAGACTATTTATCTCATACCATGCTTGTTAAGCTCATTTTATTTACTGTAGACTTTCAGACCTGGCTCGGAGTCCTTTTCTACCATACTTCTACAATTCTTGGAGATTTCAGTGTTTACATAACAAACAAAAAAATCATATTCTAGTTTCAAATTTCCTAGACCTCTTTCACCTTACCCTTTCCTCCTCTGCACTGAAGCCCTTTTCCAAGGGATAGGCCTTTAAAAGGTCACTCACAACCTCAAAGTTCTGCATTCCAAACATCGTAAACAAATTCTTGGTTTTTAACCTCTCTCATCCTTTCCTTCCCATCAGATATGCACAAGAATCACGATTAACCCTCCAGTCTCAGCTCTCCCATTGCCTTTGAATTTATCAGTTTCATCCTAGTCTACTTCCTTTCTCGCTGACAAGGTCTTTCATCTGAAGTTCATCATCATCAGTTACCTCCTAAACATAAATCCTTGAGTAGTAAGAGCTACCCTTTTCTGTTTCTGCATTTTGGAAGTTAAGAATACTAGAGAAAAAGCCGTTAGTTCTTTGATCTTGCATGACTATGAATTCATGGTTTCCAAACTTGACTAAGACCTCAGCCTCATGTCAGTACTCTTGCTTGTCCAAATCAGTTCCCTCCAACTTCCCCTCAAAACCTATTCAGCCCTTGCTCCCCTCAAACCTCTTCTCCTCTCAGACTGGACTCCTTCATTCTCAGATTTCAGCCTCCTACTTCATACTTCAATCAAGAAAACAAAGGTTCTCTCCTCCAACTTCCTACATCCTTTCTCAGAAAATTCATTATCCATGTTAATAACTCAAGATCATTTTTATTGAAAGTGAAAAACAAAGTGCCTGTATTTATGTTATTCTCAATCATTTGAGAGGTCCTAACCCATTTAATGGCTTAGAACATGAAAATAGAGTAGATCTGGCCTGAATAACTACAGACAACAGGTGCTGTAGTCTATGTATTCCTGTCTCAGTGGGAGCCAGATGAAACATTACCTGGTTCTCCATTTATTATAAATTATATACATACTTTAAATTCTGACACAGTACAATTGGACTGCTAAAAATGCAAGCTCAAAGACTGTGCCACTTTCAAGATGAAAAAGATAGTGCATCTTTGATCACTGCAATGGAGAGAGAGCTGCTGAGACTTCATTCTTTGGAATTCACCTCTTCAGAGTCTCACTTTCATCAAGGCACTATCTGCTGGTATTGTTTACAGCTCAGGAACACCACAGTCGTTGTCTTGGAGGTCTGGGCTCTGCACCTACAAACTATCCAAACCAACTTCTTGCAACGTTTGAGAGAAAATAGTCAGCGAGACATTTGAAATTACCTTCCTCCAATAAAAGAACTCAGTGTCATTAATCTTCAAATGTAGACTTTCAGACCTGGCTCAGAGTCTTTTTCTACCATACTTCTACAATTCTTTATCACAAGCTGGAGAACTTGTGATTATTTAACGAATTGTTTGTACTTCCAGATTGAGAAGGTACAAAGCTAGTGCAGATGGCTTTGCTTTTGAAAAGACTTGTTGAAAACTGTAAGCTTTCAGCTAAGTTTCCAGTTTACCAAGCCTCAATATTTCTTTCCTTTCTGAAATATGAAGTACAACAGCCTTCTATAAGTAGAAAAAAGTTTAAGACAGCAGTATGTTCCATTTCATAGTTCTGAATTTTTTTCCAAAACTATATTTTCCCTTCATTTCCCCTGTATTTTCCCTTCAGAAGCAGTGCATTTACATTGACTAATCTGGATTACTTCATGAGTGGGAAATGCATCCTTCTTCAACTATCTGGCAGCCAGCAAAAACAACAGATTCCAGTGTGAGGCAAATTTTAGGTTTCACCTTCATAAAAAAACAAGGATTTGTCCAAAATATTGGCAGTTAGGGTAAAAGCTTATGTTGAGGTTCCCCCCAAAATGTTGGTTAAATCCTGTAGATCTTGACATTTTCCTGTATTCAACACAAAATGTTATTCTCAAGGCAACCTTCATCAACCCCAGCCCTTTTTTCTTCTGGTTGGGATTTTCGTTCTTATTCCAGGTAGACTTTCAACAGCTCAGATAGCTGGACTCATTCCACAATGCCAAGACCTATGCCCCCAGGTCCTTTACTAGGTAGGAGATGCAGCATCTGACCTCGAGATGGCTGAGCACAGAGGAGCCTGATAGGCTCCACACTGAGTCAGGTACCCAGCAGTTTAGCAGTGCCCCCAACAGACATCCAACTCTCCATTGGCACTGACATCTCCTCCTCAGCCTCATAGCCCCAGGTTCACACCTCTGCCCATGCCTACCCTCCTGCTGGCAGCAGCTCCTCCACCAGACTCAGAAACTGCTGGTCGCCTAGCCCCTCTGGGGCCACGCCATGCCGCCATGCCAGCAGAGGCTGAAGCAAACCTCTTTTTGTTCATCATATTTTTAATAACTGAAGTTAAAAATTATTCTCTATATTTCTTTTTTTATAGGACCCCATTTTCATTTCATAAGCAGATATCTTTTCTCTTATCCTTGATATTAACTATACTTTATTTTATTTCTTCTGTTCATTGATGGTCTTTGTTTTCATGTAAGTTTTTTTTTTCCTGTTTTTACCTCTCCTAAACTGTCTTTTCTTTTTTTTTTTTTTTAAGATATTATTTATTTATTTGACAGACAGAGATCACAAGTAGTCAGAGAGGCAGGCAGAGAGAGAGAGAGAGAGGAGGAAGCAGGCTCCCTGCGGAGCAGAGAGCCCGATGCAGGGCTGGATCCCAGGACCCTGGGATCATGACCCGAGCCGAAGGCAGAGGCCCTAACCCACTGAGCCACCCAGGTGCCCCTAAACTGTCTTTTCTTAAATGTCTAGTGATTCTTGGCTGCCCTTTCATTTGTGTAAGTGAGAAGCTAACTGGAAGAAGTGCATTGGTGTGTGTTGGTGGGTGGAGAGTATAAACCTGGCTGTCCAGGATTCTAGAACCTGGGCAGGAGAAGCTACCTGCTATTCTTGCATTTCAGTATGCAGATTTTTGCATCCTACTATTTTTAGCTCCTACACACACCCCCACCTTATCCTGTGCCTATTGTCTCTGAACCCAGATGTTCCTTGGATCAGTTTGTCGGACTAAGCGTGCTATTACTTATGACAGATGTGGGTGCGATAGTCTCCTGACTGCCCAGAAAGTTTAAGGGACCAGGGAAGTTCAATCATGTTGCCAAGTATACCTCATTCCATGTTCTCAGCATTCTGCCAAGCTAATCAGATCAATTCTTATAGGTATTCCATTTCCTGTAGGCGTCTGGAATCCTATTTCTTCTAGTCTGCTAAGACCATTAAATCTCCACCAGCTTGTTGTCTAACTTAAAAAGAAAAAATTCTTTCATCCACTATTCTTCTCTGATTATTTTAATGAAATTTTTCAGGGAAAACTGATGCACAAGGATGGATAATCTGCCAAGTTTAACTGAAAGGGCTCAATAGTTAACTGTTGATATTTCTAAAACATTAGACAATAAGGCTTTCAGTTTCCTCCCCAGGTATAAATCTGACCTAAAGTTTGTTACCTTAATGACAGTTAAAGAAGGGAGTTAAGCCTGCTCACCAGCCCCTTAACTCTCTTCCATACCTATCTTTTGTAGAAGTTGGACATGGGGCTCGATCCAAGGACCCTGAGATCATGACCTGAGCCAAAACCCAAAGTTGGTGGCTTTACCGAGTGTGCCATCCAGGGCACCCCTCCTCCTCCTCGACCTCTCTGGCTTCAACTCTGAGAAGCATTTTCCTCTGATTAGCCACCACCAAAATTGCCAGGACTTCCACAGTTCCTTATATTTTATAATGTGGTTTTTATTTTTATAATAAGACTGTTTCTCACATTAGACACATCATCACATGGGTGTAATGAGTCTGTCATTCATGTGTGCATCCCCTCAGTGGCTGGCACAGCACATGACATGTAGTAAGTACTCGATATGTATTTCTTGAAGGAAAGAACAAAGGAGAACTATGGACTTGCTTAAGGATAAAAAGCAATTAGGCTAAATACTTTCAATTAAGATTAGTGTTTATCTCTAGGTTCAGAATTAGCCAACCATAAGGAACACCAGTGAGACTCTTAATGAAGAAACTAGAATTCAATCATCTAATTGGAAAATAACACTGAAACAGAGACTGTACAAAATAATTGTTTCCGGAGCATGTGTGTGTGCATATTCCTTTTTTCCATTTTTCTGTAGGATAACTTCTTCTTACTGAGTTCTGAAGAAAATACGTCTCAGGACACACAACCAATAAGTCCTACCTTGAAGATGGGAGAAGAGAGCTTGCAAGGAAACAGAGGAAAATGGGGAAACATGAACAAGGCTCCATTGAGAAAAGATCTTTAGTATAAGGAAAGGACAGAATGACATATAAATATGCCATTTATAAGACAGAAGATCAAGATTCAAGAAAAATATGGAGAACAGCAATAATTTAAGAGAATACAGACATGGATATTATAACACTGATATCATACCTTAAAGTATATGAAGAAAACACCTGAATCATAGAGCAAAATTGATAATCAACATAATACAAAGTAGTAACAAATGATCAATCTGAAGTCAATACTGGGATATGTCCTAATAAAGCCTTAAGTTTCAAGAAAAAAAATTAAGAATTCTCTATACTTCAAAAGCAGAAGGAAAGTAAACAGATTACTATCAGGAAACCAAAGTCAAGAGTGCTTTTGACTACCAGACAGTGGAATAACATCTTCAAATGTCTTAAAGAGGAAGTGTATGATCCAAGGCTGCTCTGCCCTCAAGCTGTCCCTATTACATGGTGGCTACAGGAGTTTCTAAGAGATGCTAATTTCCAACAGCCTTTCCACTCCTACATCTTTCTTCAGAAAACAACAGAGTGTGGTACTTAGAACACTAGTAACTCAAGGCTTACAGAGAAATTTGAAGAAACATCTTTCAATGGCTCATAAACTACTCAGTTTAGTGGTATATAAATAATGAGGAACAGATCAAAGAATGGTCATTTAAAGGGGTCAAATGCAGGGGTACCTGGGTAGTGCAGTTGATTGACTCTTGGTTTCAGCTCAGGTAGTGATCTTATGGTTGAGAGATCGAGCCACATGTCAGACTCTGTGCTCAAGGTGGAGTCTGCTTAAGTCTCTCTCTCCTTCTGCCCCTCCCCCTGTACTTGCTCTCTTGTTCACTCTCTCTTGTGCAGGTGCACGTTCTCTCTCTCTCTCTAAAATAAATAAATAAATCTGTAAAGGGATAAAATAGAAATGCCCAGAAGGAAAGAAGTTGGTGTGGATTTTAAATAACTCCATTAATTTTTGGAACAAAATCATACTTTAAAAAATGTCAGTTCTTCATATAGCAATCATAAAGAATGTGACAGGAGAGAAAGGGAAAATAAGACATTTGATTTAATAATGATCCAAACGTATTGAGATGGCTGAAGCAGATATAATTTTATGGATTTTATCGGTCAACAAATATTTATTGTGTATTTATGTGTCAGACACAAAGCCAGGGACGTACTAGAAGATGAAAATAGAGTGACAGACAATTGGAAGTGTCTTTCGCCCTCTCAAGGCAGATATTAGTTGATATAAATGAATATGAGGGTCAAAGTGATACAAAGGATAAACAGGGCTATGGTCCCCAATATTTTCAGCATTAGAGATGAAACCTGAACGTGTGTTTTAAGTTGTTTACAAGAAATTTCAGAAACAGGAAAGCTACCTTCTGAAATATAAAAGGAAAATATAAATGGGAAATGCATCAAAATCCTACCCTCCCTCTGCCTTCCAGCCTTCATTGCCTTAGGTAACTAACTCCACTACAACTTAGTCAAGTGTCATCTTGCCTGGTTCTTCCCTAATTTTTATAGCACATATACAAATACACACCTGCATATGTGCGTGCGTGCGCACATGCACACACACACACACACACACCCCTAGAGTATTATTTCTATATCTGTCCATGCTGCCAATCACTTCTCACACCTAACAGTCACTGACTTCTTCAACTACAGTTTCTGGGACCATAAGGCTTCTTGAGAAAAGAAATCATGTTTTGTTCTACTTTGGACCGTCCGGGCCTAGGAAAACCCCTTTCTTCTCTGTCTCAGTAGAAACTCTCACAAGTCCCCTTTTCCACTTCAGGTGGGCCTATATCCATTACAATCTACTGAAACTCCCTCTAACACACACATGCACACATGCACAAACACACACACTACTCAAAGACAAGTGAGGTTCAGATCCTGAGTTAAGTTCTTGGCATTTCTGCTTCCAACCCTGGGATGGTAAAACAAAAAGCAAGTCTGTCTTCTTGGAATGAGGCTGAAGGTATCATTTATTCTTTTCTGCATCTTATACCAATAAGAACCAAACATAAATGATTATCTCTACAAGTTATCTTGATATCTCTGATATTCTCCGATATTCATCAAAGTCCTTGGTGAAACAGAAGGAATGGACAAATTCTTTCAGCAAGAAAATTATATGATACTTAATCTAAGACAGTGATAGATAAACTTGCTAATTGCCAGAACTAATACAATATAATGAGTAACTTTTGCAAGGGTGAAACAAATGTTCTGTGAAGCTTTGACTTTATATTAGACAGTCCAATTTCATTTATCTTTAATAAAGTATAACTTTGGTTTCTGTGTATCACTCATTCCATCAGATCACTTTCTTACACCCAACTCAGATCATACACTTTCTTCTTTAATGTCTCAAAATGATTTTATAAACTATGGGCCATATTAACTAAAGCTCCTGAATATTTGACAGAATGTTTTTAATATCCTTGCTTTATTCAAATTCTAATTAAGAATTTGTTGTACTGGGGCGCCTGGGTGACTCAGTGGGTTAAAGCTGCTGCCTTCGGCTCAGGTCATGATCCCAGTGTCCTGGGATTGAGCCCCGCATCGGGCTCTCTGCTCAGCAGGGAGCCTGCTTCCTCCCTTCTCTCTGCCTGCCTCTCTGCCTACTTGTGATCTGTCCGTCAAATAAATAAATAAAATCTTTAAAAAAAAAAAAAGAATTTGTTGTACTTACTATTAAAAAGTATATTAAAAAATAACCCCAAAACTTAGCAGCCTAAAGCAAGGTGGCTCTCATTCGGGGTTTGTCCTGTGAATATAGTGAGATGTTAGCTGGGGTTGTAATCAACCCCAGATGTCTCACTCACATGGTAGACAATTGATCCTAGTTAGTTACCAGCTGGAAGCTCAGATTTGTCTGCTGACCAGAGCACTTCATAAAGCCCCTCCACTTTGGCAGTCGCATATAGTCTGACTTTTTACTTAGTGGCTCAAGTCTTGCAACAAGCAATGAAGACACTTTATGGCTCATTTTTGCTTAGTCTGAGAAGTCATACAGCATCACTGCAGCCCCAATTTATTGTTGCAATCAAGTAACAAGTCACCTATACCCAACTAGAGAAGACATACACCCCACCTCTTGATGTGACGTCAAGTTCACTATGTAACAACACTTTATGGGATGAGATATTATTCCAGCCATCTTTGGAAAATACAATCTCTTATTGGATACAAGGCAATTGACTGTCTTAGTGTAGACACCAAAGATATTAAGAATGTTGTCTTATATCTCTATAGTCATAAATTATTAGTCTTCCACATGTACCATCTTCCAATTAATTCCAATAGCAATAAATTTTGTTACTAATCACTCTCTCAACCTGTCACCTTGCTACAAGCTTTGAAGGAAAAGAACTGATAGCCTTAATATAAGATTTTTATTTTCCTGCATGAGCGCTGATGAAGGAAGAGAACTCATCTCTCTTTAAAACAATGGTTCTTATGATGGCCATTTGGGATTAACCAGGAAAAAAAAAAAACAAAGAAAACTCTTCATTAATTTTTTATATCATGCAAAAAACACGGAGGAAATAAATGTATCATATATATGTTACATATGTCTGCTAGACTGTGCTAAGCAATATACCTAAATATATACCCACATCTACATCTCTAAGTATATCCATACTTATATCTATAGCCAATCAGTCTTTCAGTACTCAGTGACATTCAGTAGTTTCCCAAAGTCATACCTAATTTGTAGCAGAGTTCAACTTTTGAAATCAGTATTGGGTAACTTCAAAGCTTGTGCCCTATCCATATCATTTATGTTAAAATATTAACGTACATGCTTTTTCTTGATGTTATGGTCATTTTTATATATCCTCAAAATTACCTTTCCTTGACAACATACATTTTCTTAAGTTCTTCTCCACTAATCTCTTCAACCACTGAATAAGTGTGTAACTTTCATAAGTGAATATAATGATATCCTTGAATTCCAGTCACCTGTTCCATATTGGCTTTCTCATCATTTGAAATTCCTAGGAAACTCAACATACAGTTTTAAAGGTGAGAATCTTTTTATTTATACATAAACTTACTCAGCCATAGCTCAGAAATCCCATCCTAACTTGATAAAAGGAGTACTTAAACACAAGAGACTTTTGACTGTTTTCCCCTTGCATAAAATTTGTCACCAGATAGGTAATTTTTTAATTCAAATCCTTCCAAATAATGTTGCCTTGCTTAGATATCCAAAAACTACACAAATTAGCTCACGTAGGTTACTGAAGAAAGAAATCTGAAAATGTGTATCTGCTAATACATTTTTATAAGCTATACAATCAAATCTCCAAAATTTTTATCGTTTTGGTTTTTTTTTTTTTTTACAAAACATTGGAAATGCCATCTCAATAATATCGTAATAAATCATATGATTTCAGAGGGATGAATTATTATTACCTCCCTGAGACAACACAAAATGTACTTCCATGCTCCACCATGCCTACTTTATACCTGAGTTTTAACAATCATGAAGGAGGGGTGTTTAAATTTTTAGTCTATTACCTCAGGCATTGTGCCATGCCATATTTGGGTCTGTGATGTGATGTCTGATAGAGAATTGTAGCTGCAAACTGACAACTGTATTAGGAATAGCTAATTTAGTTGTGCACAATAGGGGTTTTTTTTAATGGCAGTTAACTGTGATTCCCCCTCGCCACAGCCCCCCAGCCAAAAATTTGAAGTGAGTGAGAATTAGCTACTCTTCCTAACCTTCCTAACTATAATGAAATAAATTTCAGACCAAATTCTGCCACACATACAGACATTTATTAAGCAAGAATTTCTGAGGCAGCTGGGTAGCTGTCACTTAAGCCTCCAAGTCTTGATTTCCACTCAGGTCATGATCTCAGGGTCATGGGATTCAGTCCCACCCTGAGCTCCATGCTCAGCATGGAGCCTGCTTAGGATTCTCTCTCTCCCTCCCCCTGCCCTTCCCCTGCTTACATCCCCATGCGCACGCTCTCTCTCGATCTCTTTCTCTCTCTCAAATAAAATATTTAACAAACAAAATGAGCATTTCTTAGCAAGGAGGCAGGAGGAGATGACACAACCTCATCTGTAAACTTAGTGAAATCCCAGCAGTTCGTCCCCTTGGGAACGCCAACCATCACAATGCACAAAAGATCCCTGGAAGCAGCAGCCCCAGAAGGGGAGGCACCTGGTTACTATACTGTTATAGTTGGGTAACCAGAAGTTCTAATCCACAGGGGTACACAAGACCATTTAGAGATTCAATGATACACTGTTTTTATGGATCAAACCCACTTGTGCTTAGGAGGCTTGTTCTGTAGGATCAAATACTGACTGAGTTCCAGCTAGCTGAAGTGAATATGGTAGCCCCTGGAGTGGTAAGGTCTTGTCGATAAAGTGCTAACTCAAACACCTCCAGTCTGTGCATTCTTTATTAGGGAAACTTACTGCCCCTGTAATTGAAGTTTGCACTAAAGTGCACATTCATACTGTTCAATAGTCTATGCTATAGTGTTTTAAAGCAACAATGTTAAACTGTAAGAACCATAACACTTGTTGCTCAAAATCATATTTACCCAGTTAGCAAATCTTGACTGAACACCTACCACTTGTCAGGCATCCTGCATTAGATACCAGGCTCGTAAAGTGAAGTAAGATATGGTCCTTACCCTTGAAAAGCTTACAAATCGTGGGAAAACATAAGCGAAGTAATAACTATAATATGAAGTGATAAATGCTGGATGAAAGGCTCACACAGGCTGCCTCTGAGATCCAAAGAAGGACAACTGTATCAGACTCAAGAGCTTTTCTGCATTAGCTTTCTAGAAGAGATGGTTCTTGAGCTAGTGTTAGAAAATCAGTAGGAGTTAACTTAGATGTATTAATGGAGGAAAGCATTTCAGACAGAAGCAGCAGAGCAGTTCTGAAGTCACAGAGGTTTGACACCTCACAATCCAGTCTAAAAACAAGAAGTAGCTCAGAATGGCTGGGGAGGGGGGATGAAGAGGGGGGCTGGGGAGGGGGACAAGGAGAGTGGAGTGTGGAGAGGGAGATGAGCTTAGGGAGACCAGATTATTTAGGTTTTATGTGTTAACGTGAGCAGTTTGAACTTCTCTAAAAGGTATGGGATATCATGGAAGGACTTAAGTAATGGAAGTACATTTTAGAAAAATCATTCTAATAGCAACGTGTAGGATGGGTTAAAGTGGGATTGGGGAGGAGGCAGAGTTGATGTGGGGATAATACACATGAAAGGTGGTAAGAGCTTGAGCAAAGGAATAGGCATTGAGAAGAGTGAAAGCAACGGATTCAAAAGTAAGATACCACAGGACTTGAGACAAAGTGGATATACAGCGTGTGAGAAAAATCTAAACTATTGAGAGCCTTGGAAATTTCATGGAATAGTGTCACACAGTAAATACCGTTGACCCTTGAGCAATAAGGATTTGATCTGTGCAGGTCTGCCTACACTCGGAATTTTTTTTATAAACACAGTCCT
The DNA here is from genome assembly GCF_963455335.1 of Martes martes. Lineage (NCBI taxonomy): Eukaryota > Metazoa > Chordata > Mammalia > Carnivora > Mustelidae > Martes > Martes martes. The sequence goes on along the minus strand of NC_137895.1, from coordinate 42,738,256 downwards.
GAAAATGATTTTAATAACATTTTCTTTTCTCTAGCTTACTTTATTTTGAGAATGCAGTATATAATGTAACATACAAAATATGTGTTAGTTGACTATGTATGTTATTGGTGAGGATTCTGGTCAACAATAGGCTATTAGTACTTAAGTTCTGGGGGAGTCAAAAATTATAGGCAGATTTTCTACCGTACAGGGGATCAGCGACCTTACCTCCATGTTGTTTAATGGTCAACCATCTACATGACTGGCTAAATGAAATCAAGCTCAAAGGAACAGAAGCTGCACTATGACGCACTTATATATGAAGACATTAAAAAAATGTGTTTTCCTTAGAAGTTTATATAACCATAAAGTAAAAATGGAAGGTTATAACAGGACCTTTTCCTCATTATCAGATTCTAACACTTCCCTATCAACCCACTGAATTTTCATTGCCCTTCTCATGCTCAGCTTGTCATTTTGGTTCAGTTCCTTCTACTTCTTTAAATGCTTTAACTGCAGATGTTTGCCCTTGTTGGCCAACCTAGTAGTGACTACATTTTATCACAGTACATATTTTGTTTATTCAAGCATTATAAACCATAATCTCACATAGATATATATGCATGTTAAATAACCTGCAGTAAGCACAGCCTATTAAACACAATTCTCTCCTGAAGTAATTCACAACAAATTTGACTGGAAATCCAAAGTAATTAATAAAATGTGTTTCATAGCATCAAAATTATGTGTTATTTTTTTTTAAGATTTTTTTAAAAAGATTTTATGTATTCATTTGACAGACAGAGATCACAAGTAGGCAGAGAAGCAGGCAGAGAGAGAGGAGGAAGCAGGCTCCCTGCTGAGCAGAGAACCAGATGCGGGACTCGATCCCAGGACCCTGGGATCATGACCCGAGCCAAAAGCAGAGGCTTTAACCCACTGAGCCACCCAGGTGCCCTTATGTGTTATTTTAAGTGACTCTATGTGACTCTACAGTCACTGGTTCATTAAGTACATATGGTCATATACTATAAAATTTAAAAGAGGAACATACACTTTTATCTATATTATGCTCTAGTTGCTCCATTATTCAAATATATATTCTTTCCTAATTAAAATATAACTTAAAATTCCTAAATAGTATCCCTTGTTTTCTAATATAGTTTGAGTTGCCCCAAAAATTCTGTAAAGCATTATTTATAAGAATAGAGACACTAAAATTAATATGTAGAATTCAATAAATAGTATAGCTACTGGGAAAACAACTCTATACCACAAAGACCTCTTGAAGATCTAGAGAATGATAAAATATACTTAGCCATAAAATTCATGTAACATCACTACAACATATAATTTCATATTTAATATTTTAAAGTTAATCAAGAGATATTTTAGACTCCTAAAGACTGTTAAGCATAGAATTTCAAATGTCAGTTATTATGCTGTGGGTGTTTGAAAATGTAACTACGTAATTAAATGCTCCTCTATTAAACTGGGTACTAAATAATAGATTTTATTGTACCAAAATCAAAGAATGCAGACAATAAAGCAAATGCAGAATGATTTATTGTGCCACCAATTAAAATTTAACAAAATACACAAATAACATATTGAATATGTATTTTCTAACTCAACACTGAAATAAAGTGTAAAATAATGAGAAATTAACTATTCCTAAGCTCCTAAGTAGAGAAACTTTTTGCAAACACATATGAATATTCATATTAAGAAGGTGGAGGCTTATTCAAGAGTATGCTGTGACATTAACATGTTAAATCCCAGAAGAATCTTCCCTTTTTTCACAATATGACAGTCTATACATTTTCTGATTATATTCACAAGAAAATATGCTTAACAACATAAGACTGGAAAGGACAATTATAATACATCTAACCATTAAATAATATCTATTCAGAAGAAAATATGTTACTTGTTTAGTATAACAAAAAGAGATGTTTAGAATAACATACATTCATTTTAGGACACAAACATCCTTTTACATTTTGTTAAGAATTACTAAACTATCCCTGAGTCCATACATGGGATAATGCACTTTTTGAGATCTTTATTTAAAAATCTAAGAAAATATTTTCCCTCCCATTTTGTATTGTTTCTAGCTAACAGTAATTCTGTGTAGGTAATAAGGATTCCAGTTAAAAATAGAACAAAAGAACGAACAGAGCTGATCATTTGAATAATTACATCGTGTTCTACTGGACAAGCAACAGCACATAATTTAGAAGAATCCACAAGACAAGTCAGTATTTAAATAAGCATTTGAAGGGTAAGCCTCCATCATTCTAAATATTTATGCTACAGAAAACATCTATACCATGTGGAAAATTTCTCTTGCATATCCTCTAATTCTTTTAATGTTTTCAAATGTTTTAAACAAGCTGAACTATTTGAAGTCTTAGAGGCTTTGGACTCCATTCCAGTTCATCAAATTGAGAACGGTGGCAATCATATTTTGGGGAATGGGTAGCCAAAAAACAATGGACCAGTAACTTGGTTACTATATAGAAACTCTATAGTTTGATACAGATGTAACTTTCCTACGAAGCCTAATCTTAACAATGACCTTTATGGAGGGGAGAGGGATGGGGGGTTGGGTGAGCCTGGTGGTGGGTATTATGGAGGGCACGTATTGCATGGAGCACTGGGTGTGGTGCATAAACAATGAATTCTGGAACACACACACACACAAATAAAATAATTTTTTTTAAAATTGACCTTTAAAACACATCCAAGATAAGTAATGAACCAGCAAGATAGAGCTTTACACGCTTAGAGTCAGGCAAACACTCAGACATGCACATGACCAGATATATACCTCCCTTCAGCTCTTTTTCTGATTCCTCCTACCAGGCTCAACCTGTTTGAGAAAAAAAAAAAAAACAAAAGAAGTCCTAGAAAAATATATTCCAGGGTTTGACCACATTTTACATTCAATTCACCTCGCCTTTAGAAGGCTTAGTGCTGAAGACACACTCATTCTAAAAAAACTAAATCCCCCAAGGAGTACGTACAATATTAACAAAATCTTCATCATGTACTATCCCTATACTTAGACCTTCATAGTAATCTTCAAATTCGCCATAGGTCACTTCATCAGACTTGCTGCAGGCATCTTTTAATGTTTCTAGAAAAGATAATTCGATTTCTTCCTCTGTGGAATGGCCTGTAAGATAGTACCGACTGTGAAACAATCTCCTTAAAACACTAGTAAAATGACTGATGACGATAAAGAAATACTTAATCACCTTATGAAATCTTTTCAAGAATTTCAAATCTTATGTCAAACTACCCTCCAATTTATTCAAGTAAGTTTCTTGCATGAATCAGAATTTAATGGTGGGGCACCTGGGTGGCTCAGTGGGTTTAAAGCCTCTGCCTTCGGCTCGAGTCATGATCTCGGGGTCCTGGGATCGAGCCCCGCATCGGGCTCTCTGCTTGGCGGGGAGCCTGCTTCCCTTCCTCTCTCTCTCTCTGCCTGCCTCTCTGCCTACTTGTGATCTCTGTCAAATAAATAAAATCTTAAAAAATAAATAAATAAATAAATAATAAAAAAATTTTAAAAAGAATTTAATGGTGATGACTTCAATACACATTCAAGGCAACTTTTAAGCCTCTGATCAGATGTGTCTTATAGGTATAAACAAAATAAGAGTCACTACTGTAGATATTCTTTTATATCTTAATGTTTTAGAGGACTCAGCTTTATTCTCATTAGAAATGAGGAAAGAAGAAAACAAGTAAATAATTTCAAAGATTTATAGGCTGTTAACGCAGTAACCCAATGCGTGAAAAACATCCCTATATTCAGGCATTAGTTATTTTATGAATCAGTTACTCATAACTGCAGCTAGAAAATATTACCACAAATAAGATTCAAAGGCCTATGAAAATCTTTGCCGGAAGAATTTTCACCAGATTAAATCACTCTATTTTAATCTCTGACATTAAGTAGGCTATTTCCACTACATCATACTAAATATGATTAATTTCATTCTATAGGAAGATGCTACTGAGAATCAAAAATGTAAAAAAATATAATGCTTCAATTTGTTATTTAAAGAGAGAACATAACTGCTAAGTAAAATAAGTCAGTCAGAGAGACAAATACCATATGATTTTGTTCATATGTGGAATTTAAGAAATAAAACTGATGATCATAGGGGAAGGGAGTGAAAAATGAAATGAAAGAAAAAACAGAGAGGGAGGCAAACTGTAAGAGACTTAGCTATAAGGAACAAACTTGGGGCTGTAGAGGGGGGTGGGGGGCTGGGGTAACTGGGTGATGGGCATTAAGGAGGGAACGTGTTGTAATGAGCACTGGGTGTTGTATGCGACTGATGAGTCACTAAACTCTATCCTAAAACTAACAATACATTATATGTTAACTAACTTTAATTTAAATAAATAAATAAATAAAATCTAAAAGAAAGAAAATTACTCATTTGAACATGCTATACCCGTTAAGATTCCTAACCTTGCGTATTACTGAGATGATTGAGACATTGTAGTCTCCACCCAAGGATCGTGACTGAAAAGTACTTCTAAAAAGAATATTTCACTGAGCTTAATTTGGGAGAAGCAGGTCAATTTTAGCAAATCAGGAAGAATATATTAAACCTGGAAATTTTATATCTCTAGAATCACCCTTTCACAGCCATTTAAATTCAATTAAAATACTGTAAAAGTCCTTAAAACAAAACAAAACACAGGGACACCTGTGGCTCAGTTGGTTAAGCGTCTGCCTTCAGCTCAGGTCAGGATCTCCCAGCATCAGGCTCCTTACTCAGCAGGGACCCTGCTTCTCCCTCTCCCTCTGCTGCTCCCCCTGCTTGTACACTAGCTCTCTTTCTCTCTCTGACAAATAAATAAATAAAATCTTTAAAACAAAACAAAACAAAAAACCAAAGAGGCAACATAAAATATCTGATTCAGCCTTTTAATTCATTTGATTTTTTTTGATTCAGAAAGAGAACAATAAGTTATTTAATTAAGTAGCTTGGGTTATTTTGTGGTCTGTGAAAATGAAGGAGCTATCTCAGGTTCTACCCTACTCACATGGATCTATATCTATTCCCAGGATCCTAGCATGGAGGAGGAAAAAAGACATTCTTTAAGTTTTTAATAAAAGGAATTAAAAGATGAAAGGAAGCTACAAAATATGGTCAGATGATAATCAAAGAAAATAGAGACCCATATACAAAGGCAAAAAGTGTCAGAGAAATCTAAATGACCCTCTAAATCACTCTGAAGCCATGTTGCATTTTAAAATTACAAACTTAAATTGGGAATACCACCCACCCAGGTGGGCAAAATTAGGATAAGAGTTGGATCTTTTTCAAAAAGCAGAAGTTCTCTAAGGGACTTAGATAATAATTCATTGTTAAGGGCCTTTCAAATTAAAAAAAAATGCTTTAGACGTTTGCTGTCTTTTAAAAGTATGTGCAAAATAAAGAAAATGATTATTTTATTTTTAAAAAAGGCTGAATGAACAAGGACTGGATAATTATGCTCTGCAGAAATGGTAATATAAAACAACAGAGTGAATTTGTGATTGAGTGTTAGTCAAGGGTTAAAATTAACCAAAATCTAATATATATAAAAATATATACCTGTTGGCAAAAGAGATTTCCTCCTTTGTTTATCACCCATACTATTTTTTAATGAAAACATTTTTTATTTAAATTTTTGTTTCAAATACTCGAGAATTTTATACCTCCTCTGTATCACCATCCAAGAACTACTTACCTTTTATCATTTTTAACTAACCTTTCTTTCTGTTTACTTGGACACCATGAAGTATTTTATTTTATTTTTTTAAAAGACTTTATGTATTTATTTGTCAGAGAGACAGAGAGAGGGAGAGAGCACAAGCAGGGGGAGCAGCAGGCAGAGGGAGAAGAAGGCTCCTCCCCACTGAGCAGGGAGCCTGACATGGGACTCCATCCTGGGACCGAGGGATCATGACCTGAGCTAAAGGCAGATGCTTAACCAACTGAGCCACCCAGGTGTCCCACCATGAAGTATTTTAATAAACAATGATGATATCTCTACAGAGAAATACATTTGGGACATTTCATTTCTATTAAAGCTGAAAATACCTTTTTCTAATAAGTTATTTAAGTAAAGTAAAAAGAAAGTATTTTCTATAGTAAAATTGTGCTACAAAAGCCTTAATTTGAAATTAATTATAAATTGTAAATAATCTAGGGGCGCCTGGGTGGCTTAGTCAGTTGAGTGTCCAACTCTAGATTTGGCTCTGGTATGATCCTGGAGTCATGACAGGAATCCCGCATTGGGCTCCAAATTTGGAGGGAAGTCTGCTTCTCTCCTTCTCACTCTGTCCCTCCCTTTGCTCACTCTCTCTCTCTCTTTCTCAAATAGATAAATATTTTTTAATTGTAAATAATTTATATTCCAGAGATGGGCATGCGACTAGATTATAATTTGTATTGATAGGTAATATTTTTAAACTTTAAACTTTAAAAAACTAGAATGGGTGTTCTTCTTTTTAAGACTGCTTGTACCTACTAGCTTATCTTCCTTAATGTGAATGCAAAGATGAGATATGGAATTTTGGGTTTTTGGGTTTATCTTTTTTTTTTGAGGTGTTGGAATTTCTTAAACTAATGAAGGCTTATCCAACAAGAACAAAACCCTCACCAACAATTCAATGACATCTAACAAAACTAAAGCTGTTTTAGCAACTTAATTAAGATCGTTAGAAGGGAGAAAACAAAGAGAAAAACAATGTAGGATGTTGAAATCACCTAATTTTGAAATAAAACTATCTTGTTCTTATATTTAGCAAGCTAATTAAGGAAGAAAAGCTGAGAATGACATAGGTTTAAAGAAAAAGATATGCTAAATCCAATTCAATAATGCTAGAAATTTTCTAAGAGCAACTGCAGTTCATTTAAAGTCATTGATAAGCAAATTAAACTATTCTGACCTTAGACTATCAGAAATCGGGAAGCCAGTGATAGTTAGCTTTAATCTTTATAACAAATTGCTGTTTTTTTCACTTCATAATTAAAAGTAATAAATAAACCATTTACAAGGGTTAATGGTGATAAACAAAAGTAATTACAGGGTAACTTCTTTTAATAATAAAAATATCAAAGGAAAATTCTGGAATAGTATTCTATAAGAGTATTTAACAGTATATGATCAAAATCATATATTAGAAAGAAACTTCATAAGATATAAATTACAAATGGTCAAAAAATACAAAAATATGTTTAACCTTCCAAATAACCAGGGAAATGCAAATAAAATTTTTTTTTAGTCTATCAGATTGGCAAAATTCTGTGGTGTTGGGATGACAGTCAGGGAAATGAATTCTCCAACTAATGGCAATATAATCTGGTATAGCCATCTTATAATGCAATTTTAAGTATCAGTTAAAATTTGAAATGTAGATATTCTAGGTATTGAAATTACCACCCCATAGAAAATAGCAGAAAATGAGCCTAAGGAGTCACAAATAAGCATATTCATTGCTTCATTGTTTAGAAATTTAAAGTCTGCCAGTAGGAACCTAACTAGGTAAATTGTAGTGTACTGATTTTTAAAAAGAATAATATGCAGATTAAAAATAAGGTGGCTCAATACAGATTAATATGGCAAGAGCTCCAAAACATATTTTTGAATGTAAAAAGTAAACTACGTACCAAGTGTGTTTAGTGTACCTGTCATGCTAAAAAGAATATATATATATATATATATATATATATATACACACACAAGAAGTATTTGATATTTATAGCACCTATACAGCTATGAAAATTCATAGAGTAAGGACTGAAGTGTATATATATTAAATGATAACATTACCTCTATAGAGGAACGTGTGATGAAAAGAGGAGAGTCACTGTGGCCAAATACTTTCTTCATACTAAGAATGTATTAATAAATCAACTATATAAAAATTAAAGTCAGAAAAAATATAGTACGTAATGAATCTCTAAAATTACAGATCTTCCCTGACTTAACGATAAAGTTGTATCTGATAAACCCATTGTAAACTGAAACTGTCTTAAGCTGAAAATGCTCTCAATTCACCTAACCTAAAACACCATAGCTTAACCTAGCCCACCTTAGTCGTGCCCAGAACACTTACAATTAGCCTACACTTGGGCAAAATCACCTAAGGCAAAGCCCATTTTATAATATAGTATTGAGTATCTCATGTAATTTATCGAATATTGTATATATATGTATATATACTGTATATACATGTATGTATACATACACATATATAATAAAGTATTGAATATCTCATGTAATTTATTGAATACTGTACTGAAAGTGAAAAACAGAATAGCCATATGGGTATAGAATGATTACGTAAGTGTATAGGTTGTTGACCCTCCTGGTCACATGGCCAGCTGGGAGCTGCCTCTTGCTACCGCTGCCCAGCTTCACAAGAGAGTATCAAACTGTGAATGCTAGCCAGGGCGAAGATCAAAATGCAAAATTTGAAGTACAGTTTCTACTAAATGCACATTGTTTTAGTACTGTTGTAAAGTCAGAAAATTGTTAAGTCAAGCCATCCTAAATTGCCTGTATGTATTTGAGATATTTTCTAGATCCTCAAATTTTGATACACATATGTATGCCCGTTATATATATACCACCATTCCCAGAGAAAGACATTCACTTTCTGTCTTGAATCTTCAAGTATACGAAGATACAGTAAAACTAACCCAGAGAACTTGCACATGTAATTATCTGTCCTCTAAATCCATTCTGTCCTAACTCAAATTCCTCATGATCTCCTCAGTAAGAAATAAAAATTCAATCTCATTTCATAAGCATCAAAAAAAAAAAGCATAAACAATAGACCTCAGAATATTTAAATGATGAAGGTCAAATGGCTCTTATGTTTCTGGTTTAAAAAATAAGTGTTTATTTCCTCCCTTAATGGCCCCAAGTCTACACGGTAAGTTAATATAATTTAAGATTTTACTTTTATTAACATTTTAGAAATCTAATGCATTTTGACTCATAATAATTACCTGAAATTACTTGAGGATGCTTCTTTGCACAGTAACATTTTCTTATGTCTGTAATAGGCACACAGCCAGTTTTGTTGAAATCCAATTTCATGAAGGCCTAAATAAAGAAAAAAATGTTATTTTTTTCTATGAAATCATTAGACATGAGAACCCAATTTTCTATTCTGTAGGTTATCCTTAAGCTCTAAAAAGCCAGTTTAAAAGTACTGAACTGCTATAAGAAGGAAGTATTATGAATATAGGAAGTTACTGGAGCAAGATGTTAGGTAAACTGCACTCTCTGCCACCCTGACCTTGAGATAGTAAGCTAACCTCTGTTGCCCTAGCTTTTCTCTTCTCATATTGAAGAGTTGGGTAAAAGACCTTTCTGGTAACTTCCACCTCTAGGATTTATAAGAAACTGATAAATGGCCAAGACAAATTGCCAGGACCATTTTGATTAAAAAAGTGAACATGCAAATATTCATCACTAAATTCAATAAGAAAGTACCGTATTTTTTAAACAGCTTATGTTACTCTATTTCCTGAAATTTAACACCACCTTTTGATATGCCAGTTGTTTTACTGCTCTGCTAAATTCAATGCAATTTTTAGTACTGTAAAATAAAAAAATATTTTACGGGCAAGAGGAATGGGTATATAGAATACACAACCAACCCAAAGCAACAGCCCACATTTCCAAAAGAGTCAAAACTATAATCAAGTTTGTTTATTCACAATAATGTGTTCACAGAAATATGGTACCTTTTATGGGCTGAATCCCCCCCCCCCCATTATACATTGAAGCCCTAACTCCTCCCCTGCTCCAGTGCCTCAGAATACGACTGCTATTGTGGAGATAGGGCCTTTAAAGAGGTAATTTAAGTTAAAATAGATTTGCTAGGGTGGGCTGTAATCCAACATGGCCAGTGTCCTTACAAGAGGAGGAGATGAGGACACAGACGCAGACTGAAGGATGACCATGTGAGCATAGAGGGAAAAGACAGCCAGTCACAAGCGAAGGAGAGAAACCTCAGAAGATACCAAACCTGCTAACATCTTGATCTTGGATTTCAAGCCTCCACAACTGTGAGACAATACATTTCTGTTATTTAAATCACCCAGTCTGTAGTATTTGTTATGGCAGCCCTGGTGAACTAATACAGTACTTTATAACTCTACTTTTATCCTCTTTTCCTAGTATCAAGATTTATGAAGGAGATAACCCTCTAGCTTCTACTCCTGATACATCTGTCACCTGGACATGAAAAGTACAAATAAGAGCAAATTTATAAATTATTATGTGATTAATTCATTTAACATGAAGTTTTTATTGTGTCTTTTGGCCAGTAAAGATTTTGATATTTTCTATTTGAGATTTATACCTCATGTAATTGTTTATACTCTTCTATACACAAAAGCTTTGTTTCAATATTAGATACATACACACAGGTACATATTTGAAAGAGAAAGAAACTACATTGCTCAAAAGTATGCTCTAAAAATGGCCAGCAGAACCTGAGTAAGATGTAGTTTCCTATAAAAATCAGGGCCTCCTGGGGTGCCTGGATGGCTCAGTAGGTTAAGCCTCGATTCTTGATTTGGGCTCAGGTCATGATCTCAGGGCTGTGGATCAAGACTGTATTGGGCTCACTGGGGTGGAGCCTGCTTGAGATTCTCTCTCCTTCTCCCTCTGCCCCTTCCCTCACTCACACATGCCCAAGCATGCTTCTCTCTCTCTCTCTCTCTCTCTCTAAAATAAAGAAGAGAATCTTAAAAAAAAAAAAAAAATCAGGGCTCCTGTTTTTAATTCCAATTTAATAGTCATTTTAACCTTCATTTGAACAGCTAGCTAATATGCATATTATAAAAACCAGAGAAACATCTCTTAGTCATACTCCTAAGATAACATGTATTGAGCCTTGACACTAGAACAGCCACAATGCTAAGAATTTTACAAGTTTAGTCCTTATACCAACTCTATGAGACAAGAAACTAAGGCTCAGAGACATTTAATAATAGATAATCATATAACTAGTTATTTTTGGAGCCAGAAATTTATGGAACTAGTAATGTGTGAACCAAAATTTGATTTCAGATTTTATTTTCCTTTTAAAATCTGTTCCTAAAACAAGGGGACATCTCCGTAGCTCAGGGGTTAGAGCACTGGTCTTGTAAAGTCTGTTCCTAAAACAATTGCATAAATTATTTTGCTTTATCCTGGTAGATTTGTATATGTATGTGTTTGCCTGTATTTTACTAATTCCAAAATTTATTACAGGTGAAGGGATTTAAAACATGTTCAATAATAATCAATAAAGTTGTAAAATAATGAACCCAACACTCTACTAAAAGTAACTATTTCAGGGGTGCTTGCATGGCTCAGTCAGTTAAGCATCTGCCTTCTGCTCAGGTCATGGTCCTGGAGTCCTGTGATGGAGTCCCGCACCAGGTTCCTGGCTCAGCAGGAAATCTGCTTCTCCCTCTGCCCGCCCCCTCACCCCCCCCCCGCCCCCTCACTCCCCACCACCTCCCCCCCCTCCCCTGCTTGTGTACCCCTGCGCATGTGCATGCCTTCTCTCTCAAACAAATTACAAAAATTTTTAAAAACTTTTAAAAGTAACTATTTCAAAGATTATTTAACAAAATTACCTTTCGAACAAATGATTTCCTGTATTCATTCATTTCACCAATAATGGCACGTTTGAATTCTCCATAATCAACCTTGCCACTGTCATTGCCATTCAGAATTTGCCATGCAGACTCAAAATCCTAGACATATTCACAGAGACCACTGTTTCACCTTTTAGTTATATATGACCACAACAAAACTCATCCGAATACTATTTTGTTACTACTTTTGTAGCCCCAGGCAAAGAAGCAGGTTTAACAAGACAATTCCAAAAAGTTACATATAAGCCCAAGCAAAGGCACTAAGAAAACCATTTAAAGGAATTCTGTGGTGGACAGTTCTGTAAAATTCAGGGTCATTTAGGAGTATCAGTGTCACAAATTCTTATTTTAAGTTTGATTCCTTTCGATACAAAAATGCTCACCACTTACTGGAATTTGAACATTTAATTATTTTTAATGTATTATATATTTGACAATTAAAAATTCACTTCAGGTTCTATAGTGCTTGCAATTGGCATTAGGGCCACTAGTGGTATTTCTGCTAGTTGTCATGTTTCAAAGTGCAAAAGATCTAAATGGCTCCAATATTATCCCGCCATTCACACTGAAAGGTGTTATTTTGAGTAAATCCTTATGCCAGTTTGTTGATTTTACCATTGCCACTTACTTCTTTGCAAATGCACAATTTAATAGAATGTTCTAGTCACAGAGTTCCTAATAACAACAACAAAATAATGCAGATGGGGTTTTCTTAAACTCAGGTACATAAATATATTTTCAAAGTTTCGGTCAAGTTGTTAGCTTTAAACAAGATTGTAAATAAGACATCTAGCAAGGTGACTGACAAACAAGGGGACTCAAAAAAGTTCTACTTCCTCCTGCTTTTTTCAATTAAAATTCTAATAAAAACTCAATCTTAAGATGCCCTGCTTCCCCCAATTTTCAATAACCCCTAATTTGTCTGTCATAATGCCTAGCACATGACTAACTTTAAGTGTCTGTAGAATGCGCTCTTAAATTTAAAAATGAGCTTGACCTTTAAAATCTTACATAATACAGATAAAAGATGAATTTGCATGCCCAACTCATGGAATACTAGAATTAAAAGATACCGCTTGAAGCTTAAAAGAAATAATTTTCAAAAATGGAATAATTTACCAAAACGGGCAACAAATTCATGTAAGTCTTTCTAAGATATGGTACAGACTGGAAAATGATAATTCAGTTGAAAAAAACTGAGCTTAAATTTATTGATAGTATCTCTAATAAATTAAGCTACTTAGGGTGCATATCAATTTTTTAAATTTCAGATCAAAGAGAATGACTATGCCTTCCCCAAACTACTTCCACAATTAGACCCAGATTGGTGATTCTTGAGTTCTTATTTCTGCTTATCATTTCATGGGCAGTCTCTAGTGATAGTACAGGGGCAAAAGCAGGGAATATTATTTTTTAAATGGGTAAAAGGGAAGCTTACTCGTATTTTCATAATATATGTTTTCCCTATGCTAGAAGTCTTATATAATTATTTTCGTTTCTATTTCTGACTCCAGGGACAAAAATTTAGCAAATCAACCAAGAAAAGAAGTACTGGTTGATGCAGAAAGAATAAAAGACTGACCTAGATTATCTGGGCACTAGCTCTAACTCAGTTATTAATTACCTGTATGACTGTGGATAAAGACACCAAGGCTTCTAATTTTCTATTGCTGTTTTTACTATATTATTATTATTAAGAGGAAGAAATGAAGTTAGAGGATCTCTAATATGTATCACTAAGTGGGCCACAAGGTTAAACTCAGTAAAAAACACAAAGGACAGGTATGTGACAACAATGATAAACAACATCACACTGGCACAGAATTTTAGTTGAAAAGGCCTATTCCCATGTAATTTTCTCATCTGAGGTTCAAAGTAACTCTGACCACAGGTATTATCTGTAGATTGCCCAAGCAGAGCCTGTCAATCAGAAAAGTTAAAAAAGACCTATGCAAGATCACAGAGCTGAATTAGTGGGTCCAGAACTTGAATCTATATCTCCTAAGTTCAATTCCCAGTGTTCCTTCCACAAGTACACTACATCTTGTGACAAGACTATCTGAAGCAAGAGAGAACAATGCAAGAGAATCTCTGATCTGAAACCCTCAAGGTAGACATGTTTCAAATTTACTTTTAGAAAGAAACCCAAACTTCTTAGCATAGCATGCAAGGCTTCAAGATAATGGACCCCACCAGGCTTATTTCTCCCCATTTTTCTCTTTTCCTTCTTTCCATACATCTGTCCATGTTAACTATGCTGTTTCTTCAGCACTTGCCATATGCAAGGTTCCATTGGAGGTGTTAGACACAGCAGGAAACCAGAAGCACGTTGGTCCCCGTCCTAATGGATCTAACACTCTACTTGCCAGAAAAGCCAGAAAATACTTGTGAAGTGGTATGAAGAAAATAATATGATAAATGGTATAAGAGAGGACCAAGGATCAGATAGGCACTGCTTTAGACAGAAGTGTCAGTATAGTGCTTCCCATAGAGAAAGCCTAAATGATGGAAAATCCAGCCCTGCAAAGGTCTAGTGGAAGATTGCTCACCATACAGGGAACAGGATGTATAAAAGCTCTTGTTGCTTGTTGGGAAGCAGGGGGTTGCTTTTGGCCTTTTGCAATTCTTAAAACAGGCTACACGCCTCCTCCTCCCTTTCATGCCTTCCCATGTGCTTCCCCTTTGTGTGAAATATTCATTGTCTGACCCACGTTCTTCCCCCCTCCCCCTTGCCTGTTTAACTCCTCCTCATCCTTCAGAACTCAGCTCAGTTATGCCCTTCTCCAGGAATCCTACAATCTTCTCTCTTCTTCCCCATAACCTGGCCTGGAATAATCCCATGTGTTCTGTAAGCATTCTCTATTTAACACATATAGTCTTTCATAATCCTTCATCTTTCTTTTCTTCTAATTATGAAGACCTTAAGAGTATAGAGTATGCACTCTCAGAGCTTCAAACAATGCCTACTTATTAGGTTCTATTAAATTATGAGGGAAGAATGAATAATGAGATTAAAATTAACAAGACTTGTCACCTGATGACTAACACTGATTATGAAGCATAAAGAAAGAGACACGTGGGGGCACCTAGGTGGCTCAGTCGGTTAAGCACCCAACTCTTGATTTGGGCTCAGGTCATGATCTCAGGGGTTCAGCACACTGTGCAGACTTTGCTTGAGATTCAATCTCTCCTTCTGCCTGTTCCCTCACTCATTAAATAAATAAAAAAATAAATATGGGTGCCTGGGTGGCTCAGTGGGTTAAAGCCTCTGCCTTCGGCTCAGGTCATGATCCCAGTGACCTGGGATGGAGCCCCGAGTCGGGCTCTCTGCTCAGCGGGGAGCCTGCTTCCCTTCCTCTCTCTCTGTCTGCCTCTCTGTCTACTTGTGATCTCTGTCTGTCAAATAAATAAATAAAATCTTTTTAAAAAAAAAATAAATAAATAAAATCTTTTTTTTTAAAAAGACACACCTGAACTACTAAAATCCCATTAGAAGAGTAAATAATACCATTTAAGAATACTATGTCATTCATCACAGTACCTACATTTTCAGACACTTCTAAGTGAAATACTTGGAGAGTTTGCTTAAAATCTGCCTTATCTAAAAGTCCAGTTCCTTCTTTGTCCAATTGTTGAAGATATTTTGCCAATCCAGTAAAAATACGAACACCTCTTTTGTGTAGCTGTTCTTTTAGTGCATCTGTTTAAGAAGAAGAGAAACAGAAACCAGTTTTTTCTATACACAAATGTATCGGTTCTCTGATAGGAAAATTAAAGTTGATGTAAGTGGTATAAGGGATGTGAATATGCAACTAGATGGTATGTAGGACTGACAAAAGACCTTGAAAAATAGAATGCTTTTAGTCAAGAGTGTTACATACAAAATCGCATGTAAATATACTAGAACTATAGCACCACTGTGTGGTGAAAGTGTTACATAGAAAAATAAGGGATCACTTCATCAGCATGAAAATAATCTACATGTTACAAATAAAATCTGAGTTTTCACTTTCCAGACTTCCTCTTCATCTAATGATCTCGCACCTTTAATCTCTTTCCTCTTTGCTATAATTATAAAATTGACGCCAGGCAAGTCACTCAAAAATAATGAGTTCAAAATTTCTAAAATATCTGAAATCTTCAAATTGTAGCTTACATATTGAACAGCATCAAAGCTTTGCAGTGCTATCTTATACTTACACACTTAAAGCAGCCCCTTTTTTTAGGAATTTTAAGTTATATTCTCAAGCTTCTAGCATTCTCTTTGAAGGTCAGTAATTACACTTAACACAACTTATGCCATTTTTACTTAAGAAAATATAGTTAACTCTACTAAAGCAGTTATTAAATATAATAAAGAACAAATGTCAACAGTGGATTCAACAGTGACAAATATTGGGCTGACCGTGAAAAAACAGAGAAAATGATTTACTAACAATGACATCAAGAATATTGGGAGAGTTCAAACCCCAATCCCAGACAACTTTTAAATCTGTTTCTAGCCTTTTTACTCTCATATCATTTTTAAATGAAAAATCAGGATTTATCAAACTTTATAAATGATAAGTTGATTTCTATGATTATTTGTTTAATGTATGCCTCCCTCTTGACCATGAGAGTCTTCAAAGGAACTGTCTGTCTGAGCCTACTATCCTTCAGTGGTTATAAGACTGGATTCTAGAAACAAAAATCTATAACACATTTTCGCATCCAAAGCCTGCGTGTATATCATTTATTACCACAATAACTCAGGAAAGTTAATAAAATAGGTTATCCCCATTATAAAGATGAAGAAGAAGTGCAAGAGATTTACACAATGTAATTTGTCTATGAATGGCAGAGTCCAAACATCAACCTGGCTCCCAGGCTAGCATTTTTCTCTTTTAAAAGAGGTTGCCATAAATCACTTTGGGACATCACCTCATGCATAAGACAAATATTATATTACAAAATTACTTACATTTTATTCATTTCATGGAGAAAACCCATACTATCTAGTACTTTCTAAAATTCTTAAATTCATAAGTCATATAATACTAGTTAAACAAGATCACTAAAGTGGAAGACATCCTAAAACTATTTTCATTTTTTTTTCAAATTCATCTTCTTTATAAAAATATTTTTAAATGTGTAAATTCATAAAAAGAAGCAAATAAGAAATATAAATCAGTGGGTCACCTGCGTGGCTCAGTCATTAGGCGTCTGCCTTAGGCTCATGTCATGATCCCAGAGTCCTGGGATGGAGCCCCAAGCCCCGCATGGGAATCCCTGCTTAGCAAGAAGCCTGCTTCTCCCTCTCCCACTTCCCCCAGCTAGTGTTCCCTCTCTCACTGTGTCTCTGTCTGTCAAACAAAGAAATAAAATCTTAAAAAAATAAAGAAAAGAAATATAAATTAAGTGCCTTTGTTATAAAACTAAGAAATGTCTGGAAAATACTGCTTTACTGCTTGCAAAGAAAATTGTTGAAAATGAAAACTACTTGAGACAATAGTAATGATACATACCTTGAATGGCCTTTAAAATAAACCTATCGTTGGCTTCTTGACTGGTTAAATTATCCTCAGGCTCCAGAGAATCAGTTCTGTAATTGATATGTTCACAGTGATAAAAATGTATTCTTTTGCAATCTTGAGCACGGAAACTCTAAGCTCTTCCCGATTCTGGACTCGAAGAAACTCAAGAGTTGGAAGAGTGCTTAGAGATTCCCCAAGTCCCAGCTTCGCTGCTATAATTCCCAGAAAAATTAAATATACTAAATCAAGAGCTAATATCTTTAAACCTTCCCAGAACTACCTTTAAACATTACATTCATTTTGTAGCTATTTCAATGTTCTTTTAGAATGATTAAAACTATAAAATTTAAAAGCAGTTTTAACTTTGAAAGTACAAAATACAAAAATGTTATTTTAAAAAGACAGAAAAAAAACTGCATTCATTTGAGTACTACAGTAAATGAAAAAGAAACAGACATCCTTTAGCCAATTTATGGGATGTGGCCTCTAATATAGTACATGAATTATTGTCATTTTGAAATGCATACAGCACCAAGAAACACTCAGCAAGAACAGCATATATACACATATATTCTGTGATTTAAAAATATTTATATTTTATTGATTATATGTGATAATATATCATTACATTTTACTTACATAATTCATATGTAAATACGAATATACATAAAATATATATTATTTATATGTAAGGCTGTGATTGCTATGAATCAAAGCATTTTTAAATGACTTTGAATTTTTTTGAATCACAGAATACATATATTATAAAATACATACTAATAATATATATTGCAACTGATAATGTTCATACATATTATATATAATAAAATACATATAAATTAAATATGTTTTATAATATAGGTATTCATTTAAAAGCATTTTTCGGGGGGAACCTGTGTGGCCCAACTGATTAAGCATCTAACTCTCAAATTCGGCACAGATCATGATCTGAGAGTCTCTCTCCCTCTTCCTTTGACCCTCTCTTCCCCACCCCTAGCTTGCTCTCTCTCTCTAAAAAATATAAATTAATAAAAATTTAAAAATGAAAGCACTTTTGATTCATAGCATTATTTTTTCATTATGCATATCATCAATCAAGGAATACTATAATCATGTGAGAACCATCACATTTTTTAGTGCAAAAAATAAAAAGGCATTACACTAAAATGTGGGAAATGTTATAATATTGTACTATAGCTTACCTTTTAAAATTGACTGCTTTGGTGGCATTTGGCAAAATAAAGGTGTTATAGCACAGGCAAATTAATAACCTTTAACGTAAATGGAACACTTTTGATCTTTATTTAACTATTTCTACACATAAGATGTATTTGAGTACAATATAGAACATGAATTAGACAAATAAAGCTCTGTTTTGTTTTTCAAAAATATAAAGCTTAACTAAAGTCAAAATGCTTTAGGATAGAATATCATCTTACAATAATTAAAAATAGTGTTTTCACTTACTTTCAAAATGACAAATGCATATTTGACTTACTTGAGAGAATCCAAAGCTATCTGATCAATATTAGTGATCCGAAGTATAAGTAATATGTTTTCTTTTATGCTCTCTGGAAGACTGGAATGATCGGAACTCAAAAATGTCAAGTTTGCACCCTAAAGAAATTAACAAATGAATTCTTTAAACTAGAAAGTGTATGAAGAGTGAAATACAACTAACACTAATTTTAAAATTTCGATACTAATTTTAAAATTTTAAAAAATTTGATTCTGATTATATTTGATATGGTATACTTTTATACTGAAAAAAAAAGTATATTTAGAGAATATTTAGAAACCACACAGGCTTCAGCTAATAATATTGAAAAATAAAGGAAATTATTTCCCAATCAATCTCTCAATTAGAATGACATTAGATTTAACAATTGATGTGAAAAAAATAAGAACTCCAATTTTTTATGAGTCAGAGGAAGAAAGGACAAGTTATTTTAATTGAGATTATGACATCCCTGGGACACCTGGGTGGCTCAGTCAGTTAAGCGTCTGCCTTCGGCTCAGGTCATGATCCCAGGGTCCTGGGGTCGAGCCCTGCATCAGGCTCCCTGCTCAGTGGGGAGCCTGCTTCTCTTTCTCCCTCTGCCTGTTCATGCTCTCTCCTGCTCACTCTCTCTCTCAAATAAATAAAATCTTGGGGAAAAAAAAAGAAAAGAAATCATAACGCCTCTAAGTTCAGAAATAGAATTCCTGATTCACAGAAAGATGCACAGCAAATTGATGACCTAATAGATTCATGACCCTCTTACACCTGGTCTTTTGACAACAACCTTCACATAAATGTAAAACTAACTATAACCTAGTTGGAACAGCAAGGTTTTGGTGAAAACATTCTTATCAAAAAATCCCTAATCCAAAGTTATAAAGTGATTATTTTAATTTCTGAGTTGCCCAAATAAGTACGGACAAATAGGGACAAACACAAATTCAAAATAAGGGGCTGAATTACCTCTCTTGAAAATAAGGGGAGAGGTTTCTTTCCTCTCCTTTTTCCTGGAGCATTTACTTAAAAAAATTGTAATAACAATACTCTCTCCATTCTTTAAAATGTGTGTCAATTTTCTTGAAATGATTACATTATGTGATTAAGGAGACTATGTGAGAGGTATAGCAGGGTAGCGCCTGTGAGCATATGTACGTGTGCCCCGCCGTGTGTGTTAGGTGCGTCGAAGAGCTCTGAGTCGGTCCAAAGCAACAGGTACACGCTTGGGAGTGAACCTGTGGGTGCACTTTTATGCATAAGCGTCTGTGGGCTCATGCACATGTGTGGAGGAGTATTAATAATTAATAATTAATATTAATAATTAATGATTATATTATATATGATAATATATATTGTATATAATTAATAATAAATAATTAATAGCTAGCACTAAAATTTCTTGTAGGGAGTATCGGAGAAACACCGTGGTGGGGCATACAGAAGTGAAAAGAGAAGTTCCAGAGTAACAGCTGGAAGGCAGACAAGAACTGCCCCCACCTCCACAAAAAAAGAAAAATAAGCCAAGTATTTCTGCATAAAGAAATGGAAGATGGCGGGAAGAACAAGGGATGGGAGGTGTCAGAAAATGGGAGAGGAGGACCTATACCACAGGAAATGTTTAAGGGACATATTTTTAAAAATAAGAATGTCTAATAATAGGAGCGCCTGGGTGGTTCAGTGGGTTAAAGCCTCTGTCTTCGGCTCAGGTCATGGTCTCAGGGTCCTGGAATCGAGCCCCGCATCAGGCTCTCTGCTCAGCAGGGAGCCTACTTCCTTTCCTCTCTCTCTCTGCCTGCCTCTCTGCCTGCTTGTGATCTCTGTCAAATAAATAAAATCTTTAAAAAAAAATCTTTAAAAGAATGTCTAATAATAAATTATAAGCTGCGAACTCTGCTGCAGTATAAACCTCCCTCTATATTCCCTTCAAAATGTCTGCCACACAAAGGCTCATATGTATGGTGTTGGGGGGGTTTCCCTCTCTTCTTCTTCCCTATTTTTCTTCCTTCATCCTTCCATTCCATTCTCTATCCCTCCTCCCCTCACCCCTCTACCTCATTCTTTCTTGGAAATCATAAAAGGAAGCAGAGTTCTACACCGGGTTCAAGTAATACAGAACAGGTTAGTAAGAATAAGTCATAAACTATACTAAAATTTTCGAGCAGCAGTTCAGAGCTAGAGGTAACTTTAACGTTGGGATAGACACTAAACATTCTATAAACAGGTATGTGAAATGGGATTTGGAGCTGATTTTCTCTAGCTCTCAAGAGGCCAGCCAGAGTGACATATGTCTGGTATATAATCCAAGTTTAAGATGTAAAGTTCTTCCTCATCCCAACTCCTCATGTAACCAGTCACAACATATCTTGATTTTCCCTCCTGAAGACTTTATTTTTTTCTAAAGATTTTATTTATTATTTATTTGACAGACAGAGATCACAAGTAGGCAGAGAGAAAGGAAGGGAATCAGGCTCACTGACGAGCAGAGAACCCAATGTGGGGCTCAATCGCAGGACCCTGGGATCATGACCTGAGCTGGAGGCAAAGCCTTTAACCCACTGAGCCACCCAGGCACCCCCCTCCTGAAGACTTTAAAATTTTTTTCTAATTAGCTTCATAGCCACAGCCACTTGCCTAATTTAGGTTGCTATAACCTCCTTCCTAATTAATAGAATTCAATCCAATCTGGTTCTTTCTTTTAGTCCTCAATCCACTCCCCATTTGTAACCAGAGAGATCTTTCTTTCTAAATCACAAACCTGATGTCAGCTCCCCTCATTCCATCCACCTCTCATCTTTCAATAACTCCCCAATACGTTTTAGATGATTCTTTAATATAAGGCTACTCTTAATAAGCTCTGACTCATCTCTCTTTTTTTTTTAAGATTTTATTTATTTATCAGAGAGAGAGCGAGCGAGCACAGGCAGGGGGATGGGCAGAGGTAGAGGGAGAAGCAGGCTCCCTGCTGAGCAGGAAACCCCATATGGAACTTGATCCCAGGCCTGTGGAATCATGACCTGAGCCAAAGGCAGACATTTAACCAACTGAGCCACCCAGGCGTCCGAACTCTGACTCATTTCTTGCCAACTCTGACCTTGAACTAAAGTTCGGCCAGACTGAAGGACTTCCAAGTCTCCAACTAAGCCGAGCTCTTCCACGCTTCTGTTCTTTCAGTGAGCTGTCTCCTCCCTCTGGAAGCCATTTCCTATCCTCTCCTGTCTACCTATCCCAGCCTACCTAACGCCTTTTCTAGATCAGTATTAGGTGGCACTGTCTCCAGGAAGCTTTCTTCAACCCAACAAAACTGAATCATTGCCCCTCCTATTTGACTGTATTTCCCATTGGACGGTAAGCTCCCTGCAAGTAGGGAATTGATTTAACTTATTCACTGTTCTATCTCCAATGCTTGGCCTATGAGTAGATATTTGTTACATGGATGGTCACTGTGGATAGTGCTAAATTTTATTCATGAGATAATGTGAACATAATAATTTAAGAGCACTACACAAATTGTAGTATTACCTATGATCAACCCATTCGAGGGAATCCTTGTTCTACACCACAAGTCAGGAGTTGTGTGAGGTGGGGAAATCACAAGGCAGAGACGCTAACTATCAGATATGTGACAGCTCCAGAGGCCAAGGATCCCTCCATATAGAGAAGAACATGCATCTACAGGAGATAAGCCTGCATGATGTGGACCATTACTCCCAGGACTATTGAAATAGCCAATTACCCAGTGGTACAGCCTTATCAGGCCTTCAAAAGTACCAAGAGAAAGGCCCTCCCAAACTTCAATACTGCAGAATTGTGAGGGAGGGGTAGAGTGTTACAAGGAATTAATGTGATATGCTTACATTCAGACCACTGGAATCTGGACCTGGGAGGCAGAACCTCCTGGGGAAAGATCAACCATTAGCCCTGCTCTATAAGGAGTAGAGATAATAAATTGAAAACCAGAAACCCTGTTCTTTCTATCCCCCAACACCATCCCACAAAATTTGGTATCTGGCATTAAAACATTGTATACATATACACTTCACTTACAATATAAAAATCGCCAAGTTGGTATTGTTTTCCTTTTCTTCGTCCACACTGATGACTATAAATGTTTTTTTGAATAAAAGGAAGCACACTTGTTCTAGAAGTTAAATGACAAAAATGTGAAGTTATTCAGCTTCTCTCAGAAGTAATCATCTTGAGAGTTGTAACGATGTTTTAGGACATACCTATTTTTCCCAAATTGCCGATATTCATAAATTGTTAGGGACTGGTCATGAGCGAAAAAGAACCCAACCAGCTCTCTGCAGGCATCATGTCCATTTCTAGAAAAATAGAGTGATATTAAAGATTTTCAAACAAGGGTAATTTTCAAATTAAATAATAAACCAGCATTATGTATGTCAAAGAACAGCACAACTCCCTTCGATATGTGGCAATGAGTGAGAGTTATGGGAATCTACAGGGAAACATGGCACGGCTTGCTGAAGTGTCAGTTTAAGTAAGATCTGGATGGAGAAAAAGGCTTTACCTTACGGTGATAGGATATAGATACATTACAATGTAGATTAATATTTTGACATAGACTTTTAAGATAGAGTGAAAGACCTTAAAAAATGCTGACCTTGCAAAAAGCCACTGAAGGATAGATACTTATCTTTGTCAAAGAAAGTTTAAAATCACTGAACAAAAAACTTGATAACTTTTAAAAACATACTTCACCTTTAATACACATAAAGAACATAGTATTGTGTATGATTGGAAGTTTGTAACACAGAGATAACAGATTTGAGAATCATCTTCCTCCTCACTGTCCTTCATCTATCAATAATCTACTATTAATTTAAGCCCTTAAAAGAAAATCAAAGACAGCACCTTACATAAAGGTTAATTTTTAAATCATTTACCATCTTCTAGTAAGTACTACATGTCTTTAAAAAAGTCATTTCTAAGTTTTTTTTTGAAAGCCATTTCAAAATCACTTTTTAGCTAACTTCTAATTCAAATGCCTTATGTATAGGTTCATAGTTCCTATAATTGTTGTAACATATTAGTATATATTTCTAAAAACATTCATTCTAAATTCACATTTTGCATTTAAATGTGACAAACTTAATCAATCTCATTATTGTTATTTCTATTTGAAGAGAACATTGTTTTATAATCATAGGATTAAAAGTTTAATAAAATCACAATTACCTTGATATGATCCTACCATCAAATTGTACTTTATGAGAAAGCATGTTTTCAGTTAATGTAGAATGGGTTCTTATCCTGTTAAGAAATACATTTGTCAATAATGAGTTTAAAGTTTCCTATACTGGATATTGACGTAAATGATAAAGTACAAAAGAGGTTATGCTGATATGTTGAAATATAAAGAATGAAGATGAAGTGATAAACCTCTTTCTTTTTTAGAGTGCTAGCTAACTGAAGCAGACTCAGAGGAAAAAACCCCTGAGATATAGTGTATAATACCCACAATAACTTTTGTGTTGGAATGTATAGTATCCAAGTGCTACACAAGTAAACAGCACATTTGTAACGGGTCCTATTACAGTGCTACCAGGCAGCCATTTCTAACCCTGTTCTCCTTTGCCCCCCTCCAATCATCTAATTTGCTTTTCTAGCCTCTTTCCATTAGAGGTGACTAAGGGACAAAGTTCTGCCAATAATCTTCAAGGGAAGACTTTCTTTTGTCCTGATAAAAGAGTGGCATGGGAATAGTTCTTGCCTGTGAATGTGGCAGGGATATGATGCTCAGAGCCACGGTAGCCATCAGGCAACCATGTCAGAAAGGCCAATAAGATCTTGACGAAGACAGCCCAGAGCTGTGTCATCACTGAACCACTGAACTAAAACCAATGGCAGATGGTTTTATAGGAAAACAAATCCCAACTTGTTTAAGTCACTATCACTCAAATTTTCAGTCATGGGTAGGTGAAAACATGCTTTACCAAAATAACAGAATGGTGGAAAAGGCGCTAGATGAGGTTCTAGCCTCGAATAAGTCTAGCTATAAAGACCTCAGATCAGCTGTGTAAACTTCAGGTGGCACTGAATGATCTCACAGAGATTGCTAGTCCCAAAATTCTGTTTAATAATATGAAGTAAAACCCACAGGTCCACACTTCAGCATCCCATTACTAGGAAACTCCTTTATAATAAGAAATCTGAAGAATTGCTGACGTATCTTTACGCTCCTTCCCAAATAATTTTATGGCACTCCAATAAAGCTGCAGGTATAATGAAACTGTAATAACGTAAATAGTAAGTAAGTGTGTGGGTCATTGGGATCTTAAAAAGCAATACCTCTAAAATCAAGGTCTCTGAAAAATAAGCAGGATACAGACAACAAGAGCCTGTGGACCAAAGGAGTCTGTGAACACAGAGGGGAACCATGAAAGACTTGTCTTCTCAATTCAATTTAATCCATTAGTATTAATGTGTTTATTGAATGCTACTAAATGCCTGAAAAAACTGTAAATGCCAAGAAAATAACAGCAATAATAATAGCTACCATTTATTAAGAACTCCCTAGACACTAGTCATTATTAAAATCACTTTAATGCACATTGGTTCATTCAATGCTTACAGTAACTCCATGAAGTACTATTATCCCATCTTACAAATAAATTTTACAGTCATATAATTAGAGCATGACAGAGCCCAATCTTGCTCATAACCATTACGTTATATTGCTTCTCAAAGGTGAATAGAATTCAATTTAACAGTGATAGGTTGAAGTAATAGCTTCAAGGAGTCTACAGTCCCCTTGAAAAGATAAAAGAAGTAAATAAGACATTTACATTTTAAATGGAAAGTTCTGTGTGAGTGTAAGTAGTGTCAAACACTTCTCTCTACCCCAGCTTTTAACCAATACGAGAATAAGAATCAAACAAGATAAAGACCAAAATATGAATTTTTACTGCTCCTGGCGGGAATGCTAATTTGCAGCAACCACTTTGAAAAACTATTTGGCAGTATTTTTTAAAGCTGAACATATGCATACTAAATGGTTCAGCGATTCTACTTCTAAGTATGTCCTGAGCAGAAATGAGTATATGCGTTCACCAAAAAACACGCACCAAAGTTCATGGAAGCATCATTCTTTTTTTTTTTTTTTCCTTAAGATTTTATTTATTTATTTATTTGACAGACAGAGATCACAAGTAGGCAGAGAGGCAGGCAGAGAGAGAGGAGGAAGACAGGAGGAAGCTCTCTGCCAAGCAGAGAGCCCGATGCAGGGCTCGATCCCAGGACACCAGGATCATGACCTGAGCCAAAGGCAGAGGCTTTAATGCACTGAGCCACCCAGGCGCCCCTCAGGGAAGCATCATTCTTAAAAGGCCAAATGTTCATCAACTTCTGTGAATAAACTGTTGTATTTTGGGCGCCTGGGTGGCTCAGTGGGTTAAGCCGCTGCCTTCGGCTCAGGTCATGATCTCAGGGTCCTGGGATCGAGTCCCACATCGGGCTCTCTGCTCAGCGGGGAGCCTGTTTCCCCCTCTCTCTCTGCCTGCCTCTCTGCCTACTTGTGATCTCTCTCTGTCAAATAAATAAATAAAATCTTTAAAAAAAAAAAAAAACTGTTGTATTTTTATACCATGAAATAGTGTACGGCAATGAGAATAAAAGACAAAGACAAATGATAGGGATGAACTCATGAACATGTTGAAAGAAGTCAGGTACCAAGCGTCCAAATTTTGTGATGTGATTTCAGTAAGTTTATAACAAGGCAGTTACCATCCATGCTATCAGGACAGAAGGGCTAAGCTGGTGTGGTAGAGGAAGTGGACAGTAATTGGGCGGCAGCACAGGGAAGTCGCTGAGGTACTAGTAATGCTCTATTTCTTGATATAGGGACTAAGTATGTGAGTATCGTTCAGTTTGTGGACATTCCTATGCTGTACACTTAAAATGTATACACTTTGTGAACATATATTTTATTTCAATAAAAGCTTACTTTAAAAAAAGACATTTAGATGTGTTAGCTAAATGATAACCCTCTAGAGTTGTTCATATCCTACACCTCAGAACATGTAAATATGTTACAATTACATGGTACTGCAAAAGGGACTTTGCATATGTAATTCAAGACCTTGAGATAAGGGGATTATCTGGAATTATCCAGCTGGATTCAAAGCAATTGCAAGGGTCTTTATGAGAAGAAAGCAGAGGGATATGTTGACTATAGAAGAAGAATGTCAGAGGGGGTGCCTGGGTTGTTCAGTAGTTAAGTGTCTGGCTTCAGCTCAGATCATGATCACAGGGTCCTAGGATAGAGCCCTGTGATGGGCTCCCTGCTCAGTGGAGAGTCTGCTTCTCCCTCTGCCTGACGTTCCCCCTGCTTGTGCTCTCTCTCTCTCTCTCACTCTGTCTGACAAATAAATAAATAAAATCTTTAACAAAAAAAAAAAAAAATGAGCTGCTTAGTGAGAGTGGGTTTCCATTCACTGAGAAAGTTGAAGAAGTTGGACAACCAGTAATCAAATATGTTATAGAAGTGATTCAAGCTCTTGGTAGAAATTTGGTTCCAATGACCTTTAAAGTCCCATCATCTCTGAAATGCCCCTGTTCCTCCCTCTGCTCATGCTCTCGCTCTCTCACTTCCTCTCAAATAAATAAATAAAATCTTTAAAAAAAAAAAAAAAAGGATCAGAGTGATAAAACACAGCTGTTGCAGGGTTTGAACATGCAGGCAGGGGCCTTGAGCCAAGGAATAAAGGAAGCCTCTAGAAGTTGAAAGAGGCAAGGAAATAGATTCTCCCCTGAGGCCTCCAGAAGGAATGCAGCCCTGTCAACACCTTGATTTTAAGCATCTGACCTCCAGAACTGTAAGAGAATAAATTTGTGTTGTTTAAATATTGTTTGTGGTAATTTGTTACAACAACCATAGGAAATTGATACATGATATCTTTGAATATTTAAAGATATGGAAATAGTCTTCCAGAAAACAAGAATGAGACAAAAAAAAATAACGGTTCTAAGAACTTTTCTGCATTTACAGCAGTCTGAGAATATGAAAGAATTGCTGCAGAAACTGGTCGATCTTCTGTCTTTTTAATGCTGAGGCTAGCCATCAACTGCCAGTGAAGTTGTTGAGAAATTTAGGGGGACTGCACCCAAAAACTGTGAAAGTCCAAAGATTTTATAAGTTACAAAGTAAAAGGCAAAATAATAGTAATAATAACCCGTAAGCAATAATAATTTTGAATACGTGATTGGATTCAGTACATATAATTGTCTCCGTTACTATATCTGTATTTTCACATACATTATCTCCTAGGTCGTAACTGTTATTCCTAAATTACTAATAAAAAAGCTGGAGGGTAAAGTTTACCCTATGACTTAAAGTGGCAAAACTGAAATCTAAACTCCAAAACTCCACTTTCCTTTATATGGAAAAAAACAGAAATGAGCCAAAAAAATCTTTTCAGTTAGACATAAAAGTACATTTTTTAAAAATTCACTTATAAGTAGTATATCTTCATTTGGTGTAAGTAAAAGTTTCTTACTTAGTTTCATGTAGTGTTCTTTTCCTAAATCGAAGAGGTGCTGTCTTTGAATCTGGAAAGACAGGAGCGCTTTCTGGTCTCTCAGTGGTTAGGTTTTGTTCTGGATCACTGATTACAGCCCTATATAGGAGAACACAAAATCTGAGAACTCAGTATGATAATGCACTACTCTAGCATTCACATATTTATAAGCAACTGGAAAAGCTCATCTACAAACACAAATTCACACTACTGTCAGAATTATACATTTTCCAGATACTGAATGAATACATTTAATAATTTAAAAATACTGGCCACAAAAAAGTGAATATTCCTATCAAACTCTTTTTCCATAAGTGTTATCTAAAGATATATCGAAATTTTTGAAAGAACTCTGAGGTCCATGTCTCTCTTTTATTATTCTTTAAACAAATAGACACTGTGCTGGTGACTCCTGAATGAAGACATGAGGCAAAGTAAGTAAGCAACCATATGGATTTCTGGGGGGGAAAGCATTCCAAGCAGTGGGGAAAATGTATGCAAAACACCTAACACAGGAGTGAACCTGGTATGTTCCAGAACAGGAAGGAAGCTGAATGGCCGGAGCAGAACAGACAAGGAGAGAAGTAGGAAAAGTAGCCCAAGTTCTAATGGTGGGCAGATGATGTAGGGCTTGGGTAAGCTATATTACTGACCATAATTTTTTAGCACTCCTGATCCACTTCCTTGCTGTGACCTCATTATAGGTGTGCAGTACCAATTTCCCACGCTCTCGCTTTGAGCTTAGCCATTTGACTTGCTTTGCCCAATTATATATAGCTGGATGGCTCTACTGATGCCAACTAAACTAACTCATGTAAGTGTGGGTTGGCTGGGGATCTGTTCATCCAGCATAATCTTGACTAAGTGGCCCAGCTGCAGTTGCAGAGTCATGTTCTTCTTTAGGTCAGTGGGATAACCACGCTGTGTTCTTCTCACAAATATGGCAAAAGCTCAAAAGGTAAGTGGAAACACATAAGGCTTCTTAAGGCCTAAGCTCAGAACGGAGACCACTGCTTTGTTCATATATAACTGGCCAAAGTAAAAAGCAAGAGCCACTTGGCTAAGCCTAGCCTGGACAGTTGATCTGAAGATACAGAGTTCTATTTATTCACTGTAGTTTTAAGCTACTAGGTTTTGTCATAACACATAACCAATACACAGATTTTACTCTAAGATGGGAAATTACTGGAGGGTTTGATCTGCCTCACTTTTTAATAGATGTACTCTGGCCACTGGGTTAAGAATAGAGCAACAAAGGGCAAGTGCAAACACAATGAGTCCAGTTAGAAAGTGACTGAAATAATCCAGGAGAAAGAAGATGATGTGGTGAACAGGGATGATGGCAGCAGAAGGAGTAAATTTATTTTGATGGTAGAACCGAGAGTGACTGCTGAAAACTGAATATGGGATTTGAGAAAAAGAGAGGCATCAAAAGCATCACCAAGATTTTAGGTCTGAAAAACCTAAAGAATGGAGCTACGTTGGAGGAAAATCAAAGAGGATTTGGTCATGGGGGAAGGAGTGAAAGAACTTCCAGGAGCCCAGATTGGCAAATGTGATGTTGGTACCTCAAATCAAGGAAGCGTCAATGTATGAATGCTTTTTAAAGGCATGATACTGGATGAGATCACTTAGAAAGTCAATGTAGAAAAGTCTAAGAATGGAGCCCAATGTACTCCCATGTAATGAAAAGGAACCAGGGGTAGAGATTGAGAAGGAGCAGAAGGAGGAAAACCAGCTAAGTGTTGTGTGTAGGAAGCCAATGGGAAAGAAGAAAGTATTTCAAAGAGGAGAAAGTTTTCAGTAAGAGAGAGATACTGCTGATGGGTCAAGTAAATGAGAACGGAGAAATCACCATTAGTTGGGCAACATGGATGCCACGATGAGTTATCTTACGAGGATATACTGCAGTGGCACGGTGAGGGTAAAAACATCAACAAAATGAGTTCAAGAGATAACAGAAGAGGAACATTGAAGATTGTAAGTATAATTAATTATTTCAAGACAGTTGCTGAAAAACATGCATGTAGAATACCCTTCTGCCACCTAAATAATTTTTTTCAAAGCTAACCATAAATCTTACTTCTTCCTTGAAGACTTTCTAGACTATTTCAGCCTTTTTCTGAAATCCTACAATATTTACATATTATCATGCAATTTTTAGCACAGCAGGTAATTATGCTTTTCCCAGCTTCCTGAGAGTTATGAGACTTCAGGTTAAGTTTTAAATTTTTAACAGTCCCACAGTTCCCAAACTGTGTACCATGTCACTCCAGGGTGCCACAGGGAACTCACAGGGAATATGTGGGATATTTTTAATTTTTGAGGACAATACAGTGACACCTGATATTTGTTGGAGACTACACAACTATTAGCTTAAAGTAATTCACAGTTTCACCAAGATATCATGCTACACTCTTTCAGTGAGGTCAAACGTCTGCAGGGCTGGGTTTTCTACAGTTGCCATGATGAACAGCAAGTGCCATGTGGAATTGAAAGTGAAGTGACAGCATCCTCAACAATTCTAAGGTTGGAGAGATTGTGCCGTGCACCAGAAGGTGCATACAAGCAACTGTGGCTATTTAAGAATGAAGTAAAAATATTTTTCTTTTAATCTAGGCGTATTATTTTTTTGAAATGGCCATTAAGTTGTCATGAAGTAAATACTTAAGTTACTTAGAGAAAAATACTTAACAAAGACAACTGTTGGGTCTTTCTACTGGCTGAGGAATGCTGTAAAAACCCATCACTACAACATTGTGAGTGTAGTGAACGGAGAATGTGTGGGAACCTTGGAGTTAGCCACCTGTTGATTGACTACAGATAAAAAAAATTTAATGAAAACTTTCTGAGTGGTTTCTTTCACTCATTACTACTAACTCTCACCTAGATAAGTGGTCTATCATCACTTGCTCTGCCACAGTCTGTTTCTTCCTCTCTGCAGCCACCATTTCCTGAGAAGAGAAAATTTTAAAAATTTCATTATCCATAAAACAGAACAACACTGTAGTTAACACAAGGACCCTAAGAGATACGTTAAATTTCCAACTTTCTTCTTAAATAGAGATTACTATATCCATCATTAATAAAAACAAATTCCAATTATTTAATATGAAAATACGATGATTTATTTCCTAAAAAATAATGCACTTCAATTTCGGTAGAAATCATCAGAGATTTCCATGCACTGCCTCTGAATTTCACGAAGCCAGAACAGAGGAGGAGGAGACTATGATATCCCCTCCCTGACAGATGCCTTGTAAGAGGCACCTTTACATGCTCCAAGAAGAACACAAACATCAACAAAAAAAGAGTTTGTTCTAAAACTGTTCATAGTAGATGAAGCAAAAATTGAATTGGAATCCTTCAACCCTTTATCAAAAATCTAAAAATAAAAATCTTTCAAAAGCCTCCCATCATTAAAAGGATAATATTTTCTATGCATAATATCCATTGATCAACTTTTCTCAATTACTGGTTTGATTACATTATCTTCACACTGGTTTTTGCTTTTCCAACTCATTTGAAAATACTTTTACTACATTTTAGGTTATATCAAGTTGAAAAATTAGTAATCATTTAATTCCAATTAGATCATAATGTAACTATATTTACTAAAATGTTTCTTTTAAAGAGTAAATAAAAGATGTTAAAAAATTAAGGGGTCAAAATAAAGCTTGCTCTATTTTTACACTGTAAATTACTGTCATCTCCATCAATCACTCCAGTAAATGAAATCAACTACAATATTGTAGCATATGATAGAGACTTTGTAACCTTAAGGACAGCACTCTATTCAAAATGGACACAACATTCAAGTAAGAATGACTAAAGGTGTATCATAGAAACTCCTAAGAAACCTGGAAATTTGGGTGCAATTATTTAAATGTTAGTCTACAACTGAATTTGGCTTTTCGGGGGGAGGGGGTGGTTAGCAGAAATTAAGATACAGTTTACACATCCAAACATGCCCCATATAAATATAGCTCACGTCATTTAACATATAACTCCATCTGATGTTGTCTAGCTCATGACACTTTGTAACGATTTTTGTTTAGTAATAAATTTAAAACAGCAATTAAAAAGTTAAAAAACACATGGTAACTTACAGGCAGAGCAAAGTGTGTTTTATGTCTAAGGGTGATGAAGGTGAACACTGACTAAAATATGAAATTATATACAGAAAAGTTCAGCCAGAACATAGATGTAAAACCCAGAAGCGAGCAGAAGAGGTGAGATTAATGAATAGAGAGCCCATGCAGAAAGCCCACCTTAAGTGTTGACATTTATGGTGGTTTACTGCAGGAAAGGTTAGAACCACCCTCAGGCACATTGATTTTGAGGTCTGTGTAAACATAAAGCAGATTAGAAACGGAAGTCACACGAACACAAAGAATCTAATAATGTTGAAAAATGACAACAAACTAGAAGAGATAGATATGAAAACCAAAGTTTCACTACTTCTGGTGTTCAATTAAGTAGTTAAAAATTAAAGTAAAAAGTTTCCACCTAGAATTAAAAAATTAATCAGTACTAATTTCAAATGCATTGAAAGTTTATTCATATAAACATGTCCTTGAGAAAAAAAAAAAAAGATAAATATGTGCTACCACAATAAAGTAAAATACTTGATGCTGAATTTAGTGAATTAAAGTGATCGTAAGTACAAGAAATCCACTAACACCCAGATGGCTTTGGATGACACCAAGAACATTACCCAATGGGCCTTAAGTATCAATAAAATCCATTTCAAGTATAACTTCAGGAACATATCAAAATAAGCCTTATTTGGGAGACTATTTTGCCTTATAAAGTAGCTTTTAAAATTTTAGTATAATCATGGTAATATTCCTTATTCTATTAAACTTAAATATCTAAATAATAACAGACATAGAAAACAATGTTTATGTTTATGTTGTTTCAGTACAAAAACTAGAACAAATTAGCAACTTGAGCTATCCACAGAAAATCAGTCCATGATCCAGACACTGAATACACATTGCTGCCAACTGAGAACATATTAATTCTGGATGACTGTAATCCAAATAAAATATATATTGACTTTCCACTTGATGATAATGATAATATAGCCATCTAAAGCCACAATGCTTTATTATTATTGGCTATCTAAACCAGGGTTTCCCAACTTTTGAACCACCATGCACTGGCATTTCAACAATCCATTACAAATATGTCTAAGATCTTAATCATCTGGGGATGTCTGGGGTAAGCAGTGGACTCCAACTTGAAGCAGCTTGGTCTGATTGCTCCAGGATGCTATAGAAATGTAATTATCTATTTGTACCAGTTCTGGCCTAAGTGATACTCATCCAAAAATCTAGCTGATTTTGTAAAATACACAATTTAAAGTTAATATTGAGAATCTAGAGTTTTGTTTTCCTTTTTCTAAAAAAAAAAACAAAAAAAAATTATTTTATTCTTCCCCTTTCCCTTAATTTGCTGAAATTTCCCTAGTTTTATTAGCTTATCACTTTCAAAAAATAACTAGGTTACTTTAGGGGTCGGGGTGATGTTAAATAAACCCAGTGACAAAAATAGCAGCCAATTAACATTTAATAGTATAAACTAAATTTTTACAAACTCTCAAAGATTCAAGACTATTTCTCCACAGTAAATATACCAAACATCAACCATTTGTAAAAATGAGGACTCAATTTACATTAGTGAACATCCACCGCAGTCCAAATTCAATTGTTGCAATTATTTATTCAATTTAAGTCTGCAAAATCTTGGAGGGTAAATTAACTCAATGGCTTAACAAGTAAGTAAAGATCCAGTTAACTTACAGCATCAGATTTTTTCACACTACTTTGTGCATTGTAAAGGATGTCTGCATAACCCTGTTGTAAGAGGGCTTTCCTATCCAGAGTGGTAAGACCATCCACGATGGATTCTTCACCTTGTACACACTGTAAGTGAAAGCAACAAATGAATTCTTGAGAGTTTATACTTAGTTCACTTATTTAGCATATTTGTTTTTAACAAAATAGTGTATTAAATAACCTCTGAACACATCAATAGTTATTTGTGTACAACTGTGTATACATAACAATACATAACACTTAACAAGTTATTTGTGTATAACAGTACACGCTCTGATAATCAGATTGTCTATTTGAATGCAGTTCTTCCACCTTCTAGCTAGATGACCGCACTATGCCTCAGTTTACCCATGATAATGGGAATTAAAAGGGGAATTAATAATAGTAACTACTTCACACACACACACACAGAGATGAAATGTCCAACACTTATAAAAGTATCTGACACAAAATAAACATCAGATAAAAAGTAACAACAATCATAACTATTATTGCCCATTTGAGTCTTTGTAAACTTAATAAAAACGGGCATGTTCACTCCTTTGTAAAATGAAATTCAGAAGTACTAAGAGATGGATGTATCCTTTGAGGTAAAGGATCCTTTGAGATCCTAAAGATAAACACAAAAATTTTCTCTGAATATAAGGTGTACTTACATTCTTTTAACAACCACAACAAAAATGCCCTGGTAGGATAGCAACTGCTAAAAACTTAATGGATTTCAAGAGTTTTTCCTCCAGGGTTTATTCTTACTTTAGAGCTTTCTTATAAGGTCACATTCCATATTCATACTCTACTCTGTCTTCGTGACCTTTGATTGTTACATGAAATCTTATTATACATATGTTTATGAATTGTTGCCTGCCTCTACTGCTATAAGCTCCATGAGGGAGGGAACCTTGTCTGTCATTTTTATTTCAATATCCCTGATCCCAGAACAGGACCACACATAGTGAGCACAAGATAAATACTTATTCAACAAGCGAATAATGCATCTTGTATACGTTTTAACTATTGAAGGGCACCTGGGTGGCTCAGTTGGTTAAGGGTCTGCCTTTGACTCAGGTTATGATCTCAGAGTCCTGGGGTCGAGCCCCACTTCCGGCTCCCTGCCCAATAGGGAGCCTGCTTCTCTCTGTCCTGCTCACTCTGCTTGTGCTCTCTCATTGTCTCTCATGTCAAATAAATAAATAACATCTTTTTTTAAAAAATGTATTAACTATTGGGAAATCAATTTATGAGGATACTTTATAATTTTATTTATTTACCTCCTAATATATTTTTTCCTGAATAGTTTTTTATTTTAACGGTCACCAAAAAATGTTTAGCATTATATGAGGTAAATTAAGCAGATTAAATTAACAGATATGTTTAAGTACAAGCAAAGGTCTGCACTATGTTCTGGTTGGAAGAAGCTTTCAAAAGATTTTTATTTTGTTTCAGGTTGTTTTTATCCTTTTACAAAAGGAAAACAGTGACATTTCCACTCAGTATGTCAAATTTAACCTCCCCAACTCAGACTCAGACTTCCTTGTGGTCTCCCCCACACTTCCAATTTCTCAGGCCAAAAACCTTAGAGTCCTCCTCCATCATCCCTTTCTCCTAAGCCTACAACCAATCCATCAGCAAATATTCTCAGCAAATACTCTCAAATATTCAAAATCTTTCCAGAATCTGGCTTCTCATCATGACCACTTCTTATCCAAGTCTGCTGCCTCGGTCCAAGCCATCATCTTCATTCTTCATGCGGATTATTGTGACAGCCTCCTCAAACATCTTTCTGCTTCCAACTTCATCCTATTCTCTGTAAAACCCATCCTCAATGTAGCAAAGTAGCTTTCTGACTCAGAGTAAAAGGCAAGGTCCTCATGTAGTCTACAAGGTCCTGCAGATCCGCCTCCCAGCACCACCCTTAACTCTCTCTCCATCCCTCCCTTGCTCTTCCTCCTCTGACCACACTGTCCTCCTTGATATTTCTTAAATACTCCATGCCCCCTCCTACTTCATGACACTTAGAGTTTATCCTGAGTGACTGGTGCATTACCCTTTTCAGATGTGAGCTGAAACACTACCTAATGGTAAAGATCTTTCCTGGTGAACCTGTACAAACTGCAGTCCCAACTTAAGCCCTGGTCTTCCCAGCGCCTTTCCGTCCTTAGCATTTATCACCACCTGCCAGACTAAATGGTTTGCGTGACTGATTCATTCATTCATTCATTTTTTTCTCACTAAGTCCTTTCATTATGACATATACTCTGTGAGGGCAAAAATGTTTGCCTGTTTTATTCACTGACTTAGTATTTTCTATAAAATTAAAGTTTCATGATTTTCATGTTTTATTTAAAGATGCTTCATTATTTAAAATATAAATTTACATTTTAGGTAAGAATTTGACAACAAGAGATTCATTGGCTTTTTATACTAAATGGAAGGAAAACTCAACAAAGGAAATTTGCCATTCAGACAAGTGAGGGGAACTTTTACTTTACAGTTTGATTGATTATCTGTTGAGTGATATATCAGCTTGACTAGTTGGGGGTTACGGCCTTTGGTTATTGTCCTAGATCCTAAATATTTTTAACTTCAGCTTTTTAATTACTAAAAAGAATCAATTTTCATGTCGTTCCCTGCTTTGTAGAGGGTCTTACATTTTTGATATAAGGGAGCAATTCTATTTCCAAAGATTACTATTCCAGTATTAACTAATATAATTGTAATAGGATTTACTAATAGCTCATTTATACAGCAGTTTTGATTTTCATATGGTATATATCTAAAAAGACATCATATAAGTTGCTTGAACCCATTAAGTACAAAATTATTATGTATGGAAACCAGGGCCTTTTTGTAAAGCTATCAAGACATATGAAGTAATATTTACATACATTTTAAAATCTACATATGTAGATTTTAAAAGCCAAAGTAAAACATAATTTTTCCAGAAGAAAACATGAATATGCTGGCTTCTATAAAACCCTTTATTCATACAAAAAGTAGTCACCAATCATATAGCAAGCTTTACAAGCTTTATTCTTCCCTTAACCAAAAACAAACAAATACCTTCATTTGAAACTATGTCCAAGGAAAACAGTTTTACTTTAAAAAACTAAAGCACCTGGGTGGCTTAGTCAGTTAATCATCCAGCTCTTGATTCCCAGCTGGGTCATGATCTCAGGATTGTGAGATCAAGCCTCTCATCTTGCTCCTCACTGAATGTGGAGCATACTTCAGATTCTCTCTCTGTCTCTACCTCTGCCCCACCATCTGCCCACCAATCTCTCCTCACTCCCAGCCCCTCACCTGTGTGTGCACGTATGTGCACACATGCACCCTCTCACTTAAAAAAAAACAACAACACTTTAAACCATTTTGCGGAAGCAAATAAAACATGAGCTTATAGAAATCTTCGTTCTATTTTTCCCAACATCATTACAATGACTTAAATATCACATCATAGATCCTAGAGCTATCTGCCCAAATGCTAAAGGGCTATGAAATTATCCCATCTAGTATTACAGACATCAGATTATTATACTTGTGTGCATCTATTTGGATCTGGGAAATCTGTCCTAACATAAAAGAGACCAAATAATCCCATAACTTTTGTTACTCCTTCCACTGAACACCATGTGATAGAGTTAGTTCAGGATAGTTCATACACGGATTAAGTAAAACAGCTCATATGCCATACCTACTTATAAATTAATCAGTTCTTTTTACCTATAAAAAAAGTTAAGTAAATACAACAGCAAACTTCCCTGAAAATACATTATTCTTATTAAAAAATTCACTAAATAAAGAATTACATTCAACTATTTTCCCCCTTTACAGCCAGTGGTATCACAAAATATGTTTCCAAACCTTTCATTCTATCATTCAAGGTTGACCTTTACTATATGCTTATGAAAAGCCATTAAATTTATTATAGTGAGTTTGCTCTTATATTCATGATGAATTTACACCTAATTAACATTAAGTAAAAGCATGATTTTAGCAATTCATGTTAAAAAATATCTCTCGGGGCACCTGGGTGGCTCAGTAAGTTAAAGCCTCTGTCTTCGGCTCAGGTCATGATCCCAGGGTCCTGGGGTCGAGCCCCGCGTCGGGCTCTCTGCTCAGCAGTGAGCCTGCTTCCTCCTCTCTCTCTCTCTGCCTGCCTCTCTGCCTACTTGTGATCTCTGTCTATCAAATAAATAAATAAATAATCTTTAAAAAAAAAATCTCTCAACAAGAGCCAGAAGACAATCATGGAGTGACGACAGTTTTGGAATAAAACAGGGTCACTGAAACATCTGAAATCACTTTTCTACTTTAAAAGTTAGACTGTGAGGCAAACAGAGTTCAAGATAGCTGCATGAAAAACAGCTTTTTAATAATGCCTTATTTTCAATCCCAAGTCAAATGGAAAACTCCTTACACAGAGAAGATGACTAGGTCATATGGCTAGAGTTTTCACACTTGAAAATGATAATAATAAACTTTTAGAGTTGTTGTTAAAAACTAGTTAGGGTGCCTGGGTGGCTCAGCCATTTAAGTGTCTGCCTTTGGTTCAGGTCATGATCCCAGAGTCCTAGGATCCAGTCCTAAGAATCTGGGCTCCTTGCTCAGTGGGGAGCCTGTTTTTCCCTCTGCCTGCTGCTCCCCCAGCTTTTTCTCTCTCTCTGACAAATAAATAAATAAAATCTTAAAAAAAAAAAAAAGAAGAAGAAGAAGAAGAAACTAGTTAATGAAAGCAGAATATTTAAAAAGATAGTCCCTAGCACACAGAAATAAATGATAGCTACTATACTTACTATGACTAACAGCAAAACATACAAGACAAAAAGATTTCTGTAATACATGTAATTTTTTAAAAATTTCATCAGAACTTTATAAAGTCTCATACATTACCTTGTCATCTATCTTTTTTCTTGGAGATTGTCGTGTGATCTTTGATTTTGTCTTTTCTGCATTTCTCTGACTATACTGCTTATATCCTTCTTTCATTTCAGTTTCATATTGCTGATATTTTAGTTTATATTTGCTTGTTGGTGCTGGCAAGTTTTCAGGTATTATGTCTTGCTCCTAGATATAAAATAGGAAGTATGTTATCTCTCAGAAAAATCAAAATAATTATTAATTTTCCTTCTTAACAGTTAAGAGGTTTATCATTTATCTTAGCATGTATGCCTAAGAAATAGATCATTATGATCTATGTGCTAAACAGAAGTGATTTTTTTTTTTAATTTATTCGACTGAGAGCGAGCATAAGCAGGGGAAACAGCAGAGTGAGAGGGAGAAACAGGCTCCCCACTGAGCAGGGAAATATCTGTACTTTCCACTCAATTTTGCTATGAACCTAAAACCATTCGAAAAAGTAGTTCATTTAAAAAAAGAAAGAAAGAAAGACAGGATACAAAGATATGTAGCTTTAAAAAAAAAAAGATTTTATTGATTTGAGACAGAGTGAGCATGCGCACGAGTCAGGGGGAGGGGTAAAGGGAGAGGGAAAAGCAGGCTCCCTGCTCAGCAGGAAGCACTAGGCAGGGCTCAATCCCAGGACCCCAGGATCTTGACCTAAACCCAAGGCAGATGCTTAACTGACTGAGTCCCCCAGACACCCCCAGAGGTGATATTTAAAACATTTAGCTGGTCTAGCATCACTGAGCAATCGAAGCAGATGGGATTGCTCATAATGGGCAGTGGCCTTAAAAAGCAGGAAGCCTGCACCAGGTTTCCCTACTAAAGATCAGTCCTCGTTCTAAAATAATTTGGGAAGACAAAAATTAACTTTTCTTTCTTAAGAGTTTTAGATAAGCCTTCTATTCCTGCCCCAGAAAAACTCCACTGACAAGCATTTCTTCCAGAATACTTAAGGAATTAGAGATCAGGAACACTAAGTGCTGGTTGTCATTTGTAGAATTTCAGATATATCACATTCTGGTAGTATTTGGTTCCCTACCACATTCCCATGGGAGTAAGATAACAGAGCCAGTGGATAAGTGAAATCTAAAAAGAGTACTAAGCAAACACAATGACATATATATTGGCCCAAAGGGGGATAGCCACACCAAAGGAGGATGAAGCCAGCATGCCCCTTGAAAACTGTTGATAATATCCAAGCCTAACCTAGAGAAGGAGAAAACGAAGTTTCAGGGTGAAAACTGTAGCATGGTACAGACTAGGGTACTACCGGTGCAATTTATCCAAAATGAGACCAAGGAGAGCATGAATAGAACCAGCTAAGGGTGCCTGGGTGGTTCAGTTGGTTAAGCCTCTGAGTCTTTCCATTCAGGTCATGATCTCAGGGCCTTGAGATCAAGCCCTGCATCAGGCTCTGTGCTAGGCGTGAAGCCTGTTTAGGAGTCTCTCTCCCTCTCCCTCTGCCCCTCCCTTGTACCCCGTGCACACACTCTTTCTGTCTCTCAAAAAAAAAAAAATATATATATATATGTATATGTATATGCATACATATATATACACACATATATGTATATATGTGTCTGTGTATATATATATATATACACACACACACACACAAGTTTAAAAAAATAGAACCAGCTATAGGAGAAAGACTAACAAAGACAGAAAAGCAAGCCCTCCTCGTAGAACACTGGTTAGAACTTGTGTTCATAACACAAAATAAAACACTAAATATTGTTTGAAGTGTAAATATTGTACCAAGGAGATAGTTTGGAATAAGTATAGTTACTTATAGTTACTCCATAGCATACCAGTAGCCCAAAGTATGAGTTAATTTCCAAAAGACAAATCTTATGAAAAGCCATTAAATTTATTATGGTGAGTTTGCTCTTATACTCCTGATGAATTTACACCTAATTAACATTAAATAAAAGCATAACTTTAGCAATTCATGATGTGAAAAAATATCTCTCAACAAGACCCAGAAGACAATCATGGAGTGACGTCAGTTTTGGAATAAAATATGGTCACTGAAACATCTGAAATCACTTTTCTACTTTAAAAGTTAGACTGTGAGGCAAACAGGGTTCAAAACAGCTACCTCAAAAACAGCTAAAAATCAAAAGACAAAATCAAGCAAGATCTGATCTAATAATCTACCATATTTTTTAAATTCCTGGATTTCCTATTAGGATAAACCTGTACTTTACATTTTTAAATTACTATTTAAAAAGACATTTTTTAATTAGACATTTTTATGTCTAATGTCTAATTAGACATTAGACATTTTTTAAATACTATTCCTATGTGAAAAAAATGTAAAACGAAGTAGAATTATTTCACCAACATGATTGTTTGGGATCTTAACATATAAAATACTTAAACTGGACAAAACATGGACTGAACATAATAAAATTTCTGGACTAAATACAGTGCTTAAATGCCCATTATAATTCTGAAAGTTGGTAGTAAGAAATAAATACTAACCAGTTCATTTAGATGATGCTGGGTATGTGATATCTGACATGGTGTGACCCAACTAAGAGCAGAAGATGAATTTGGTGGGTTAAAATGAATATGCGCAGTACTAAGTGGAATATGTGAAAAATCATCCTGAAATAAAATTAAATAATACTTATTATACACTACATGCAATACTGTGTTCAAATGTTTATTATAGTAATAAATACCAGGTAAAAATTACCTCTTCATCAGAGTCAATGAGGCTTCCCAAATCAAGTCGTGGAACCCTGAAAGAAATAATCTATGTGCATCCCATAACTTTTTAAAATGAGGCTTTAATAGTTGCAAATCATATATGCTATAGCTTATATAAAAAGGTACACTAAGGATGCCTGGGTGGCTTAGTCGGTTAAGCATCTGCCTTCCGTTCAGGTCCTGATCCCAGGGTCCTGGAATCGGATCCCAGATCAGGCTCCTTGGTCAGTGGGGAGCCTGCAGATTCCCCCTCTCCCTTTGCTTGCCCCTCCCCCTGCTTGTGCATGCTCTCTCTCTCTCTCTTTCTCTGACAAATAAATAAATAAAATCTTAAAATAAATAAAAAGGTACACTAAAGCCAAAGGTGTGCCGTACCTACCAGCTGTGAAAGGCTTTTCTTAAATACTCAGCAGCTTTTGTGCTGGTTGTTAACAAAGCATTATTAAAAATAAAATTATAAAAAACTAAAAATAAATAAGTTATATTAAAAACAAAGGTAATAAATACTCAAAGTCATCACTTCTTAATGACTTTACCATACTTCATTATTGTCTATGTTCTAGAGGTTATGTACATGTATGGTATTTGTATGGTAATATAATGGTGTGTCTCTCTTTCCAAGTCATGCTCAGTGATACTATACACATAGCTTGGAATCAGCCACAGTGGTATTATTTACTCAAAAACTGGCAAATGCTATAAATTAGGAGCTGATTTATTATTTTTTGATCTCTTAGACTTAAAACAGTCATGGAGAAAATATTAACGGTTCAGATTAAACTTAAAACTGTATCGTATCTGTAACTGTCACATGGTGAATAACAAAAAACTGAGGAAATATTGTCCCAGTATCCTAAACTATTACAGAAGTCAACAAATAGATCACTCATATCACTTTACAATAAGTGAAAAAATCAACCAACATTCACATTGGAACTACACAGGTTCACAGACTGAAACCGTCAATTGGCTACAGATACCAGATTTCAGCAAGAAACAAAGAAAGCATTCTGTGAGGATCAATTGGCTATGTGGAATTTATAAAAAAGAGTTTATACATTTTGTTAGTATTTGTAAATTGCTTACCATATGTCCTCTGTATCAGTAAATTGGTAACCAACTTAAAATATACTTATTTATTTATAATTAACAAGTAAAATTTAA
Organism: Martes martes; assembly: GCF_963455335.1. Taxonomy (NCBI): domain Eukaryota; kingdom Metazoa; phylum Chordata; class Mammalia; order Carnivora; family Mustelidae; genus Martes; species Martes martes. Next base: position 42,695,416 of record NC_137895.1, on the reverse strand, counting down.
AATAAACTTATAACACACTTTCAGGAAACCAGCTGTTAAATATTTACCAGCACATGACTGACTGTCAGTATATACTGAGTATCTTGCATCAAGAGCTTGCACATACCTTGTACCCCCATTCTTTGGCTAGATGAGCACACAGGTATCTGTTATGTAGAACCACGTGAAATGGCTGATACTTGCCTATTTTTCATCGATAAAAATGCTAATTTCATATGGTCAAGCCTAACAAAGTACTAGGTTTTTAGGTTCTATTTTCTAATAAGCTCTGTAGTCTAAAATACTTGAAAGGATATAAAAGTCATAGCCTTTCAAATCTTAGAAGGCAAAAATGTAAAATATAAAAACATAAATTAATGTGGTCTAGTCCACAAATAAAATAATTTAAAGAAGACTGATAAAATTGTTATATCTGTCAAGATAAGATCAAAGCCACAGATATTTCCCATTAAATTCATTTAACTATCCCAGTTATCAAATCAAATTTTCACATATTTCTTTATTAAATTCATTTAACTGAGTTTTCTAAGTACGACAGGAGTTAAACCTTTTCAGGAAAACGTAAGAATATTAAATAAAATACAAAACAGAAGTATTACCCTCAATCCTATTAACCTACTTTAATTTTGGCATGGCAATTTTCAGGCCATCCATATCCACATCAATTTTTCTATGGTTCACAATCATAACTACATATCAAATTTTGTTTTCTTTTTTTACTTGTTAATATATTATAAATATTTACCCATTTAATTGTTCAAGTGTGAAGAAATGTGACTTACACAGGTAGACTAGGACTCTGGATTGCCCATGATCTGGGAGTCTGTCCTTGCTTTAATTAAAATAAGAAAAGATCAGTACATATATACCCTTTATTTATACTTTAAAAGATAAGCAATGAGTCAATGCAAGAAAGCTGATTACCATTTTCTCAGTAAATGCCATGTAAGAAATATTTATTAAGCCTCTCACTACTGTGCTTGAGACATAGGATGATAAGCAACACAGATCATCTTTATCCTCAGGGTGCTGTCGGCTGGGGAAGACATTCACTCAAACAATAATGTGAGAAAAAAAAACATGTGCTATGCCAGAGCAACTACATATAGCATTTTACCCAACAAGTCTAGGAAATTGAGGAAGCATTTTCAAAAACAAAAAAAGTAACCTTTAAATGGAACTCTGAAGGATGAGTAGGAGTTAGCCAGATAAAGACAGAGGGGAGAAAATTGCTTTAGCCAGGAGGAACAACTCATCCTGCACTGGCCCACACCCAGGAGTTAGCAGCTAAAAAGGCTGAAATCAGGAGTGTGAGAAAGTATTGGTGGCCAGAGCTATTACATAATACAAGTCAAAGACTTTGGACCTCATCCTGAAGGTAATGAGAAAACTGCAGGATTTAAGCAAAGAAGTGACAAATATATACATATACATTTGTAGATGTTCAGTCTCACTTCCAAAAAATTGTGCAAAGATATGAAAATTATAGTGAGCTCAGATACCATACAATAAATATATATAAGTCATAGAAAAATTTCAAGTTAATAAGGCCACTAAACAATTCATGCATCAACACTTCTGCCTTACTTCTGAAATGTTGTCTAACTGGTCATTTCTGTTGTACTGATAGCAAGTACAGAAATTACATTCAAGATTGAGCTTCATCATTCTAACTGATCATAAAAGAGAAAACAAATTCAATTCAGTATGAGCTTTAATATATGACATTAGTTTAAATATTATCCCAATAAAAAGTTAAAAATGTAGAAATGTAAAATCACGAAATGATCAGTTAATTGGAATATATATATTAAGTTGACCCTTGAGCAATGCTGAGGTTAAGGGTGCCAGCTACCTCCTCCATAGAGTCAAAAATCCACGTATAATTTTTAGCTCCCGTCAAACTTTAACTACTATTAGCCTACTGTTGACTGGTAACATAAACAGTTAATTGACACATATTTTGTATGTTATATGTACTATATACTGCATTCTTACAATAAAGTATGCTAGAGAAAATAAATGTTAAGAAAATCATAAGGAAGAGAAAAGACATTTGCAGTACTGTACTGTATTTATTTTAAAAAATCCACATAAAAGCGTGTAGTTCAAACCTGAGTTGTTTGGGGCACCAAGGTGCCCCAAAGATTTTCTTAATTGTATTTGGGAAACATCAGGGTAGATTAGGAAGAAAATCTAAATAGAATATAATTATAGTTGTCATAGTCATGGTCATCACCATGATCATCTCCCAGAAAATGTTTAACAGACTTAAAGACAGTCTTGAAGTCACAGACCTACCTGTTTCAGAATGAGAGTTACCTTTCTTAGCTAATTCTAACAAAACTGCACTACCCAATTCAGAAGAAAAATAAATTATAGCTTACAAATCCCTGGGCCAGAGGTCAGCAAACTATGGCTTAGTTCTGTTTTATAAATAGAGTTTTATTGGAACACAACTATTTATTTATTTATTTATTTATGAACTGTCTATGTGTTCTCATTACAACAGCTGAGTTAAGTGGTTGCAACAGAAACAACAGCCCATAAAGCCAAAAATATCTACTAGCTGCCCCTTTATTTAAAAAGCTGAGTATGGGGAACCTGGGTGGCTCAGACAGCTAAGTGTCTACCTGCTGCTCAGGTCATGATCTCAGGGTCCTGGGATCAAGCCCCACATCAGGCTCCCTGCTCAGTGGGGCATCTGCTTCTCTCTCTCCTGCTACTCTTCCCTCTGCTCACACCCTCTCTCTCTCGCCTTCTAATAAATAAATAAATAAATAAATAATTTTTTTTAAAAAAATGGCAAGGAAATACCTATCACTTTTATGTATTTCTAAACTAAAATTTATATATACCCAATTCTGTGGTGGGAACAGGGACAAAGCAGCTATAACTTCATACTTAATCAATGATATATATACACACAGTGGTGATATTATGAAGGTTATGAAGAATAAAAGTCTTAATAACAGAAGTTCTGATTCTCTTTCTACCTAGCTAATACAAAATGTATACTAATATTCTCTTCTTTCTACTATCCTTATTTCTTTTATTTTCTGCAGATATACATAGATAATCCTTTAAATAAGAATATGAAAACCATAATAATATGCTTGATTTTTTAAAATAAAACTAATTCAAGTAATGACCCACTTTCAGGTCATAATTATCTTCAATTTTGGCCACTCAATTCTTCAAATCCAGAAAATATGGATCCTAAATATTTGTGAGTATAAGTCGTCATAAAAACATGAAGAAAAGAGTCAGAAAATTATTTAATTAATCATCCTATGAAAGCAAAATTATATAGCACACATACTTGTAGCAGCTTCTTTCTTCCAGAGAACGGCTGAGTTTGATTTGTAAGAGAAGCAGCAATTCCTTTAACCTCTAAATCCATTCAAGTTCACGTCTGCAGTATACTTGGAAAAGAGTAAAAAACATACAAAATGATAACTCTTACTCTAATTTTAAGTAAGTCATGCAAACTACATAACACTACTTCATGGAAAGAAATCATGTAGTTAATCATTGTTGCTTCTTTCACCAAAATCAACTTTTTGTGGGTCAATTACATTATGTGGGACAACACTTATGAGGCAAATGCTAGTCTGAATAAGTTTCCTCTGAAGATGTCCATGTCCTAATCACCGGACCCTGTGAATATGTTTACATTACATGACAAAGAGGACTCTTCAGATGTGATTTACGTAAAGGATTTTGAGGTGTGGAAATTATCCTGGATTATCTAGAAGGCCCAGTGTAATTACCAAGGTCTGTATAAAAGGAGGAGCAAGATGATCAGAGTAAGAAAGAGAAGATATAAGAAGGAAAGCACAGGTCAGAAAGGAATGAAGATACTAGAAAGCTGGCTTTGAAAACAGAGGAAGAAGTCATGAGCATTCTCTGCAAGTTAGAAGAATGAATTTTCCCTTGGAGCTTCCTGAAGGAACCAGCCTTGCTGACATCTTGATTTTAGCCCCTGATTTGTAGCCCTGTCATTTGTACTTCTGACCTCCAGAACTGCAAAATAATGAGTTTATGTTGTTTCAGACCATGATGTTTGTAGTGATTTTTTACAGCAGTAATAGGAAACAAATGTTTGTACCTCCCTACCACAAAGTGATGTAAACTTTTTTTCCTTACTCTTTTCTTAAACTTTTATGAGTTTTGATTTTGCTGGAGTAAGCAAATGAAAAAATGTGTTATGCAAGCAGTAGTCTCTGATACAAAGAATAAAATAGAGTGGATGGTCCAATTAGAAATTATGAGGCAACTAGTAAAAATGCATGTAAAAGAATGCTGAAAATAATCAACTTGAACAAAAATGTACAAGTCAAAAATCAGGTGAATATCTCAGTGATACAAATTTTGAAGATTTTATTTTACACTTCAACCTTATATTACTGAGGATATGTTGTTTAACAATTCATACTTTCTTTTTCTATTATTAGACTTGGATTTATTTTAATAGTAAACTTTTTTTCTTACGTTTTAAGGAAAGATAGCACGGCATATTGTCAGCATAGAGTTAGATAGACTGACATTAAAATCCTCATTTTTGACACTTCCCTATAATGTAAGCCTGGGTAAAAACTTAATCTTTCAGAGCCAATTTTTCTAATATGTAAAATGAGTTTAATGTTAGCACCTTTCTCGACTTCCTGTATTAAGTGGAACATGATGATTATTCAATACATGGTAGCCATCACTGTTACTATTAAAATGTAGTTTTACTGCAGGCCCAATGAAATCCTGAAAGATATCCCAGTTCTTCACTAATTTATCTGTATGGCTCCCTCTACCCCATTTCCATAGCCCCCTCCCCTAAACCTCACACCCCAACACTAGATTTCTACTCCAAGTGTAATGTCAGGAAGACTTACCAACCAACAGTAGACATATTCTGAAAACATCACAAATTACTGGATTTAAAAATAATTTGACTTTTTTTCTGAGTTATCTTTCACAAAGAAACAACTTACTGAAGTTGTTATTGCTTTGGCTGGGGGGAGAGAAAGTTGTTGCTTGCTTTTAATCACATCACAAAAGCTGCTGTATTTGCCGTGATGGTTAGCACCCAACAAACCCAAGTTGAAACAGGGATGCTGAGCAATCAGCTAAGTGATTTTCTTCACACATCAACCACACAATTATTTACACCTTAGAAAGTACTGTAGCCATTTCAAATCACTATAGGTCACTTTAAATAATCATGATTCATTTGCAAATAACAAAAACAGCAAAATATAAATCCTCTTTCCAGGACCCCCTAGTCCCTGTACTTCCCCAAGCTTGACAGTCATTACTTTTCACTTGTAATTAACTCTTTTCGTGTCCCTAATAAACTATCAAGTCCACGAAGGTTGGTATCTCATGTCCTTAATATAGTAGATACTTAATAAATATTTTAGCCAATAAAGAAATTAATGCATAGTCAAATACCTGTACACATTTTAAACATATTCTCCGTTTCCTTTCTCTGAACCTAAATATGAAAGGACCACAGCCACATATAAATTCTATCCTCAAACAATAGATAAGGCATTCAAAGCATGACTGGTAGCTATTACCCTTCATGCTATACTGTAAGCGTCATAAAGGCAAGGACTATGGTTTGCTCACCTTGTATCTCAGCACTTAACAGAAAGCCTAGAAAACAGTAGGAACTTAATAAATATTTGTTAAGTAAGTAAATTCAGTCAACTCAGATATGAGTTATTTCAGAACTATGTAGCATACAAATGGTTCACTCCAGTATAACAGGAGTATTCAAAAGGCAACTGTCACATGTGGAACACTCCAGGATCTATAGAATTAGAGCTGTGAGGCTCCTGACACCTTATGTCAAAGAATTTGGACAGGACTGCAGAGATAAAAACAACTCAAACTTCTGACTTTCAAACTAAGGAATCTGAGACCCCAAAATGGGGACATTTGCTTTCCCAAATTATTTACCAGTTATCACTGAGCATGAATTTACACCAGTTTCAGACTTCTTTCTAATACTATACCCTTGCTTGCACAGATCATAAGAGAAGAATTAGCTGCAGAGACTCAAGAACACCAGAAACCTAAACATAGTGGCAAAAGAATCAGAATTTCAAATAAATGGCATGTGAGCGGATCTTTGGAATGCATACCAAAGTCTGTCCTTGTCCTATAGCACAGAATATACAGTTGGGGTATATTGGGAATAAAGGTGGTAGGAGCAGGGAAAAGCACTTCTGAATGGCTGTCTCCACCCAAACTGGTGCCAAGTGGTGAGATTTTACAGTTAGCATGTAATGAATATTGTTGACAAACAGATTGTTGACAAAATATTGTTGACAAAACAGATTCTTTGGTGCTACCAAAAAGAACTGAACTCATCCCCCACTTCCCTCCTTTTTTAAGGATGATTACTTCCGATTGCAATTATCACCACTTCTCTCTTGGTTAGTGATATTAGCGGCTATAATATGCTTACACCAAATCAGAACATAAAGGAAAGCGAAGAGTAAACTGATCCAATCCATCCCATAATCAAGGAGAGGGAAAAGATTTAGTATTTAACCTCTATGCAGGTAAGGACCAAGTTTATCTTGGGCCCCAGGTGATAACAGACCCAAGTATCCAAATGAACCTGATATCATTCTTAATCTCATAGTAATTGTCTGTACATCACTCCCCACGAAGTTAAGATTATACATCAAGGCACCTGCAAAGTACAAGTAATGCTGCGCCCTCTTCCTATCTTAGATTCGTGGATTGGGGTGGGACACACGGGATAGCCAACCTGACTCGACTCAATAAGCTGGGTAAAGAGCAGTTCCACAGTGGGAAGGATGAAAAGGGTACCAACTGGGGCAATTCTACCGAGAAACTCCTGAGACAGCTCCAGACAGGACAAGCTGGAAAGACACAGTTCCCGGTAGACTCCAGAAAGCCCAGGCCCGCGGCTGCAGGTTGCCTAGGAACAGGCGTCCCCACGCTGGGCCGCCAAACTGTCTCCCACTTCCAGGGAAGAGAAGATTGTTGGCCCAAATCTCTCGTTCCTTCCACACCACCTCCTGCCCCATGCTCTGTAGGGTCGTTCCTCCGCCAAACGGGACCGCACCAGAGAACTACCCTGCAAGTGTACTCACCGCAGGGCGGTGCTGAAATCCTTGCAGCGGCCTCTGAGCCTTACCCCCGACTAGTTCTGGGGCGCCTCTAAATCCCGGCGGGGATCTGGAAGAGGACTCATTCATCTGGGCTTCTGCTCAGAGAGAGAGCCAAAACCCGGCCCGGATCCAGACAGCTGTTGTATAATGCTTCATTTAACTGTGTTCTATTTAACATATTTTATATAGCATCTACCAAGAGTTTAGATTCCAGAGAGATGTTATGAGGGGAAGAATTGTGCTGTAATGTTCACTCTCAAGGAACCTGCAATTATTTAAAAAGACAAGACTGCTTTACAATATTATAGAGAGATATATAAATATAGATACATAGATATATAGATATATAGAGAAAAAAATTAAAATACCAATACAACAGAAAGGGAATAAGCCCAGTAATCAGGAAATTTCCATTTTATTCCTTGCTCTCCATGCAATGTCTTTGGTCATCAACTCCAAATCAATGAAAGGAAAGGTCTGGTTTGAGATATTTCTTGGGTTCCACTCCACCGTGATATGCCTGTAACCTTCCTGAATTGCACAGCCAACTGTAATACTCAAAGGAGAACCAAGACCCTCTGACACCTAATGCAGTTCTCCAACCACAAAATCGAGTTGTTTTTCTAATCTAGAGTGTCTTTTCAAAGTTAGCTCCCCTCAAAATGTATATATCTAAATTTGCAGGTTGGAGTCAGTTTTTGAGTAAAAACAGAAATACATTTGCAGTGAGTATAAGGAAATCACTCCTATTTCTTCCCTATATAAAATTCATCCACCCATTTTCCCCACACAGAAAGAAAAACAATATTAAACTGGAAAAATAAAGTAAAAATGAAACAAGAAACTCAACTTCAACTTTTAAAAAGTTTTTAAAGAACTGAAACAATTCTAGTGAGCAACCTACCTTGCCCATTCCACAGATAACTATTCAAGCAAGTAACATGAGGACATTTTCTTGTCCGTTTCTGGTACTTAAGCTTAGTACACCTAAATTGCTCCAGTATTTCTGAATATAGTTCTCTAAGCCTTTAGGAATACATTTTTTAAAAACATTGTCTTAAAACATCTATTACAAAAGCAGTAATATAGGATTATTATTGACTATATAGAAAGAGGAGAAAAACGTTTTCCTTCTACCCTTTGTGGTCTTCCTGCTGGTTTAAGAATGAAACTGACACAAGACAGACTACAGGGAAAGAGACAAGTCAGGTGCACACAGAGGCCCAATAATGAAATTGAGACTTAAAGAAATGACCAAAGCAGGCCGTTTTTATACTTTTCAGACAAAGAGACAATAAATCTGTGAGGAGTTGACAAAACAAAGAAAACTTTGGGACTTTAGTAAATTATTCTAAACAGAATTTGGGCTGGGATAGTATATTAGTGAAAAGTAACAAGTGTTGTTTATGCTGCCTTCTGGGCTCTAAATTTCCTCATTGGTGATAAGGTATAAAAGGTTATCTTTCAGCAGACCAGAGTGTTCTTTTTGCATTGGTCATTTCTTAAGTAACTTTTATTTAAAATAATCAGTTTAACAAAGTGGCACATTTTGGAGTGGCCTGCCTTTGGCCCCTATGTATAAATTGCATTTTTTTGCCCATTTTCAAAACAATCACAAAAGTTCTTTTGTTATTACAGCTAGTTAATTTCTTCATACATAAAACAATACTAAATTATCCACATGTTAACCTATATTATTTGCAGATCTAAAATAATTTGCATTTGAAGGTCATCAAACATCCGTTGAATACCTATTATCTGCAAATGCATCCAGTGTTAGAAAAAGAAAAGTACATAAGCCAACCTAGTATTTATTGTCTTTAAAATTGAGTCTAAAATAGTTGTGGATCATCTAGTATATATATGATGAATAAGATAATTTCTAAAGAAGCTTACAATTGTATACAATATTATTAGAAAGTTAAAGAGGGCTCATTTCCTCATTAATAAATATTTACTGAAGGCACAAGTGTTCAGTAGCTGTCCTAGGGGCTATAGACATAGCAATAAAGCAAATAAAAACCACTGTTTCAGTAAAGGTTAAAATCTGAGGTGACAAACATTGAATAAAATATCATCTCGGGTAGCAATTAATGTAAAGGAAAATACAACAGGTTACTGGATAGACACTGACAGAAAAAGATAACATTGTAGGATCACATATGGGTTTGCTGAAGGGAATTCTGCAGACAAAGGGAATAACAAGTGCAAAAAGCTTGGGGATAGAGCATCCTTGTCAAGCAGATGGATGTGGCTGAGGCCAGTGAGCCAGTGGAGAATGTGGACCAGGAGACAGAGATTAGCCATGGTCAGATTAAATCATGCCTTGTGGGCCAAACCTAGGATTTGGGATTTTATAAGTGTGACAGGAAATCATCAGAGGGTTTTGAAAAGAGGCGAGGCTGAGATATGGTGATTTATCATAAGAAATATATATTTGATCTTCCTCCCTGTTTCTGGCACAGAGCTACTAAAACCCTTGGAATTTTTCTAAATGCTAATAGCAATGAACCTTCTTGTGTTATTTTAGTGAGGTGACTCCTAGAAAGCACCTAAGGATGGAGGCTGGTGGCCAGTGAAGCCAAGCCTGTGATTAGAGTTGGAAGTTTCAGTCCCACCACCCTCAGGCCTCCCAGGAGGTGAAGAGGGGCCAGAGGTTGAATTAATCAATCATGGCCAAGGAGTTACTCAATCATGACTTTGTGGTGATGTCTCCAAAAGTACCTCCAAAGGACAAGGTTCCCAGAGCATTCTGCTTCCAGAGTGCAACATAGAAATTCTACCTGAGTTTCTAGCCTTCAGACTCAAGACTACAACATCAACTCTTATCCCAATCTTCAGCCTGTCAGCTTGCCATACAGATTTTAGGCTTGCCAGCTTCTACAATTGTAGGAGTCAATTTCTTGAAAATCTGTGTGTATGTACCCGTGTGTGTAAAAGGGAGTGGGGTGGGAATTTATGTCTATTAGTTCTGTTTCTCTGGATAACTCTAACACAGAGGAGATAAGAGAAAGAAACTAATAAAATATAGGATCATGAGGTGATTTAATGACAAAAGATCCCTTCTAATTGGAGGACTTTTTAAAAGGAACTAATGATTGGAGTCTGAAAAGATTCATTTATTAATTTGTTCATCAAATATTGAACTCTTTTGAGATGCTGGGTATACAGGAGTAAAAATAATAATAATAAGCAATCCCTACCTCATGGGGCTTACGTTCAAATGAAGGGAGAAATGAAAATGTAAATAAATTACATCTGATATGAGGATAAGAGCTATGGAAAAATATAGGGCAGAAAAAAGGACAATAGGAAGTGATAGGTGTAGGATGGGTAATGTAAAATACCACTCTGAGGTATTTTGAGAAGATGACTTTTGAGCAAATATTTGAAAGAGATGAGAAACTAACAATGTAGTTTTCTGGGAGAAAGAGTAGTAGGCAAAAGAAATGAGCAAATGCCCTGAGGTAGCAGCACCTTCACTTTTTTTTTCTTTTTTAAGATTTTATTTATTTATTTGACAGAGAGAGAGAGATCACAAGTAGGCAGAGAGGCAGGCAGAGAGAGAGAGGAGGAAGCAGTCTCCCCAGTGAGCAGAGAGCCCAATGCGGCCCCATCCCAGGACCCTGAGATCATGACCTGAGCCGAAGGCAGAGGCTTAACCCACTGAGCCACCCAGGTGCCCAGGACCTTCACTTTTTAAAGGAACAATAAAAGGGCCAGAGTATCTGGAGGAAAGAAAAGAAAGGGAAGGAAAATAGATGAGACCAGAAAAGGGTCTCCTTGGTTAGGGCCTTGAAGGAAATAGTGAGGATAGCCTTGGGATTTTGTTTTGACTGCTATAAGAAGCCATCAGTTGGAAGGTTTTGAGCAGAGGAGTGATCTGATTTATATTTAGTAGGATCATTTTGGACACTATGTTGAGAATTAGTATTTAATAGAATGAGGTCCTAGAAATGTTCAATAAATTATTTTCTCAATGCTCAAAAAATATTTTTAAAAATATTTTTTAGTAGTTATTCTTAAATGTATGCATCACTTAACAAAGTCAAAATTAGGGACGCCTGGGTGGCTCAGTGGGTTAAAGCCTCTGCCTTCAGCTCAGGTCATGATCCCAGGGTTCTGGGATTGAGCTCCACATCCGGCTCTCTGCTCGCTGGGGAGCCTGCTTCCTCCTCTCTTTCTCTACCTGCCTCTCTGCCTACTTGTAATCACTTTCTGTCAAATAAATAAAATCTTTAAGAAAAAAAAAAAAAGTCAAAATTACTCCATATTTCTACTCTTCCCCAGAAATCCAAGGACCTTAGAATAGTTCAACTATAATCACTAAGCTCTCCCATCTTCCACATGATTTTTGCCAAGTATTATAGTTCCAACCTGTATTTAAACTCCTTCTTCCTTGAACACTCTTTCTCCAGTAGCCACATACTTCCTTCTTGCATTCCCTTCAAGTATTTGTTAAAAAGTCACCTTCTCAAAGACATCCACACTGATCACCCTATTTGAAATCACAGTCTGCCACCCTCACCTCCACACCCACACCAGTGCTCCCAAACTCCTAAGCCTGATTCATTTTTTCCATAAATATTATCAGGTTTATCATGCTATAGAATTTATTTATCATGTTTGTCATTTATTCTCTCTCTCCTTTCACTAGAATTCCAGAAAGGCAGATTGCTTTGTTTTATTTCTTATGGTTGTAATCCCAAGCATCAGGAAAAACGCCTAAAACATACCAGACACTCAAAGTATTTAAGTGTGCTAAAGATTATATACAATCACTCTGACTGCTGTCTTGAGAATAAATTATAGAAGGTTAGGAGCAGGAGCAGGAAGCTTCACCAGGAAGCTATTGCAATTTTCTACCAAATCAAGGAGTGCCATTTCAAATGCTGAACAGTGGTCATGTTCTGAAAATATAAAGACAAAGACAAAAGAATTTGCAAAGAGACCAAAGCCTCCAAAGTTTGGGGCTTGAGCAATCAAAAGGATGAAGCTGTCATTAACTGAGATAGGGAAATTGTGGAAGGATCCAGATCAGGGTATAGGATATGAAAACCTCAGTTTGGACTGTGTAAATAATGTTAGAGTCACATAGATTATAATTCTCCATCAGCAGAGGCAGACAAATATTTTCTCCACGACTCAATAGAATTTCCATTAGGATCCTTGTATTTTCCCCCAATTTTATAATTTAATTTTCTGCTTTCCTTTTTTTTAAGATTTTGTTTTTCAGTAATCTCTACACCCAACATGGGGCTTGAACTCACAACCCCAAGATCAAGAGTCACATGCTCCACCGACTGAGACAGTGATGCACCCCCTAATTTTCCATTTTCTGTTTTAAAATGGTAACTAGTTGCACCAAACTTGTTTTTTAGTGACAAGATTTATTGACTAGGCTATTCAGTTGATATAAATAAGTATTTACTTAAATTAAATGGCATTGTAAACAACCTTAAATCTTCAAATAAAAGTATTCATTTGAAACACAGAAATACTGGAAAATGTCATTTAATGTCCCACAAAAAAATGCTGGTTTATTATTGTTAGGTCTGTAATCAAAGGAGCGAGACTGACACAAAGCGAAGGTCAAGCAAAGCTTTATTTCACGCCAAGCATCGAGAATCAAACCTACCGTTTGGGGCCGCCTCTTACAGAAAGAGCAACCCCTCCCAGCCTTACAGACTAACTTTTAAAGGGCAAAGGCCATGTGGTTGAGCCTGGCCACACACAGGTGGCCAACGAGATTGTAACACACAGAGAAAGTTGCATAGTCATGCTAGGTCACACACGGGTGGCCAATTGAATAACAATTCACCCTATAGTAGATATTTGAACTATCACCTTGGTCAGATTTGGCGCCCAAAAGGCAGGGCCCACACTCCTTGGTAGCTAGGGAGACAGTATGGGTGTTCCACTCATTGGATGTCTCCACCTGCCCTGACCCGCCCTTGTATTTGGGCTCTGTTACCTGGGACTGGTCCACCATATTTTACTGGTTTCCCGGACTTGCCTTTAAGTAAGTCCCCTGTTGCCGAGGCCGGGGGGGGGGGGGGGGGGTGGGGGGTGGGGGGGGGGGAGTGTCAGTTTAAGTTTTACTGTATAAACAACAAAATGGCTGTTCAACCAGAGATGGAGCCACTCTGGCTAAATAGGCTCTTACATTATTAAATAACAACTGATATAATGGATATAAAATATTAAACCAAATGAAGTTGGTTTGGATCGTAATGTAGGTAAAATAAGATCAAATGTACTCTGCTTTAGTCTTTAGAATGCCCACTAAAGTGATCCTTTCTCATAAGCTTACTTGGTTACTAACCAAACCTTAGGTTTGTTCCAAGTTCAGATATCAACTATGAGATTTTGTCCAGAGGAACTACTTGGCTACCCTTTCTATTTTTATCTTTCTAGGTAATCTGTCTCCAAATGAGAAACCAAACACAAACTATTAAATTATTAAGTGTTTGGCAAAGTAATAATCACACTATGTGGAATATACAAAATGTCTGTTCTTGCTTTATTACCAGTTTCTGGAGATATGGGCAGTATGATGCTGCAGTTTCTTTAAAACAATAAAACTATATATTCAGTCTGTGTAACTAATATACAGGGTTTTGTCCAGGCCTGGTCCGTTTTCAGCATCTAATACATGTTGCCTTTTTACGTAACACTGTGCCCTACGTCTGATCTGGATAGCAATTTAGCCCCCCCCCCCGCCCCCCCGCAGTGATTCTCGATTGGGTCCACGGAAAGCGCCCTGGATGGTTGAAACTGCACCAGAGGGCGACTCACGAAGCCCAGGGCTTTATGATGGGATAATCCTGCTCTTTGTCGTGCCTAGGGTTCTGGCCCCGCCCTCTGGGGGCAACTTGCTGAGCATCAGCGCACTGAGCTCGCTGAGCTCCAGCTTGTGCAGGAGGATGGATCCCTTAGAGAGAGTGGTCCCCAGGGGCCAAGGATGACAGGCTGGCCTAGCCGTTACTGTCCACACATTCAGAGCATCCTTTGCATCTCACCATGGTTCTGAGGAAAAAACTGAGTTGCTTGTGGACTTTAGGTCTCTGTCTGGTAGCCAGTAAATCGTCTGCTAAAGTCCCTGCTATCACAGACCAGCGTTTCAAAGACGAGTGCGTGGAGTCTCATAACGAGTTGCGAGGCAAAGTGTGGCCCCCCGCGGCTGACATGAAACACATGGTGAGACAGAACGGGTCTGGGATCTTTTCTCTCTATTTCATCCTAAGGTATCTCTGGGCGATAAATCTGATGGATTCATTTATATGAATTCAATCTGGGCTTTCACCAGGCAGTTAAGAATCACGTCTTAGCTGGGCTATCCTCCCGGGTAGTGATAGGAGTGGACGAAAAAAGGAAAACCTGAAGCTGTATATTGCCAAAGCTTAGCCCCCTTTGGGGGGGGGGGGGAGGCGGGGAGGCAGGTGGGGGTGGGAGGTGAGGGGTCCGGGAAGGGTGGTGTCTGGGAGTTGCTTGGATTTCATCACTAAGGCTTAATAAATGTACTTTGCAATTTCTCACAACTTTCCCGAACTCGCCCCCTTATTTTGGCTAGCACTTCCCAAACCACAAAACCAAGATACTTCATATAAAAGAAATAGCACAGTGATGGAGATTCTCTTGCCCACTTACCTGTTTTTACATTTTACAAACTCTAGGTTGTTGAAACAGTACTACAGGTGTAGTATTCATTTTTAAGAAATGTTCTGCAAGGATGTAAATAATGAAATCAACACTTGAATAATATCAGATTGCCATTTCCATGAAAAATAATAAATATGTGAAGTTTAATTCCAAAAACATTGAACTGATGGTGTCTTTTGCAGACTCCCATCATATAGACATTAAGCCAAAAAGAGTACTCTACTGAAGAATGACCATGAAAACACTGGACTATTAAAATAATCCATAGAATTCATAATTTTTAAATAAATGCTTGACTATAAATTTTTATCACAAGAAATTTCCCATGCATTTTTTCTTGCTTGTAGATATATCATTATGAAATTATGAACATAAATGTTGACAGCATAGTTTTGTTTATGTGCTATGCAGATGTTGCTACATTGTAAAACATACCTATTTCAGCTTTCTTCCTCTCTATCCAACAGAAAATAAAATGGAAGTATTATAAAATCACAACTCCGGCACTAAAGTTCAAAACTCTGCTATTCTGCTACATGGGAAAGCATTTTTTGAGGGGAAAGAGATTTCAACAATGTTTGGGAAACACTGGATTAAACAAAAATAAACTAATCTCTTTAGTGCAGAATTGTTAAAATATTTTAATATGTAATATGTACTTTAATCTCCAATAGGTTAACATGGTCAATGACATGGATTTGCTATACAGCATTTCCTCTGTATTTATTTGAATATCTTTTTTAAGGACTATCTTATGTCATTAAAATGCTATTTAAATATATGTACCCATTTGTGTGTATATGTAAATATATACATCCTATGTATATGTATGTAAATATATACACATGTACATATGCATATATGTGTGTAAATATATATACACTTTCTTTGTAAACACCTATAGATGTTATGTTCTCCAAAGGAAGCAACAAAAGGATATACATAATATTAATTTAAATTTAAATAACTAGCTGAAGGAGAGCGAAGGAAAGACCAGGGTGGAGAAGACATGAATGGAAACAGTCCTTGTTTGCATTTACCTTGTTTTATGTTTGTAAATGTGTAGAAGCTTTTGTTATTTTTGTACTCTACATTTTCTGATGCTCTCCATTTCTTTGTGCATGTCCATATTTCCACCTGGTATCATTTTCCTTCTGCCTAAATGACATTAACTTATACTTTGGTCTGTTGGTTTTAATCCTATCATTTTGTATATTATAAAAATCTTTGTTTCTCCTTACTCGTTTCTCTATCATGCAATTTTATTAACTGTACATTTTTTCCAGTTGAACTGAAAAATAATTGACATACATCATGGTATAAATTTAAGGCATACAGCATGAGGGTTTGCTTTACATATATTGTGAAATGATTGTCACGGTAGGTTCAGGTAACGTCCATCTTCTCATATAGACAATTACCAAAAGAAAAGAATGAAAGAAGAACAAAAATTTCTCCTTGTGATGAGAACTTCCAGGATTTACTCCGTTAACAACTTTCCTATATACCATATAGCAGGGTTAGTCATAATCATGATTGATGTGATGTGGGTCAAGAAGGAATGATCAAGAAAGAAACCTTGAAATATTTTCAGTGATAAAGCGGTTTTTATTAAAGCACAAGGCCAAACCCATAGGCAGAAAAAGCTGCACTGGGATTGTGAAGAGCAATTGATTATATACTTCTAAATTGGGGGAGCGGAGCTAAAGACAAAGGAAGTTTCCAATAGGGTTTGCATATGTTAAAGAGGATTTACAGGACCCTGGAGGTCTGGCTATTGTCAAGTTAAAGTTTTGCCTCCTCAAAGCATGACCATTAAAACTGTTGTGACGGGACGCCTGGGTGGCTCAGTTGGTTAAGCGGCTGCCTTCGGCTCAGGTCATGATCCCAGCGTCCTGGGATCGAGTCCCACATCGGGCTCCTTGCTCAGCAGGGAGCCTGCTTCTCCCTCTGCCTCTGCCTGCCTCTCTGCCTGCCTGTGCTCGCTCTTTCTGACAAATAAACAAATAAAATCTAAAAAAAAAAAAAACTGTTGTGAGTAGGGCACCTGGGTAGCTCAGTCTTCTGCCTTATGTTCAGGTCCTGATCTCAGGGTCATGGGATTGAGCCCCAGGTAGCAGCTCCCTGATCATTGGGGAGCCTGCTTCAGCCTCTGCCTCTGTTCCTCCCCCAGCTTGTGCGTGCTCTCGCGCGCTCTCTCTCTCTCAAATAAATAAAATCTTTTAAAAAATAAACATAAAACAGTTGTGAGTTTTTTAAGGAATATCATACTCTGTCTCAAATATTCATCAATGGGCTACAGGTTGTAAGGAAAATTTAATTTTATCTGCATTTCTTTGGTTTTCATTCTCATCAACCATGTTGTACATTATATGGATAGCACTTGATTTATAACTGGGAATTTGTACCTAAAGCTTTGTACCTAAAGCTATCTAAAGCTTTCAATCTCCTTAATTTTTGCTAGACATTATCACTATGTGTAGAATTCTAAACTGAACTTTAAAGATGTTACCACAGTGTCTTCTATCTTCTCATACATTATTTGTGATGAGAAATCTGCTGGACCATTTTCTTGGTTCCAAGGTATATCATATGCATTTTTCCTTTGGCAGCTTTTAAGAATTTCTCTTTATCCTTAATTTGGAGCAATCTGATGTGCCCTGGTATCACATTGTTCATGTTTCCTGGGGTCCACTGAACTTTTTGAATCTGCAGATTTTAACCAAAAGAGAAAAATTTGAGCTGTTTTCTACTAAAATATTAGAGACTCCAATTACATGTACATTATACTGTTTGAAGTTTTCCACAGTTCACTGATGCTCTTTTCATTATTTTTTTTTCTCAGTCTTGCTTTCCCTACTAATTTTAACATCTGTGTCAGTCCTGGTTTGATTTTCATTAATTGATTTTTCTTCTCATTTCGAGTTGGTTGTATTTTCTTGCATCTCTGTATGCAGATAATTTCTTCGTTTCTTTTTTTTTTAAAGATTTTATTTATTTATTTGACAGACAGAGATCATAAGTAGGCAGAGAGACAGGCGGGGGGGGGGGGGGAAGCAGGCTCCCTGCTGAGCAGAGAGCCCGCTGCGGGGCTCGATCCCAGGACCCTTGGGATCATGACCTGAGCCGAAGGCCGAGGCTTAACCCACTGAGCCACCCAGGTGCCCCTGCAGATAATTTCTCATCAGATGCCAGATACTGATAATTTTACTTTGTTGGGTGATGGTTATTTTTGTATTTCTGTAAATACTCTGGACTTTTTTCCTGTCATGTATTCATGTTACTGGCATTTTGATCCATTTGAGTCTTGTTTTTAAGATTTGTTGGGCAGGAAAAAAATCAATGGTTTAGGATAGGAATAAATATCTCCCACACTGAAGCCAAGTTCCTTTTGAGTACTCTACACAATTCCCAAAATTATGAGGTTTTCCAGTCTGGCTAGTGAAAAGAGGCACTATTCCCCAGACTAAGTGAACATTAGGTAATATTTCTCTTGTCTTTTTGAGCGATTTCCCTGACCATGGATAGGTTCCTCAAATACATGGGCTTATCAGTACTCTGCTAAATACTCAAGCAGGACCCTCTGAACATCTTTGGAATTCTCTCTCCATGCAGGTCTCTCTTTCCTGGTACTTCTTTGTGGCCTGAAAATTCTCTCACAGCACTAACATGAGGATTACTTTTTTAGTTTCCCTAATCTCAGGGAGCACTGGCTTTTTTTGCCTGGTGTTATGCCTGCTGACATCTGCTTTTGCACATATTTTTTTTCAAGTGGGAAGGTAAATCTGGTCTTGGTGACTCCATCCTGCAGAAACAGAAGTGTTAACTGTGGACTAAATCTTCAACAGGAGATTCTCCTGTCTTCTACTACTGATCACCCAGAAAAACTAAGCACCTCATTTCTCATGTCAATTTCTATATTTATCAGGGGACACTTGGCTGGCTCAGTTGGTAGAGCATGTGGCTGTTAATCTTGGGGTTATTAGTTCAAGCCCCACATTGGATACAGAGATTATTATTTAAGCTTAAAAAAATTTTTTTTCTATATTTATCAGAAAATAGTAGACTACGATGTTATGTTAACAAATAAACCCTGAAAGCTTGCAGGTCTTTTTTTTTTTTAACTTTTTTATTGATATATAACATTGTATTAAAGTGTACAACATGATTTGATATATGTATATATGGTGAAATGATTACAAGTTTAGTTAACGTCCATTACCTCACAGTTACAATTTCTTTTTCTTATGATCAGAATGTTTAAGATCTAATTGCTTAGCAACTTTCAAATATATACTACAGTATGGTTAGGTATAGTCACATCATTATGGTTTAAAATACATCCCCAGAACTTATTTGCCTTAAACCTGGAAGTTCGCACCTTTTGACCTCCTTCACCAATTTCACCCACCCCCATCTCCACCAACCACCAATATGTTCTCTGTATCTATGAGTTTTTTTTATTTAGATTCCACATATAAGTGAGATCATATAGTATTTGTCTTTCACTATCTGACTCATTTCACTTAGTATTAATCTTTAAAGAATATAGGTTTAGTGTATCCCTCACATAAAGTCCAATACTGGTTGGACCATTCTCCACTTCCCCTCTTCTTCATGCAATGCCATCGGCTGTTTATATCTTGGTTCCATCATGCCAACACATGTTTTTCAGAGTCACCATTGAGAAAGCTAGAAGATTATGTAGGTATTTGTATAATCAGACCTGAAGGTGATACATGTCGTTCCCACTCCTATCCCTCTGGGCAGAATTAGTCTGATAACCCTAACATGGTTGCATTAAATGTCTCAAGCACAGACTGCTTTTATGGTCATCAGGTACTTACTTATTTATTATTAATTTATTTATTTATTCTTCCCTCCCAGAAATAGAACAATTCTAGGCCTCCGCCAAAGGATAAAGTCCAATATCTTGTTCAGTTACTGAAGCAAAGTCTTAATATCTCTGAGTGGTAGGCAAAACCCAACAAGGTTGGTTGTGGATACTCTTGACCTAGTGACTATGTCTGTCCTCCACACAAACAATATTCAATAGCAACACAAGACAAGACCACCACACCAAATACGTCTATTCAGAATGTGGGAGAATGGGAGCCACAAAGTAACCATTAGTTCAGAATGATTCTGCAATCTTTAGATAGGAATGAAGACCTACTATAATGGAGTCCAGAAATTTTTTTTTTTATTGGAGGAGGCAGGAGTTCCCTTGTTTGTTATTTTCTGTGGCACCTATATTCTCCCTCTAAATTGTTCTTCATCTGTCATCCTTGGCCAACTTGAATTGGGCATTGGGAAATATGCCATCTTTGAGCCAGAGCCTTTTCAGGTTGCTTTCTGTCCATGGTCATTTAAAGTACCAATAGTCATTTAAAGTACCCAACATTCACAGGTTTTCTCATAACAGGTTTCCGGTATCTTTGGAAATATATCTGTCTCAAAAACTCTGAAGGTCTTTCAGCTGCATGTCTCCAACCAGTTCCAAATACCAATACCCACACTTAAAGACCAGTTAGAGAAATTTTCAAGTCTTTTCTTAGTTTTTCTCACCGTGGTGCTTTTCTTGTTCAGCTTAATGCCAGTTTTCTTGAAACATGAGTTTTGGGGAAATGGATACACTCAATCTGTTCATTTGCTGTGGCACTTTTTAATCAATTAAGAAGATTTCCTTGGAGTCCTATACTTCATCTCTTTGTCCAGAGCTTTTCTAATCACATGAAAGATTTAGGACATGTGTCTCAAAGACTTTTTAATATCTCATATCTTATTATATACTACATAGAAGCAATTTCTTTTCCAATTCTCAAAAGCCCCACATTTTTTTTTTAAGATTTTATTTATTTATTTGATAGGGAAAGAGCACAAGCAGGGGAGTAGCAGGCAGAGGAAAAGGGAGATGAGACTCCTTGCTGAGCAGGGAGCCTGATGAGGGACTCAATTCCAGAACCCTGGGAACATGACCTTAACTGAAGGCATACACTTAACTGAGCTACCCAGGTGCCCCAAAAGCCCCACATTTCTTGATTCTGGCTTTTATTTCTGCTTCCAAACTTGTAGTTATTTTACTCATAAAATAATTTTGTTGAACAAACAATAAAACCAACAAACACTATTGCTTTGTTTTCCACTCTCTGCTTTGAGCTTCAAGTTCAATGGACTCATGGTCTCCCTCCTGAGTTATAGACCACATTTTTTCAGATCTTTTGGCCATGAATCAGATGGATTCCTGCCCATGACATAAGCTGTGTACTGTTTGCCAGCTAACTATTAAATTGCCCATATGATTCAGACAAGTTTTCCATCATTTGTGGGCAAAAGGAAGAAAAAAAATGGAAGCCTACAGTCTCATTGTTTGCTCAATAATTAAATCTTTATTTAGTAAAGATTGTGTGGTTTCAGGGATTTCACCTAACTTGTTCAGATCTGGATTTGATCAGAATAATTTTGATCATTTTCACTGATGTTAGCAGTAACCAAATTTTCATTTCTTCTGAAATAATCAAAACTCTATTAAAATTAAAAGGCAAAGTTATAATGGGTGAATTACAATTTTAAGTATTTTTTTAAATATGTTTTAGTTTAAGTCTTCTTGTATATTTTTATAAATAAAAAATTATTCACCATTCTGGTGTTCATGTCCATCTAGTGATCATTTTATAATACATCATGTGTGTAGCAGTGGAGGGTAATATGTGATGTCCTATAAAATCTGGGCCCGGAGCAGGGATCCTTCTTACCTAGGTCTCAGGGTGGCTTGAGTTTAGATTTTTATTATGGCTTCACTCTACTTCTAGAACTAAGTTTTATGAGGCTAGGTTAGGCTTGGCTGTGGTATAAAATAAATCCTGAAATGTCAATGGCTTAACAAAGTTTAATGCTTTACTGGCACAGGTTGTAGAAAAGGTGAATTAGGATTCAGCCTCTCTTGGGAGTACAAAGGGAGAGCTCCCTACCCCAGCTAGATCATTGACAGGCAGTATGACAAGAGTTCCCAAAGTCATTCATTGGATAATTGCTTTACCAATTTAAAGAATAAATATCTACTGATTCTCTTGCTATTCTAAAGTAAGAGGTTTAGTATCATCTTATTTCCTTCTCATTTCTTCCCCATATTTTTATTGAATTAACATGACTTTTATATTCAGATTGCTGGGGGGGTTTTTTGTTGTTTTTTTTTTAAGGATTTTATTTATTTGACAGACAGAGATCACAAGTAGCAGAGAGAGGAGGAAACAGGCTCCATGCTGAGCAGAGAGCCTGATGTGGGGCTCAATCCCAGGACCCCAGGATCATGACCTGAGCCAAAGCCAGAGGCTTTAACCCATTGAGCCACCCAGGCACCCCCAGATTGCTGTTCTTAACTGCAAATGTTTGTTATGCTAGCAGTGACTAATAACAACACAAATAAATTTTAATGTAGCAAGTGTTGGTGAGGTTATAAAGAAACTGGATACCCACTGATGGTGGGTATGTAAAATTGTGCTGCAGCTATGGGAAACAATATGGAGATTACCCAAGAAATTATACTAGAACTAGATTACCCAAGAAATTATACTAGAACAACCATAAAATCCAGAAATTTCACTTCTAGGTATATACCCCAAAAAACTGAAATCAGGGTCTCGAAGAGATATCTACACTTTGATGTTCAGTGCAGCACTAGATACAGAAACAATCCAAGGATCCATCAACAGATGACTGGGGAAGGAAAATGTGACATATACGTGCAATGGGATATTATTTAGCCTTAAGAAAAGGAAATTTTGCCATCTGTGAAATAAGTCAGTCACAGAAGGACAGATCTGCTGCATGATTCCACATTTGAAGTATCTAAAATAGTCAAATTCATAGAAGCAGAAAATTCAATAGTGCTTGTCAGAGGCTGGGAGGTGATATGATAGAGGTATTGGGGAATGGGGAATTGTTACTCAAAAGGTATAAAGTTTCAGTTATGTAAGATGAATAAGTTTTCGAGATCTGCCTTATAGCATAGTGCCTATAGTTTACAATATGGTATGGGGCACTTAAAATCTTTGAAGAAGGTAGATTCATGTTAAATACTCTTAACACAAAAACAACACCAAGGGGACATAAGGAAATTCTAGGAGGTGTTGGTCATATCTATTACCTGGATTATGGTGATGGTATCATGGGTGTTTGCATATGTCCAAACTCATCAAATTGTACACATTAAATATGTAAAGTTCTTTCTATATCAATGATACCTCAATAAATCTGATTTCAGTATTATTTTTGTTTTTTGCATCATTTCTTATAATCCTTTCAGGAATTTTGAACATTGACAATTATACTATTTTTATTACTCACCATAATTCTTTTTATATTATCCATTTATAGCATAAATTCTGCAGTAGCATACTGACATATCCCAGCATCCTCCTGCCCTCAACGCTATGCACAATATACTGCTTCTTGCCGTACATAGCACAAATAGAAACATCATGATTATACAAGGATTTTTTTTTAGAGATAGTGCAAAAACTCTCCATCACATGAAACCATTACAATTCTCTTTGTTTTTGGTTTATATTTTGAAGAATTTCTTAGTAGGTTTTCTTATTCCTCCTCATGTAGAGGAGCTTCGGTGATATGGATGTAATTCATAATATAAGGATTTTTTTTTAAAGATTTTATTTATTTATTTGAGAGAGAATGAGTGAGAGAGAGCTTGAGAGAGGAGAAGGTCAGAGGGAGAAGCAGACTCCCCAAGGAGCTGGGGGCCCGATGCGGGACTCGATCCTGGAAGTCCGGGATCATGACCTGAGCCGAAGGCAGTCGCTCAACCAACTGAGCCACCCAGGCGCCCGGGATCATGACCTGAGCCGAAGGCAGTCGCTCAACCAACTGAGCCACCCAGGCGCCCACTATATAAGGATTTTTTATCAGAAATGCTTGCAGAAGGGCACCTGGGTGGCTCAGTGGCTTAAAGCCTCTGCCTTCGATTCAGGTCATGACCCCAGGGTCCTGGGATCGAGCCCCGCATTGGGCTCTCTGCTCAACAGGGATCCTGCTTCCCCCTCTCTCTCTGCCTGCCTCTCTGCCTCCTTGTGATCTCTGTCTGTCAAATAAATAAACAAAATCTTTTAAAAAAAATGTTTGCAGAGTGTACTGGAGGTTTAGGTCAGGCAGAAGACAGGTGATTGGGCTCTTTAAAAGTTATGTCTTTAAGAATATCAAATTCTTCTATTAACAAGTTAAGGCAGAATATTACTCGATAAAATTTTTCCTGAACAGCTGAAGACTTAATAGCAATTAAGTGTTAGGTGAAAGTATTGCCAGATCTAAGGGGACATTAGAATACTTTTTTTTCTAGAAAGATGTTTAATTATGTTATTCAATTAGGGGAAAAAATATATAGTCCCTTGCATTCTAAAATGCAAATAAATTTTTTAAATTATACATACACTTAGATAATTATACATATCATGTGTGTTTGAACTGGCTTGAAATACATGTTTTAAATGCATATAATTCCTTAGCTATCAAGTATTAATTCCTATTATTTTAAAGCCACTCTGTTCACCACTTATAATATTAAGACTAAGTCTTAATTAGAATGAGAGAGTAATTTTCTCTTGTACCATACTTTGGAGAGGGGTTGATTTGATACAAGCTCTTCTACATGAAAACTATTGCCGCTTCCAGTCGGCGAACGGGAGAAGAATTAGGCGCAAACAAGTCAGCTGCAGGAGATTGGGAGCAGGGGACAACAGTCAAGAAGACTGCTGCCCTGAGCAACTCCTCAGTCTCGCTTTATTAGATAGAAACAGTAACCAACAGAAGGGTCGATGAAGGTCAAACGTTAGTCATATGCCATGTAGATAAACAAGAAGGAGGGCAGAATATGTCTGTACAAGTAGTATAAAGTGTATAGTTGAACAAGCACATTCAAAGGACTTATCTAAGTAGCCACAGGTGCTCTCCGGGGGGAAAGGGGAGATAACGGAAAAATGAAGCAGGCGGTGTTCCGCCCTGAGTGGGCCGGGCATCCCCAACTGCTCAGCTTCAAGGCCGTATATCA
The DNA here is from genome assembly GCF_963455335.1 of Martes martes. Taxonomy (NCBI): domain Eukaryota; kingdom Metazoa; phylum Chordata; class Mammalia; order Carnivora; family Mustelidae; genus Martes; species Martes martes. Next base: position 42,670,546 of record NC_137895.1, on the reverse strand, counting down.
TTCTCTTCCCCAGAGGCCTGTTGCAGTATCTGTTTTTCTTAAGGCTGTATCTAAAGGTGCTTGGTAACTAGTAAAATTTCCCGGGGGTTATATTTTAAGTAATACATTGTTCTGAGGGGCAGTTGCAAACTATGTTTTGTTTTGTTTTATTATATTAGTCACAACACAGTACCTTATTAGTTTTTGATGTTGTGTTCCATGATTCATTATTTACATATAACACCCAGTCTCCTTATAACACATGCCCTCCTTAATACCCATCACTGGGCTAATACATCCCCTCATCCCCCTCCCAACTAGAACTATGTTTTAACTAACATACATATTTTTAATATATACCAGATTTAAGGGTGCCTGGGTGCTCAGTTGTTTAAATGTCTGACTTTTGGTTTCAGCTCAAGTCATGATCTCAGGTCATGTGATGGAGCCTTGAATAGGGCTTCACTCTGAGCATGGAGTCAGCTTGAGACACTCTCCCTCTCTCTCTCTGCCCCCCACTTCGAGTGCTCTCTTTCTCTCTCTCTCTCTCTCAAATAAATAAATAAAATCTTAACAAATATATAAATAAAATACATACCAGATTTAAGCTTTTTTTTTTTTGCTTTTAAAATGAAGAAACCTTCCAATGATTCAGGTGAAAGACTAGGATTCTCACAGGCATTAAGAGGAGTTAGGAGAAAACAATTTCAATGTCATCAAATTTTTCATCCAAATCCACAGAAACCCAAGGGAAGTAGCACAACATTTTCAATTTTAATTTCAAAGAATAATCAACCAAAAATCCTACCCAAAGAAAATATACTTCAGGGATTAAGATGAAATTAAATTTTAGTTGAATCTTTAGATTCAGCTAAAATAGGTTGTCATGGGGTGCCTGGGTGGCTCAGTGGGTTAAAGTCTCTGCCTTCGGCTCGGGTCATGATCTCAGGGTCCTGTGATCAAGCCCCATATCGGGCTCTCTGCTCAGTGGGGAGCCTGTTTCCCCACCTCTCTCTCTGCCTGCCTCTCTGCCTACTTGTGATCTCTGTCTGTAAATAAATAAATAAAATCTTTAAAAAAATAAAATAAAATAAAATAAAGTAAGTTGTCATAAGCAGGTCCACTCTAAAAGAATAACTAAGAAAATTTCTTCCAACACTAAGACAATGATGGAACAAGACTCTCAGAATATCAGGGATGAAGAAAGAACAAGGCAAAAAGTAAAAATATGGGTAAATACAGGGGCGCCTGGGTGGTTCAGTGGGTTAAGCCTCTGCCTTCAGCTCAGGTCATGATCTCAGGGTCCTGGGATCGAGCCCTGCATCGGGCTCTTTGCTCATGGGGAAGCCTGCTTCCCCCTCTCTCTATGCCTGCTTCTCTGTCTACTTGTGATCTCTCTCTCTCTCTCTGTGTCAAATAAATAAATAAAATCTTTTAAAAAAATATATGGGTAAATATAACAAAGTGTTTTTCCATTATGTTTTCTAAATTATGTCAATTTTTTTATTTTATAATATTGTTTGACATGGTTCTTAATATATGTACAAGAAATATTTAAAGCAATTAATATTGGTGGAGTGCATGGTAAAGGAACAAAATGGAAGTAATATTTCTATACTTTAGTCAAATTGGTAAAATGCTGACACCAGTAGTTTGCAATAAGTTACATAAATTACGTACTATCTATAGCAACCACTAAAACACACACACACACACACACACACACACACACACTACTAATAAAACACTATGGATAAATCAAAGTAGAATCCTAAATAGTGTTCAAGAAGCTCACAGGAAGGCAGGAAAAGTTAAATAGGAATGAAAAACAAAGAGAGAGGGGGCCTGGGTGACTCAGTTGGTTAAGCAACTGCCTTTAGTTCGGGTCATGCTGCTGGAGTCCCAGGATTGAGTCCTACATCAGACTCCCTGCTCAGCGGGGAGACTCTTTCTCCTGCTGACCTCTCTCCTCTCATGCTGTCTCTCTCTCATTCTCTCTCTCTCAAATGAATAAATAAAACCTTTTTAAAAAAGAAAAAAAGGATAATAAAAATAAACAATAAAATGGTAGGATTTTGCTTTAACTTATCAATAAGTACATTAAATGTAAATGGTATAAATCACATCAATTTAAAAACAATATCAGAATAGGAGCACCTGGGTGGCTCAGTGGGTTAAAGCCTCTGCCTTCAGCTCAGGTCACGATCTCGGGGTCCTGGGATCGAGTCCCACATCAGGCTCTCTGCTCAGCGGGGAGCCTGCTTCACCCTCTCTCTCTCTCTGCCTGTCTCTCTGCCTACTTGCTATCTCTCTCTCTCTGTCACATAAATAAATAAAATCTTTAAAAAAAGATATTAAAAATATATCAGAATGGATTTAAAAGAAAAAAAAAAAAACATGAGCAAACAATATGCTATAACCAAGAAACTCACTTCAAATATAATGATATAGGTAGATTGAAAGCAAAAGGTTAGAGAAAGACATGTCATATAAACGTTAATCAAAAGAAAGCAGGAGTGGCTTTATTAATATCAGATACAGTAGTTTTCAGAGCAAAGAAAAACAGAACAATATTACATAATGATACAACAATCCATCAAAGAAATTTTAATAAAAAGATCGTATGCTCCAAACAACAGACCTTTAGAATATAGGAAGGAAAAACAGTAGAACTGAAAGAAGAAATAGAAAAGTATCCAATTACAAAGGGATATTTCAACACTCTGCTCAAGAAGCAGACAGAAAATTAGCAAGAAGAACTTAATACCATTAACCAACTAGAATCTAACTACATTTATAGAACACTCCACTCAGCAACTAAGTAATACACATTTTTATGAAGTGCCTGTGGAATATTAACCAAGATTGAACATATCTTGAACCATAAAATGAAAACAACAAATTTAAGACAACTGAAATTATATAAAGTATGTCCTCAGAACACAATGAAATCAAACCAGAAATCTATAGCACAACGAAAATAAATTCTTTAGGGGCACCAGGGTGGTTCAGTGGGTTAAGCCTCTGCCTTCGGCTCAGGTCATGATCTCAGGGTCCTGGGATGGAGCCCCACATCAGGCTCTCTGCTCAGCGGGGAGCCTGCTTCCCCTCTCTATCTCTCTCTCTGCCTGCCTCTCTGCCTACTTGTGATCTCTGTCAAATAAATAAATAAATAAAATCTTTAAAAATAAATAAATAAAATAAAAATAAAATCTTTAAAAATAAATAAATAAATTTATTTATTTATTTTATAAATAAAATCTTTAAAAATAAATAAATAAATTCTTTAAACACTTGGAAATTAAACACACATAAATAATCCATGGGTCAAAGAGGAAATCTCAAGGAAAATTTCAAAATATATACTGAAAATACAATATATACTCAAGAGGATGTAGAAAACCTGTATCTGTCATACTTTGCTGGTGGGGAATGTAAAATGTAAAATGTTGCAGCCACTCTAATTTGGTCCTTTTATTCTAAAAAAACACATGTACACTTACCATATGACACAACAATTATCTTCTTATGGCACTTTTTCTTTTTCCTTTTTTCCCAGAAAAAGGAAAACTTAACTGCTACACAAAAACCTGTTCCCACGTGTTCATTGCAGCTTTATTTGTAATAACCTAAACTGGTAAACATCAAAATTTCCATCAATAGGTGAAGGTTAAACAAATTGTGGTATACCCATACTGTGAAATACACTCAGCAATAAGAAGGAATAAACTACAAAAACATGGAACATTATGGACAGATCTCAATGGAATTATGCTGAGTGAAAAAAAGCCAATCTCAAAATGGTCATATTGTGACTGTTTATACAACATTCTTGAAAGGACAAAATTATAGAGATGATGAACACATTAATGATTGCCAGTAATTAGGGATAAGATGGGGGAGTGAGTATGACTTTAAAGCATTAGTAAGAGGGATCATCATGGTGATAGAACAGTTTATTCTGTATCTTGACTGTGGGTGTGATTATTTCAATTTACACATGTGATAAAACTGCATAAAACTACACACATACACACATGAATGCATGTAAAACTACCAAAATGCTAAGGTCTGTTGATTGTACCAATGTGAATTTCTTCATTTTTTTAAAGATTTTATTTATTTATTTGACAGAGAGAGAGAGACCACAAGTAGGCAGAGAGGCAGATGGGGGGCGGGGGGGGGGAAGCAGGCCCCCTGCTGAGCAGAGAGCCCAATGCGGGGCTTGATCCCAGGACCCTGAGATTATGACCTGAGCCGAAGGCAGAGGCTTAACCCATTGAGCCACCCAGGTGCCCCAGTTTCTTCATTTTGATATCATTTTATAGTTACTTAGAACACTATCAGTGGGGAAACCAGACAAAGTTTGCACAGGACCTCTGTGTACTATTTTTGTAAACTCTTGTGTATCTAAAATTAATTTGGAATAAAAATATTTTAAAAAATCATCTTGCGAGGGGCTGGCCCAGATCCTGGAGTTGTAAGTTTAAGCCCCACATTGGGCATAGAGCTTACTTAAATTTAAAAAATTATCTTGCCAATAATACCTACATTAAGACATTGCCACTCTTGTAAAAAGCTGATTCTGGACTCTATTCTGTTTCACTGGGATATTTGTCTATCCATATCTTGTACCAATACCACAATGTCTTTATGTAGATTTGTGATGTCTTGATATCTGGTACAGTAAGTCCTCTAGCCTTGCTTTACTTTTTATAGATTGTCTTAGGTATTGATGATTCTTTGAACTTCCATATAAATTTTGAAATCAATTTCCACCCCTCAAAAAAGCTACTTGGATTTTTTTAGAAATGAATTAAATTATCAATATCCAATCCTTTACCTATATTAAATCTTCCAGTTCATAAATATTTTACATCTATCCATTTAAGTCTTTACAAATCAATCTTAGTGATGTTTTGTACTTTTTAGGGTAGAGATTTTTTATATAATTTATTGGATTTATTCTTATATATTTGTTACGTTTGAAATTATTTGTTTCTGAAATATATATGGAAACACAATTTTGTATATTTTCCTGATATCCGGAAACTGATAATTTCACTTTTTTCCTGTAGTTTTATTTGTGTGTTTATTTGAATTTTCTACATACCTAGTCTTGTTATCTATGAATAATGCTAGATTCCAGTCATTTTACATTTTATGTCTTTTTTTTATGTATTTATAGCTCACATATTTTATTACACCACCTAACTTCCTATATTATTTTAAATAGAAATAATGAGACATCTTGTTTCCCAATCTTGGGGGAAAGCTTTCAATATTTCACCATTATATTTGTGCCTGTTAATAGTGTTTTTTGTTTGTGTTTTGGTTTGGGTAGATATTCTCAATCAAATTAAGGAAATTCTATTCCTGTGTGCCAAGAGGCATTTTCCCTTTTTACTTACAAATGGGTACTTATCTTGCACTTATGGTATATTTGCATGACCTGAATTACTAGACTGTGAACCCTTGACTTAATTTAAATCACATTCGAATATATTTTTTGAGTGCCTCTAGTGTGCTAGGCCATCTGCAAGGTATTGGAAATTCATATAAACTGTCATAGAGTGGGTATTAAATGTTTCTGAAGTAGACTAAAAAGTAGACTAAAAAAATGACTAACTGTAAACATAATACCAAAATATACCAAAATATATATATATTATTAAAACAAATTTAAACAAAATTGGATTGCAATCATTAGAATAGCTTTAATCTAAGCAAATGTGCATAACTCAATTTAAATTGTTTTATCTTTCAGAGTTGGGATGATGGTTTAGCAAAGGTTGCTAAAGCATGGGCAAACAAGTGCAGATTTGAACACAACTCCTGTTTATCAATACCATATGGATGCTATCCAAATTATAAATTTATTGGAGAAAACATCTGGTTCGGTGGATTACACATATTTTCACCAAAATCTGCTATTATTGCTTGGTTTAATGAAACTGCATTTTATGATTATGATAACCTATCATGTTCCAAAGTTTGTGGCCATTATACACAGGTAAATATTTGACATTTTGTTGATTAGTTCTTATTTATGCACCTTTTAACAAAAGACAAATTTTTAAGCATTTTCTTTCGAGTTTCCTTTGAGTATCTAAAAAAGCACTTTCATTTGGAAGATATTTATACTGGGAATAGGTTTCTATATGCTGGAATTTTTGGTTTGTTTGTTTCTTTTGTTTGTTTGTCTTGTTTTTCTGGACTTTAAAAATCTTACTCCACTGTCATCTCATCTGCATTGTTTCCAACAAGAAATCTACTACAATCTTTTCTTTATTCCTTTGTACTTTATGTGTCTTTTGCTCTTTTACAATTCTTCCTTTATTACAAGTCGTGAGCAATTTCATAATAATGCACTGCAGTTTTCTTCATGCTTTTTCTGCTGCAGTTTACTGGGCTTCTTGGGACAGTGGGTCTACAGTTTAAGTCAAATATTGAGAAACGTTTGCCATTATTTCTTCAAATATTTCTGTCATTCTCACTTGCTACTCCCTTCCCAGAGTTGTTACTCATGTAGAAGGCCACTTGAAGTTTTCCATAGTTGACTGATGTTCTCTTTTCTCTTTTCCTGATTTTTTTCTTTTGTGACTAAATTCACATTCATTTAAAATAAATGCTTTATTTTTAAGTTCATTAATTAATAAATAACTGTATCCTGTATGATTAATCTTTCATCTAGGATTTTAATCATATGGAATATAGTTATAATCATTATTTTGATTTTTTCCTTCCTAATTCTAGCATCTAGGTTAGTTGTGGGTTAGTTTCAATGGACTGATTTTCCCTCTTCATTATGGTCCATATTTTCTTGCTTCTTATCATGCTGCTGGGTAAATTTATTATATTCCCAAATTTATAAATTTTGCTTTGTTGAATGATGGATTTATTTATATATCTCTAAATATTCTTTTTTTTTTTTTAAAGATTTTATTTATTTATTTGACAGACAGAGATCACAAGTAGGCAGAGAGGCAGGCAGAGAGAGAGGAGGAAGCAGGTTCCCCGCTGAGCAGAGAGCCCAATGCGGGGCTCGATCCCAGGACTCCGAGATCATGACCTGAGCTGAAGGCAGAGGCTTAAACCACTGAGCCACCCAGGCGCCCCATATATCTCTAAATATTCTTGAACGGTCTTGTGGGATACAGTTATATTATCTAAAATTTTTTTAAATTTTTTTGGTTCTTATAAAGCAAGACTCTTGTGCATACTCTACCAATTCCCCAGAAATTGGTATTTTCCAGTATGGCTAGTAGGAACAGCCTCGAATCCTGGGTCTGTTTAAGTCTTCACATCCTTCCTCTAGTTTTTATAGGTGGTTCTTTCCCAGACCTCGAGTAGTTTCTTCACATACATTCTGATTAATGCTCTGCTGAATTGATGATAATGACTTTCTATAGATCTCTACAGTTGTATCACAGTGAAATTTTCACCTCCCCACTACTGTATTCTCTAAACTCCTGCCTCCTCGGTCTCCCCAAACTCTCAGCTATGCCTCTCAACTGTGTGAATCCATCAAGCATCTGCTGGTTTCCCCAGATGCTTCCTTCCCCCCACCCCGCCCAGCCATGTCGTGAAAACTTTCTCAAAGCAATAATCTGGGACAATTGTATAGCCGGATCCTTTCCCCTCAACTCACAAAGGCCATTATCCTTTTCAAGATACTGGTGTCCAGTAACTTTATTTCACATTATTTCCCCAAGTATTCTCATTATTTTGGTGGGAATTTTTGCTGAGAAGTCGAAGTTGTTTTTAAGCTAAACCAGGCTTAAAAATGGCACTGAACTCCTAGGAAGCTCAATTTAAGCAATAAAAAGGGCTTTCTTCTCCAAACTTACTCATCTATATAAGATGTATTAGTATATAGTGACTTAAAGCAAGTCCTTTTTATCAGAGCCCTGAACAAAGAGATTAGCAACTTCCATGCTCCCCTTCTATTCATTCCTTGCCCAACAAGAGGACACTATAAATCTGGAAACCCTTCTCAGGATAGATGTCTGCAAAGAATATGGTTTGGCTACTGCTAGGAAAATCAAAAGAATGGAATCCAAATATTAGGTGTACTGATAACAAGCAGAATGTAATATCCCTAATATGACATCAAGACTAATTCAAAAGCCTTTATATAATCCTTCATCTCTCTTTTGCTTCAAGTCAAAAGGAACCTGTTTCCAAATACTCCTCCGCTATCATTGCAACATCAGAATTGTAAGCTCACTTCACACTGGCTAATTTACATATATGCTTAAATAATTAGGAATGAGTTCATTCTTTCTACTTGTTCAGCAACTACATCTTGCTTAATGTTCTAAACAAAATGAGCTAAAAATTTCCTGCATTTACTATTTGCCGGCATTCATATTGAAGTTACAACCAATGTTCATGTTGTCACATCTAGTCCCTTTAATGAAAGTAATACATTTAAACCTACACATAGTCAATATTTACTTTTACTATTCTCAAAGCCAAAACAGAATAATAATAACTTAGATATATTAAGCAAATAGAATTTCATGGAGTAGCCATATACTCATGAACCAAATTTTAAAACAGGATTTCTTGGAAAATATATATACTTGCAGTTGTATGGCATATTAACTTTTTGAAACATCCGAAAGAAAAAGGATCTTTTAAGAATCAAGCTTAACCTCACTCTACTAAGTAGGAAACTAGCTCACAACTGATGTCAATCTCTTAAGCCACACACATGGTTAGAAGCAAAACTCATCTCTTCTCTCTTACTCTTCTCTCATCTCTTACCATTATTAAAGAAACAGTAATCTTTTTCACTCTTTTCTCTCTCTCCCCTGTCTAGTTTTCCATAGGAGTCATCCTCCTTTTGATAACTTTGCTATTCTTTGCAACTAGACAAAAATAAAGATATACCATCTCTGTGGCAAGTGTGTTTTGCAGAAGACTCGTTACGTTCTTAATCTCTATCCTTATCTGTCTCTTGTTTACTTAACAAAGGTAAGAATATGGTTAAGACCACAAAATTTAAAACGTGATCATAAGTGAAGTAAAATTTTTCTGAGAAAAAGAAATAAAAGTTTTTATTATTTTCATTTATAGTCTGACTTTAATATCATTTATATAATATGCCCATGGAGGAAATTAAAATACATTTCATAAGTCATCTAGAAAAAAAACATAATTTTGTTTTTATGTTATATCTTCCTTTCAATTTATGAGAACTAACAGTGAGGAAAGCCTACTTAGATAGGCCTCAGGAAAATAGCCTTAACAAAATAATTGTTTTAAAATTAATATTAAAAATTAAGAAAATAAACAGAGTAAATAGTTATGTGCATTCATTTTTGGTAGCATGACAAAGATTATACCTGCTCCCATAATGCATTGTTTGTATAAATTTGTTTTGCATATTTTATTTTAAAATTCTTTTCCTTATAGGTAGTTTGGGCCAATTCATATAAAGTTGGTTGTGCAGTAACAACATGTCCTGAATTTGAGGGATATGAAGCTGCAATGTTCGTATGCAACTATGGACCTGCGTAAGTTATTTTGCTATTAAAAATATTTTAACTTAAAATACATGTTAAGAATTGTTCTCAAAATAGAATAGAACCTTATACTAAAGGGACAAGTATATTTTTAATAAATTTGAAGTCTCTCTCTGTAACGCTACTCAAAAAATACATTAAAATAGAAGGTGGTGAGAGAACATTACCTTATATAAAAAATTATTCCTATTATGAAATACTTAAATTTGAGAATGAAAATTATGGAAGCTGTTTAACTTAAAATAAGAGAATATAAAATACATTGCCCCAGTAATATCTAAATACTTGGAACACAAAATAGGTTGGCAGATGCTTCTCTAATATGACGTAATCGAGATGAGTAAATAATTGAGAATGGCAGTGAAATGCACATTCTTCTAAGAAAAGAATATCATAATTTTTAATTGCCATGCTGATAATTGCATATCTAAATGGAAATACAACATGAGACTAATGGGAGTCCCCAAAAACGAAATTCTGGAACTCTAAGCCCAATAGATCCATACAAGGAAGAAAATAAAAATCAGTTAATAGTCCAACTCTTTTAACAACCAAAATTTTTTTAAAAAATGTACAAAAGTTAAAAACACAGGCAAAGAATAAAATATACATAATTTGCAAAAAGAATCTGAGATATGCCAAAATGGTTATGGAGAAGTACAAATGTGTATATCTCTGTATTTTCTTTGGTTGCCTCTCAATCAGTAACAAAAACAAAAATGACAAATGCATAACTTTAAAATTTCAGGCAAAGTACAGTTTTTATAAATACCAGAGAAATTGCAGAACTACTGAACACATACTTATTACCATCCAAAATAGAATATATAAGGAAAAATAATCCTAAAAAGATAAAAGAGCACTGTTATCTGTGAGATAAATTTAGGCAGAATTGATTTCCTGGAAGAGGCAAGGCCAGAAAAATATTTTAAGAAATATGGCCCAAAACTTTCCAAGCTTAAGGAAAATTATAAACTCACAGAACAAGAAGGCTAACAAATCCCAAGACACAAGAAACATCAAGAAAACTGCACCAACTCACCTTATAATAAAATATTTCAGGGGGCACCCGGGTGGCTCAGTTGGTTAAGCAACTGCCTTTGGCTCAGGTCATGATCCTGGAGTCCTGGGATTGAGTTCTGCATCGGACTGCCTGCTTAGTGGAGGAGTCTGCTTCTCCCTCTGACCCTCGCCCCTCTCATGCTATCTCTCTCTCTCTCTCATTCTCTCTCAAATAAATAAAATCTTTAAAAAAATTTTTTTCAAAAAGAGTAATAATGAGAAAATCTTAAAAGCTGCTGGAGAACTAAGACACATTACATACAGAGGGACAAAGATAAGGATGACAGTAGATTTCTCAGTGGAAATAATGTCAGAGAGAAAACAGCAATATCTTTAAATACTGGAAGAAAAAAAAAACTGTCCACTGAGAATTCTATATCTTTTGAAAATATATTTTAAAATTAAAAGAATAGATTTTTTCAAACCACTGGAAATGTTAACTACATGAGGAATATATAGGATGTTTTTCTTATTATTTAATTCTTTTCCAAGGATAATTGTTTAACCAAAGATAATAGCAATGCATTGTGAGAGTCACAACTACATAAAATTAAAATATGTGATAACTATAGCATAAAGGCCAAAAGAGAAAAATCTCAGTATATTAAGGTTCTTTTACTCTGTTAAGTGTCGTAATTTAAATTGACTGTGATAAGTAAAAGATGCATATTATAGGCTCCAACTACTTAAATAATAAAATTAGTTATAGCAAAGGCATCAACAAAGCAGGTAAAACTAGATTTTAAAAAATATTCATTTGGGGCACCTGGGTGGCTCAGTGGGTTAAGCCTCTGCCTTTGGCTCAGGTCATGATCTCAGGGTCCTGGGATCAAGCCCCGCATGTGGCTCTCTACTCAGCAGGGAACCTATTTCTCCCCTTCTCTCTCTGCCTGCTTCTTTGCCTACCTATGATCTCTGTCAAATAAATAAATAAAATCTTAAAAAAAAAATTCACTTAATCCAAAGAAAGGCAGAAAAAAGAAAAAGGGGAACAGATGAGAACAGAGGAGATGACTAGAATAAATAAGATGATAACCTCAAATCTAACTATATCAATAATCACATCAGGGGTGCCTGCTGACTCTTTCAGACACTTTCAGCTCAGATCATGATATCACATTCATGAGATCAAGACCTACCTTGGGCTCTACACTCAGCATGGAGTCTGCTTGAGATTCACTCTCTCCCTCTCCCTTTGCCCCTCCCCCCCACACACATTCACTATCTCTCTCTCTCTCAAAATAAATAAATAAAATATTTTTTAAAATAATAACATCAAATTTAAATGATACAAACACCAAGAGAAAAGGCAGAGATTCCAAGATTAGATAAGAAATCAAGAACCAATTATATGCTGTCTACAAAAGCACACTTTATTTTTTTGTGATTTTATTTTTAAGTAATCTTCATACCCAATGTGGGGCTCAAACTCACAACCCTGAGATCAAGAGTCACAAACTCCACTGACTGAGCCAGCCATGTGCCCCTACACAAACACAGTTTAAATATAAAGACAGAAATAATGAAAAATCAACCACAAGAAAAAAATATGTAAAGAACATAAGTACATGGAGGTTAAATAACATGCTATTAAACAATGAATGGGTCAACCAAGAAATCAAAGGAGAAATATAAAAAAATACATGAAGACAAATGAAAACACAGTAGTCCCAAATCTTTGGGATACAGCAAAAGCTCTTCTAAGAGGGAAGTTTATAGAAAGACAAGCCTACTTTGAGAAGCAAGAAAAATCTCAAATAAACACCTTAACCTAACACCTAAAAGAACTCAAAAAGGAAAACACAACTCAAAACCAGCAAAAGAAAGGAAATAATAAAGATTAGAGCAGAAATAAATAAAATAGAAACTAAAAACCAAAACAAAACAAAAGACCCAATAGAACAAATCAATGAAACCAGAAGCTGGTTCTTTGAAAAGATAAACAAAATTGATAGACCTTTGACCAGACTCAAAAAAAAAAAGAAAGGAAGGAAGAAAGACTCAAATAAACAAAATCATAAATGAAAGAGGAGAAATAACTGATACCACCAAAATACAAAGGATTATAAGACAATATTATGAGAATTATATACCAACAAATTAGACAACCTAGAAGAAATGGATAAATTCCTAGAAACATATAGCCCACCAAAACTGAAGCAGAAAAAAATAGAAAATTTGAACAGACTGATTACCAGTCATGAAATTCAACCAGTAATCAAAAACTCCCAAGCAACAAAAGTTCAGAACCAGATAGCTTCACAGGCAAATTCTACCAAACATTCAAAGAAGAGTTAAAACCTAGTCTTCTCAAACTATTCCAAAAAAAGAGAAGGAAAACTTCCAAATGCATTCTATGAGACTATTACCTTGATACCAAAACCCGATAACAAAACCACAAAAAAAGAGAACTATGAGCCAATAACTCTGATGAACATAGATTCAAAAATTCTCAACAAAATATTAGCAAACTGAATCTAACAATACATTTAAAAAAGCATTCACCACAATAAAGTGGGATTTATTCCTGAGATACAAAGGTGATTCGGTATTCACAAATCAATATACATGTGTCACATGAGTAAGAGAAAAGATAAAAAACATGATTGTTTCAATAGTTGCAGAAAAAGTATTTGCAAAGTACAACATCCATTCATGATTTAAAAAAAAAAAAAAACCCTCAACAAAGTTGGTTCAGAGGGAACATACCTCAACATAATAAAGGTCATATGTGAAAAACCCACAGCAAACATCATACTCAATGGTAAAAGGAAAACTGTGAGCTTTTCTCCTAAAATCAAGAATAAGACAAGGATGTCCACTCTCAACACTTTATTCAACATAATACTGGAAGTCCTAGACACAGCAATCAGATAAGAAAAAGAAATAAAAGGCTTCCAAATAGGTGAGGAAAAAGTAAAACTTTAACTATTTTCAGATAACATGACACTATACATAGAAAACCCTAAACTCCACCAAAAAACTACTAGAACTGATAAATGAATTCAGTAAGGTTGCAGTATACCAAATCAATGTACAAAAATCTGTTGCATTTCTATACACTAATAATGAAGTAGCAGAAAAAGAAATCAACATTGACAACAATCCTATTTACAGAAACACGAAAAATAGTAAGGGGCACCTGGGTGGCTCAGTTGGTTAAACATCCAACTCTTGATCTCAGCTCTGGACTTATTCTCAGGGTCATATGTTCAACGCCATGTTGAGCTTAAAAATAATACAATAATAATAAAAGCATCCAGGAACTTAACCAAGGAGATGAAAGACTATAAAACATTGATTAAAGAAACAGAGACCACAAAGAAATGGAAAGACATTCCATTTCATGGATTGGAAGAACAAATATTGCTAAAATGACTATGCTACCCAAATCAATCTACAGGTCTGATGTAGTCATTATCCAATACCAACAGCATCTTTTACAGAGTTAGAACAAATAACCCTAAAGTTTGTACAGAATTACAGAAGACCTCAAATAGCCAAAGCAATCTTGAAAAAGAAGAACAAAACTGGAAGTATCACAATCCCAGATTTTAAGATCTACTACAAAGCTATAGTAATAAAAACAGTATGGTACTGGCACAAAAAGACACAGAAGAGGGAGCCCAAAGTAAACCCAAAATTATATAGTCAATTAATCTTTGACAACAAAGCAAGAATATGCAATGGGAAAAGTGTCTTCAATCAGTGGTGTTGGGAAAACTGGACAGCTACATGTAAATGAATGAAACTGGACCACTTTCTTACACCATACACAAAAATAAGCTCAAAATGGATTAGGGACCTAAATGTGAGACCCGAAACCATAAAAATCGTAGAAGGGAGCACAGGGAGTAATTTTTCTGACCTCGGCCATAGCAACATTTTTCTAGATATGTCTCCTAAGGCGAGAGAAACAAAAGTAAAAATAAACTATTGGGACCATATCAAAATAAACAGCTTCAGCACAGTCAAGGAAACAATAAAACTAAAAGACAACCTAATGAATGGGAGAAGGTATTTGCAAATGATGTATCTAATGAAGGGTTAATATCCAAAATGTATAAAGAACTTACACAATGCAACACACACACAAAACCAAAAATGGGTCAAAGGAAAAAAAATGGGTCAAAGATAGGAACAGGCATTTCTCCAAAGGAAGACAGACATGTGGCCAACACACCCATGAAAAGATGCTTAACATCACTTATCACCAGGGAAATGAAAATCAAAACCACAATGAGATATTACCTCACACTTGTCAGAATGGCTAAAATCAAAAACTCATGAAACAAATAGTGTTGGTTAGGATGTGGAAAAAAAAGAACCCTCATATGCTATTGGAGGGAATATAAACTTGTATAGTCACTGTGGAAAACAGCATGGAGGTTCCTCAAAAAATTAAAAATGGAATTACCATATAATCCAGTTATTCCAATACTGACTCTTGATTTTGTCTCAGGTCATGATCTCAGGGTTGTGAGAGAGACCTGCATCACGTTCCACACTGAGCATGAAGTCTGCTTAAGGTTCTCTCACTCTCTCTCCGCCCTTCCTCCAAGACTCATGTGTGTCTCATGTGTGTTTTCTCTTTTCTCTTACAAAAAAAATAAATAAAAAAGACAGTAGGGTTAATCAATCAAGAGGCAACCTGGTGAAATGGAAAAAATCCTCCAAGGACACAAATTGCAAAGGATAAATGAAATAAGGAAAACCATAGAGCAGTATCTCCTGTGATATATGTATAAAAATCCTAAACAAAATTTAGCATTTGAATCCATCAATATAGTAAAAGGCTAAGACACCTTTTTAAATGGAGTTTATTCCAGGAATATAGAGGTGGTTTAACATTCTAAATACATCAATCAATGTAATTTACCGCCTTAATCAACACAAAAATGAAGATCACATGATCATCTCAATAGATTGAGAAAAAGCTAAACATTCATTCCTGATATAAGCTCTTAGAAAACTGGGAATAGAAGGGAACTTCTTAAACCTAATAAAGGACAACTGTGAAAAATCTATATGTAATATTATACCAATAGTAATAAAAATTTCTCTGAAGTACTAGGGAGTAAATATATTAAGCTTTGCATGCCATATATATTGTTACCTTCATCTTTGCTTTTATTTTGTTTTAAAGACCCCATTAAAAATATTTAAAAAATTATTTGCTTGCAGACTGCATAGAAGCAGGCCAGGCTTGGCCTATGGGCCATACTTTGCTGACTTCTAGCCTATAAGTCTATATTAAAAAAAAAAAAAAATCTGTGAAAATTCTTCCAAAACTAGTAAGTGAACTTATCAATTTTCAGGACACAAGATCAATATATAAAACTCAATTACATGTCCATATACTAGCAATAAATAATCATAAATTAAATTTAAAAACAATACCATTTATAACAGCATGAAAAAATACAAATTATCTAGGAATAAACCTGGCAGAAAACATGAAAGACTTCTACACTGAAAACTATACAATATTCATGACAGAAATTAACAAAGATACAAATAATTGGAGAGATTATATGCTGTTAATGAATTAAGACTCAATATTGTCAAGACATAATTTTTACTGAATTGATCTATAGATTCAAAATAATTCCAATGAGAATTCCAGATTTTTTATTGTAGAAATTGACAAACTGATCATAAATTTCATATGGAAGTGAAAAGGACTTTTAATAGCCAAATCAACTCTGAAAAAAAATTTTTTGAAGGGCTAACACTATTATTTATTTATTTATTTATTTATTTTGAGAGGAGAGAGAGAGCACAAGCAGGGAGAAGAAGCATAGGGAGAGGGAGAAGCAGACTCCCTGCTGAGCAGGGAGCCCAACGCCCAGTCCCAGGACCCTGAGATCATGACATGAGCTGAAGACAGTTGCTTAACTGACTGACCCACCCAGATGCCCCAGAAGGGCTAACACTATTGTTTTCAAGAATTATTAATGCTAGAGTAATCACAACAACTGATCTACAGTTAAACAAATAGATCAGTGGAACAGAATGTGGAGTCCAGAAATAAACCTATACATGGTGGTCTACATATGTTCAACTAATTTTCCCAAAAAGCACAAAAGCAATGCAGTGGGGAAAAAAAATTTTTTTTAAGATTTTATTTATTTATTTGACAGACAGAGATCACAAGTAGGCAGATAGGAAGGCAGAGAGAGAGAGGAGGAAGCAGGCTCCCCGCTGGGCAGAAGGCCCAATGCGGGGCTCGATCCCAGGACCCTGGGATTATGACCTGAGACGAAGGCAGAGGCTTTAACCCACTGAGCCACTCAGGCGCCCCAGAAAAAAATTTTTTTAATAAATGGTGCTGGTACTGTTTGTCATTCATATATAAAAAGCAAAAGCAAACTCGGGTCTATACAACATACAACCTATAATAATTAACTCAAAATGGATCATAAACCTAAATGTAAAACCCAAAATTGTAAAACTATTGGAAGAAAACACAGATGAAATCTTTGTGAACTTAAAATAGCCAGATTTTTTTAGCTAACACATCAAAACCATGACCCATAAAAGAAATAATTTGAATTTCATTAAAATTTAAAATTAATGCTATTCAAAGACCCTGGTAAGAGAATAAAAATCAACCTACTGTAGACTAGAAGAAAGTCTTTGTAAAGCTTATCTAATAAAGGGCTTATATCAAGAATATAGGATGAACTCTCACAATTCAATATTAGAAAAACTTAAAACTCAGGTTTTTTTTTTTTAATGGACAAAAGATTAACAAAGAAGACATGCAGATGGCAAATAAGCACATGAAAAAATGCTCAACATCATTAATCATTAGGGAAACACAAATTAAAACCACAATGAAAGTCATTACACAATTAGAATGTTAAAGACTGGCCAATCCAAGCCCTGACAAGGAAGTGAAGCAACCAGAATTCTCAACACTCTGGTAGCCATATAAAGTGTTACAACAACTTTGTAAAAACTGTGTGGAAGTTACTTAAGAAGTAAAATATGCATCTACCATATGATCTATTCATTCCTTTTATCCAAGGAAATGTAGGTCCATGTTAGGTCCATGTAAAGACTTATATATGAAAATTAAAAATGTGCATAGTAACTGTATTTGGAATAAACCAAATGTCCATCAACAAATGAATAAATTGCCACATATTTGTAATGGAATACTACTCGTGTTATTAATGTTTTTCTTTGTGTACTCTAGGTAATTAACACTTTTTAAAACCTTCCACAGATACAGAGATGGGTAGGAAAAGCAGTTTGTTAAAATGTATCAACTTATTTTATTGAAAAGCAGGCATAATAGCTACCAAGTCTTATTGATACATCACCAAGAGAACTAGATAAGAACTATGGTATTGAACATAAAGCATATGTTTCTCCTTGCAATTTAAATTTTATTTATTGTATTTACAAAATCAAGTGATAATCATAGTGTTTACAGTAAAAATTTTGTGACTATCAACATGCATAATTACATTGGGTTCACATCTAATTTGTATTTTACAGAATATTCAAGAATATAACTGCCACATGGATTAGGGACATCCTGTAAACAGTTTTAATGGCTACTTTTTACCAAAAAAAAAGAAGCATAAAATTGGGACCAAAGTTATTTTTCCTTTTAAACATTCATGAGTGAGTGAACAAAACAACTTGCATAAATTCATGCACAACATTAGAGAAATTAATAGTCATTTGGCTAATCAATTATTCTCTTTTTACAGAGGAAATTATCCAAATCAGCCTCCTTACACTAAAGGAATATCCTGCTCTTTGTGTGCAGAAGAAGAAACTTGTGTAAAGAGCCTCTGCCGTAAGCAAAAAGGAAAAAAAAATCATAACATTCTATTTGGAGACCAGTTTCCATAAATTAATTGTATTTTAAAATTTGGATCCTCAAATATATAAGGAATTACTGACAATATTCCTCTTTGCTGTTATATGGTGATATAAATCATTTGTCATAAATTACCATATTTAAACTCAGATGATCCCTCCCTACTTCACTGATCATTTTTCCTCTCAAGCTTAAGGACAGACAGGAGTAAGGTATAACTGTGATCCAGTTTGCTACTATACTCAAAATATCTGTTCATTGAAATGTTTATTTGTATTTGCTCTCAATCACCTCTGCTTATTAGTTATTTTCAAAATAGTGACTCAAATAGAAGTAATACATTAATCAATGTGCAAATTAATTGTGATTTAAAGCTAATATGTTTCTCTTCCATTTTCAGTCTTTTGGTTCTCAGAACAAAGATTTTTTTTAAAGATAAGTGCATAAATTCTTGAGTGAAATAGCAAAGAGAGGAGATGTAAACTGAAAACTGTAAAAAAAAAAAAAAAAGAAGAAGATGATGATGATGATGATGATTTGGTGCCATGAGAGAAAACAGACACAAAAATAATGCATATTAAATGATTTCATTTATATAAAGTTCAAATATTGGGCAAAACTAATCTACACTTGGAGTCAGGATAGTGGTTACCTTTAGCGACCCAAAAGGAGTTAATTAAATAGAGTAGGATACAAGAAGGTCTTTCTAAACCTATGCTATGTTTACCTACATGTGTTCACTTTGTAATAATTTATCAATCTTTCCATTTATGAGGCATGTATACTTTCATATTGATATTTACTTCAGTTAAACAACAAATTAGAAGTATTAGAATAATTTTAAATTTCATTCAAAGCAGTTTAAGAAATAAATTCATTGTATATCTCCTATTTGCAAACTAATGTTTTTTAGCTAAAGGGACATAAAGATAACAATGATACACTTTTTTTTTTTTTTTACCTTCCCCTTCCTGCCCAGTATCCAAGCCACTGTCATTTCTTGCCTGAGCTAGTAATCTTCCACTTCTCTTCCTTCTCCAAACTGTTTTACAGAAAGAAAATCCAGGTCAAATTAAAATTCCTCAATTGCTTCTTACTCCAGTTAAAGAAAAATATGATTCTATTCCAAGGCCAGTAAGTCCAGTTATGATCACTCTGGCTCTTGCTTTTCTCCCCTACCATTTTTGTTGCTGTTGTTGGTATCCTCCCTTTGACACACTAAGTTCCATGATTACCAGCCTCAAACACTCCAAACTCTTTCTGCTATCTCCAGCATCTCGATCACCTGTGGGTCTGTTTCTAGTTTCAAGATTGTTTTGTTTTCTCTTGGTTTTGGTAACATGCTCTGTTTCTTGGTGTGGAGAATTATCTTTAAAGATGGCCACTAATGATTCCTCCCCTCCTTTACACATATGCCACTCTTCCCAAAAAAGTGGAGACTATTTCTCCTCCTCCTCCTCCTGAAAGAAGTCTTGATATTATGCCAGTTCTGGCCCTACCCTTTAGAAGAGACTTGCAGCTTCTGCTTTTGCTCTGTTGGAAGCCTCCCAGAATTTCAGTTCCACACTCTCCTACTGGAGAGGTCACATGGAGAAAGGCCTTGGAACAGGAGAGGTCAATTTTCTATTTCAACCCCCAACCGAGCTCCAGCTAAATGCAAATATGTCATTGAGTCCTGAAGACACTACATAGAGCAGAGTAATTGTCTTGTAGAGCCAGCCAATCCAGATAATTGTAAGAAATAATAATAAATCTTTATTGTTTTAAGCCGTTGTTCTGGAAGTTTGTGTCACAGCAGTATACTGCAAAAACACTTGATGTATGCCTAATAAGTGCCTATTAAGCATCTAACAACATGTGTAAAACAAAATGTAGGGAGTTCTACCTTTTCCTCTGCTGAACAGAGTCAAGGTTGTTCACCTTAATCCAAACACAGATTAGTCAACCCTGGGTTAGAATTCATGCAAGTCTTGGTCTACCTCTGTCTCTGTTCCAAGGGCATAGACTTCCAGGGCTTTCCACTGAGAGACTAATGTGTTCACTGTTGCCTTTCCCTAAGAGGTTCTGAATTCTAATCTGTATTACTTTAGCATTCTGAAATTACTAAGAAATCTGCTTTGCTTTCCAGATGCTTTCAACCCAGGATTTTAGCCTCCTGTTCCTCATAGCTTCAAAATTAAACAAATAATTTGAGGGCAAAATGACCATCTTGGACTCATTCTTCCACCTTTACCTTTCACCAGGATCTTGAACTCAATTCTCCAATTTTCTCTATCTAGTCTTAGAAGCCCAGCAAATGCTCCAATGGTTTCTGTTTACCCAAAATCAGCCTCTGCCCGAGCAAAACCTAAATTTTCAGCCCTAGACCTGGGCCCAAGATTAAATGAAATGGCTCCCGGGGTGGGAATCAGCTTTCATAATGTCAGCCCATTGTCTATGGATCTCCAGCTTTGAAATCCTGACCCTCTAGTTTTCGTTGCTTTAGGAAATCTCTGGGTTTCTTAAACATCATTTTGTTGTACTTTATCTGGATTTTCTACTTTTACTTAATGAGGACTTTTTCTGTCATGAGCTTCTCCATCCCAAGATTCAAGCAGTTATCAACAATGGATCTCCAAGACAGCACCACACAAGCTGCAAAGGTTACAATAAGCTTTGCTACCTGGTAGGAGGTGTTCTCCCAATTTATTTCTCTTCTAATTGTTCAGAAATCACTCAGCTCTTCCTCAACCTTTGCTCTTGCAATTAACCACAGGATAAGTTTATTAGTTCCACAGAGGACCTTGAAATTTTGGTTAGAATTACATGTTAATATATTTGTAAAGAATTAACATCTTTGGGATGCCTGGGTGGCTCAGTCAGTGAAGTATCTGCCTTCAGCTCAGGTCATGATCTCAGGGTCCTGGAATCAAGCCCCACATCAGGCTCCCTTGCTCAGTAGTAAGTCTGCTTCTCCTTCTCCTCCCTGCTCCTGTTCTCTCTCATTATCTCTGTCTCTGTCTCTGTCTCTGTCTCTCTCCATTAAATAAGTAAGGAAGTAAGTACATACATAAATAAATATTAACATCTTTGCTGTGGTATGGTTCCACTTATCTAAGTCCTATGACTTTTGATTTGTGCCTTTCCTCTTTTTTGTTGTTCAGTGTTTATATAAAGCCAATTTTTAGTTTTGTTGACTTCCTTTTTGAAAGATGGGAGCAGATTAACAAGAGACTTTCTCCCCTTACTTTTCTGTAAGGAAACTTTATTTTTTCCTGATAACTATTATATCTAAAGCCTAAAATTATGTTCAATACATAGTACACACTCAAAGAGTTAATAAATGAATTGAATTAAATGAATTCTTAATAAACTGCAGGATCTTGTTAAATAGAGGGAAAAAATTTAATGATGGAAAGACATAGAGCAAAATTTGGAGCAGGAGCCACACCAGAAATAAATGAGATATTTAATGGAGGGCTCTGGGTACCAAAAAGTCAACATGAGGGAATTACATTCTTTTTCACAGAATTTAAATGTACATGGCAGAATGCCACAAGTAAAATCAACTACTTTATTTAGTTTTGTCAATTTTAGTATTTTTTTCCCTTCAACATGAAA
Organism: Martes martes; assembly: GCF_963455335.1. Lineage (NCBI taxonomy): Eukaryota > Metazoa > Chordata > Mammalia > Carnivora > Mustelidae > Martes > Martes martes. The sequence continues at coordinate 42,648,532 of NC_137895.1, read as the reverse complement.
GCTTATCTAGAAATATCTGTTGACATGACTTTCTGGCAGAGGGCATTATATAGATTTTTAAGCACTGTGGAATTTGGGGAGGAAGCTTTCATTTTAAGTCAAACTAAGTTTAAAGCCAAACTAAGTTTCCTAAGTTTATTATCTTATTTAAAAAACCAGAAAAGCAAGTGAATGCCCTTAATTCTATAATTTTTTTTTTTTTTTGTCTATCTTAGGTAATAAAGAGCTTGATGAATCTGAAAGTACGTATCAAACTATTTCAATATTGATTCAATTACTTCCTCCCCTTGCAACTAAATGGAGCTTTTAACTGTTGTGTTTTATTGACAGACTATCCAGATTGGAATCCACAGGGGAGAGCACCTCAGCAGATATCATGTAACCCATTGTGCCTACTTTCTGTTCTTCTGAGACTATTTTAATTATCAGTTATATATAAGAAAAGTTCTCAAATGTGACAATAAACAGTTTATGGCTAAACATAAAACTCTCATCAGTTTAATTCTTTAAAACTTCTACACTCTTGTCTGTTACCTAAATTTAATGTCTGATTTTAACAAAAGATGTATTGAGTATAGAAGGGTAGCAGTAAAAAAAGAGAAAAATTAAGGTTTCTCTTTTTCTTTAATACAATTTTACATTGCATCAAGAGTCCCACTCTCTAGTTTTCTAGATTGTCTTTTTTTTTTATTTTTTTTTAAGATTTTATTTCTTTATTTGACAGAGAGAGATCACAAGTAGGCAGAGAGGCAGGCAGAGAGACAGAGGAGGAAGCAGACTCTCTGCTGAGGAAAGCCTGATGCAGGGGCTCGATCCCAGGACCATTAGGTCATGACCTGAGCCGAAGGCAGCAGCTTAACCCACTGAGTCACCCAGGCGCCCTAGATTGTCATTTTAATTATAGGACACTTAAAGAACATTTCAGATATTGGGCATTCTCCTTATATTCCAGTAGTTTCCTTTAAGAATACCATTAACATTATTCAGAAACAAAATGTTATTAAGGAAAGTTTCAGGTAGCATATAATGTCATACGATAGTTGGAGAAATGGATGGGAAAAGATTAAATTGATTGATTTAATTGATTTAATTAATTTAATTGATTAAAGGGAAATCAATTAAATTTTAAACCTCTGAAAGGTAAATGTATGTTCTTTTAGGAGATTTTATTTTTAAATGTGACCTTATAAAATAAGAGGATACAGACAGTATAACTTTTAAAACCTACACAATTGTGGTATAGTTAACAACACCTCTACAAACCAAAGAATCAGTCAATTCTGCCATTTCTTTTGTCTGAAGACAAAAAAGCAGAAACAAAAACAAAAAAGAAATGAAAGTATTCAATTAATTCAGTTTCAAAAATCAGTTATGTTGAATTGTTTACTTCAATGGGCTAAATTATCTAGATCTTTTTCTTCTCAACTAAAGCAATCACCAACCTCCTCAGATATAAATATTAAAAATCATTTTAAATATATTTTTAAACAGACATTTTTTAAAGAGAGAGAGAGAGCAAGCAAGAGAGGAGCAGAGAGAGAATGTTAAGCAGACTCCATGCTCAGCGTGGGGTCTGACATAGGACTTGATTTCATGACCCTGAAATCATGGCCTGAGATGAAATTAAGAATTATATGCTTAACTCACTAAGCCATCCAGGCACCCCCAAATGTATATTTAACATGATTGAGAGTTATTTTGTTTATATTGCTAAATACCTAAGAATCTCCACATATCTGAATGATGATTGCTATTCTTTTAAAAAAAAAAAGCCAAATGATTTTGTATTTCAAATCTGTTTGTATTAGTCAGAGTTCTCCAGAAAAACAGAACCAACAGAGAGAGACAGAGACAGAGACAAAGAGAGGGGAAAGATTTAATAGAATTGGCTTGCATGACCGTAAGCTAGCAAGTCCGAAATCTGTAAGGCAAGTTGGCAGGGTGGAAATTCAAGTAAGAGTTGCTGTTGCAGTCTTGTGTCTGAGGTCTTGGAAATCAGGCAGAATTTCTATGCTGCAATCTGAAAGCAGAATTCTTTCTTCAGGAAATCTCTTTGCTCTAAATGCCCTCAACTGATTGGATGCAGCCCACCCTCACATGGAGGGTAATCTGTTTTAAAGTCAACTGATTGTAAAGTTAATCATATCTAAAAAATAACTTTACAGCAATAGCTAGATTAGTGCTTCATCAAACACTTGCCATCATAGTCTAGCCACACTGACACATAGAGTGTCACCACAGTCTAGCCATACTGATACATTTAAAATTAACCATCACACTGCTATTTGTCATCATCTTTATGGAATCATTATCTTTTTGGTAAACTACTGCTATTTGTTTAACTATTGCATTGTTAAAAATTCAGATCCATAATTACTCCCTAACTTGCAGTTTGAAATTAGCAAAAGGTAAGCTGACACATATACATATATTTTGTGTTGTCTTCATGGATTTTTTGAATTAAATTTTTTCATGAATAATTAAAATATCCTCTGATTTTTAATATAATCATCTTCTTATCATCTTCAGACACCTTGTTCATCCAAATGCATGTTTTCTTAAATCAGATTAACTTTAGTTCTACAGAACACGTAAAAAATTAATTTTTATAGATTATATTCTCTGATTTTGAAGAAATATTTCTCAGAATATCAAATTGGCACTGTCATGGAAACTTGCAAGTAGTGGTATTTCTTTAAAAAGGGGGTCTCTATTTGCAGAGTTCTCTACGCTGAAGTGTAAACAGAAGCTAGGTAGCTGGAGTGCCTCTGCCTTTCTGAGTGGGGCTTCCTCTCATTGGCAAGAAGAAAAAATTCTGGGTCAAGGAGTTGTCTTTGCTATTCCTTATGATCATATCCACAGACTCTTCAAAGGACATGTTGGGAGGCCTGACATCATTTGCAATTCTTTTACTCTGAGAAAATCTTGTTCTTAATAGTGACCTTAAGTAATTAACACTCCTATTTCACTCAGTTTGCCATTACTATACAAACTGCTCTGGGTTTGGCCTTTTCAATTTACTGAAGGCAGTTAACTGAGAATTTAAACAGTGCATTCTTTTCGGGGGATCCTCTTCTCCTACTAGGCTATGTTTGAAATTCCCACAAATTTGACTAATCACTTGGCGGTAAACTCATCAGACTCATCAGTCTTAGCTGGGCCAGGTTTATCACATTCCTACCCCCTAGGAAGGATCACAAACAGATGGCTTTAAACAGCAGTCTCTACAGTTTTTTGATTATGCATCCTTATCAGTAAAATACACAGATAGATAGATAGACAGACTGGTCAACAGTCCTGCTTTGCCTGGGACTGAGGAGTTTTCAAGGACAGAAAAACACACTAAACCCAGGGCATTTCCTAACAAGTCAGGGAGTTGGTGACTCTACTAGTGGCTCCGTGGGCTGGGCGTCAGCCTTCGGCTTGAGTCGTGGTCTCAGGGTCCTGGGATTGAGCCCCACATTGGGCTGTCTGCTCAGTGGGGACCCTGCTTCTCCCTCTCTCTCTGCCTGCCTCTCTGCCTACTTGTGATCTATCTCTCTGTCAAATAAATAAAATCTTTAAAAAAAAAAAAGTATACATAGTCATTTAATTACATGTATTATGTGCAGTTTTATAATAGAGCAATATACATTTTAAATACTCAAAAACTGAACCTGAAAGGGATCACATAATAATGAATTAAAAAATAAGTGCTAAAGAGAGATTTGTGCCAGGAGGATGATAAGAATCAACTGATACTTGGGATACCTGGGTGCTTCAGTCAGTTAAGTATCTGTCATAGGCTCAGGTCATGAACCCAGGGTCCGGGGATTGAGTCCCTCATCAGGCTCCTTGCTTAGCCTGTAGCCTGCTTCTCCCTCTGCCTGCACTCCCCCTGCTTGTTCTCTCTTTTTTTCCTCTCTCTCTGACAAATAATTTTTTTTTTAAAAGAATCAATTGATACTGTTTTTTTGCACTTGTGTCTTTACAACTATAATCTGCAATTTGCTTTCAGCAAGACATGTGATCATTTAGTAATGGTTGGCTTAGTTAAAACCAGGTAATATACTCTGTAATTATATCTACACAGGTTGATATACTGCAACAAAAGAAATAAACAAATCCCCAAGTCATCACTCCCTGTAGAACTCCCATTTTTCCTCAGGAAAGCTTTATATCACTTGCCATTGCTCCCTGTCAAAAAATGCCAAGGACTCACCTGTACACACTGGATTTGCTCCTTATCAAAATAACTCAATAAATATGTATTAAAAATGCATAACATGTCTGACACCATACTATTGGTTAAAAATTTATTTTAGTCCTTGTCAATAAAGTAAAAATGAGGTAGTGTTTATTAATAGTATTAATTTAATAATAGTAATACCTAACACTAAGTAAGGTTTACAATGTGCCAAGCACTAAGTGCTTCACATATAATAATTATATAGTCCTTTTAATCCGGTGAGGTAGATGCTATTACTTTTCATTTCTTGAACTACTAGTAGGTTTAAACATATTTTTATAAACTTTGTTCAGATTTACAAATATATTTTTTGAGAGTTAAGATGGTGTGAGGGAAGACTATCCTTTGGTCAAGGAGTCCTAGGAGTCATTGCATATATACAACCACTCTAAATAAATACTGACCTCAAGAATACAGAAGTAATACAAATTTAGGAGTCAAAATTTCATATAAATATTCCCAGATTTATATTCAATTTTATGCCTTTGACTTTTAGATAGAGGCATACTATATTTTATTTCCTGAGGCCTAAACTCATCCTGGAAGCTGGTTATATACAGTAAAATTTTATCTATATGTGAGAATGATAGATGCAGCATGAAATTTCCACAGTTTCTGGGTTTTTTTTTTTTTTTTTTTGTCAATTGCCTACTTATCTCCTATATTTTTCTAATTGTGTTGTTCATTTTCTAAGGAATTTTAAATGACTCTTAAATGTATCTTGATGGCACATCCATGATTTTAATCCTTTGATATTTATCTAGCAGATACCTTTCTCAGTGGTTCTCTATTTACATTTTAATGAACTAACATCCACCTTTCCATTTGGGAATGTTCATCTTATTTGAGCAGCATTTTGGTTTTTCTCTTATAACGGTTCTCATGCACCATTATTATATAATTTGAATTTTTGGAAGTATAGAACAGATCAATCAAGTGAAGACTGACATAAAAGTGAAAGAATAAGAGTAAAGTAAAAACAGCATGTCTCCTCAATAATATCTCTATGGACAACAAAATAATCTTTGGCCTTATTGCATGATCATTCTTCTTAAGTGTACATAAAAAATGTATATTTAAACTTGTTAGTTTTTATCAAAATCAGAGTGTAGAATTAGAGTATTTTTCCCTAAAATTTCAAGCACAATGTACAGAAACAGAAAACAACCCCAAAGACATCTGAGATAAATAAGAGGCTTAAAGTCTGTATCCTAAAATTACCCATACTTTTCAAGTGAAGACAATGTCTCTATAGACACAACAGAAAAGTAAATCAGTATTCAAAAAGAACATCTGCAGCAGAACTTTAGTAAAATAAATAATTTGGTGATAATTTATTTTTCACATTGCTTGTAAGGAAATAGATGATTCTCTCAATACACTTTAACAATTCCAATGCCTTCAAGAAATTTAATGAGTTAAATTATATCACCACTTTCAAGATTAAACAAGTTAAAACTCTTTGAGGGCGGGACGCCTGGGTGGCTCAGTTGGTTAAGCGGCTGCCTTCGGCTCGGGTCGTGATCCCAGTGTCCTGGGATCGAGTCCCACATCGGGCTCCTTGCTCAGCAGGAAGCCTGCTTCTCCGTCTGCCAGTGCTCGCTCTCGCTCTCTCTCTCTCTCTGACAAATAAATAAATAAAATCTTTAAAAAAAAAAAAAAAAAAAAAAAAAAACTCTTTGAGGGCTAGATGAATAGGCTAAAATTTCAAAGTTCAAAAAGTCACAAGCTATAAGAACTTATGAGAAAATGAACACATCTTTTAGTACCACTGGGGAGAAGAATTTCCCTTCCTATTCATGGTCCTTCTGGCTGGACTAAGAATCAAATTGTCATGAGACAGATTAACAAAAGAAAATCAAACTTGATTTTGTATGTATGGGGAATCCAAACAGACATAGAAATTCCAAAGACAGGCAAAATAAGGTATATATATCATTCTGAACTAGGGAGAAGGGGACAGAGATCTGGATCTCAAAGAGAAGAAGTACAATTCACAGGACGATCAATAAGAGTAAATGTTTAATAAATGTTTGCTGGGCCTTTCAGAAACAAGGGGACATAGAAGGCTTTGATCAAACAGACCCTGCTAGGTTCCTCCCTGTCTATCAAAACTAGTTCATAGTATAATGTAGTAATCTATGGCAATAACTCTTTTCCCGGAGTAGTCCTCTATCTAAATTCTTTATAGATACCTCACAGTTGTAGGGAGATAAAGAGCTTTTTCTGAATCTTCTGGGTTTTGATTGTTTTTGAACTCAAACTATTCTTCATGCCAAAGTGTCCCATCTTGGGACAGCCTGCCCAAGGCCTCTAATATAGAATCTGTGATTTTAATACGTAAAATGTTAGACAGTGGTTACATAATCCTCAAATATAACATGCCCCTTTAAATTTTTTGAAAAATGTATTTTAGAATGTAATACATTTGAAATGTTTCTTGTATGAAGTACATGGTGTGGACCAATTCACTGAAAGACTGAATATTTTGCAAAACATTCACAGCAAACCCAACCTCTTTCTACATAAAACAAATTACCTGGCTTTAAGGGGCCTTTCTCTGTATTTCCATTTTAGTCACTTGGGTTTAAAAACTAGCTCTACCATATACTGGCTGGTGACTTTAGACCAATTATGTGACCTCTTTTTCTGAGTTTTCCATCTGTAAAACAGATAATCATAGTGTCTGTTTCTTAAAGCATTTATGATTTAAATGATATTTTCTAAGCATTTAAAACAGCCCCAGATAGTTCTGGAAACACTAGTGACAATTATACAATACTGTGAACATAACTACCACTGAATTTTACACTAAAAATGGTTAAAATGGTAAATTTTATGGTAATGTGTATTTTACCACAATAAAAAAATTAAAAAATAAAATAAAATAGTGCCTGTCACAAAGTAAAAATTTTTTAAATAAATTAAATTAATTATTTATTAATTAATTTATAAATTAAATTAATTATTTATTATTAATGGGGCACCTAGGTGGCTTAGTTGATTGAGCATCTGATATCAGCTGGAGTCGTGATCTCCGGGTCCTGAGATGGAGCCAGCATCAGACTCCAAACTCAATGAGGAATCTACTACTTCATCTCCCTCTCTCTTTGCCCCTTCCCCTGCTCATGTTCTCTCTCTCTCTCTCTTTCTAAAATAAGTAAAATTTAAAAAAAAAATAGCATTTACTACTCTGCATCATAATTATTAGTTTATTTGTATCACCCATAACTAAAAGCTTCATATGGATAGACTACATATTTAGTTTGTTCAGCATTTGTAACTCTAACACCTATCAGGGACTCAGACATACAGGAGGCCCTAAAGAAATACTTATGACTGAGTGTGGTGTCCAGCAATAGGTTGCCTAAGAGACAGTAACTTCCTTCTTAGTATAATTATTTAAGGAGAAGTATAATGATCTCTTATTAGTGATGTGTCAGAGTGTCTGACCAATACATAGGACAAGTAAAATTGTCTAAAATTTCTTCCTAATCTAAGATTGCATTATACTATTTATCTTGTGCCTTGATACAGCAATTTTCATAATCTAACAACAGTACCAACATAATAAAGGAATTCCATCTTTCACCACATGCCACCTCCATCCCTATAATATGCTCTGCTGGTACTAAAACACTTGTAGTCTTTTCAGATCTCCTGGTATATTTACATGCTCTTTTCCCTTTGCTTAGAATGTGCTCTGTCACGTGTATGCTTCACCTTCTTGAAGTCACGTTCTCTAGAAAGGCTTCCATGGTCCTCAAAAAGGGTGTTAATTGTCCCATACATGCTGCAACAGCATTTTGGTTTTGTTTTTATCACATGTTATAAGAGTTACCAATTTGCTAGTTCTCTAAACTATAGGCTATTTGGCAGCAGAGTCTGGGTCTTTCTCAATTATCTAACACATTGTCTGGTAATAAACACTTATTAGAAGTATAACAGCATGAATGAAACCATCTTGTGAGGTCTACTGCTTTCAATTGTATACATCATCATTTTTTAAAAGATTATTTATTTTAGAGAAAAAGAGAGACAGAGCAAGACCATGACAGGAGGAGGAGAGGGAGAGGAAGAGAATCTCAAGCTGACTCCCCACTGAGAGAGGAGCCCAAGTTGAGACTTGACCTCACCACCCCAGATCATGACCTGAGCAGAAACCAAGAGTCAGAAGCTTAACCCACTGATCCACCCAGGTGCCCCTGTACCTCGTAATTTTTTAAAGCACATTTTCAAATACATTTTGACCAGCCAGTTGCCAATGCTTTCTTTGCTGCAAAATTCTGTCCCAGTGTCCGTGATTTCAAGTACCTCTTTAATGCTATTGAGCACAGTTTTTATATGCAAATGTGTGTCCCAAGCCAAATGTGTGCTTTTATTTTGTGCCTAGAACTTATATTCCTCAAAGCAAGTTTTCCTTAGCAAAATGTTTGAAGGCAAAGAGACCAAGCCAAAATCTGCTAAGACACTAGCCATTTTGTCTGAAAGAAGAAATGAAAACAAAAAATGAGTTCTTACCAACTGTGAACAAGACACTTTGTCAGAGATGATGAACTCTGATATTATAGGCTGTCTATACAGATCTGGTGAGATGAAATTAAAATACTTTAACCTTACTAGAACTTGATGTTTCCTACTCTACCCCCTATAAGCTAAGTTTTCCAGTCTTCCATGTATTCTGTGGTTCCTCACAAAAGATTATTAAAACACTAACAGAAAAATCTCAGTGAGGAAGTCCAACTTAAAGAGGAAATACCTTTGTCCATGAGGATAAGAAAGGGTGCATCCCGCACTAAATTTTTGACTCAAGAGGCAAGAATGGAAGAAAAAGATCTACTTAATTTTCAACAGTAACAAGGAAGAATGCTCATTTCCCCTCGCATAATTAGAAAGTTCCTCAAACATGTTTATTATTCAGCAACTGGCATTCAGTGTACAGATGGCTCATTAATAAACGATGACACATCATGTGGTATCAGAAATCAACTCTGGATAATATTTAGTTTTTGGGTTTTTTTAAAGATTTTATTTTTTATTCGACAGAGAGAGAGAGATCACAAGGAGGCAGAGCGGCAGGCAAAGAGAGAGAGAGGAGGAAGCAGGCTCTCTGCTGAGCAGAGGGCGCGATGCGGGGCCCGATCCCAGGACTCTGGGATCATTACCGGAGCCAAAGGCAGAGGCTTTAACCCACTGAGCCACCCAGGCGCCCCATATTTAGTTAGCTTAGTTTAGCGCAAAGCCTGTACTCCTTTGACTCAAGTCTTTCTTCGGTTAGTTCTGCAGATTGCTATGACTTTCTGCCCCCAAACCTATGACTTCCATTCCCACTTCTCCCTAAGCTCCTCCGAAAGCAGGCCCAGCTTGCGTGGGTTGGGGCGTGGCTTGGTAGGGGCGGGCTGGCGCGTGCGCACTGGCCTGTCTGCAACGGGTGGACCATGGAGGAGGCTCCAAGGTCCTTTGCGTGGGAATGGTGCGCCCAATCACTTCCCCTGATGCGAGGAGGCGTTTTGAGGCTGTGGCTACTACTGCTGGATTTCGGTTTGAACGCGACACTTCCTCACGAAGAGGATGTACACTTTATCAATGAGTACGTGAACCTCCACAATGAGCTCCGGGGCAACGTCCTCCCCCGAGGGTCTAACTTGCGCTTCATGGTGAGGCTCTAAGGCGGTTGCCCAAACCAACAACCACCTTGTCACAATGCCACCCCTCAGCCTCAGAACCCGGACACTGCTTCACTGAGGTTAACGGATCGCAGGGAACAGCACTTTTAGTTTGGGTTTAAAAAATACCCTCAGATAAAAAACATGTCACTGTGACACATGGTTATTGCCAAGATTTTGCACAGTACTGGGATTTGTAGAAGTACTCAGCTGAGGGATTGTCTCAGACACCTCATCCCAGTCCTGGCCTTGATTTTGCATTCCCTTAAAATGTTATTCTTCCTTTTTCCTCCATTTTCCCCTCCTATTTCCATTTTACACCTCATCAACTGTTCTCTTGCTACTAGTCTTTGTGATTGTCATTTAAATAAATATTCTCTTACCAGGCAATTAGAAGCTTCCAATTTATATTATTAAATGATATTACAAGGACTATTTCCATAGACATAAGTTTTTTCTTCCTTCTGGATTAGCTCTTTAGACAAATTCAAGAAATAGGATAAATAAATTGAGGGTATGATATTTTAAATTTATATGATATATAGCAATTGCTCTTCTAAAGGACTATGCCAAATTAAGCAAATACCAGCAGTGTCTTATAAGGTATTTTCCCATAACACAGTCATGGGAAGCAATGACTAAATGCTTACAAACTTGGACTTGAGAGTTAGACTTCCTGGATTTAAATTCAGGCTCCACAGTTTACTGACTCTAAGTAGCTATAAGTAAACTACTTAACTTTTTTTGTGTTTTAGTTACTTCCTTTGTGAGATAAAAGCAATAATAATGCATAACTCATGGGATTATTGTGAACATTGAGAGAAATAATGCTTAGAAAACACTTAGAATAGGGACTAGTACATAGTAAGCATGTGATATATAAACAATAAGCAAAACGAAGCAATAGAAGGATAGTCCTTGGAGCATTGTTTGCAGATGGAAAGCTGTCTAAAAGGCCATTAATAGGGGAAGGGTAACAGGTATTATAAAATATCCATATTGGGGAATAATACTGTGCTGACTTTGTAAAACTTGGGTAGATCTAGTTATGCTAAAAAATGGAACAATCTCTCTTAAGTGAAAACTGCAAAGTTGAAGGCCAGTTATATTGTATATGGCATGATTACAATAGTATAGAAAAAAAATCACCCAATACCTACCTACAACATCCCCGCTTATATCTTATATTTGAATATGTTTGTATATGTATGTATAAGAGATAGAGAAATGTATACATAAGCAATTTTTTTTAACAATTTTTACCTTTGGGGAGGAAAGTGCAAGGGATATTCTAAAGAAATATTTATTTTCTATATTTTCTATATGTATAATCTATGAAATTAACTAAGAAAACTCAAAGGAAATCTTGGTATTGGTTTTTAGAAATGTTTATTTTCAGATCTATTGTAGCATGTATAAAGCATTTTGATTTTACAACTTTTTTGTTGATTTATCTAAATGTACAGTGAATTTAATGAGTCTCAAAATAGTGATAAAATTACACATTTCTGAATATTTCTAGATAGGTAGCAAGGGAACAGTATCTTGCGATATTTTCTTACATTTCTGAGACTATCCACAAAACTTTACATGTGCCTCTTTTATAATATTCAGCAAGTACAACTATGTGTTAAAATTTTATATTTATAAAATATAGAAGACAAAATTTATGCCTGACTTTGTATTTTATTCCCCACATTACAATAGTTTGCATATACTCAGTATTCAATAAATAGTTCTTAGATGAATACTTTAAATTATTGTATTATTATGTAGAAAAGGAATGAGATTAAAAGTATATATTCTGAAGAGAATACATGTTAGAGTTTGCATCATTTGCATCATCTAACAATATGATTTTTAAATTACAATTGTATAGATAGTCCTTTGCCTCAGGAAATAGTTATTTCATTTATGATTAACTCAAGAACATTTTCCCCCATAGAAATTCTACCAACAAGCTCATAACCACAAAGTTTGAATTGTTTTCCTTAAACAGAATATGAGAACTCAAGGAAAATAATTTAGAGAACAAGAAAAAAAATGCTCATTATTATTTTTTCTTTGCTTTTTGCATTTTTTTCAGACTTGGGATGTAGCTTTGTCACGGACTGCTAGAGCATGGGGGAAAAAATGTGTCCTTGAACATAATAATCATTTAGAAGAACTAAACATGGCCCATCCTATATTTAATGGTATTGGTGAAAATATATGGGTCGGACCTGAAAATGAATTCACTGCAAGTGTTGCTATCAGAAGTTGGTATGAAGAGAGGAAAATGTACAATTTTGAAAATGACAGTTGCTCTAGTGACTGTTCTAATTATAAACAGGTATCTAATGTTTATATTAATTCAATAGACTCCTTAATTGCTTTCTATGAAGTTTTTGATTATGTTTCAATTTTATAAATAACCTCAAATGGTAAAGTTACTACTTCTAATAGAATCAAAATTCTAATCAGTCCTAGATCTCAAAATGTCTGTGATTGCATCTATTTTGTGAACCATACAGTTAAAACATTCCTTTAAATGTAGTAAATCTCATTTCCATACCCAAAAATGAAAGGTGCTTTTCTAAAACTAATACACACTGGAAAAAGAAGAAACTAACAAATAAAAATTATTTTTAAATTATTAACTATAAACATAAGTAAGAACTTCATATTTTTTGCACAGATCTCTACACATACTACTATATAACTGATTGATTAAAAATTTTAAGTGCAAATTAATAGCCTTATTTTCCTGTCTCGTCTAACAATCCACCTTTACACTTTATACTCCAGTAATACTGAACCACTTGTTATTTCCTCTATATACACTTGTTATTTCACTATCACATTATTTATAATCTATATACTACACTGAGTACAGAGTTATCTTATCCATACATTCTCAACGCAACAAGAACATAACATTATTTTGGTTTTCCATAAATATTTGTATTAGGAATCAAGAAATAATTGGATTAACTTCCAAGCTGGTTTAAGAGATGATTATTTTTCAAAAAAAAAAAAGGAAATGATTATTTTTCAATCAATAGACTATGATGTCATGTTTTATGCAGAACTTAAAATCCTATGATTTTGTCATGTTAAATTCGTATCTAAGTTCCATCGAATTTATCGTGTTTCAAAGCTGTTTGATCCATTCTTTCTTCCAGAAAGTTAGAGTGGTTCTCCATTGTTTTGCTCATATCAAAGTCAGACTCCTTAATATGATTTTAATAATCCCAGTAAATTAACCAAGTCTACTCCATGATCTTCTCCTGTTATTTTTTCCTCTTTAATTCTGGTATCCTAGAGATTTTTGTTTCCTGTTTTTGACCTGCTTAACTCCATTTCAACTACTGTTGACATTCTCTTCTCTATTCTTTTAATATATCACTTTGTTTCTTTAAGAATCGCTTTTTTAAATTTAATTTTTTTCAGTGTTCCAAGATTCATTGTTTATGCACCACACCCAGTGCTCCATGCAATACATGCCCTCCTTAATACCCACCACCAGGCTCACTCAACCCCCCATCCTCCTCCCCTCCAAAACCCTTGGTTTGTTTCTCAGAGTTCACAGTCTCTCATGGTTCATCTCCCTCTCCGATTTCCCCCAACTCACTTCTCTCCAACTCCCAATGTCTTCAGTGTTATTCCTTATGCTCCACAAGTAAGTGAAACCATAAGAATTTTTTTAATTCTTTTTTTAATTCTCATTTTTTTTATTCTTTATTCTTTTATTTTTTCTTTATTTATTCTTTATGTTTTAATTCTCTTTTTTTAAAACCACTAAAGCTTGGGATAAAGCGAAAAGGAAACCAGAAACTGTTTCTCTCTTCCACAGATGTTAACAAACAAAACAAGTACTTTTTTTTGTTACGTGGAAGTATTTGAAATACTAAAGCCCTACAGAGAATTTCTGGAATATCTTCAATCATTCTCATATTGTCACTCCAATTTAAGACCTGTTTTTCTTTTTTATAGAAACCAGCTCTTCTATACACTTTTTTTAAATTGCAGGTTCAGACTCTATTTTATTTTGTAATGGAATTTCCTCAACAAAAGAAGAGAAATGCTGACTGCATTCAGTTACCCTCTACTCTTATATTGCTTTTCCTTCCTTTCTATAATCTTGATGTCATTTTTCTCCTTTCTAGTCACAGCTTCCAGTATTCCAAAACTTCTCTTTTCTTTGTTCCTCTCTGTCAATAACCTAGACTCTCAGATTCAACAGGAGTTTGAAAATTGATTCAAGGTATAAAACTCTCTGGATCAGTGTTTCTCAAACTCTTTATCCTAAGGCAGAACCTGCTAAAGGTTTCTGTAAATAGAGTTTGGGAAATGCTTCCCTAAATCTATGATAATTCTCTACCTGCATCCAAATAGAGAATACTTCATATTCCTTAAATTGCTTGGTTAACAGTTCCTTGTGAATTGAATATATTATTGTTTATAACATGACAGTAAATGTTTAGAATCAAATTTTGTTTCCTTTGAAAATTTTGTTTTAGCTTGTTTGGGACACATCTTACAAAGTTGGTTGTGCTGCTACTTCATGTACAAGAGTTGGACATATTAGATATGCAGTAATTTTCATATGCAACTATGCACCAGGGTAAGTTGTTTTAAATTTTAAAAATAATATAAAAATAAATTGGGAATTTTTCAAGGTTAAGTTTTCCTAACTTTCAAAATATTCTTCTAAATATCTTTGTGCACTGTAAAAGAATTAAATGTAAGATACTAAAGATTTTAAATTGAAATAGTTTCAATTCTATAATGAAAAAAGTCATATTTTGGGCATATTGATTTAACATACAAATTAGCCAAGGATTACTTCCTTAAAGAATTTTAACTTTGTGAATGGTGTAAGTGAATGGTCGAGTTTCATTCTTCTATACATAGCTCTCCAATTTTCCCAGCACCATTTATTGAAGAGACTGTCTTTTTTCCACTGTATATTTTTTCCTGTCTTGTCGAAGATTATTTGACCATAGAGTTGAGGGTCCATATCTGGACTCTCTACTCTGTTCCACCAGTCTATGTATCTGTTTTTGTGCTAGTACCATGCTGTCTTGGTGATCACAGCTTTGTAGTAAAGCTTGAAACCAGGCAACATGATGCCCCCAGCTTTGTTTTTCTTTTTCAACATTTTCTTAGTGATTTGAGGTTTTTTTCTAGTTCCATACAAATTTTGGGATTATTTGTTCCAGCGCTTTGAAAAATGCTGTGGAATTTTGATCGGGATGGCATTGAAAGTATAGATTGCTCTGGGCAGTATAGACATTTTAACAATGTCTATTCTTCCGATCCAAGAGCATGGAATGGTCTTCCATCTTTTTGTGTCTTCTTCAATTTCTTTCAGAGTGTTCTGTAGTTCCTCGAGTACAGATCCTTTACCTCTTTGGTTAGGTTTATTCCAAGGTATCTTATGGTTCTTGGTGCTATAGTAAATGGAATCGATTCTCTAATTTCCCTTTCTATATTTTCATTGCTCGTGTATAAGAAAGCAACTGATTTCTGTATATTGATTCTGTATCCTGCCACATTTATGAATTGCTATATGAGTTCTAGTAGTTTGGGGGTGAAGTCTTTGGGTTTTTCATAAAAAGTTTCATGCCATTGGTGAAGAGAGAGAGTTTGACTTCTTCTTTGCCAATTTGAGCACCTCGTATTTCTTTTCATTGTCTGATTGCTGTTGCTAGGACTTCTAGTACTATATTAAACAACAGTGGCGAGAGTGGGCATTCTTGTCGTGTTCCTGATCTCAAAGGGGAGGCTGTCAGCTTTTCCCCATTGAAAATGATATTCTCTGTGGGTTTTTCATAGATAGATTTTATGAAGTTAAGGAATGTTCCCTCTATCCCTATACTTTGAAGAATTTTAATCAGGAACAGATGCTGTATTTTGTCAAATGTTTTTTCTGAATCAGTTGAACCCAAAATGGATGAAAGACCTCAACATGAAGTAGGAGTCTATCAAAATCTTAGAGGAGAACATAGACAGTAACCTTTTGACACTGGATATAGCAACTTCTTTCAAGACGTGTCTCCAAAAGCAAAGGAAACAAAAGCAAAAATGAACTTTTGGGACTTGATCAAAATAGAAAGCTTCTGCACAGCAAAGGAAACAGTCAACAAAACAAAGAGGCAACCCAGGGAATGGGAGAAGATATTCACAAATGACACTACAGACAAAGGGCTTATATCCAAGATCTAAAAAGAACTCCTCAAATTCAACACCCAAAAAATAGATAATCACGTGAAAAAATGGGCAGAAGATATGAACAGACACTTCTCCAAAGAAGACATACAAATGGCTAACAGACACATGAAAAAATGTTCATCATCATTAGTCATCAGGGAAATTCAAATTAAAACCTCATTGAGATACCACATTACACCAGTTAGAATGGCAAAAATTAATAAGACAGTAAACAAGTGTTGGAAAGGATGTGGAGAAAGGGGAAGCCTCTTAACACTGTTGGTGAACATGCAAGTTGGTGCAGCCGCTTTGCAAAACAGTGTGGAGATTCCTTAAGAAATTAAAAATAGAGCTACCCTATGACCCTGCAATTGCACTACTGGGTATTTATCCCAAAGATACAGATGTAGTGAAAAGAAGGGCCATAAGTACCTCAATGTTCATAGCAGCAATGGCCACAATCACCAAACCATGGAAAGAACCTAGATGCCTTCAATGGACGAATGAATAAAGAAGATATGGTCCATATATACAATTGAATATAATGCCTCCATCAGAAAGGATGAATACCCAATTTTTGTATCAACATGGGTGGGAGGAGATTATGCTGCATGAAATAAATCAAGCAGAGAAAGTCAATTATCATATGGTTCCACTTACTTGTAGAGCATAAAGAATAACAGGGAGGATATTAGGAGAAGGAAAGGAAAAGTGAATTGGGGTAAATTGGAGGGGGAGATGAAGCATGAGAGACTATGGACTCTGAGAAACAAACCAAGGGTTTTGGAGGGGAGAGGGTTGGGGTTTGGGTAAGGTGGTGGGTATTAAGGAGGGCACATATTGCATGGAGCACTGGGTGTGGTGCATAAACAATGAATTCCGGTACACTGAAAATAAATTTAAATTTGAATTCTTTCTCCTTACTTACCATGTCATTATTTACTCTACACCTGAATACCTGCCTATGATGGGAAATAACTACCTTCCAAAATAGCCTCCATCGCTAGAGAATTTTGTTGGAAAATCTGAAGTTTTGTTATAGGTCAAGATTATATTATAAGTAATATTATTAAAATGTCCAATCAAGTGAGAAAATATCCTAATCAACATGTCAAGAAAACAGTAAAAAGAATGACCACGTGCTAGGATTAAGAAAGAATTTCTGCCAAATAAAATGCTCTGATACTAATCAAAAAGAAAACACAAACAAACAAACAAACAAAAACACATCAGTTACTGATTACTGATTGTATTCCTCTGGTTAGGGAAAATAAGAGAACTATGATGTAAATCAAATTACACTCAGAAATCCCCTTCTTGACCCTGTTTTGTGACCCTGAACACAGTCATACAAAACAAGTCCAAGACGTAGCGTCATTTTAAAACTTCTTAGGCTTCCTTCATTCCTACAGAATGAAAGCATTGGGATGATATCTGTTATAGGGAGAAACTTTTGAAAGTTAACTGCTAATTGGTATTGAAAATTTAGGGAACTAGGTACTGATTTAAGGGAGGAAAGAGATTTCCTCTGAGGCACTAGTCTTCATTAATGCACTCAACACCTCTACACAAGGCACAGATTTGTCTACCAACAAGACCAAAAAAGGCTGACCATATTTAGTTTGTAGTCTTGGAAGGGAGACAAACAATAAATAAATAAACACATAAATAAATAACATTTAATTAGATAATAAAATATGCCATAAAACATAAGGCAAAATAAGCAGATGGAATATAGGCAGGGTAGTTGTAAGAGAAAGTGGCATTTGGCCTGAAGATGACTAAATATTTCAGATAGAAATAAGAGCATATACAAAACCTTTGAGCTTGGAATGAGTTTAGCATGTTTGAGAAATGCATAACTGGTAAGAGATAGGAGTTCAAGTGGAAAGTTAGGTGATAGCTACACCAAATAGCATGTTAAGGATTTTGGAACTTATCCTAAGTAATGGCCAAGGCAATGGAAAGTCTTAAACAAGTGAGTGAAATGATCTTTTTTATGTTTTGAAAAGAACCCTTAAAAAAACAAAAGATTATCCTTGCTATTATATACTGAGCATTGAGTATAGGAAAATAAGGGTACAAAGAGGAAGTAAACACAATTAGATTTTTTCTATATTACAGGCTATAGACTATGGTATTCTTTTTTTTTTTTTTTTTTGACGGGGAAAAAAAGGTTTTTTAATTACGTACTCAATCCATTTGGTGTATTTCAAAAGGTGCAATACTTTTCTTCATTTATCAGTGAAAGAAGTTAGAAATTAACTTCAAAAAAAAAATCAGCAAATGGCAAATAAATTTCCTTCAAAGTCACAGTCACATGTATAGTGCATCCTAGAAAAGAGAAGGGGCAAGACAGGTTCCACCCACTTTCATGAGTTTCCTCAAATACTGGACCTACTCAAGGGTAGAGAGAAAAGGCAACTTTCAAAAAGGAGTATGTTATTAAATGAGGCATTTACTATACTCCTTCCTAAGAGCACCAGGTGGGGAACAAGTTTTCTAAACTGGATCTAGGAAATAGAATGTGGAATCAATCAGTCCTCCTCCCCTTAAGGGCTGTCCGATGGTTAATGAATTTAAAAAACATAACTAAATAAAAACAAACCCCACACACACTCCCCACACCCCACCCCACCCCCACAAAAACAAAAACAAAAACAAAAAACCCTAAATGTCCCAGATCATTCTCCAGAGTGGATGGAGCCCGGGAGCAGCTTCAACAACCCAAATTAGTCTGTTACAGAGTCATCACAAGCATGCCTTGCTTTTAAACAAAACAAAACAAAAAAAAAATTTTTTTTTTGAAACAACAAAACAAAAACTAGTACTAATCACTTTTCTGACAATACACAATTACTCAAATTAACTAGTACTGAGAGGGGGAAGGGGACCGTACCTACGGGCCTTGTCTCACACAAGTGCATGTGGGTAGGTGCAGGGCATTTGTCATTATTGCAAAAACGAATTTTAATCTTTAATCTTTAGTTTGATTTAACATTGCTTTTAGTATGATGCTGACACCAGCTGTGCGGAAAGGGCTCTGGAGACACGTTCATAGCAGCACACACCTGCGGCTCTTTTTCGGTTCGGGAGGCTCCAGGGCAGCCAATATTGCTTCGTCAAATACATTCTTTAGGCCTTTCTGTGTGAGTGCAGAACACTCCACATACTTGACTGCCTTCAGGTCACGGGCCAGCTTTTCAGCAGTCTCTGGAGTGATAGGCTTCTGTTTGTTCTTGGCAAGTTTCTCAATTGTACAGGGGTCATCTCGGAACTCAATTTGGGTCCCAACGAGCAAGAAAGGAGTCTTTGGACAATGGTGAGTTATCTCAGGCACCCACTTTTCCTTCACATTTTCAAAGGAAGATGGAGAGACGACTGAAAAACTGACTAGAAATACATCTGTTTGTGGATAACTCAGCAGTTGTAATCTGTCATAATCCTTTTGCCCTGCAGTATCAAAAAGTCCAAGAGTATATGGCTCTCCACCAATCATAGCTGTGACTGCATAGTTGTCAAAAACAGTCGGTACATACTCAGATGGAAATTTGTTTGTTGTATAGGATATCAGGAGACATGTTTTACCAATGGCACCATCGCCCACAACAACACACTTAATTGTCTGCATTGCTGAAACAGTTTTGTATCCACTTAAAATACTTCAAAATTCAGTGATGACCTCAGCTTCTCCGCCGGGGCGTTGGCAGCACTGCCGTTGTAAGTAAGCCCTACAAACATTGTGGGGCCTACAACTCATGACCCTGAGATCAAGAGTAGCATGCTATACTGAATGAGCCAGCCAGGTGCCCCTAGTCTATTTTGGATTAGGGTTTTAGAATGTGCATTGGTTTTCTATTGTTACATAATAAGTTACCACAAATTTAGTGACTTAAAACAGTACCTTTTGTTATCAAACTGTTCTGTAGGCTGTAAGTTCATGCACAGCTGTGGCTGGATTCTCTGCTCAGGGTCTCAAAGGCGCGTATCAAGAACTTGACTGAGTTCTTATCTCTAAGACTCTAGGGAAGAATCTGCTTCCAAGCACATTACAATTGTTAGCAGAATTCAGTTCAATGTAATTATAGGACTTGGACCACATTTAGTTGCTGGCTCTCAGCCAGAGTTTCCTCTCAGCTTCTAGAGGCTGCCCACATTCCTTAACACGAAACTGCCCCCATCTTTAAGTCAGTAAAACCTTCTCATGCTTCAAGTCTCTGACTTCTCTTCTGTGACCAGCTAGAGAAAACTCTTTGCTTTTAGAGCGCCAAATAATTGAGTCAGGCCCACCTGGATAATTTTCTTATTTTAAAGTCAACTGTGCCATATAACATAAACCATTATTAATAGAAGTAAAGTTCATCATACTCACTGTCCTGGGAATTAAGCAAGACATGTATATACCAGGGGAAGAGATCTTATGGCCCATCCTAGAATTTTGCCTATCATAGAATGGTAATTGAGAGGAAAGGTCAGTTTCTGCATATATCATGGAGTTATCTGGAGCTAATAATACTAGTTTATGGATTTGACTTGAGGGATAAATGGGATCAATAATCCAAGATGATACCTATGTCTTTAGTTTGATAAACTGGGTGAGTAATCATGTCATCAATTCAATAGGGAAGAACAGGAAATGTGTTTTGGTTTGGACATATTAGGTGGAAATATAAATATGGGAAATGAAGTGAATCATGAGAAGTAAAAAGTTCTGAAAAGATCTGGGATAGGTTTCTAAGCAGAGGAAACTACTGGTATAAAAGCCCTGAGATAGAAATAAATTACAATCTTGAATGAAATCACCTTATGTGAGAGTATAGAGACTTGTTTTAAGGGTGAAATCCTGGAACACTACTGTATATCAACTTTAGACAAAGAAGATAAGAGGAAAATCTAAATGGTGCTGGTAAGGGGTACTTGGAAGCCAAGTGAAAAACATGAGTCAATATGCTCAAAGTGGCTAACTGTATGAGATGCCTCTAAAAAAATGAAAAGCATGAGGAAAGAGAGATGACATTTTCATTTGATAAGATGAAGGTATTTGGTGACCTTAATTACAGTAGTGAGTGCAAGACTATCCTATAAGTATAGTGGTAAGATGAAGCTACAAGGTAGGATTATTATACTTTCCACCCACCTGTCCCATAAGCTTGTCTAGAAATTTCTATCAACCATTTTTCTTTTGATACAAATATTGGCAAGTTTGCCCCGTGAAGGATCTAGATTAGAACATACATTAGTCAACTCAGTCCAAGTTTTATTTGCTATGTACTCAAAGTAGACAGTAATAGCTATCTATCTTAAGAATAGTTAGCAGAAAAAATCAATCCATCATAGTATTATGAAATACTGAGTAAAAATTAATATAAGAGAGACAAACTGAAAATTGGAATGTGTAGGGAACTGAATGGTACCGCACCCCCAGCAAAGATATACCCAGGTCCTAATTAACAGAACTGTCAATATTAACCTATATGACAAGAATGAGTATTGTCTTATATGGCAAAAGATGTGATCAAGATAAGGATCTTAAGAGGAATTGCTTAGCCTAGAATATTTATGTGGCCCTAAATGCAATCATATATATTCATGTAAGAGAGGGAAAGGGAGATTTGGCACTTAGTTACACAGAAGAGGAAGAAGCAAAGAGATCATAGAAGAGGTTGGAGTGATATATTAATAAACCAAGGAACTTCTGGAGCCACCAGAATCTGGAAGAGTCAAGGAAATCCCCCCATGAGCCTTTGGAGGGAACGCAGTCCTGCCAACACCTTGATTTGGACTACAGGCCCCCATAACTAGGAGAATAAATGTTTGTTGCTTTAATCACTGAATTTATACTAATCTATTAAAGTAGCCACAGGAAAGTAATACAGAATGGAAGAATAAGACAGTTTTGCCATAGAGAAAATATAAATCAAAGACAACCTTGAACCTCTTAGAACACAAAGATGAAGAATGGAAATCAAAATATGTATGAAGAAAGAAAGGAACTATATAGGGCAAATAAATCTAT
The DNA here is from genome assembly GCF_963455335.1 of Martes martes. Lineage (NCBI taxonomy): Eukaryota > Metazoa > Chordata > Mammalia > Carnivora > Mustelidae > Martes > Martes martes. Next base: position 42,626,427 of record NC_137895.1, on the reverse strand, counting down.
AAACTGGTGCTCCTAAGGAACAGAGAAGAATAAATGAAGTGTAAATAATAATCAAAGAAGAGAGAATGTTCCTAGTCTATAAAATACTCATATAAAGATTAAGATCACTCATAAGGATCAGAAAAAAATGGACTGAAATAATATTTACATATATCATTTTCTAGTGATTATCCTTTAGTTTCAAAGATAAGACTCAGGGGCACCTGGGTGGCTCAGTGGGTTAAGGCCTCTGCCTTCGGCTCAGGTCATGATCCCAGGGTCCTGGGATCGAGCCCCGCATCGGGCTCTCTGCCCCGCATCGGGCTCTCTGCCCGGCAGGGGGCCTGCTTCCTTTCCTCTCTCTCTGTCTGCCTCTCTGCCTACTTGTGATCTCTGTCTGTCAAATAAATAAATAAAATCTTAAAAAAAAAAAAAAAAAAAAAAAAAAAAAAAAAAAAAAAAAAAAGATAAGACTCATATATTTCTAAACAAAATAAAGTAAAATTTTAAAAGTATTAATTAGACTAGCCTTGAACTTAGACATTGGAGCTGCTACAATCAAATATGACCATGAGAAATTAAGTTTCAGTGATAGGTTATTTTATTAACTAAGCTAGGAAAAGATGTAGTGTGGAGGAAAAGGATTTGTTTATTTTTGGACATGTTGTATCTGTAGGTGACTACAGGACCTTTTGTTTAATTAAATATATATTTGTAGTAGGTGCACCAAACACTGACTAGGCAAGAGAATTCCATATTTTTTAATATGGTGTCTATCCTAAAAATGCTTGTACTCTGTTGGGAAGGAAATATGTAAAAATAAACAAATAAGTAAATAAATAAATTAAAAAGCAACATTAACGAAATGCACACATATGTATACTTTAAATAGAATAGAGTTGTTGTAAAAGCAGGTATGAAATCATAGAAACATTTACCTGAATATAGGTTTAAAGGTAAGGTAAGGGATCTGGGGTTGATGAAAATGACTTGACTCTAATGCCAAAAGAAGTAAATGATAGTATCCAAAAGTATTTAGTAAAGAAAATTTTCTTTATTTAATAGTTAAGGAAATAGAGTCTGGCAGGTGGTGCCATTTTCTTTATTTCATAAACAGATAGCTAGAATATATTTTCCCCAGCCTCCCTAGAAATTTGGTGGGGTCCTGTGACAAACTCTAGCCAATAGAATATAGGCCACTTTCAGGCCTAGCCTTTAAAAACTTCCCACATGTTCCTTCACACTCTTGATCTTCTGTCATCTGTTGGCTGGACACAGAGGATCTGATGGAAGATTCAGTTGTCCTAGAGGGCGGCACAGCCATGGGATAAAGTGAGCCAGTGCCTCAGAGGAAAGTTCTGTTCTGTTCAGAGGAAAGTTCTGCTCTACCACTGTCAATATCTATACTTCCATGACATGAATTTTGCCTACCATTGCATGGAAATGGTGAAGGAAGGTCAGATCAGGATGTAGTTTGAAGATGGAGCTAATAATATCTGCTGATTGATTTAACTTTAGGAGTGAATGTAATAGAATAATCAAAGATGATATCTGTGTCTAATCTGAGCAACTGGATGAGTGGAGATACCATTAAATTAGATAGGGAAGGCTCATAAATGAGTAAACCTTGGGGGAATAGAAAGTGTTCTGTTTCAGACACATTGGGTAGACAGACGACTGTGGGAAATGTAAATGAATCATGAGACATGAAGGTCTAGGATAGGTTCCTAAGTAGTAAGAACTGCAGGTAAAGACTCTGGGGCAGAAATGAGTTGGTTCTTCTTGAGATCACCTTGTGAGAAAGTTAAGTATAGAAAATAGAACAGAAGAGACTTAAGGACGAAGCCCTTCATCCCTATAGTATTTCAACTTCAGGCAAACAGTTATCAGGAGTATAAAGAGAGTCTAGTGAGTTAAGAGAGAAACTAGAACTGTGCTGGCATTTTTAAAAAATAACATTTAGATTTATTTACCCATCAGTCTTTTTTTTTTTTGTATATGAGATTGTTCTTTTTCCATGTTTTTCTGAATACATAATAATTTATGATTTGATGATATATCATATTGTAATCATTTTAGACATTCTGAGTAGCAGTTTAAATACATTAAGGGCAAAAAATGCATATAACCATTCGAAGCAATGATAATATGAAGAGCTATGACAAGTTCACAAACGTTCAGTGACAACCATATCGCATTCACTGCTTGGCTATGATTTTAAGACACCATCAATTGTAACATGTATCCCATTTGCAGAGATATTAAAATATGAAAAGATGTACATCTTAGAATTATGAAATACAGTATATAACTAAAAGGAAATATCTATAAAACAATATGTATCCTTAAAATAAAAACATGTTATATGAAATAATATTTTGCTTGCAATTTAATACAACTATTTCATATTTTAAAATATTGGCTATGAAGCACTAAATTTGATTTTATGAACTATTAAGGCTCATGACTTGCAGTTTGAAAATAATGCCAATTTAGAATACTACTCTGTATAGATGATTGGCAGCAGAGAGAAGAAAAAGAGGTCAATGTGTAGAGTTACATGAAAGCTGTTTTTTATAACCTTGGTTGCTAATGCATTTCTATAAGCTAAAGAAAGCCATCAATAAAAAAGAGAGAGGTAGAATATATTAGAACATACGAAGGAAGGGGAGGAATTGAAGTGCAAGTTCTATATGGAAAAAAGCAGAAGAGAATTATAGGAAAAATAAATGTAGAGAAAGCTTAATAATGAATATTTTTTTTCTTTTCTTGTTTAATGAAGCTCATGAGGATTTAATCTATTTCATTGATCTTTCAAAAGAAAAGATTTCAGATTTATTCATACTTTCTAATTTCTTTGTTTGCTTTCTATTTTATAATTTTGAGATATTCAATCTTCCAAGTATCTTTTATAAGCAGAGGTTCTTTTTGTTAAGGTATACAACATTCCTTTATCTTTAATCCTACTTAATATTGAAGATATTTACAGTTATATATTTTCTTCTGATTGCAACTTCTGCTGGCCCTTAGGATTTTGTGCGGTAAAGCCTCTTTCTCATTACTTTCTATGGACTGTAATTCTAGGTCATTTTAATAAAATGTTTAATACTTAAAAACATAGTCATAATGGAACATTCATGATAGAAAATTCAAAAGAAAGTAATGTTCCCATTTCTGTCTTCCAGTTACCCTCCCCAATATTTTAACTTAAAAGATATATTCTATGCATATACAAAAGTATATCTGTCTTTGTGAGTGTGTGTGTGTGTGTGCACACGCATTTCCACAATTCAAACAGAATTCTACTACACTTCCTGTGGTGTTCTTCAATTTTTTGTTTACTTAATGATATAAACTGGAAGTCTTTCCATCTGAGTACACAAAGAGTTTCCAGATTCTTTTTAAGGTCTTCACAGTGTTCTGTTTTTCAATGAGTGTGCAAAAGTTCATTTACACAATGCTTTTGGGGTGCCTGGTTGGCACAGCCAGTTAAGTGTCTGGCTCTCAGTTTGGGCTCAGGTCATAACCTTTGCAAATAGAAAAGAACTCAGTGGGAACCCTATATTTGCCTTGGCTTTCTCTGAGAGAATTCTCAAAACCATAGCCAGAGAAACAGAATCCAAGCAACAAATGTGTTATTTGCTGAACATAGGAAATATCAGTGGTTATTGATGTTAAGATACCTTATATTCAGGATTAGGATCCCGAAGAGGAGAGGACTGCAAAGAAGGACACCCAAAAGCCTGTAAAAATTCTTTATGGGTCCTTGGTCAACTCCTAAGCTACCCATCCCAAGACAAGATTCTGGAAAGATTAAATAGGAACAGTTGCTTGGAAGCTGAAGACCCACACAGAAATTTCAGAAGCTGCACAGCACTGAGAAGACACAGTTGCAGTCTGGGCTCAGCCAAAATGGAGAGATCAGCATGGGGACTTACCAAGCAGAACATAAAAATCCAGAAAATATGAATACATTTGATTATATAAAAATTTAAAATTAATTTATGACTAAAGAAATACCATAGATATAGCCAAAGAAAAAACAATATACTGCGAAAATATATTTGTGGAATATATGGCGGAGTTAGTCTCATTAATTTGCAAAAAATTCATACAAATAATGAAGAAAAAGAGAAACAACACAGAAGAATAATTTAAAGAAGATATGAAAAAGGTCACTTACTAAAAAGAAAAAAATCATTAATCATATGAGGAGATATTCAATCTCATTCATCATTGAAGTAATTCAAATAAAAACAAATACAAGTTACTACTTTTCACTCATCCATCTGAGACTATAGAAAAGCTTGATACTCTGCACATATGATGGGACAGTAAATTGGTATAATCCTTCTGGATTTGGCAGAATAATAAAATTTAAAATATACCTACTTTTTATTCTTGTAATCTCCTTATTAGAATTTTATCGTATTAATATCTTCATGAAAATAGGCCAATATATATATGTATATATATACACAAGGATACCCATTTCAGTATCTTTTAACAGCATGAAACTGAAATAAAAAAAATAATGACTCAAGTAGTAGCAGACTGAACAATTAATTTACCATGCATTATTGTGTAACTATTGAAAATACTGGTGTCTTTATGTACCAATCAAACTTGTTAGATGAAAAAGTAAGATTCAGAACAATAATAAGTAAGACTGGGTCTTTTGTTATAGCAGCTAGCATTATCAGAAAATACAGTGATTCAGAAGAGAGAAATGGGAAATTTCAGTTAGGTGGGTAGATCTGTTCTACTAGTCATTCAAAGACCCAGCTTGCTCCCATCTTGTTTCTTCACCACTCCCTGGAGGCAGAATCTATGTCTACAGATCAAGTCCAAGTCATAGATAAGGGCTTGCTTAATCTCATAGTAAGGCAAAAGAAACGTGTTGTCTGCGTGACCATCTCTTAAAGCACAAGTGGGAAGTGATGCACATTACTGCTGTTTGCATTCCATTGGATATAAAACTGATCACATGGCCACATTTAAGTTGCAAGGGAAATTGGGAAACATAGCAAGGTTAGCCAATAATGTGACAAGCTAAATATTGTTATTTCTGTATTTTAAGAGATATTTAGATTGATAGCTAGTAGTCTATCACAATATATAAGTACTGAGAATTTTTACGGGGGGAAAAAAAAACACTTGTTTCTGGTAGGAATCATAAGAAGCCATTAAACAGAAGTTATCTTTGGGAAGATAGAAGGAAAAGTAGAGGATGGAGACATTTTCTCCTTTAAAGTTGCCCTTCTCCCTGCTTAGCAGAGAGTCAGCTTCTCCCTCTAAACCTCTCCCCTCTCATCCTCTCCCTTCTCTTTCTCTCAAATAAATACATAAAATCTTTTAAAAAAATAAAAATAAGGTTGCCTTTTCTGCTTCCTCCTTTCCACCATATACTTACAAGTATTATGCATGTATTACCTTTACTTATTTATGAACTTTAACATCAATGAAGGATATCTGGATTGAGATCAGAGAATTATTTAAGACATTTTTAGAAGACAATAATAACAGGATTTGTAGATCATTATACTAAGTAATGAGAAAGAGGAGGGACAGTGTCCAGTCAGTTAAGCATCAGACTCTTGGTTTTGGCTGGGGTCATAATCTCATGGGATTGAGCCTCACATCAGGTGGCTTGCATGCTCAGCAGGGAGTCTGCTTAAAGATTCTCTCCCTCTGCCCCTCCCCTCACTTGCATGTATGCCCTCTCTCTCTGAAATTAATTAACTAATTAATTAAATCTATAAAAAAGTAATAAAAGAGGTAACAGTCAAAGAAGATTCTCAGAATTATAATTCAGGCATGACTGGTATTGCCATTAACTGCAATGGGAAACACTGAACCTACTGGGAGGAAAGATCATGAAATCCATCTTGAACATAATGAATTTAAGTTGGCTGTGATTTACCTGTATTGAGATGTTCAATAAGCAGGTGGTTATATGGGTCAGAAGCTCATGAGTGAGGCATGGCATAGAACAAATATTTGGAGTGCAAGACTACATAGGGTTATTGAAATCATGTGAGTAAATGGGATTGCCTAGTGAGAGGTATAGAGTAAAAAGAGAACAGCACCTCCGGAAACTTATGCCAACATTTAAGGGCAATTAGAGGAAGATGAAGTGTGGGGAGGAATCTAAGAATGATCATATAGGTAGGAGAAAAAAACAGAAGAGTATCATAGGAAGCATAGGGGAAAGCATGTTTTTAGAAGGAAGTAGTAGTCCAAAATTTCTAAGAGGTCAAGCAAAGTAAGGACATTAAAATATCAGATTAAAGAGAAGTTCATTGATAAGCATAAGAAGAGCCATTTCTGTGGAATAGAGGAAAATGAATGAATTCTGTGCTCTTTTATTGTTGCTTTTATTTTGTTTTGTTTTGTTTTTAAAGTGGGAAAGATGTAAGCCTATTTAAATATTGACATGAAAGGTCAAATACAGATAAAAGCGATTCTTTATAAAGAACAAAGGCAGTGTGTGGGTATGGGTGTGTGTGTATATACATATCCAAAGATAAAAATTCCTGAGAAAATGGAATGTTATTAAAGAGATTAGCCTTAGAAGGAAGGAGGGGCAGTTCTCCAGTTGTATTAAAAAGGAAGGAAGAGGGTACCTGGGTGGCTCATTGGTTTAAGCAACTTTGGCTCAGGTCATGATCCAGGAGTCCCAAGACAGAGCCCCACATCAGGATCCCAGCTCAGCCGGGAGTCTGCTTCTCCCTCTGACCCTCTCCCCTCTCATGCTCTCTCTCACTCTCTCTCAAATGAATAAATAAAATCTTTTTTTTATTAAAAAAAAAAGGAAGGAAGAAGGAAAGAGGTATATTTGTCATGTTTAGTGAAAAAAAAATTTCCCATGTTTCAATCTAAAGGCTATTATATTTCACTGTGAAGTAGGACAAATCATGTCCTGAGAATAAAGGAGACAGTGAAGCTAGAATTTTGAGGTTTGGGAAGATTTGAAAGAGTTATGATAGAAAATGAGGGAGGAAGCTGATTAGAGAAACATAGAAAGATTCTCTACCTCCTATAATGATTTTTCCCCAGCAACACCCAGCAGCCTTGAAGCAAACATGGAGCATGCAGACTGTTAAGGTTCTGTCATTTTTTCCAGTACTGGGGTTTTGTCAGGTAGGCATAAAGGAAAATGGTAATAGAGTTATAGGGTTTTAGCCAGATAATATGCAAAGCAATAGACCTAGGCTTTATTGAGAAGAGATAATAGGATAGATAGGGATAAAATAGACTTGCAGTACCAATGAACTTAATGAAGAAATATGACAGGAGTAAATGAGTGAGCAAGCTGCAAGGATAGGAGGCTACAGTCAGTGAATGGAATGTATGATATTGTGAGTTCAGAGGTATAGTTTTAGAGGATAACAAGATCCAGAATGTGGCTACAAAAGCAACAATTATGGAGTATAATTTGAGATAGTAAAGACATCCAGTAACAGGCCAAGCCTTTGGATGAATCATCCGTAAGCACATTGTAATCATCTATGTCCCAAATTTAGGGAAGAGAACAATTTGCCTGAAAAGGGAGATGGTGACCAAGGTACTGAAATGAATGAGGCACTAGATCAGAAGAAAGATGGTATCTTGGGGAGGATTAAAGGATAGTGCAGCTAAATAATATCCATCTCAAAGGAGTGTTTAACTGTGGTTCCTAGACCTGTAGGTACAAGATGTTTGAGAGTGAAGGGAGGAGATGTGATAGAGTTACAGAAAGGTTTGGGGCACCTGGGTGGTTCAGTTGGTTGAGTGCCCAACTCTTGGTTTCTGCTAAGGTCATGATCTATACAGCTCTATAGTTCTATCATAGAATTTAAATAATGATCTTCTAGTGGACTTAGGCTTAGACATGCGTAGTTATTCATTAGGCCACCGGGGCAACACGGCCTTATCTAGGGCCTGGACACATGTCCTGTAGTAGTAATATCCTGAAGGTATGGCCAAATATGAGTCTAAATAGTGTTCCAGAGGACTGTTTTGACTTGATCTCAGCAAACCACTAGGCTGATTCTTGGAAAAAGCAAATGCCTAAAAAAAGAAATTTGTCTGTTTCTTCAAGTACTTCCAGGGAAGCTTTGAAATTTCAATGGAATTTGCTGGTAATAGGTACTTAACTTTTCTTTTCTCCTAATCCAGGCCAATAATTCCAATTGTAATTGTGGAATTGTATTGTAGATTCGGACTTAACTTGATTTACATTATTCTTACAAACTCAGAACAAGAAAAATATTGGCATGGGAGAGTATTAGTCTGACATTTCAGGCTATATAATATAAATAGTGATATGAAATTCAAATCTTTGGAAAAGAAGACCCATTGTATTCTACCATGATGGAAATTTATTTTGGTATATATTTCTAAGTTTTCACCCTTCTTCTGGATGGCCCAGAGTGACCTAACCAGGGGCTTTTGTGCCTAATATTTGTTTTTAAAATTTTCACCTACACACTGAGTAAATTAGTATTCTCATTAAATATTATTTCTCTGCCTATCTTCCCTCTTTCTCTACCTAAATCCTTCATATAAACTTCCCAATTTGTATCTATTTTGTGGCCTCTCTTTCTTACCTAGCCCTGGGCAATTGATGTAATAATTTCTCAATTCTTCCCTCTGTTCTAAACAATGAATTAAACCAAATTTGTAAAATCCCATTTAAATTTATTTGCTTGTTTATATATTTACATATTTTTGAGGCAGACTTTAAGTAAATCATGCAGCTGGTTCTTTGGGACAATAGGCATTTCAAGATTTTACAAACTTTTCAGAAAATTAATATATCATTTCTAAGAAATTTTTATATATCTGTACCAAGCAGAAAACAATTAATTATAAAAGATTCTATAACATCATTTTGAAAGGAAAATTTTGCTACAAACTTAAATTAAAGCAGCTTTTTTTTTTAAGATTTTATTTATTTATTTGACAGACAGAGATCACAAGTAGGCAGAGAGGCAGGCAGAGAGAGAGGGCAGGGGAGAAGCAGGCTCCCCGCTGAGCAGAGAGCCCGATGAGGGACTCGATCCCAGGACCCTGAGACCATGACCTGAGCCAAAGGCAGCAGCTTAACCCACTGAGCCACCCAGGTGCCACTAAAGCAGCTTTAAAACTCATTCACACTTAAATTACAGTACTTTGTTTTAAGGACATGGGGATTCATTTCAGAAAAGACTATTTTCTTGGGGGGAAAGGAGAAGATTACACCTCCAACTTCAGTACTTCCTTAAGTCCCTTTTCTTAGTTAAATCACCTTAATAACCTAACTAAAAATTGGTAACCATATTATTTAAATGATGAAATTTGAGACTTTTTTCTAACTAAATGTTTTCTGCTTTTTTGTAGAGGATCTCTGTCGAGAAGGCCTTATAGACCAGGAATAATTTGTGCTCAATGTAGCAGATATGACAGATGCACAGATTTTCTATGCAGTAAGATAAAGAAAATAACTTAAACATAAAAAAATCCATAACACATTTGATGACAAGAAAAATGAAATATTGAACACTAGTTTTTCTTTGTCATGTTAATACTGTTCTTTTGATCAGAGTGTTATTATATTAACAAAGAGGGTTGAAACGTATCATCTCTAGAATTTTCTAGACCACATAGCCTTTTTTGCCCTCTCTTACCCCTGTTTCTTCCCCTAGAGACCTACCACAATGTCTGAAAGAAGGAATGGGAAAGAATAGTTATCTCCTAAAGAAGTTTGCTAGTTAATTCTTGCAATAGCAGCCTGTTTGAGAATGACTGCTCTAAAGGATAGGATATTCTAAAATATTTATAAAGAGAAAAGAAGTAAAATAACACACATTTAGTAGCCTTTTCTTTTTTTTTTCCTCCAAAATATTCAAAAGATAGAAGTAGAAAATATATTTGGGTAAACTTTTCCTTAATTTTTCCAAACATAAGAGCATGTAATCCAAAAGTACAGCCACACCTGAAATATATGATGCTTACAAGAATGTGTTGGGGACTAAATTGAGACAGTAAGGGGCACATTGTAATTTTGTGATAAAGAAACTAATGGACAATTTAATCATAATATCACTGCTGACATGAATCCACTCCAACATTCTTGCCTTTGCTTTGCTTGAATCAAGATGCAAAATCTTGCTCTTCCTCTTCCCCTTTTCTTTCTCCTCCTAAAAGAATTCAATCCTAAAACCATTAAATAGGTCAGACCAAGGTAGGCATCCACACAGAGGGCCAGAGGATGTGACATATTAGAGCTTAAGCAGAATGACAAGGGATTCATACACAGTGAACATGAGAAGACAGCCTAAATAGGGGGAGGATAGTGTCCACATGGGGGTATAGTCTTATATAGAAAGTTAGCGCCTCTATGGAGTGAAATGAATGTCCATGAATGAGGTCAGACTTAGGGTATCAGAAACATACCAGAATGAAGAGATCTCCATACCAAGAGGGCTCAGTATGTGGTATCTGAGCCCAAGTATGTGGTGGAGGGCATCAACATGGGGTAGGATTGAGAAGCTTGGCATATAATAGACTGGACATGTAAGGACTACATCCATGGAGGGATGGTTTGGCACTGATTGTTTGAACCAAGAGGAATGTGAAAAGGATTCACATATAGGGATGCCCTGGTAAGAGGTATTAAAATCTATGTAGATAAGGGAACATCCATGTTTAGAGGCAATTTCACATGATGTATCAGAGTTCAAACTAGGTGAGGTAAGCTTTAATGTGGGAGGGAGGTGGCCTGGCATCTGGAAGGGTCAGAGCCCTAGTGGAGAAACGGAGGAATCTATACAAACTGGGAAGCCCAAAACTGGGCTTTACAGTCTGAGCAGGGTGAGAGGGGATCCAAGTGGAGGATCAGACTATAGGTTGCCAGATTAAATACAGGATGCCCAGTTAAATTTGGACTTCAGGTAAACAAAAATATATATATATGTTTTTAGTATAAGTTTATTCTGAATATTGTATGTGATATACTTGTCCAAGAAATTCTTTGTAGTCTTCGGTAATTTGAATTCAACTAGGCATCCTATAAATATTTTTTAATTTTTATTAAAATTACAGTTAGTTAACATACAATGTAATATTAGTTTCAGGCATAGAATATAGTGATTCAGTACTTCACTTAACACCCAGTGCTCATCACAACCAGTACACTCCTTAATCCCCGTCACCTATTTAACCCATCCCCTACACATTTTCCTTCTGGTAACATCAGTTTTTTCTCTATAGCTAAGAGTCTGTTTCTTGCCTTTTTTCCCCTTTGTTCATCTGTTTTGTTTCTTAAATTCCACATATGAGTGAAATCATATGGTATTTGTCTTTCTCTGACTTATTTCACTTAGCATAATACTCTAGCTCTATCCACATCCTTGCAAATGGCAACATCCTATATTTTTATTTGCTAAATCTGGCAACTCTATAGCCTGGTGTGGGGTATAAGAGCTCAAATAGAATGAGGAGGACACCCATGTAGGGAAGAGAGTAGAGGCAATAATGAAAATTGGAAACCTACTAGGGACTGATCAAATAAACAAGTAGATTAAGGATAATGGAAGCCAGTTTTCTCACTGTCAGAGAATGGAGTATAAAAATGTAAAGGAAGAAAACAAACATGAATCTTGTGATGAATTGAAATTAGAGGTATTGAAACTTAGGGGTTTCAATAAATATAAATAACATAGATGTAAATGTTTGTATATGTATGTATCTATACACATATACTCCCTAGCTTGGAGATGGTTTTGGAGCAGTGGCCTCCCACCCCCAAAGGAATGAGCACAACTAGCACCCACATCTTGGTTTCCAAATTTGAGCCTGTAGTAAAAGAAATGAGGGCTCATTTGGAGAAAGGTCCCAGGGCTAGAGCAGGAAAAATAGAAGTTAAATCCAGACCATCTTTTTATATATAAAAGCAAAGAAGTGCTCAAAGAGTGATGGGGACATGTAACAAAATGGACACACAGGACGCAGAAGACATCTTAAAAGGCTCTCAGTGATCAAACCTAGGACAATTTGAGTACCAAAATAAAAATAAAAATTATAACTCCTTGCATATAACAGGAAACTGATTCATACTAATGTAAATTAATAAATGAATAAATTAGAAGTTTGATGAGGAACAATATATTACATAGTTCCAAAGTAACTCCCTATAAAAATATTTAATTACTAGTGGGAAAGAGTAATTTCACAATGGAGCAGCCCGGCCGGACACCACCCTAATAAAGTGATCCATGTGAACATCATCAGTAATTGGAAAAATCAAGACCAAAACCCTGCACCGCCTGAGAGGATACAATGAGAATAACACAGCATCACTTCTGTGATACTCCTGCCAAAGATGCACAACCAAGTCCAATCACAAGGAAGCTCAAATAAGTCCAAATTTCAGGTTTGTTTAAAAAAAATTAAAGATTTGTCTGCAAGATAACTAACATGTTATCTTCAAAATATGCCAAGATCATTAATGTCAAATAAAGACTGAACCACTGTCCCAGACAGAAGACAATAAAGAGACATGAAAACTAAATGTAATGCATGAATCTGAACACGATCTTTTGTTACAGAGACAATATTAGCACAGCTGGCAAAAAAAATGGAATGAGGTCCAAAGATTAGAAGACAGTAATGTAACAATGTTAATTTCCTGATTTTGTTGGTTGTATTCGGTCATGTAGAAAAATATCCTTGTTTGTAGGAAATAATAAGTACTCTCAGATGTATCAGAATGGCCACTTGCATTAAAATGGTTCAAAATAAGTTATTTGTATTGTATTGCAGCCTTTTTCTAAATGAGGGACTTTTTTTCCATTTTATTTATTTCTTTTCTTCTCAGTGTTCCAGCATTCATTATGCACCACACTCAGTGCTCCCTGCAATATGTGCCCTCCATAATACCCACCACCAGGATCACCCATCCCCCACCTCTCTCCCCTCCAAAACCCTCAGTTTGTTTCTCAGGGTCCACAGTCTCTCATGGTTTGCCTCCCCCTCCAATTTCCCCCAATGCACTTCTTCGCTCCATCTCCCAATGTCCTCCATGTTATTCCTTATGCTCCACAATATTGCTGTAAAACTGCTGAATAATAATTTTAGATAGGAGCTCTTGAGAGCAGCTAGGGGGAAGAGATTCCTTACATACAGAGGATGGTCCATCAGAATAACGTCAGACCTGTCCACAGAAACTTGGCAAGCCAGAAAGGGCTGGCAATACATACTCAGGGCACTAAATGAGAAGAACATGCAGCCAAGAATACTTTATCCAGCGAGGCTGACACTCAAAATGGATGGAGAGATAAAGAACTTCCAAGACCATCAAGTTTTAAAAGAGTATGTGATCATCAAGCCGGCACTACAAGAAATATTAAGGGTGGTTCTATAAAAGAAGAAAGAACCCAAGAGTGTCATAGAACAGAAATTTACAGAGACAATCTATAGAAACAAGGACTTCATAGTCAACATGAGGTCAATAAAAACGTATCTTTCAATAATCACTTTCAACGTAAACAGCCTAAACACTCCCATAAAACGGCACAGGGTTGCAGATTGGATAAAATGACAGGACCCGTCCACATGCTGTCTACAAGAGACCCATTTTGAACTTAAGGATACATCCAGACTGAAAGTGAAGGGATGGAGAAGCATCTTTCATGCCAATGGGCCTCAAGAGAAAGCTGGGAGTGGCGCCTGGGTGGCTCAGAGGGTTAAAGCCTCTGCCTTTAGCTCAGGTCATGATCTCAGGGTCCTGGGATCAAGCCCTGCATCTGGCTCTCTGCTCGGTGGGGAGCCTGCTTCCTCCTCTCTCTCTGGCTGCCTCTCTGTCTACTTGTGATCTCTGTCTGTCAAATAAATAAATAAAATCTTTTAAAAAAAAAACTTTCCTTTAATAAAAGAATAATAAAAGAAAGCAATTACCATATCAGATAAATTAGATTTTGAACTAAAGACTGTAAGCAGAGATAAAGAAGGATACTACATCATTCTTAAAGGGTCTATCCACCAAGAAGATCTAACAATAGTAAATATTTATGCCTCCAATATGGGAGCAGCCAACTACATAAGACAACTGTTAATCAAGATAAAGAGTCATATTGATATGAATACATTAATAGAAGGGGATCTTAACACGCCACTCTCAGTAATAGACAGATCATCCAAGCAGAAAATCAATAAAGAAACAAGAGCATTGAATGACACATTGGACCAGATAGACCTCATAGATATATACAGAACATTCCACCCTAAAACAACAGAATACTCATTCTTTTTGAGTGCACATGGAACTTTCTCCAGAATAGACACATACTGGCTCACAAATCAAGGCTCAACCAATACCAAAAGACTGAGATTATTCCTTGAATATTCTCAGACCACAATGCTTTGAAACTGGAACTCAACCACAGGAAAAAGTTTGGAAGGAATTCAAACACTTGGAAGCTAAAGACCACCTTGCTTAAGAATGTTTGGATCAACCAATAAATCAAAGAAGAACTTAAACAATTCATGCAAACCAACGAGAATGAAGACACTTTTGTCCAGAACCTATGGGATACAGCAAAGGCAGTCTTAATGGAGAAATACATAGCCATCCAAGCCTCCCTCAAAAAAATTGAAAAATCCAGAATACACCAGCTCTCTTTACACCTTAAAGAACTGGAGAATCAACAACAAATTAAGCCAACCCCACACAGAGGAGGGATTCTTTTAAATTAAAAAAAGTTGTTAATGCAAAACCTGAGGAAAGCAAATCAATTTGAAATTTTTTGTTATAGTTCAGGGAAGAGATAAGATTCATACTGGAGTATTTGTAAGAGAAATGAAGATGATGAGATAAATTTGATTAATACTTCTGGGGCAAAATTAGCAAATCTTAGAGAATAATTTGATATAGTGATGAGAAAAAGAGTCTAATGTAAATACCAGATTTGGTGCAATGGATTGAGATATGAATTATATGAAGAGAGAAAGCTATGGAAAATAGAGGATGGGTTCTGATCATTATTAACTTTAAATACCTATTTTATATCTGAGTAGATAAGACTCATAAGCTTAGGGTACCTTTCAAGGCTCTATTTCAGAATCAAGAGCATATAGACAAGTCTAAAAGTATAAAAAAGGAACAACTCATCCAGGTACAACACAGAGAGAAAGAAGAGTAGTATACTAAGAATAGGATCCTAGGGGTGGGGGGAAAAATGAGAAATACTGAAAGAGAATGGCAGAAACATGGAAGAGGGACAAGGAGAAGAGGATACCCCAGTGTTCCCTTTCATTAAAGTGTTCTTACCGACTTGGCAATATGGGAGAACACTAAATCTGGGTTTCAAAATCTGAGCCACGTGGGAGGGGGTCCAAGTGGAGATCAGCCTATAGGTTTCCAGATCAAATACAGGGTGCCTAATTAAATTTGAAATTTAAACAAAAATATTTTTAGTATATCTCAAATATACTTATGAAGAACTGAAAAGCCACATTGAAAACAACACAAGGAACCAAAAATACTGGAAAATACAGTAAGGGATAGGGAGGTCAAGTCTAAGAAATGTAAGCAAGAAATTTAAAAGATTAAAGAGAGAATTATAAGAAAGCACTGATAAATCTGATTCCTTATGTGAATAATTGGAGCCCCTGAAGAACAGAACAAAAATAATAGAACAGAAAACAAAGCAATAGATAGATATACAGGTATTTAAAGAAATAATTTTTTTAAAAAACCAGAAATAGAAATTCTTGAATCTAGACATTGAATGCCTACTATAGAATGTAAACTGGAAAAAAGTAAGAGGTTCCTTAAAAAATTAAGAATGGACCACATGATCCAGTAATTTCACTTCTGGGTGTTTGTTTGAGGAAAATGAAAACACTAACTCAAAACCATATATGCACCCATGTGGTCATTGCAGCATTATTTACAACAGCCAAGATGTGGAAAGAACCTAAGTATCCATTGATGGGTGAATGCGTAAAGAAAATGTGTTATGTCTGTATCTAGCATTACACACACAAATGGAATAGTATTCAGCCATATTAAAAAAATGAAATATTGCCATTTGTGACAAAATGGATGGCCCCTGAAGGCATTTTGCTAAGTGAAATGTCAGAGAAAGAAAGATACCATATGATCTTACTTAAATGTAAAACCAAAACCAACAAACACAAAAACCAAGCTTATAGATACAGAGAATAGATTGGTGGTTGCCAGGGGTCGAGGTAGGCAGTGGGCAAAATGGGTAAAGATGGTCAAAGGTAGAAACTTCAACTTCTAATTATAAAATAAATAACTCATGAGGATGTAATGTACAGCATAGCGACTATAGTTAATAATAATGTATTGCATATTTGAAAGTTACTAAGAGAGTAGAACTTAAAAATTCTTATCACAAGAAGAAACTTTTATTACTATGTATGATGACAGATGTTCACTAGATTTACTGTGGTAATCATTTCACAATAAATACAAATACCAAATCATTTTGTTGTATACTCAAAACTAATATAATGTTATATGTCAATTATACCTCCATTGAAAATAAATAAATAATAAATAAATAAATAAAATAAAAACAACCTTTTAAAGATAAAAAAAAGAAAGAAAGAAAATGGATAATATGTGCCAGGAAAAAGTGATGCAAATTAGAGGGAAATTAGAGGAAAGTAAAGAATCCTTTAAGCATCCAAACCAAAATGTAAAATAATTCATTGGTGTTTAACAGTCTGGGTTGAGTCAGGAAAACAGCTACTTTACATATTCTGACAATATAGTGTTGAACATAGAAAATAGAGCTCACATGAATGGTGTAAACTCTAAGGGAGCAAAGATCACAGAAGTTGCTATGAAAAGGCAGAGAAACTATAGTTAGAAGGTCAAAGAAGCAGAAACAGAAGACCTCTTAGCTTGAAGCACCAAAATAGGTGGTTCTCAAAAGATTACAAGAAAATTGCTGCAGTTCTCAAGAATTTTTGAAAAAGCTACCACCAAACTGTCTCAGTATTTGACAGCAAAGCAGGTAGTTTCCTATTCTACCAAGCAGCCAGTGGGAATCTCACATCTGTTCAGCTATCTGGCGAACAACCACCCATGGAGATTAATAATGGTTTCTTCTTCTCTTAAGTCTTCCAAATTTCTCATGCATTCCTGTCACTGGCAAACTTGGAGCTATACAGAGGAAGGAATTCACAGAAAGGTAGTTAGTTCCCGATTTCAGGTCTGCAACACAGGATCAACTTGACACCAGTGTGATAGAATGCTGCACTGGCAATTGACAATCCTGCATATTTTGGCTGGTGTCAAACTTTTCTGTAGTAAGAGTTAATGCCAAAAGACAGTGGAATAATTCCTATATTGTTCTTAATGCTGTGCATAAATTCAGCCAAAGCTATCATTCAAATACAAGCAAATAGACAAATCTTGTGGGAACACAAAGAAATTTGTGGTACATAGTTCTCACAAGCACTTTCTCAATAAACCCCTAGAAGATGGCTTTCACCAAAAAGAAGAGATGAATGGAAAATGAAAAGCTAAACTGGAAAAACTATCTATAAGCATAGTTTAATCAATAGACAAAGACTAAATTCTTAAGGCTATAATTACAAAACAAATGTAAATATAATAAATTTTGACAATATAAAATGATATAATTAATAAAACTTGTCAGAAGAAGAGAGAGAGAGAAAAATGTGCTTAATTTCCCCATCTTTCATAGCAAGGGGCCAAAAGATATTATTTAAAGCTGATAAATCAAACAATAGAGATGTAAATAGATTTAAATGCATTTAATATATTCAATCAAGTGCAAAAGTAAAAGAAGAATGTAATAATGGGAAATAGTGATGACAAATGAAGTAAAATCCAAATAAGAAATATACTGATTACATCATAGCTCATAGCTCATAACTAAGTGATCAATAGATACACACACACAGAATGAAGTAGAGAAAATACAGACTTTGTGGTAAAAAAAAATTTTTTTAAAGGAGTGCTAAATAGAAATCATTGTATAAAATATGAAGTAAAATAAGACAAGCACAAAAGGTTAAAATAACGTCAAAGATCCAATTGGTCAGTTCATCCCTAGGATTTTCTGAAGGGTGATTTCTAAATTTTCTTATAAGGTTAGTGTCAATTATAAGACAAAACCTCTGGTTCCCATTGGGCTCTCTAAGTGTGAGAACTCATTTATCCTCTTAACTCTCCTTCCTAATGGAATCCAGAAATGATTTTTTGATCATCTCTGCCCCAGTCAGCAGAGGGAAAGAAATTTATTTCCTGAGAAGTATTATGATAGCTTTGGGCTAAATAGCAGAAACAATAAACTCTATACCAGGCTGTATAGTTTACTTTGCCATGAAATGAAGAGCAACCAAAAGCTCCTGAAAATAAGAATTAGATGAGGAAAGTGAGTATATTCAGAAGATTAATTTGGAATGATCTGGGGGAAAAAAGAGAGATGCATGTAAGAGATATTATAAAATCCTAGAATGTTGAAGCTGGAAAAATCTTTACAGGACAGAAGTGAAATGATTCATACAAAGTGACAATGATTTAGAGACAGAATTAGTAACAGAATCCACATGTCCTCATTCCCATACTTCTATGTTCCCCCTAGCAGACTCAGCTGACTTTTACTGGAAGAGAATGTGTTATATTTTGTGATGGGCTACTGGTTGGAGGAGGCACATCTAAGATGGCAGCATGATACCTGAGGACTAGGAGAATAATGTCATTATTCTTAGAAAATTATTTTATTTCTAAAGAAAAGGAATTTTATATAATTCTTTATGGACTTTCTTTTTCTTTTTAGGTAATGCAGATCGTGACCAATCCGTATGTATGTATTGTCGTCCTTTATTTCTTGGACAATTTAACTACTTTATGCGAAATCCAGCTTTCAATTTTGCTTCTTTATTTACAGATTACCGATTTTGGTATCCCAGATGGGAAGTTCCCCGGCCAATTGTGTGTGATCCACTGTGCTTATTTATTTTCTTTCTGAGAATGCTGTGTTTTTCAATATGTATCATAGTTGTTTTGATAATACAGTCTCAGTTTCCAAATATATTATTGGAAGAAGAGATGATGCTTGCCTCTGATCTAACTGAGGTAGAGCCAGAACAGTTACAGGAAAAGGAAGAGGAGATGGAGGAAGAAGACAGGGGAAAGGTGGAGGAGGAAGTGGAGGAAGAGGAAGAATATAAAGAAAAGGAGGAGGAAGAGGAAGGGGATAAAGAGGAGGAAGGGGGGAGAGAGGGTGAAGAAGAGGAAGAGGTGGAGAAGGAGGCAGTGGAGCATGAAGATTTACCACCACCATAGGACAAAAGTATAATACAACAAATAAACAAATAAAAGCAAAAAATAAAACACTGAGCTTTAATAAAAAAAGAATATGTACAAACCATTACTGCAATACCTTTTATTCTCTTCTTTTTCTTATATTTACTCAACAAATTTAAATTTGAAAAACATAGAAACAAACAAACAAAAACATGTGTTTTATAGTAAATATTGTAAGGCAAGTTCTCGGACACTAAGAGTAGGTAAAGACCTGAAGACAGAAATACTAAAAAAGATTTGACCAGTCTAATTACTTTTAAGATTTTACTGTGTTATCCTTATAAAGGAAGGAATTCCCATTTTCTAAATATGTTTCTATCTCTGCGTCTTAAAGATTTCTCAAGTGGGTTAATAAGTTTCTTAAGTATTAAGATTATACATGTTAATGTGCATAGGATCATTCTGACTCAAGATAACCATTTAATAACTTTTGGTTTTGTTTTTTTTATCATTACACTTATAGTTGTTATTTTTTAATTTTATTTAAAATCGATTAATTACTATTACAGTTGTTATTGATAGTGGTGATGATGGTGGTGATGATATTGACCATGTGCTATCAAGGCATTGAATATCGTTATGTATATTTGTATTGTGTGTGTTTGGGAAATAGTTTAAGTGGTAGTTATACATGCTTTAGGAGACAAATTTTTATTTCTACTTCATGTTTGATATTTCATTAAAGCCTTGTTGTAATTCTTTATTAGGCTATATAATTTATTGCCACCAAGGACAAATAAATGTCAAAAGTTTAATTATTTGTGATTGAGCAATTTGGCTGCTTCCAAATTTATGTGGTAAAATAAAATAAAAATTTAAAAAGTTATTTGCTTGTAGTTATTTAATATGTACAGTAAAAGTTCACAAATTAGTAATATAAATTAACTATTTATTATTTGTTGTTCTAGTAAGTGATCTGAATAAAAATACCTAACATAGCACACATCAAGTTGTATAAACTCCATATTTTTTAACTTTATTATATTAAAAGCCTATTCTTAAATGGGGCAAGATGAGAATTATACAAAAAAGCCCTGCATTTCTGTAATTTCTATGTAGTCAGCCTCTTTTCTAACCAGCTTCCTAAGAAAAAGCCTTAGGTAGTTAAAAGGGCTGGTTCTGTACAATGATTTTATTTATTAGTATTTTCTGATATTTATATACTATTTCACAGCTTCCAAGGTACTTTCACATAATTTTTTAATTTCCAAAACCACTCTGTAGAGTTCATATCGCTTCCATTTTTAAAATGAGAAGACTGACTTTGGATTTGTGAAGTGTTACAACCTGGGACTCAAAACAAATTAATTTCTGGACATTCTGATGCATTTACAAGTATAAATTCTTCATGATACCATGTCCAATTCCCACTATGACTAACTTATATATTTGTATATCTAACTTCTACCCATCTAACTTTACTCTTCAACATATTCTCCAGGTAATTTCATGGAATATAATGGCTCTAAGCCAGTGGTTCTTATCTAGGGGCAATTTTGTCACCTCCCTTCCAGGGACATTTGGCAAAATCTGGAAACATTATTGAAGCTGTGACCAAGAAGGTGCTACTGGTATCTAATGGGAAGAGGCCAGGAATGCTGGTAACAATCTTATAATGCCTAGGACAGCCCCCGCAGCAAAGAATTATCCTGTCCAAAATATCACCAGTGCCAAGTTTCAAAAATTCCGCTGTTGGCTTATCTCCACCCTGGATATGTGTAAATAATGAATGTATTGTATATGTTATTGTATTTCCCTAATTTCTCATTTTTCTAAAAATTGTTCTCTCATTTTCTTTCCTACCCTTCTTGCTTCACCTTTTTATATCCACAAGTTACCATGGGAACCATCATTTTGCTTTTGAGCTTCTGTTTTCTTACTTTGGAGATGGTCTACTAAGCACAGATGGGCGCAATCATAGTTTTTGGCTTGGAGATCCAGACAAACTTTCAAGTGAGGTTCTCCTTGATGGCAAAAGTTGTAATATGTAAAGCTCTGAGGCTGTTTAGCAGACTGCATGGAAAGAAAGAATGAATACCAACGGAGAAGCAGTGAAATGCTGTTGTCTCTGATGCTTAGTTTTATCCCAACCTTTCACACGTTTTTTTTTTTTTTCCGGAGTATATCCCGTTTCCATCCAGTAAGTTTTCCTTAGGTTATTTTGAGTAGGATTCTGTAACTGACTCAACTGATAGGACATTCGTAGTATAAAGATATTTTCATTAAAATGTCATTTATTGGGACGCCTGGGTGGCTCAGTGGGTTAAAGCCTCTGCCTTTGGCTCAGGTCATGATCCCAGGGTCCTGGTATTGAGCCCCGCATCGGGCTCTCTGCTCAGCAGGGAGCCTGCTTCCCCTCCTTCTCTCTCTGCCTGCCTCTCTGCCTACTTGTGATCTCTGTCTGTCAAATAAATAAATAAAAATATTTTTTTAAAAATGTCATTTATTGGGCACCTGGATGGCTCAGCTGATTAAGCATCTGCCGTTGGTCCAGGGTCCCAAGATGCAGCCCCACATCAGGCTCCCTGCTCAGCAAGGAGCCTACTTCTTCCTCTCCTTCTACCTGTCACTCCTTCTGCTTGTGTGCTCTCTCTCTGTCAAATAAATAAATAAAAATATTAAAAATAAATAAATAAATAAATAAAATGTCCATTGTTCTGAAACAGCATTAGCAATAATGACACTAAAACTGAATATGTAAAGATCCTTTATAGCATCAAGTGGTCAAAGAATAGAGTGTCTTTTTAAGTTTTATTTCCTAAGTCTTGGTTCTTGGTATCATACCATCTCTCTCTCCCAGAACCATGCACCCTATGTGCTTAGAATGTTTACTTTATTACACAAGTTATAGGTTGAATCCCTACATAAGGGATCATTAGTATGAATCTCAGAGGTGTCAGGGAAAATTACCCTTACTCAGTTTCCATGGCACTGAGTTTCAAGAATATACTTTGACCAGGATGTTCTGATCCAAATGGTCTTGAGTGGAGAAAGAGTACTTAAAGTACCATATATTCTATTCTGCATTATAAAACTCTTAAGACTGTTAAAATGTTCCTGGCCCTAGTAAAGTAATCTCCAGCAACATTATGTATAGTATATACTTGCCCTTGGTTTGACTAAGGGTTTGAGAAAGTGTTGAAGAGTCAGTACACTTAGTTAGTAAATACTAACAAAATATTAGGTGATCCAATGCTATCCTGAGTCCTTGATTTAAATGGTCAAGGATCAAGTACGTTATTCCTTAAAGCTAGATAAAGGTAAGATTGTTGGGTTTTCTATAGGTTCCTCAACTCCCCACAGCAATGAACTGTAGAACTGGATGGTAATAGACAATACACAAAGGGAGGCTGGGGAAGAACAAAATGAATACAGAATGTTCACAAGAACAACACAACAATAAGGAAGGAACTAGATAGAGTCATAAGGGTTTGGTGACTCTAGAGGGAGTAGAAGGATTTGCAATTATTTAGCATAGCCATGAACCCCTTCCACAACATTCAACATAATGTTGGTGGGAAACCAGGTTGGCCAAAAGTGGTGGGCTGGGACAGAGTGGAGGACATTGGACATTTTCTTACTGTTCCATAGCAAAAGGAATTGCCAAAAACACATGCCCATTCAGTTTCAAAGTACCACCTGAGTGAGGGAACTTGATTATGGGCAGTATTAGACAAGATCTCTAAAAATATTTAAAATCTGAGAAGTACTATTGATATTCCTGTTATTACACAGATCTGATAGACTTAAACATTGCAGTAAGACATCTGATGGAATGCTAGCTTGTGTAGTGTTCTATTCCTGAGGATCAGGCCCTCAGGAAACCCATACATGGTGGTGTTGGCTAAGACTCTTGGGGCAGGAAAGTCACACCTATACCTAGAAAAGATGTCAGAATAGGTGTCTATTTCAGTGAGAATGAACCACTGGCTTTTCCAGAATGAAAGGAGCCCAATGTAGTCAACTTGTCACCAAGTGCCACTTGGTCTCCTCAAACAACAGTGCCATGTTAGAGACCTAGAATTCATCTCCATTGTTGGTAGATTCTATATACAGAGGTTCCTGGAACAACACTGATAAATGAAAGTCTTTGCGACTGGATCTATATGTGGCATCCATGCATTCCATTTGTCTGCGCATCATACTAATTCTAGGTGGGCAAAAGACAAAGTCTAGCAAATGTTAATTGATGAATTATTTTGTCTACTTTGTCATTTGATGCATATGGTGGCCAATAATCTGTTAAAAAAAAAAAAGTTTGCCTACCATTCCCACTTCTTTATTTCCTTTCATATGCCTCTGTCCCAGATCTTCTTATTTCTGACCTTTCAATCATTTTCCTTCCAAACTCCCAACCTAAGTCTAGATATTTGCTATGGTCCATGTGTCCATATTGATTCTCATGTCAAGCCACTTATACTTCCATACAAAGTGGACAGTCAGGTACCATTCAAAGCTCCACCCTGAAGATTTTCTCTTACTGCTGCCTTTCCAGGATATAATACAGTTATTATCCATTTTCTGCTTGCACCCACATTATGAACCAACTGATTGATAAACTAACATTTGGCTTTCAAAAATTACCTTTACCTAGAGGTACAGGACTTCCTCCCCCATATAATCACAAGTGTGAACTGACTGAGTTCTGGTAAAACATTAGAAGGTGAGATGGAGGTCTAGGTTATCTACTCATGTAGCATACTCTTGTCCTGTGGTCCCACGTGGATTTGATCCCATAATGATGTTTTGGTTCAATGTCAACTCAGATCATGTGTCCAATAGTTTCCCAAATGTGTGGATATTCTGCCCTTCAAATATATATTCATTCAAGTAAATGTCCATGGGTTCCTTTTGGAAAATGCTCAGAAAATCTTTAAAGTGCATACTAGTGGCCTCCTAGGAACTCAGTCACCTCTTCAGTGGTTTCATGTGTAAAAACTGGCTCAGTTCTGGTAACTAAGCAAGAGATCATGATTTCTTGCCACTTGCTTCATTGGATCACTAATGAAACCAACTGTGCCTGTTCATGTCCTCCTGAAGCCAATGTCAAGACAGAATTAGACGTCTAAGAGATTTATTAGTCGATGTCTGTAAAACTTGAGTTATCAAAGAATATAGTATGGGAAAGAGGGGAAAAAAAGAGTAACTTTATAGTGGAGAAACCTGATAAACACTATGGCAGCCAGGTGATGAAGATCAATATCAAGATCAATAGTGGTAAGTCATGCTAATAGCATGTATCCTTGATATGATATGATGAAAATGGCATTTTACCTCTGTGGTTGTCTTCTCAAAAATAATGGAATTCCAGGAAAATCATGAGAAAAAAATTAGACATCCCAATTAGGGGACAGTCTATAAAACACCAGAACCTCTAAAAACTTTCAAAACCTTCCTTATTTCAAAAAACAAACAACAACAACAACAACCACCTTCCCTTAATTCATCAAAATAAGGAAAAACCTGAGAAACCATCAGAACCAAAAGGAGTCTAAACCTAGACATAAGACTACTAAATGTAAGATGGTATCCTGACCAGGATCCTGAAACATAAGAAAGGCATTAGGTGGAAACTTAGAAAATCTTAATAAGTATGTGCTTTAGCTAACAAACATGCATCAATACTGGTTCATTAATTATGACAAATGTGCTGTAAGTTGTTAATAAAAGGGGAAAGTGGGTGGGAGGTCTGTGGGAACTCTGTACCATATTCATAATTTTTCTGTAAATCTAAAATTATTCTAAAATAAGGTTTTTAAGAAAATTTAAAAATTATGGGACATGAAAATTACACAAAATTCAAATTTCAGTGTTCATAAATAAAGTTTTATTGGAATACAGAAATGCACACAAAGGGTTGGGAGAGAACATTAGTAGATAGGGAAAGCCTTTAGACTATAATGCAGATCTGACACCTGTAAAATTCAGTCAGAAAAAGGCTCAGACCACACAGTACATCTCAGAAAACTCTTATCCCACACAAGGTGGGAAGCTGTGGTGCAAAAATCCCCTATAGAGATCTTTCGTGCTGGAAGAAGTATGTGTTGGGCAGTGCTGTCAGAATTTCAACCTAAAATCAAACCAGAGTGGGAAAACAAATAAATAAAATCAAACTAGAAGACACAAAATGGAAAATCTCATTCATGTCCCTTCAGGATCACAAAACTTAAGGACTGAGAGATTGATTTCCCATAAATGGCTGATTTATAGAAAACTGATGTCACTGAAAATTTTTTAAATGTTACAGAGTTGGTCAGGGTTTGCTTCATATCGACCTTGGGAAATTTTGCTTATAGTTCCCAGAGGAAAAATGTCCCCATTTGGTTGGTCTTGCAAAATAAGCTGAATTGAGCTCTGTTTGTATGACTGGATGGGTTTTATCTGCTCAAGGAATTTTCAAAACTGGTCTCTGTTTTGTATTTTAACAGACTCTAAGTGAACTTTCTAAACTCTTTACATTCTCTGCCCATAAATACAGAGTAGCCCAAACCCTCAAAAGACTCCCCTGTGGCTTGCTACAGTTTGCATGTTCTAAATTGCAAATCCGTTGCTAATTCCCAAATAAACCAGTCTTTCTGGCAATTTTGAGTCTGCCTAAGTTTACCTCTTTATCTAGGTCGATAGCAGCTATGGATTAGTGCAACTCTCATTCTCAGTCACTGACTGTACTCACCTAGGAGAAGTAGAGCCTTGGCTGAGATGCTGTAACAAATTCCAAAGTTCTGTGGCTGGAGGCCATCAGCTAACTGCATGCCTTGTGACAGGCTCTATCTTGATGAGAGATCTGAGGGATAAGTCTCCGCGTTGCCCAAGTGGGTAAAGAAGATTCCCCTACAGTAGCTAACACCTCACATGGTCAAAGCAGATATGCAGCATATCTTGCAGCTTTTAAGATTTCAAGGAGGAGATAAAGGGGAATTAATTGTGGGGGAAAAAAAATGTGGGAGGCAATTCTGATTAAAGACTGTGAGATTAAACTCTCTTCCATATGGAAAATAATTCCTGGACTATGATATGAAAACTTCAATTGACAGGCAGGCTAGGAAGGTCTGAAGCTGTGTGATGAGGTCAGAGTATAATGACCTGAGAGCATCAGTGACAGAACTTTTCCTGGGTTTCTGGGTACCTGGCTCAATGCTAATGTAACTCAGATTGTAGGACATGAAACTTATGTCAATATTGAGGGGAGAGAAGGATACAGCGGTAAGAGTGAAAGATGGTAGGCTACCCCATTCTGCTAGGGGGAATAGCAGAGCTCATCTATGGTGAGAATGGTGTGAGTGAGTAGGAAAACCTGCTGCTGTCACTGAGCAAATAAGGGTGGGTTCTTTACATGGGAGCCTTGGAGTAATCAAAGCTGAAAGGCATGGGTGAGTTTAATGACTCCGACCCTGAGGGACATAATAGGAAACTGAACTTCCAGAAGAAGACTGAAGGAGGGCTGCGGGAAAGAACGTTGCACTTTTTGAATTAAGGATACTTGATCCAGTTACTTGCCATTTTCCCCTTGAAAGGCAATCATAGACATTCTACTGGACTGAATGCCCTGATTGAGACTTTACTAATAAAGGACTCCATCAGTTTTAAGATCAAAGATGCCAGTAAGAACCTGGGCATTGTCAGAGAAGCATTTAAATAAAAAACATGCAGCTCATCAAAATAACCCAATTAAATGGAAATGATATATTCAGATACCTGTTTGTAAATAAGGAGAAGCCATCTCCCTGGGGCTAGAAGATGATTTACTTCTGACATTGAAGGTTTGTTCCCCACTCTATGAGTCTCTATGTGCAGAAAGAAAAAACAAGATAGCGCTTGATTTGTGGATGGCAATGCTTGATTGATGGAGAAGACTATTTTTCTGAAAGAATGCCAGCTAACAGAAAAATTTCTAGTAAAAGAAAAGTGGGGTGCCCAGGTGGCTCAGTCGGTTAAGCGTCTGCCTTCAGCTCAGGTCTTGATCCTGGGGTCCTGGAATAAAGCCTGCATTGGGCTCCTTGCTTGGAGGGGAGCCTGCTTCTCCTTCTCCCTCTGCCTGCCACTCTCCCTGCTTGTGCTCTCTCCTCTTCCTTCTCTCTGTGAAATAAATAAAAACTTGGAGAAAAAAGGGGGGGGTGCATAATCAGCAATATGAACAGTTGTATACAGTATATCTAACACAAACCCTTACTGGGATAAGCAGATGAGATAGATAGATAGATAGATAGATAGATAGTTGATAGATAGATAGATAGATAGATAATGATTCAGTCAATGACCAGTGGTCTAACCATTTGTTTTGGCAAGTAGGACACAAGGAACCAGACTTTAAAATACCACCATTTAGATGCTGGACTTAAAGAAAAACCATGAACTTTTCATTTTAAAATATGGATCAGTCAGAAAAATGTATGGACGAGTCATGTTGACACCCATCAGTCACATTCAGAGGAGAGAAGTGCTAGTGACTGAGAAAACAAGATATGTTTCTTTGTGCAAGCTGTGACAGGGTTAGGTCCCTGAAATTGCTCTTGTTTCATGTCCAGCTTATAATTTACTAAAGATATGCTTACATTTTAGTCCATTAACCTATCCCGAAGTTACATGGCTCAGCCTCTGTGGGAGTAAGAAGTTACAACTAGGTTTTCTCTGCTACTGACAATTTTGGGGGGTTTGATTTCGTGACTGAGGCCTTGACAAATGCGAAAAGGGCTAAAAGACAAGACTATCCATATATATACGAACCCAAAGTTAGATACCAAAAGATCAAGGAATAATAGCATTTTATAGACAGACAGTATAAGACAGACACAAAGGAACAAGAAATGTAATATGAAGTGGTCCCTTCAATAATCCATCTCAACCACAAAGCAGAGGAATAAATGAAAATTAAAACAGGCACTTTAAGTAATTGTAGCCTCCTTGATCTTCATAACTGGCATGGTGACCTTTAGGAGGTATTCATTTTACATGATTGAATTACTAACCTTCCTTTCGTAGCTACAAATCTTATTTTTCTTTCCGGAAGAAGCACTGAAAGCCATTGCACATCACAGAACAGGAATTGTACAACACAGAAAGCCTCTCTCATGGAAAACTGTAAAGGGGCACCACGAAATCTCCATGAATAAGGAAATGTCACAGGCCACTGCACCCCCCTCACGGATAAACCACACCTTGTCCCTTTAAAACCCTCTTGGGGAGGCAGAAAGCCTGGAGTTGGCTTTGGGACCATAGTCTGCCTCCTCCGCAGGTGGCCGGCCTCCTGAATAAAGCTCCTAGTCCTTTTCAATCTATACTGGTCTCTTGAGTATTGAGCAATGGAAGGGAAGGGAAAGTGGATTTCAGCAACAAAATTACTAGGCAAAACATGGCAGCGGAGTTGTGATAGAGCATTAAGGAGGAATATCCCAGGTTAAAAGAATGTGTTTCAACTCATGTTGCAGGTGATAAAGGTAGATCACTAACTGAATTGTATCAAAGAAAGGAAGTTGGCAATGAGGGGGAGACATGAATGATGCAGCTTTCTGAATAACTTCTCCAGAAGCAACTTATTTTCAAGCAGCAACCAGCTATCTCCATTGTGTCCCCAGTCTGAAACAGAAACCACCCGCCTCCTCCTCCTCTTTCTTCTTTGTACTTGGAGTGTGGACATGAAGCCATGGATGGAGGCGTAGTCCTGTGACCATGAAATAAGCATGAATGGAAAAGCCACATGCTAAGGATGGTGGGATAGGAAAACAGAGAGTGCTGGAAATAAGGGCATCATTTTGCTACTGCAGCAGCCCTGCACTCTCCACCTTTGGACTTCTTGCTATTTTAGAAAAATCATACCGCATTGTAGTTAAGTCACTGTGGATGAGTTGTTGTGCAGCTATCACTCCCTTCAAAACACAACCTCAGGGGACTCCTCTGTGAATCACTAAGTTAAACGTCCGACTCCTGATTTTGGGTTCAGGTCCTGATCTCAGGGCCTGCATGGGGTTCCATGCTGAGTGTGGAGCCTGCTTGGGATTCTCCCCCTCCCTGTGTCCCTCCCTCCACCCCGTACTTGTACTTGAGCTCCCACTCTCTCTTTAAAAAAAAACAACAACAACAAAAAAAAAAAAACTGAAAAGAGTGAAATTTGAAATGCAGAAGACTGTGTTAAATGGACTGCTTGCTTGGGCCTCCCTGCTCATGCAAACCCATGATTGCACATCTGCATATCTTTCAGCTCAACATGAGCAGATAATATCTTCCTTAAAAATAACAAATAATATATATATTTAGTTCTAAGTTTCCTGTTCCTTTTGTTTTAAACCAAAGTGTGACCTACGTTCTCGCACCTGCTAGGGAAGTTGCAATTTGCTGTCTCACTGATGACAGCTGTCCTCCTCAAAACCCACAAAAGGGCTATCAAAACAAACTCACTTTTTCATGTGTGTGATTTTATTTTGTTTCATCTTTGCTGACTTCAATTTTATTTTTTTTATTTTTTTTAAGATTTTATTTATTTACTTGACAAACGGAGATCACAAGTAGGCAGAGAAGCAGGCAGGGAGAGAGGAGGAAGCAGGCTCCCCACTGAGCAGAGAGCCCAATGCGGGGATCGATCCCAGGACCCTGGGATCACCACCTGAGCCAAAAGCAGAGGCTTTTAACCCACTGAGCACCCAGGTGCTCCTCAATTCTAGATATCATATGGACTCGGACACTGCCCATTGATAGAGTTCCCATTTGGTTTTTGATGTGGCTTGCGATTTCTCAATCCTTTCTGTCGGGTTAGGCTCTCCTAACACTGACTTTGGCCTAAGGTCTTAGCCCTCCTTACAGTAGGTAGCCTGATGGAATCCTGGCCAAGCCTATCTATATTGGGTTAATAAAAATGGTAACTCCCTAGCAAGACTGGTTATGAAAAAAAAAGAGGAAACAAAAATTACCAACATCAGAAATAAAACAAGGGACACTACTAGAGATCCTGGAGGAGAAATTAGAAGAATAATAAATGAAAATAACAAATACCTTTTTGTCAATAGATTAAATGATTTAGTTGGAATGAGCAAATTCTTGAATGAGTCCACTTTCAAAACCAACATGAGAATAAAGAAAAAATCTAGGGGTGCCTGGTTGGCTTAGTGGGTAAAAGCCTCTGCCTTCAGCTCAGGTCATGATCCCAGGGTCCTGGGATAGAGCCCCACATCGGGCTCTCTGCTCAGCAGGGGGCCTGCTTCCCCCTCTCTCTGCCTGCCTCTCTGCCTACTTGTGATCTCTGTCTGTCAAATAAATAAATAAAATCTTTAAAAAAAAATCTAAGTAGCATCCCATTAAAAAAAAAAATAATTTTAAAAAAGAAAACTATGAAAGGTCCAAGACTGTATGTTGCTTGCAAACTAACCAGTTAGCCAACCACAGTTTCAAGGATACTGAGAGAAAATACAGGACTTCTGAGTCAGAGACAAAGGACAATATTTTATAGCAATGGTAATGAATTAAAGCTTTTAAAAACATTTTTTTCTCTTTTTTTCCTTTTATTTTTAGATTTTATTCATTTATTTGAGATAGAGTGAGAGAGAGAGAGAGAGAGCACAGGCAGAGGGAGAAGCAAGATCTCCACTGAGCAGGGAGCCCAACCTGGGGCTTGATCCCAGGACTCCAAGATCATGACCTGAGCCGAAGGCAGACACTCAACTGACTGAGCCACCCAGGCACCCCAAAACATTTTTGTTTCTTAAATTGTATTTATATTTAAGAAAGCAAATAGTATTTTATGGCCTGTAATAAAAATATAGTTGCCCATGGACCCACAACTGACATAACATGCTAAAGATGTTTTAGCAGAGAAACTGCTGAAAGAAAACAAAGGGGAAAAAAAGAACTAGAACGTTGAAAGGAAACAGCAAAATTCTTGTTGAAACCACCACTTCCTTTGAGTTGATCAAGTTCAAAACCATTTCCGTCTCCCAAGTGAGAAATTAATTAGGCTAAAAGTGTGAAGCTAGGAGATCAGTCAAGATGGCAGAGAAGTAGCAGGCTGAGACGACATCAGGTAGCAGGAGATCAGCTAGACAGCTTATCTAACCATTGTGAACACCTACAAATCCAACAGGAAATCGAAGAGAAGAAGAGCAGCAATTCTAGAAACAGAAAATCGATCACTTTCTGAAAGGTAGGACTGGCGGAGAAGTGAATCCAAAGCGACGGGAAGACAGACTGCAGAGGGAGGGGCTGACTCCTGGCAAGCGGCGGAGCAACGGAGCACAAAATCAGGACTTTTAAAAGTCTGCTCCACGGAGGGACATCGCTCCAGAGGCTAAACCGGGGGAAGCCCATGCGGGGTCAGCGTAACCCCAGGACCCACGGGGTCACAGAAGGACCGGGGGTGTCTGAGTGTCGCAGAGCTCGCAGGAATTAGAGCGGGGAAGCCAGCTACTGCGACAAAGCCGAGGAATGAGCTCTCAGCTTGGGGTTTCCTTGAGCTGGTTGCAGGCTGGGTGGGCTCGGAGCACAGCTGGAGGCCATGGAGATGGAAGCGACCGGGCGCTTTTCTCCAAGTGCGAGCAATTGAGCACTTTACTCCAGGCGCGACGGGAGGCCAGGGAGGAGGGGGGGTTGGGCGCTTTTCTCTGAGGGCGCACTGAGGAGTGGAACCCCGAGCTCTCGGCTCCTCCGGGCCAGAGATTGGGAGGCCGCCATCTTCATTCCCGTCCTCTGGAATTCTATGGAAAGTGCTCAGGGAACAAAAGCTCCTGAAAGCGAACCCGAGCGGATTACTTAGCCTGGGCCCTGGTAAGGACGGTGCAATTCTGCCTGGGGCAAAGACACTTGAGAATCACTACAACAGGCCCTTCCCCGAGAAGATCAACAAGAAACCCAGCCAAGACCAACTTCACTCACGAAGAAAAACGAAATTCCAGAGGAGGAGAAAGCAAATCTTATCTGGACAAAATGACAAGGCAGAAAAACTCACCACAAAAAAAAGAACAAAAGGTAGTACCGAAGGCTGGGGACCTAATCAATACGGACATTGGTAATATGACAGATCTAGAGTTCAGAATGACGATACTCAAGGTTCTAGCCGGGCTCGAAAAAGGCATAGAAGATATTAGAGAAACCCTCTCCAGAGAGATAAAAGAGAAATAAAAGAACTAAAATCTAACCAAGTTGAAATCAAAGAAATTCTGGAGAAATAAAAGAACTAAAAGAGAGAAATAAAAGAACAAAAATCTGGAGAAATAAAAGAACTGGAGAAATAAAAGAACTAAAATCTAGCCAAGTTGAAATCAAAAAAGCTATTAATGAGGTGCAATCAAAAATGGAAGCTCTTACTGCTAGGATAAATGAGACAGAAGAAAGAATTAGTGACACAGAAGACCAAATGACAGAGAATAAAGAAGCTGAGCAAAAGAGAGACAAATACTGGACCACGAGGAGAGAATTTGAGAGATAAGCAACACCATAAGACGTCACAACATTAGAATAATTGGGATTCCAGAAGAAGAAGAAAGAGAGAGGGGAGCAGAAGGTATATTGGAGAGAATTATTGTAGAGAATTTCCCTAATATGGCAAAGGGAACAAACATCAAAATCCAGGAGATGCTAAGAACGCCCCTCAAAATCAATAAAAATAGGTCCACACCTCGTCACTTGATAGTAAAATTTACAAGTCTTAGCGACAAAGAGAAAATCCTGAAAGCAGCCCGGGAAAAGAAGTCCGTAACATACA
This sequence comes from Martes martes, assembly GCF_963455335.1. Classification (NCBI taxonomy): domain Eukaryota; kingdom Metazoa; phylum Chordata; class Mammalia; order Carnivora; family Mustelidae; genus Martes; species Martes martes. The sequence continues at coordinate 42,593,428 of NC_137895.1, read as the reverse complement.
AGGGTAAAAACATTAGATTGGTAGTGGACCTATCCACAGAGACCTGGCAGGCCAGAAAGAACTGGCATGATATATTCAGAGCACTAAAGTAGAAAAACATGCAGCCAAGAATACTATATCTGGCTAGGCTATCATTGAAAATAGAAGGAGAGATAAAGAGCTTCCAGGACAAACAAAAACTGAAAGAATTTGCAAACACCAAACCAGCTCTACAGGAAATATTGAAAGGGGTCCTCTAAGCAAAGAGAGAGGCTAAAAGTAGTAGATCAGAAAGAAACAGAGACAATATACAGTAACAGTCACCTTACAGGCAATACAATGGCACTAAATTCATATCTCTCAATAGTTACCCTGAATGTTAATGGGATAAATGCCCCAATCAAAAGACACAGGGTATCAGAATGGATAAAAAAACAAAACCCATCAATATGCTGCCTACAAGAAACTCATTTTAGACCCGAAGACACCTCCAGATTTAAAGTGAGGGGGTGGAAAACAATGTACCATGCTAATGGACATCAGAAGAAAGCTGGGGTGGCAATCCTGATATCAGATCAATTAGATTTTAAGCCAAAGACTATAATAAGAGATGAGGAAGGACACTACATCATACTCAAAGGGTCTGTCCAACAAGAAGACCTAACAATCTTAAATATCTATACCCCTAACATGGGAGCAGCCAACTATATAAACCAATTAATAACAAAATCAAAGAAACGCATCAATAGTAATACAATAATAGTAGGGGACTTTAACACTCCCCTCACTGAAATGGACAGATCATCTAAGCAAAAGATCAACAAGGAAATAAAGGCCTTAAATGACACACTGGACCAGATGGACATCACAGATAGATGCAGAACATTCCATACCAAAGCAACAGAATATACATTCTTCTCTAGTGTACATGGAACATTCTCCAGAATAGACCACATCCTGGGTCATAAATTAGGTCTCAACCGGTATCAAAATATTGGGATCATTCCCTGCATATTTTCAGACCACAATGCTCTGAAGCTAGAACTCAATCATAAGAGGAAATTTGGAAAGAACGCAAATACATGGAGACTAAACAGCGTCCTTCTAAATAATGAATGGGTCAACCAGGAAATTAAAGAAGAATTGAAAAAAATTCATGGAAACAAATGATAATGAAAACACAACGGTTCAAAATCTGTGGGACACAACAAAGGCAGTCCTGAGAGGAAAATATATAGCAGTACAAGCCTTTCTCAGGAAATAAGAAAGGTCTCAAATACACAACCTAACCCTACACCTAAAGGAGCTGGAGAAAGAACAACAAAGAAAGCCTAAACCCAGCAGGAGAAGAGAAATCATAAAGATCAGAGCAGAAATCAATGAAATAGAAACCAAAAAAACAGTAGAACAAATCAACGAAACTAGGAGCTGGTTCTTTGAGAGAATTAATAAGATTGATAAACACCTGGCCAGACTAATAAAAAAGAAAAGAGAAAGGACCCAAATTAATAAAATCACGAATGAAAGAAGAGAGATCACAACCAACACCAAAGAAATACAAACAATTATAAGAACATATTATGAGCAACTCTACGCCAGCAAATTTGAAAATCTGGAAGAAATGGATGCATTCCTAGAGACATATAAACTACCACAACTGAACCAGGAAGAAATAGATAACCTGAACAGACCCATAACCAGTAAGGAGATCGAAACAGTCATCAAAAATCTCCAAACAAACAAAAGTCCAGGACCAGACGGCTTCCCAGGGGAATTCTACCAAACATTTAAAGAAGAATTAATTGCTATTCTCCTGAAACTGTTCCAAAAAATAGAAATGGAAGGAAAACTTCCAAACTCATTCTATGAGGCCAGCATCACCTTGATCCCAAAGCCAGACAAGGATCCCACCAAAAAAGAGAATTACAGACCAATATCCTTGATGAACACAGATGCAAAAATTTTCACCAAAATACTGGCCAATAGGATCCAACAGTACATTTAAAGGATTATTCACCACGACCAAGTGGGATTTATTCCAGGGCTGCAAGGTTGGTTCAACATCTGCAAATCAATCAATGTGATACAATACATTAATAAAAGAAAGAATAAGAAACATATGATACTCTCAATAGATGCCGAAAAGCATTTGACAAAGTGCAGCATCCCTTCCTGATTAAAACTCTTCAAAGTGTAGGGATAGAGGGCGCATACCTCAATATTATCAAAGCCATCTATGAAAAACCCACCACAAATATCATTCTCAATGGAGAAAAACTGAAAGCTTTTCCGCTAAGGTCAGGAACACAGCAGGGATGTCCGTTATCACCACTGCTGTTCAACATAGTACTAGAAGTCCTAGCCTCAGCAATCAGATGACAAAAAGAAATTAAAGGCATCCAAATTGGCAAAGAAGAAGTCAAACTATCACTCTTTGCAGATGATATGATACTATATGTGGAAAACCCAAAAGGCTCCACTCTAAAACTGCTAGAACTTGTACAGGAATTCAGTAAAGTGTCAGGATATAAAATCAATGCACAGAAATCAGTTGCACTTCTTTACACTAACAACAAGACAGAAGAAAGAGAAATTGAGGAGTCAGTTCCATTTACAATTGCACCCAAAACCATAAGATACCTAGGAATAAACCTAACCAAAGAGGTAAAGAATCTATACTCAGAAAACTATAAAGAACTCATGAAAGAAATTGAGGAAGACACAAAGAAATGGAAAAATGTTCCATCCTCATGGACTGGAAGAACGAATATTGTGAAAATGTCTATTCTACCTAAAGCAATCTTACACATTTAATGCAATCCCTATCAAAATCCCATCCATTTTTTTTCAAAGAAATAGAACAAATAATCCTAAAATTTATATGGAACCAGAAAAGACCTTGAATAGCAAAAGGAATATTGAAAAAGAAAGCCAAAGTCGGTGGCATCACAATTCCAGACTTCAAGCTCTATTACAAAGTTGTCATCATCAAGACAGTATGGTACTGGCACAAAAACAGACATATAGATCAATGGGACAGAATAGAGAGGCCAGAAATAGACCCTCAACTCTATGGTCAACTAATCTTCGACAAAGCAGGAAGGAATGTCCAGTGCAAAAAAGATAGCCTCTTCAACAAATGGTGCTGGGAAAATTGGACAGCCACATGCAGAAAAATGAAATTGGACTATTTCCTTACACCACACATGAAAATAGACTCAAAATGGATGAAGGACCTCAATGTGAGAAAGGAATCCATCAAAATCCTTGAGGAGAATGCAGACAGCAACCTCTTTGACTTCAACTGCAGCAACTTCTTCCTAGGAACATCGCCAAAGGCAACAGAAGCAAGGGCAAAAATGAACTATTGGGATTTCATCAAGATCAAAAGCTTTTGCACAGCAAAGGAAACAGTTAACAAAACCAAAAGACAACTGACAGAATGGGAGAAGATATTTGCAAATGACAAATCAGATAAAGGGCTAGTATCCAAAATCTATAAAGAGCTTAGCAAACTCAACACCCAAAGAACAAATAATCCAATCAAGAAATGGGCAAAGGACATGAACAGACATTTCTCCAAAGAAGACATCCAGATGGCCAACAGGCATATGAAAAAATTCTCCACATCACTCAGCATCAGGGAAATACAAATCAAAACCACAATGAGATAACACCTCACACCAGTCTGAATGGCTAAAATTAACAAGTCAAGAAATGACAGATGCTGGCGAGGATGCGGAGAGAGGGGAACCCTCCTACACTGTTGGTGGGAATGCCAGCTGGTGCAACAACTCTGGAAAACAGTGTGGAGGTTCCTCAAAAAAACTGAAAATAGAGCTACCCTATGACCCAGCGATTGCACTACTGGGTATATATCCTAAAGTTATAAACATGGTGCTCCGAAGGGGCACGTGCACCCGAATGTTTATAGCAGCAATGTCCACAATAGCCAAACAGTGGAAAGAACCTAGATGTCCATCAACAGATGAATGGATAAAGAAGAAGTGGTATATATACACACAATGGAATACTATGCAGCCATCAAAAGAAATGAAATCTTGCCATTTGCGACGACGTGGATGGACTAGAGGGTATTATGCTTAACAAAATAAGTCAATCGGAGAAAGACAACTATCATATGATCTCCCTGATATGAGGATGTTGAGATGCAATGTGGGGGGTTTGGGGGGGTAGGAAAAGAAAAAATGAAAGAAGATGGGATTGGGAGGGAGACAAACCATAAAAGACTCAATCTCAAAAAACAGACTGAGGGTTGCTGTGGGGAGGGGGGACGGGAGAGGGTGGTGGGGATATGGACATTGGGGAGGGTATGTGCTATGATGAGTGCTGTGAAATGTGTAAACCTGGCGATTCACAGACCTGTACCCCTGGGGATAAAAATACATTATATGTTTATTAAGATAAATAAATTAATTTTTTAAAAAAAAGTGTGGGGCTACTTGAATAGTATAGATGTTAAATGGGTAAGTCTCAATGTTATGATTATATTGGCTACATTATCTCTGACCATTTATATCCCGTATTCCTACTAGGAAACACTTGGGTTATGTTCAGATACCTAACGATGTACTCACGTTCAGATACATGACAAGCTTATCTCATGAATGATTAAATCTAGCATCATACATTATGCAAATACTTTATAAACACAAGTATATTAATCTATTAGTATTTATTCATTTTTTCCTGTGTATGGATTTAGAAAGTATATTTATCCTTTCTGTATTTATAATAATTTTAAAAGTTTAGCCATCACAGTTATCTTAAGATAAATTGCTTTCGGAAAAGGACTGTTTTTTTTAAATTTTTTAAAATGATTTATTTATTTATTCTAAAAAGAGAGAAAGAGAGAGAGCACACACACAGGTACACATGTGGGCAAGGTTGGGAGTAGAGGGAGAGGGAGAGAATTCTGAAGCAGACTCCCCTAATGAGTGTCCAACAGCTCTTACTCCTTGGAGGCCATATGGCCCGTAAGGTCCACCACCTGGCTGCTGTAGCCAAATTCATTGCCATACCAGGAAATAAACTTGACAAAATGGTCATTGAGAGCAATGCCAGCCCCAGCACTGAAGGTGGAAGAGTGGGTGTCACTGTTAAAGTTGCAGGACACAATTGGTCCTGGGCCCAGGATGCCCTTGAAGGGATCTTCTATGCCTGTTTTACCATCTTTTTGATGTCATTGTATTTGGCAGCTTTCTCCAGGTGGCGGGTCAGATCCACAACTGACACATTGTGGGTGGGGACATGGAAGATCATGCCAGTGAGCTTCCCATTCAGCTCAGGGATGCCTTGCCTAGAGCTTTGGTAGTGCCAGCAGAATCAGGGATGATGTCCTGGACAGCCCTTTGGCCATCACACTGCAGCTTCCCAGAGGGGCTGTCCATGGTCTTCTGGGTGGCAGTGATGGCATGAACTGTGGTCACGAGTCCCTCCACAATGCTGAAGTTGTCATGGATGACCTTGGTCAGAGGGTTGGTGGTACAGGAAGTACTGATGATAGTCTTGAGGGAGTGGTCCTACTTCTCATGGTTCATACCCATCACAAACATGGGGGCCTCAGGAGAAGGAGAAGAAATAATGACCCTCTTGGATTCACTCTTCAAGTGAGCCCCAGCCTTCTCCATGGTGGTGAAGACCCCAGGGGGCTCCACAATACACTCAGCACCAGCATTGCCCCATTTGACATTGGCAGGCTCTGACTCCTGGAAGATGGAGGTGGGCTTTCCCCTGATGACAAGTTTCTCATTCTCACCCTTGAGAGCACCATGGAATTTGCCATGAATGGAATCATACTGAAACATGTAGACCATACAGTTGAGGTCAATGAAGCGGTCATTGATGGTGACAATATCCACTTTCCAGAATTAAAAGCAGCCCTGGTGACCAGGCACCCAATAAGGCCAAGTCCATTTCCTCCAACTTTCACCATTGTGCCTCGGGGATGTGGATGGCACTGCACTAGCAGATGCAGTTGTCTGTTGAATAGGGAGGAGCAGATAGCCTAGAATCTTCTAATAATGAGGCAAGGTGGCATTGTCACCAACGTCTTTCTAATCCTAATCTCATATTGATAAGAAACTTGAATTTACTATATAGTTTGCAGAATTATAAAAAATGGAATATTCTCATAAGTACAGATTTGTACACAAAGTTCCTAGTTGAAAATATTCTTAAATTGTATTGGTCCATACTTCTGTGCTAGTCACTATATTCATACTGCATATCATATATATATTTATTTAAACATCACTAATAGAAATATAATGCAAGCCATACCTGCTATTTTAAATATTTTGTAGTTATATTAACAAAGTAAAAAGCAGCAGGTGAAATTAATTTTAATAACAGACTTTATTAATCTAACTTACCCAAAGTAGTAGTATTTCAACATTCAATCAATATTAAAAGTATTAAAGAGATATTTTACATCTTTTGTTTCATACTAAGTCTTTAAAATCCAGTGTATATTTTATACTTAGAACACAATTCAGTTTAGGCTAGCTACAGTCCCAGTGTTCAGGAAGCCACAGGTAGCTAGTGGCTATGGCACTAGGTAGCACAAATTTAAAGACTCAGATCTTGCAATGCCCCAACTCTAGAGTGTATCTTGTCCAATATCCCACCAGGCTTCTGTTTACTTAATATAATTTGAGGTCAGGATTCTGAATTAGAGGGTACATTGACTAAGGTTTGCATCCCCTCCAGATTCATATGTTGAAGCCCTAACCCTCAATGTGATGGTATTAGGAGGCAGGGCCTTTAGGGAGTAATTAAGTCTAGATGAGGTCATGAAGCTGGAGCCCCCATGAAGGGATTAGTGTCCTTATAAGAAGAGGAAGAAGACAGAGCTCTCTCTTTCTCTCATTTTCTCCACTATGTGATGACAGAGTGAGAAGGCAGCCCTCTATAAGCCAGAAAGAGGCCTCTCACCACCAACTGAATCCGCCTGCCCACAGATGGTGGGATGTCCCAGTCTCCAGAACTGTGAGAAATAGAGGTCTGTTGTATAAGCCACCCAGTCTGTATTTTGTTGTAAAACTTGAGAGGACTAAGGCAGAAGGAAAGATGGTAAGAGGTAATGTAATGAAGACAAACTGCTTCTGTGTCATAATTTAGTGGAAAAGGAAAACATGTGTGTAAACGGAAAAAGATAACACAGCGGAAAGGAGAGTCAGAAAATGCAACAGAGAATGAGCAACATTTGAGTTGGGCCTTATGGGATGAGTAAGAGTTGGACAAAGAAAGAAGTAAGAAAATGACACTTGTGTCAAAAGGAACAGAATCACTGATTCAGAGAAGAACCTGGCATTTTGTGCCTGCCGAGAAGCTTAAGGAAGCTGAATTACAGGAGACCAGTTCCTCAGGGTGGGTCAGTGGCTTAAGGATTGCAAAAGGCTTGGATACACCACTGCTCAAAATAAAAAGTGTATCTGATTAAAAATGCTGAGGAACAAAAAAAAACAAAACAAAACAAAACAAAACAAAAACCATGGTGATGATGACCATCAACATGGTTTTTCTACTTTCTGTAATTCTACTTAGTAAAAATTAAACCAACACACATTCTTTGATCAAGGATTGGCTGACCAAGCTCACAGAGAGATTCCAAAATGAGAATTTGGAAGATACTGGTGTGAACATGCTTGTGATTCCTGATCACTAGGCTCGATAGTGAAAAGGAACAAGCAGGTCAGAGTCAAGGGAGATCATGAATGAAGGAATAAGATGAGAAACTTCTGAGTGACCAAAAGCATAGACAGCAGATTCAGTAGCAGGGACTAGGAGGTGGGAGGCAGAAGATTGTAGGAATTTGGAGGTAGAGTAATGCCAGTTGGAGTTTGGAAGTAGAGCAACCCTAGCTGATAATCCATGTGAATGATTTCTTAAAATCAATGAAGTTGAGTGGGCTAAAAAGTTTGTGCAGGGTGTTAGATATCCAAATGGAGACAACCGTTATAGGCTACGGCCCAAGTCCTTGAGGACTTTAGGGGAGGTTTGAGGAGGATGAGGGTAAGAATGGGAATTCAGTGCAAATGGATGTCATGTACTCGCAAAGTCTTACTGAGGAAAGCTGGTGTAACAATGGAAGCAGCAGTAGAAAGCTGGGAGAATTTGGGTCCCAACATCCTAAGATACAGAGAATGAGAATGAATAAGTGCCTTCAACCTAAGTACTTTGCCAGAGAAAAGTTGTCATTATGGCAAAGAGAAACCACGTATAAAATGGTGGTTCTCAAATGGTCATATCCCAGAAACACTGGGGAGAGCTGATTAAAAACAATGACAAATTGTGGTGATGTGGACTATCAAATGCACAGGGTATGTATATGAGTCATTGGTATAAAGAAGAGAGATGAGGGGTGTCTGGGCGGCTCAGTCAGTTAAGCATCTGCCTTCAGCTCAGGTCATACTCCCCGGGTGCTGGGATCAAGTCCCACACGGGGCTCCCGGCTCAGGGGGGAGTCTGCTTCTCCCTCTTCCTTTGCCCCTCCCCCTCCATGCATGCTCTGCCTCTCTTTCTCTCTCTCTCAAATAAATAAATAAAATCTTTAATAAAAAATATAATAAAGAAGCTTCTTTCATTTACTGTGAACTTGAGCAAATTACTTAATTTCCTCATCAAAAATTTAGCTATATAGTACACACTTTCCAGGATCCTAATGAGGATGAACATTAACTGAGAACATGGTGGGCCACACTATAATGGAAAGTATAAGATCATGGATCTCTGTCTTGTGAAAGGACCACGGCGAACTGGCAGAAGTGAGCCACCCTCTTGGTGTAAGCGGAATAGTCCAGATAGGCTTATTTGGCTTCCCAGTGTGGGGCAAGGTAAAAGCAGAATGGCGGAAGGTGAAGGCTTGTTGCTATGGTAACTAGGTGCCAGCTCTCAGCCTCTCCACAAGAGAGTTCCTCTTCCTGCACACAATTTGCAGTTGGTACCAAGCTCTTTGCTGAGCTGCTGAGAGGCTGGTAGTGTAACCGTTGTAGCACGTAAACACGCTCTGAGGTCGCCCCTGTAAAGGGCCATGAAGGCACTTGAGGGAGGGCACAATAAGAACTTCTCTCTTGCCGCCTTCAAATCAGAACAGCATTGCTCCACAGAAAAACAGAAAAAGGAGCATCAGGCAGATTTTATGCTAAAACTGAGTTAAGTCATATTTGGACTCTTACCAAACTAAGAAATGCAACCAGAGGATGTGACGCTTCAGTAAATGTTTTCCTCTGAAACAGATCTAGCTAGGGGAAGTTTTTAGAAATGTGTATACATAATTCTTGTGTATATATATAGGAAGACAAGTGTGGCAACGTTTGAGAGTTTAGAAATATATGTTACTCAAGTCTCATACTAACATCATCTTTGAGTTCATGTTTTTAAAAGTGACTACTCTCTTTAAGATTGAGCAGAATTGATCCCAGTGCTCATAAATTTCATTTGGATGCCATCTCTCTTGTTATGTGAAAGGCAAAATTTAGAAGTTCCATGTGACTTCCTCTTTGGAAAAAACTGTTCCTTGAGGTCTGTGTGGCTGAAACTGAAGTCAGGAAGTGATAAACTAAAACTCAGCATGCAAAAGGATAGAAAAGAAGTACTTAATATGTATGTCAACCAGATGCTCTCCTTGATGGGACTTCAGTCAGACTCCTCAACGTCCTGTTCTTGACTGGGCCTCAACCTTGTCCCCCACTCCCACCCTTGCCAGACCTGCATAGCCCAACTTTATCAATAATCCTATCAGCTGAGAGTATCAGGGAGCAAGAATTCCCAACCCCTGCAAGGTCTTTCTAGCTGGATTAAGAATCAGAGTGACATGAGACATACAGGAGAAAATAAAATTTAATAATGTATGTACAGGGAATCCACATAGACTTGGAAATTCCAAAGGCAGTCAAGCAAAACAAGGTATATATGTCTTCTTGAATTAAGAAGGGGGTAGAGGTCTAGGACTTCAGAGAAAAGGAATGTACTTCACAGGGTGATAAGAAGAGCAGATGTTTGGTAATTAGATGCTTCCCCTGACATATAGATGGTTCACTCAGATAAAATTTATCTCTGCTAATAATCCCTGTTAACTAGAGAGATTATTCTCTCTAGTTAAGGGAAGGGCAAAAGTTTCTCTTGAGTTCACAAGGTCTTGATTACCTTCAGCTCAAAATAATCTTCAGCTTCAAAATAATCTCAGCATGAGCCTCCGCAGTGGGCCCATCTTGAGGCAGCCTTCCCTTGGCCCCTGTAAGATAAAATCTCCCTCACCCTTGATACATGACTATCCTCAATATCTAATCAAATTCCTCATGATATCCAATCAGTCTGGCCTGCTCTTTATAATTTTCCATTCACCAATGCCCTCCTCAACTCTTGTTTCTTGGCTGTAAATCCTGAGTTGTCTTTACTGTATTCAGAATTGAGCCCAGTTCTATCCTGGGGGCTCTTTACCCCTATTGCAATAGTTTCTAAATAAAATCTATCTTTACTGCTTCAGCTGGTGTCTAGCTCAGGTTCTTCAAGACAATATGTACAACCAGGTTCATATTTACACATTATTCCAACATTTAGGATAATATATGACCTCAATACCCACATGATGGTGTTGGAAGTATAAATTAATACAAGTTCTAAAAGGGTAATTGGACACTATATATTTGAAATCTTAAAAACATTCATACCTTGTTGCCCAGTCATTCAATTTTAAGAATCAATCCTACTAAACTTGGAATAGGCCTTATATAAAAATATAATCATAGCAGCATTATTTATGAAGAAGATAAAGAAAAACTGAAGACAATCTAAATATCCAACAATAATTTGTTACCTAAAGTACAATGCATTAATTTGAGGAAACATTGTACTGGCCTCAAAATGTTAACAAAAACTTAAAACAGCCAAAAACATACTTATAAAAAGACGATAAGTAGAGAAAAATTAGCAAGATACAAAATTGCATAAAATTATGTCCTCATTTAACAAATAAATCTCTGCATTATATTATATATGTATATATTAAAAACACACATATGTCTATGAAACTTTGAAAAGTGCACCAAAATGTTAAAAAAAGGAATCTTCTAGTAGGTTGTTGTTTTTTTTTTCCTCCTCAAAAAGTTGGGATTCTTAGTTGCAAACAAAAGAAGTCATTCTGGCAAAATTAAGTAGAAAAGGCCCTTCCTAAAAGAAATTAGCTGACCAGGTGACTGAGGGGGCTGGAAACACAGACAACAGTCTACCCTTCTTAGAGCAATGTCCAGGTCTGGCCAATAAGAAAACCATCACCTCTGTTGCTGTCAAGCACCAGAAAGATTCTTCTACAACTGCTGGCAGCCAGCAACTCTTGAAAGCTTCCACCTTTTAAACCGCAACCCCCAGATGCTATACATATCTGTTGCCACTCATCCATTAAAAAATGGAAACAGTGTGGGGGCTATTTCTTCATGTTGCTCATCTCCAAATCAAAGTCTTGGAGGGTTTTGAGCAAAGGAGTGATGTAACTGACTTCTATTATGGAAGGGACACTTCTGACTGCTGGTGAGAGAATATAGAGTAGGGGCAGGGAAGGAAGCAAGGAGACTACTTAGGAGGGTAATGCAATAATCCAGGTTGGAGGTGAAGACAGGCTGATTGAAAAGGGAGTTGGGGGGCGGGGCACCTGGGTGGCTCAGTGGGTTAAAGCCTCTGCCTTCTGCTCTGGTCGTGATCCCAGGGTCCTGGGATTGAGCCCCACATCAGGCTGTCTGCTCAGCAGGGAGCCTGCTTCCTCCTCTCTCTGCCTGCCTCTCTGCCTACTTGTGATTTCTGGCTGTCAAATAAATAAATAAAATCTTTAAAAAAAAAAAAGAAAGAAAGAAGGAAAATCTTACACTTAAAAAAAAAAAAAAAGGAAAGAAAGAAAAGAAAAGGGAGTGGGGAGAAGTGGATGGATTCCTGGTATATTTCAATCAGATTTGCTAATGGATTACATGCAATGTGTGAAACAAAAATCAAGGGGGACTCCAATATTTTGGCCTGAGAATTTGGAAGACTGGGTAGTAATATACTGAAAATGAGCAAGGAATAGGCAAGGCTAGGTAGGGAGAGATAGGTAGGGGGCTATGGGATCAGGCTCACAAAAATCACAAAAATGTGGAGGTGTAAGGAAACCAGAGATAAGGGAACAAACCAGACCCCTGCTCTAGGCATGTGGGGAGAGTGTCTTTTTTATGATAGTCATCTGTGACCAACAAAGAGCCTGGTCACAGACCCTAAAAAAAGAAGTAAACCATTAAAGATGTTATCACCAGTCCTTACTCAAGCCAAGACATCACAAGAATGATATGACCACAAACTCCCTGGTCAGTTCTAAATAAAAGACTGACAATGGAGGCCCTCATTGGCAACCCTGTCCGGACCCCTCTCACTCCAAAGAGCTTTTTCTGTATCCTTGTTTAATAAACTTCTATCCCTTTGCTCACTCTTCTTTGTCTGTGAGATTCATTCTTCAAATCCATGAGACAAGAACCTAACTCTTCCACTTTAAAAATGGGAAGGATGGTATATGGAGATGACAAGTAGCAGCTGAATACATGACAGGAGCTCAAGGAATATAGAAATAAAGAAAATATTTTGCATAGTGGCTAGGATGGTGGGTTGGGATTTCCTGTTGGGTCTAAGTACAGCTCTGGGCATACCTTGGCTTCTTTGGTCAAAATCCTATTTTCATGAAGACTAAGGAGCCTCCTAAAGGGAACACTGGCTGAGTTTGAACCAATGGAAAGTTCTTTAGACCTTGACAGTGAGAAAAGATTCTGAACAGCATGGGGTCTATCTCTTGGATTTACCTCTTAATCTATAACCCATAAGAACACAGAGAGGAGGTGCAAATAAAAACTAAAAAGGACCTGGACATGGAACACTACTTTGAGGCCCACCCTTATGGCCTGGTTCCTTTATGGAATAGGGACCCCACAAGATAAAAGACCAAAAAAGTAGCATTGTGCCTAGAAAAGTAGCATAAACTATTGGAAATGGATTTATTCACCAGCTAATGGAAAACAAATCCTTGGACACCCTCTTATGGATGGTTTTGCAAGGCTTTGTGGTCCTATGTCAGTCAGTGAGAGCAAGAAATAGTGGAGTGTACATTACTACCCTAACTTGATGTGGTTGGCACTGCTTGGGGAAGAAAACTCTGGTTAGAGTATGTATTTTTTCTAATAAAGAGTAGAAAATGAAGGGATTCAGAACAAATCTCCCCAAAATATGCCACTTTGAAATGTGGACTATTTTGAACTGAAAGCAATAAAGACCCTATGGGCTCTGGGGAATCATTCCCCATCCCTAACTGCCTAGAAGAATCTAAACTAGGAGTCATTATTAGAATAGCAGTTATTACCAGAGGGGCACCCAGCTGCCTCAGTCTGTAAAGCATGCAACTCTTAACCTCAAGGTTGTAAGTTCCAGCCCCAAGTTGGGTATAGAGATTATTTAAAAATAGAATCCTTTAAGGAAGAGGGGTAAGATGTAGAGGAGCAGGAGACCAAAATATCATCAGGTCCCAGGAGTTCAGCTAGATAGTTATCAAACCATCCTGAACACCTACAAACTCAACAGGAGATCGAAGAGAAGAAGAGCAACAACTCTAGGAACAGAAAATAGACCACTTTGCGGAAGGTAGGATGTGCGATAAAGTGAATCCGAGGCAACATATGGGAAGATAGACTGCATGTGGGGGGGGGGGGTTCCTGTCAAGTGAGAGAGCAGTGGAGCACAAAATCAGAACTTTGAGAAGTCTGCTCCACTGAGGGACGTCACTCCAGAGGCTAAGCGGGGGGTGGAGCCCTCCCAGGGACAGTATGGTTTCAGATCCCTCAGGGTCACAGAAAGACCAGGGGTGTCTGAGTGTGGCAGAGCTCCCAGGTATTAGAGCAGGGAAGCCAGCTGCAGAGACAGAGCTGTGAAGTGGGCTCTCAGCTTGGGATTACCTTAAACCATGATCCAAGGTGCAGTCAGGCCACTGCTCTTCGAGGGACCCCACAAGTGGCAGATCCAGGGAGACTCATCTTCCTCCTCTGGGAAGAGCAGTGCAGGAGTGTGCTGGGGTTTGGAGACTCTAAACGGGGCTATGGGCCAGAGATAGAAACTCTCATTCACAGGTCAGGTGAGCTCAGAATGCAGCCGGAGACCAGGGAGACAGGAGTGATTGACCACTTTTCTCCAAGGACACACTTAGGAGTGAGGCCCCAAGCTCTTGGCTCCTCCGGACCTGAGATTGGGAGGCCACCATTTTCATTCCAGACCTCCAGAACAAGCTTCAGAGAGCAAACCTGAGCAGATTACTTAGCCTGGCCCTAGGCAAGGGTGGTGCAATTCTGCCTCAGGCAAAGACATTTGAAAATCACTGCAACAGGCCCCTCCCCAAGAAGATCAACAAGAACATCCAGCCAAGACCAAGTTCATCAATCAATGAGAACTGAGGAACTCTAGAGCTAGTGGAAAGCAACACATAGAATTCACGGCTTTTTTCACATGAACCTTTAGTCTTGCAAAGTTAATTTATTTTTTTTCTTATTCTATTTTTTAAATTTTTCCTCTTTCTTATTTTAATATTTTTAACTATTTTACCTTATCAATACCTTTTTATAAAAATCCTTTTTAATTTTCATTGTTATAGTCATATTTTATCTTCTCATTGTATTTAACCTTATTTTTATATACATATAGGTTTTGTTTTTCTTTAAAATTTTGGGATATAATTTCTTCTAATAGATCAAAATATACCCTAAATCTAGCATATGGCTTTGTTCTAGTCTCCAGCCTGATCACATTCTTTCCTCTTTTTTTTTCTTTTTTTCTACCAACTTCCTATCCTATCAATTCCTTTTTTAGAATCTTTTTTAATTTTCATCTTTACGATCATATTCAATCCCTTCATCCTATTTGCCTTCATTTTTGTACATATACAAGTTTTTCTTTCTTAAAAATTTTGGAGGTAGTTTCTTCTAACAGACAAAATACACCCAAAATCAAGTGTGTGGCTCTGTTCTATTCACCTGTCTAATATATATATATTTTTTTTTTCTTTTCTTCCCCCTTATTTCTCCCCCTGGTTTCAGGTCTCTTCTAATTTGGTTAATGTATATTTTTCTGGGATCATTGCTACCCTTTTAGTATTTTGTTCTCTCATTCATCTGTTCTTATCTGGATAAAATGGCAAGGTGGAAAAACTTACCACAAAAGAAAGAACAAGAAACAGTACCGACAGCTAGGGATCTAATCATTACAGACATTAGTAACATTGCAGAACTAGAGTTCGGGATAATGATTATCTAGGTGCTGGCTGGGCTTGAAAAAAGCATGGAAGATACTAGAGAATCCCTTGCTGGAGAAATAAAATCCCTTTCTGGAAAAATAAAAGAACTAAAAACTAACCAAGTTAAAATTTAAAAAGCTATTAATGAGGTGCAATTAAAAATGGAGGCTCTTACTACTAAGATAAATGAGGCTGAAGAGAGAATTAGTGATATAGAAGACCAAATGATGGAGAATAAAGAAGCTGAGGAAAAGAGAGACAAACAACTACTAGACCATGAGGGGAGAATTTGAGAGATAAGTGATATCATAAGATGAAACAATATTAGAATAACTGGGATTCCAGAAGAAGAAGAAAGAGAGAGAGGGGCAGAAGGTATATTGGAGCAAATTATATAAAGAGTTTCCCTAATTTGGCAAAGGGAACAAGCATCAAAATCCAGGAGGCACAGAGAATCCCCCCTCAAAATCAACAAAAATAGGTCCACACCCCATCATCTAATAGTAAAACTTACAAGTCTTAGTGACAGAAAATCCTGAAAGCAGCTCAGGACCAGAGGTCTGTAACATACAACAGTAGAAATATTAGATTGGCAGCAGACTTATCCACAGAGACTTGGCAGGCCAGAAAGGACTGGCATGATATATTTAGAGCACTAAATGAGAAAAATATTCAGCTAAGTTTACTCTATCCAGCTGGGCTGTCATTGAAAATAGAAGGAGAGATAAAAACCCTACAGGACAAACAAAAACTAAAAGAGTTTGTAAACACCAAATCAGCCCTACAGGAAATATTAAAAGGGGTCCTGTAAGCAAAGAGAGAGCCTGTAAGTAATATAGACCAAAAAGGAACAGAGACAATATACAGTAACAGTCACCTTACAGGCAATACAATGGCACTAAATTCATATCTTTCAATAGTTACCCTGAATGTAAATGGGATAAATGCCCCAATCAAAAAACACAGGGTATCAGATTAGATTTAAAAAAAAAAAAAAAGACCCATCTATATGCTGTCTACAAGAAACTCATTTTAGACCCAAAGACACCTCCAGATTTAAAGTGAAGGGGTGGAAAACAATTTACTGTGCTGATGGACATCAAAAGAAAGCTGGGCAGCCAATCCTTATATCAGATCAGTTAGATTTTAAGCCAAAGACTATACTCAGAGATGAGGAAGGACACTATATCATACTTAAAGGGTCTGTCCAACAAGAATATCTAACAATTTTAAATATCTGTGCCCCTAACATGGGAGCAACCAATTACATAAACCAATTAATAACAAAATCAAAGAAACACATCAACAATAATACAATAATAGTAGGGGACTTTAACACCCCCCTTACTGAAATGGATAGATCATCTAAACAAAAGATCAACAAGGAAACAAAGGTTTTAAATTTAGTTTAATATATTTAGAATATTCCATCCCAAAACAACAGAATACACATTCTTCTCTAGTGTGCAAGGAAGATTCTCCAGAATAGATCACATCCTGGGTCACAAATCAGGTCTCAACAGTACCAAAGATTGGGATCATTCCCTGCATATTGTCAGACCACAGTGCTCTGAGACTAGAACTCAATCACAAGAGGAGAGTTGGAAAGAACTCAAATACATGGAGGCTAAAGAATGGATCGGTCAACCAGGAAATTAAAGAAGAATTTTAAAAGTTCATGGAAACAAATGAAAATGAAAACACGCTGTTCAAAATCTTTGAGACACAGCAAAGGTGGTCCTGAGAGGAAAGTATATAGAAATACAAGCCTTTCTCAAGAAACAAGAAAGGTCTCGAGTACACAACCTAACCCTACACCTAAAGGAATTGGAGAAATAATAAAGATCAGAGCAGAAATCAATAACATAGAAACCAAAAGAACAGTAGAAAAAAATCAATGAAACTAAGAGCTGGTTCTTTGAAAGAATTAATAAGATTGATAAGCCCCTGGCCAGACTTATCCAAAAGAAAAGAGAAAGGATCCAAATTAATAAAATCATGAATGAAAAAGGAGAGATCACAACCAATACCAAAGAAATACAAACAATTATAAGAACATAGTATGAGCAACTATACGCCAGCAAATTTGACAATCTGGAAGAAATGGATACATTTCTAGAGACATATAAACTACCAAAACTGAACCAGTAAGAAATATAAAACCTGAACAGACCCATAATGAGTAAAGAGATTGAAACAGTCATCAAAAATCTCCCAAAAAACAAGAGCCCAGGGCCAGACAACTTCCCAGAGGAATGCTACCAAACAATTAAAGAAGAATTAAGACCTATTCTCCTGAATCTGTTCCCAAAAAAACCGAAATGGAAGGAAAACTTCCAAACTCATTTTATGAGGCCAGCATTACCTTGATCCCAAAACCAGACAAGGACCCCATCAAAAAGAAGAATTAGAGACCAATATCCTTGATGAACGCAAATGCAAAAATTCTCACCAAAATACTAGCCAATAGGACCCAACAGTATATTAAAAGGATTATTCACCACGACCAAGTGGGATTTATTCCTGGGTCGCAAGATTGGTTCAACATCTGCAAATCAATCAATGTGATACAATATATTAATAAAAGAAAGAACAAGAACCATATGATACTCTCAATAGATGCTGAAAAAACATTTGACAAAGTATAACATCCTTTCTTGATCAAAACTCCTCACAGTGTAGGGATAGAGGGTACATACCTCAATATCATCAAAACCATCTGTGAAAAACCCACAGCAAATATCATTCTCAATGGGAAAAAACTGAGAGCTTTTCCCCTAAGGTCAGGAACACGGCAGGGATGTCCACTAACTCCACTGCTATTCAACATAGTACTAGAAGTCCTAGCCTCAGTAATTAGACAACAAAAAGAAATAAAAAACATTGGAATTGGCAAGGAAGAAGTCAAACTCTCACTCTCTGCAGATGATATGATATTTTATGTGGAAAACCCAAAAGACTCCACTCCAAATCTGCTAGAACTCATACAGGAATTCAGTGAAGTGTCAGGATATAAAATCAATGCACAGAAATCAGTTGCATTCCTATACACCAAAAGCAAGACAGAAGAAAGAGAAATTAAGGAGTCGATCCCATTTACAATTGCCCCCAAAAAATAAGATACCTAGGAATAAACCTAACCAAAGAGGCAAAGAATCTCTACTCAGAAAACTATAAAGGACTCATGAAAGAAATTGAGGAAGACACAAAGAAATGGAAAAAGTTTCCATGCTCATGGATTGGAAGAACAAATATTGTGAAAATGTCTATGCTACCTAAAGCAATCTACACATTTAATGCAATCCCTATCAAAATACCATCATTTTTTTCAAAGAAATGGAACAAATAATCCTAAAATTTATATGGAACCAGAAAAGACCCCAAATAGCCAGAGAAAAGTTGAAAAAGAAAACCGAAGTTGGTGGCATCACAATTCCAGATTTCAAGTTCTATTACAAACCTATAATCACCCAGATAGCATGGTACTGGCACAAAAACAAGCACATACATTGATGGAAGAGAATAGAGAGCCCAGAAATGGACCCTCAACTCTGTGGTCAACTAATCTTTGACAATGCAGAAAAGAATGTCCTGTGGGAAAAAGACACCATCACAAAAAAGACAACATCACAAATGATGTTGGGAAAATTGGACAGCCACATGCAGAAGAATGAAACTGGACCATTTCCTTACACCACACAGAAAAATAGACTCCAAATGGATGAAAGACCTCAATGTGAGATAGAATCCATCAAAATCCTTGAGGAGAACACAGGCAGCAACCTCTTCAACCTCAGCCGCAGCAACTTCTTCCTAGAAATATCACCAAAGGCAAGGGAAGAAAGGGCAAAAATGAACTTTTTGACTTCATCAAAATAAAAAGCTTTTGCACGGCATAGGAAACAGTCAACAAAACCAAAAAACAACTGACAGAATGGGAGAAGATATTTGCAAATGACATATCAGATAAAGGGCTAGAATCCAAAATCTATAAAGAACTTACCAAACTCAATACCCAAAGAACAAATAATCCAATCAAGAAGTGGGCAGAGGACATGAACAGACATTTCTGCAAAGAAGACATCCAAATGGCCAACAGACACATAAAAATGTGCTCAACATCACTTGGCATCAGGGAAATACAAATCAAAACCACACCAGTCAAAATGGCTAAAATCAACGAGTCCAGAAAGGACAGATGTTGGCCAGGATACAGAGGAACCTTCCTACACTGCTGTTGGGAATGCAAGCTGGTGCATCCACTCTGGAAAACAGTATGGAGGTTCCTCAAAAATTTGAAAATAGAGCTACCCTATTACCCAGCAATTGTACTACTGGGTATTTACCCCAAGGATACAAATGTAGTGATCTGAAGGGACACATGCACCCAAATGTTTATAGCAGCAATGTCCACAATAGCCAAATTATGGAAAGAAACTAGATGTCCATCAACAGACAAATGGATAAAGAAGATGTGAGATAGATATATATATAATGGAATACTATGCAACCATCAAGAGAAACGAAACCTTGCTGTTTGCAACAATATGGGCAGAACTATAAGGTATTATGCTAAATGAAATAAGTCAATCAGAGAAAGATAATTATCATATGATCTCTCTGATATGAGGACTTTGAGAGGCAGGGCAGGGGTCATAGGGGTTAGGGAGGGAAAAAATGAAACAAGATGGGATCAGGAGGGAGACAAACCATAAGAGACTCATAATCTCACGAAACAAACTGAGGGTTGCTGGGGGTAAGGAGGTAGGGATAGGGTGGTTGGGTTATGGACATTGGGGAGGGTATGTGCTATGGTGAGTGCTGTGAAATGTGTAAGCCTGATGATTCACAGACCTATACCCCTGGGGCAAATAATATATTATATATTAACAACAACAAAAAAAAAATTAACAATGCTAAAAAGAATGATAATAATAAAATCATTTTAAAAAAAGAAGAAGAAGAAGAAGAGGTGTGCCTGGGTGGCTCAGTGGGTTAAAGCCTCTGCCTTCGGCTCAGGTCATGGTCTCAAGGTCCTGGGATCGAGCCCCATATCGGGTCTCTGCTCAGCAGGGAGCCTGCTTCCTCCTCTCTCTCTGCCTGTCTCTCTGCCTACTTGTGATTTCTGTCAAATAAATAAATAAAATCTTTGAAAAAAAAAAAAGAAGAAGAAGAAGAAGAAAATTATTACCAGAGGTAAATTTTATCTGAGTGACTCATGTGTATGGCAGGACAAATATCTAATTATCAAACAGCTCCTACTCTTATGACCCTGAGAATTGCCTTCCTCTTCTTTGAAGCCACTAACTTTTACCCCATTCCTTAGCTCAGGATGACACATATACCTCATTTTACCTCTTGGTCTTTGAACCCCTTATGTATGTGGGGTTCCTATACACATGAATTTAAATTTTATTTTCTCCTGATAATCCATCTCCTGTTAGTTTAATTCTTAAGCAGCCAGAGGAACTTTTAAAGAATAGAGGAAAATTTTTCCTCTCCAACAAAAGGAAAGTAGTAGGAATACAAAAGACTGGATTATTTCTTCCTTAGGTCAAAATAATTGAAAAGATACCACATGACAGAATCCTTAGTAATGAAGGGGAGCAAAATTTGCCACCCCAAAATACATCTCTTGAGATAAGGATTTTCTTGAGCTGGTTATGTTTAAGAAATTGCAGAATAGAAAGGCTCTGAAAACTGAGTAGGCATTACCCTTTTGTAGGAAACATTTACATTTGCAAGGAAAATCTCAATTTGTCAGCCTCTCCCCCTTTCTGTGCCCCCCTCCATAAGAGAGGAATGCTATCTTTCTAGAATTTCTAGAAACTCTTATAAATGGAGAAGGCAATGATTTAAATCAGTATAAGGACCATACCTTTGTTTACTGTGCTTTTCCTGATAACCTCCTGTAACTGCCTTTCCCCTCCCCCCAACAAATTCTTTCTGTGTTTAAGACAGTGGCTTGGGCCATTTCAGGAAGTTACTCAGTTTTTCTGGGTATCTTTCATGCATACAGGAGGTATACATGTTATTAAACTTTTGCTTATTTTCCAGTGCTAATCTGTCTTTTTATTATAGGAGGTGTCTCAGCCAAGAATCTAGAAGGGTACTGGGGAAATAATTTTTCTTCCTCCACAGTTACAAGATTCAAGATAGTTATAGTCATGCTTGAATACACAAATATAACTAACCTCATCCTGAGAACTACATATAACCCCAAGCTCCCAGTTATCCAAGTTAGACAAGACATGAAACTTTATAAAGTTACAAGTCTTAACAAGGCAATTGTTTTTTGAAAGCATACTTTCAATTGTTGAGTAGAGAAAAGAAATGTATTAAAAAAGAGAGAAAAGAAATGTATAATGCAGCTAAAGATCTCAAAACATAAAAACCAGAAAAGTATTTCAGTTTAACAGATGAAACTGTCAATATTTCTGCTTTGTATATTATCTTAGAAGAAATGAGTTTATTCATTAGTATGAGCATATCTCTAGTCCAATGTGTTTATGTGAGAAGGACCTTTGAATAAAAAGTGACATTTGCCTACCATTTTCCATTTGATCTCCAAAGATGCTTAAAAACTAATTATAAAATATCATTATGAGTCCATAATGATAATTGAGTCCATCCATTTCTAAAATTAAGAAAATAAATAATTTAGATTATTCAAATGAATATCAAATGCAGTGGCATAAAAAAATCACGACATAAGGAATCAAATCTAACACGGTTCTGAATAATATGCATCAAAATCCATTGTGAACCTACCACAATAATTTTTATACTGTCAAGATATATTTTTTCTAATAATTAACTTATTTAAATGTAATTCCATAAAGTATGAAAATGTTCTAGGTTTTGTTTTTTTTTTTTTTACCTGTGGGACACACATATGCATACCTAGGTTATTAAAGGGAAGTAATAGTAACAGTTAATAGAAGTAGTATTTATGTGTCTTGCATGAACTGAATTTTTTTTTAAATAATTTCTTATCAATTTAATGCAGTGGATGTTATTACTATCCCTTTTTTAAAGATAGGGAAACTAAGGAACAGAGAAGTAGAAGGCTCAGTTCTACAGCCAGTACATAGGACCACCTTTGAACCTAGACAGTTTAAAGAACTTGTGCTCGGGGACACCTGGGTGGCTCAGTCAGTTAAGTGTCTGTCTTCAGGTCAGGTCACGATCCCAGGGTCCTGGGATCAAGTCCCAAGAATGGAAAATCGAGTTCCTTGCTCAGCAGGGAGCCTGTTTCTCCCTCTTCGTGCCCTTCTCTCTCTCTGACAAATAAATAAGTTAAAGGAGAAAAAAAAAAAAGAACCTGTGCTCAACTCCAAACGGGATTTGCAGTCAGGCAGACCCGATGTTGCCATCTCAGTAGTGCCATGCTCTTGGTCCAGGTGTTTAACTTCTTTTAAAAAAGTCTCAAAATTGGGATGTGTAAAATAAGGATAATAATGTATCTCCCACAGCTACTGTGAAAGCACAGTGAGATAACGGATATGAACCAGCTCAGCCTGGTGGTTGCCATCACTGCTGCCACGTGGTCTAACTCACGTGGTTTCAAATGTCAGGTTCTTTCCTAAACACGTGTAACCTCGTCCCGTGGGACCCAGGCTAGGCAAAGACTTGTTTCCTCATCCCAGCTTCAATTTTTCATGTTATGCTACTATGAAAGCAAGTCCTAGACAAATTCTGCTAAGTGTCTAAACATTCTTTAGCAAGCAGTTACAAAAACAGTTCCGCTCTGTCCGCTCCAACCATTCACCCGTATGCGAGGCTCCCCAACACCCCTTCTCAAGTCGGATCCCGTCTTCAGGTGAGGGCTGGGACCAGGGACTCTGTAAGAGTGTGCTTGACTATCTCTCTTAAACCTCCTTCATGCCATGGCAGGGGGGTATGTTCCGTCTTCCCACACACCATCCACTTTGAACAGCATTCATGTTGCCAATGGAAACTGTTAACATCCTTACCCTAATTAACAAGCTCTCTGGTGTCAGTTTTCATAACTGCATGTGAAGTGCTCCGAGCACCTCTGGAGTGTGGATTCCTGAGTAGAGTTCTTCAGTGCTGACTAATGGCTCCTAGGATAAGGATTAGAGTTAACTTGGACCCACGGGCATCCAGACCACTGGCTTGTACCAAGTTATTATTGTGTGAGGTATTACCACACAGACAATACAACCGTGTCCTGTTCGTGTTAGGTTGATAAACGTTATAGTCCTTCTCCCTTCCTGGACCCTTTCCCTCTGTCCATCCCCACCCACCCTCATCCTCAATGTAGTAGGTGGCTAGCGCCTCTTGAAACAAAACATTTACAGAATCTAATTAAGGATATAGTCTACATCATTTCTCCCCAAGAGATAAGAAAGTCCATCGTGGATCTAAAAAAAAAGGGGGGGGGGGAAGGCCTGGAACAACACAGCAAGAGTAAGATTTTTCCCGTAATATATACAATTATCTCCAGCTATTGGAACTGTTGTTTTTTGTATTTTTTGTTTTAGAAGGTTCTTAAGTAAAACATGCTGGGATAGACGCCCTACCTACCTCATCATTCATCCACAAGCCCTTTAGTCTTTTACCAATGCACGGTTTTATCAGCAGTGTGTATGTGTTAATTTGTGTGTAATTAGAAAGATCCCACGGTTCTCCAAAATAAAAATGTTTTAGTTTTTTTTTTCTGATTAAAAAAGATATATGTTCACTATAAAAAAATTTCCATGATACAGAAGAGAATAAGGAACGTAAAAAAAAAAAAAACCTAAACTGCCACCATTCAGAGATAAACACTGAAAACAAATCTTTCTTAACACACATACATACTTTTCAAGGAGAGCATGGCAAAGACCCAGGGTAAAGAGAAGAAAGACTCAGTAAAGTTGTAAGCCTTCTTGAAAAGAAGTGGAGGCGTGTATTTGCAACCTAGCTGAAAGTTCCTGTTCTGAGTAAACGACTTCTGTGCGCTTTTGTTGTGGAAATGTTTTTGTTGTGGAAATTAGGAACTTCAAGGGTTTGGGGGATTGTTCAAGTGATCACAAAATGTCACTGAATTTCCTTGTTTGCAAGGTTTTATTTTTCTTGTTCTGGTGCTTCAAATTCAGTCTAGCTCACAGACTCAGAAGAAGGAGGCCTGCCTCTTACCTCAAAAGGTCTCACTGTTGACTATCACTACGTTGATCAAAAGATTGCCTCTGAGTCTTGCACTAGGAGTCTTAGGTCAATAAAATGGAAAGGAATGCTAGTACAATTTTAGGCAGCCTGGACACAATTGAGATTATATATGAGTATTTTGTGAGGTTGTTGGGGGGCGGGGGGGGGGAGTGGCAGCAATAATTTCAGTTTAGAGTTCTGTAATGCTTCTTTTAAGAATTTCCATGAAAGGGACACCTGGGTGGCTCAGTGGGTTAAGCATCTACCTTCAGTTCAGGTCATGATCCCAGGGTCCTGAGATTGAGTCCCACACTGGGCTCTTTGCTCAGCGGTGAGCCTGCTTCTCCCTTTGCCTACTTCTCCCCTGCTTGTGCTCTTTCTCTCTCTGACAAATAGATAAATGAAATCCTTAAAAAGAAAGGGAGAGAGAGAGAGAGAATTTCCATTAAAAATAATCCCCCAGGGACGCCTGGGTGGCTCAGTGGGTTAAAGCCTCTGCCTTTGGCTCAGGTCATGATCCCAGGGTCCTGGGATTGAGCCCCGTGTCAGGCTCTCTGCTCAGCAGGGAGCCTGCTTCCTCCTCTCTCTCTACCTGCTTCTCTGCCTACTTATCTCCGTCTGTCAAATAAATAAATAAATAAATAGTAAATTAAAAAAATCTTAAAAATAATCCCCCAAGCCTATTCCATTCACCATATTTCTTGATTTTCTAAAATACTGGTGTTTTCTAAAGCCAGATCCCACCCAACTACAGCTAAAAAACCCTTCTATAACTTCCTATTTGATTTGTGATAAAATCCAAACTGCTGGCAGAATCCAGAAGTTTTCCCTGATGTGACTCTTACCTCTCTCCCCATTTGGATTCTAAATTCCATGAGATCCAGTACCATGTTTCTTACCAGCCGTACTTGAAGACCATCTCTACAGAGAGAGGCAACGTGCTATGGCTCTTTCCCTGTTCTTGCCAAGACTTCATATTTTCAACTTCATAGCTGGATACGAGACAGGGAAACTGAAGGGATCCCATGCGGGGGAAGGGGGGCTCTTTTTTCCCTTTGCTTCTTTTCCAGCTTCTAGTCTTACTAGGACCTGCACCCCCTCCCCATTCTACACATGCCTTGTAATGCAAATAACATATCCTCCTTTATTATTACTTTTTAAAAGTCGGTGCCATGCCCAATGTGGGGCTTGAATTCATAATCCTGAGATCAAGAGTTGGCATATGCTACAGACTGAGCCAGTCAGCTCTTCTACATATGTCCTCCTTGTAAGGGATGAAGAGAGAGGGGCACCTGGGTGGCTCAGTCGGTTAAGTGCCTGCCTTTGGCTCAGGTGTGTGTGTGTGTGTGTGTGTGTGTGTGTGTGTCTGTCTGTCTGTCTTCAGCAAACTCTGCTTTCACCTCCTGCTGGCTCATGTCTGATTTCCATCCTCTCTAAGCCAAAGACCCTCTTGGTTGGTCCTGTGGGACCCTTGCTGGGTAACTGGGCAGGGTCTCCCTGCATCAGGTATGTGGTCCCTATCCCCTCCAGTTCTCTTCACCTCCTTACCCTTTCTTTGCTTGATCAACACCAGTCTGATTCCAGCTCAGCAAAGACGTCGCTGCTGTTGTAGAAAACCATTTTGACCCTTCCCAGAATGGCTTAAGCATCCTCTGTAAGTCCTTAGCCCCAGGTGCCGTCTTCTACCTAGACCTTCAACTGTCCGGGACCCTGTCACCACCATCTCACAGCTCGTACTTCTCTGAACTCCTAGTGATAAGGAAAATCTGTGTTCTAAGACGGCCGACCAAGCCAGCAGGGGAATCCCAGTCCCTGCCCCAGGGCCCTTCTGGGTTCTTCTTCCTGCCCCACTCTGTGCCTGCACCAAAAGTGCACCACGTATACAGAAGTAGAAGTGTATAAATTACCCCCATTGCTTGTGCTCTGGGCTCAGACTTCTGGAGATCACTCTTCTCTGAGCCTGCCGGTGTCAGATAAACTTCCTATCCTCCCAGATATCTGAGCACCACTTGGTTCTTCTGCCGGGCAATCCAGTCCAGGTTCCGTAACACTAGATCTCAGTGTTTATCTCCTATTATGAAACTCATTACCCAGAGCAGAAATTTAATATGTGTTGAGTTAATATATTCGCCGGTTCATTGGATCCTCCCAAATCCTCTCTGATTAAGGGGCTAGAAAAAGTTTTATTTGCCTCATTCAGTAAATAGGCAGCTGAGGATTATAGTTTGGTAACTTGTCCAAGGTCTTACAGCTAGCCAGGAACAGAACTTAAACTAAAATGTGGAATTGAAACAAGTGCTCTCTCTACCATTTCTCCCTCTCTTTCCCTTGGTTACACACACACACACACACACACACCCCATCAAGAATGAATTCTCTGTCAAGTAAGATGTTAGCCAGATATTCCAACTGATAACGACTCTTAAAAAAAGTTTCTGAAAAGCATTTTGCCAGACGTTTATAGAAGTAAGAAACATGTTTTTATTTAACCACCAGAACCTCCGTAAAAATTGAGACTGTTATTTCTGGAGATGCTAGAATTTCCTTTGGAAATATCCCCTAACTAAAAGAAAGTCTGATGCAGCTTCATAAAAATCTATGTTATAGTAGGGGCTGTGTTACTGAGAGCCACTGAGAAGGCGGGGTTAAAAGCCCAAAAGTGGCGGCAAACCATATAAGGAGAAACCCATTTTTTTAAACTTGTGATGAACTCATGTTCTGCTTTTTGTTTTTCCTGAAAGCTGAAGTCAGTAACAGTGAGAGAGGCAGCCGGTCAGGACCCGCCGTGGCTCTGGGGTCCCGCCTCCTGGGGTTCCGTGCCAGGCACACTGAGCATGCAAGTCGCCCTTGTGATGACAGCTTGGCTGGTTTCTGTAGTTCCCAGTCACGAATATGGAGCGAACAGTTTGCCAGACATCAAAAATGAAGATTTCATCAAAGACTGTGTTCGAATTCATAACAAGTTCCGATCGGAGGTGAATCCAACAGCCAGTGCTATGCTATACATGGTAAGGAAAAGAGCAGTATCGTGCCCTAAGTAAGTAAAAAACAACTAATGTGTACTGACTTGGGAGGTAAATCCTTGCTAATCTGGAATGCTTTTATTTTTTTTCATCGTGATTCATGGGTGCGGTGAATTCATAATCTGTGATCAAAACGAATCCAGTTCACCTCTGTTGACTCATCTCTCTTTAGCGAGCTCAGCAAGTACCTTTTACTTCTCTTTTAAGATATTTCCTTTCCTCTGGTTGTAGATGGATTTTACTTTTTTTTTTTTTTTTTTTTTTTTTTGGTCACTTCCTTCCCTCTTAATTTTGAAGGTTTTGTTGTTGGTTTATTTTGTCTCGAAACTTGATTTTTTTGGGGTTTTGTTTTGTTTTGTGTTGTGTTGTTTTGTTTTTTTGCTGCTGGCAGACAATTGGCCTTCTCAAGAGGGTAGCATGGCATCTCAGGAAAGGATATGATTTTGAATCAGGTTTGGGTTTGAGTCCCAGCTCTGTGGCTGTGAGTGGGGTTTTTAACGTGTCTAGGTTCCTTAGGGTAGGGCCACATTTTGTATATTAAATTATATAAACTATGTGAAACACAGCATATTCTGCACATAATGGGCCCACAGTGAAATGCTGATCTGTGTCCCTCATTTAGATTCTGAATTCTGCAAAACTCAATCATCAGGTTTCCCTCTGGCCCTCTACAGTCGACCCCACTCAGCTGGAGGACACGAGGGTAGCTGGTCCTTCTCTTTTCGGATCATCACCCTCATCACGCCTCATTCCCCTTTCAGATTCTCACTCTGCTCACTCCTAGTACGTTGTCTGGTGACAGTTTTCATTCTTTCTGAATGGAAAGGAATGGCAGCTTGCTTAATTCAGGAGGCTGGCCACCTGGTCCAAAATCCAGCTCCAGGCTTTCTGTCTCGCCCAGACTGTTTTAAAGGGACAGTGAGGGGAGTGCAGTGGCCTGTAATGTTTCCTGATTCCCCCTGCAGATTTAGTGGTGCCTACCTACAGCCTGCAGGGCTGGAAGGTTGTGCAAGAGGCAAATTCTGTTCTGTGACATGTGAGGACTTTCTGTTCTCTCATTCAGCTGTAGGAGGCTGAGTCACCCTCTCATCACCAGCATTCTCATCTTTCAGTGTCTACACTGATCCCTCTTCAACTCTTTTTCCTCACTGCAGTTGAAAGATCTTCAAAAACCACAATTTTCATTCTTGACCTTCCTGTTGTTTAATGTTCCTTTTGGCAGACGTGGGACCCAGCACTAGCCCTAATTGCAAAAGCGTGGGCAAGAAACTGTAAGTTTGCACACAATGGACAGCTGCATTCGAACAGGCTGCACCCCAATTTCTCTTCGGTGGGAGAAAACATCTGGACTGGCTCTCTATCCCTATTCTCTGCATCTTCAGCCATCACAAGTTGGCACAGTGAAGTTCAGGACTATGACTTCGAGACTCAGAGATGCACCAAGGTCTGTGGCCATTACACTCAGGTAAGCGTCTGCCCTGTATTCTCTTGAAACTGTCTTTTCAAGGGTAAGGAGAAAACTGGAATCTGGTGTTAAGAAAATATCTAGCAAGCTGCTGCACCTGTAAATAGGAAGGAGTAGGGGTTGCAAGATTCCTTTAAAAATAAGTAAGTGGAGCAAACTTCCGTAGCCGGGAGGTAGAGCTTGAGGAGTTCAGTTATGGGCATAAACCTAACCGTGAGGCTCACCAGTCTGGACAGGCTTCCAATGTTTTAATAACAGCAATGTCCCTGGGGGATTCTATTCCATTTGTGAGCCATCAGAGGACGTGATGACTGAATGCATTTTCAGGGATGGGTCCTCTATGAAATTGGAGACCGGATTTAGGGCTCTAAAATTGGGAGAAATAAGCCTCTCTGACTGAGGCTTCAATTTCATATCCTCCCGTTCCTCTGAGCGTGGGTGGAGAGCCCGTGATGTGTCCCAGAGGATGAGAAAAACAACAGTGAGAGGCCACCGTGTTAAGTAAACCATCCTGTGGCTAATCCGCCCCCCAAATCTACAGTATTTAGTCCCAGTGGCCACATTCAGAGGCACCCATTGAGTTTTTTGTTTGTTTGTTTATTTTGGTTTGGTTTTTGTTTTTTTTTAAACTCAAGCTGGTTTTGGTTTCTTAACCCCCTAAGGCATGTTTGCAACATGTGGAAACATATCCCTCTGGTAGCATCTTCTGTGGTCTTCTTACTCTGCTGCCTCCCTATCCCCACCACATTTCATTTATTTACTTTCATTTCCTGGCAGTCTTCGTCAAGCCAATAACTAAAGGGGCTGAACCCATGCCTGACTGGTTCTGATGTACAAAAATGTGTTGGAATGAGGTCTGAGGGCAGAAACATTTTTTTAAAGATTTTATTTATTTATTTGACAGAGAGCGATCACAAGTAGGCAGAGAGGCAGGCAGAGAGAAAGGGGGGAAGCAGGCTCCCCGCTGAGCAGAGAGCCCAATGTGGGGCTGGATCCCGGGATCCTGAGATCATGACCTGACCCAAAGGCAGAGGCTTAACCCACTAAGCAACCGAGGCACCCCCAAAAACATTTCTAACAAGGTAGTTAACTTGGAATAATAGGTGTTTTTAAAGAGCAAAATATTGTTGGAAAAACTCTCAATGTAGTTTAGCCTTGTAGAGCCTCTGGTCTCAGTGGTGTGGTGCCAGGTATAATGAGGTTGGCATCTCTATTTATTATGATGTGAGGGGAAGGGCAGATTTCAGTGACATTTTCACCTCAAGATTGCTATAAGCAAGGAAGAGTTATCAAACCACCAGTAGCATTCATCCCTTTCTGGAAAATAGAAATAAGGTTTCCCCTAGACTTATCCCATAAACCATTCATCTTGGCTTATGTTCACAAAAGAATTGTAGCCAGAAAATTGATTCCATCAGAATCCTTCAAGTCCTCAAGGGCCAGAAAGCTAATTCCAGGTTGTCTACAAGGGGTACCTGGTACCATTAAATGTGGGGCTGTTTAAATTTCCAAAAATAATTGTCAGTTTGCCGGGACTGACTCTCACTCAGTTGTATATAAGCTTCTACCCTGCACAAGGCACTGTTGTAAGGCATACCTGCCAACCAGAGCCTGGGACGCTAGCTTATGTCCTACCATGTTACTGAGGAGTACAATAGCCAAGAAGTCAAAGTGAAGAGAAATGAGGGGTGGGGCAGGGAATGAGGGACACAGATGGCAATCTGACCCTTAGGAGGTGACCTTTGGAGAGAGACATGTGTGTAAGTGGATGTAATATGGCACAAAGTGGTGCATTGTGAGGAAACCGACAAGGTGCCGTGTGGGCAAAGAGGACGCAGCAACATATCTGGCCAAAGGGAGGTCTGGAGACATAGGCATTGTTTAAACAGCAGGAACCGTATCAGCTGGTTCTTGAAAACTAAGTGAGAGTTTATCAGATGGAAAGGAAAAGGAAGGGATCTCCAGGCAAAACTAACAGATGTACAGTGGGTACAAATGAGCTTTGTACTTCAGGAGAATGGCTAATAGCTCACCACACCAAATATGAGAAGATCAAAGGACTGTTAAACTGACCACAGACTCCTTTTTTTTCTAAAGATTTCATTTATTCGTTTGAGAGAGAAAGACAGAGCACACAAGTAGGGGGAGAGGCAGAGGGGGAGGGAGAAGCAGACTCCCCGCTGAGTCAGCCAGGAGCCAGATGTGGGACTGGATCCCAGGACCTGGAGATCGTGACCTGAGCTGAAGGCAGATGCTTACCACGAGCCACCCAGGTACCCCTGGATCTTGTAGAATTCTGATGAGGCTTCCAAGAATGAAGCAAACTGACCTGAGTCATCTTCTGAAGAAGATAGAACTTAAGTTACTGGGAGCTGCTATTTTATACGATGACTGCTTTTAAAAATTTTGCCCATGGATCTGATGAAATCTAGATCTCTAATTTAAATTTTAAGCCCAAACTTCTTGGACACTATGCTCTTTTCAGTTTTTACTTAGACACAATTCATTCTTAGCAGCTAATTAAGCTGAAGAAACCTCAGAATAAAGTTTAAAACAAGGCTAATAAAGTTCTTTGCCTAGTTAAAAAAAAAAGAAGAAGAAGAAGAAGAAGTAGAAGTTGTCTTCCCAGTGTCACGTAACTAGTAAGAGGAAGAGCTGGGCTCCAGATATCAGGTATGTGATGAGGATTATATAATAGGATTTATATAAATTATATAAATTTTTATAGGATTTATATAAATTTACTAGATAATTATGTAAATTATCTAGTAAAGTGCTGGTACTTATTAGGCATTAAACAAAGCTTAGATCTCCTCCATGAGCTGGTCTTTTTGCCAATCATATTCAAAAAAGATTTTGACAGCCTGGTAAACATGACTTTAGGTTAGAATATAATGTTTTCATCCTTGCAAGAAATGTTATTGGGAGGTTCAAGACCACTCAGTTGCCATTTTAAATTCTTGCTGGAAATTACCTCAAGTGGATATTATAACCCCTCACTTATCCTTATCTTCTACTAATAAAAAGCAAGCTATTTTCAGATTTTGGCTGGTGCAGTTTGGTTGTACAGAGTAAAGACAATAGATTTAGATCCAATTACTAACTCATAAAGATGTGGTATTTCTTGACATGTTAGGTCAAAACTTTAGCTCTGTCTTCCCTAGAGATAGATTTTCACTGTGTAATGATTTTGGTATATTAATATGGAGGATTAGATATTTTGTTGCCTGAAGTTCACCTTTATAAAACTTGGGAATAGTTTGACTTCAATATATGGGCAGGGCAGCGCTTCAGTTTGGTAGTGCTAAGAATGCCCACTAGATGGCATCATAGATCTCATTTTTGGCTTTAATCCCTGCCGCACTGCCACCCTCTGGAAATCGTTACTCTTATGGAACCAATGAAAGTGGGACGTGTTTCACAGTTTCTCTATCTGGTTTTATATATGTTGCAGTGTCCCCATACTCGTGATAATAGTGCCTGGTAATGAGTCAGAAGGACTCATACTGAGACTTGAAAGATGGTGGAAAGAGGGCAGTAGCTCCAAATGAGAGATATACCTGCCCCCTGTAAGTTCCCCAGATGCAATGTTTTTGTTAGAAAGGAATAAAGAGTCGTTCCTAGTTCTGCTAAAAGGGAAAGCACTCTGAAAGCATCTTGCTCAGGGCATGGACTGTCCTCACAGTGCTTTGTGATCAGGCAGAGGTAGGTTCCAACTTTCATCTATAAAAATAGGAGCCATACCTCTTTCGTGATTTGTTACAAAATTAAACATGATGTTGCATGGAAAGTGCTTAACACTACCTTGGCACCAGGTGAATTCCCAGTAATCAATAGTTCTCTTTATTTTTTTATAATTAGGCTTTCTTCCTTACCATTTTAAAAAATAAAATAAATGAAAACATACAACAGGAATCTGCCTGATAAAAAGATAGTTTCCAAAAAGTTTAAAACAGAAGAAAATTAGTAATTAGAGAATAAAACATGAACATTTGCTGAGTACGTTCTTACGAGCCCACTGAAAATGTCAAAATAGGTCCGTGGAGTCGATAATGTTATCCTCACTAAATAGTGAAGGAAGCTAAGGTCATGGTCACGGAGTGAGTGGCTGAGCTGGGATATGAACTCTGTCTTGTAGCCCCCGACCCCACAAGTTGAACCCAGAATCTAAATGCCCGTAAAGCTTTTAAAAAGAGAACAACCTGAATGGAGAATAAACTGTGGGACATCCGTGCAGTAAAGAAGTGAGTCTAACAGTACGAACGGATCTCAAATGCTTAGGCTTAGTGCAAGAAGCCAGAGCAGAAAAACTACATTTAAACTGATCCCATTTCTGTAACACTCTGAAAAAATGATAGGGACAGAAAACAGATCAGTGGTTGTCAGGGGCCGGGAGATGGGGGAAGAGACCACCACAAAGGAACACAAGAGAACTTTTGGGGGCGATGGAAGAGCTCTAGGTCGTGAATATAGTGGTGGCCACACACTATGTTTTGCCAAAATTCATGGACCGGACACCTAAAAAGGATGGGTTTTACTGGGTGTCAATTACAACCTGACTTTAAAAAAAGAGAGACCAATTAAAACAAAGTGAATGGTAATTAACATTACACACCCTTGGAAACAAAGAGGCCAGAAAAAAAAAAGTAAAAGACAGTAAAACAAAAGAAACAATGTAAAATGTTAAAGATGTGTGTATGGGAAGCCCAAAGATTAAGAATACTTGAGATAAAACAACACCTGAAGAAAGTGTTCAAAGACCAAAGAATAAAAAATATAAAATGATTTACTAAGGTGATAGCAAGAGGAAAACACAGACAACACTGCACCCAGTTCACATGCATGATAATCACTTATGGAACCTGTTAAAATATAGATTTTATTCTTTTTTTATGGCTGAATAATATTCTTACATATGTAACACCTTTTCCTGAAGAAGAAATCCTGCTGTTTGCAACACTGTGGATGGACCTGGCGGGCACCTTGCTAAGTGAATGAAGTCAGGCCAAGAAAGACAAATACCATCTTAAATGTGGAATCTAAACAAAAAACAAACTCGTAGAGAATAGACTGGTCGTTGCTTGGGTTGCAGGGGTGCAAAATAGGTGAATGTGGTCACAGGCTCAAACAGAGTTATAAAATAACAAGTCCGGGGATGTAATGTGCGGCATGCTGACTGACCGTGGCTAGCAATTTTGTAGTGTGTATTTGAAAGGTGCTAAGAGAGTAAATCTTAGAAATTCTCATCACAAGATAAAAAAATCTGTAACTATATGGTGTTGGGCATGTTAAATAACAAAAATTCATCTAAGTCATGTTAAAGATCTAATTGGCTTTATTAACTAATTCATGAATCAGGCAGCATCCCACCCAGCAAGCAGAGGGGAACTCCAAAGGGCTACGGAAAGGGAAAGGTTTTTAAAGCAGGACAAAAAGTCAGAAACAGGAAAAAGGATTATTTCAAGTGAGGTCATCTTCCTTTGGGGAGAAAAAGGTCTTA
The DNA here is from genome assembly GCF_963455335.1 of Martes martes. Taxonomy (NCBI): domain Eukaryota; kingdom Metazoa; phylum Chordata; class Mammalia; order Carnivora; family Mustelidae; genus Martes; species Martes martes. Next base: position 42,558,998 of record NC_137895.1, on the reverse strand, counting down.
TTAGGTGGTTTACCTCATCTTCCTTTGAGGGATGGAGAGGGCCCTGGGACCGACTGGCTTTTCTTTCTGACACATGTTAACTAGATCTGTTATGGCAATCATTTCACAGTGTATAAAGATATTGAATCATTGTGTCATACACCTGAAACTCCTAATGTTATATATAAATGAAATCTCAATTTAAAAAAAATACAGATTTCAAGGACAATTCCAGTGACTCTCCTTCAGCAGGACTGAGATGGGCCCAGAAACCTGCATTTTAAACAAAGCTTCCCAGGTGGAATCGCTTTGAGATACAATGAAGAGAAATTTAAAACTTTTTAAATAAATGCAAAAACGATTGGAAAGTATACGTGCAAGGATCAGATCTGAGGATTCATGGCCATAACGGGAGGCTCTCAACCTGAGCTAGAGGCCTCCGTCGGGACAGGGGGATTCCTGTGTGAGATGAAAGGTTGACCGGGAAGGGAGCCTGTTCCGCAGGAGAGCTTCTCCTCCTCTGGCGGGAAGCAGCAGCTGCCGTCCCATGGTCTCCCCAGCTGCCAAACCAAAGAGGACAGAATGCGGAGAGCTGCGGCCCCGCCTGACGTTTTGTCCCCCTCCCTCCTGCCCACTCAGCCTCCCTCGCCTCTCCCTCACCCACAGCCCCATCTCTAAGCCTCGGAGAAGCACAGACTCAGATCCACACCTATCCTCACTCAATTCTCTCTCCCTGAGATTTTTCACTGATTTTTTTTTTTTTAAGTAAACTTGAACTTTTTCCTGCAGCCACACCAGCTTTGCCTCAGTTTGGTGAGTCTCCTCTTGGGTTAGCATGTATTGCCCTCTGGAAGAATTCTCCTGGCTCTTAGACCAGCTCACTGGGCTTCAGTTCGATCTCATTAAATCAGAGCAGGTTCCCACGCTGGCCGGTCCCTGAGCCCCCTCTCTTCCCTCCCACACCACAGTCAAACCCTTGCATAAAGGCCCTGTGGCAGCTTTTCTCTACATTTTGTAAAGGCACCCACCGGCTCCAACTCATTCACCTCTGTATCCCCCATATTTGACATAATTCTTGTCACAAAATTGCTCTTGAAAAAAAAATGAGTAAAAATAATTTCACATGCAATTTGGTATCACTGTAAAAAGGAATGCGTTTAATTGCTGACTTATCTCCAGACACTAGCTCTTTAAAAATGTTTTTTTTCTTTAGACTTCTGTGACATCAAACACTCTTGGTTAAGATGAACTGTATAATTTGTGGGGCTTCATGCAAAATGAAAATGTAAAGTCCCTTGTTCAAAAATTGGGGGAAAATTCTGACCCTGGGGTCCAGTGTGATAGCCAGGCCGCTCTCCCTGAAGCTGCCTCTGTCCTTGGATTCCCTCCTATGTCACTCAGCACTGCTTTTCGATCTGCTTTGCTGGTTGATTTTCTTTTTCTCTTTATCCCACGCTCTCAGTTACTGTTTATCTATTATCTTTGCCTACGATCTGATCTATCCCCATGTCTTCCAGATTTCTATCTCTAGCCTCGCTCTGTCCCCTGAACTGTAGATGGCCACTTTTCAGCCCCAAAGTCACTCTGCACTTGCACGTCTCATAGGCATCTCAGAGGTCACCGGACCTGAACAGAACCCCTGTCCACGCTCCCCCTAACCCTCTTCCTTCCCTAGTTTTCCTAATCTCAGGAAGTGTTATTCAGGCCCCAAATGTTCCTACTTCCTCCACACTCAAAGCAGAAGCAAATCCCTTCAGCTTTAGCTAGAAGCTGAACCATGAACCTGATGGATTCTCAGGAATGTGCCACTACCACCACCCAAGTGTGGGCCACCATCTTGTCTTTGTTGTACCACTGAAACAGCCTCTCAAACGCCCTCCCTCTTTCTTCCTTTGCTCTTCTCAGTCCACTGACTTCCTAACAACGAGAGAGAGAGATCCTCCTGAGATGGGAAAAAGAGTCTATGCCCACTTGCCTACCAGATTTCCCGCAACCTGGCCCTCTGCTTCTTATCTCAACGCCAGTGAGTCTCCCTATTGGCTGGATCCCAGCTCCGTGGGCCTTCTCTCTGCCACTCTCACAGCCAAGCCAGTTCCACCGCGGGGCCTTTGCACCTCTGCTCCCTCGGCACGGAAGGCTCTTCCTCCCACATTTCAGTCTCTGCGCTTTCGTCCCCAGTGCATCCCTTCCTCCACGACACTTCCTCTGGACCCCCAGGCTCAGCCCCACCTCCCCAGCACTCACTATTTTATTTCAAGTGCCAGAAATTATCTTAGTAGCATTTCACACACTCACAAGCCAATAATAATAATTCCAATTCTTGTTCCCAGCTGAATTCCAAGCACCTGCATGCTCCCCGGTAGCAACAGCCCTACCTGCCAGAGTGAACACACCTCACCATGTTGAGGAAGGCCTAATCATACTCAGACGTTCACTTTGTTGTCTCTCTCTTGCTACAAATCCTTATTTTCTTTCAGGTCGTGTGGGCAGACAGTTACAAAGTTGGATGTGCAGTACAGCATTGCCACACAGTCGATGGCATTAGACATTTAACCAACTTAGCACATTTCATATGCAACTACGGACCAGGGTAAGTACCCACATCAACCTCTTTCTAAATTTTTAAAAATCTACTTTAGAAGTATTTATTTTCATTATGGAATATTGGGATGATAAAATGTAAAATTTTAAAAAGAAAATTAATATCACCATTAATTCCTCTACCCAGAGATCTACTCCATTGACACCTGGTACATTTTTTTCAGTGTATGTGTTTGTCTGTGTGCACCCTTTACAAGTGTTACATAAACACACACTCACACATACAACGCTTTTTTTTTTTTTTAAGGTTTTTATTTATTTGACGGAGAGATAGAGGGCACAAGTAGGCAGAGCAGCAGGCGGAGAGAGAGGGAGAAGCAGGCTTCCTGCTGAGCAGGGAGCCTGATGTGGGGCTCGATCCCAGAACCCTGGGATCATGACCTGAGCCAAATGCAGAAGCCCAACTGACTGAGCCACTTAGGCACCCCAACATTTTTTTTTCTTTAATTTGTTGCCCTTGAAATCTGGATTTTTCCAGTCTTTGGGATTCCAAAAGATTTGTTAGAAGCCTCTCTCTCTTTCCCTAAAGTAATGGTCAGAAGAAATGTTTGCTTGTTTGACTGAGTGTAGGTGAGAGTGAAAGGACTAAAATCCGGTGTCATTCAGAAGAGAACAACTATGACTGAAAATCCCAAAGTCAGAAAATATGGAAAACCCAGGAAAAAACCAGCCAAAGCCATTAAGTCAATCAGTGGTGACTTTTCATGACATTTATACAGCTTAATAGTTAAGATATGGGGTCTTGAGATTCAGTACCTTGGTTCACTTACTGTGTGATCTTGGACAAGTTACTTGATCTCTCTGAACCTCAGTTTCCTTTCCAAAAGATCAGGTTAATAAAAGCAACTCTTACCAAGTAGCTATGAAAATTACATGAGAAAGCTAGGTAAAATACCAGGTATATGTAATACCCGGCAATGGTGATTGTTTGAGAAGTATTCACTGTTCTTGTTACGATGGGGCTCCTGGCTTAGACTCACTTTACTTGCCTTTAGAGTTCTAAACAATAAGCTGTAAAACTTATAACCAGTTATAATGCTTCTATAGAGTAACATTAATGTATTCATACAAATAATTCGCACATTCCAGTATTCAACAATATTTGTTTACTGAGCTTCAAAGGAGAACCAGCCAGACACAGTCCCCACTCTCATGGAATTCGTATTTATGGGGCAGAGAGACCACAAAATATACAAATAAAATAATGCATGATGAAAGGAGTAGTGAAAGAAACACCAGTAACGCTGTAATCGACACTAGCAATAGATAAAATGATTTACTTGAGCGTAAGCATGAAGAGTAGAAAGGAACCAGACGCGTGAAGATCTTCACGAACCGGTGTCTGCCTCAGAAATCACCTGCGAAGCCTCTGTGGAGAGGATTCGAGGACGGACAGAAGAGCAGAGGGCGTGGACCACTGAATGAGATGTGACTGGGGGAAGGAGGCAGCTCAGCCCCCGCAGGGCCCTGTAGGCCATGGCAAATTTAACTGAATTCACATCACAAGAGGAGTCCTCCAAGTATTTTAAGCAAGGGAGTGACAAGACTTGCTTTAAATTGGGAGATCATCTGTAGGAGATGTGGAAAATGGATTGGAGGGTATGGGGTGAGGTGGGGAGGGCATGGGGTCTCTCTAACAGAGACCAGTTAGGGAGGTCCTCATTTTCTGCCTTCTGAGCTGGTTTTTCTCCTCATAGGCCCCCATTCCACCTAATTCTAAGAGGTCCAATATCATCCTCATGTTTCTGGGATTTCCTAAGAGTGGGGTGCAGGCTTTTTAATTCCCCTGTCACCTGTAACTCAAGCTCTGGAGTCGGTCGGTGCCCAGGAGAGTTTTGACCCCTCCTGGCTGCTTCAGGTCTTTCTGATCTGCATATTTCAAACATGGACACAACTTCCCTTCAGTCCCCTGGGCCCGTCTGAGCTCGGCTGTCTTGTGATTCGCGGAAGAGAGTATGACAGCACATTAGAGGAAATGACAACCCAGACCATCAGATGCTACAGGACCTAGTGTGCCCTGCCTTACAGACCCTTACTCATATTTATCTTTTTCTTTAAACATCTATCTTTTCTCAGGGCACCTGGCTGGCTCAGTCAGTAAAGTCTGCAACTCTTCATCTCAGGATTGTGAGTCTGAGTCTCATGTAGGGCACAGAGATTACTTAAAAAAAAAAGTCTCTTTTCTCTTCCTCAGTCCCGGGGCCCTCGCTCTCAGGCTACCTGGGGAAACACTACCATTTTCTGCTTCTTTAGGGACAGAATACTTTAGGGCCCTTGGTCTCAACTGTTCCTATCCAGACAAATGAGGCCTTTCCAGTAGCATTATTTCTCCTGGGATGAATTCTGCCATTTCCCTAGAATTCCACAACTACCTTGTCTTTAGCCCGGTTTTGAAGTAGTCATTTCTTCTTTTTCTTTGCAGTTTGGAATACACAATTCAACAAAAAGAATGACATAGCACAAACGATTTTATTAAAAACATTGTAAAACTTGACCACTCAATAAGTACTGTGCTTTCTAACAATGAAAGCTATCCCCATGATTAATGTGTATTTTGGAGGTCTTTTATAATTGTTATCAGAATATTCCTTTGACTATTTTCCACAGTGTAAAGTAGGCATGAGGATGAATGGTTTCTGAAACAACCTAAATTAATGTGGAGCCAAACAAAATTAGAACATATATTTGGTGTTGGAAACAAGGTGTTAATAAAAAGTAATGTCTCGGGCGCCTGGGTGGCTCAGTCAGTTAATCGGCTGCCTTCAGCTCAAGTCATGATTCCAGGGTCCTGGGATCGAGTCCCACATTGGGCTCCCAGCTCAGCAGGAAGCCTGCTTTTCCCTCTCCCACTCCCCCTGCTTGTGTTCCCTCTCCCACTGTGTCTCTCTCTGTCAAATAAATAAATAAAATCTTAAAAAGAAAAAAAAAAGTCGCTCCTACTTCAAGTCAACTGATAGGGATAAAAAAAAAAAAAGTAATGTCTCCTTAACTTTCTTAACTTCAGAAGTAAAACTATAGTTAGGGGAGGGGAGTCGAGTCCATGAACTTGGATTAGGAAAAAAGTTAAATCTTTATTTTCACTAATCTTTACTGAAAATAACATTTCACTATGTATGAAGACAACACTTCAGTCACATAGGCAATGATGTGACTCTGTGTTAGTACTACTTCTATCTTTGTAAATACCAGTTATTCTCATAGCACATTCCACTTGCTGCAGAGATCTCAAAATATGGCTGTAATCTATCATTAAATGTACTATCATCATTAGACTTCTTGTTAGATCTTATTTGAGAAGCACATATTGCTATATCAAAAATATTTCTAACATTTTGATAACTATTTGAGCTTACTCGGTTTCCTTTCTAATCTTACAAACTTTATTTTATGCACTTAAAAGCAAACAATCTGGGGGCACCTAGTTTGCTCAGTCAGTTAAATGTCCAACTCTTGATCTTGGCTCAGGTCTCTATCTCAAGGTTATGAGTTCAAGCCCTGCACTGAACGGACTTAAAAAAAAAAAAAAAAAAAAAAAAAAAGTAAAACCAAACTATTTTGAGAGTCCATAGACTCCACCAGAACTGCCAAAGGTACCTTGACACAAAAAAGTTAAAAACTCCTTTCCAAAAAAAAAAAAAAACCTCCTTTCCAAAAAATATGAGTACAATGGCAGATTTACTGCAATGCATGTACCGGTCTCATCATTACTACTCTGAAGATATTCATGGGGATATAAAATGTCTGTGTATTTTTTCACTTTCTAATATATGACCTTGGTCAATTACTTACACTCTGTGCCTCACCTCTAGCTATATTGGGGATAAATGATAATAGTATCTTCCCCATAGACTACTGTGAAAATTAATTCATTCAAGGATGCTTATTATTTATTATTCACATCACATCTTTTATGTGAAAACAAACTGCACACTAGAAATTCCCCCTATCTCTTGTTCTTTTCTTTTGGAAGGCACTTAACCCAGCTAAAGGACTCCTGTCCAATAAAAACCATGGAGGCTTGCTAAACTGAGAAGAGTAAATGTGAGTCATAAGACCTTCGGATGAGCAGTTTTTTGGGTGGTAGTGATCATACAGGCCAGACAGTTAAGCAGAGCAAGCGTTGCCCTGGAGTCAGACCAATCTGGGTTTCGCTGTGACTCTGACATGTACACATTGTGATTTTTGACGAGTTAACTTCTGAGAGCTTTAGTTCCCCTACCTGTAAAATAAAAATAAAAATAACTTCCATAGTTGTCTTAAAGAGTGAAATGAGATGATACAGGTGAAGACATAGGTTCATAGACGCATAGAATAAAACTCTGTAAATATTAACAGGCTTCCACTTTCCTCAACCCCGGGCATCTGTGGACTTCCACCCTACAGACTGAGTCAGAGTCACAGTGAATTTCATTGCAAAAACAAAAACAAAAACAAAAACAAAACAAAACAAAACAAAACAAAAAAAACACCTCTCCTAATGGGCAGCGTTTTTCTACTTTATAGACAAAGCTACCAAAGGCCATATAGAAAAGGATCTACTTGCAGCGCCTGCCCCAGTGATGACAAATGTTTGGATAACCTCTGCAGTGAGTAAAAGGAAAAAATCTACCAATGATACAATGTGTTTAAAACTATAAAACTTTCTCTGCAGAGTAAGAATGTAAATGTTTGCTTTAACCTAATAGCTATTTTCAGGGAAGCTGGCATCAGGTAGCAATCAAACTGATGGCTTACTGTCCTGGGAATGAACATATATTTAAGGTAAATTTAAGGAAGCAAATAATATCCTTATTTAGCTCTAATCAGTACAACAAAAAATGACTGTGAGAATACAAACTGTAGACCCAGGATTTGCTAATTTCAGCAAGATCAAAAAAAACTCCTGATTTGTGAACACTGATTTCTCATCTTCACTCCAGGTATAGCCACTTTTTTGATCAGCTCTCTGACTGGTCATTTCTCCGCTGGTTCAACCATTCACTTCACTCAGCTTTGTTAATGTGTAGCCACTATGCAATGAATCCCTTCCCAGAGTTTCAACATATTAACTGAATTTTTTTATGTTGCTACAATACTATAAAGCGTATTATTTTTTCCAAGTTAGGCAGTATAATATAGGAGTTAAAACCACACATTTTTGAAAGAGTATGACCGGATTCAAATTTCCAGTTCTTCCACTGTGACCTTGGGCAACTGTCTGAACTGATTTCCTCAACAATAAAGTGTAGATGGCAGTATCTCTTCACAGGTTTGATGAAACAGATCAAGAAAAAAGGAAAATATTTATATTTAGAACAAGAAACTGGCATATAGCAGCACTCAATAAATATTACCTATTATCCACGGATTCATCCTTCCTGTACTCCAAATGTTGAGTGTTTTCTTTATGCCCAAACTTTGTCACGTTTTTATGCCCATGAACAAACCTCATGCTTCTTTAAAATCCGTGGTGAAAACTGAGACAATTATTTTTAATTATTTAAGGAGCAATTTAATTATTGCCACTGGTTAGCTATCTTTCCCACTGGATTCTGAGTTCCAAACATGTAGGAATGCCTAATTCTCTTATACCCTAGTCTGGCTGGCAAAAAAAAGCACTAATTTGAAGGCATGTTTCCTTAAAAAATATTCTTCTTTAGAAATCTAGATAGTAACAACAACTTCACAATGACAGAAGAAAGTTCCTCGAGTTTTCGCTTTTAATCTTGGGAACTAGCTTTAAGTGGCCTCTAATCTTGTGTGATAAAAACTGAGAAAATGAAGGCCGTGATCCAGTAATGAAACGCACCTGGGCCCTTAAGAAAAATATAGGCAAACACGGTAGTGTGCATGAGGGTAAAGAGCTTTTAACAGATTCCATCTCTGAAAAACTATGACAAATATTGGAGGAAAAAATTCCTTTCTGGTGCTTTAGGTACTGTTGGCAGGTTCAGTAAATACCCATGGAGGCCAAATCAGGATGGTTTTGCATAATGTGCTGGGTATGTTAATGATACATGGGATGATTTTAGCTAGTGCAAGAATGTACATTTGTTTAAATATTCAAGAGTTAAATGCTTATTGAAAAAAAATGTCTATGTAAGAAAAAGTGTAACGAGCACAGCACATTCTTGATTTCATGGTATTAACTGCAAAAAAAGTTCAAGTAGCAGCAGCTTCCTGGTAATTCACTACAGACAAAGCCCAGTCACAGGTTTGATGTTCAGGGCTGCTCACAAACACCCCAGCCACGTCCTTGCTGGACTCCACTACAGAACTCAACAGCAGCTCACCAAGCACTGATGTAGAAAAGGTTATCTATTTGATTAAAAAAGTATCAAGAAGGCTAAGGAAGATGCATAATTTCCCACCTACTGTTCTGAATGTCAAAATCTGAATAAATCTCAGTGAAAAGAGAGGAATAATTATGACATTATGCAAACCAAATCCCTTTAAGAGAGAGGTCATGGTCTCTTTATTACTGACTGATCATTAACAGTATTGCTTTTCGCAGGAAGGAGCTTATTTCCAGGAAAATATTTTAATAAATTGCTCACGCTGTTAGTAACAATTATTTTTATTTTTAAATTCTAATAGTTTATTTTAATTGTATTTATTATCTGCTAGTTATGGCATATGAAATTATTTTCCACTTATAATAACAGTATGCAAAAGGTTTATATAGAAGGTCAATTTAAAAATGTCACGTTAATATAGTTAGTACAAAGAATATTTAAAAACTAATGTTTGAAAAACACTATAAGAAACCAAAATCAAGTTAAGGGTCATAATTATAGACTTAGCTTTTTTTTTTTTAGACTTAGCTTTTTTAAGCAAAATAAGCCTCACCAGTACAAATTTTTTTCTTTCTTCCTACTTTACAGCTAACCTAAAGCGAGACAAAGTCACAGGTATGTACGTAAATCATTGCTCCATTAAGATCTATGTGAATTACATTACTGCATTCTGAGAAGCAACAATTAAGGATATTTTATGTTTGTTTCACAGATTACTACTCGATTGTGCATCCTGACTGGCCAATATCTTCACGCAACAGATACCTATCTCTCTTTCTCATTGTTAGTCCACCCATCCTAATACTGAGTGCTATAATGACCATTTGGGTCAAGCACAAATACCCTCACTTAGTTCTTCTGAACTAATATAATCCACAAAAAACCACAATTCATTCACATATAGGTTTTTTTTTTTAAATTAACAGTTGGGTATATAGCTCTTATTTCTAATTTAAAACATTTCAGAAAAAATACGTTGTTGCACTAAAGCCTTAATAAAAAGAAAAAAACTGTTCAACTTCCTACCTCTAGAACAAACTCATTTTTACTTTCCACTTTTCTATGAATAAGCATTGTTTTCAGGCTACCACAGCTGTGACCTTCTGTAAGGTACCCAGCCTCCGTGTGTCTTAGCTTCTAAAACTACAAAATAAATGTGCTCGATTTAGGTAATTCGAAGTAGTCCACTGGCCCTCATTAGTAAAAACATTTCTACATAACTTGCTGCATGCTGCTTCAATTCTAAACATATGGTTTTCCCCACTCTCTTGCAATCTGAGGTCTTTGGTTTACCATTTTCCCAGTCTCAGAATAGTAATTAAGGGATTTAAGAGGACTTGCTTTTTTGCTTATGGGTTGTTTAATCTTAAACATAATGTAAAATGAGATTATAAAAAGAAGTAAGCCCAAATGTTTACTTGTTAGCATTAGAGAGAGCACTGCAAAGTCTACATTTATTTTACTCAAAACCAAATGGTGGGACATGATTCTATTTAAAGACTAAGCAGCGGCATCAAGCACTGGATTTGATGGATAATTACAATAGTCACATCTCAAAAATCTTTATATAAAACAACCTAAAAATTACACCAAAGTCATGCTTAGGCCAAACATGCCAAAACAGATTAGGTGCAATATATACAAGTACATATATACTACTTTCTAGCACAAAACTTTTAAAAAAACACACAGAAAATACAATAACTTATATTTATAAAGAATATTTATATTTATATAAACACTGTTTTGAAGAATGACACAAACTCAGAAAAATGTGATCAGATTATTCCTTCTCACACATTAGGCTACTAATGCCCTAGTATCTCAAAATCCTTTACAAAAGGAGATAGCTTAAAGAGTTCTCATCCAGGGTTTTTTTTTTTAATGTTATTTTTTTTTCTTCTTCTTTTTTTCATCTGCTTCCATTTTAAGCTTAACTTCTTCAGCTGAAAGAGCTCCCAGTTTCTTATTCTTTGCTTTCTTAACCTTTTCCTTGATGGCAGCCACATCAATTTTATTTTCAGTAGAAGCTAGACAAATTAAAAATGATATATGTAATTCTTTAGGTTTTACCATATAAAACCGAGAGAGTATGTATTTGGTGTAATAATTTCAGAGTACAGGTGAAAGGTCATGTTGTAAAATATAAAACACCTGCCTAAAATATAAAACTGCCTAAAGTTAGACATTTAAGAGAAAACAAATGATAAAGTACTTTAAAAATATATTAGTGAAAGTACACATGAAAATGGCATTATAGTTTAGCTTTTAAACTAATTACTGAATTCAACAATATTAAAACTTAGTTTTTTCCTTTAAATTGCACTTGAGATTAGTTTTGCTTATATTCTTATCCATATTTTAGAACTTAACAGTACTCATTAATATGCCAATTTTCCATTCCGCCCATTAAAATAACTTAAAATTTCATGAATAATATTAAAATGTAGCCCTTTTAGCTTCCGTAATTTTAATTAACTAGTCATTAAGCTTTAGGTCAAACTCTACTTCATCTAATACCACACATAAAAAGTTAAAAATAGGGGCACCTGGGGTGGCTCAATCAGTTAGGTGTCTGCCTTTGGGTTGGGTGATGATCTCAGGGTCCTGGGATCGAGCCCCACATCGGGCTCTCTGCTCAGCAGCAAGTCTGCTTCTCCCTCACCCCCATCCCTCCCCCTGCATGCTCTCTCTCTCAATGAATAAAATCTTAAAAAAAAACACAAAAAAACTTAAAAATGAAGTTTTCTAATTATTAGTTCAATGAATGACTAGTAGTACTTTTATTTAACAAGGTTTTGGTAATAAAGACAATGATCTGAGAGTATCTGGAGATCCTCCTAACAGATCCCAACCATGGAATCAATGCCAAAACTTTGAACAACAAAGAGAAAGGAGAAAAAAATGTAGGTTTTTCTCACAATTTAAAGAGCAGTATTCAGAGCATAGGAGAATCCCAAGATAAGACGTCAAACTTCCCAGCAACTTGAGTAGAGATGTAAAGCTTTTACTATCATGAAATAGCTACATTTTTAATCATTATAAACAGAGATTAAAATGGCTACTAAATGACCTAAGTAAAACTCACAGGCTGAGTAAACTGGAAATTATAATACTTATGACATTTTTAATTTTTACATAAGCAATGATCTACACTGAAACATAGAGTATTTTTAGAGCTACTAACACTGATATAATTAATATAGGATATTAAAATAGCAATGTTATATCTGGTTTTAACCAATAAGTCAGGTACAACGATGCCAGTGACTTCCCTCGCCTCCCTGTGTCACCCGCTACTCCGGAAAATTACTTCAGGAAGAGTACAAGTGTTACTAGTGGGAAAGAAAATGCAAAAGAGGAAAGGGTGGATCAAATGAGGCTAGGAATAGAAAAGGAAAGACACATAACTTTTTTTTTTTTTTAATCTTAGAGTACACGAGGAGGGAGGGGCAGAGGGAGAGAGAAAATCCTCTAGTGGACTCCTGGCTGAATACAGGACTCCTGGCTGAATAACAAAGCCTGCTATGGGGCTCAATCCCAGGACCCCGAGATCATGACCTGAGCCAAAACCAAGAGTTGGCCACTTAACCAGCTGAGCTTACCCAGGTGTCACACACTATCTTTTTAATAGGTCCTAAGACCTTGTTATTTTGATAGTGTCCTTTAGCCCAAGGTGATCAGAAATCCATCATAACAATACAGGAATCAAACTTTAAGCCACAGATCACATAAGAAAAGCATAACCTCTGATAAGCTCTTTCTGAGAGACATGACAACAGAGCTCAGCGATCTCACTGCTTTAGTTACTTTTAAATCTACAGAAGATTCACTGCTCTAGTTTATAGCTTTCACAACAGAGTCCTACTCCAGTACAATCAGAGGTCAGGAGAGGACTGTCAATCCAGGACACTCTTAAATAGTCATTAGCTGCTAATAAATTATATAACACCTCAGTGGTCTCGTTCCTAGGATTAGTGATTAATGGTATGTCAACAGAACTGATGAAAGATCGTTATGTCTTTAGTTAACACTCAAAGAGATTCAGACAAATTCCCTACTGGGTTTACTTTTCAGCAACAGACTTTAATATTAAACCAATAATTGGAGAACAAGCATTTACCTTCCTTTGGTTTCACAACTGGTTTTTCTTTAGGTGGAATAAAAGCTTTGTTTCTTTCCTCTTGTCTCTTACTAAGAGCTTCTGCTTGTTTAGCCTGGATTATTAATAAGAAATATGTTAATACAATTTACTGTTAAGTAGGAATTCAAGTTTCTATGAATTGTGCTATCAATGTTGTGAACTAGACAGTCTTACCTTTATGGCTTCCATTTTCTGTCGCTTCTTTTGACTTGCCTTCAGAAAATATTCACCACTAGCCAATTCTTTATCAATCTGTTGAAATCAGTATTTACAATATATCAGAAACAAGGTAAATGAGAAGTCATTCCCTGAGAAAGGCACAATGTCCTTGAGCTAAAGAGAGTGAGGTCAAAAATCTATGGTCAATTCAAAAGGTACTGACATAAAAAGAAGATGTGCTCTAAGCTGAAGAGAATACAAGCAAAAAGCATGGAGGTAGGAAAGAAGGTGATGTGTTCGTGAAATACACAGCAGGCGGTTCTAGATGGGACAGAAGATCAATGATTCACAAAGGTGTGAGGAAACTGGAAAGATTATCTGGGGTAAGCTTGAAGAAACTTGAATGCCATGTGAAGAGGGTGGGCTATGATTTAGAAATGACTGCAGGTTTCTGAGAGAAATGAGGAGACCAAAGCTGCATCTAAAAGGTACAGAAGAAAGAAGAAATAAATGCTTGGAATAAAGCAATGGCATGCAAAATGAAAAGAATTGTTAGGATTTGGTGACTAATTCAATGCTAATTAGAGAAAGCACTAGCTTATTCATCAAGATATAACTAACTTATCTTACATTAACACATTATTGTATCTAAGGCAGTTAAACTCTTAATAGTTACTCTTAATAGTTACTAAGCTCTTTACAATTACTAATCATTTAATCCTCATTAACAGTCCTCTGAAAAAGATGTTTTTATCATCTCCACTTTATGTATAGGGAAACTGAGGCACGGACAGGTTAAATAAATTGCCAGTCACGAAGCAAGTAAGTGGCAGAGTAAGTCAACTGAGACATCACTATTTAAAGAAGCTTAGTCATAGGGAAGAAAGACATGGTAATTCCTAACTACAGGACAAGGCCATAAGATGTAGAGCAAGTGTCATGAAGTGACATGACAGTTGCGTAAATAAAATCTCTCTACTTTCCCCCAACAAACAGTTCCTTTGTTTGCTTCCCTTTACAGAACACACCTCATGAACAAACATTTCCACTGTTTTATCACCATGATCATTATTTCTTTTTCCCCTCTGACCTTTTATCAAACCTCTGAAATTCAGGGCTGTGGAGAAGACAGTACACTGAAAGAGATGTGTTTACATGCTGACAACAAAGCATTAGTAGAAAGGAAAGACTTTAAGATACAGCCAAGGGAGGGAATCATAAAGTAAGACCCCTCAGGAGACAGGCAAAGACAGAACTCAAAGAACAGGTAAAGAAAAAATTGGTTCAGGTGGGAAAAAAAAAATTATAGGTGAGAGAAAAGGAAGCTGAAGGAATTTTCACTTGATGGTCTTAAATATTTCCATAAAATAAAAAGCAATGTCATCTGCTAGGAGTGAGAGGGTGCTTTAAGAATTAAGAGGATAGGGGTGCCTGGGTGGCTGAGTGGCTTAAGGGTCTGCCTTCCGCTCAGGTCATGATCCCAGGGTCCTGGGAATGAGCCCCATGTTGGCTCCCTGCTCAGCGGGGAGCTTGCTTCTCCCTCTGCCTGCTGTTCCCCCCTGCTTGTGTGCTTCCTCCATCAAATAAATAAAATCTTAAAAAAAAAAAAAAGAATTAAGAAGACACAGATAATTATCTGAAGTTGGAAACATGAAATAGTGGATTTAGTCCAGTCCAAAGATAAGACTTTCTCCAGCTATGTTTACCACATTCTAGGAAAGAAGTCAAATTTTAGGACTGATCAAGTTTGACAGTTTTGCTGGACAGGTACGAAAAGAAGGAAAAGGCAGCATAAAAGAAAACAGTGATGAACAAGAGAGAAAAGGATATTAGGGAGGGGGGAAAAGAATGAAGCCAGAAAACAGGTAATAAAATGAGAGCATCGTAATTTAGAAAAAGGATGGATGTGAGAGTTTAAAATTTCAAAACTAGAGCAGTCACATGGCACACAGTCACAGGAAAGATGCTAAAGCAGAGTGAGAGCATTAAGGGTTAAAATGTTAAATCTTTTTTATCCACGGAACACGTACTGTGGCTACAAGGGCACAACTGACAGCAACCACCTAGACATAGTTTACACTCCTACTGTGAAGCCCCCACTCTCAATGCCCACACACTTAGCTCAAAATAAGCCTATTTACATTTAACTCTGGTTAAATGTCATACCTGTACACACACACACACACACACACACACACACACACACAGTCTACCTAAATTACTCTCCATAAAGTTTCCGACAAAACAGATTAAAATGGTTTTCCCCTCATATAAAGAAATTCAACATTTAATACTGACCTGACTTTCTGGTTGTGGTGGTGGGAAAGGTGTGTACTCTTTCTTGACAGTTTTTTTCTTTGGTTCCTTGCGTTTATTCACATTCTTGTGCTTGAACTGTGGCAAAAATCTTTCCCAACTTTGTGATCTTAATTCAGAATCTTTTGCCAACTCTCGTTTGATCATTAAGGTCTTTAGTCATGGGGATATACGAACAAAGTAAGAATTTTTAATTTTATAAGCCATATATGTGTCAAACTAAGATAAATATTGTTCCCATAAATAATTCAGTTAAAACAAGTAGTTCTTGGGGCACCTGGCTGGCTTAGTCAGTTAAGCATCTGCCTTCAGCTCAGGTCATGATCCCAGGGTCCTGGGATGGAGCCCCACAGTGGGTTCCTTGCTCAGCCGTAAGCTTGCTTCTCCCTCTGCCTACTGCTCTCCTTACTTGTGCTGTCAAATAAATAAATTAAATATTAAAAAAAAAAAACCTCAAGTAGTTCTTAATCTCCTCAGTAAGAGCAAAACAGTTCCATAAAAAAAGTAATCTCAAACTAAGCACCAGAAAACCATTAGAAATTTAGATTAAATGCAGAACTTCTGGGTGTCTGGGAGCTCAGTCAGTTAAGCATCTGCCTTCAGCTCAGATCACGATCCCAGGACTCTGGGATGGAGCCCCAGGTTGGGGGTGGGGGGGGGGAATGTCCCTGCTCAGCAGGGAGTTTGCTTCTTCCTCCCCCTCTGCTCCTCCCCCTGCTCACATGAGCACACGCACGCTCTCTCTCAAAATGAAAATAAATAAATTTTTAAAAAAAAAGGAAATGCAAAACTGTTCAAATAAATTGAGATGAGACTAATTCAGCTTTTCATCCATTACTTCACTAAAACTTTTAAAACTCAACTTAATAGGAGCAGGAGAGTTCTTAATTAGCAATGTTCCCTGAAAGGAGGAAGTTTTTCGTAGTACTTTATCATGGGGAAAGAAAACAACCACACATTCTCCTATCAGATAAAAACAATATTCTCACATTTCTCCCACTCCATTTGAGTTTTGCACACAATGGAACATCAAAGGATGCAAACCAAACATCAGATATAAGACAAGCTCTTTATTTTTAATGTCCCAAGGCAACTCAAAACCATTCTTTCACCCCAATCTAAGAGTGACTCTGTAACTTCATCAAATTTAAGTGGACTGCTTAAAAAATACCCCTTACAAAATAGCTCATTACAGCATGATTACATTTCTAAGTGTAATCATAAATGCTATGCACATAGTGATATAACAGATCTCTCTCAAAGAGTTTATAATTTGAGCATTAAGTTAAAAAGAAGTTTTAATACAATCTGATATATTCAATCAATTTAATGGAAAAAAGCCCAAATCTGAAAGATCACATCTTTAAATATAGTAATAGGCCTATCATCCAAGAAAACTCGATCATTACCTTCTACGACCAACTCTAAGAAGCTTATTTCCTTTGTATTAGAACTATGTCATACATTATAAGATCCCCTTTCAACAGTTTTCAGACTGCACACCACAGAGACTTAAGTCTCCAAGGATATAACTACAGGACTAGGGTAGAGTTCAGTGGGCTGAGCTCTACCTCTAATTTACCCTAAATACTTCTGCTTTATCTGTTTTGTGCATTTGGCTTCCATAAAAGATTTAATTTCAAGAAAGGAAATATTTCTGTAGCTAAAAGAAGTCTGACAACCACTGTTATAGTAATATATAATTAACTCACTTTAATGTTATAAATTGGATGAATATTCTTCATAGTATCTAGAACTACTTTTCGAACCTGGAATTTGCAAAGAAAAATGAATTAGTCACTTACAAAGATTTTAATGAACTAAGTGGAAGGGGATTAATATATGAACCGGGCAATGACTACCCAACTGAATATAGTAGTTACTTCAATTGCTTTGAGTGACTTTTAGATCTTTCATTAATAGTCAACCTCTCTTGGACGCAATGAAGTTTCTCAACTTTACTGCTAAAATATAACATATAGAACTAAAATAAAAACGTTTTGGAAGTGTGGAATTTAGGGAGAAAGCAGCTAGATTTAAGGTCAGAAAATATGTGCTCAAATAATGGGAATGGCACTTGATAAGGGAAAGTCACCTAATGTCCTGTTCCAGCTTTCTCATTTGTAGTATGGAAATAAAACTACCTCAAGGCTCTCCTGTGAAAATTAAGTAAGATAATATATTTAGACTTTACAAAACTGTAGGGTATTCAATATATATGTTATTATTGCCACATGAGAAAAGGGCAGATAACTTATGAGAAAGAGGTCCAAGAGAACTGTTATTACAGGTCCTGGAAAGGAAACAAGACCCTGCAGCCAGATCCAGACAACCAAAGCAGTTAACAGAAACTGTAACTGTTATACAGATTTTCGCATAACATTAAATCTCACAGTTAAAAAAAAGTTCATCAGAACATTAAATAAACATTCTATTAAAATTCAGACAAAAAAAAAAAACTAAACGAAGAAGTTTTCAGAATCTGACCTCTACTGGTTTATATAGGTTACTGCAAATAACAATTATCACCATTTAATTCTCTCATCACTTGTGCACATGTAACTACATATTTCCCACATGTACTACAGACCAAAATCTTAACCATTTAAAATTTGTAGTGGAAAGAAGGATGATGTGCAGACCTTCTAATTTGGAAATGGATACCTCTTCAGTTGCCAAAGGTTGGCCATAATATGTTAGGATCTAGGAGTGATGATTCCCTCAAAAAAAGCACAAAGCTTTTACCAATGGGAAATCAAAGCACATTATAAAAAAACAGTAATTGTTAAAACACTGCATTATCCAATGAACTATTATAACCAAATTACTTAATTTGTTCTTTGCTGAAAATTAATGGAAGACAGTAAATAGTTCTCACCTCTTTTAAGCCACTAAAAGGTCCAATGACTGAAACCGTGTTTCCCTGAACCATAATATAACAGTTTGTTAAGAGTTCCAAAGCCTGTGTCAAAAGAATAAGTTGGAATTCAGTACACTGAAAAACTAAATGACAGAGGAAGACACTTAAGTTTTCCACTGATAAAAAGTACCTTCAATGTAGATCCTTTGGGACCAATGAGGCGTTGTCTTCTTTTTACAAATCTTTCTTTATTTCTCACTAAAGAACCTATTTTAATGATGTCACACGCAACATCATCCTGAAGAATTCGTACTGCCTTTTGGAAAAACGAAGAAAATATTCCATTAATATGCTCTACAAATACATTTATTTTCAAGGCCCAGGCTAATGAAATCAAAGCAGAAAAACGAAAACTCTAAGGAGGGATGCAGTGTTATATATGTTATCTCTAATGATGCAAATAAAGCAAAGTTTTTCTAATTCTAAATTTACCTGTTCAAATGAAACACTCCTTGCTAAAAGTTTTATTAGGTCTCTGGCCCTAATGATGATATATGGGTCAAAAGTCTTCTTTGTTGTACACACAGTCATACTGCCCTCGATCAGGTCCAGGGTTGCATTAATATGCTGCGAAAAGGAAAGAGCAAATATATAACTGTCTAAAAATCAATTCAATTTTACATAATTATAGAGCTTAACATAATCAAACTATTAATTACTGTAAATTAAGCTGTAATTCTATCAACTTCCTCCTTGAAGAAGCTGAGTAGTTGATATAAATAATGAACACCTGATTACTTTCATACTTTGAAGAATCTAAGAAACGCAGGCAACTGAAACCATTTATACTTACTTGGCTTTAGAATACTTTGTAGTTACCGGAATAAAGATTATTTCTAGTTTAAAAAATCTCTATCAACACAAATGAGGCCACAGTTAAGACCTAGGGTAAAAATGTAAAGCTACATATAGTTCCCCTATACTGGACGCAGCTCTGATCTGCCATCTGCTCCTTAGGGTGAGAATGGACTTTCTTTTTCAAACTTTCTTCTCATTGGTATTAGCTAAATACAAAGTAAAAACAAATTCTCACGGGTTCAGAAAGAAGCAATAATTCGAAAGTTACATATTAACTCTTAATAGGAAGAACCAGATTTCCACAAAGCAAATTAAAATGTCGTTTTCTGACTGAAAGCATACTCTGAAGAATATTTCAATGTAGTGAGTAATGAACAATTCAACATAAGGATGGATCTCTGTGAGTTTACAAGAGTCCAGTCTAAAAATACACAGGTAAAACAGCTTGCAGTTTGCTGAACCATCCTAACACCTAACAGGCACAAACAACTCCAGAGCAGTCACATAGTTGAGGAATACACTTTATATCACTACTAGTATGTGCACAGTGCCTACATACACACACAAAAATGAATCAGAAGTTTCATAAAAATGAAACTTACCCTTACCATATGTGATATATTATTTTTTTCTTTTTACTTATTTATTTTTTGGGCACATTATTTTTTTTAAAGGCTTATTATATCCACTAAATGGACTTCCCGCTCCACTAGCAAGTTTCAAACCAGTTTGAAAAACAAAAACGTCTAGGGAAATGGCAGCAGCAACATACAGGGGAAAGTTGGCCACATCCCCATCTTCCATTTAAAATGAAAATTAAGAGGGTGCCTGGGTGGCTCAGTGTTAAGCATCTGCCTTCGGCTCAGTTCATGATCCCAGGGTCCTAGGATCAAGCCCCACATCGGGCTCTCTGCTCAGCAGGTAGCCTGCTTCTCCCTCTCCCACTCCACCTGCTTGTGTTCCCTCTCTTCGCTGTCTCTCTCTGTCAAATAAATAAATAAAATCTTCAAAAAAAAATGATGAAAATTAAGAAATCATCCAGGAACATGCTTCAACTCAAACTATACAGAAACACGGCAAATATCACAGTACAGAATAGAATAGGCATCCTGAAACCTGGAGTTCACAGGTGAATTTCAGAAAGTCCATGAGATCCCTAAAATTCTAAAAGTATGTGAATTTTTCAAAGTTATCTATTACTCACAAAATTAAAAATAAGTGGAATATACGAATAAATTCCAGGGGCGCCTGGGTGGCTCAGTGGGTTAAGCGTCTGCCTTTGGCTCAGGTCATGATCCCAGGGTTCTGGGATCAAGCCCCACATCCTGCTCCCTGCTCAGTGGGGAGCCAGCTTCTCCGTTTCCTTCTTGCTGCCCCCTCCTGCCCGCCTCCCCAGCCGCCTGTGCTTATTCTATCAAATAAATAAAATAAAAGCTTAAAAAAAAAAAAAAAGCTTATATCTGGCTGTTTAAAATACCGAGGGAACCAGGGGCGTTTGGGTGGCTCAGTGGATTAAGCATCTAGCTCCTAATTTTGACTCAGGTCATGATCTCAGGGTTATGAGATAGAGTGCCATACAGCGCTTCAAGTTCAGCGCAGAGTCTGCTTGGGATTCACTCTCTCCCTCTCCCTCTGCCCCTCCCTCCACATGTGCGTGGGAACTCCTGTGCTCTCTCTAAATTAGATTTTTCTTAAAAACAAAAAACAAAGGAACCAAATTAGCCAGTTATGCTAACACTTTAAAAAAAATCAGCATATTTATTTAAAAGTAAAGATATAAGAGCATAATCTCAAAGAAATATATAAAATGTGCATACATGTTCATTCAAGGCTTTCTGTACCAATGGCCAGC
The DNA here is from genome assembly GCF_963455335.1 of Martes martes. Taxonomy (NCBI): domain Eukaryota; kingdom Metazoa; phylum Chordata; class Mammalia; order Carnivora; family Mustelidae; genus Martes; species Martes martes. The sequence continues at coordinate 42,537,954 of NC_137895.1, read as the reverse complement.
ACTCTTTCAAGTAAGCTTCCCTATATTTTGGGAACAAAGTTGCAAAACTGCTCTCCTCCAAGAGTCCTCTGGGATTGTCTTCTTTGGAAAAAGCTGGTTCCTTCCAACCATCAGGAACAGTGAGGAGTTCTGATTCATCTAAAGAGGGGAAGAAACTTACAAATTAGATTTTACCCTTCTTTCAGACACTATTTTGAACACTTATATGCATACATTTACATGCTTTCCAAAACTCTCAATGTAGTTCCAATTCCCATGCTCTTTAGGACTATTCAACCAAGAACATGCCTCTGTCATTATTATCAACACACTGTATTAAAATTAACTGTATATACTCCCACCTCCTAAAACAAAGTTCCTTAAGGGCAGGAACCCTCCTTGGATTCACAGTAATTAGCATATGCCTGACAGATAGTGGGGTACTCCAAAAACTTGTATTGCAGTACACTATTGGAATTAAAGATCCAAACACCACTTTGTTTACATGAGTATTTTTTTTTAAGATTTTTATTTATTTATTTGACAGACAGAGATCACAAGTAGGCAGAGAGACAGGCAGAGAGAGAGAGAGAGGAGGAAGCAGGCTCCCTGCTGAGCAGAGAGCCCAATGTGGGGCTCGATCCTACGACCCTGGGACCATGACCTGAGCTGAAGGCAGAGGCTTTAGCCCACTGAGCCACACAGGCACCCCCTACATGAGTATTTTCAATATAACATTTTGGACTTTGCTGAATTGCAGCCTGTGTGTGTGTGTATGTATGTGTGTGTGTATGCATATATATTTGTGTTTTTGTGCATACACACACACAAAGCTTAAAAACTGATATTCTGGTGTATATTTTCAGTTACCAAGCACTGGTATAGAGTTTTAGACTTTCCAAAAAGTTTTCATATACCTTATTTCTGTATACACCTTCATCATGACAATTGTGAAAGTTAGTAGGAAGAACCAGTATTATTTTCCCCATTTTATAAAAGACATTCAGTCTAAAAAGATTACTGACTTGTCTAAGGGGGACACAAAGGTGATTCAGTCTAGGTCTCCTTTCAATGAAACAAAATGCCTCCTAAGGTAATAAATTGATCTCCCACATCATTTATTAAAACTCCTGGTCCCAGATTTTAGAAAATCTCTTAAATCTAATAGCTATGCTTTAATTCAGTACTCCTCAAAGGTATGACCCGGAGGCCTGCACCGATCAGCATAAAGTAGGAATTAGGCAGAAATGCAATTCTCGGGCTCCAACTCAGACCTATCAAATCTGAATCTCTGGGATGAGCCCCAAGAATCTGTGTTTTAATAATCTCATCAGGAAACTCTTATGCACACTAAGTCTGAGAAAAGAGCCTTTGTAGTTCATGTTATCCACCACGGGTAAACTTGCTTCTCTGTCTTACACTCACATCTACTTTGTTATTTCTGGTTCAAATCACAGAGAATTAGCTACTCTTCATACTTCTCTTACTTCCCAAAATCCTTTAAAAAACCAAAAAACCTCCAATTCTACAACTGTGATTACTTAAAATGCATATCTTACCAAGTCTCTACCAATTTAAACACTTCAATAGTTACAAATTTAAAAAAAAAAAAACTAGCAAAAGAAATATACAGGAGTTTCACAACAGAGTAAGTGCAAATAGCCAAAAAAAACACATTACTGCGTTAGTAATAAAGTAAGTTCCAATTAAAACCCCAACCAGACACCATTTCATACCTACCAAAATCAAAGAAATTCAAAATGCAGATTTTATCAAGTGCTAGTCTGGGTGTAGAGCAATGAGAATTCTCGTTCACTCCTAGTGGGAGTATAAACTGACACAACCCCTTTGGGAGAGATTTAGCATTACCTGCACATACCCTAACTTTCATGGATCTAATCCCATTTACATAATCTGGAGAAAACTCTTAACATGCAAACCAGGAGACACACAGAAAGATGTTTATAGGAGCACTGTTTATAATAGCAAACAATGGGAACAATCCAAATGTCCACCAACAGTAGAATGAGAATATAAATAAGTGTATAATCATAAAAGGATATCTCATCATATCAAATGAAAAGAATAAACTACAGCTACAAGTATCACTGACTCAATAAGAAAAAAAAAAAGATTAGCCTAAGAAGCAAGAACAATTTCTACAGCCCTCTTACATTCATATACAATTAAAAAACTGACAAAATCAAACCACTGTGCATTGGTAGTAAAGATGCAGAGAACAGAAGATCAAAACGATTCAGGATTGTTACCTCATGTACTGTAAAGGAAAAGACTATGATCTGAGAGGTGCTCCTAGGAGGGTCTGGAGTATGGGAAGGTTTTTTCTGCGTAATGGTACTGAGTGCTCCTTTCTCACATGCGGGGTTTATTCTTCAAGCTGTACATGGACTGTACTCTGCTATGTTACACAATTAAAAATAACAGAACTCCTTTAATACTTCCCTAACTCCTTTAATACTTTCCAAGGTTTTTAACACTTCCAATAAGACTACTCGGGTCTTGGGCTATTTCTTTATCCTCTCTTCCTGTCGTTCATACTGAAGAAAATGTATAAAACCACACTACAAAGACGGCAATTTAAAAGTAAGGCAGTCTAAAATTAGTGTGAGTCGTGTCGTCTAATATATCAGCCGTTTGACGACAAGGAATAATGATAAATATTCCAAAATTTCACTAACGGACAAACTAGCGTTAAGAACACGCCAGATAGCTCCTTCTCCTTATCTAACTCCCTTATTATCAGCACTCACTCATATGTATAACGACCTCCTATTCCTACCCCGTTCCATCTCTCATTTTGTCAACGACTTTCAGCCACCGCCGCGAGAGTAAGGTCCTGCGGCACCCTCCATAGTTTCCTAATCCTCTTCCTTTTACATAAGACAAACTCTGCAGCACCTTTACTATGAAAGGCCTCTAGCAAAAGCGGCTAGGAACACGAGGCTGGCACCATAGTCGGTCCCGCAGGCCTGGCTATCATCCCCAGTCCTCAGCAATGAGAGCTACTCAACTTCACGGAACACACTCAGGCAGCACTGCAAGCCCCCCAGACAGCGAAAGAAAACAACTGTAACTCAATAACCAAAAATCAAGTTTCAGTTCTCGCTCAAACTTACCTCGGTTCTCCGGCTTCGGCTTTTTCTTACGAAACTCATTTTTCCCGTCCGCGATAGCTTGCCCGTTGAAGGAGGAGGACGCCATCTTCGAATTGCTTCCGGTATTACCGGAAGTGGAACTGTTCTTAAATCCTACCGGATTTGGGTCCTGAAAATCTGTCTACTAAAAACGAGTTCCGCATGATTTAGACGAGATCTGCGCAAGCTCCGTGCGTGCGTACGCTAAAGTTCGCGTTACTTGCACAAACTACAAGCGCTTCTCCTGCGTAGCCAATGGAGAGCTGGAGACTTCTTTCCCAGGATACACGGCAACACGGGGTTTAGCTGCATGCTGGGAATTGTAGTCCAAGACTATAGGCCAGCTGGAGACCGTCTTACCGTAGTTTTCTCTTGGTCCCGGTATCTTACTTAGGACCCCGAACTCCAGGGTTTGGCCACAGAGTGTAAGCGGTCCAACCTTGATGTCACTCACTCATTCATTGGTAATATTTATATGACTGTCAAGTAAGTGCTAGGTCTAAATACGAGGTCTAAAGACGAAAATAGGGGCGCCTGGGTGGCTCAGTGGGTTAAAGCCGCTGCCATCGGCTCAGGTCATGATCCCAGCGTCCTGGGATCGAGCCCCGCATCGGGCTCTCTGCTCAGCAGGGAGCCTGCTTCCTCCCTTCTCTCTCTGCCTGCCTCTCTGCCTACTTGTGAACTGTCAAAATAAAATCTTTTAAAAAAAGTAAAGAAAATACATGATCGTTCACGGCAGGGAGTGACAGAGCTACCATTTGTGTCGGCAGTTTATTTGCATTTCTAATTCTTTTTTTTTTTAAGAGTTTATTTATTTATTTGACAGACAGAGACCACAAGTAGGCAGAGAGACAGAGAGAGAGGGGGAAGCAGGCTCTGCTGAGCAGAGAGCCTGTTGCGGGGCTCGATCCCAGGACCCTGAGATCATGACCTGAGCCGAAGGCAGAGGCTTAACCCACTGAGCCACCCAAGCGCCCCTTGCATTTCTAATTCTTAAAATAACATTAAAACAAACAAAATTCTCTAAGCTTGATAATTTTTTGTAAGATAAGTTTTTAAAGACTTTGTTTCTGATGGTAATTTCCTAAAGTCGTAAGCCAGAAGGATAATAATGACACTTCTGGGGTGTTTGACCTCGCCTAAGATTTCCCAAACACCTCAAGACGTGAAGTTCATCACTACTACAAATTTTCACACTTCTAAAAAATCTAAAAGTGGTTAGACACATTGAAGATGAGACTTCCTTTGATGACTGATCTTACTATTTGCCATTTCTAAAATTTTCTGCAGCACACTTAAGGAAAGTCTTTGATATGTTTTATTTCTTGCATTAGTGAAACTAGAAGTGTTTATTTGAAATCCACCCTTGTGTATCTTCTATAAAAACTTAGTTGTACATAAGGTACATATATAAAACAGACTTAATTAGGGACAGAAGGTCCCAAGACACAGGATTATGTTAAGATTTCTTTTTCCCCCTGGGGCGACCGGTTGGTTCAGCCAGTTAACTGTCTGACTCTTGATTTCAGCTCAGGTTATGCGTCCTGAGTTAAAGCCTCGGGTCAGGCACTGCACTCGGCACCAGGTCTGCCTGTCACCCTGCTCTTCCCTTGCTCACACACACTCTCTCTTAAAATAAAAAAATAAAATCTTAAAACAAAACAAAAGAGGTATGTCTTATAAACAGCAGGCCATGATCTCATCCCTATATTCTTGCAATTTACTCAAAAAGCAAGGCCAAATCCTGGGGCACCGGGCTGGCTCAGTCAGTAGAGCATGTGACTCTTGATCTTCGTGTAGTGAGTTCAAGCCCCAGGTTACACGTAGAGATTACTTTAAAAAAAAAAAATCTTAAAAAAAGAATCAATGACAAATCCCTATAACAGACCAAATAACAAGTGGGGAAAGTTATAAATTGAGAAGCAATTCCTTCAGTGTTCCCAGGAATCCTATGAAGCAGGTTTTTATTACTGTTATTTTAAGGTACTCAGTCACTAGTAAGTGGTGAGCAGGACATCAAGTCCTGGCAGTCTGATCATTAGCAGTTCAGAAAGGCTACTAAAAGGATTAGTTGTTACAAATGTGTTGGAAGAAGGACTGAGTTTTCAGCCTCATAGCTTTTGAAGTTGAGGGTATTAGTTCCTCAGTGGATCTCCAGCAGGCCTACGCTGCAGTCTTTGGATTTGTAGTAGTAGAGTTAATCCAAATATCTGATAAGCATATGATGCTTAACTTCACTACTGTATGAAAAGCATGTAAACATAACAGTGAAATATCACTTCTCACCTACTAGACTGAGAAAAAGAAATAATAAGTACATATATTTTTAAATGATAATCTGATGGAAGAAAGTGTACTCTGTACACTGCTGATGAAAATGCAAACTGTCACTGACTTTTTGCAAAACAATCTTAGCAATATAAAATATGGACATATTCTTCCACAGTAATTTCACTCCTGGAAAACTGTCAACTAGAAGTAAAGCACCATTCCATTGAATGTATGTATAACTGTGTCAATTACTGCCTGTGTAGAAGTAGTTCCCTGAAAGAACTATGGAGCCACACCTACTAGTCTGTTGCCAAGTTTCTCACCCATCCCTGTTCGGTTTCCTATAACAGGAAAAATAATCTTAACTCTGTGACTCTACACATGGAAAATGCTTAAAAAAAAAAAAAAGCTTCACATGTGGTACATACCCAGTAAGTGTTAGCTATTATTTATTTATGGTGGCAAAAAAAAAAGCATCTTGACTATCAATTAGAGATACAGTAAAATAAACTGATAATACTTTCACAGTGGTGAGATATTATGCAACCATTCATAAGAACTAATTAAATTTAATGAAGATATTACTTAAAGGCATTGAGCCAGATACAGTACATATATAAATTGTTATATGTTATTATTTATATAATTATCCCGTTTTAAAAATAATTGTCCCATTTTGGGGGCACCTAGGTGGCTTAGTCAATTAAGCGTCGAACTCTTAGTTTTGGCTCAGGTCATGAGATCGAGCCCCAAGTTCAGCTCCATGCTAGGCGTGGGGCCTGCATAAGATTTTTACTCTTCCTCTCTTTCTGCCCCTCCCCCATCCAACTTGCATGTTCTCTATCCCTCTCAAAAAAAAAAAAAAATCATCCCGTTTTTATAAAGCAAACCATTCAATAAATATTTATTGAGCATCTATAATGTTTCAGGTTCTGTTCTAAATACTTGGTTCTATGTGCTAGATATAATAACTATATGTATGTGTATATATGTATGTGAATATATGTATGTGATTATACAACAAAAGAAGATTTGGAAGTCTACACATCAAGGTTATAAGTCTGGCTATCGTAGGGATGAAGGCAGAAAAGAAAAAGGAAGTAGGCAAAGATTTTTAAAATAGGTAAAAAAATAATAATCTTTAGAAAAATAATGTCAACAAAAGTAAAGGAGTCTGCATGAAAGCCTAGAAAACCTGGGAATCTAGGAAAGATCAAATTTGAGAAACATATTCAGCCAGTCTTGGAATGTATGCTGTGCAAAAAAATGTTTCATGTGTCATGGTGTTGGAATAAAATATGCTTGCAGGATATCAACTGCTTCCTTCAAGGCCCCATTTAGTAAACTCTGTAAATACGGAAAATGATGTGTGGCTTTGGCTGATAACCAGCTTGAGTAAATACTTAAACAACCCTTTTTCTTCAGATGTAAAATGAGAGAGTTGAGTTAGATTATTGCTTCTTTAACTTTAGCCAACCTCAGACTCACATGGAGGGTGACCCCATTGCCGTTTATAGCTCAGTAGGTCTGAGGGAGGGCCCAAGAATTTGCAGCCTGGAGAACAAGGAAATATCCAACCCCCAAATGTCAATAGTGCCAAGGTTGAGAAACTTGTATCTACAGATGTTCTTAATTTCTGTGATTCTACTTCAAAAGGCTAGTAAGGACTTTATTCTAAACCAGGCATGCAATGAAAGCAAAGTTTTTTCCCACTTTTCACCTACCTAGGGCAGAACTTGCCTAGTATCAAAGCCAAAGTTTCCAGATGGCTGTTCATTATTATGCTGGGATCCTTAGTGGGCAATCCTGTTCCATTTTCCTCAACTCTGCCTGTCATTCTGGAATCCTGTGGTCTCATTACCCAAACAATCATACTGGTACATACAGTGGATGCTTGAGGCCTAGAGACACTCATTACTGCTTGAATATTAGTCCCTCTGGGCCCCTGGCCCACAGAACATTAATATTTCATTGGGCCTCTCCTACTATTTCCAAGGCAATCTCCCATCTTTCTCTTCTTGATTGTTCTTATTGATAAGCAACAGCTTTGATTTAATTTTCAATTAAAATATTCTTCTCCCTAAAGGAAAGCTGGAACACATTTCATGATACTAGGTTCCACCAAAGCAACAGAAGGCTTTTTAATGCATGCATGAATATTCAAGATTTAATCAGTGGCATGTGAAATGTATTGATACTGCTGAGAATTATTATTTTATGCAAATAGAACAAGCAAACTACAGTCTTTTATTTGTTTACATGACACCGGGAGAATATCTGAACTTCTCTAAGCAGATTTCTAGTCATTTGTTAAATCTATATGCTTCTCCCATCCTTCAGACAGTGGTAACCACAGATGGCCCTTGATGAAATGAACTTTTTTTTTTTATGAAATGAACTTTTAGATTATTTATTTCAAACATTTAATGGATCTATATTTAAACAAGTCATTTCATGATGTTAATAAGAGGGCAAAATGGCTTCTCCGTTGTTTCAAAATCTCAAATTAAAAAGTGTAACTATCTGATACACTTAGAGACTGGAAATTAGAGTTTAACACTACATTTTTGTTTTTGATCGTCTATTAGTGACTTTAATTTCTTTTGATTTATGAGTCCCTTTACTAATTTGATGAAATTCAAGGACTCTTTCCCCAGAAAAGCACATGTATTTGGGTAAACATATCATTTTACCCATAGTTTGATGAGATGCTCACTTTTCCGTCACACGCTTTCATAAAACCTCTAGAGGATCAAGCCATCAGGTTAGGTTAAGTACCCTCGCCTTAAAGCAACACAGGAAGAATGTCTCAGAAGCCCGGATCTGATCCTATGAGCACTCAAGTCCCCTGCTCTAAGAGTTCTCCAGAAGAGCAGAATTAGAGTTTTAGTATGCTTTAGTACTTGTATATAAGTGTACTTCTCAAGATTCCTGCAAGTCATAGAAAATTAACCTAACAAGTAAAAAAGAGGATTTATTGTCCTACATACCTTGGAACTGGACCTAGGACCTCAATAATATCATAGAAACATTCATGCTCTTTCTCTATAAAAATGTCTCTCTCTGTCCATCTGTTGGCTCTGTTTTTTCTGTGCTGCTACAAAAACACACAATGTGTACTACAGTAAGCATAGCAAATTATGCAGGGGATTAATAGTTTTTCAGGTTTTACCCATCACCATCTCTCATTCCCATGCCACCATTTCATTAAAATAAGTCACATACTTAAAGAATTACTTAGCCCCGGTCACAAGATAGAGGAATTATGTACTAAAATTTTATTTTGTGTGCGTGTGTGTGTGTGTGTGTGTGTGTGTTTGTGTAGTAACTCCATATTTGCTGTGAGGATTTTAAAATGTATTGACTGATTTACTAGGCTGATTTATATTTCTCTAGGCATTTGCGGTGATACTGAAAAGGTGATCTGCTATAATTGTGACGACTTGGTGTAACCCTTTTTTATAATAATTATTCTCTCATGTAGCATATTTCCCTACAGGAAATAGCTACATATTTTTTCTTTTAATTTCAAAAAGAATAAAAAAAGAAAATGCAAGGAACAACAATATACAAATACATCATTCAAGAATCCCTCTACCTAGGTTTAATAAATATAAATTTCATTTATCATTTTGGTCCCAGATTTACATTAATATTTCTATCATAAAATTTCACATATATGCAAAATGAAGTCACTCCATAGTCTTGTTTCTTTCTTTTCTAGAAGCAATAACTAGATGTTTTGATTTTTAAGAACTATTTCTGACTTACTAGGAAGCAGTAGACTAATATAACAAATGCTTTTGTGGTCATAATTAAACTTAAGGCATAAAATATTTTCAGTTAAATCCCCTGTCCACACCTCCCTAATCTCATCCCCCCTACCAGAGGTGATCACTATGCCAAAATAGGTGCTTATAATTTCCATGTATATTTTTGTTTATATGGCTACTATACACACATGTAATCTCTTAAAAAGATAAACTGGGCTTTAGATATTTTTCATATGGTATATTTATACATTAAACATTAATAAACTTGTATATAAAATATATCATATAAATATTTTTTATTAATTATGTACAGATAAATGCTGTATGTACTCATATAATTTGCTATTTATTTATTTAGAGAGAGAGTGTGTGTGCAAGTGGGGAGCACAAGCAGGGGGTGGGGGCAGAGGGAGAGGGAGAGAAAGAATCTTAAGCAGCCTCCATGCCCAGCAAAGTCTGTCACAGGGCTTCATCTCAGGACCCTGAGATCATGACCTGAGCCGAAATCAAGATTCTGAGACTTAACCCACCGAGCCACCCAGGCACCCTGGCAACAACCTGCTTTCTAATGGAATAGTTTGTTTTAAGGTTTACTCATGTTGAATCTGTGTGATTCTAGTTCATTCATCCATGGTGTATATATATATATATATATATATATATATATATATATAACCTTTGAATTCGTATGTAAAAAACACAGCAGCTTCAGTCTTGGTTTCTTCCTTTCTCTTGCTCTCTCTCCCCGACAGCTCGCTCTGGGAGGACCCAGCTGCCATGTCTTGAGCGGACCTATGGGGAGATCCAAAGGGCAAGGAACCGAAGCCGCCTTCCACCAGCCTCGTGAGAGAGCTTGGAAGCACATTCTCCTGGCTGGTCAAGCTGTCAGATGACCGGAGCATGGCTGACTCCTTGACTGCAGCGTCCTGAGGCTAAGCTGCTCACAAGTTCCTGACCCTTGGGAACTTCATAAATGTTTGTTGTTGAAACCTGCCAATTTCGGGGGTAATTTTTACACAGACATAACTGGAACAATATTGGAGCAAGCCTAAGTGTTCAACAAAATATTTATAAGATTTTGATTGGGGTATGTACATGAAACTTTCTCAGGAGGAATATTTTTCTTTGATTCTTGCCACTAGAGGGCAAAATGTTCATAACGCATGGCTTGGATAAAGAATTAAAAGGCTTTTTCTATTTCCACAGAACCACGGACTGAGTTGGGGGGGGGGACCTTAAAGATTACCTGGTCCAACTCCATTAATTTACAGATGAGGATTCTAACACCCAGAGACATTTACTGACTAGTGCAATGCCACCCAGACTTGGATCTAAATGTACAAAACTCAGCTGCATTTAATAATATGCAGACCCAGTAACTACTAATCAACCCTGTTATTTTTTAAAATCACTAGGTGTAGAATAAAGAGAAAAGTCTTTTTAAAAATCCTCTATTTCAACTAACATATTAGTATTCCCAAGATCAAAAGACTTGTGATAATAACCATTTCCATTCATTGGGTGTCAATTATAAGCCACTTACCGTACATTACGTGCTATGTCTTTTCATTTCATCTGTAGAACAAAACTTTGAAGCATATACTCATCAATGCAGTATCTTGTCCAAGGACATAGAGCTAAAAAGAAACAAAACAAATATGAATCTGATACAGGTTAAATCTCATTACAATAATTTTGGGGGGCACAAGTCATAGTGTCTGATTATAACAGAAGTTTGTTGTTTCTGGAAATCACTGAGTATGTTGAGACATGTGAGTGGCTGCTGCATAACAATGGAAAAGAAAAAATGATTTTGATGACTCACTTCTTTTTTTAAATTAATTTTTATTTTTTTAATAAACATATAATGTATTATGAGCCCCAGGGGTACAGGTCTGTGAATCACCAGGTTTATACACTTCACAGCACTCACCATAGCACATACCCTCCCCAATGTCCATAACCCCACCACCCTCTCCCTACCCCCCTCCCGCCGGCCCTTCTCAGTTTGTTTTGTGACATTAAGAGTCTCTTATGGTTTGTCTCCCTCCCGATCCCATCTTGTTTCATTTATTCTTTTCCTACCCCCCAAACTCCCCATGTTGCATCTCCACTTCTTCATATCAGGGAGATCATACGATAGTTGCCTTTCTCTGATTGACTTATTTCGCTCAGCATAATACCCTCTAGTTCCATCCACGTCATCGCAAATGGCAAGAGTCCATGTCTTTTGATGGCTGCATAGTATTCCAATGTATATATATACCACCTCTTCTTTATCCATTCATCTGTTAATGGACATCTAGGTTCTTTCCATAGTTTGGCTATTGTGGACATTGCTGCTATAAACATTCAGGTGCACGTGCCCTTTCGGATCACTACATTTGTATCTTTAGGGTAAATACCCAGTATTTGGTATTACAACCAGTATTGCTGGGTTGTAAGGTAGCTCTATTTTCAACTTTTTGAGGAATCTCCATGCTGTTTTCCAGAGTGGTTACACAAGCTTGCATTCCCACCAACAGTGTAGGAGGGTTCCCCTTTCTCCACATCCTCACCAGCGTCTGTCATTTCCTGACTTGTTAATTTTAGCCATTCTGACTGGTGTGAGGTGGTATCTCATTGTGGTTTTGATTTGTATCTCCCTGATGCCGAGTGATGTGGACCACTTTTTCATGTGTCTGTGGGCCATCTGGATGTCTTCTTTGCAGAAATGTCTGTTCATGTCCTCTGCCCATTTCTTGATTGGATTATTTGTTCTTTGGGTGTTGAGTTTGGTAAGTTCTTTATAGATTTTGGATACTAGCCCTTTATCTGATATGTCGTTTGCAAATATCTTCTCCCATTCTGTCAGTCTTTTGGTTTTGTTAACTGTTTCCTTTGCTGTGCAAAAGCTTTTGATCTTGATGAAGTCACAGTAGTTCATTTTTGCCCTTACTTCCCTTACCTTTGGCGATGTTCCTAGGAGGAATGATGGCTCACTTCTATTCTTCCCGGAGAGGGGTTTTTTTCTCTCCCTCTCATTCTGTCTCTCTGTTCCTGTCTCTGTCTCTGCCTAATAAACACAGATTGCCCCTCCCCTTCATTTAACGAAACGGCTGTGTGATGTTGGAGAACTGTCCTAGAGCTTGACTTTGTTGCACTTTCTTCATTTCTAAAATGAGAATACACCTAAATCCTTCAAGCTCTCAAAGGGATGCTGTGATGATTAATGGGGAAGTCTTTCTGAATCTCATTTGATTTTGCAGAAGACAGGTGTTTAATAAAGCTGAGGAATCATTATAATGGCAATTAGTCATATTTTAGGACAGATGGGCAGGTATTTGGCAGTACTGACTTGGCTGGAGCTGTTGCCACACCAAAGCAATGAAGTAAAGTCAACATGTCAGCAGCATCGAGTTAGGTGAAAGGAGGGCATAATATCTTCTTAACCCACACACTGCTTTGTTCATCATCCCTGCCTGGCGCACACTGGCACGTAGTCACAGCATTTCCAATGCAGTTAGGCAGGCAACCTTAGGAGAACCACCTCATTGCTGTGATTATTATAGTCTCCAAGGAGAGCCACCATTGACGCTCCTCTCTTCATACATGCATGCCGCTCACACCAAGAAACTGAGCCTAGTCCTCCTCTCCTTGTCTCTGGTCTGGCCCTGTGACTTACTGAGACCAAGAGGAGGCTGGTTGAGCCTTTGGAAGAGTGGCAGTTTCTGCTTTCTCTTACTTGGAAGAGAGCTGCAGGGTAAGAATTCAACCTCCCTGAGACCACCTCACTGCGAGGAAGCCCAAGCTAGCTATGTGAAGAAAAAGAGACAGGGATGTGCCTGGCCAGCTCTCAGATGTTCCAGTCATCACTGCTTGTGTTCTGGACATGAAATGAATGAAGAAGCAATCTTAGACATTTCAGCTTCAGTAGACACCACTTGGAGCAAAAGAACTATCCCTCCCAATTACAGAAACAGAAATCTTAATAAAAATATCTGGTGGTGTTAAGTCACTACGTTTTCAGGATGTTTGTTACACAGTAATAATGTCCCTGATCTCATAGTGCTTACATCCAAACTGGAGAAGACAAATAACAACAACCGTAACAAAAAGATTGTTGCAGCTAATGATAATGTAACTGGGAGGTGGATAATGTGGATAGCATTATCATTGTTTTTCTGAGGTTGCCTTTCTGATGCATCATCAATAAACTAATAGACAACAAGGAAAAGGATGAGGCAAAAAAAAGAGAGAGAAGGAAAGAAAATGTTGCCCCTGAGCTGCTTGAATTCAGTTTAATTATCTGCAACTTAATTAGCAGCTTCTTGATAGGAGTATATACTATACTACTATACTAATTGTTAGTATATACTCACAATTCATGATTTGGGGAGCACCTCACCATTTGGGACTTAATGCCTGTAGCTTTGCTAACCCTGAAACAAATCTAATAAGAGAGGTGTTCTTCCTCCTACTTTATTAGCTTCGGGGAAGGTAAAGACGGGAGGTACTAGCATTGGAGGACAAGTCATGCTGTTCTGCACGCTGCCTACTGACACAATCCCTGAGACAGGGCCATTGCCCCACTCAAAGAAAATGTTTGAATTAGGAAAGAAACAAGGAAGTGTATATTTGATAGTCCAAAGTATCTGGAAGTTTCAGTTACTGATTTTCTTTTGAAGAAAGGACATTTTTCATAACAACATTCCAAATGGAAAACCACTCTTCTTTCATAAATAGCATGGTTCTCTGTGCTATGCTGTGAGTCTACTGCTGAGGTACTTCCATATTCTTTTAAAATTAGTGGTGACTTCTTTTGAAGGTAAGGACTCTGACTTTTTTTTTTTTCTTCATCCTCTCACCTAAAATTCTGCCCCTAGTACATGCTTCATAAATATTTGTTGAATGACCAGATATTGGATTAAAAGACAAGGATCTGGATTTGAATCCCAGCCCAGCTACCTACTAGCAATGAGTCTCTGGTCAAGTTACTTAATTTTTCTGCATTTCCATGGCTCTCAATTGTACATTAGGAAAAACAACATTTTACATGATTGTTTGTAAAAAAATTAAACAACAACACACATACATAAATTCTTACTATATATACACACACACACATATATACATACATACACACATACATACACACACACATGAATACACAGTGCAATTAACACAGACCCTACACGTGATTGAAGTTAATTAAATGTAGTTCTTTCCCAAAGTGGTTATTTGCCTTTAGATAGAATTGTGAAGATCACTATAACCTGAATGTTTGTATCTCCCATCCCTCCCACCACCCACCCCAAAATCTTATGTTGAATCCTAACAACAGATGATAATATTAGATGATATTAGAAGGTGAAGCTTTTGGGAGATGATTAGAACTACCCAGGTGAATGGGATTAGCACCCTTCCAGAAAAAGCCAAAGAAAGCTCCCCTGCCCCCTTCCATCTGGTGAGGACACAGCGAAAAGATAGCTGCCTATGAATCAGGAAAGTGACCCTCACCAGACACTGAATTTGCAGGTGCTTTGATATTGGACTTCCCAGCCTCCAGAATTGTGAGAAATCAATTACTGTTGTTCATAAACCACCCAGTCTTTGGTATTATTATAGAAGTCTGAACAGACTACAACAATCACTATTGCTATAATTCCATTTAAATGTGTTTTTATTTAAATGGTGACTTTTCAAACTCTGCTTTCATCTAAGATAAATTTCTTATTTGGCCAGTATTAACTGGTAACAGCTGAGCATCTATTATAATTTTTCAAGAGTCACTATTTTGGAAACTTATTATTTGTGAGTTGATGATGTCGTGATGAAAATTTGCTGGAGCAGAACAGTCAGAGGGACAGAAAAGGTGCAGCAAACTCGACTCCTTTTACAAACTATAGGTCTGATGCCGGAATGGCTAATCTCACAACATCTGTTTGAAAGAGGACTTCAACGACCTACTTCCATTTTGCCCACCTCAGTCTATGCTTTCTAAGTTCTTTCCAGCTTTCCAGCTTATCTTTTAACCAAGGCAAAAATTCAGACAGGCAAAGCTGTGATGGGAACTGAAACTACCCCCTCAAGCAATAAGGAATGCCGTGAGGCCAGCAAGACCCTAAGTGACTGACTCCAGACAAAGATCAGCCTGCCTTTTACTGCCCATCTGCACCTACCCACCATATTTGTCCATTTTCTTTACATAACCTAGAAGTATTTTCAGTGCGCTAGAGACAGTCTTGGGGATGTTAGTCTGCTGTCTTCCTGGTGCTGGTCTCAATGGAATAAATCCCTCTCCTGTTTCACCACCACATGCCTCTCTGCCTCTGGATTTTGTCAGGGACAATAGGCAGAAGCTCCTCCGTTTGGGACCCCCAGGGCCAGGTGCTCTTGGGCCTGTGGTCATGCTGTGGAAACTCACTATAAAGTCCTGCGAGGTAATGGTGCCTGGGTGGCTCAGTTGGTTAGGCATCTACCTTCGGCACAGGTCGTGATCCAGGGGTCTTGGGATCCAGCCCCGCATCAAGCTCCCTGCTCAGTGGGGAGCCTGCTTCTCCCTCTCCTCCCAACTCCTGCTCTCTCTTGATATCTCTCTCTTTCTCAAATAAAAAATAAAACAAAATACAAATAAAATGAAATAAAGTAAATAAGTCCCATGTGGTTAAGGGGTAAGTAATACGGCCTTGTGATGAAGGATATTTGGCAGGCAGGCAGGCAGGCAGGGACAAGGATTCCCCTGCTCCAAGAAGAAACCACCCTAAAAGGATTTTACCACACTCAGGAAGGAGCCCTCCATCCTTTCCTATGTGTTAGATAGGTGACAAAGCTCTAGTTGGGTGACAGGTGCATTCATCAACAAGCCTATAAAACCCCCTAGACATAAAAACTCTGGTAGCAACCCAGGTACCCCCCCTCTATGGGACCTTTGTACTATTGCTTATTGAACTTTGTTTTGCCGCCCACCTCTTCATCTGGTCTACCTCTTCAATTTTTTAAGCAGTGTCACCAACTGAGGGCCCCAAAGGAAAGCCTTGCTTTGCTCCCCACTACATCTGGTCTAACTCTGCATTCTTCGGAGTGGCCTAAGAATCATGGGCACCGATGGTGCAAAAATCCTGCAACACTTGCTTAAAAGGGGCCCAGTTGGAAACTGGAAAAAAAAAAAAAAAAAAAAGATGGTGTCAAGGAAAGGTAATAGTAGAGAGAAAAAAATATGACAATGGCTTTTTTTGTCTTTTTACGTTTACTATGTATCTGTGGGATAAGTGCGTGACTAACTACTGATACAGACCTTTGAAAAACTCGAATAAGAGAATTACAATTTTTAGAGCATGAGCTTTCTTAAGATGAGAACACATAAAGGCTGATTTACTAGTATTTTAAACAATTGATAGTGAAATAAAATTATGGTTAGAAGAGTCACGTTAACACTGAGAGCCACTTGTTTTAGACAACAACTTAACAGGAAATAAAATGATAATATTCAATTTATAGCATAATCTCTGTTAAGTGGTTAGAAAACAGAGCCTTTAAGAGGATTCAAACCTTTTCTTCTCTAACCACTAGGGAGAGCTTTATCTGGGCCAGGAGTTGCTGAAATAACCTTTCAGAGCTTTCAAAATCTATATCATTTCTAATTCCATGGTGCCTCATTCTGCAGTAAACATAAGGGTTTATAAAAAGATTTAGAAATAGCAACAACGACAACAACAAAAAATAGAAACAACAAGTGATAACTCTTTCTGGAGTGTATTCTTACCTTGGATAACGAAGGACAGATTCCCAACTCACATGCTTGGCTGACCAGCCAGTCTGCAGTCTGAGATGTTCTCTAGTCCCCAGCAATCTAGACAGTGATGTGGAAATGTTGGGGTTTGGAGCCAACAGACAAAGAATTCTTGAGACGTCTTCAGTGCAAAAAGGCTTTTTTGTTTTCATTTTGTTTTGTTTTCAGGACATGCAGACAGAAAGAGCTGCACGGGATTGTGAGGAGGAACTGATTATATACTTCGGAATTGGGGAAGATGAAGACAAAGTTTCCAAAAGGATTTTCATATGCTACAGAAGATTCTTGGGATCCTGGAGACCTGGCTATTGTCAAGCTAATATTGTTTTTTTTCTTCTAGGAAGGCATTAACACTGAGATAGTCAGGAGTTCTTGGAGGAATGTCGTACTCTGCCTGCCTGAGTATTTGTCAATGGACGGCAGGTTATAAGGAAATTTTATTTTATCTACCTTTCTCCCTTCCTTCCTTTCTTCTTTCTTAAGATTTTATTTATTTATTTGACAGAGAGAGACAGCGTGAGAGTGGAAACACAAGCAGGGGAAGTAAGAGAGAGAAAAGCAGGCTCCCCACTGAGCAGGGAGCCCGATGTGGAACCCAGGACCCCAGGATCACAACCTGAGCTGAAGGCAGACACCTAACGACTGAGCCACCCAGGTGCCCTTTTATCTACATCTCTTTTGCCTTTGTTCTCCACACCAGACAGCATCTCTGTATGGAATAAAATTGAACAGAACAATTTTCTCTGTAACTTGAAAAACACTGAGACCACCTCCCAAGAGTAAGCCATTAAAAACCAGGTAAACAGCAGACCCCCAAGGATATGGCAAAAGTTACAAAGGTGTTTTTATCACTGGGCTCCAGCTGGTTATAAGCTATAAGGTAGGAGACTATGTAAACTGGCTATACATTCCATGCTGATGGTGGAGAACAAAGGCAAAAGGAGTGTACATAGAATTAAATTTCCTTATAACCTGCATCCCATTGGCAAGACTTGAGACAGGCAAAGAATGATGACATTCTTCCATGAACTCCTGACTGTCTCAACGTTAATGCCTTTGTAAAGGAAAAAACATCCTTAGCTTGATAATAGCCAGGCCTCCGGCATCCCTAAAGTCTTCTTTACTATATCAAAATACTTTCAGAAACTTTCTTTCTTACCACCTTCCCAACTTAAAAGTATATAATCAATCACTGCTCACAATCCCAGTGCAGCTCTTTCTGCCCATGGGTCCTGTAAAACCACCCTTTATGCACCAAGAAAAAGTCTCAAGAATTCTTTGACCATTGGCTCACAGACCCCATTTCAAATCATACCACATACCACCCCAGATGGCTCAGTGAAGATTTACCATGACCGATACCAGTGTCATCTTATTAGCTCTGCTTTTAAACGTCCACTCAGAATTCAGAATTTCTCAGAATTTCTGGGTCTTGGGGTGCCTGGGTGGCTCAGTGGGTTGAGCCTCTGCCTTCGGCTTGGGTCATGGTCTCCAGGTTCTGGAATCCAGCCCTGCATCAGGCTTTCTGCTCAGCGGGGAGCCTGCTTTCCCCTCTCTCTCTGCCTGCCTCTGCCTACTTGTGATCTCTGTCATATGAATAAATAAAATCTTAAAAAAAAAAAAAAGAATTTCTGGGTCTGTATTGTTGTCAGGTAAACAACATCTCAGATCGTGGAACATTTTACTGAAAATACATCTCTGTTTCCATTCATTCACAGATTCACAAATAGGAGGGACTTAAATTCTCCTTGGTTCTGGAAAAGTGGGTTATGAGAGGGTCAGGAATGGAATAGGTAGTAAAATCTTCCTCGGTCTAATACTGTATTGGCCCTTTACCCAGTTTCTGCTGATGACCAGAATCACAAGGGCCTTGAAAATGCTGGTGACAAAGGGAAAAAAATCACAATCTCTGTCAAGTGTTACCTAGCATCTTTTAGACCATCTAGGCTTTAGTTTATTCATTCTGTTAAAAAAAAAATTTCAGGGACACCTGCATGGCTCAATTGGTTGGACGTCTGCCTTCAGCTCAGGTCATGATCCCAGCCTCCTGGGATCAAGTCCCACATCAGGCTCCTTGCTCAGCAGAGAGACTGCTGCTCTCTTACCCTAACAAATAAAATCTTTAAAAAAAATTAAGCCGAGAAAGTTTTAAGATCTAATTGACTTTATTAAGCAATTCATGGATTGGGTACCTCAGATCTACTAAGGACAGAGATACTCCAAGGAATTGTACAAAATGGAAGGAGGGTAAGGCAAGGAAGTAGCAGCGAAAGAAAAGAAAGGATCCTTTCAAGCCAGGACGTTGCTGGGAAGGGAATAACAGGGCTTTTATCATGCAGATTACCTCACTAGTCTGATCAGAAAATTCCAGATTGACTGTTTAAAGGTCACATTCCGTGGGGCGCCTGGGTGGCTCAGTGGGTTAAAGCCTCTGCCTTCAGCTCAGATCATGATCCCAGGATCCTGGGATTGAGCCCCACATCAGGCTCTCTGCTCAGGAGGGAGCCTGCTTCCCTTCCTCTCTCTCTGCCTGCCTCTCTGCCTACTTATGATCTCTCTCTGTCAAATAAATAAATAAAATCTTAAAAAAATAAATAAAGGTCAAATTCCTGGGATAGGTTGAAACTATAATCACGTCTTGGTTTGCTGGGGGTAGGGTGGGCCACAATGACTCCATTTGGAGTTTGTCATTTTTAAAAAATAATTCCATAAAAATACATGGAGTACCTATACTATCCCCAAAATTGTACAGGAGCCTAGAAATACTGCATTGAAGGAGACATAGTCCCTACCTGCTTGAGAGTTTACAGTGTAGGGGTGAAGGACACTAAACAAATATTTACGGTAAAGTATGGGAAACACACAGTGGTATGGGAGTACACAGTAGGAGTGTTCCTAATTCTTCCAACTAGTAAAATAGTAAAGGATACCAAAGCAGTGCTCATCTGGGTGTCCTAGTACAAAGGACCTGATTTCCTGGTCTTCAGTCTCCACAGATGAGATAAGAGGGCTTAGGCTAAATGAATTCTAAAGGTCCTTTCTGAAGGCTGCTTTTAGGCAAACAGGCTTGAGTGGTGGAATATAGAAAGGGGCCCACAGTGCCCCCTGACTGAATACAGACAGGTCCATCAGATGACCCACCTCAGAATATCCAGAGGCCCTCAGTGACCAATGAGCTACTTACAACCAAGCACAGTTACCAAAAAAGGGAGAATTCCATACTCCCCATACTCCTCTCTCTCCCCCATTAAATACAGCCCCACCCATGGCCTCAGGGCAGACAGCCTCACCTCTGCTGTCCTGCCTGAAGCTCTCTTGCGGTGTATTCAAGATACTTCTGTCTCCTTTGTTCTGCCTCAAGTGAATCCTTTCTCTCACACACATATACACACGCACACACACCTGCACCAGCACCTGGCTCCCAGCCAGTCATTGCCCATCTCCATCCGATTGGGAAGACACCACACCTTCCGTTAGTAAGGTGCTAAAATTTTACTCAAACCTCCCTAATCCCAAATGGCATTTTCAAGAACTTTCTCAGAAAGAATAATTTGAGGATTCCTTGGGAACTAAGTGCAAACAATGGTTACATCTTTGGCTGTTGCTAAAGTGGCAGCCGTGAAGCTCTAGTTCAGAATCCTCAGACGCTGGCTCATCTCTATGGGAAATACCCTGTCAATTAGGTCCCTGTGGTACAGCACATGGTCTTCCTTTGAGTTTCCAAAGACCCCCTTTCTTGTGTGTGTACCAAGCTGGGTGAATACTACTATCTTCTGGTTCACAGCGAGCTGTCACATGCCCCAAAAGTGCCACCTCAGCTAACCAAGTGGATTAGCATGAACCCCAAATTATTCTTCTTAGAACCTTCAGAGCCAAAATGAGGGATGAGTGTGTGTGTGTGTGTGTGTGTGTATCTAATTATATATATATATATATATATATATGTCTAGATATATATAATTAGATACACACATCTATGTGTGTATATATCTATATCTATATCTATATCTATATCTATATCTATCTATGTCTAGATATATATATATCTATGTATCTATGTATAGACATATATCTATGTCTAGATATATATAATTAGATACACACATAGACATATCTATGTCTAGATATATATATATATATATATATATATATAATTAGACATGTAGAAACATCCTTATGCTTTCCATAGTTTCCAAGGTAAATATGCAAAAGACTTCCATAGTTGATGCTGTAGTATGTCTCTTTCAATACCGTTTCCAACCCTTCTCTCTTCTACTATTGGGGCTAGGCAATGAATATGTTCAACTCCCAGCCTTTCTCTCCTCTCAGATTAGCCGTATAGCTCAATTCTGGTCTATCACATGTAGATGGAAAGCCCTTGAGACTAAGGGCTTCTTGCTGCTTGGAACATGCCTTTGATGACTTGAAGTACAGCAGCCTTCATGAAACTGATGTCGTTTGAAGTAAGATTCAGAGCCAACCGCCAAGAAAGAATTCCTGAGACATTTTTGGTGCAAAAAGGGTGTTTTGATTAAAGCACAGGGTTAAGACCTGTGGGCATAAGGAGCTGCATTGGGGTTGTGAGGAGTGGCTGATTATATAAGATTTTCTGTCCTATGGAGTGGAGAGTATTGTTAGGGCTCCAGGAAATTGAGTCTACTGGTTTCTGGAGATTGCTTTTTTCTTGTAAATCATTGAGACAGTTGCAAACTGATGGAAACTCCTGTCCTGCGCTGTGACCTCTATCAGTTAACCATTTATTCCCCTTCCCTTGTTCTTGAGCAGCCAGGGGTGCCTGAGGAATTGTCACACATATCCCACCTAGGGGTGGGGGGTGAGTGGGGGGTGTCATTAGGTGTTAGCTTTGCCCTCAGCTTGTTTTTTGCTCCCTCATAACGAGGATGAAAGTTATCACTAAAGTTGAAGGAGCAGGAGAAAAAAACAAAATTAATTCTCTGATGGCATCCTAGAGATGCTGCCTCAGTCTTGCGCCATCTATAGTAACCTTGGTATTTTAAATCTTTATTGGGTTTTTGTTTCTCACGGTTGAATGTCATCCTACTGATCAACTTCTAATAATAATGCTGATCATATATAAAAGTTTCATACATAGAAACTTTAGAGTGGCCTTACTATAATTAGCAGGAGCCTGAAGCTGATCAGTGTATGTTTATATGTATTTGGGTGGTTATAAAATCATCTTGTTTGGGGGCACCTGCCTGACTCAGTTGCTAGAGCACACAACTCTAAATCTCAAGATTGTGAGTTCAAGCCCCATGTTGGGTGCGGTACCTACTTAAAAAATAAAATCATTTTGTTTTTTTCATAACATTTTATCTTCTAAATATGAGGTTTTGATCAACTATGTGATTGCTCTGCTAAGTTTTGATTAAAATAAACTCTATGTGGCTCTTAGCTAATTCCAAAGTTCACTTTCACCCTTAAATAACAAAGCTTTGTCACAATTTAGAATATTTTAAAAAAGAAATCTGGAATGCTCCATTGATTTAGGGAAGAATGTAACAGAGACATCAGTATAAAAGAACATTTTCAAAAATATGTCCACACACACACTGTGTGTATGTATGTGTATGTGTGTCTCCCAGGATCACTAAATTGGAATAGACAAAAACTTTTCATATATAAGATTCTTTACCTTTTTTTTTTTTTTTTTGAGAGAGAGAGAGAGAGCCCATGAGCATGGAGGTGGAGGCAGAGGGAGAGGGAGAATCTTAAGCAGGCCCCATGCCTCGCACAGAGCCCGACACAGGGCTCCATCTCATGACCCTGAAATCACAACCTGAGGCAAAAGCAAGAGGTAGACTTTTAACCGACTGAGCTACCCAGGTGCCCCTCTAATTTCTTTTTAATAGTATCCATTTAACAGGTATATGTTCCCAAAACATAGTAGGGTCTACAATGAACAAGTCATTTGCATATTCTTAAGAAGTCATTCTTGCCCTAAGGGAGTCCTAAATCCACAGGGAATGCCAAAAGCACACACTATGTTCCAAGTGGTAAGAGCTATCCCAGAAGGAGACAGGGCTGGGAGTAGGGGAATCCAGAGGGGTTTACAGCTTTCTTTGCCAAATACTGTGAGAGAGATGAGGGCTGCAGAGGAGGGAACCTAGAGAGCCTGAATAAAAGGTACAGAATAAATATAATAGTCACCTAGCACCCATTGCCTAAAGAACAGTTTGCCATGTTGGTTTTCAAAATTCCTCACCCTTCACACCCAATGAGTATCACTGTCCTAAAGTTGGTGCTTGTCTTTCTCATGTATATCTATATTTTTATAACATACACAAACACACATAATACCATACAGTATAATTTTGTATGAGTTTAATTTATGTAAGTATTACATGGAACATATTTTACAACATGCCTTTTTTACTTAATATCTTTGTTTCTGCAACTTATATATGTTGGTATGTACACCTGTCATTCATTTGCTTTAACTTCTAACACTATATGAATATACTCTAATATATTTTTTTCACTCAATAGATCGACACCTCTAATAGTTATTATTGCCACTATAATTGAAACAGTGGACATTCCTATATAATGTCGTCTTTCTCAATGTATAGGAATTTCTCTGGAAATAATACTTAGAAATGAAGCATAGAGTCATAGATGAAATTTCAATTTCAACTTTCACAAATACTACCAAATTGCCATGCATAAAAACTGTTTCTTCACATCCTCACCAAAACTGATGCTCATCCTTTAAATTTTACCAATAGAATAGTCACAAAATGGTATCATGTTGTGTTACAAATAACTTTTTACTGTGTATAGCTTTTCTTTTTGCTTTTTAAATAGTGTCCTTTCACTTTTTAATTTTTAATATAATTTGTAGAACTCTTTATGATTTATGATTTTTGGGTCTTGTTTCAAATTTTTTCCTTCTTTATAAAATGTGATTATAAAATATTCTCATTTTTTTCCCCAAAGGCTTTCAGGGTTTTATTTTTACATTTTTGCCTTAATTTCCCTTAATCGTTTTTCATGTGTGTTATAAAGGGGGAATCAAATTGTATTATTTCTAAGTAGAAAACCAGTTGTCCCAGGAGTACTGACTAAACTGTTCTTTCTGGTGGCTCTGTAATGCTGCTGCTATCATATATTAGTTAGTGTGTCCTAGGTGACTATTACATTTATTCTGTATCTTTTTGTATGACTAAAATGTGTCACAATTTTTTTTTTAAGATTTTATTTATTTATTTGACAGAGATCACAAGTAGGCAGAGAGGCAGGCAGAGAGAGAGGGAGAAGCAGGCTTCCTCCTGAGCAGAGAGCCTGATGCGGGGCTCGATCCCAGGACCCTGGGATCATGACCTGAGCTGAAGGCAGAGACTTAACCCACTGAGCCACCCAGGCACCCCAAAAATGTGTCACGATTAAACAAAATGTAAACAGAAATTGACTTTAAAACTTTGCATATATGGGCTTTCTTGTCTGTTTCATTGGTTTTTTTTAGCCTATCCCTGTACTAACACCATGCTTTTTTTTATAGTTTGTACTGATATCTAGTAGGAGAGGTTGGGCATCTTGTCCTTTTAAAAAATTGTTTGGGTTACTCTTGTCTCTGTGTTAATTAAATGTTTAAAATCAGTTTTCTAATTATACACACTCTCATACATACACAAACACACAGCTATTCGGATTGGGATCTGATTTAAAATTAATCTGGCAGGAACTGACATCTATAGGACATTGAGTTTTTCTATCCTTAAGCATGGTATAATCTCCCCCACTTATTTATGTCTTATTTGATGACTTTCCATAACATTTCTTACATTTCTGAACTTTTTTTTTAGGCATCAAAAGTTTTATTTACCCACCATCCTGCTCTCTTAGCATTATAAACATTAATTAAACATTATAAACCAAATTTAATCTTTTTGATCCAGGGTTGTGATAGGATCCATCATGTTATAAAGAGGTGACAGATCTATGCCTGCTTTTATGATTCTCTGGCTCCTCTCAACCTCTGGCTGTCACTTCTCTTATTCTTTTTTGGCTGTTCCCTAACAGTATAGTCTAACCTCTGTAAAATAGAAACTGAAAGTACTAACCTCATTTTTCTCTTCCACAAGAGAATTCCCAGCACTAAGGCAGGCTCTCAGGGGCATTCAAACTCCCCAAAGTTCCTTCCTGCTCTTTCAGACAGTTCATTCTCATCTGTCATGGACTGAGAAGCCAGTGAACCAATAAATTAAGATCATGTGTACAAAGTCCATAGGCCAGGCAATGGCCCAGGTGATAAAGTGCATGCACTTTGTGACCACCCATTTCTGAACATTTGTATAGGTATTCTGAAGTACCTAGCAATTGTGTTCCTTTAAAAAAAATGATATCTTTTAAAATTACATTTTCTGTATTGTAGATAATTAAAATTATAATTGACTTTTATATGTTAATATTGTATGTAGCAAGCATTTAGGATACTCTTATTAATTTATAATTTTAGTTGTGGATTCTCACGGGATTTTAGCATAATCAAAATGTAGTCTCTGTATAATGGTGGTTTTGTTTCTTTCTTTTTAATCCTTAACATTTTATTTCTTTTTCTTACCATGATGGTTTGGACATTCAATATAATGTTGCATAGAAGTATTGCACATTGTTTTTAAATATCTTTCAATTAATCAAATATAACACACATGCATACATATACATTTGTTTATTTTAAGTCAATACCTATTTAGATTGAATTATATGTTTCTACATTTCTTTGCTCACACTGCCCCTCTCACTCTATGGATTGAATTCCTTTCTCACTGAAATATATCTTTGAATAATTCTTTCAGTGTGGGTGTGAGAGTGCTAAATCCCCTAGCCTTCTTTATATAATATCTTCATTTCGTTCTTACTCGTGAAGAAATTCCCTCGGATATAGAACTCTAGGTTCACATTTTATCAGCATCTTATGAATATCATTCAATTGTCTTTCTGCCTTTACTGTTGCTGATAGCAATATTACTATCAATTTAATAATTGTTCCTCTATAGGTAATCTGTGCTTTTTCCTCTTGTTGCTATTAAAATTTTTTCTTAGTGTCTTTGGAATTTTGTAGTTTACAACAATTGTCAAAGTATCTATCAATGGATTTTCTTTAAACGTAGGACCTGTGTGTTTTCAGTCTATAAATTCATGTTTTCATTAACACTGAACATCTTAATCTGTTTTCTCCCTAAATATTCCCCAATCTTTCTTTTCTTTTTTGCAATTCCACTTAAAGCTTTGTTGATCTCATTGTGTCTTCCTTTTTTCTCTTTTTTTAAATTAAAAAATTTTTTTAGAGAGCATGTGTGTGTGTGCACACATTTGCACGTCACAGAGAGTGGGGAGGGGCAGAGAGAGGGAGAGAGACAATTTCAAGCAGACTCCATGCTGAGCATGAGCCCAGTCAAGCACGAGGGCTCAATCCAACAACGCTGAGATCGTGACCTGAGCCAAAATGAAGAGCTGGACACTTAACTGACTGAGCCACCCAGGTGCCCCCTTTTTTTCTCTTAACCACTCTTTGATATTTGGTATCTCTGTACATCTCTGTGCTTCATTCTAATCTATTTCCTTAGAATTGCCTTGCAATTCATTGTTTCTCTGGTTGCTATATAATTTCTATACATGTTATTTGTTTTTTTTCCTTCTAAGTATCCTTTATTCTTGGTTTCTAGTCCTTTTTTTTTTTTTTTTAAGATTTCACTTATTTATTTATTTGAGAAAGACAGTGTGCATGAGCAGGAGATGGGGGGGTGGGGAAGGGAACAGAAGGAGAGGGAGAAGCAGACTCCCTGCTGAGCAAGGAGCCTGATGCAGGGGCTTGATTCCAGGACCCTGGGATCATGACCTGAGCTGAAGGCAGATGCTTAACCATCTGAGCCACCCAGGTGTCCTGGTTTCTAGTCCTTTTATCTTGTGAATGCATTAAGCATTTATTTTACAGTCTTTTTTAGACTGTTCTACTAGCTCAAGTCCTTATCGAGTGTTAATTCTCCTAATAATTGTGTTTGTTAACTCTCCCACATAATGAATATTATCTGTATAGTAATTTTTCCTATTGTGATCTCATTTTCAACTGAGGATTTTTTTTTCTGCTGTAAGATTTCTGAACATTCTGTGTTTTGAACTATTCGTACAAAGCTTCTGCTAGTTGCCTTAAGGTGTTCATTGATCCAGAGTTACCTTATTATTATTTTCAACCTAAAGAATCCTGCACATAGCTAGCAATATACAACTGGATTTCTCATCAGTATATGGCAGAGGTTTTAGATTTTCTAGTAGAACTTTGTTTCCACTCAGCTTTAGGCCAAGACAGACTTTGTTGTCACTCATCTAGGTACCATATACATGTAAAGTCATCTCAGTAATGCAGTATCCGAACTCAAAATCGAAGACCAAATTTGCTGTTTTAAATTTTTTTTTTTTAGATTTTTATTTATTTATTTGACAGAGAGAGATCACAAGGAGGCAGAGAGCAGGCAGAGAGAGAGAGGAGGAAGCAGTCTCCCCGCAGAGCAGAGAGCCCGACGCGGGACTTGATCCCAGGTCCCTGAGATCATGACCTGAGCCGAAGGCAGAGGCTTAACCCACTGAGCCACCCAGGCGCCCCCAAATTTCCTGTTTTAATAGGGACATCAATAATTCCTATGCTGCCAGCTAGGATCCTTTGAGATATCAGATTATAAAACTGTTACAATGACTGTAAGTTTTCTCTTTCTTTCCACTGATTTAGGATTCCCCTTTCAATTAAAAAAAAAAAATCAGCCATACATTTGTGTTTGTGTGTGTGCATGTGCACAGACTTGTCTGTATGTTTGTTATATTTTGTCTAGCATTTCCAACTATTTTTTACAGGTTGGTCTGCATTATTGACAGAAACTGGGAGGTCTGATTACTTCTTGAATACAGAGAAACTTAGATTATACAAAACATTCTTTCTCATGAAACTTGTTGCATTTCTCCACCAGTGCTAAGACAAATAAGCAAGGTTCTTGGCCATGTGCTTACTAATGTCTGTTTAGACCCATAGATGCATTTCTAAATCCTGATTTCTTAGCTAAAAAAAGGGCTCAAGTAAAGTTTTTCATAAATAAATGTTAAAAAGTTTATACTATAATAGTAGATTCATTGCTCATATATTATAATAGTTATTCCTCTTCTGAAGATATTTGAAACATAAGTCTTGGGTCACTGGAGGCAAATTAAGTACGTCAATAAGGGGTTCTTGCAACATATCATTATTTTCCAGGAGAATGAGTGGTTTTGGTTGCATATCATTTGTTTGGGGTTGGGGGGGGTGGCTAAAGATTTTATTTATTTATTTGACAGAGAGAGAGATCACAAGTAGCCAGAGAGTCAGGCAGAGAGAGAGAGAGGGAAGCAGGATCCCTGCTAAGCAGAGAGCCCGATGCGGGGCTCTTTTCCAGGACCCTGAGATCATGACCTGAGCTGAAGGCAGAGGCTTAACCCACTGAGCCACCCAGATGCCTCTGGTTGAATATCATTTGTAAATAAGAGACAGATAAGATATCCTGCTTTTACCAATAAAGTGCCCATCTTAAATACCTTTTTTGTTAAAAAAAGATTTTATTTATTTATTTGACTGAGAGATTATGAGTAGGCAGAGAGGCAGGCAGAGAGAGAGGGGGAAGCAGGCTCCCTGCTGAGCAGAGAGCCTGATGTGGGGCTTGATTCCAGGTTCCTGAGACCATGACCCGAGCTGAAGGCAGAGGCTTAACCCACTGAGCCACCCAGGTGCCCGTAAAGTGCCCATCTCATTAAAATAAAAGTAATGGGTATTTTAAAAAATTCAAATTTCCAAACTTGTCTGTTTAATGTACAGACCCTGAAGAATATTGATCTAATGTCTATTTAAAATCCATCCTTTTTAAAAAGATTTTATTTATTTATTTGAGAGAGAGTGAGCACATGAGCAGGGGGAGAGGCAGTGGGAGAGAAAGAGAATCTCAACCGGACTTTCCACACTGAGTGTGGAGCCTGATGCGGGGCTTGATCTCATGGTCCTGAGATCACGGTCTGAGCTGAAACCAGAAGTGAGGAATGGCAGAAAGATAAGTTAGTGCCAAATCAGGGAATACCTTGAATGCCATGCTAAGAACTTCAAAATTTATCCTGGAGATGGTGGAAAGCCACTGAAAAATTACAGGCAGGGGAGTGATGTGGTCAGATTTCATTTTAGATAAATGACAAATTTGAAGGGTCAAATCTAGGAAAAAGACAAGTTGGGAGGCTATTCTACCATTCTAGGCAAGAATATTCCCAGTCCAGATAAAGGGTTATAGCAATGGGGATGAAGGTAGAAGCAACAGAGCTGAGAAACATTTAGGAATTAAAATCTTCAGAGCTTGGAGACTGATAATATGTAGTCAAGAACTTGAGGGTAAAGAAGTCTCAAGTGACTCCAAGGCTTTTGGCTTCAGTGATGTAGGGGATAGTGGTGCTATATATATATATATATATAGTATTTTATTTTGTTTAAGTTTTCTTTTAATTCCAACTGGTTAACATACAGTGTTAACATTAGTTTCAGGAGTACAATATAGTAATCCAGCACTCCATACATCACCTAATGTTCATCTCAAGTGTACTGCTTAAGCCCCATCACCTCTTTAACCCATTCCACCCAACCACCTCCCTTCTGGTAACCATCAGTTTGTTCTCTATAGTTAAGAGTCTGTTTCTTGGTTTGTCTGTCTCATGCTCTCTCCTTATTTTCCCTCTGCTTGTTTGTTTCTTAAATTCTACGTATGAGTGAAAGTCATACAGTATTTGCCTTTCTCTGACAGCCTTATTTCTCTCAGCATAGTACTCTCTAGCACTATCCAGGTCATTGCAAATGGCAAGATTTCATTCTTTTTTATGGCTGAATAATATTATGTGGCATATATATATATTCCACATCTTTGGGATAGTGGTACTATTAACTGAGATTAGAAGGAGAGCAGATGTGGGGAAACTAATGAGCTTTATATGCCTAGAGAATCCATATGTACAACCTTAATGCCCAGGAGAAGGGCTAGAGAATGTGATTTTTGCATCATTAATATATTAGATATGTCAGTATCACAGGGGAGCCAAGTATATCTGAGGACAGCATGCAGTGTAGAAGTGACCTGGGATCTAGATTCTAGAAAGCATCAGTGTTTGAGAACAAATGATGAGATAAAAGGGAAGTATTAAGAGGAGAGTCCTAGAAGTCAGAACACAGAATTTCAATAAGGGTGTGTGTGTGTGTGTGTGTGTGTGTGGTAATGCAGGCCCCACTTTGATACTTCCAAGATACATCAATTCACTCTCTTCACTCTTTGTAAGAGCTGATGGGTAGCTGGGACTCTGTCTAGAAATAGACATTAATAGCAAACAAACAAAACTTTGAAATTCTTAGGCAGATAGTTTCAGCAAAGAATGAGAATTTCATCATGGATCTCATTTTCCCATCAGCCAGCAGGATGCCACCATTATTGTTAATAGTTATTGTTAATAGAAAAGTTAAAAAGCTCTCTTGAGGAGAAAGCCATCACTTTACCAGTAAAGTAAGTAACTAAAAATCCCTACTATTACGCAAATTGAAAACCAGGAGGCAAATTTTAATTAAAAATATTTATAGCAATGGAATACCAGCTGCTAGTTTCTCTCACCACTCATGAATGTGTTTTGCAGCTGGCTGTAATTCTCTCTTATTTCAATCAGCTTAACCAATAATAACAGCTGTTCATTAGGCAAGGTCCATTTTATTAGCACCCATGTGATATGCAGTAACTGGTAAAGAAGTCTTTAATATGAATGATTTTTAGGAGAACCACACTAAGATTTGATGGACCATTGTTTAAAGCAGTTTTGTTTCTTTAAGTAAGAAAAAGATTCCTAAGACCTTAAAAGTGTCTCCATCTTCTGTAAGACTAAAACATTTACATGCATTTCCTCATCTGCTCATTTAACACTGTAAGAACCACTCAGAACATATTAAACATAACAGGAAGTGCAGTTGGGAGGCGCTAATGAGTGTATACAAGGATGAATTTGATGCAGTATTTCTGGTGTTTCTTAAAAGACTGTGTCCTTAGAAATATTAGCAATCTCCCTCATCAATGCAAAATACCTCTGAGTCCAGGGGCTAATCAAAGCTGTTTGTTTGCTTGTTTTGTTTACTAACTTGGCCAGCATTTCTGTGTCTAGTAAGACATTCTGTTCTACTTAGTGGAAAACAGAAAAGTCAGATAATGCAATGAAATGAATTAAAGTTGCTTAAACCATCAACACACATTACGATAAGGATTTTAGCAAATTGTTGACCCCCATTAACAGAAGAGAAGTGATGCCTCATTTGAAGAGGACCCATAGTAGAACCTGCTGCTCAGAGCTTGGGTGAAGGTGACCTTGCTCTGCTATATACTCATGGAGATTAAAACAGACTTGATTAGTATGATTTAATAACAGAAGGAAAAAATGTTTTCTCAAGAAAAATATATCGAGTAAGTAAAAAAATCTATAAAATATTAGCAGATTCGAACAGAGTTCCTATTCCAACTGTCAGGAGACAGCAGTAGCAGAATTGAAACTTTGTTTTCTTAAGCAGATCAAAGATACTGTCAAAGGGACAGCTCATGTTTTTCTGTGTTCAGGATGCCTTTGGTATATACCCCTTTCTAAAATATATCCCCAGCCTCCACTTATTAGAAACTATCATGTATGGAATTCAACTACACACCAAAGGTCAACTTAATCCCTTGTATCACACAAATGTCTTATAAATTAAACTTTCTTTTTTACCTGAAACATATTGAATTATAAAAAAGAATGACACAAAAACAAATCTTTTTTTTCTGACTGACATGTTTGCTTGCTTGATTGATTGACTGACTGACTGATTTATCAGAGAGAGAGCTGGAGAGAGAAAGCACAAGTATGATCTGACCTAAAGGCAGGCACTTACCCAACTGAGCCAGCCAGGTGCCCCTGACATGTTCCTTTTGGCCAAAAAAGAAAACAAAGAAGGATGTTTTAAGGTAGTTTTCTTTTCCTTCATACTTAAGTACGGTGCTTCTTATGTATGAGTAATCCTTTCTGAACAAAATAAAACAGGTTCTGAAATTGTATGTGAGGACCAAAGAGAGCAAGCCAGAAGCAGGAGATTGGAAACCAAGCAACCTGAGTCTGACCACAGTTTTCTTATGGCCACTCTAACACCCACACAGATACCCAGCTCAAGCTTTTAGGGGATCAGTTGCAAAAGTCTGACTAAATTTGCAGCCAAGGATCTTTCTCCTTATCTGTCTTTATTTGATGGGAGAGGAATGAGATTTGATTCATTTTCTATTTACAAGAAAATGAAGGGGCTCTAGATGACTTTAAAGGGCTCTTCCTGTTCTAATTTTCTTCGAAAACATTGAGCGCCTCCAACTGAGTTGCTGTACTAAATTTACATGTGCAGGCATAGAAATAGTCAGTAAGCCAAATTTACTTCTAAATGGGCCAGAAACTTCATTTTAAAATAGAGGAGAAATGGCAGGAAATAGGAATGAAGCCAGAGCAATTTAAAAAGGAGAAGAGCATTTGATTTTTTTTTTTTTTAAAGAGGAAAGTGGAAAAACAAAATTAAGAATAAGACAGAGGGAAACTTTTAATAGTGGGACACTTTTGTTATTTTAAAGATTTTACTTATTTATTTGGGAGAGAGAGAGAGCATGAGTGGAGGGAAGGGGCAGAGGGAGATGGCAAAGCAGGTGCCCCATAAGCAGGGCATTGGATGCGGGGCTTAGTCCCTGGAAACCGAGATCATGACCTTGAGCCCTCCAGCAGACGCTTAAGCAACTAAGCCACCCAGACACCCCTGTTATTTCATGTATATGCTTAGAAAAACTGACTGGTTTGAAGCAATTTGACTTTGCTTATTTTTAGGGCAAAGCAAAAAATACAAATACGGGACTTGAGATAACAACAAGCAGAAATGATAATAACAGAACTCTTCATTCTGTTAAGTATCACTGGACATCCCCAATGAGACTACTAACTGGCTTCTGTGTAATCCTCATGTTTATAAATGGACAAGCTCATGATTTTCTGATCGGATCAAGACAGAATAATTAATGTGTGCAAAGTGCAAGTGGTTATCCCTGCTCTAATTCTGTAAACACCAGGGGGATTATCAATTAAATATGCCCTCTCCATCTGCTATGAAAACATTCACATATTGGAAGCCTGCTGAATTTTTATTATTCCAAATTCCCTGTTTCCTAACACTCTCTTCTACAAACTGTTTCTCAGTCTTGGATAAACTTTTATGAACGTGATACACATCTTGGTTCATGAAGTTATAAGTAAACCACAGTCCTTGGAGCAAAAAAGGATGTAGTTGAACCATATGATACACACCTCCTGTTATCACAACAGAGTTGTATGACACTAAAGGTCAGTTTTTTCCCCCATCTTTTTACACTTTTTTAAGCCAACTTGTATCTGCATGACTTTGTGTCTACTTTAGTTCTATTGCCTTTATCCTTTAATTGCATTGCTTTTGAATATGCAAGCTATACTTCAAAAAAGGCAGTCATAGCATTTCTGCAAGAATTATTTTAGGCTTAGTAGAAAGAGAAGAAAGAAATAAGAGGTCAGGTAGAAAGAAATGGCTAATTATTTCTTTGTTCTAAATTTTTTAAATTTTTTTTTTTATTTATTTGAGAGAGAGAGAGAATGAGTGTGAGGGGCAGAGGGAGAGAGAGGGAGAATCTCAAGCAGATTCCACACTGAGCGTGGAGCCTGACCTAGTGCTTGATCCCAGGACCCTGTGATCATGAACTGAGCAGAAATCAAGAGTCAGATGCGTAACTGTTTATGCCATCCAGGTGCCCCACTAACTATTTCTTTGTTTTCCTTTTTTCTAACTCTTACTCCTGGCTCTCTCCGGATTGCGGGGAGGGGATGGAATGAAAGGGGAAAGAATTCTAAGCAGCCTAAACTGAAAAGAATCTGTGGGGCTTGAACAGTAACTCAACTAGAAGAGAAGAGAATAGAGATAATGAAATATAAGTCAATGTGCATTAATTAGCTCTCCCAATTCTATCCTAGAACTCCATAATTTATTATGAGGAACTGAGTAGGAAAAAAATCTGGAATTTAGAGTTTCCTCTGCTTACTAAAGATCTATTCCTTTATTCATTTAAATGAAAACTGAGGCAAGACTCAATTTCAAAAAAGTTTCTGAGGGGGTCGTGAGTTGGGGGCTTGTGTCAGGCTCCACGCTGAGCATGGAGCCAATTTAAAAAACAAAACAAAACAAACAAAAAGTTTCTGAGTAAATTAAAAATATGTCCAATTATTTATAAAGAGAGTCAATTATGTAGATATAAAATTATAGTTGACTTATCAATCTTGGTCTTAGATTTGTTTTCATGTTACTCATTCTGTCTGAAAACTTTGTATAAGCAAAAAATCCCCTTTACTCATTCGTAGGAAAAATATCTTGCTTCATGTACTTTCATCAAGTATTTAGGGACCTTATATCATTTTTATCTAGTAAACAGCCAGAGGTTTGTTGTATTTCTGGAATATTTGACTCTCAGCCTACAGTTTTCTTCCCAACTCTATAAAAAGCTAAGGGATGGGAAAAAAATAGTTGGGGAGGAAAAAAAACCAAATAAACACTACTTTGGACACCAGTAAACATTTCATGTACATTGTTTGCTAACACAGTGTTAGATACTGTGTGATAAGGAGGGAGTTACTAAAAACTAGGACTATCAAGTTCACTCTCTAGGTGATGAGATCAATATACTCAGATCAGTTGGGTAGAAAATTGCACCAATGAGATGTGTTGTTAAGCAGAACTTTGGGAATTCAAAGGTTGAGGAAATCAAGATTGAACCCTGATGGGTATAAAAAGACGACCAAGAAATCTTGAAAAAAAAGGAAAAATAATGATTATCATCATATTCCTACCTTGAAGAGTAGACAGGATGACATTTTGAGTATGGAAAAGAGAAAATCAAGAGCATGGCTGAATCAAAGAGTAATAAGGACCAGAGTTGGCCAGAGTAGAGCATTTGGGCTGGATCTCCAGAGTAGACAAAAGAGTGAGGAGGGATTTTGGAGGACTGGAGGTCATGAGAAGGAGTTGAGGCAGAATAGAATCTAAAATTTGTTTTTGTAGGTAGTGGGCAATTGCTGAGAAGAAAAAAAAAAATCTGCATGGAGATACCAGATACTGAATTAAGGGACAAATGTTTTTAGTCAGACAAAATTAAGGAAGTGAATTATTCCAAAGAAATCTGATCTTCTGGATTTCTTCACTTGCATATACTAAGGCTCTTTAAGAATCAGCTGATCTGGATTTACTTAATAAATGTAAATGAGGGGTGCCTGCATGGCTCAGTGGGTTAAGCCTCTGCCTTCGGCTCGGGTTGTGATCTCAGGGTCCTGGGATCAAGTCCTGCAGTGGGCTTTCTGCTAGGTGGCGAGCCTGCTTCCCTCCCTCTCTCTCTGCCTGCCTCTCTGCCTACCTGTGATCTCTCTCCCTGTCAAATAAATAAATAAAATCTTTATAAATAAATAAATAAATATAAAGGAGATTTCACAGTAAATTAGTATGTGTTGAAAAAAATCTACTGTATGCCAGACTCCCTTAAATCATCCCCACAATATGTCATGGTATGTTAATATACACCTGTTGTGTTAACTTTACAGATGCTTAACTGACTGCTGGCCCAAGGTCACGCACTTAAGTGATGAGCAGAACTTGAACTCAAGTCTTTCAAATCTAAATCTCATTCTCTTTCCCATTTTATTTCAGGCACTGAGTTTAATATTTATATGAAAAACAAAGCAGCAGTGATGCACCATATATGCTAATGTTTTTATTTAAAAACTTAGCTCTGCATAATTGGAGACAAACACGTAATAATTTTAGGATTTTTAGTAATTCTCCCAAATCAAGAGTAGGCAGACTTTCAGATACTTAAAAAACAGCCAGTAAGAAATCAAATGTTTGATAAATAAATACCTATTTAAAAGTTTATAACTGGCATGTTTATAAAAATTTTTCACTAAAAATGGAAGTTTTATTATTTGAAACATTTTTTTACTTCATGAAAGAATTAGGTTAGAATAGGTAGTGCATTAGACTCATTCTTAAGAGGTGGAACCTACAAAGCATAATCTTTATCACAATCAGTTTTTATATGTCCTCACATTAAATTAACCCAAGTTTTTAATGTGTAGCATTAACACAGATAAAGTTATGCCTGGGATATATCTGATTCTTTCAACAAATATTTATGACATGCCTAATATGTGAAAGACAGATGTGGTACTGGGCTCTGAGGAAAAACAGATTTTAAGAATTTGGAGATGGTTTGACAGACAGCAACCAAAAACCTAACACCTCAAATTCATCTAGGACTCAGACAAGTAAGATAAATAAATGAAACAGACTTTATATAATACAGTAGGAAGTGATTCAATTTAGATTATATATGTACATAAACACTTCCTCCTTTGAAAACAACTAAATTTCAAAGTAACCTTTGAAGGCAGTGGTTAATTGTTTTTTGTTTTTTTTAAACTGGCTTGCATATTTGGATGGCCAGAGATAGTTATGTGCTGGTAAGTGTTTTATGATTGGCTCTTTGGAAACAAAGTCTTGAATTATAGTATTTGTCTATTTCTGTAGGTTGTGGCCTACAGAAGCCACAAGAGGGATGTTGATTTTCTAGCCACTTGGCCCTTTTCAAGCCACTAGAAGGATGTCATTGAACGTAAGTAGGAAAGAGATGCACAGTACTTCCCCATGATGCCGTCTTTTTCCCATGCAGATAAAATACACATAAATGCCGTCCAGAATACAGGTAACAGTAAGATACATAAAATAATGAGTAAGTGAGTTTTGAGTACTTATCAACTTTGTTTTTTAAATATAGATTTTAGTCTCATGGTTTTTTTTTCATCCATTTTTTAATATTGGCAGCATTTGACAACCAGATCTCAAAATTCCTAAAAATTTAACATTGGCTCTTGTGAGCTAGTACAGATTGGCTTTAGCACACCACTGGGAGACCAAGAAAAAGAAAGCAGGCATGAAAAGTCACAAGAATATTTATCTAGGCAAAATCAACAACTCCTAACCTATGACAGTCCTATGTAGAGTGGATCAATTAGATATTCATTAGTATTTACTGAGAATTTACTAACAGCCAGGCAGCTCTTTATGTTTAATTTTTTACTTATTCTTCACAACAGTCTTACAAAGTTGTATTACCGGCATCACTTTTTAACAGATGGGAAGCAGGCATAGAGAGTAAAAACTTTTCCATTAGGAAAGCCGGGTTTAATTCCAGTTTTGTTTAACTAAAATGCCCCTGCTCTTAAAACATTATATACCACTCCCCTCCCTCCCCAACCTCATGAGAGACCTTAAACTGTCAAAGGAGTACAACCTCCTAAGCTGCTCAAAATTCCAACTTAAAGGAGTAGTGAATTTGCTCCTCTGTCAGGAGGGCCATAATTAGTAAACATCATGTGGAATAAATAAATTACAAAGATTGAAACAAATTTCACTCTTCCATCTACATTCTAAGAGTGTGCACACTCCCCCGATTACTATGTTCTTTCTTTTCCATGCACTGATTTTCATTGGGGCTTTCCAATTCCCAAAGAAATAAATGCAATTTGGTAAGGCTAAATGCTCCCCCCCTCCATTTCCTAGATTTCCTACTACTCTGCAAAGAGTGGGCTCGGTTCTTGTCTGCCTGTCAGAGTGATTAATTAGATTTAATTTCATGCTGTCTTCTCCGCCGTCCTGTCCCTTCCCCTGATGACTAATAATTCTTCCACAAAGTCGAAACAAATGGCCATGGTATCTAGTTTTTATTTTTGGAAGTTTTCCCCAGCCAGAATGCATAGAACCTCTTCACAGACAGCAGTTTAGAAATTCCTGGCTAGGATTCCTGCCCTTAACAGCCGCACTTGATACGGCTAGATGGCCCGTTGACTGATATCCTGGGCGGCATCGTGCCAGATCCAAAGTTGTGAGGCTATTTGAATCAAGAATCAGCACCGGGCAGTGATAAATATAGATGGGCAGCCTACAAAACAGCTCTGCGAGGGGCCGTATCTTCTCCAGGAAGTACCTTCGTGCCAGCACTAAAGCATTAACACCACGTGTCTTTTTCTACACTTGACATCTGTGAACACTTAGAGTGTGTGACAAAAGGAGGAAGTGAATGAGAGTGGAATGGAAGACAAGGGTTTATAGGTGAAGCTAGCAAACCAGAGAAGGATAAATAGCAGCTGGGGCCCGGAAGTCCATTAGGAACTCCGCCTCACTGACTTTTTTAGAATGTGGTGTGAGCATTAACAATGGGTGCCTCGTTTCAACGCCAGAGCTTAGCACAACTGAAGAACGAGGTTAGGAATTGGCAAGTTGGACCTGTGTTTCTAGCCGTGCCATAGAGACCCCAAAAGGGTCCATTAGTCAGTATGCCGCATGGCCACCAGGTGTGCTTTAGGATAGGAAGCAGACCCTTCCCAGCGAATTAAAACATGTCGTGAACCCAGATCATTGGCATCTCGAGGGGACAAGAAAACACGGCTGTTCAGAAAGTTCCAGACACCCAGACAAGCTTGACATAGCTTTAATAAGTTCATCAGTGCAATGAAGATGTCTAGTAGTCTAAATATGTGTATGAACATGGGAGGACTTCAGATTTGGGACTTGTGGGACTGAAACTCTGCCCTGTGACTAATTTAAGGCTCCCAAAGGTTAACAACTGGCCTGGTATCATTTTACAGATAATCCTCAATTTCCTTTTCTGTAAACTGAGAATAAAATTAAAATATCCCTTGCAGTGTTGTTAGGCTCAAATGAGATCATTTATGCAAAGCATTTTTAAATGGCTAAAATCCATTACAATGATCATTGTGCTTGCTTCTTTGTAAAAATGAGTTACAGCACTAATCATCATCGGTCCTATTTAGAAATCATGTAGAACACACACTCTGTAAGTCATGACTCTAGTATTGGTACTACAGTTGTTTTTATTTTAAAGAAAATTTTATTATTATCTTAATTAAAGATTTATATACTAATTTTACACAGAGAGAGAGGGAGCAAACACACAAGCCCGAAGGGCAGGGATGGGGAGAGAGATTCTTAAGCTGCCTCTACGCTGAGCACAGACACCTTCCTTCTCAGGGCTCAATCTCACAACTCTGAGAGGACCTGAGCTGAAACCAAGAGTCAGACACTTAACCAACTGCACCACCCAGGCACCCCTACAGTTGGTTTTAAATTGGTAATGTTTAAAAGAAGTCATTTTGAGGTACCGTACCTTCAGACTAACAAGGAAGTGTTTATACTTTCTAAAAAGTCATCTCACTGAGCTACCTTCAGAGCCTGTGTACAGATTGAAGAAAAAGTCAGTCCCCAAAAAAATCACTCCTCATATATGACCCAAAATAGTCTCCATTTGTTGTTGTTTTTTTTTTTTTTTGGATTTGTTCTTTTGGTTTTGTTTGTTTTGTTTTGTTTTGTTTA
Source organism: Martes martes (assembly GCF_963455335.1). Lineage (NCBI taxonomy): Eukaryota > Metazoa > Chordata > Mammalia > Carnivora > Mustelidae > Martes > Martes martes. The sequence goes on along the minus strand of NC_137895.1, from coordinate 42,498,444 downwards.
CCTGACATTAACTCTGAATGACTTTTGGCTCAGATATGAAATTATGCTCATACTCCAAGAAGATATTTGTATTACATTTTCTGGTAACAATTTCACATAACCTTAGCATTTGAACCTCCCCATGGTTCTTCAGGCTAGGCAGAGTACCTGCTTATATGGACTTGGTTATAAAGAAACTGAGGGCCATAGAGATAGAAATTTCCCCCTCCTCCTTGGCTGTTTCCATGGATGTTTTCAAATCATTAAGTCTAGTTGCAGAGGTGCACCTCGGTGGCTCAGCTGGTTGGCATCTGCCTGTGGCTTAGGTCATGACCTCAGAGTCCTAGGATCGAGCCCCGCACGAGGCTCCCTGTTCAGCGGGGAGCCTGCTTCTCCCTCTGCCTGTGTCCTCTCTCTCTGTCTCAAATAACATCTTTAAAAAAAAAAAAAAAAAAAGCAACTTCTTGGGGCACCTGTGTGGCTCAGTGGGTTAAGCCTCTGCCTTCGGCTCAGGTCATGATCTCGGGGTCTTAGGATCGAGCCCCGCATTGGGCTCTCTGCTTGGCGGGGAGCTTGCTTTCCCCCCTCTCTCTCTGCCTGCCTCTCTGCCTACTTGTGATCTCTGTCAAATAAATAAAATCTTTAAAAAAAAAAAGTATAGTTGCAGAAAATATTTTGAATGATGCTAATGCCACTGGAATATAAGTACAGTCCCCCAGTGAGGATGTATTTTAAGTGTAAGTCCTGATACATTAATTTAAAAATCAGTCTGTTTATTAAAATAGAAAAAAAATCAGTCGGTTGAAATTTTAAAATCTTACATATTACCTATTTCTCAGTCTTTCACTTTTATAAGAAATTGAGGTTCAAAGGTTGAAGAAACTCAAAATATTCATTGATGTTTGGGTGAACTGCCAAGGTCACACAGCAACTGGGTATCAAATCATGAAGAAATACACAGTGAACCCAGATGGCTTTTTACTTATTTATTTTTTCCTTTAAATTTTTTTAATTAAAATTCATTAATTAACATATAATGTTTTATTAGTTTCAGAGGAAGAGGTCAGTGATTGATCAGTTGTATATAACACCCAGTGCTCATTACATCATATGTCCTCCTTAATGCCCATCACCGTTTTACCCCATCCCCTACCCTCACCCCTCCAGCAACCCTCAGTTTGTTTTCTGATTAAGAGTCTCTTATGGTTTGTCTCCCTCTCTGACTTTGTCTTACTTTATTTTTTTCCTCTTCTCCCCTATGATCTTCTGTTTTGTTTCTTAAATTCCATATATCAGTGAGATCATATGATAATTGTCTTTCTTTGATTGACTTATTTTGCCCTCTAGTTGACTTATAATACCCTTTAGTTCCATCCATGTTGTTGCAAATGGCAAGAGTTCATTTTTTGATGGCTGAGTAGTAGTCCTGTGTGTGTGTGTGTGTGTGTGTGTGTGTGTGTGAGAGAGAGAGAGAGAGAGAGAGAGAGACATACCACATCTTCTTTATCCATTCATCTGTAGATGGACATCTGGGCTCTTTCCATAGTTCAGCTATTATGGACATTGCTGCTATGACCATTGGGGTGCAGGTGCCCCTTTGGATCACTACATCTGTATCTCTGGGGTAAATACCCAGTAATGCAATTGCTGGGTCATAAGGTAGCTCTACTTTCAACTTTTTGAGGAACCTCCATACTGTTTTTCAGAGTGGCTGCACCAACTTGCATTCTCACCAACAGTGTAAAACAGTTTCCCTTTCTCCTCATCCTTGCCAATATCTGTCCTTTCCTGAGTGTTTATTTTAGCCATTTTGACTGGTGTGAGGTGGATGTCTTCTTTGGAGAAATGTCTGTTTGTGTCTTCTGCCCATTTCTTGATTGGATTATTTGTTCCTTGGGTGTTGAGTTTGATAAGTTCTTTAAAGATTTTGGATACTAGCCCTTTATCTGATAAAACATTTGCAAATATCTTCTCCCACTCTGTCGGTTGTCTTTTGGTTTTGTTGACTGTTTCCTTTGCTGTGCAAAAGCTTTTTATTTTGATGAAGCCCCAATAGTTCATTTTGCCTTTGCTTCCCTTGCCTTTGGAGACAGGTCTAGCAAGAAATTGCCTAGCAAGAAATTGGGGCAGCCAAGGTCACAGAGGTTGCTGCCTGTGTTACCCTCTAGGATTTTAATGGATTCCTGTCTCACGTTTAGGTCTTTCATCTATTTTGAGTTTATTTTGTGTATGGTGTAAGGAAATGGTCCAGTTTCATTCTTCTGCCTGGGGCTGTCAAATTTTCCCAACACCATCTGTTGAAGAGACTTTTTTCCATTGGATATTCTTTCCTGCTTTGTCGAAGATTAGTTGACCATAGAGTTGAGGGTCCATTTCTGGGTTCTCTATTCTGTTCCATTGATCTATGTATCTGTTTTTATGCCAGTACAACTTTGTAATAGAGCCGGAAGTCCAGGATTGTGATGCCACCAGCTTTGGTTTTCTTTTTCAACATTCCTTTGGCTAGCAGATGGCTTTTTAGAAAACAGAAACAACGTGGTGGCCAAAAAATGATGCCCATAGGTATATGGCTTTATCAGTGTGATATTATTTTCAAATTTTGGATTTATCTTCCAGTCTTGAAAATTAATCTTATATTGATTCTATTTTCTCTCAACATGCCAAAATTAATTCCTGGCTACTTAATGTTACTTCCTCAGAGATGCCCTCATTCTCTCCTCCATCCACTATGAACAGTCTCTTTCTGTGTGTTCCAGTAGCACTTGGTTTATGACACTATTCTAACATTAGCACATTATCTTCTAGTTTATAGTTTTGTGTGTGTGATTGATTGACTGATTGATTTATATCAATCTCTAGTTTACATATTGGGAGCTTCTTAAGGGCAGGGATTCTTACTGGTTTCCCGGTTTCTCTTTCCTAGCACCTAGCATGGTGCCTGGTACATAATAAAGTATGTTCAATAAATACTTAGTGAATGAATGGATGGATGCAAAAAAATTAAGTTATGAGACAATATAAATAAACAAAAAGGAGTTTATATCATCTTAACACATTTCCAGCCTGACCAAGTACTTATCTGTTTACTATCTTCTCTTTATCTCAGAAAAGCATCAGGCATTTTGATTCTGGGTGTTCTGAAGAATACAAATCATGCCACCTCAGAAGGACCTGGGATGAGGACACTGCATGAGGATTATTGTTGATGCTAGAATTATTTTTAGTACTTCTGTTTAGTTGAATGCATTCCTTTGTGGGGAATTTAAAGTGCTTCATTCACATGTCTGTGTAATTGCCACAATCCTATGAGCTGTGTACAGATACGATTGTTGCCTTATTTCATGAATGAGAAAGCTGGAGAAGCTTGACTCATTTAAGGCCACTGAGGTAGCTTTTAGGAGGAGAAAAATAAAACTGCTTTTCTTATTCTTGGTGTTTCTATTGTGTGAAACTGCCGCCAGTGTTAGCACTGGAGTAATCAAAGCTTGACTGCTAGTGAGAGACTCAGCCATTCACTTGGATACTGACCCTGGCCCTTGTACCATTCAAAGCTGCCACAATCGAGAACATACTGTGTCAGATCTGTTTCATCCTGATATGTAGGGCCTGGAGTTGTCACTGCTGGTTCCTTCCCTAGGACCGGCTACATAATTTGCAGCACTCAGAGCAAAGTAAAAATGCAGGCTCCTTGTTCAAAAAATCAAGAATTTCAAGAAGGATTCTGCAAAGAACTAAATCCTCCTAGAGTTGCACACTAATGAAAGTCACTTTATCTTCACTGTTCTTCTGTTACTTTACAAACCCTCCTGAAGTGTTAGGTAACTGTTGCTCCCATCTTCCCACCTGCTTTCAGTAACATCTTATTCGGAATATCCTCTATATTGGCATTGGGGTGAAATTTCCAAACTAAAAATCTGTTGAGGTTCTTACTTCGTTTAAAGTCTTCCAACGATACCTCATCATCTCCTGGATAAAGTAAAGACTTCTTAGGCCATCTCTTTCAGTTATCTGTTGTTACATAACAAACCACCCCAAAACTCAGCAGCTTAAAACCACCACCATATATCTGCTCACAATTCTGGGTTCGACAGCTTGTCCCTTCTCCCTGTGGTACTTACGGGGCAATGTCACGTGTTTTGTGTCAGGTGACAGATAAACCAGTGACTGGCAGGCCCCAGATGACTGTTGCCCAGAGCTTTCAGCTGGGGTGCCTTAGTTTTCCTCCACATGGACTTAGTTCTTTTTTAGGTGGATGCTCCAGCAGGCTGGCGGGACTCTTCTCCTGAGAGAAGATCAGCATCTCTGGATTCCAGCAGAGGAAAAGCAAAACCTGGAAATGCTGTCCAAGGCCTCACCTCATCGTACAACATCACCTATCCCCCATTCCGTTGGTCCAAATATTAGCACACTTCATCTTTCAAATTCTTTATCATGGGGGCATTTTCATTCCTATTTTAGAGATGAGACAACTGGGATGTTCAGGAAGAACCTGAATCGGGATTCAAACTCAAGTATGCTTGACTCCAACACCCATTAATTTTTCCTGATGCCACACGGCCATATCAAAATGTGCCTTATTTAATGTGATGACTTTGTGACTTCCCCGTGCTGCTCCCTTTGCCTGAAAACCTCTATCTGCACCTTCTCTCTTCCTTGTTCTTTTCATCCCTCCTCTCCACGTACCATGGAAAAACCACATACACAAGTCTTCTTGAAAACTGTGGTTCCCCTAGGCAGTTAGGTGACCCACTTCAGTAACCTATACAACACTTTGCTTTTCTTTTTCTCTTTCCTGATCATTTATTCCTTCCGCAGAGGAATCTTATCTTGCCCTGCATCCCCTCGGCCGAGTACTGTGCTCAGCCATTTTTTGATAAACAACTGGGGGATGGAATTTTTAAAAGCATGTTAACTTTGACAATTAAGGTTAGATTCAGGCATATTATTAATTTTCCCTGAAATAAGCAACAGAAAGAGTCGAATAGCCAAAATGGTTGTCCGTGTCGTTTCCGAAAATCTTTTGCACCTGCAAATTGTTTCAGGCCATTCATTCATTCATTCAGTTAGAGTCTAGGAGGCAGGGATGTTTGTTTGATTTTGCTTTATTCACTGTGCAAACTCCAGAACTTGGAAGTGACTGGCGCATAGTAGGCATTCAATCCGTGTTTGCTGACTGGATGGATAACATAACCGTCCAAGGAGCTGCCTCTGGAATTGCGTGTCCTTGATTCACTTCTGCAAGATTCATTTTCAGCTGTATACTCAGTGGCTCTCTAAAAACTGACTAAGCCACTAAGTTGGAAGCATCCTGAAGCAAAGTTTCATGCAGCCTCAGAAGAAGTCAGAGAAATAAATCACAGGAGTCCTCTACATTTGGTGACATTCTATGCTCGCTTTATTGTAATATCACAAAGGCCAGAGTAAAAGGATATGAAAAAGGGACCTGAACTCTCAGTTCTAAATAAAGAACCATGTCACATATTTTATCTGGGCTCACTGGCTGCCTAACTCCATGTGCCCTCATCCCTCACACTCTCTCTCAGGCAGGATGTGATCTAATGAGAAGGCTGGCTCCGAGCACCAAAATGCAGTCATAAAATTTGCAGTTTATTGCCTCCTCTCCACATTTTATCATCAGGGAGATGATGGAAGTTCAGGAAGCAGAGAAATGCTAGTTGTCCAACTTAGGCTTCATGTACACACTTACAGGTGTTTTGTTCTCTTTCACATCTAACATCTCTGAATAGACCAGAAGCATTGAGTGACATTTGGGTGAATTCTTGCTCCTATCAATAGACTCTAACAAAAACATCTTGCTTTGCTTTCAGCACTCCACATAGCTGTAAGAAAATACCTGTCTCACATGTAATTAATTCTCAGCTGTCAGTGTGAGCACAATGATGCTGGTATAACAGGCTGATGTGGAAATAAGTAGGGATGGAGTTCATAGTGCACAATGAATTTGTCACCCTCTGAAAACATTTTATCTACTATCTACTACTGTTCTTCCTTTTTAAGGGTTTCTCCTTCCTCTTCCTCCTTCTCTTCCTCCTTCTTCCTCTTCTTCTTTTTTAGATTTTTTAAAATTTATTTGACAGAGAGAGGGACAGCAAGCAGCAGAGGGAGAGAGAGAGGCAGACTCCCCACTGAGCAAGGAACCCAGTGCAGGGACCAATCCCAGGACTCTGGAATCACGACCTGAGCCAGAAGCAGATGCATAACCGTCTGAGCCACCCAGGTGCCCCCGTTTTAAGGGTTTCTAATCAAGGATACATTTTGATTCTTTAAAATTAGTTCTTTGCTAATCTTCATAACTACTCTTACTCTACAGAAAACAATACCAAATACATGTCTTAAAGTGGATTTTTGTGCTATAATTGTCATGCCTAAAATGTATGTCCAAGGAGGGAAATTATTACTCTCTGGAGAATGGTCTAAACTAGTCCAACCATTTGCTTGAGGAAACCCTGAAGTAATAAGACTATTTTCACTTTGTTTTTAAAAATAGAAACACATGCAGCAGCATGATACAAGTTCAGTGTCCAGGTAGGTGCTGCATCCCAGCCAGAAGACACGAAGCCCTTGTTTTTTTCATCAGAATTCATTCAATAATAGTTCAGTATTGGGAATCTCCACGTTCCTACTCTCTTTGGAGTTCCTGGGCTCTAATAAGTACAGTTGTACCCTTTGCCATTTAATTAAACTCTGCCAGGATGTTAGTTATGAGAAACCGATTTGGGAGTTGTTTACCTCATTGTGGCCTTCTTTTTGTTCTCCATTCAGGATTCTCCCCACCTTGGGCACAAGTCAGTACATTTGTTTTTAGAGATTTGTATTGGGTTTGCCTCTGCAAAGAAGTAATTGGATTCTCCATTGATTTTTGACCCCTGTTCTAACCTCAACCATCACCCCTTCTCTGGCCCAAGGGAGATCTGAGCTTTGTTTATGAGCAAAAGAGCTGGCAAGAGTCAACTGACAGGTCAGGGTCAGGCGGTAATGAAACACTGGGATCAGGTGGTGGCAGCTTCAGCATCTTTCACAGGACACTGAGCAAGAATGAAGACTCTAGGGCACCTTTCACAGAAAGCAGAGGTGAGGATTATATTGGCTGTGCTGAAGGCCCCATTGGGCACTGTTGTGTTGCAGAAACATTCCCAGCTGTGCAGCTGACCTGGTTTATGGAAGGATGGAACAGTTTATGGTAGAGATCCTCTGCAAATCATTTTCTAACCTTGTAGGGTGTTAGATAGAATCTACGAGGCAATGAAAAGTATGACTATTTCACAGATTATCTCCCAAGCTTAGCTTCCCAGGAGTTCCCTTTGTACGAGTCTGTGGTTTACGCTCCTTTGGGTGTGGAGGTCGGATCACTATTTTGGGAAATGACAGCGGGAACAGTCAGCTTGGCTGTGTTCATGCTCTTGAGTGTATATAAGCAGTCACAAAATTTGGCTTCTTGATGTGAAATGACACCTGATATGGAATGGTTCCCCTAAGGAGGTGTCAAACATAAAAATTCAACAGAGAAGCAGCAGCACAGTACAGCTGAGCAATCACACCGAGCAATGACTGAAACTGGTAAAAGTGAGCGCTATCATGATTTTTAGTTTCCCACATGCTCCACTGAGAGATTGGTTTGAACCTTGGTTAGGGAATAAAGAGCTCTCTGGAGACCATGTAAAAAATTTTTTTAAAAGGTATTTTAAAAAATATCAAACGTGGGGCACCTGGGTGGCTCAGTGGGTTAAAGCCTCTGCCTTCAGCTCAGGTCATGATCCCAGGGTCCTGGGATCGTGCATCAGGCTCTCTGCTCAGTGGGGAGCCTGCTCCCCCCCCTCTTGTGATCTCTGTCAAATAAATAAATAAAATCTTTAAAAAAATATATCAAATGTTTACTTAAGTGTGTGTGAAGGGCCAGAGACTATGTTAAATATTTTCAAGCATCATCTCATAGGTTCCTGATTAAATTTTTTGAGGAAGGCTTTCTTACGATCCCCATTTTACAGCTCAGGAAACTGAGGTTTAGAAGGGCCAACTAACCAAAGAATGGTTTACCCAGGTCTGATTCAGTTGAATGTCCCCAAACCTTAACTGACAGACCTTGTTCAACATTCACTCATAATTTCAAAGTCGGGCATGACACCAAACAAAATTAAGGCACAATGATCTGGAAAATGTGAATTGTCACTGGACCCCAAAGGGAGTTTAGAAAGACAAATCCTGAATTATCCCATTAGATAGCCAGCTAGATTTGAGTTGTATATGGAGTTGAAGAAATTTACATGTCTGTCCTACATAGCGATTAATTTCAGAGTAGCAAGTTTGTTAGTATGAAACTCCTTCCTTTAAAATACTGATTTTCAAGAGTACAGGCTATGCGCCCTTTTTCTTGTTTTGCCTTTCACCTGGGTGCTTATGGGATCTATGCCATTCCACAGGCAAGGCCTCTTTCCCCATCTGTTCAGCAGTTTGTGAAGACCTAACGCTGTCAGGTAAAGACATACATCCCATCAGAGTTTTTCCTTTTAAGACTTTCTTCAATTCACATTGTTAAAAGGGTCAATTTTGCCCAGGAAAAGCATTCAGTGGGTTAGTGGAAGGCACTTCCCAAAGGCTCACAGTGCTAGAGACTCAATGCTTATTCTAAAAATTTATTTTCTCCACTAGAGGACAGTGCTTGAAAGAATAATAGTCCTTACCTCCGAGGCTGGGCAGTACTGAGGCCTGGAACAATCCGCTCATTGTTACTTTCCCTAACCCACGTGCCCAGCACATAAAGAATTTATTTCTTTGGAGGAAAAAGGAGAAATAAATATGTTTGCTCTAACATGATGCAGAAATCAATGATGATGCTGTTTTAACTTGCTGAGCATGGAGAAAAAGAAATGCCAGGAAAATGTAATATTCCGAATTGCCAAAGCAGAAATGAAAGAAGACATCCTTATAAGTGTAGGTGAAATCCTTTGACAATAAATTCTTAAAGAGAGGATATTTGTTGAAGCCATGACCAAAGGCTCAGAAAAATAATCTCTGTTGCTTTGGTTTGATCATTGAATTTACTGTGAATAACTTACTTCAATAAATATCTTTTTTTCCCTTTACCAGTATAATAGCCACACATGGTGTATGGTTCAAAATCCAAGCTCAAAAGATGGATAATGTTATGTAATGGTTAAGCTTTGCCCTTTGAAGAAGGAGATGAGTGTTGAAAGGCGAGTGATTAAAGCTATTTGAAGATGGATTTAAAGACTGTTGAACCTTGCCAAGGACCCCCTTCTGGTTACCTGCTCAAATCTTAAAGTAAGAGTGTCACTAATTAGATACACTGCCAACGTGGAGGCATTGTTTCCTTAAACCATAATTAAAGCTCACATCCCCCAGGGCTTGATCTCTGCTTTCACAAGAATGACGGGGACCCTGAGGGATTAATTGAGGACTGCCTGCTTTTCAAAAGGGGCTTGTGGGGGTGGGGGGAAGGGTAAGAATAGATAGAAAGAATAAAGTAGTTTATCAAAGGTACCAAAGCCAACCTCTCTTTTTTCCTGGAGTCAGCCCAGATGATTCACCAATCAGCAAGGAGTTACTGAGTGCCTACAGGGTCATAGAATTGGAAAATATTGGAAAACCTGGCACAGTTCTGGGAACTGTAAGAGTTTATAAAAATTATCCACCTTTTCCCTGCTCTGAAGGAGAAATAAGTACACTCATCAATACAAATGGAAGACAAGGGATACTGGGAAAGTGGAAAGGAGTTAGACATAAGGATGAGGGAATGGAGGGCACTGCTCCTATCTCAATTCAGAGCTCACAGCCTGGTAGGGAAGACAGCCTGACACTCAATTAATGCTTCACTTTCCTACTCAGAGGGTAACTCAGTCTGAGGAGTATCTACTCAGTAAATACTGAGGGTCCACTTTCATTCACTTTCTGCACTTGGCTTGGGAATACTTCCAGACACCCACAAAGCAAGATTAGTAACAAAACTCACTGTAGTCTAGACGATCAGGATTTTTGTCCAACCCTCACTAGCTGTGAGACTCTGTATGGCTCTGCCCAGGGCAACAAACCAGTCTGTGCAACACCAACACAGTTTTCGTCTTTGTGGAATGAAATTACAGATACACCCACGTCACAGGATTCAGTGTGTGGATGGACAGGAAATAAGGACAGAAACCACTCTGAGCCCCTGACAGAGCTCTTTCTGTTAGGGACCCACCATGATCTCACAGACTTCACTAATTTCAAAGGAATAGGCTTTATTCAGCCTTGATTTTGGAAGTACAAAAATTTAGCTCCAGATAAATGGAGACCTGATTATTCACATTTCAAAGGATCCAACTTTAAAAGCTTTGAAGCAGGATTTTTTTTTTAATAGCCACCCCTCCCCCCAATGAATTAGCTGTAATTGTGGAATGCTGGATCTGGAAGCGATTTTAGAGCTCTTTTAGGCATATACACTCATGCCTCCCAATTTTACAGATAAGGAGTCAAGAGCCAATTTTTTAAAAAGCTGGAACCCTGTCATCTGAGTCTGTCCTATAGGTCAGTCAGCTGAGAACTAGAAACACAAGATTATAATCAGATGTAAAGATAAAGTGATTTTAAAACCATCACATGATTCAATGAGATTTGCTCACAATTCTATCTTCTATGACTATTCAGAAATATATTTATAAGAAATATTGAAGCACCAATACGAAGAGTAACAAAGAATGTGTGCACAAATATCATTTATTACAGGCAGTCACCAGCCCACCTGGTTATTTCTAGTCTTACCAAAATCATCATGTCAATAGAATGTCTCCTTGTCCTTCCAATCTCCTTATTAAAATGCATTGAATTTGTTTTTCTCCTACATAGAAAGATAAGGTTGTTAATTACAGGAACTGCTTATCAGCAAAATGTAAAATAGCAAGAGAGTCATTTGATGGTTTAGCTAAAAAGGAAAAGAAATGGAGGAAGGAAGAAAGTCAGAATAAAGGAAAGCTTAGGGAATGAAATATGAAATCTTTATTCATGAAGGATTTCCTATTTGTAATTTAAAATATTTCCTGGAAAGGATGCTCTCATTTTAAAAGCAAGGAGATGCTGCAGAATAAGTATATATGTAAACTGCCATTTAAAATTAAAGGAATAAACCATTGTATTGCCTTTGCTAGAATTTTTCCACATGAAAAAGATGACCTTGCCTCCAGGATCCCTGGCAGGTTTGTGGGTGGCTGGCAGGACACTGGGGGGATGAGGCAGAGAGGACCTCAGACTTCACTCTGAAAGCTGGACTTCGATTCCTGTATAACCCTGTCAGTAACTGCAGTTTGGGGGCATCTTATGTGGTGAGAACTTCGTTTCATAGTGATTTAAAATAAATACGCTGCAATAGAAAGCAGAGGATTATCTTCTCTCCAGAAAGCAGAGACATAGAATGCTCAATTCTATCCACTTTGAAGTGTGTGTTTGGAGCATTGCTGTTACACGGCCAGCCAGCTCACGGCTGTTGTTTTCTCGCCTGTCAGCCAGAATGTCGGGGAAATGGATTCTCAGAGTTGGGTGTTAATCAATAACCTCAGCCTGGAAACAGCCCGTGTTGAGGCTAGATCCATTGGCATTTAATTTCTACACGTCATAGTCACAGGTTTTAACTTCCTCCGCAAAATAAATTAGTGAAAATCACTTGTATTGATACAAAGGTTTTCAGCCTAATTCATCTGAAATGAACACGTATTCACCTGAAATACACATACACATGTAGTAAATTAAATCACAGCCCCCAATTTAGAGAAACAGACACTGAGTATTTGGGGGCCATTACACTTCTGTTGTTTTTACTTTAGTAGGAAGGAAGTAAAGTAGGAAGATATATTTTGAATATATCTCTGGGTGTGGTGCAAAAGGAGTTTAAGTTCACAAAGCCCTATGGCTCAAAGCAGTAGTTTTCATGTAGAACTACAATGTTCTATTTATACTGTCTATCTCTTTATCTACCCATCTTTGTATCTATTAAGAGTAGTCTTCAAAACTCTCTCAGCTATAGAGTCTTTTAAAAAGGTTACATTTGAAAATGTAACATAAAAACAAAGGCCCTCTGCTAAGTGCCTGGGGAGGGCCCACACCCAGGCGGGCTCTGCCTCTCCACTCCACCCCTCCACCGCTCCACCTTGTGTTTGGAAAAAGGTTAGTGGTGACTGAAGGAATGGCTTGTGATCCCATGGTGGCTGCTTCAGGCGATCCCAAGAGGAAATGGTTGCAGACCTGTCTGTGTAAAAGTCAGCAAATAGGCTGCTTCAGCCTTTGCCAAACCAGAGATAAATAATTCACTATCATTAACTAATTAAAATATACAATCCCCCTTTTTAATCTGTACTGACTGGAAACACTATTTATAAACACTGTTTAAGAAAACAAAATTAGCAAACACTCTAAATAATATATCTTATGTGTTAAACATTGCCAAATCATAGTTGATGCATAAAGAAGGACATCTTCTGAGCCAGCGAAAAGTAGAGTATTTCAGCAAGAATCCATTGTTAGCTATTTATAAAGAAGATAACTCAATTTATATTCTACACTGCAGTGGGAGTGGACTACTCTTAATGTATTTGTTTGTATTTTAATTTCAGTCTATAAAAAATACCTATTTGGGCTGTCGTTGGATATTTGTATAGCTGGTCAAGTGGTGTCTAATCATGTATTTGAGTCAGTGTTGGTCTGGGACTATGAGTTCTCGGAAAATAGGACTCACAGCTGCTTGACTTCAATTCTTGGCCAACTGCTGTATGTATTAGGCACCTTGGGATGACTTTGGAGTCACACCCTTTTCTGTTGCTTCCTGTTCCTCCTTGTGCTCCTTCTGATACCCGATCAGACTTTTTTAAAAGAGCAAAGCACTTCCCTTGGTAAAAAGACTGCATCTGCAGAACTTTCCTCTTGAGCATCTGTCATGCAGGACTGAAAACTCCCTGAAATGCAGTTGATATATGGCTCTCAGCAAATAATTCTAAGAGACTTTGAAGGTGTAGGAGCCCCATTGGTTGTATTTTACTGACAAAGTGTTGCTTTTTTTTTTTTTAACTAAACATTGAGTCCTAGGGTTTAGCTCATCAGATCGTTCAAACCACCAAACTTTCTTACATCCCACTGACTATTTTATAATGAATGTGAGATATGGATGAGACAGGTGGGTAGACAAGTTACGATTCTGTGTGACAATGGAACTGCCAGGTCCAGTGTTTTCCTAAACACAGGCTCAACTTTCTTCTGAAGTCTTTGCAGATTACATCTTATGGCTAGGTAGGTGCCTTCTAGACCAGGAAAACAATGTCATCAAAACCCCATTCTTGGACTGCTGCTTCAAGGTAGGGAGTCTTTCAAAAGTCCCTCCAAGTTCCCGAGAGAGGCTAGTTCTTTGAAACTTACACGTCTCTCAGTAAATTTGAATTGGTGCATTGGTCCTGGGCAATACAGTAGTTTCTAGCCCTTGGGCAATCACATCAACCAGGAATGTACTCATCACTTATTAGATCTATAAGGGCTCATACAGCTTTATATAAGCATTTGCTTGGAATAACTGGTGATCCATTCACTCATTTACCAGTACATTCTGTAGACGTTTATTGGGTGCCTGAGATAGAGCACGCAATCTGTCAGGTTTGGGTTGCAATAAACCCTTCTTTCCCGAAGGGTTTATAAGTTAGAGCTACAGACACAGAAGTAAACAATAAGAACTGATATTGTTCAGGCAGAAGATGCACAAGGTCCAAGGGAACCTAACACAGCCTTGGATGTGAGGGTGGCACTGAGCTGAGCTGGGCTTTGGGAGGTGTGTATGAGAGGGTGGTGAGAGCTAAGGTAGGGGAGATAAGCAGGCACCAGATTTTAAAGGGCCTTGTACACCAAACTAATTTATCTGACCTTCGTCTGCCATTGTGTTTCTCAAGACTTTGATATCCTGGTGTGGCCCATATCCCAGAACCACAGGATAAACAAGAAACATCTTCCTGAAGCACTGGTTCCAATTAGTGGTGAGTAATCTAAAATACTTGTTACTAAAGGAGTAGAATGCAAAATCTGTGCACAGTTGTAAGATAAATATGAATTCCTGGGACATTTTGCTTGTGATGGGTTACTTGAGGTTGTACCTTTAGGCCCACCCTCTCCTCTACCATCAGGGAGCCCTTGTGGAAATGGTTGCAAAGCACACTTCAAGGAGCTACTGAAGGGTTTTAAGCAGACCAATGACAGGAGTCAATCGGCAGTCAGAAAGACTCCAGGCTACCAAGTAGATAACCAGAGAATGGCGGCAGAAGAGAAAGTGGAAGCAAGGAGAGCAGCAAGGAGGCTCTTGTAGCCACCAACATGCAAAATTATATTGGCACTAACTAGTGTAGTAGCTGCAGGGATGCAAAAAGTGATTTGGAGGGGCACCTGGGTGGCTCAGTGGGTTAAAGCCTCTGCCTTCGGCTCAGGTCATGATCTCAGGGTCCTGGGATCGAGCCCCACATCGGGCTCTCTGCTCAGCAGGGAGCCTGCTTCCCCCTCTCTCTCTGCCTGACTCTCTGCCTAATTGTGATCTCTGTCTGTCAAATAAATAAATAAAATCTTTTAAAAAAAAAGTGATTTGGAAGACATTCTGGAGATAGAAGCAGTGGCATAAGTATTGATTGATTAACTTAATACACATTTATGGAGCGAACCGTGTTTCAGGCATCATTCCAGGTTTATAGTAGGGAGTCACATGGAAAAGATCTCTGCCTTCTTAGGCTTATACTCTAGTGGAAAAAAAAAAACAGACAAAAACAAGTAAACAAGAAGTTTACATAATCATATAAATAAATGTTAAATTCCCTTTAGAAAATGAACTGGGCAATGGTATATTGCCTTGGGGAGCAGATAAGGTGATTGGAAAAGGGATTTGGAGCATGAGTGGGGAATGAAGGCCAACATGATGGGTGAGTGACGGTGTACTACATTGAGAACTGGAGCGCAAGAGAAAAGGAAGCCTTGAGAGGAAACAGTGTTGAGTTCAGTTTGGGAGATCCAGGAGAACACACCTGAAAGAGATATATGAAGACATGAAGATATATATGTCTATATCAGATATGCAGCACGCGCGCACACACACACACACACACACACACACACACACAGTCACATCATACAGATATGGGGAAGTACTGAAACTAAAGATCCAAATAGCAGCAATACAAAGTGAAGGGGAGATCCTAGAAACTTCTTAAGCATGTGCTAGGGTTTGAATGAAAGATAATATATTTGTTAGCTAAAGAATCATCATCATATAGGAAATGGATGCCATGTTTCCTCACATTCAGTACATATAGTCCATGGTGTCAGGGTCTGGTCTGATGAACGCACTCCTGTGCTTTTATTAGTGGAAGTTACTATAAGTGTGTGCAGAAGGAGCTCAGTGGATCACCCTGTGCTCTCCTTGGGGACATGCTCTAGACATCACTTCCTCACTGTCCACCTGAACTTCAAAAAGGCACCTGCACAGTCCCTAGAGAGACTCCAATATAATGAGGCCCATACCCAGCAGCTCAGGGAAGCCATTAAGATAATGAGGGAGTCTGGTGTTCTTCCTTGCAAGTTCCCTAGAGCCCCAATTATGGAATTTAAAACCCCCAATTCCCAGGATGTGTCGACATTGAAAAACCCCAGTTTTGGTATTTTTTTTTCTTCCCCAGACAATGTGAGACAATAAAACCCTAGTCTGGAAAAGGAGGAAGACCAAGAAACTTTTTCTGAGAAAAAGTAGAACAGTACATAAACATGTTTTCCCCTCCAACAGTCTTCCATCGCAGCCGAACGTCTTACTTCAACTACTATTACTTAATCATGTTAGCATTTACATTGACCTTTACATTGGGTTTTTGGCTGGAGATAGTTTTCTGTGAGGCAGATTTAGCTAAGGAAGAGCCTACTGGTTTGTGCTGAAATCCTTCATAATTATAAAAGCCACAGACCTCATTGACGAAGTTTTCCAACATTGACAATTAGAGAAAACCCCACCTTCAAGAAAAAAAAAGTGCCCTCATGAAAGGACACTTTGAGTAAATGAAAGTGTCTTTTCTGATGTGCAGCTTTAAATAGATCTTTTCATGGATTATCCTATTACAGGAGATGGAGATGAGTGATTCTTTCCCAGTCATGGGGTTATATGTTAAGAGCAGACTTAAAAACCACAGTGTGCTGGCCAAGTCCCAAAGCACAGACATCTTAGGAGGATGTGGTCCTGTTGAACTGGTAACTGGTTACAGGGAACAGAATGAGAAAAGCTGGATGTTAGAAGAAGAGACCAGGATATGAAATAGTACAAGTTTATCCAAAAGCTATATTCTGGGATTGAATGCCCTCATCCTTGTTTTTCTGTATTTTTTTTTCTCTTTTTTAACATGCTTAGAGTCTCATAAATTCCTGGTGCATGCCCACACTCCAAGGCTGTTTCTGTACTCATCTAGGCTGCCGTGGCACACACACCAAAAAGCCCCTAATTTTCTAAGTCTACATATGAGGACATAGCTAGTGACCAGATAAATGTGCCCATTTATTGCCTTTCTCCAGGGGGGGGAAATTGGCTACTCCATGAATGCAATTCTATAACCATACCTTTCCAAACCAAAAAACTGGATGTAATTGTCAACTTCTTTTTTACAAAGAGTAAGCGGCAAGCCACTCAGATGAACTACCGAGGGCTACTGTATGTCAGCACCACATTGGGATGGCATGTTAAAAGCAGTTTTAATATTCAAAAGAACTGACATAGTATTTCCAGTTTAAACATATGATAAAATTGAAATTTAACATTTTTCATTTGCCTAATACATGTCATTTAATGCTGGCAGGAAGAATATCCCAACTTGGGATTCTTTAACTCAAAAGACATTTTTTCCCTCCTATAAGTTCTCTCCGTCTTGTCAAAGAAAGCCCGAAAAGAAGATGAACAAATTAAAAGAAGACCTACACCGAGAGGGAGGGATGCCATGTTGGGAGAGTGAGCTGATCACCGTTAGGAACAAGAAGGGGCCCATGGGTTGGCTTTGCCTTGGTGAAGTCACCACTACTGTGGGCCTGGGTCTCAGTCTTGTGAGCTTTAAAATTTAATAGGGTCTATATTCCAAAGTATATTCTTTTCACTCTTTCAAAGATCATAAAGATGTGTATAAAACCAAAACAATCTTTAAATTTATAAAAGGAGAATTATAACACCCCAGTGGAATGGATGGACAATCACATTCACTGACCAACACATTCTCTTCCCATAGATTAGCTTTATAAGATGCCAAATTATGGTCAGAGTAACCAAGATTTTATATATTATTCAAAAATATACCACATTAGATTCTGATAGCCACCCACCCAATTAGGAATCGATTACTTAGGCTGAATAATCAGTTGTTTTTTGACTAATGGACCAAGATTCAGCTAGTCTTTACCATTTGGATCTACACTGCCAATGTTTGCCTCTGGTTCTCTCCTTTCCCAGTGACTCTGTGGCTAAATAATTCCTCCTTAAATCTCTATACTAGCACAATTAATTAGACCATTGACAAACCTTGAGTCCAGGGACTCATTTTGATCTTTTTAAGGTTTTGTGTGTGTGTGTTTTTCAAGATTTTATTTATTTATTTGACAGACAGAGATCACAAGTAGGCAGAGAGGCAGACAGAGAGAGAGGGGGGAAAGCAGGCTCCCTGCTGAGCAGAGAGCCCGATGTGGGGCTTGATCCCAGAACCCTAGGATCATGACCTGAGCCGAAGGCAGAGGCTTTAACCCACTGAGCCACCCAGGCGGCCCTGTGTGTGTGTTTTTTAAAAGATTTTATTTGTTTATTCATTCGAGAAAGACAGAAAGTGAGCACGTGCAGGAGTGGAGAGAGACACAGAGGGAGAAGCAGACACCCCACTGAGCAGGGAGCGCAATGCAGGACTCCATCCCAGCACCCTAGGATTATGACTTGAGTCCAATGCAGATGCTTAACTGACTGAGCCACCCAGGAGCCCCCTTTTTAAGGTTTCTTGAAAGACATTTATATTTAGTCATTATATATTCACATCTCAACCTTCAGAGAGTAGTCCAAACTTCATCCAAATCTAGCTTTCAACCTCCCATATAGGGGAGAAAATAACCATTTGAAGGTCTTAACTGTATCTGAGAAAATGCAAAAATACAATTGTCATTAGATTGACATAATAAAGGAAAACTAAAATAATAGTGATTCTATATGCAAATGATAGTTTATTTGACACAACTGTCCCTTAATCTGATGCCTCAATAAGTAAAATTTCAAGCAGCTCATTTGTAGCATAAAATTATCATTCTAAAGAAAAATTTTCTCATGAGTAGTTATACAAGAATTAAAAATGCTGCCACCAAGTGAATTTGTTAAATTGTACTCTGACTGTATCAGGGCTTCAATTTAATTGTCATCTGTCTATAAATACTGGAGAAGAATATGCCATCACTTTAATGGCTGGCAGTTTTCCAGTTGTAATTACTCAAAGACAGGACAGCACAATGGAGGCTGAAAACCCGTACACAAAGGATATGGTTTATGTGTCAGGTAAAAGAAAGGCATGGAAGAGAAAATATTACTTTTAAAACCATTACAAATATCAGGAAAAGATTAGGAAAAGACAGTGCCATTGAGTTGATGAAGGTCACATTCCAACATATAACTACAATTCCACTTACAGAGAACTTTATCTTTCAGTAGCAGACATCACAGAACTCATCAAATCTCAATCAGACTTATAAATATCAGGGAGGAAGGATGGATAAGAGGTAATTACTTAGAACAGATCACTACTTTTCTAGTGGATGAGGTAATGATGTCAATGGAACCCGAAATGCCTGTTGTTCTGTTCCAGTGCAATAGAAGCAGGACAACTTTAGTATGAATGGAATGGTGCCTCAGAGAGCCCAGCTTGCAGGTAGAGTAAGCTCAGGGTGTTGCAATCAAGGAACAGGAAAGAGACCCTTTCTCAGAACAACTCTGCCCCTTATTTGCTGCCAGGGAAATTCCTCCCTGGAATTTCTCCATGACAGTGCTATTTCTATTCAGATTCAAAATGCCATTCAGAAAGAAAGAACATTAAGCAGCTGCCAATTATTTACTTTTCAGTGGGAAATTATTTCACAACATTTATTTCACAAAAGTTTATTTATATACCAGGCCCTGGCATAGGCACAGAGGATACAATATGGAATTAATACAGATATGATTCCTTGTCTCATGAGTTAGAATCTACTTGGGGAGACAGACATTAATCAAATAGTCCCTAAAGAATGTTTCATTGCAGCGGGAGATAAGAGCTGTGCAGAAGAGAAAGCTGGCCTAAAAATGCATATGACCTCATCTAAGCTGGAGTCTTAGGGAAGTTCTCTAGGAAGTGATCACTGAGCTGACTGCTAAAGATGGAACAGGAGACAACTAGGTGATGGGAAAGATGGAAAATCATTCTGGACAAAATAATAGTATGTTCAGTATCCATTAAAATGGAACATTATTCAGCCAAAAAAAGAACAGAGGACCAATACATCCTCCAACATGAATGAACCTCGAGAACACTATGCTAAGTGAGACAAGGCAAGGACACAAGGCCACATATTGTACAATTCCATTTAGATGAAATATACCAAAAAGGTAAATTCACTGGATTGCAAGGGTATTATTTTTTTTTAAGTAGGGTCTGTATCCAGCATGGAACTTAAGTTGGGGCTTGAACCCATGACCCTGAGATCAAGACCTGAGCTGAGATCAAAAGTTGGATGCTTAACTGACTAAGCCACCCAGGTGCCCCTGTCTTATAAGCAAATTTATAAAAACAGATTAGTGGTTTCCAGGGTCTGTGGATAGGGGAGAATGCAGAGTGACAGTTTAGTAGGTACGGGGTTTCCTTTTGGGATGATCAAAATGTTCTGAAACTCAGTAGTGGTGATGGTTATACAATATCGTAGATGTATTAAAATGCCCCTGCGTTATCTACTTTAAAATGGTTCAAATAGCGAATTGTTGGTTATGTATATTTTACCACAATAAAAAAAAAAAGCATTCTGTTCAAAGGCCCTCCTATCAGGGGTGAGCATGTTCCTTTCCAGAAACTAAAAGATGGCCAGTGGGGACAGATGGCAACATGTGGAAGGCAGTGTGGGTGGATGACAGAGACTCAGAGCCAGTGTGGGCAAAAGGCAGGAGCCACAGGCAGAGAAGAGAGACAGAGATTGGAGAGCTAGGCTGGGACAAGAGCTGCAAAGGCATAGAGACCATGTTAGAGTTTTGGCCTTTATCTTAAGAGCAGTGGGAAGCCATTGAAAGTTCAGGAGTGGTGGGGGATGTTATCTCATATATACTCTGAAAAGATAATCATATATCTAATAAAGAGTGAATTTTTATTTTTTATTTATTTTTCTAAGATTTTTAAAAAAATTTTTAAGTAATCTCTATATACCCAACATGGAACTTGAACTCACAACCCTGAGATCAAGAGTTATATGCTCTACCGACTGAGCCAGCCAGGTGCCCCAAGAGTGAGTTTTTATACCTTGAAAGTCAGATGTGGTAAAAAATGAGATGAAGGATGGGTTAAATGCACACAAGACAAATGCTGCCTCCTTCCCATTTTTTTATAGGGCTAATTTTGTCTGTATCTGCTAGATATTCATATATAGAAGTCTCAGATCATCATAATGAATGAGGATATTTCAGAGTGAGCTAAAGGAGAAACCGATGCTGAGTAATCATGTGGGCTTGAGTATAATGTGGTAAATTCTCTTAATATGGGAAAGCAGAAGAGTGGAGTAGCAGACATTTCATGGTTTTTTAAGGTAAGTGGCCTAACTGGTGCTCAATGCAGAGGTTTATAAAAGTTTTTCAGGGAGAGGTAATGAAGAGCAGGCCTCAGGAGAGCTTGGCATCATCAGTGGCAATAACAGGTTTTCCAGGTTTCCATAGTTAGTCAAGTCACTCGGAGATAGACAACAGCTTCTGGATGGCTCAGTGGGTTAAAGCCTCTGCCTTCGGCTCAGGTCATGATCCCGAGTGGGGCTCTCTGCTCAGCAGGGGGCCTGCTTCCTCCTCTCTCTGCCTGCCTCTCTGCCTACTTGTGATCTCTGTCTGTCAAGTAAATAAATAAAATCTTAAAAAAAAAAAAAAAGATAGGCAACAGCTTCTGGACTTGAGCTCACTCCTGGAATGATGGACTCGCCTCTCTCAGCATCCCCACTGTGTGCTGCCTTGGGGTACAAACAAGACTCTGTCTCAGTTCAGAGAAGGAGCTTTAGAAGTAGATGTGATAATAGATGTTAGAAATGTGGGGCTGATAAACAGATAATATGGCATTGTGAAGGTCTGTGTTCATTCATTGGTTTGTTCCTTTTTCATTTGGCAAATGTTTATTCAGTATTAGTGTGTGGCCACTATTGTTGGCCACATTTATCCTATGAATCAGTTCACAAGACCAGCAACCCAAATTGGGTCATCTTATATAATAACTAAGAAATTACAAGTAATGTATAATTTTACAGATAAGGTACATAACAGGAACTTGCTATTTAGATCATAAGGCCAGAACCTATGCACTTTTGTTTGCTAGATTTCTAGCATTAGAATTATTTTCTTGGGGCACTTGGTGGCTCAGTAAGTTATGCGTCCGACTCCTGATTTTGGTTCAGGTCATGATCTCAGGGTCATAAGATCAAGCCCTGCCGTGGATTCCATGCTGGGCATGGAGCCCCTTAAGATTCTTTGTCTCTCCGTCTGCCCTTTCCCCTGCTCACACACAGGCTCTCCTCTCTTTCTCTCTTAAAGAAAAAAAAAAGTTTTCTCAATGGACATAGTCTTTGAATAAATAAGTTTAAAAAACTAACTTTAAAAAAAATAACTTTTTGCTCTGATGTCATATTTCCATCAATTGCTGTTTTTGGCCCCTATGAAAGTTTTTTTTTTTTTTTTTTAATGGTATCAGGATGTGCAGAAACCTCAGGTAAAAGCTTGAAAATGGATTAAAAAGATAAAGACTTCTTTTTGTTTCTATTTATGTACATGTAAACTGTATCATCATAGTCCACTATAAGATGTAAGATTTTCAGACCTACCTGACAAAGAGAAAATAAAATGCTCAATGAAATCCCACAAAAAAATTTCCTTGTGAAAAGAGTTCTCAGAAAAGAGAGTGGTCCAAGTTCCCATAGCAATAAAGCAGCACTGCATAAAAATCCCCAATATCTCGGCTGTTACTATCTAGCTCCATAAGAGAAAGCCTTTCCACTGTGGCAGAGAACAGATGGGCCGGAGCTGCCTCCTTTCTGTGGAGATGAAGACTGGTCAAAAGATCAAGAGACAATCGAATTGAAAAGTTTCCTGTTGACTCAAAACCAAGAAGCCAGGGTAGGAATGAAGGGCCACCCAGTGTTCAAGAAGTCTAAAACTCCAAAATGAATAGCAATCTCTTCAACACAATTTTATGATTTAAGTATATCTGAAACATAGATGTCAAAGGAAAAAATATTCATTTATTTTCTTTAATTAGTTACAACCATAGTAACATATATAATAAATCTCTAATAAGGGATGCATTTGCTTGAAAAATTGGAAAATAAAACTTAACACTAAAAAAAAAAGAAATAAAACATTGTCAAGAAGGTGACTCCTTAGTACCTAGAGAAGACTGACAAGCTTCTCGAAATGTTTGCTCTGGAGTGAGAGAAAATTAGGAAGGCAACAGATACCACGTAGATTCTTCCAGCTGTTATAACTCACTGACACTGATAAGCTTAAATTTAGAAGGCATGTTTTCTTAATTGAGTCATTGCTACCATTCCTATTATTGTGTACAGTTAAGAAAGAGAGTTGTAATAACCCAGGGTTCATAACCCATAGCTTCTCCATCCACAGGCTTTCAGAGGTCTGTGAGCCCCCCCACCTCACCAAATTTTATGATAAATAGTGTATGATGGATTTGTATTGTCTCAACTCAGCTAAGTTGGAACTATGTTCTCCAGAATTCCCTTCTCTATGGATTTCTAGGATAGTATGGGCCTCAAGAGAAATTCTATACAAGATTGAGAATGCAGAAGTAGAGCTGCAGCCACCTTTTTTTTTCTTTTTAATGCTTGAAAGGTGCACTGTTGGAACTCAGGCATGTTATTACTTATCTGCAGGCTCACCTTGAGGGCCTGGGGCAGCAGCTGGGCCTCTGCCAGATCCTCCTGCTGGATCAGCTTCCCTGACTCTTGGACCAGATGCGTATTTAGCTCCATGATGGAAGGCACCACCTTCCCTTTTATCCAGCTTGTCTTTGCTTGCTCTACTTCACATCCATCTTCTTTTCCCAACTGCCTGTGGACTTCAGGTGCCAGCACCAGACAAAGAAATAACTTTTCGCCCTGAGACCTCCTAACCAGCTCCCACAGTACAATGAAGTCAAGTACCTATAATGAACTATATATGTGTGTGTATATATATATATATGTATATATATAATATATAATATTTATTTATATATAATATATATATAATATATATATTATATTTTATATAATATATATTATATATTATATATATATTTATATATATTTATATAAAATATATATTTATATATGTATATATACATATATAATATATATATTTTATATAAATATATATTTATATATTATATATATTATATATATTATATATATTATATATTATATATATTATATATATTATATATTATATATATTATATATATTATATATATTATATATTATATATATTATATATAATATATATATATTTATATATATATACATGTATATATGTATATATATATTTACTGATTATTTACATATTTATAATTAAGAAGTACACATAAATATACATATGGTTTTGCTTAAATCCCCATACACTGTATGCCAAAGCATAATTTTTAAAAAGCTAGAAATTTAACACTCATACAGTTACATTGTGAGCATAACAAACTTACTTACCTTATTTTTTTTTTAAATATTTTATTTATTTATTTGACAGAGAGGGATCACAAGTAGGCAGAGAGGCAGGCAGAGAGAGAGAGAGGAGGAAGCAGGCTCTCCGCTGAGCAGAGAGCCTGATGCGGGACTCGATCCCAGGACCCTGAGATCAAGATCTGAGCCGAAGGCAGAGGCTTAACCCACTGAGCCACCCAGGTGCCCCCTTACTTACCTTATTGATGAGGAAAAGAGCAAGGTGGCAAAGACTGTTCAAACAAAAGATGCAAGAAATTGATGTCAGTAAGAGAAAGAATGCTAGAATATGATTCATAAATTAGATTAAAAACTGGTTAGTGTACTCATGACAATCAGAGCATAACCTTTAGGATCATCTTCTTTTGGGGGAAACCATCTGCACTTCAACTGGACAAAATGTAACTTTATAACAAATGGGCCCTAATCAATAATAAATAGTAAAGCAGACAAATTATATGCCCCAAAGACAAGCTTGTAAGATGCTGTTCTAGCAAGCTTTGAAGTGGCATAGTTGTCCTTTTGCTTTATTTCCACTTTGGATCATTTTTTTTAAGATAATTAATTTATTTATTTGAGAGAAAGAGAGTGAGTAGCAGGGAGAGGGAGAGAGAATCTGAAGCAGACTACGCACTGAGAGCATAACCGCTGGTGGGGCTTGATCTCACGACCTGAGCAAAAACCAAGAGTTGGACAATTAACTGACGGAACCATCCTGGTGCCTTTGGACAAATCTTTTTGCATGTTTAAATATATTTTTCTGCAGAGAACAGCCATTGACTACATTAGAGGGATATGTAATATTTTTTAAAAGAGAGTAAGAACCACTGAACTAAAAGAGCAGAAGGTAATTGATCTTATTCAAATTATGCAATAGTTGGGAAAATAAGAAAACCTGCCCAATCCCAGAAGTTGTTATTTAGCTGAATTTTCTCCTCTCATTGCTAATAAAATGCTCAAATTTCCCATATTTTTAATAACAGCCATAAAATTTGTTTGTCATTACTTTAAGATTCTACTTTCTCTATTTTACTAACGCTATAGCTTCACTGCAGGCTTACTATGCAGCAGGCACCTCTGCCTACAGTGTCTCGTTGAAGCCTCATGGCAACCCCTTTATGTGGATGTGACTGGCCTCCTGCTCCAAATGAAGGAAAGAGCCGAGTGGGTTGCCTAAAGCCACACTGTGGATATTTGACCTCGAGTGTCTCTCACTTTTTTATGCTCTATCATTTACCCAGCATTATGCTCTGTCATTTCTTTCAGAAAACTCCTTGAAAGATAAATGTTTATTTCATATTCAGTGTTTATCTTCTTTGCAACCAGTATATGATGTATGCAAACTGCCTTGTTATCTTGGGGACTGACTCATAAGAGCCCTCATGTATTAGTTCTCTGTCTCCCCCTTCTGCCCCCTTCCCCCTTTCTGCCAATCCCTCACAGAAAGGGGTAATAGGGTTTTACTTAACTTTCACCTCTAGGCAATATCACAGTTTTAAATATTATAGCTAGAGAAATGACCTCAACATCTACTTTTTCAAACCCAAATTGACCTCTAAATTCCAGACCTGCATTTCCAACAAATTGTTAGGTTTCTTCCTGGGATAGCTCTCAAGCATTTCAAGCTGTGTTCCAAAATAAAAGGCACCTCCTCCATCTCCTCCTTTCTCTCCACCCCTTTCCCCCACTCTGCCCCTGGAAAGATACTCGAGTTTCTGTGTTTCCTGGTGTTGGTCAGGGCACCATGGTGTGCATAAGCCCAGGGTGCAGAAATACAGGAGAGCATGAGGACACACTTTCTTGGAACATTAATTTTATCCACTGGTAAGTAAAGCACAACATTATTCCTCCCCCTAGATACTTGCAGGGCTCATTCTCTTGCCTTTTAACATTTTTGATACAATGTCACTTTTCCAATGGTCCTGACCAGCTGCCTCATGTAACATACACTCTGTTTGCTCTTCCCCTTTAATTTATCCTGCTCTCTTCTTTTCCTCTAGCATGTAACATCTAATAACACCCTATATAATTTACTTCTTTATCATGTTTATTGCTACTGTCAGCCTCACTTCTCAAGAATGTCAGCTTCACAAGGGCAAATATTTTTGTTTCATTTACCAAATTACCGCCACCGGATCCAGGGTACCTCACACAGTTGGCACTCTGTAAATATTTGTTCAGTGAATGAATGAACCCATGAATGAATTTTGTAGCAAACAAGCATGGCTATATTTTGGTGTGCATGAATTAAAGTGTCACATATCAATGAAAATACTTAAATTTTCTTTGTAACTTGGTACATATTTTTCACTTAAAAACTTTAAAGGAAAACTTCTGACACTACAAAAAATGGAAATCTGTATCACATGTTTTAAATAGAAGGAAACTCTACAAAGATGTGATTATTGACATAAATAGCATAAATATACCACTTAAAACCTGCAGGCCGCTGGTGGCAAACACTGTCCTATACTTCGGAAAATATTAGTCTAAGACATTTAATAAAATTTTAGATTAGATATCACTAAGTCCTAAACCTGGAAGGGATTGCAGAAACTAGCTCATTTTCAGTAATAAAGACACAGAAGTTGAGAGAGGTTTAGGTGACATATTCCCAGCCATATAATGACAATTTGGGGTCTCTACCACCTTATTAAATGGCTCTCATGACATGCATTTACCTGTCTGTAACTGTGCCATTTGCAATTAAACAAATCCTCTCTGGCATTTACCTGTCTCCGAGCTTTTACTCATCTTGGACACTTCCCTCTGCCTTTCTAGCCCCTTCACCCCCACAGACTAGATTCAACTAGAGTATCACCTTCTCCATGAATGCTTTATTTGTATTTCCTTTATCCCATGTATTTGTCCTCCTTTGCATTATATTACTCTCTTTTGTACTTGTTTTGGATTTCCTACTTTTCTTGAGCTTCAGTAGAGAGTGTGAGTACAGAAACAGTCTTATTTTTATACTCTTCCAGTCTTATTTTTATACTCTTTATACTTTAGAATGCCAACCATTATATCTTTCTAAGAATTTGTGCTTAGTAAGTTTCTTACAATGAGCTATATTGAATCTTATTGCCATTTGGGAACAAAGCTGTGGAAAATGTGTGCTGGTGGTCTTTCTACATTATGGGGCCCATCTGTTTGCTATTACCTGTTTCCCTCCTACTGTCAATACCAACCTAAAACTCCATCTGCTACTTCCTCTTCTCTTCCAATCTGACTTGGCACTAAATCTGTCAGACTCTACCTCAGATTTGTCTAGTCAGCATTACTTTGCCTCAACGATTTTTACTAATTACTAAAGGTCTGTTTGATTCTATTTGCCTCCTGAGAGTATCTAAGATGTGAGCAAGGTAACCAATACTGAATTCAGGACGATATGTCAAAACCACTTGGAAAAAAGTACTAAGCAAGCATTCAGGTTTGAAATTAGAACCAGCATTACAGATGGGAGAGTGTGACCTTGGGAAATCAATTAACCTTTCTGGTTCTTAGTGTTTTCTCCTTTAAGATGAGGGAATTAGGTACCGTGTCTCTAAGGTCCCTTCTGAATGTAACATCGCTGGCAGCAAATATCCATCCTTTATGACAGCCTTAATTCCATTTCAGCTCCTTTTCCTTCACCAATCTTTCCTGACCTCTATCACTGTAAAAAGGAAGCCCTTATTTCAATTCCTACAGTGTTTAATTCTCAACTATCTTACAGTAATGCCTTATCCTGAACTGTAGTCAAGCTAGCTGTGGTATTCATGTTAGCCTTACTCCATGACACTGACCCTCCCTTAAGTTATGGGTTCCTGAATGCACTAATGGCATCCTTGTGACTCTTCCCCCTCCACATGACTAGCAGAGAAGGTTATAGATGGTATGCACAGCACGTGCTGAATTTATTGACTGAGTAAATGAGTGAGTGAACTGAAAAAGTATAATATCATGATCATTACATGCTGAAAGAAATAAAAACCCAAAATGCTACTAAACTAATTGTATAATTAAAGAAATTTAAGCTAGGGTTATGAATTTTGGTCACCATGGAAAGTAATTCCAGAAAATCAATGTTTAACTCTAATAACAACAGACAGCATGTTGCTTACGTAGATGTACTGGTATGTATAGCAGGAGAAGCCATGTTACAGAGTGATCTGGAGCTCATTGTGGCTGCCTGGCTTTCCTCTGTGTGAACTTGGGAAAGTTATTTCACTGTTTCTCAGCTTTATCTTCTGTATCATAAGGGGATCTAATTCCTAGAATAACTGTGAGAATTAAATGAGTGCCTGGACAATATTAAGTGTTCAATGAATGTTCACAGTTATTTTATAATCAGTACTGACATATTTCAATATGTCTATCCTTAGGACACAAATAGGAGTAAAGACGAAAGCTTTCTCCTGAGAGCACTGTGAGATTTTTCTTTAGATCTTATGACAATTGAGTATTTTCTACTTACATCAAGAAAAAAAATATCAACTTAAAAATAGCTAAAAAGCACGGAGGTATTTTAAAAGTGACCTGGATTCTTACTCATCCCAAGCCAGTTTATTTTTCTAGTTTAAGAATCCTGCAATCCTTGCTTGTCAAAAAATTGGCATAACATGAACTGCACACTGTACTTATCTTCTTAAAGTAGGCACATCAGGCAGAAAATTAATGAGTATGAATACTCTCCCATAATGCTTCAGAAAGCACATTCTAGAATATTCTTTAAAAATAGCTTCCTCTTGAAAAAAAAATATCTTCCTCTTGGAAACAACCACATGATTTTCTTAAATCTGTCATATGATGCAAGGGCACAGACAGTGGTTTGCCTTCTGGCTTTACCACTTCCTAGCTACATAAAACTGAACATGTTATTACATCTTTTAAGCATCAGCTTCTCCATCTGTGATATAAGAATAATAACAATATCCTCACTCGAAAGATTATTATAAAGATTAATTAAGATCACAAAGAAGGTACTGAGCATAGTGTGTGTGAGACAATAAATGATCAATACATAGGATAGCTAGTATTATTTCTGGTGAATTACACCTGAAATTATATCAATATGTTGGCAAATTTTAAATCCATTTAGGTATACTGCATTTCATAAAGAGGTTCCAGGTTTCTACAATACCAGCTGATTGAACAATCTCAGGAATTTTTTTTTTTTTTAAGACAGGCAAATTTTTGTTTGAGCAGTGGATAATCTTTGTAACAAGGTTGATATATCTTGGGATTGTGATGTCACCACAACAAATCTTACTATCATCTCTCTCATTGCTGAAAAACTGACAGTCCACAGAATTGCTGCCCTAGATTTAGGCAGTTATCCTTTCTGAGTAAGAAGAAGAATTAGATATTATTGCAAGGATATGGGTGTGTTCCTAAGACAAGAGGATGTCCAGTGTCTTGCCTGGCAGAAGGGCGTAAACCCTGACAGCACCTCCACCAACAGCATCTGGAGTGGAGGGGCTGCTTCAAAGTCAGCATATGCATCTACATTCCCCTTTCTACAAGTCTGGGAAAGCATATGAAAAATCCAACAGCATAACAGAATTCAGTGATAACAATACAATGAATTTTCAGGCAACTTAAACGATAGGGAATGTCTCTTGAAAAAGAAGGGATTATAACTTGAGCAGATTGAGACAAAATATTTTTATAAGATTTTTTGGGGGGGGGGTAGACAAAGTTGATGATTTAAGATTCCAAAGTGCCAAGGTGAAAAACAATCCCAGATTTAGTGATAGCATCGAAATGACCTCTAATTTTTATGACCCTCTTGAGCTCTGCTTTAATTCACAACATTTACACTGACAGCTCACTGAACTGTGTATGTGTTATCTTTTCATTTCCACACAGAAGTCATGCTCAGAGGCCCACAAGCTGTTTTAAAATGTCAGCCTTCTAGCTGAAGTTCTAAGACACAACAGATCTATGATTTCTTCATATATTTCCACAAATGGCTCCTATGTATGGAACTTTATGAAGCCAAGTTATAATAAACTTCTGTTATGAAAAACCCATTACCTATTATCAGCCCCCATCACCCAGTCTGGGCATAGAGATGGAGAGCACGGAGAAATGACATCAAAGGGAAATGAAATTGTTCAAAAAGGTGGAACAAGAGACATGAGCCTAGCTCTACTAATTAAAGGTCCTTGGAGTATAACTGTATCTCATTCATATTAGGTCATTATGCCAGAAAAAGCTGGGGAGCACTGAGAACCATGGTACGTTTAGTACTACAGTCATGTAGTTATCTCTCTGTCTTTCCATCCCTTTCCTTTTCCCTCTCCATTCCCCTCCCTCCCTTCCTCCACCTCTCAGTCTGACTCTATCCCTCAAGTGAAAACTATTATTCAAATGACAAAAGCAAACCTGTTTGAGGAAAAATAATGAAGCTTCTCTTTTCTTCCAATCTATTGTTCTTCTACAGTTGTGAAAGCTATTATATGATTCTTGTACTGCAGAATACCACTGAGCAGTATCATGACTTTAATAGATACTTTATCAAGCAGTTGCTTCAATTATAAATATCATCTAGATTGGATAATTAGATCCATTTAATTAAGAAGCTTTTTCTAACCATCATTGTATAGGAAGGTATGAAAATGGATAGATTTGAAACTGTATTTATAAACTGAGTTCATTGCAGCATTCCAGAAATTTAGAGATCTGGGAAACAGTCTGGCAGAATCTTTTTATCAAAGGACAGCAGAGTCTTAGAGGAAGAGCTAAGAAGAAAGGCTGGGTCTACAAATGGCATCTGGGAAAATGGGCCAGAGCATCAGGGTAAAATGATTCTGAGGCAAGAAGGTACTGGCTATTCCGGTTATCATGTCCTAGCAGCACAGACTCACTTCCTGAGAGCAGCCTCCTTGAGTCCACAACATCAAACCTGTTCCCTCTGCTAGTCTTCCCCACAGCATCTGCAGTCTTTCTAGTAAAATTTTGTATTTGTTGACGTGTTTAACCAGCTGAATGGCTGTTTCTTCTCCTTGACTAATGGCTCTCTGAGCCCAGGCATCATGCCTGTTTTGCTTCCCACTGTCTTCCTACCACCCAGCTTATGCACTTGTTGAATGAATGAACCAAAGAATGTATGAATATCAGGGAAGAGGGGGTGGGGGGGTGATAAAAAGAATAAAAAACAAATTATCGAGTTTACTGAGAAAAAAAATCAACATCTCCTTTAGCTTCAGTTACATTCATAAAGTTAGGACACAGCCCGTTAGTGCATGTATCTCAGACATCAAGCCTCAAGAACTTTCTCACAGATATTAGATGCCACCAACAGCACCAAAGATGCTGCCACTAGGAAAGGGGAGGAGAAGAGAACACAGCTACACATGTGCTCTTAACAGCAGTAAGAGAAAGCAATAAAGGAGAAAAGAGCTTGGTGCTTTGAAGAAAGGAAAAAAAAATGGCCAAGGAGATTATTCTTAGAATTCACATGAGATACTCCAGGAAACTCTCAGAATTATTTGGGAAATTTTTGAGAAAAGCTCAAAAATTACACTTACAAATTTGTTTTGAGATTTTTTTAAATTACTAATTGGAATTTATTGTTTTCTTTAATTTTTTTTTGCAATAATCTTTACATGGAAAAGTCTTAATTTTTTTATTGTTATATCAGTCACCATAAACTACATCATTAGTTTTTGATGTAGTGTTCCAAGATTCATTCTTTATGTACAACACCCAGTGCTATAATCACACTTAAAAACAATAACTGATAGGTTGCTAAAATAGAAAAGCAGTTTATAAGTGAGTATGTATAATTTAATGCTTCTATGAGCATGTACAAGAAATTTATAATATATTCATTGTAGTTATTTCAAGAAGTGAAGTTATCAGTGATTGTATTTGTCTTGTCTATCTGTACTTTTTTCTTTTCAAAAAAAGTACTTTGGGGGTGCCTGAGTGGCTCAGTCGGTTAAGCATATGACTTGATTTTTGCTTAGGTCATGATCTCAGGGTCGTGAGATGGAGCCCCACATCAGGTTCTGTGTTCAGCATGGAGTCTGCTTGAGAATAACCTCCCTCTCCTTTTGCCCCTCCCCCCACGCATGTGCATGTACTCTCTCAAATAAATAAATAAATCTTAAAAAAAAAAAAGTGCAGGATACCTGGGTGGCTCAGTCGGTTAAGCACTTACCTTCGGCTCAGATCATAATCCCAGGGTCCTGGGACGAGTCCTGCATTGGTTCCTTGCTCAGCAGGGAGCCTGCTTCTCCCTCTGCCTGCCACTCCCCCTGCTTGTCTCTCTCTCTCTTGAGAAATAAATAAATTAAGTCTTGATAATAATAAATTAAAATAAAATAAAATATCTTTAAAAATGCTTTGGGGGGCTTGGGGGGCTCGGGTGGCTCAGTTGGTTAAGTGCCTTTGACTCAGGTCATGATCCCAGAATTCTGGGATAGAGTCCCACATCAGGATCCCTGCTCAGTGGGGAGTCTGCCTCTCCCTCTGCCCATCACCCAGCTCATGCTCTCTCTCACCCTCTCCTTCTCTCAAATAAATAAAATCTTAAAAAGGTGCTTTTCTTTTTCTTTTATTTTACTAAGTGGAAAATCACTGAGCAATCGTAATGGATCTTTAACACATTTACACTACAGCTCATGTTATTGCAGGATACAAGGAAAACATAATTCCTACCCAATATGGTACAGTTCTCACTGTATACCACACACAAACCCACTAATCCATGAGTTCAAAGGTGTTGCATAATTAGTGTTTATCTGTATGTCTAATTTTTCCCCATTGAACAAGGAATCCCTTTGCTTATAAATATTTTAAGAGTTTTAAAGGCAAGCTTTTTGTGGGGGGAATGATAGAAAGGAAAAACAAATTGTGTTTTTTTCAGTGTGCTAACTTAAGAAATGGAGAGGAAAAGGTACAAGACTACAGGGTCACTTATAAAAGCAGAGACACAATGAGCGAGCGAGATAACACAAATGTACAGTTCCTATTTCCTGTGCTCTTTTCTGCTGGTGAACACTTATATCTCACCTATCTGTGATTCCTATTTAAGCAGAAAATAAAGGTTTTCTGGAGGGGGAAAAAAGTGAATATGATGAATGGACAATGGAGTCGCATAATGAATAATATACAGCTTTCTATCTAGATTAGGTGGGAATGGTCCCTGTAAACATGCCATCTTCTGCTGAGCAGCATGGCCCACAGGCATCTCTTTGCCTTTGCTTATAGCAGCTCTTCTGCCTGGAACATGCGCCCTGCTGTCTTCCTCCTTGCTCCTTCTCATCTATCCAAAGAATATCGACATCTGCCGGCTTTGGACTATGCCCTCAGGAATCCGTCGCCATTAAAAGGGGCAATAATTTGAAGGGTGGAAAAGTAAAGAAAACCACCCAACGGATGTTCCCAATATAAGAAAAGCCCGAGATTGACTGCTTGCCCCCACCCATCCCCAATTTTTGCTTTCCGTCAAGTAGTCTTAGCTTCAGTGGCATGATTGAACAACATATAACAATAAACAGGATTGGCCGAACCCAAAAAACAAAGAGTAAACTTTCTCAAGTGCCCATTCTTTATAGTGCTAGACCTTGGACTAGAGAAGAATACCTTAGAAATCTTTGATGGGAAAGCCTTGGGCCTTTTAAAATGAGAACTGGTGAGTCACAGAAATAAAGGAAGTTGGCTTTACTGGAAACAGTTTCCAAATCTGATGCTCTCAGTTTCTCATTGGGCCCTATGGCCGTATTAGGAATATTTCCTCTGTCCACAAAGTGGCTCAACGTAAGAGTGTGTCATCTGTTGATTATTGCTTAACAATATTCCCCCTAATAATAGCTGAAGATCCAACAAAAACAAAACAAACAAAAAACTCCAAACAAAAAGCTAGCAGTCACTGTGAAAAAGAAGACAGGAAAATATAAAATATACACAGAAATGGTGGGGCACATATAGACCACATCTAATTAGTATGCAGAGGGACTTTGGGATGACTTTGGAACAATGACCAAATACCTCTTTTCCTATCAATCTGTTAAAGCCTAAGAACTTCACCAAACAACTTCCCTAGCCCACTGCATTAACCCAGGAAGACATAATCATCCCAGTTTTGGAACTCCCAGAGCACTTTGGTCTTACACCAGAAACACACTGTGAAAATTAAAACTCAGTATTAGAATTAGGTGTGCTCTTGCTAGGACCCCAGGTACCAGGCAGGCTCCCCCACTTGCAAAGGTGTCTTATCCATCTTGGTTTTCACAGTTTCTGGCTTAGTTGCTGGTACTTGGGAAGCCTTAATAAACAATTATAAATGACAGAAATCCAAAGAGAACAGAAGTGCTTCTTACTGTAATATGAATGGCTAATGTTAGAACTGAGATGGAGAGCCTAATCCTGATTCTTCCACAATGTCAAAGATATCTAATGTTTCCCTGAAGGATAACTCTACTCACGTCATTTTCCTGCTCAAAAACAAGATTAAAAACTTAAATGGCTCCCCATCGCTTGAAGAAATCTGGACTCCTCTTAATATCTGCTCATCATCCCCAGTGCTCTCCATCATGGCTCCATTGCATAAACCAAAACCTAGGAGTCATTTCCCTCCTGTCCCTCCTGTCCTTGATGATCAAGTACTAGGAGACCCGCCTTCAAAATACACCCAAAATTTGACTACTTCACTCTATTTCCTCTGGTACCCTCCTAGTTCAAGATACCAGCACTCCTAACTCAACCATCCAAATAGGCTTTTCATTAATGACTGAAACCGATTTCCCTATTTCTAGCCTTGCCCATCTCAGATCCATTTTTCATATAAAAGAGCAATAGAATACGCTTTTAAAAAATTGTCCATTTGCCTGCTTGGGAAAAAAAATTAAGTTGATAGATGTTATGTAATCTGTTGCAAAGTGTAATATATAGTGTAGACTATTGTCAAGATTCCAATATCATATATATATATATATTTTTTTAGACATATTTTAATTATATTGTCTAGGGCTTTCATTAAGACCATCAGGCAACACTTATTTCCTCTCCTTTCTTTTCACCAGCAGAATGTGATTGTGTTTCATCACAACAAATTGTGCTGTTTCCCACTTCCTCAGCCAAGTGACACCTTAATGAACTAATTTAAGGTCTCAGGGCTTAACATGATACTGTTTCTAGATGACATTTGTGTTGTATCAGTTGCCTACAGTGCTGGAACCTCAAAGATTAACCAGGAGAGGGAATCAGCAGCACAAAAACTCACTCAGGGAAGTGTTTCCTGGAGCCTCTCAAATCCACCAAGACTGATGAGTGGAGCTGGAAGAGGCTTTGTTTTTTGGACAAACAAACTATAAGTGTGTAAAAAAAAAAAAAAAAAAAAAGCCATGGGAGTAAAGTAGAATTTTATGTAATACAGACACCCTCCAAAACAGTTCTAGCCTTGACATTCTAACTGAAATTTAATAGAATGAAGATGGGGGGGGTGAATTAAATTTTTCTGAGTTACTAAAAGTAATTTCAAGAAAAAAATTCCTTGAAAATGTTTTTTTAACATACACACAACCAACACATACGTTACCTAGAAAGATTGCAGAGTTTAATGACACCAGATGGTGGTGAGATGAGGAAGTTCTTCAATATAGCCATCAGGAAAGCAGTTAAGAGTGGAAGTCAGGCTGGCCTTCTGGTTAACAGATGTACCATTCAAATGACTGTTAAGCTATTAAAAAGGAAAAGAAAAGGGGAAAAGAGAAGAGAACAATGGAGGTCCTCCTGGGATATAGAATCTCTCAATGTAAATAGTACTGATAATTTAATGTCTTAAATACACATTTCTAGAACAAATTCATAATAGCAAGGCAACACACTTGAGAAATTACTAGAAATAATAAGTTCAAAGGTGATTTCAACAGATGGGGGTCTTATGAATCCTTTGAAGTCATGAAATAGCAGATAACATAAAGTGAATTAAAAATTTTTTTAAATTAATTAATTAATTTAAGAGAGTGTGAGTCCTGGGCGAGGGGTAGAGTGAAAGAATCTCAAGCAGACTCCCTGCTGGGCACAGAGTCTGACTCAGGGCTCCATCCCATGCCCTCGAGACCATGACCTGAGCCAAAATCAAGAAGCAGACCCTTAACTGACTGAGGCACCCATGAATTTTAAAAATTTTAAGAAGAAGATGAGTTGAAAGAATGGAGCTTCATGGCAAATGGTACAATCAACTGCTCACTCCCACTGCATCCGAACACTGCTGTGAACACACCTTAAATAAGTTTTCTCTCATTTTCCAAAACATATACAGGCTTCCATCATGTTTCTCACTGAATTAGTAGATCATTAAAATTCCAAATTCATACTGATACAGACAACTGGATTATTAATCCAGTGAAATATTTTTGTCATGAAAGGAAATACACAGACAAAGCCTCAAGTTGTCCTCGAGTGTCCTCAAGTTGCTTAAAGACTAGCAGGAAATACGTCGTATGTTCATAAATACATCTGTATAGGCAGAACTGTCACATATGGTTTGGTAAGTTGTGAGGCAAAACCTGCATGGTCATCTAGCCAGCCTGTAAATAAAGGGATGGACAACAACAGTACAAAGGGGAGAGGAGTTTCTTTCACGTGGAAGATCAGGAAAGGCTTCCTGGAAGAGGTGTTGTTCAAGTTGTGTGTTGATGGAAAGGATTTAGTTACACACATGCTGGAATGATGGTGAGAGGCGTTCAGCCAAAGGAAACAGGCTGCTTCTGACATCAGTGGCCCAAGTCCATTAACTGATCCCAGTCCTGTGTAGTATGGTCAGCGTATGTCGCTCTGCCCTGACCTCTTTGTGGGACTCCTTCACATACCTACCTCTCCCTTTGCCTCATTCTCCCTCCAACCCCACACCGATTTCCTCAGCTAACTCACCTGCAGATGTCAGCTTGAGCTTCACTGCTTATCATCTACTCTCCATCTCCATCCCAGCCTGGGATGAGCATTACTTCAAATGAAATGTCCTTATCGACCTCTGGGCAGATCTGCGATCACACTTATCATGTATGTTTTGAACAGTTCTTTTATTTGGTTCCCCTGAAAATTGTAGCCCCCCTAAGGGGAAAGGCTGCACTTACCTTGTTCACAACGAATTCTCCAGGGATTAACACAGTACATGATACCTAGTAAGGGTTCAGTAAACACTTTTGCAGTGCTTATGTCAATATTTTGCTATATCAAATTCAATTAAAATATGTTTTGTGAGAAAGGGGCACCTGAGACATATATCAGGTTTTCCTGTACAATATAGCTTCTTTCAAAAGTGCCTCAATGTTCAAAAAGGAGAAATCATAGATAGTAAGATTAGGTTTTTAAACTCTGCTTTTAGAACTGTGGGGTTGATATCCAATTAAATAAATAAGTCATTTCTAGCCTGCCCTGCCACTAACCTCCAATATAGAAGGAATTTAAAAAAATGTACAAGTTTCTGTGTATTTTTTTTTTTAATGTATAGTGAGTATATGACAAGCCAAGGAGCTTGGTCATCATCCACCAATCCATCCATTCAAAAAATATTCTCTTCATGCCAGAATCATTCCAGGCATTGGAGAAACAGGACAGAAAAGATCTTACAGGGGTAGGGGAGGGGAGATAAACATGTAAACAAACAAATAATCCAAAAGATTTGGAGACGGTAAGTACTATTGAAAAAATAAAATGGAGTTTGTGGTAAGAGATAGAAACACGAGACGACTTAACTTTAGGTGGTCTGAGAAGCACCTCTGAGAAAAGGGCATTTAGGTGGAGAAACAGATGCCAAAAAGGAATCGGGAACATGAAGAACTGGGGAAGAATGTGCTGCGGTCGGTAATATAAAATTTTAAAAACAGTGTTCAGACATTTCACTTCAAGAAGTACCAGTAATTAGGGGGCACCTGGATGGCTCGGTGGGTTAAAGCCTCTGCCTTCGGCTCAGGTCATGATCCCAGGGTCCTGGGATTGAGCCCTGTATCGGGCTGGGCTCTCTGCTCAGCGGGGAGCCTGCTTCCCCCTTTCTCTCTCTGCCTGCCTCTCTGCCTACTTGTGATCTCTGTCAAATAAATAAATAAAATCTTAAAAAAAAAAAAAAAAAAAAAAAAAAACGAAGTACCAGTAATTAGGTATCATCTAGGCTTCTGCAGAGATCCTCCTTCCCTGCCTCCCTTCCTTCCTCCCCCGAGGATCAACATTTCATAATTAGAGGAGCAAGTCCTTGAAACAGGGGCAGTGATATAGAAGTTTTTATTTTTCTTGCATTCCCCACTTCCTATTTAAATAACTCCAAAGAGCTCCTCTTTGTTCTTCTCCCAGCCCTGAACCAGTTAGGTTTCTCGCTTGTAAACCCCTGAAACTGACCCTGGCTAATTTAAGATGAAAATAGATTACCAGAAGGTAATAGGGATTTCATTCATCTGATCAAAATGCTGAAGAGTCAGCTTTAAAAACTGACAAGAAACAAGGGGACCCAGCCAGCAGAGAACATAGCTAAATCCCTGACAGGAGCACTTGCTTAGGACCCAGAGCTGGGCACTGCTATCCACGATCCCCACTTCTGTCACTCCTGTCAGTGGCTGCTGCCTGCCGGACTCTGGGTCCTGACTCGCTCCACCACCACTGCTTCCAAGAATAATCTCTCAATGTCCTTGTGTCTTTGCATCCCTCCCTCCAGATTCCAAGGAATCAATAGCACTACTGGGTATTTAACCCAAAGATACAAATGCAGTGATCCGAAGGCACAGTTATACCCCAATTTTATAGCAGCAATGTCCACAATAGCCAAACTATGGAAGGAGCCCAAATGTCCATCAACATATCAATGGATAAAGAAGATGTGGCATACAAACACACACACACACACACACACACACACACACACACACACACACATAAACATGTACTTATACAATGGAATGCTACTCAGCCAT
This sequence comes from Martes martes, assembly GCF_963455335.1. Taxonomy (NCBI): domain Eukaryota; kingdom Metazoa; phylum Chordata; class Mammalia; order Carnivora; family Mustelidae; genus Martes; species Martes martes. The sequence continues at coordinate 42,459,577 of NC_137895.1, read as the reverse complement.
CAAAAAACCAAAATTTGCGGGCGCCTGGGTGGCTCAGTGGGTTGAAGCCTCTGCCTTCGGCTCAGGTCATGATCTCAGGGTCCTGGGATTGAGCCCCGCATCGGGCTCTCTGCTCGGCGGGGAGCCTGCTTCCCTTCCTCTCTCTCTCTGCCTGCCTCTCTGCCTACTTGTGGTCTCTGTCTGATAAATAAAATCTTTAAAAAAAAAAAAAACCAAAATTTTGCCATTTGCAGAAACATGGATGGAACTAGAGGGTATTATGCTAAGCAAAATAAGTCAATCAGAGAATGACAATTATCACATTATCTCACTGATACGTGGAATTTAAGAAACAAAACAGAGGATCATGGGGAAAGAGAGGAAAAATTTAAATGGTACAAAACAAGAAAGGGAGACAAACCATGAGACTCTAAATCATAGGAAACAAACAGGGTTGCTGGTGTGGAAGAGGGTGGAGGGATGGGGTAACTGAGTGATGGACATTAAGGAGGGCACATGATGTGATGAGCATTGGATATTATATAAGACTGATGAAGCACAGACCTGTACGTCTGAAACCAATAATATGAGAAAGAAAGAAAGAAAGAAAGAAAGAAAGAAAGAAAGAAAGAAAGAAAGAAAGAAAGAAAAAGAAAGAGCGAATGGAGAAAGAAAGAAAGACCAAGGAATCCAGTTGGTCAAGTCTAACTCCATATGCTAACACCTCAGTTTTCTCATCTTGAAATTGGGTACACTGGTATCCATCTCACAGTGCTACTGTCAGGATTAAAGTAGATAATACAGTCTCACAATAGCTGTTGTTTGTGTTGTTTTCATTTCTATTTGAGCCCTTAGGACACTTGTTCTTTGGGATAACCAAAGTCACCACTTGTGACTTTATTCTGATTCTAATTGTTGTTGTTTCCATCACAGGCTTCCATCCTGTCCCATCTTGCCAATTTATCACTCTTTTCCTCCTTTATTTTCTGTTCTGTCTCTTGTCTCATTTTCTTTTTCTTTCTTTTTTTTTTTTTTAAGATTTTTTATTTCTTTATTTGACAGAAAGAGATCACAAGTAGGCAGAGAGGCAGGCAGAGAGAGAGGAGGAAGCAGGCTCTCTGCTGAGCAGAGAGCCCCATGCGGGACTCAATCCCAGGACCCTGAGATCATGACCTGAACCGAAGACAGAGGCTTAACCCACTTAGCCACCCAGGCGCCCTCTCCTGTCTTATTTTCTGTAGGAAATCACAATTTTCAGAATTACATATTGGTATTTTATAAATATCACTAGCCAATTTGAGAATTTCCTTGATTTTATGAGGGAAAAGAATGTTTCAGGCAGAAGTGTCAGGGCTTTGGGTCTTCTCTGCAATATTTTAAAATTATGGCTTTGTTTTGTTATTGAAATCAAATAGGTATTTTATTCTTGTTTTTCTTTTCTAAGTCCAGAATCAGCTTAAAAACCCAGGGGTTGCAGAGGACTATTCACTAGAACAGAGTTTTTCAATCTTAGCACTACTGACATTGTGGGCTGGGGAGTTCTTTGTTTGGGATCCTGTGCATTGAAAGAATCTAGCACCATTTCCGGTTGCCAGCATCTCTCCTTTTCTCCACCCCAGTGTCACAACCAAAAATGTTTCTTGGGAGCTAAAATCAACCTAGTGGAGAGCAACTGCCAGGGACTTGACTAAGTGATTCATATCTATGCTACTCTTACGTTCACCATGACGCTTTTTTCTAAATAGCATTCAAATGCTTTGCCCCAACTTCGGTGACTTGGATCACTTCCTTGAACAAGTGAACTAACTTTTTCCACACCTAACCATAGGCTACATCTCAGACCTCATGTTTTGGTGGCAAGAGTGACTTAGCTTAGAGTGTATATATGGATCATGCCCACATAGTCCTTTTTTTTTTTTTTTAATGTCCATGTAGTTCTATTAAGAACTTTCATATAGCAACTCAAATGTATCCTTTTCATATACAACTTGTAAGCTCACTATCATTAAAATATCATAGCTCTTTCATTGTAAAATACTACTGATTGTAGGACTCACCTTAACTCTCTTTTTGCTTGAAAAACATTGTATTAAATGTTCATAATCTTCTTTTCAGCTTAATTAATCATAAATAGTACATATATTTGCATTCCACCTTATTTCTCAGGGTTGCACTGAAACTATGAATCCAAGAGTAGTTTTCAAATGTGAAAATACATCAGAATCATTGTGGAAGATTATGAAAATGCATATTCCTGGCCATTGTCTTTATAACTTTGAGGATAAGCAATAGAGCCCAAGGATACAGACAATTCTAGATAAGCATCTCAGTGAATCCTGAAGCAAGTAGTCCATCAACATATATTTAGAAAGATTGGTCTAATTCTTCTTCACATTTAGAATATAAAGATTTTTCTAAATCACCCTGGCCCTCAGCAGCCGCGTAGACCATCCATGTTTACCATACCAATAACACACTGCTTTTCATAGTCTTGATCATGATCTTGAGACACCCTAAATAGTACCAGGGATTCATCTGAACTTTCTATTTAGCTAAATTTGTAGTTTTGCTTCTAGTAATTAAATTATATGCCACTGGGAGTTAAATAGCTTATTTTATAAGCCCACTGGGACTTTTCAACAGATGAATGTTTGAGGCTGTGGTGCTAGACTTCCGTGATGCTTGCATTGGCTAGACCAATCTTCGCTATCTTAGAAAATTCTCTATTCTCCCCACTTTGGCACTTTCTACAGCCTTTCAATTTATCTCCTGGGGCAAAGCAGATGATCTTCTGGATATAAAATAATTTTCATTTTAAGACTGCATAATAATACCAATTTTAAAAGAAATCTTATATGACAGGGATTTGAGTTTAATTTAAAATTCACCAGACTGTGATGTTACCAATGCCAAGCACTTATTGAGGTGACAATTGATTGATCAATAGCTCATATACATGTGTCTAGTCACTGACAACTACTTATCAACTTGCTTTCTCCCTGGTGGCTGAACAATTTCATTTGATATTAATTATAAGATGCATCTAGATTTTATATGTAATCAAGGGTGATAAAAGGTTTTTTTCCATAAAAAAGCAATTCTTATGATTAGGATTTTAAGTTTTTACACTTCTAATCAGTATACTCTTCGAGAATATTAAAATGATTAAAAAGCTTCATCTGAACAGGGGAATTGTGTCTCTTACAGAATTTTTTTTAAAACAAGAAATTTTACTTTTGCATAAAAGAAAAAGTAAAATTTCTGAGTTAATGAAGCTTTTATTTCTATCACACAAATTAGTATATATAAATAATCAGCATATTCTTAGTGTGCTTTTTTCCTAATTAAAAAAAGCATAAGCTAATTCAATAATTCCTTTTTCCAGACAAACTGAAGAATCAGCCAGAAGATACAGAAACAGAAAGCTACAGGACTAAGTCTGTAAACAAAGTAAATACCAGAAATTGATGGGTTGTGTCTGATTTCAGAAAGGTGTGTGCCACACTGATAACCCAAGAATATGTCCCCAAATTGACTGTTTCTATCCATAATATGTGCCAGTGCTTATTTTATTCAGTAGGTTCAGAACCATCTTACAACTTGCTTTTACTCCACACAGTACAAATCAGGGAGGTAGAAGAAAGTGCACATATTTCCTTACTCTGGGCTGTTCATCTTATAAACCACCATTATTCATCCACACAAGCTCTCTGATGAGTATTAGTAGAAAACACAGGTAGACAAGAAAGCTAAGAGTAACAGACTAAAAGGACACAAATGAAATATCTCTGAAGGCGATTAGGTAATTGGTTATCTTAGTTTCCTTAGGAGTGCCCGTCTACATTGGAAAACATGTCTTCTGATCTGGCCAAATTACAAGAAGGTGGTAGAACCTCTGCCTTAAAGAATACCACCACCACCAAGAAGTCTTCTCTCCTGTTTTTCTGTAGAGTCTGGCCTTTAACGTGTTATGGTAAAGTGAGCATGGGATTTTGTCAAGTCCAGAGGTTCTGAGATTTATTTCTTGGACTTGGAAAACCTTGGTCCATCTGTAGAAGCTAAGTCAGAGCTGAGAGCCCCCACAATGGAGGTAAAATCTCGGGCATAGCCTCCAGTGGCAGTGAGCACCCCCTTCCAGTCCCCACAGTCTACATACAGCTAACAGGGGCCAAAAGGATGGCGGTAAAAACTAGAATAAGAAGGAGGGAAAAAATGGGGACAAAATTGCTGAGAAAGGCTAGCCAGGACTTGTCAATTTTTAAAATGGGAAGGGAAAGAAAAGGCAAAGAACAAAACAAAACAGAACAAAAGTGCTTCGCTTTTTTAAGCCTGGGAGACTATGAATATAGCAATGGCATTAATAGCACTAGGAAAGTCAGGAGGATAAACATTTGGGAGCTCAAAGATGTGAGAAGTTTTTGATTTATTAAATTTGAAGGGCCAGTGTAGTTGGAAGTGTCCAGTTAGCTAATGAAGGAATAGGAATAAAACTCAAGGGAAGATTTGGGAATTTGCACAAAGATGTCAGTGGAAACTCCAGGGACAAAATATAGGGACTAATGAACAGTTGGCTTAGGATAAGAGGTTCCAAAATACTCACATTCAGCACATAGGAGAGGGAAAACAGGCATCTTGAGAAGACAGACAGAATTCTGAAAGTATGTCCAGAAAGTTGCATCTCAGAGAATCACATTTCAAGGAAAGGGCTGGTCAGCTGTGTCAGTGATGGGAAAACCTAAGGCAGATGACAGGATGATGAACACAGTAGAAAGGAACTAAGGCAGCTTGTGATTAGTTGAAGGCAAATTTGGAGGAAGATCATTTGGTGACTATCCTCCAGGGATTGTGCCAATGACACCTTATATTTCATCTCCAGTTCAGCCTGAACAGATGGCACAAATGAGAATCTCTTCATATGAGGGTTTCATCTGGATTTATAGCCCAGTCAGTCCCATTTCCTTATTTGCCTCCAGAAGGGCTGGAAGCAAAACTCTGCCTGCATTCCCAGAGGAGGTAGAGTAAGGCTCATTAGCAAGATGTTTGGGATGGCTTTGCTTGCAGTTTTATGAAGAAACTTTATGAATTAGCAATGTAATATGTAATGTAGTATACTCTCTTACCACTACAGATACACGTTTTGGTGCTTTCTAATATAGCTATATTTTAAATGAAATATAATTGGTCTCTGAGCTGTCAGATTTCAGCATCTTTAATTAGGCTAGTGAAAGTAGGATTGATAAAATTATTTTTATTCAAATATTAAGAGATGGTTTCCTATGAGTAATACAAATATGGTACTTTAATTTCTAAACTTAGCAAATCCCAAACTAAACCTTTTAATGATAATAAATCTTATTATACTACACTGAAGTCCCCTCTAGTCTCTGCCAGAAGTTTGAAATAAAGCCTGAAATAAACACCTATATCATTTCTATATCATTTCAAATTTCCTTTTTGATGTATGGCACTCCTCTGGATTTAATGTATATGTCCTGAAATTTATTATTGTTATTTCAAATGCCTTATCATATTTTACTATACTGTATATTGTAGTGAAAATTTGTGAAAAATAAGACTACAGTTTGATTAATTATAGTCCAGCAATTATAATTCTGCCTTTGAATTAATCAGTGATTTCTTTTATTATGACATCAGTATTCCCTTTATAGACATTTTTAAAAATGGATCACTAATAATCTTACATTTCATAGTTATATCTGGTTGTAAATGATAGAACACTACATTGAACTAACCCTAGCATTCTCATGACTAAAAGTCAGCAACCAAACACAGCACAGGAATGTGGCTGGGTTCCCTGAATGATCTAGAACCAGGGCTTTGTCTGTACTCCTTTCTGCTCTTATACTCCACAGTTATTCCCTGAGGACTAACTTACTCTACTCCCCAGTCAACACACAAAATATGGAAAGCAATAGCTCCCTGATTTATGTATTATAATTCAGGCATCTAGGGAGAGAGTAGTCTTCTCTCTCTCAGTTCCAATTTTAGAATTCTGAGGCAAAAGACTGGCTATTTTCTTAATCATCTGTTGTTCAGTCTTAGGTGAATCAACTGTGGCCAACAAGTGGGGTCCAGAGAGGAGATTAGGATTTTTGATGCAACCTATCAACTGTGGACAGGAGTCACAGATATATTGGACAAAATGGCTGCCCTGAATCTACAGCCATTATGACCGTGAAGGGGAAGTAGTTAGAAAAGTGGTGTTGGCTAAAAGATGCTGTACTTAAAGAGTGATGAGATAACCTGTTGATTCAGTCACTTAAATTTTTTAAAAGTCATCTCATTTGCTTAGAAGAAAACTACAACCATATCTATCATTTGGGTCTGTTCAATTAGTTTTATTTTAGAATAGTTTTATTTGGGGCACATGCAAACACACTGTGGCTGATTTTAGTTATTACTGGGGGACTCTTGTGGAAAACTGGGTAAGCCAGGGGACACATTTTTAAAAACACAGAACAGCCAGTCTTATCCAATCATTGATTGAGAAGGATGGGAAGGGTATAAGTGGGAGTCTATTAGCACTGCCTCTTGTGTTTTGCTTCTTTGTGCCTGGAAACCTGGCAGGACACCTATCAGTCACCTCTACAGACAGCAAAGCAGGAAAAGAGAAACCATGAACTGCCTTTGTCTGGACTTCCCATTGTATGACAGGTAATCTCCTGACCTAATTTAAGCTACCCTGTGGTATTCTTCTGGCATTCCCAGCTGACATAACCAATGGATGCAGCTATCACAACATCAAGAAAGCATAAAATACTGTAAGTCTGTGCCTTGGTACCTGAAGGTTGCTAATTTCTACTGTAAGTCTTTTTCCCCTTTTGGGAGGTACAGAAGGCTGAATAATGGCCCCTCAAAGATGTCCACATCCTATCCCCCGAACCTGTACATATGGTATCTTGCCTGGTGTGATTAAGTTAAGGATCTTGAGATGGGGATCAGAGTCAGAGAGATGTCCATATCAAAGCAGGGGTCAGAGAAGAAAGAAGGTATGACACCGTTGACTTTAAAGATGGGGGGAGGGACCATTGGTCAAGAAATGTGGACAACTTCTAAAGACTGAAAAAGGCAAGAAAATAGGCAAGATTCTTCCCTACAACCTTCAGAAGTGATGCAGCCCTACGGACACATTTTAGATTTCTTACCTTTAGAATGGTAAAATAATAAACTTTCATCATTATTCTACTTCATTGGTGGCAATTTGTTACAGAAGCGGTAGCAAACTAACACGGGGGCTTTAATTAATGGTAGTATAAACACACTGGACTCCTGCTAGAGTTCCCAAAGATTCACTCAGCCTCCTGTCACCCAGGAGATCCATTTCAGGACACTTTAGCGGTAGCATGAGGCTGTGTCCTTTCACTAGATTGAAATTTTCTTCTCTGACCTAATAAGATTGACATTATAGACCTGGAGGCAAATTGGGCTTCCTTATATCCATAATTGGCTTTTGAACTCCCGTTTCCTAGAGGTTTTTGTGACTAGGTTGTATCCACTGAGTGGAAATTTCACTCATGTGACATTTAATATAGAACTCACTGAATGCATGATTAATTTTTGCATACCAGATATTACCTCATTATCAGATTTACAGAAAGTAGCAATGTAATTATAAAGCAGCTATTTTCAGCACACTCTGCCAGGTTATTTCTCTGCCAAATCATTATGCCCTGAGAAAAAACACGTGGCACTATTGAAAACAAGTCGAGTCTTGTGAGCAATCAGTTCAGATAATTGCATCTTTATTATTGACAGTTCCCTTAGGACTCTAGGGTCTCATGATCTGCTCTGCTCTGGGACTGCAATTCATTAAGGTTTCTATCCTGAGCCAGTTTTAATTAAACTGTCCTCCTTTTCTCTTTAGCTCCCTATAGTTCATTTTTCTTAGCAGGTCTTAGTTGGTCTAGAAATCTAGCTGTTGAGCTCATCTGAGACCCCTCCTATCTGTTATTTTGATGAGTCTCTTCTTGGCTTATAACTTCAGCAATTTAGCTGAATGAGCATAAAATGTACCTGCTTCCACAAAAAGTAAAAAAGAAGAAGGACAAGAAAAAAATGCCATTAGCATCTCAGTTTGCATCTTTTAGAAAATAAAACAGGAATTTGGAGACATTCATAAGCTGATACCATAATGTTTGTGGTAATAATACTAGATGATGAATTTAATATCCTGAGTACAGATCAACTTTTAGTTCTCTTTGTTCTGAAATTAAACAGCCTGTGATTGATTGATATGCTATGACATATATGATAGATGGGTTTCTGGAAGATTCATAGTTTTTCATCCCTTTTCCCACAGGATTCTCTTGACTGGCTATAAGCATCCTTTATTTTATGCACAAAGTGAAACAGATTTGTTTGTTGATTGTTTATTTTTACTGAGAAGCAATAACATATAATGCATCTCTTGTTGGTTGCCATTATCAGTTTTCAGAGTAATAACTTTGTTTTAGCAACACAGGTTCTCCTTCATTGTGGGTAAGAAAAAACAGTTTCTTTGTTCATCCAACAATCTAATAAATATTCATTAAGTGTCTTCTTTGTGCAAAGCCCAGTACAAGGCAATGCATAGAATATAAAATGTTGAAAATAGGCTCGACTTTCGGGCAATTCACTGAGTTAGGTTATACATGTTAACTTTCTTCTCAAATTGCAGAGGGACTCCTCATTGCTACTGCATTCCTCATTACAATGTTTGGGAGAAAAGATCTGAAAACAGGGAGTCTGCAGGAAAGATGATTAGATAGGAGGCATTGTCTAGTCATGAGGTACTACCGAGACAAATAAGATAATAGAATAAAGAGAAAAATGATGTTATAAAATACATTTAGAAAGAAAGAATTGAAAGAACTTAGTAGCTGATTGGTTATGAAGGTAAATATGTGGGGAAATATAAAGTTCTTTTCTTTTCATTTTTAAAAATACTCATGACTATTTAAACAAAAATTAAAACCTTGTCTTATGGGATTTAGGAAAAAATATGAAGTGTGTATGGAAACTCTAGAGTAAAGGGTTGAGTAGAATAAATTATAAAATTACTACATAATGTGAAGCAGTACAATATTTTAAGTAAGCTGTGAGAAGTTAAGGGTATCTATTTTAATTCCTACAGCAACCAAAAAAAAAAAAAATAATAATAATGCAAAGAGATAGAGCTGAAAAGTGAATCGGTATATTCAAATGGGATTCTAAAAATTATTCAAATAAGCTAAAGGAAAACAGAAGGACCTACAGATAGCCAAAAATAAAATGGCAGACCCAATCCAACTGTGGCAGTTATCTACATTTAATGTTAAAGGGTCCCATTGAATAATGAAAAGTTTTTCGCTAAGTGGCACTAGAACAGCTGGATATGCATATAGAACATACCAAACTTCATTCCCTATTTCATGCCATACACAAATATTAAATTTGAGGCACCTCATAAACCTAAATGTAAAACCTAACTTCATAAAGATTTTAGAAGAAAAGATGGGAGAATACAGATGGGCCACAGAATGCACTACCAATTAAATGAAATTGTTGTTATACTGCATGAAGACTGCTTATTAAAAGATACTATGAAGAAATGAATAGGCAACCTACATAGTGAAAGAAAATATCTGCAAAATTGGCATCTAGGATATATAAAAAGATTGCCTCAGGAATAAGAAGACATACACCCCAATTTAAAAAATAGACAAAAGATTTGGATAGACAGTTCATAAAACAAGATATACAAATGGTCAATAAACACATGAAAATGCTCCCCACATCATTATTCATCAGATAAATGCAAATTAAAGCCACAGTGAAATTTCATCCTATGACCACCAGAATGGCAAAAATTTTAAAAAACTGACAACACCAAATGATGAGGAGGATGTGGAACAGCCGGAACCTTCCCACACTGGTGGGAATGTAAATGTAAATGTTAAAAGAGTACTTATGAGCACTGAGTAGCGTACAGAACTGGTAAATCTCTATATTGTACACCTGAAAATAGTATCACGCTGTATGTTAACTCCAGTGAAATTAAAATTAAAAACTTAATACAAAAAGAAAAATAAGATAGGATGATTTGCTCTACTGGATATCAAGATTTATTATAAAGCTCCACTAACTAAGGGGGAAAATGGACAAATATACCAACAAAACAGAAAAGAATAAGGACCCTTGCACTATGGACTTGATATTCGATAATGTAAGCATTAAGAACAGTAGAGAAAGTTCAATATTCTGAGCGAATGATTCTGGGCAAATTAGACAACCACTTGGAAACAAAATAGAATTTTAATCCTGCCTCCCACATACATAAAAATCAGTTCCAAATAGATGGTTGATCTAAATATGACAGACAATACAACAAAGTTTCTGAACAAAAATAGTCTCATGATCTAGGCTATGAAGTGGAAAATAAAAAACACTATGCAGGAAGAAATGAAAAATTTAGATTAAAATTACTAACCTCCTTTCATCAGAAGACTTCCAGAACATGAAAACAGGAGAAGATATTTGCAAGACATAATAAGTAATAAAGGGATTGTATCCAGATTATGATGAACTCTATAAAGCAATAAGAAAATAGGCAACAATATAGAAAAATAAGCAATAGACTTAAATATGTTTTCACTAAATAAGATATTCAAATGACCATAAACACATGATGACCTCATCAGGCATTGGGAAAATGCAATTATATCATATTGTGGACCCTGTACAAACCTATCAAAATGCTAACATGAAAAAGATTGCTAATACCTTGTTTTCACGAGGACATGGAACACTTACACACTGCTGGTGAGTGTAAATTGATATATAACCAACTCTGGAAGACTATTTGCCATTATCCATTAAAGTTGAAAATATGTAAAAACCAATGATGTGACACTTCTACTTTTAGGTACATACCCATATAAATACATACATATTTGTAGCTAGAGATGTATAGCATGAATGTATTCACATTATTTGTAATAGGAGAAAATTAGAAACATCTCACAGGTTCACCTATGGTAGAAGAGTAGAATATGTGATATATTCATGTAGTGAAATAATCTATAGCAATATAAAGGAAGTAACTACAGCTGTATGCAACAATAACATGAATGTCATAAATATAATGTTAAGCAAAGGAAGTTGTATACAAAAAAATTGCATACTGTAGGCATTTATATAGCTCTCAAAAACCAAACATTCCTGAGGTCATGCTCCCTTCCTGGAGGCAGCCTGTATCCAATCACTGGTCCATGCTGGATGCCAAAGGACCACTGAATGAAGTGAGGCTTTGGCTGTGATTGTGACCCAACTTCTCCTTCTACCCCAGAGTTTTTCAAACTCAGAATTATTGACTTTTTGAGCTTGCTAATTCTTTGTTAGAGAGGCTATCCTATGCATTATAGGACATTTAACACTATCCTTGGCTTCTACCCACTAGATGCCAGTATATTTCCACATGTTGCTAAATATATCCTGGGGTACAAAATCTTCCCTAGATGAGACCCATGGTGCAATCCTGTCTCCTTCAACCTCCATGAATGTTGATCCTGAGAGCATTTCCCAATAAACAAATCACCAAATCTCTGGCACACCCTGATGAGTTCTGTTCATTTAATAAACCATTTACACATGTGTTTATTGGTAAATTATATGTGTACTATGCAACTATACATTATATGTTATGGAGTATAATTATAAAACATAAACAAAATAATTGAAGAGGAGAAAAAATAAATATAATTAATAGTTCTAGCATTTTCCCTGCTCCCCAATAGAATGTTCACTGGCACCTCCTAGAAAGCCTAAACCATACAGTAGAAACCAGTGCCCTAGGAGGTGGGAGGGAACAGCAAAAGAAATGTAGGTAGAGGCATTAGCCTTAGTCACCCACTGAGGCAGGGGAAAAAAAAGGAGAAAATAGTTACAATAAAAACTTGCTGGGGGCGGGGGGGCAACAGATACATGAAAAAGTACTCAACATCACTAATCATCAGGGAAATACAAATCAAAACACTATGACGTAGCACCTTGTATCTGTTAGAATGGTTTTTCTCAGAAAGACAGGAAATAGTAAGCACTGGCAAGGATGTGAAGAAAAGGAACCTCTGTTCACTGTTGGTAGGAATGTAAACTGGTATAGTTACCATAAAAAATATGGAGGTTCCTCAAAAAATTAAAAATAGAACTACCATATGATCCAGCAATTCCACTTCTGTGAATTTATCCGTAGACAATGCAAACACTAACTCAAAAAGATACATGCACCCCTATGTTCGTTGCAGTACTATATACCACAGCCAAGAGATGGAAACAACTTGTGTCCATCAATGAATGGATAAAGAAAACATGGTGTGTGTGTGTGTGTGTGTGTGTGTGTGTGTGTGTGTGTGTGTGTGTGTGATGGAATATTATTCAACCATTAAAAAGAAGGAAATCTTGCCATTTGCAACAACATGAACAGAATTATGCTAAGTGAAATAAGTCAGAGATAGAAAGACAAATTCTATATGCTCTTACTTTTATGTGGAACCAAAAAGCAAAACAAAAAAACCCTGAGCTCATTGATACAGAGAACAGGTTAGTAGTTATTGCCAGATGTGGGGTGGAGTGGGTGAAATGAGTAAAGAAAGTCAAAAGGTACAACACTTTCAATTATAAAATAAATAAGTCCTGGGGATGTAATGTACAGTATGGAAACTGTAGTTCACAATACTGTATTGCATAATTGGAAGTTGCTAAGAGAATAAATCTTACTCATCACAAGAAAAAAGAAATTTTGTAGCTTTGTGGTAATAGGTGTTAACTAGACTTACTGTGGTGATCATTTTGCAGTATAAACAAATATCAATCATTATGTTGTACACATGAAACTAAAATAAAGTTATATGTCAATTATACCTCCATTAAAAAATAAAAGTTTTGGGGGAATGATAACGGTGATAGGTAGCAAGATAGAAAAAGTAGTCAGTGTATATGCAGGTGGTATTGATTGCTTGAGCAGGTATCAGATAAAAGGGATTTATGGCTAAACATACTGGATTATGACTACAAGCTACCCACTAAAATTCTTATAAAAAATGCAATGAAAGTTTAAAAGCTAGCTAGAGGAGTAAAAGTAAAGATAAAATTAGTAATTAAAGGTTAGAAGGAATTTCTTTTAATGTATCATTGTTGAATTGAAAGGTAAATTCTTGAACTTCACAACATAATCTCTTAAGCTCTAAACTGAAATTAGTTCATCACATACTTTTAAGTGCATATTAATACAGCACCATGCTATTAGAAATAGAGACATTATTAGAAATTCACACAGAAACAAATAATGTAATGAGAAACTTCATCCCATGGTCAGTCCATTTTAGATGGAGTAGTAAAAACATATAATAGAAGTTTTGAATAATCTAAGTAATAATACAGAACATGTGTTCTTTTTTCCTCTGCATTTTTGTTTAAGGCCCAAGTTCTAACCTCTCCCGGAGCTGTTTTTGAGTGAGCTCCAAAATAATGATCCATAAATTCTCAGGGACATGACACTATGGGCTGAATTGTACCCCTACCCCCAAATTCGTATATTGAAAAACTAACCCCGGTACCTCAGAAGTGACTATATTCAAAGGTAGAGCCTTTAAAAAGGTAATTAAATTAAAACAAGGCTATTAGGGTGGCCCCTAATGCAATTTCACTGGTGTCCTAATAAGAAAAAGAAAGTGGGACACAAAGAGACACGGAGCACACACATAGATGGATGATCACGTGAAGAGGTCAAGGAGAGACTCCTCAGAAGAGACTGAAGCAAATAAATAAAATATTTAAAAAAAAAGAGAGACTGAAGCTACTGAAATTTTGACTTCCAGCGTTCAGAACTGGGATAAATGTTTCCGTTGGTTAAGCCACTCAGTCTGTGGTATTTCGTTATGGCAGTCCTCGTAAACTGAGGTAGAGCCGGAGCTACCCTCAACTCAGTGTTCTTTTTTTTTTTTTTAAATTTTAATTCCAATATAATTAACATACAATGTTATATTAGTTTCAGGTGTACAATATAATGATTCAACAATTCTATACATTACTCAGTGCCCATCATGTTGCCTCTATGCTTTAAAAAATATTATATATGTTAAAAAAAAAAAAAGAAAAGGCAAAAGAAAAACTTAAGAGTAACTTGATTTTTTTGTTTGTTTGTTTTAAATATTTTATTTATTTATTTGAGAGGAAGAGAGAGAGCACAAGCCTGGGGAAGGGGCGAAAGAGGCAGAGGGAAAATCAGACTCCCCACTGAGCAGCAAGCCCAATGAGGGGCTTGATCCCAGGTCCCTGGGATCATGACCCAAACTGAAGGCAGATGCCCAACCGACTGAGCCACCCAGGTACCCCAAGAGTAACTTGGTTTGAACTTTTTTTTTTTTAGGTAGACCAGAGTGGAATAGGGCAACAAGATTGATAAGCTTAACTACCTAAAACAAAACAGCCACCAAAAAACTAATCTTAGATTAGATTAGATTAGATTACCTTAGATAAAATTGATATATTCCTAGAAAAACAGAACTTACCAAAATGAACTATAAGTGTATATATATACATATATATATATATCTTCTATGTATTACGACCATTGGACAAATTGCATCAACATTGCAAAATCTATCTACAAAGAATAAATCAGGGGAAATGGATTTACAGGTGAATTCCTAGCAAACATTCTAAAATCAGATCATTCTATTCATACAAAAACCCTTCAAGAAAATTTAAAAAGAGTAAGCAAACATTCTCCAACTGAAATTAGTAGGAAAAAGCCAAAAAACATGAGGCCAACTTACAGAAGAAATGCAAAGAACAAATAAACATATTTTAAAAGATCCAAATGCACTAGTAAGCTAAAATTCAAATTAAAACCATAATTAGATGCCATTTTTGCTTCTCAAATTTGCAGTTATTTTGTGGGTGTAGCATGTTGAGGACTGGTAAGAGAACAAATTGTTACAACTTTTATGGAGAACAACCAGAGAAATTTGGCAAAAAGTATTAAAAGCGTTTATAAAAATATGTTTTTAAAT
Source organism: Martes martes (assembly GCF_963455335.1). Lineage (NCBI taxonomy): Eukaryota > Metazoa > Chordata > Mammalia > Carnivora > Mustelidae > Martes > Martes martes. The sequence goes on along the minus strand of NC_137895.1, from coordinate 42,444,548 downwards.
ACAGTGATTTTCTACTTATAGAAATGTATTTTCAGCAAATCAGAAAAGTGGACAAATGGGTATGCTTATTATAATATGATTAAATAAGAGGAAAAATTGATTAAGATTATAATATTCCTATATGAGAGGATGACTAAATATACCCCATTACATCCATTCAAAAGAGTGGTTTGCACCATATAAATATTACATTTCTTTTCTCTTGTTTTAAATTTTCTTTATTTTTTCAGAGAGAGGGAGAGAGGGAGAGAGCATGCAGAAGTAGGGGGAGTGTCAGGCAGTGGCAGAAGCAGGCTCCCTGCTGAGCAAGGAGCCTGGGATCATGACTCAAAAAGAAGGCAGACTCTTAACCAACTGAGCCACCCAGGCATCCCTAAATATTGCATTTCCAAAGGATATTTGGTGAACTAGAAAAAAAGATAATGATACAATAACAGATAAACACAGCAGAATACAAAATTAGAGCTGAAATGCAATCCCCACTTTGTATGAAAAATACTGAAGAGAAAGGCATTAATGACATCAAAACTTTTATGGAGGTTATTTTTATGTTCCAAGAACATATGATACTTACTTTTAAAAAATTTTCTGTGGAAGGTTGAAGGTTTCTGCTAGTGTATATATATATATATATACACTATATATATATATATATATATATATATATATATATATATAAAAATATTGGTTTTTCTTCTAATTGTGAAACAGATATATATATATATATATATACACTATATATATATATATATATATAGTGTATATATATATATATACACTATATATATATATATATATAGTGTATATATATATATATATATATCTGTTTCACAATTAGAAGAAAAACCAATATTTTTTAAGATGTCAGGGGCACTTACCTATGGTGTGAAACATTCTAATTAGAGTAGGGATGGGGCGGGAATAATGGAAAAAGTTGGGCTTAACCACTGATGGAACGCTGCAGGAGAATTAATGAGAATCTGTAGAAAGCAAAAAATATTTGTAGATAGATAGACATAGATTTTAATCTTGGTTCAGCCACTCATTAGATTATGTCTTCCTTTGCAGCTGCCTTACCTATAGGCTAAAAAGTCTTCTTTTGAGGGCTCTTGTCTTAAATAAGTGAGCTTATATATTTAGTATGCCTAGCACAATTCTAATATAGTACATGTTTTCCATAAAACTTAGATCCTGAACTCTTACTACTACCTGAATATTGTCTTTTGATCTGTTAGTTTTGATCTTTTTGCCTAAGATCAAATTGATGTTACCAGTATTTCCACTATGACCAATTAAAACCTAGTTCCATAAGGCCCTATCCTTGTAAGGTAAATTTAAAATGACGTTTGGCATATCTAAATACAAAATTACATCTCCCTTCAGGCATAATTAATTGAAAGGAAATAATTCATCCAAAGAGGACTAAAAAATGTATTACCTAAGTTAACAATCATTTGACTGATCTTACTAATCATTTCAAAGTCAAACCAGTTTATACATGGACACAAAGTGAGTCAATTTATTAATTAGATAATATCCTAATTATCCATCTTATTGTCCATCAGTAATTTTTAAAAGCACCAAAAAATGCCATATTGTTGTGAAAGGCAAAGTAAGAACATTTTTTGTTGAATTATTTCATAAACTGTTCTCACATGTTCTTATTTTATTTAAGATTAGGTAGGGTTTCACAGAAGTATTAATAGAATCAATAAATAGTGATAAGTAATCAGTATTTGCTGTTGATAATTTTTTGTATTGGTTTTACGGAGTTAATTATAAAGAACCTGAGGGGACACCAGGCACCATGTTTCTAAAATATCTGGCTTGTTTAAATATACACAAAATAGTATTATACATTTATACATAAATATTTTAGATTAAGACACTGTTTGTATAAAGACTTTGACCAGCCTATATTTCTACAATTTTAAGCAAACGTGCTTCGTCGTGAAACCTTGAATTAACCAAGAAAACATCTCAGTGTACAGAAAGTGATTTTCGGTTTTGGGGGCGTAATGTTCTGTTTCTATCACAAAGCTGAAGAACTCAGCAGTGATGTTTGCCTGACTGTTCTTTTCAGCTGAATGGAATGGAAAATTACACAAAAATTAAACAAAGAAACTGCCTTGACTTTCTCAATTGCTTGGAAGTGGAAGTGTTTATTCAAGCATTTACATGGTGGCCTTGGCCCACAGTGCCCTTGATTAACATAAACTATTCTCTGGAGGTGTAAGAAAAGCAGCTGGAAGCATACATTTTCTTCACTTTGTCCCTGCTAAATTCCATCTGGTCTGGATTTTTGCGCCCAACAGGTCTTGTGGTTTCCACCCTTGTCTTTTCATGATCCGACCATCTTTTTAGAATATGGATCAATTTCTTTCACTTCCTTACCAAAAATCTTCAAATGGCTATCTGTTGTGCTTAGAATAAAATCAGAACCCCTAACTACACCCTACAAGGCCCTATAAGCTCTGTCCTCTGACTTCATTTTACAATCCTGCCCCCTTCTACACTAGGATCTACCCATACTTTCCTTTTTACTGTTGCTGAAACACATAAAATTCATTCCCACCTCAGGACATTTGCTCCTGCTGTTCCCTTCACCCAGAATGTCTTGCCCTGAGACTTGCCTATAACTGTTTTGTCATATACCAGCTCCTCAGAGAGATGTTCTAAAACTTCCTAATCCAAAGTGGAAGAGCCTTTCTGCCTAGTTACTGTCCCCTAAGCCTATGGTTTTTTCTCCATAACACCTGTCACTAGCTGACATTATTTTATTCATTTATTTATTTTCTTATTTATGGTCTTTCTACTCCTAACTAAAATTTCATCTTCATAAAAGCAACTATCTTGTGGATCATATTCACTGCTGTATCCTTAATATCTAGGGTAGTGATGAGCACACATTATTCAGACCATAGATACTAGTGACCTGAACAAATAAATCAGCTATGCAACGCATCAGCTGGGATTTTTTTATCTGCAAGCAACAGAAGTTAACTGCAGCCAATTTAGGCAGAAAGGCATTTACTGGAAGGCTATCACATGGCTCTCAGAAGAGCCAGGATAGCTGGAGAAATAGGCTTAGAAGATAGGCAGGAAGCACACAGCTGGAGGGCCGGAATCACAGTGAAAATGACACCAGAAACTGACCAGAACAATGCCACCCTTGGCCCTGCTAGTCACGGGCACCAGACATTCTATTACGATTGTCCTCACCATCACTACTACTGGATGCTGGTTGCTGCCTCTCTAACCCTCTGACAGAACCTTCTGCCTGTGCTTCTTTACTTCTTTTTCATGCTTGATTTCCTTGCAGTAACAATCTCGGCCACCTGTCTACAAACACATTTGAAGGTAAATTATGAAAAAAATGGTTTCAAGCCTTTGGGACTTTGGTAGAGGAAGGTGGGTCTTATCACCATAAAATTAAAAAAAAAAATGTGAGAGGCAAATCATTGCTTTTTGTATCTTATGATTAGCCATGACCCAGAAATACATTGACCTTGCTATGCCCTTAGCAGGTCTTTCAATTGATTCAATAATCACATATTGAATGTCTTCTATTTTCTCTTTTGATAAATGGTTATTGAGTGGTTAGGGAAAGGTGATGACGAACTCAAGACTGGTTATAAATAACCCCATAAAATATAAAGAGCCAGGCAAAAGCCTAATAATCTCAGGTATCTATAGGCAGCTTCAAAACACTGATGAAAGAATGTGCCTCCACTGCAAGGCCAAGGGTTCACAATCATGTGATTTCCCTTTGGAAAAACTCATCAGAGCAGACACAGAAGATTTGGACTCTAGATCCATAAGTTGTACACCCTTACTGAATGATTTTGGGCAGGTCTCTAAGCCTTGTTTCTTTACCTGTAAAGTGAGAATATTAATAAAATTATAGCCTTCTATTACTGCCTCATCAAGTTTTTCTGAGGATCATATAGGACAATATACAAGTATATTTCAAAGAATAAAAGATAGGCAAAATACATGTAAAATACTGGTATTAAAAATAACAAGATCTATTGCAATTGGGAGCCATATCTATCCTAATCTCAAGAACTACCATTTATTTATCCTTTGCTAGGTATTTCAAACATGCATGGCCCCTCATTTTCTCAATCTATCTTCCTCTCCCAACCTGCCTGAGAACAAGTATCTTTCTCAGGTCTGTACCAGATCTACTAGATCCTCTCAAGGACCCCCTCCTTCCTTCTTAGCCTCATGCTTCTTATGGGGAGATTTTAGCTAAACTACACATACTCTCGGTCTCCCTCCCTACGGAGGGATTTGATTAATGAATTTGGGGGTAAGAAAGTGATCCTCTTTAAGACTGTTAAGTACTAATAAGTCATTTTTGCCCTATATATCATGTTGACCATTTTGTCCTATACTTGACAATATCTCTGCACGAAATAAAATTCTCATTATCATGTTTATTATCTATATGCATGATTTTATTTATTGTAAAATCTTCGATTTTAGAGATTTGATTTGTTCATGCTAGGTTGGGTAGGTTATATACAGAATATTTTATGTATATTAATTCTAGGCAAATTTACACTGAAAATATTTTAGCAGCTCTACCTTTATTCATAATCAAAGGAATAAAGACTTTCCACTTGTGAATACTTTAAACTGTGCATTAATTTTAACTTGCTAACACGGTAAAACATGGGAAATGTGATATACAGAGAATGAAAACATAAGTCATGGTGCTTACAACACAAGAGAAGCACAGTGGGCAGATTTTTTTTTTTTTTTTTTTAAGGCTCAGCTCAACAGGGAATAGAAAAAAGAAAACACAAATGTCTCTGCCCTGCTCTGGGAAGCCTTGCCTTTGTGTGCTACTCTCCACCCTCTCACCGGCGCACCCCCCCCCCCAAACCCGCAGATGAAAAGGCAAAGAGAAACTCCAGTCTGCATAGCTCCCCCGGGATTTGAAAGAACAAAAGAAAAGCAAACACTCCCCTGCTTCCAAGAATGACAGTTAGGCAAGAATAGTCTGTCTTTTCTTTTTGTTTCTTCTTCTCCCTTATTATTAAACAAACAGACAAACAAACAAACAAACAGATTAGTGAAAAAGCAGAAATCCTTTTTAAAATTATTTCTGTTTGGGGGTCAGAGTTTAGCAGTTTTTGGAAAATTAGAGCAGAGCTTATTTTGCCCCCCACCTTTGAACATTTCAATTGTTAATTCCCAAGCAGATTTTGATTCTCTTGTGAGGCACCCAAAATTGAAAACCTCCAATTTCTTCAGGTGTCTATATTATTAATTGAGTACCTTCAGTTAATGCTGATGTCCAAACGACTTCCTTATGGGACCTAAAACCTGTCAAAGCCTCATTCCTAGGACTTCAGCTCTTCTTACATGTCCACCCCAGTGATGTGCCATGAGAGTGAGCTGCCGCTAGGACAGACTCAAAGCTTAACAAGAATATTATCATGCCACAGTTCTGAGCTCAGTTATCGTGCCAGGCACTGGGACCCATCCGCGGCAGGTGATTTGAGACAGGCCAATGGATGGCTAAAGCTATGCTGAAGGGCTCAGTCCCAATCCACACTGAGACAGGAGCTTCCCTGCCCACTTCTGTCTCCTGAACCTTACTCTAAATAGTAGGACATGTGTGGGAGCCACATTCTTGTTCAATCCAAAAGACACCACCACCAAAATAATATCTGGCTAACGCATTTAGTATCCTCATCCTCTAAGTCCTGGCATGTTAAGACAGGTCCCCCTCTGTGAAATCCTTTATTTATGTTTCTTCCTGACAGTGGGAATCAGACATAGAGATGAGTCATCTAAAGAGAGCAGGATCTTCTTTGGAAGTTCTGCCAATTAAATACACAAATGCCTTTGACTTAAGAGCGACCATACAGCCTGAATTGGATGCTCCTGATCTCTCCTGTCCTTAACATCCCATTCTTACGGGTTGCTCTTAACCCTCTGGTTATTCTTTTTCTCTGGGCTCCCTTTCCTCTTTCCCTTATTGTAGGTATTGGCCAGTCTTCCATCCTTGACTCTGCTGTTAGCACGCCGTACTATGAATCACAAACCAAAGTGCTCACAGGGATCTGAAGGTAGCATAAATAAATGAAGCAGGCTGTTCATGACAAAAATATGTGGTTCTCTTACTCTTCAATACAGTAATGAACTGCCTTTTCTCTTATAAGGAAATAACAACAGAAGGGACACAAGCATGACCTTAAATGGCAGCTGATACTTAGAGTCAGGGAGATACCGTGTAGGAAGCTTGAGTCTGGGGGGTGAGAGGGGACAGCTGTTCTCAGCTACGGTCAGTGCCTGGAGATAGGTAATACAAAAACTAGACAAAATTTTCCATTTCTTGAAAGAATTTGGAAATCCAGATTCTTATATATAAACTTTTATATGAAATCTCCAATATTTAAAATTTTCCTCAAGTATAACATACCTGTATGCCAGAAATGAGTATGCTAGCCAAAGAGAACACATCTCCATGCCAAATACAGTCAGTGGGTCACCAGTTGGCGGCTTCTTCACCACAGATTACTAAAGGCAGTAGTTTTCAAACTGCAAGGCACAAGCCATTACCAGATCATGTAACCAAGCCATGGATCACAAGTGGCATTTTTAAATGAAATAGAATTTGCATAGAAGAAAACAATTAAAAATGATAAAATATATCATATTTAATAAAGATGGGTATTATTACAGGAGACACACATACACATGCATCTGTGTGTGTGTGTGTGTGTATGGTAGATCACTATTAAATTTTTCTTTGACTGTAGTCGAAAGGTTTGAAGGTCACTGCCCAGGTGATATTATTCCATTCCTTTACCTTCTATTACAACTTAAGGGCTTAAATGATTGTGAAATATGCATCCCTATACTAAATTTTTCTCTTGAACTTTTGCCACTTACTTTTTTAAAAGATTTTATTTATTTGAGGGGCACCTGGGTGGCTCAGTCAGTTAAGCGTCTGCCTTCAGCTCAGGTCATGATCTCAGGGTCCTGGGATTGAGCCCTACATCAGGCACCCTGCTTGGCAGGGAGTGTGCTTCTCCCTTAGCCCCTGCTTCTACTCCTCCCCTCTCTCTCTCCCTCAAATAAATAAATAAAATCTTAAAAAAAAAACAACACCATTTTATTTATTTGAGAGAGAAAGGGAAAAAAAATCACAAGCAGGTACGAGGGGCAGAGGGAGAGGGAGAAGCAGACTCCGCACTGAGCAGGGAGCTTGATGTGGGCTTCATCCCAGGACCCTGGGATCATGACCTGAGATGAAGGCAGATGCTTAACTGATTGAACCACCCAGGCATCCCTTCAGCCACTTATTTTTATTATCTGCAGGATATTATCACTTGGATAATCCACAGGTCCCACAAACACAGTATAACAGAACGATTAAAATAATGCGCCTCGTAGTCAAATGGACCTCAGTTTGAATCTTAGGATTTCTTGGCCTATTTTCTCATCTTTAAAATCAGGATAATTGAACTATCTGCATAGGGTTTGTTATAAGAATCTCTCCTTAGAACAGTGCCTGCACGTACAAAATAAACAAATATTGCTTGAGCACCAAGCATATTCCAGACATTGTTTCAGACATTAGAGATTGGTAAGAAAACTCTGCTCTTCCACAATTAGACAGTGCTGTTTTTCAGTAATTCAAGAAAGGAAGTTCAAATTAACAAAACATCTCCTTAATGTTTTACTGGATATGCATAGTAATCCTTTTATAATGTAATCTATAAATATCCTTTTCAAATAGCTCTGAAGTGTACTAATTAATGACCACAAGGATGACATTCTTCTTCCTGCTGAATGTCAGGAGGTCTCCTCTCCTCTTTAGTGTCGTGAGCCTCCCCTGCCCTAATTTTGCTCTGCTAAGGAACTAGGGTGTAGAATAAGATGATGACTGTCTTAGTCCATTGGGGTAGCTATAACAAAGCACCATAGACTAGGCAGGTTATGAACAACAGAAATTTATTTCTCAGGACATGGGGCTCGATGCCGAGACCCCGGGATCATGACTTGAGCCAAAGGCAGACACTTAACCACCTGAGCCACCCAGGCTCTCCTGGGGTTTCTTTCTTAAGAACATTATCCACCCATGAGTGCTTTTCTCTCCTCCTTCTTCCTTCCTCTCTCTTTCCTTCCCTCCTTCCTCACTCTCTTCTTTCTTTCTTTCTTTCTTCCATTTATTTATTTGAGAGAGAGAGAGAGAAAGCACAAGCACAAACAGAGGAATTGGCAGCCAGAGACAGAAGCAGGCTCCAGTCAAGCAAAGAGCCTGACCCAGGGCTCAATCCCAGGACCCTGGGATCATGACCTGAGCCAAAGGCAGATGCTTAATCACTTAACTGACTGAGCCACCCAGGTGTCCCCAGGGCTTTTCTTTCATGACCTAATTACCTTCTGAAGGCCCTACCTCCTAATACCATCATCACACTGGATATTAGGTTGCAACATATGCAACTTATGAATTTGGGGGTGGGGGAAGGGCGGACACACAAATATTTAGTCCAAAGCAATATCCTTTCCCTTTGAGAAGCTTCTTGACTGGGAACACATGCACAATCTGTGGTAAATTCCTGATTAAACTTCCTGCCTCCAGATCCATACCCTTTTATAACATCCATCACACTGAAACCATGGACTCCTTATAAGATAGATTCTGGTCATAGCCCTTCACAATCTAACCTTTTAATGATCCTGTAGAGGGCTGAAATCCTAATGGGATTTACCAGGCCCTGCATGATTATATCCTCACCTCCCAAGCATCATCTGGTCTCAAATTCTGTCCTCTTGTCAATTAGGGCAACTTACAATTTCCAATACTTTAGCACTCTCTGTCAATTGATACTGTCAGGAAGCCAAGCCTGTGACCGCAGTTGTCATGGTTATAGACTAGCTTCTGCCCATCCAGGCATCACTTCCACCTTCCAGATAGAGAGAGTAGAGGGTTGAAAAATTCTGCCCAGGGTTGAACTGTATCACATAAATATCCTTAACTGATACCAGGATATTATGCATTTTCATTTCCTAATTTCTAGTAGTGGAAAAGAGAAAAGAGATTGGAATTGGGTGCTGGGTGAACACTGCCTACACAATTGGAATGTTGGAGCTGATTGATCCCTCATGAATCCTTAATTCTTGAAGGTGTTTTTTCACGTACCTAATACACCCAGTAGTCCTGAGTCCTTCTGCTTCCTGTTATTTCTTCAGCTTCTCTCTTAAAGTTTCTCTTTCCTTCTCTGAGCTGTGCTTTCCTTCCAATAAATTTAGTAAGAGTTAATTTTCATTGTGTGCTACCGACAAACCCTAAATGATAGCATTTAAAAAATGATTCCAAGGGTTTAGAGGCCCAGGTAGTATCAAGCTGATGAATATTCCTCTCCCTTTTTAAAAAAATTTTTTTAAAGATTTTATTTATTTATTTGACAGAGAGAGACAGAGCAAGAGAGGGAACACAAGCAGGGGGCAGTGAGAGAGGGAGAAGCAGGCTTCCCACCAAGCAGGGAGCCTGATGCGGGGCTGGATCCCAGAACCCTGGGATCATTCCCTAAGCCAAAGGCAGACACTTAACAACTGAGCCACCCAGGTGCCCTGAATATTCCTCTTTTTATGGCTTAGAATCTACTGAGCACTTATCCCTGTCCATGGAATATCTCAGTGACATTTTAGGATCAAAATTTTAAAAGAATATTTAGCAGTTGTTAAAGTATCCAAAATAAATTTATTGGAAATGTCAATATTCACTTAATGGAACATTCTAGTAAAATAAATTTTTCCATTCCTGAGATCCACTCTTATTTGTGCAGCTTGGCTAGTGACTGGAACTGGTTAAAATATGGTGCAAATGGGTTACTAGCCCTTTGTTAAATGAAACTCATCATTATTTAAATACAGTAATTTCATTAATTAACTGCCATTAACCTTAAGATCCTCTTGATGATTTCTTCAACAAATCCACAAGAAAAGTACTAGGAAAAGGAAAAAAAATCTATGTGCTAAAATGTTTTAGAATATAAAATAGGACAGAAGAAAAATAGAATAATACAGACTCTCGGTAAAAACTGCATTTGTAAAAATGATGATAATAGAATATATCATAATGAGAATGATGTCTGTAATAATACCGCTAATACTACTTTAGATAAGTAAAGACCTGTTAAAGATGAATTTTAGAATTGTAGAATGCCTTACGATCTCTACAATGACCTTCTTATATTATAATCAAATATATCACCAAAAGAATCTAGGAAGTAAGTACTAAGTACTAAGTACTGCTAATAATGTAAACTTATATGCACAAACTACTATGAATATTTTGAAAAGAAAGCACAGTCTCTAAGAATTTAGAATAAAATCTAACCAACACTGCAAAATGAGTCTAATCTTATTCCTTTAGCTATTAGAATGCCAGAGCATGGCAACAGATTATTGAACAACTTAAATAAGTAGATTCAGCATGCTATTACTGAAGCAATTCCAGTCATTTATATTATGGGCTTTTCAACTTTTAAGCTAGGAAATACTTTATTCAAAATAAATGCACATGAAAGCCTAATATATGAAAACAGAATGAATGTGATGTTAAACATCTCTCATAAGAGATATTTATTACAGTATTATTTGAAAGTTCAAGGTAGACATTTTAAAGCAATATGCCAGCAGTTGTTAGGAAAAAAGTAAGCCAGGAGTCTTTTGAAACTTTTTGGAAGACTCAGCTCTAAGTATTAGGGAGATTAGAGAAGTCAGAGCAAAAATAGTAAGTACACTATTCACTATTATTACAGAAACACAGAGCCAGTATTTCATTAACTACACCTACAGAAGGAAAAAAAGGAAAAATAAAGCAGAAGAAAATTCCCAAATCACTTGCATTTGATTTTGGGATACCCCTGACACAGATTCCCTGCAATCACGCTGGCTCTACCCTAACTTCAGCAGCCTGGGAATAATTTAGAAATGTGAAAGTGGAAGTCTGAGATCATTCCAGACCAATAGTGGGTATAGAATTGCCCATTCATGTTGATGTTAATTTCTTATAATTATAGAGCTGGGAGCTCAGATGGTTGGATGGTTATGTTTATTCTGTTTGACTGTCCTGCTACCTCCATCTAAACCAGTCCCCAGTCCTCACCCCTACCCCCAGCCCCACTGCAATCTCTTCTCTCTGCATCACTTCTACTGCCCTTGCCACCTTCCCCTTTCCCATCAAACTCTTTTGGCCCTGAGATCAGAGTAGCTGTCATGGTCAGACTGGTTAAAGAAGAATGAATGACTCTATTTGTCTCAAATTAAAGGAAGCCTCCAGAAGTGCTTTTAGAGAGTCCATACTCCTTTGGTACTCTAAAGCTTCTCTCCTGACCATGTGGACATTTAATCAACCTGCCTGCATAACTTATTTTCCCCCTGCCTTCTGGCACCAAAATACTTGCTAATACATAGAAAGGAGAATCATGTAACTAAATGTTAGATAATTTAAAGATATTGAAAAGGAAAATAAGATGAAATTAACTTCTAGGGATCTACCATATGGGCTCCTGGCTATCAGTCATTTTAATAGCAAAAAGCTTTTACATTACTTCTAATTCTTGGATTAGATACTAACTAAATACTAACACAGATGTAAACATTAAATGCCTCTTTAAAAAGTCAAGTGAAGGGGCTCCTGGGTGGCTCAGTGGGTTAAAGCCTCTGCCTTCAGCTTGGGTCATGATACCAGGGTCCTGGGATCAAGCCCTGCATCAGGCTCTCTGCTCAGCAGAGTAAGCCTCTCTGCTTACTTGTGATCTCTGTCTGTCAAATAAGTAAATCAAATCTTAAAAAAAGAAGTCAAGTGAAAAATTTACTCATTAAGTACCTTCAGTATTATTTGTACAAGTTTCTTGAAAAGAAGGTTAGTAACAGTTAATCATCACCTGATATTTATTGTGGAACCAGAATATGCAAACTATAAAGGAGGAAATCATCTGACAACACCCAGTCCAAGGAACAAAAACAAATCCATGCATAGCAGAGAACTACACAATAAAGCTTTCTGGTTCAACAATCAATACTGTTAATTGAGGATCTACTATAAGCCATGCATTGTGCTAAGTATTGAGAACTCACACAACAGGAACAAAGATCTCTCTGTGGGGCATACAAAGATAGAATACCCCAGTGGTCCAGGCTTGGGATTGTACTGCATTTAAATCAACAGAAAATCTGATCTTTTCTTTTATTACCCACAAAAGTTCTTGTCTATTTGAATATATGATCCTGGGAGAATTCTCATTAAACTTACTCCTTTGCTATATTCAGACACCCTGAAGCTTCTGGGAACATCTCACACTTTGTCCCTGTAGAACCCTCATTCTCTCCTACTCTCCCCATTCTTGCCATCTGGGCCTCCTGATTGCCTTCTCTCCCTTTCCATGCATCTGCCTATAATGACAGGTTTCACTTATTGATAATTGTTATGTGTTCAGGCAGAACTCAACTTTCGGAATCGCTGGTCTAATGGAGAAGTAAGAGCTATAAACAAATAATTCAATACTGGGTGATAAGCATCAAAACAGAGACAGGTACAAGTTTCCAAGAACTATGATGGGGAGAACAACTCATGGTAGGCTCAAAGAGACGGAGGTTAGGGGCAGGGACAGTAAGAATGGCTTTATAATCAAGAAATGCCCTTTCTGCAAGTAAAAATATTGATGGTACCTGGAATCCCTCCTGAAAAAAAAGCTAGATTAAAACTTATGAAAGGCCCCAATTTTTGTCTCCAATACAGAAAGCATTCAGTTTTACTGAACACTTTTTTTATTTAAAAAATGCGCACCAGTTCTTGACAGTATTTGATGATTCCTGTACACATAGTTTCTCTGGGTTTTATTTCACTGGCCTGCGTTAAGATAGCCTTTTCTCCATTTGCTGTGCCCTTCCACCACCTCCTCCACAAATATTTGCAAAAGCATGTGCCTCCATTAGGAAACACTACACACACACACACACACATACACGCACCTCAAAACAAAAGTCATAAAATTTGCAACATCAAAAATCATGAACTGATGAATTGTACAAGGAACTACAGCAAAATATGGAGATGAACATAAGAGTTAAATTTATAAATCTTCAAGAAGTATGTAAGTTCATCTCTTTAGATTTTCACAACTCTTCTCTTGCTTATAATGTATTTGGAAAGAAATAAGTATGTATAAACAAACAAAAAACTCTAGGGGACTGTTTCCATTCTTAAAGTCAATCCTAAAAGCTCTGAAATTTGACCCAAACATGGCTATGGAGTCAGAAGGATATAGAACAAATGATTTATCACAAGTAGTGGCTGTATTTTCAAATGCATCAAAACCAGAAATTCAAGATGTAGATTATAATGTAATTTTCAAGACTAGTTAAAAACCCCTCCCAATGGAGCAACATACTTATTCAATTAGTTCAGGTGAATAAATATTATCCTTTAATTGATATCTCATTTGTCTGACAACAAGCTAGAGCACACTGTTCACACAAGCCACATTTCTTGCTATAAAATGATAAATTTTAGGAGATAGGGTGCATAATGGAAAAGTAATTGTTCCAGAAGAGATGTGTATAACTTGTAATCTTAAAAAATTAATTCTGCCTGGGCTACATTCCAGTATTCCAGAACAATTATTACCCAAGGAACGCCTCCAAATGGTAGGAAACGAGAATGTATACCGCTGCATACCCACTCCCAGGCACAGCCCAGAATTTTGTGGGGTCCCCAAGAAACCTTTTTTCTTCTTTCTAAACAGCAATTTCATTAAAATACATGCTCTACAAGAAGGTGTGAATGGAAAAATGAGCAGTGGAAGGAAAGAGGCCAAGAAATGGAGTTGTGGAAACCATACAGTAAACAACTGCTGATAAATGTGAACATTCCAGTATAGTTAAGGGGAGTTTAGAGTGCAGAAAAGATTCCTAGGGTATTTTATTAATTCACTTTTGTGAAAGTTACAAATGCTGAAACCTAATTCATCCTTGAGCTTTTATGGTTAGCTTACTATTCTATTTAAGAATCTAGCAAATATTTACAACCACTTGCTAAGGCAATTTGAGTAATCCTGCTTGGTTCCCACTTACCAACTTGATAACCTAAACACCTTCAAGTATTGTAAGCATCATTTATAAATTTAAAATATTCTATTTCCTTTTTAGTTAAAAAGATCTGATTGATAAACCCTTCCCAATACTTAAGGAATTCAGACAAGTTAAATTAACTTTATGAATATGATAAAACTTGAGTCCTTTTAATATTCTAGTGATGTCTATAACCTTAGTAATATCCACCAAATCAATTATTCAATTACATACTTAAAACTAAAATTATAAGATTTTCACTCTAAGATACTCAATTTTTCTCAAATATATAAAGTACTAATTATGCATAAATTCCTACCATAAAAATATTAGTATTATGGTTCTGATTATTTTAAACATTTTATACTAATCCTAAACATTCCCACAGTTAAACAATGCTTCTCTCTCTGGAGACAATGGCATTCTCAGTTTACTTGGTTACTTTTGATTAGTAATTTCGACTGAGAGTGAGATCTGCAACTTGAGAAACCCAGGAAAATTCTTACCAGCCACTATTTAGGTGGCTATTATTTAAGGAGTCTTCTTCTCAGCATGCTTAAGCTGAAAAAAGAATCAGACACTTAACTGACTGTGCCACCCAGGTGCCCCCCCAAAATACATTTTTCTAAGCAGGAAAAAGGAAGAAAAGAGGAAAGGAGGAAGGGAGGGCAGGAAGAAGGAAGGAAGGAGATAGAAAGAGATACTCGTTGCTCTCTTACTTAATCGACACAAATTCCCTTCCTGCTTTTGTTACTTGCCCCATGTGCTCATGCCTCAGGACCTTTGCACTGGTTCTTCCTTCTGCATGAAACAGTCACCTCCTAGAAATATATGTGGCTTCCCGATTATCCTTAAGTCTTTGCTCAGATATCAGCTTTTCAAAGAGCCTATGCTGACCACCCTATTTAAAACCACAACCCTGCTCCCTCTATACCCTTTCCATGTTTCCTTTTTCTCAGTCTCTCAACACATCTGATATACTATACAGTGTAATTATTTACTCATTTATTGCCTCTTCTCCAAGACTCCATGAGAGAAAGAATTTTCTTCTTTCTTAGTCAGTGCTGGATTCTCATCACCTAAAACAGTGCCTGACACACTGATGGTTCTCAAAAAAAGATTTGTTGAATGAAGGAATAAAGAGAATGAAGAAGCTGACTTCTGGGTGTCACAAAGAGAGTCTGTGTGGATACTATTGCTTTTGGAGAGAGGAGCTTTATCCTTTTTAAAGGTGCAAAGCCGTAGAAGTACTTGAGCAATGGCTTTGGCAAGTAACATGTGGATGTGGAAATAGCCCCTCCTGTTCCTCCAGCAGGCCTGTGATGACCTCTGCCCATTTTCTAAGCACTGTTGGTAGCAATCATTCATGTTTCTAAGTAAGGTTATACATATATTTTTTAAATATTCCTTCATCAGAATTTTCACTTTTTAAAATCAGCCTCATCCCTTAATTAGTTCAAAGTGGTAACTGAAGTTCACACCCCAATGCAATTCATTCCACTTCTTTACTGGAACCTCCCTCTTTCTCATTTGTTCCATTAACCATAAGGGGAGTTGAGAGACGAATAAATTATTTTCTCACGGTGAAAGGTCTGAATGGAATAATTAGGCCAGTCAATTCCCAGAGTGCAATGGATAAATTTCTCTTTCTTGGATTCACGCCACATCTCTACAAGCAACAGCACTGTTAGTTATCAAATATTCCATAGACGTTCTTGCGTGAAATCCCCTCTGAGGGCATCAGGGAAGCTTGGTACAGATCAAAAAGGACTTCACCTCAAAGTTTATTGTGCAGGAGCGAATCATGTGAGGGATTCCTCATCTTCTTTTTATCACTATTAATACAGGAACAGAACAAAAGAAGATCTCACTCTGTGGTTCTCTCTGTTCTGCGTATCGGTCATCTGCTTTCTCTTTTTTATGGAAACTACTGGATTGGAGGGAGGGGTAGAACCACTTGCTATCCATCTTCCTCGATCAATATTCATTATGTCAGAGTAAGAACATCTTGCCCTGACTTGTACTACCCTAGAGAACACCGGTTAAACTCTCGTAATAAAGACAAGTCCCAAATGGCCTGTAGACTAATCTGTGGTGGGGTCAGTGAGAAGCCCCACGAAAGTACATATCTGGACTCAAAGCAATGACCAAAGGCATGAATGAAAAAAAGTCAGGCAGAATCTTGGGATTTTTCAAGACTATCCTTCCCTTGAATTCTGCTTTATTTAAACCAAAAGGTTAACATGTACAATTTGACAGTCTGTGGATGCCATATTGGATGACAGGAAGCCCTCCATTCCCAGAAGAGGAGCTAAACCAAAGACTGTGCTATAACCTTGTGGAATATCTATTTTACAGTGGCTATTATCTGCTATATTTAGAGGAAATGAGGTCTTTATTTTTCTGAGGTTAACCCTGAGATATTTTTAGAGATCTTGAAATTTGGTTGCCACTAGGTAAGCAAAAGATTTACATCTGGACAGATGACCCTTGTTTTAGAAAAACCACTTAAATGGGCCCATCAGTTTCACTCATGTAATAAGTATAATACAGAAACCATACCTTAGAGAAGAACTGCAAGGTCATTACTTACCTGAATGCAGATGCTGAAAGTGAATCAGGTACTGTATCATTACTTTTCCATCTGCTTTTTGCTTTTAATAGATTGTGGTTCACAGTGATAGTTGTCTTCTAGTTTTATTGAAGATGGGGTTTCTGCTTCTCTTTACCATTTTTCTTATTGTTTTAGAGCAATTTATGGGGGTTATCTGGTGAAATGATTTTATTATGTCACTTTAAGACTGGAAGTAATATGCCATACATTTTAGGTATTTGTGTTATCATTGTGGCAACTCTATAATGTGAGCATATTGGGAAAGACAAATTTTATTAAAATAAACAGAATTGAAGAGGCTTCCACCTTCTTGGGAAGAGGCATAGTTCATCCCTGTTTAGATAAAAAATGATCTTGGACTTTTACACATCTTCTGATGGAAAAAGGTTGGGCTTGCTAAGTATTATTTGAATGACTGGGGGCTAGTCACAGAAGTTGCTATATTTTTCTGCCAATTACACATTGTGAGGAAGTTTGAGTTTCTTTAGGAAGCCTGGAAGAAAAAGGATTAGTGGTCTTAGAACTGGGAAAAGGAAAAGGAGAAGGGGAAAAATGCAAAGAAAGAGCAGAGGGGGAGGAGGCAGGAGAGAAAAGAAAGGGGGAAGGAGAAAGAGAAGAAAGGGCTATGATGTTTTTGAGCCAAATATCAGTAGGTATTGACATGGGAAGAAAGTTGGCCAGCAAGAAATTCCTTGTGCCCTTGTATAGTATATATAAAGTGTACATATGTATAGAGTGTTATGTATAGTATGAAACATGTACAATATATGAAAATATGTAATTATATTGTTAGGAGCACAGATACTAGTAAAATATAGTAAAATAATTAGGAAATGATGAGTTTAGTGTATCTGTTAACTTTATTTTAAACATTATTTAATTATAAGTATACTTTAATTTTTAATAATGGCTATGTTTAACAACTAACTCACAAAGTGCTTAAAATTTTGATGACCAGCTCTCATGAGCCAGTAGGAACTAGCTCCAGCACACCTGAGTCAGCCCACTGTGATTTGGAATGCATTCACAATTTCTAAGCAATCTTAGAAACCAGTGGATTTAAAAAAAATCTTATCCCTTAAAATCAAGGACTGAATCTTACATTTTAAACTCTGTCCCCAGAAACTCTAGGAGATCCAGGTAGTATGTAATCAGAGCAATGGAAAAGTCTAGGAACCAAGGGAAGCAGATGAGGCATGAGAGTCACCAAGAAGTAGATATTGGTATGAGAATCAGCATGCAGCCACAGAAAGCAAACCCTTCTTAAGCATACCCAAACTCAATATAAAGACAAATATATAGCCATACAGGGCTGAAATTATTCCTGGAAATGGAGAGTTTTGAACTTGCAAGGCAGGACAGGTGAATAGTTGCCCTTATCCAATGACATGGACCTTGAAGTTGCCTTTCCACCACCCAGACCCCTTCTGTTACCTGTACTTTTGTTGTGGGGGGCTGCCCATGACCTTTGGGGATGCTGACTCCAACTCTGACTCCAAAAATGGGGCATATTTTTAGGACCCAAGAAAAAAGATTCAGAGTATTCATACCACCTAGTCCTAGATACATTTTTAGACCAGCAAGACAGGAAGGAGGGTTTGGTGTGTCTTTTGAGTACATAGTCATTTATTCTATGGAAAATGGAAGTATGTTGACCTGAGAGTTGTCAGCAATCTGTTGGGACCACAAAAGCACAACAGCTTTAGCATACCACTGAAGAAAGAAGGAAGGAAACCAGGTTCTTGGTGATGCAGGTAAACCCCTAGATCAAACTGATCCTAATACCCATATACTTCTTAACTTCTAGTTATGTGAACCAATAAATCTTTAGGACTTAAGCCAGTTTGACTTGCATTTTCTGATACTGGTACTGAATGCATTATAAATGATAAAATCTTCAAAGTGATCAAGTAGGTGTTCATTGAGAGTCCAACATGACAAAACATACCAGAGAAATCTGAGAAGTGAAAGATCAGAGAGGGCTGGTGTGGATCATGAAGATGACACTAGTGCCTTTCTTCAGAAGTGCCCTTGAAGGAAATATAGATGTGGCAGATGAAAAAGAGAAGAGACCTGTCATCTGCAAGGAAGGCCTGACCAGGTGGGTAGGCATGGGCTAGGACCGGCTCAGCATGACCCTGCCCTTTCCCCTGTCTGACAGTTAGAGGAGGGAATTCATTTCCTCATGAGCAGAGGCTCTGCCTGTTGCATCAGCTCACTGTGCCGGCCTGGTGCCTGCTCCTCAATCAGATATGGTAGCTAGAGGAAGTGAATGCCAAGTTGTAAAAATAGAAAAACAGATAATGGGACGTTCTCTCTGATTTTCACCTGGAGAGATACGTGGGAGATGGAAGTGAGTAAACCAAACTGCCAGGTAATCCAAACATCAGGCATAGATTGTTACATGACCGACCTTCTTGGAAAAATTTGCTTTGTCAAATGTGATTTTTTAGGGGGGGGCAGGATATTGATATTCTATAATGAGTTAAGAGAAATGTCTAGAATCCAAGTCAATGTACACAATAAACCAATCAAAATCAGATCCATGAGAAACACTCAGACTGGAGAGACTGCTCTTTGACAATCTGACAAACTGGAGTTTGCCCCACACTCAGGGGCACCACCTGGACTCTTGTGCGAACATGGAAACAGAGCTAATGGAGCAAAAGGAAGAGCAAAAATAATATGTAGTCAAAATCTGAAATTTAAATGTAAGCTCCTCAGAAGTGGGCCCTCCTCTGGTTGCCAAGAAGAAATAAGGGCAAAGTGTCTGACACTGTCCTTAATAACCAAACCTGTGCCACTCTGAGCTTCTGGCCCTAACATGGAAGCAATTCAGCAGGATTTCCTAAAATAATGATTTATAATTGCAGATAGCCCAGCAGGAATTTTATATTATTTTTAATATGGTATATTTTCATCTATTTAGTACTCTAAAAATTTTTATTTATTCATATCAAAGTTTTTTGAGTATAGTTGATGCACAATATTACTTTAGTTTCAGGTGTACAACATAGTGATTCAACTCCTCTATATGTTACTCTATATTCGCCACAAGTGTAGCTCCCATCTGCCACCTTACAATGCAATTATAATATCATTGGCTCTGTTCCCTACCAGCAGTAATTTTAGATATCACAACCTATGCTGAACTTTTTCAGAAGTTTTTCTTTCCTTTGTTCCTTTTCCTTCCGTTAAATTTACGGATCTGCTATCTGTTCCCCACCTCCTCAATCAGTCTGGAAATTCTCACACAAGCGTACCTTAGAATCTGATCCATAGGGGCGCCTAGGTGGCTCAGTGGGTTAAGCCGCTGCCTTTGGCTCAGGTCATGATCTCAGGGTCCTGGGATCGAGCCCCACATCGGGCTCTCTGCTCAGCAGGGAGCCTGCTTCCCTTCCTCTCTGCCTGCCTCTCTGCCTACTTGTGATCTCTCTCTGTCAAATAAATAAATAAAATCTTAAAAAAAAATCTGTTCTATATGCTATTCCTCCACGAACAGAGGAATAGGAAAAAAATTCATATGTGTATTCCACAGAATACTCACTGATATCTGGGACATGGGAGTCTCAAGGTCAAAGCCATTCAGAGCTGGATGAACCAAGACTAGAACCAGAGTTTCCTGAATCACGGGGACTACTCCAGTACCCATGTGCCCCTGAGCCTCTTTGTACATCCAGGGAAAACCAGAAACATTTTCTAATCCAAAAGATCATTTTCTTATAAAAATGAGGAGAACATTATTATTAATCTTTTTACTTATAACCTCCGTCTTCCTAATAAGAATTGAAGCAAACGTCATCAAATGGCCTTTTCAGGGAGGCAGGGCAGAAATGGGTATGAATCTAAGCTCAATCACTGACCAGTTCTGTGACTTCTAGCAAGTTTCTTAGTCTCTTTGTCACTTGTTTTCCCCTTTGCTATAAAAAAGGGTTACCAATACTTGCATTTGGGCATGTTGCATGGATTAGAAACAATCTATAAAAACCATACAGCACAGTGGCTGGTACAGAGTAGACACTGAACACATTATACTTCTTACTATTTCAAAACAAACCAGTTCAAATATTTGGGAACCAACCTATGCTTCTAGATGACAACATGAGCCAAAAAAAAAAATTTCCCCCATAGAAGATTCCTGTAATTGTATATAGTAGCTACGAATCAAGTTACCAATCAAGGACAATATATTTAAATCAATTCTAATCAAATTAAAAATAAATTCTGATAACTTGCCTCAAAAAAGGAAACAATTTAGATTCCCATTAAGACAAATTCTGTAACCACAAAAGCATACAGAACCAGACAAAAGAAGATAGTGGCATTCTTTCCATGAGTATATGACTCATTTTCAGCTCAAAGATGGTATAAGGAAACAAATGCTCCTTTACCTACTAGACGGCCCAGAGCTGCGGATACAGACAACGCTCCACTCATTTTTTGCATATTCAAGCAAAATATTATGTCCTTTCTTACTGGACTCAGTCCCATTTTTGCAGGTGTAACTTTTATAAGCAACACGGCGGGGGGGGGGGGGAGTGTCATTTGAGAATGTATTTATTTGAAGCCCACTAAGAGGACACATCCACCTGGGTTTCTCTTTAACCTTCAGGCTGCAGGATGGCCTCACAGCCATGCTAGAGAAGCAAGGGCAGAGAGCCAAAACAACAGAAAAAGAATATGATACTTCAAAATTATCTGGAAAGGACAGGTGTGCTTTTTAAGAAGCCTTTCCCACAGCAGCTTTAGCTTTTGCAAGCAGCCCAGATATAGCAGATAAACTGAGGGTCTCTAACTTTGCAGTTAGAGATATAGAATTTTTATACGGTATATGGGAAAATAACTCACACAGTGTATTGGACAGTTGTCCCTGTGTTATCAAGCGGCCCTGTTCTCTCGTTTCACTAACAAATGTGCAGACAAACATACATTGTGGCAAATACAAGGAAATCACTAGCTTGGTTTGGAACTTAAGCCTCCTCATTCTTTGGGGTGTAGCATTATTCAGGCACTAAGAGTCCATGGTACAACATCGCCCTTTCTCTCTAGACTCCTTTAAGACTCTGGAACACTACAATAGCTAATATGTTTCAGTGTATGAGTAATTCTGATCGCAGATAGACAATCATTGTGGAGGAACTGCCATGATAATAGTTACCTCATTTTAAAAAGAAGATTTCATTGTGAAATAAAAATATTCAAAATGGCCACCTATATTTTGGCAAAAAAAAAAAAATCCTCTTCTTACAAAGTAGAGGGCTAATAAATATCTGTCAAATGTATGAATAAAAGGACAAGGAATGTTTTCGTGGATTCCGATGCCTTTCTAGAGAGATACTATCTCAATCATAGCTCATTCCTTTGGTGAGAATATTTAGACACAAAATTAGGGTAAGCCACAAACCTCATGGTCAAGAGCAGATTCAGGAACACTCTTTGCCTGTCTCTTCATGCAATTCTTCTCTACTCTCTGAAAAAGAATAAAACAAAAAATCCTCTCTTCCTGCTGTTTCCACCCCTGAAATACTTACAGGCTGATGTCTCCTTGAGTCATCACTGAGCTAAGCTGCAATCTTTTAATCCTTTCTCAGAACTCATTTTCTCCATCTGCTTAATCATTGCATTTACTTCTGACCCCACCCAATGTGCCTACGTCCCTCAGACATAAAGTTCTAAAAATGGAGATAGGCTTCAAGGAATCAGAGGGATGCCTGGCAACATCAAGCCATGACAAGAGGACACATTCTGCTGTGGGATTCTGGCACTCCGTCTCACCTTCTGGGTAAGCTGCAATGTAGACAGAGCTCCAGGAGCGGCGCTATAGCACAGGAGAACATGCACTGCTTTTGGCGGGCTCGCCTGGGTCCAAATCTTAGCTTTCCCATTGTCTACCTGACGCAAGTTATTTAGCCTCTCAAAATCAGTTTCTTTGTCACAGATAGCTTGAGAAATGCTAGCCACACACTCACGTGAGAAATAAATTAGTTAATATATGTAAATGGATTGTACAAAGTATGTAGAGGTCTCTACCTACACCTCTAGAGGCCTGTATATGCTAAACCTCACACATGGTCCACACAGTGCTCCCAACAGCCCCCAAATCTAAAAGTTCGACCAATTTCTCTCAATTTCTTACCACATTCCATTCAACTTACCAGGAATTTGTGTCTACCCTTCCTCCATTTTTTCTGAACGTACCCATTTTTCTCCATGGATGTGAGTCACAGTGGAATCAGCTACCACCTGACTGGATCGGCCACCATTTCTCACCAGGACCACTGTAAGAGCCTGCTTCCTGATGCATCTCCCTGCTTTCAGTCTTGTCCCTTATAAACCATTCTCTACACAGCAGTGATGTCATCTTTGTAAGATTAACTAGATCAATCTACTTCTTTGCATAAAACCCCACATAGGTTTCCCATTACACTTAGAAAAAAATCCAAACTCTTTGCATGGGCTATGGGGCCTAAAGGGACCCATCCCTGCCTGTATCTTTAAAGTTAGCCCTCTCTACTCTTCCATCCCTCATTCTGCTTTAGGCACAGAGGCTTTTTTTTTTTTTAAAAGATTTAATTATTATTTACTTGACAGACAGAGACCACAAGGTAGGCAGAGAAGCAGGCAGAGAGAGAGGAGGAAGCAGGCTCCCCGCTGAGCAGAGAGCCTGATGCACGATCCCAGGACCCTGGGATCATGACCTGAGCTGAAAGCAGAGGCTTTAACCCACTGAGCCACCCAGGTGCCCCAGGCACAGAGGCTTTAAAAATAGTAGTAGTAGTAGTAGTAGTAGTAATAATAATAATAATAATAATAATAATTTTATTTATTTATTTGAGAGAGAGAGCATGCCCATAGGCAGGGTGGGGGAGCAGAGGGAGAAGCAGAATCCCCACTGAGCAGTGAGTCTGATGCCAGGCTCCATCCCAGGACCCTGGGATCATGACCTGAGCCAAAGGCAGATGCCTAACTAGCTGAGCCATCAGGTACCCCAAGCCACAGAGGCCTTTTTATTTTTCTGGAACTGACTGAGCTTATCCTCGTCACAAAAACTTTGCCCTTGCCTTCCTTGAGGCTTCAGTGTTCTTTTCTCAGATCCTCAGATCTTCATATGGTTGATTTCTTCTCATTATTCAGGCCTAAGGCCAGATATCACCAAGAGACCTCCTCTGATCACCAAATCTCATGTTGTCTCTCCCCTGGACCCCAAGACAGTCACTCTCTAGTACATTACTTTGTCTTGCTTTCTTTATATCAGTTACCACTATCTGAAGTTACCATATTTATTTATTTACTTACAGAATGTCTGCCTCCCTCAATAGAATATTAACCCCATAACAGATGGGCCCTTGTCTACCTTGCTTATCTCTGTACTGTCACCTTCTAAAATAGGGCCGGGCAGGATGTAGGCACTCAATAAATATTTGACAAATGAATAGGTGTTTTTAAGCCTGTCCTGGAAGAACTGAGCTCTGTCATACTGTCCATAAATGTGAAATCACCAAATAAGATATAGAGTCTTAAAGTGTTCTCACAGAAGTTTAATATCCAGGTCCTAAACTTCGCACTGCCAGAAAATTCTGGCATTATAAAGTGGTTCAAAACACAGAGCATATTTTAATTCTAGCTTTGTACTTCCTATCCGTGTGACATTGGACAAGTCAGTTAACATATTAAAAGTGATTTCCTCATCTAAAAAAGTAAGGATAATAACACATACATTAGGAGGTTTTGTGAGGAATAAATGAGCTAAGCCTTTAGCTCAGTTCCTGGAACATTGTGCACACTTAATAAATGGCGGTTATTATTGTTACGGGTATTGTTATTACAGTAATTAATTTCCGGCACCATACTTTATAAAGAACATTGACAAATTGGAGCTCATCCAGGGGAGAACAAACAATCCTGTGAAGGGTCTGGAAACTGCAACATGTGAAGAACAACTGAAATTGCTGAGGATGTTTACCTTGGAAAAGACGCATTTTAAGAGGAACATGATAGCTTTTTTTTCAAAACACTGTAAAGAACTGTCTCATGGAAGAGGGATTAGATTTAGTCAATGCTGTTCTAGAAGTTACAATTAGAGCTAAGGAGTGGAAGTTAAATCTTGAACTCTTCAACACCTAATAACCAAACTGTCCAAACCAATACAGGATTGACTTCTACTTATAAAAGTAAAAGAATTAAGGTATGGTTACATATATTTTGATTCAGAAAATTATATACGAAGCCATTTACAATAACCACAATGAAGACTTTGTATCAATATAAAAATATGTTTGGCATGTGAATTGTAAAAAAGGAGACTAAAGTATGCATATATGCCATGATCCCGATTCTGTATTTATCTGAGAAGAAAATATAAGCACAAACACACACAAATGAAATGTGCTGTTTCATGAAGTAGTGTTTCCTGTCACTGCAAATGTTGAGGCAGAGGCCGGGCAACCTCTTAGAAGAAATGGCATTCAAGAAATGGTGTGTCAGAGAAAGGGCTGGGCACGGAGAACCGCGGGAAAGATTTCAAAGTTCCATGGGTCTCTGATACTACGAAATTCATTGCTGAATTATGGTAATACAAAATAATGCTTTTTTTAAGGAGTAAAGAGGTCTCTTCAAATTTTCATTTTCTCCCAATTAAGCTAGGGAGGAAAAAAAAAAAGATCGACTCTTAAAAGACCCAAAGTACTGGGCTTTGTGGCCTAAAGTGGGTATTGCAGCATCAAGTAGTAGATGCTTGTGGCCACTATTTCTCTTCTGCCCCAACCAAAGCCTGTCTATCTCTCTGAATCTGACGTTCTGGAGGCTTTCCTGCAAAGGAGGAAGTTGCATGCTGAAGGTCTATGATTCATCTTGATTATTTTGTTTGTTAAATATGAGCTTGGCCAAGAATTAGGAGGCACCTGAACTTTATAAATATGAATGTCCAAGAAGACCAACAAAGGAATAACTTTAGGAGAATTCTGGTCCAAAAATCAAGGAGGGTCCTTATCCCCTGCCAGGTTCACAAAGTAATAATTGATTCCTTTTCTAATTCAATGGGTGAGAAGTTGACCTCTAAGAGACAGGCATCCATGAGCAGGGTATTCTAGTAAAATCTCTTTGTTTTATACATAAGATGAAATTGCTAGGTCATCTACATCGAATTCTTAGCCTCTGATGATAAAGGCACTCTTTTTCACTGTTGTTAAAGTTCCAGGCAGAGCTTTCAGACTGTCTACATCTTGGAAAGACCAATATAAAGATGATTGCCATTTTCAATGAGGACATTGTTTGATTCTCTCTTGAGGTCACCTTACCTCCCATTTCGTACCTCAGATTATTTACAGTGGTGGCAAGAATTACTTTTCCTTTCACAGCCAGTGCCTAAGAGATGCACTTCTTGAAATAGAGATATTATGAAGTAATATCCATGTGACCTTGGACACAAGGTGACCCCACAGAACTTCTCAAGACATCATATAAGTTACAGTTATAAAGAATAGAAGACAGTTTCATTCTCTTCAAGTCTTTGGTTATAATTCATATAGATTATCTTGTGGGAATGGAACAAATTAAATCTTGCTGTTCCATGCTCTCTCGGTGAGAGTTCTGACTTTTATATTTCAGACGAAGAAAGCATTATAATGTGCCAATGGTCAGGAAAGCCCCTGCTTCTATGCCCAGAATTTTTTTTTTAATGCCCAGAATTGACCTAGAGTCCTCAAAACAATGATTTTAGGCTTAAATAATTACCATTTGAATGGAAGATAGTCTTTTTTTCTTCTAGAATTTAGAATTTTTTTGTTAATTTTGTAAATAATTTAATTAAATTCACATTATAGAAAATTAACCATTATAAAGTGAGCAATTCCAAGAATTTAGTACATTCACCATTTCCTCCTTCCTGCAGTCCCTGGCAACTACCAGCCTGTTTTCTAGCTCTAAGGATTTACCTATTCTGGAAATTTCATAGAAATGGAATCATATAATATGTGACTTTTTGATTTTGGGAAGACAGACTTTTTTTTTAAAGATTTTATTTATTTATTTGAGAGAGAGGGAGAGCACAGGAGCAGGGGGAGGGCCAGAGAGAGAGGAAGAAGCAGACTGCCTGCTGAGCAGAAGCCATATGTGGGTCTGGATCTCAGGATCCCAGGATCATAACCCAAGCCTAAGGCAGATGCTAAACCAACTGAGCCACACAGGCATCCCAAGGGAAGATAGACTTTTAATCATTCCCAGTATACACTTCAAGAAGAAGCTACATTTGTGTAAAGAAATATATAAACATTATGGTAACAATTTACCTAAACAAACATTCTATTAAGACATGGCATTTGCAAAATATCTAAAGTGCTTTTAGGAGCACGCACATACAAAATGCCTCTTAATTGTCTTTGTACTCAAAAGACCCACAGTTTGGGAAGAGAGTGACAAAGAAAGGGGACTGGGTGCCAAACAGGAGAGGCCACTTTTTTTCTCAAACAGGAGAAACATGGCAAACAAGGGAAGCTTGGAGCTTTGAGGTCCTTTCTTGTCCATGTCAAGAAATGGTACCATTATTACTTAGAATACTTGGTTGCAAAGTTCCAGAAATTAGCTTAACCCAAAATGGGGAAATTTTATGGTGAAGCAGGCATTGTTTGTGACATGTAGTAGAACAGAGCCTAGACTCAAAAGAGAAGCTCAGGAAACTCCCTCTCTCATGTTGGTTCCTTTATGTATGTTAATGCCAATTTATTCTTTGCCCTCTGCTCCCGTGGGCAAAAGATGGCCATCCCACAGTTCCCAAGTTTCTATCTTCTCTGTTCAAAGGAGTCCGTATGCATGGAAGCTAAGATCATGGGATCCAGAGACAGACTGGGGTAAGTCTAAATCCTAACTCTGTGACATTGGGCAAGTTATTTAACCTCTCTGATGTCAGTTTAACTGAGAAAACATATTTAAAGATTACTATTATATAAATCTTCAAAAATATTATGTATTACTTTTATTATTATCATCATCATCATCATTAAAGAAGTCAGCCTTAACTGAGTTTTGGTCACAAATTCAGCTTTCTAGGAAAGAAACTGCTTGATCTAATTTGGATCTGTGCTCATCTCTACTCCATCAGTCATAGCCAGAGGGTACAGCCACAACTGAGAGCGATGGCTACCAGCAACACATTCCTGTGGTAGAGTGAGGAGAGTATGAGCTACAGAACCTAGGAGAAAAGATGCCAGTAATCAGACAGAAGGGATATGGAGAGAAAAGTCAAGGCTCCTGTTCTGTGCAGCAGGCAGCTAGCTGCCTGTGGATCCCAGTCCATAGAAGGAGAAAGGTGTTGATTAGCTAACCCCCTGGGCTTTGAAATCATTGTTTACATTATTTTTCTTCTTCTTCTTCTTCTTCTTCTTCTTCTTCTTCTTCTTCTTCTTCTTCTTCTTCTTCTTCTTCTTCTTCTGATAACTTCAGCTCAGCTTGTTTGGTTTATTCTTTTGTTCTTTCTGACCTTCAGTTTTAAATTTTATTTTTTCTTAATTGCTCTTAGCTCATGGCCTGCTTGCTGCCTTCCAATTTCTTTTAACTCATATTTTCACTTTTGTGTGTGGGGGCGGGTGGAGAAGGGGTCAGTTATTGAACCTAGTTTCTGTATCATTTAATCTTTACTATTTTATCTTACGTTTTACTCTAAGTTTTACTGTTACTTTTAAAGCTTTTTAATGTCTATCATTTTTGTTCTCACAAATACAGCCAATAATGCTTATTTTTTTTACATCCTGTAAAAAATGCAGGCTGCTGGGTATTCACTTCCATTTACCATCCAGCCAACCTATAAGGGTTCTCAGCCCCTGAGGCTGATCTTTACAAAAATCTTACAGCAAGCCACATAATTCCCCTTTACAGGTCCCCTGTGCTGAGGTTTTGCCTCAGGCTCTTTCTCACCCTACTTTGCTTCCATCCTCCCAGGAGAAAGCACCTCCCATCAGCAGACTGAGTAGGCAGGGAGCCCTCCTCCTCTGGAGAACTAAAAGCTTGCAGCTCTGCCAAAGAATTATTGAAATGGATATACCATTCCAGTTGAAGGAAGCCTTCTCATCACTGGGGAGCTGCAGGACTTGGCCCAGGACTCCTCTCTTCTCTGTCCACATTATCCCCTGGTTGATCTCTCAGATGCCATCCACATGCTGATGACTCCCAAATTTGCAGAACCCAACTTCTCTCCTAAATTCCATAGAGCTAACTTCCCACCAGAAATCTCAACTTAAGTGTCCAAAAGGTATCTCAACTGTAGCATGTCCAAAACTAAGCTACTGATTCCCACCCCCCCTGAACTAGCTCCCCTTGAAGTCTTCCCTATCTCAGATAATAATAACACCATTGTCCTAGTCATCTAGAGCCAAAATCTAGCAGGCAGCTTTTACTTCTCCGTTTTTCTTATAGCCCACATCCAATTAATCAGCAAATCCTGTTGTTTCTACTTTAACCTTCCATCACCTTTCCCTGGAGGAGTTGGAGTAGCCTATTTATTGGTCTCTCTCCTTCCATCTCTGCCTCCTAAATTCTACTCCTTATAGGACAGCTAGAGTGATTCTTTAGGCCATATTATCCCCCTGAGAAGTCCAGTAAGGTCCTTTTCTTACTGAGACTAAAGAGTTTGTCTTGACTATGAGCTACAGGGTTCTACATGATCTGCTCTATCACCCAACTCTACTCCCAAGCTACCCACCTAACTTGTTTCTTACCATTTCTCCCTGGTTTATTCCATTCTAGCTCTGCCAACTTCCTTGCTGTTGCTCCAATACCAATCATGCTTCCCCTACAAGGTTTTTGTATTTGTTCTTCCATCCTCCTGGAACTCTCTTACACCAGTTATCACATGGTTTAAACACTCACTTCCTTCATGTTTATACTGAAAGGTCACTTTATCGTTCTGCATAAAATAGTATCCACCTCACCATTCTGTCACCTTCCCTGCTTTATTTTTCTTCATAGTACTTTTTGCCATCTGCCTCAATTAGTTATTATCTGCCTCCCTTTATTTAAATGTAAGCTCCACTAAAAGAAAAGATATTCTTTTCAATTTGCTCACTGCTATATTTCTAATACCTAGAATAATGCCTGTTACTAGAAGATGCTCAATAATTGTTTGAAAACTTGAGTTTTCAAATTGAATGATTAAATAAATGATGTGACAAATCCTGGCATAATTCAAGCAGCATTTCAAACTATGTGTCTGTGTGTGTGTGTGTGTGTGTGTGCACGCGCACACGCATGCTGGGAAGGGGGTAATGTTGGGAAGGAGAGAAAACAAAAGTGAAAAAGTAAAAAGGAAGGCATCAACCATTGGCTGAACTCTACCTGTATGGCAGGCACTGTGTTAGGTGTCACTTCTGGGTTATTGCTCTTAATTCTAAATTTTATAAGATAAATGACAATGTTTTTTCAACTCTAGTAGCTTCTCTGAAACTTATTTCCCATTATCTTTATCTTCTCACTCAAGCTATACTACTACTTGCAAGAAACATAGCCTTTAGAAAATAAGTCCGCTAAACTAGATACTGTGTTTTTCCCCTTATCTATAGGAAATCCATTATGGCAGGTAATTGGCCATATTTATCATGGTGAATTCAAAATAAAATGTGAACCATAGAAAAGCATACAAAGTATTATGGATTAATAATGAAAGGAGGAATTAACCTCAATATATGGAGTCAAAAAAGACTTTAAGAAGAAGGGAGAATTTGATCTAGACCTCAAAGAATTGACAAGATTTGTAAATTCAGAAGTCTGATATAAAGCAAGCTATACTATAAGGAAAAGAACTTTAAAATACATAGTGTGCACAAAACCTTTCAGTAACTGTAGTAGGCGCTTCCAAGATGGCCCCTATTGATCCTCACCCCCTGGTATTTATGCCATTGTGTAATCCTCTCCACTTGAATGTGATAGGACCAAAGACTTACTTCTAGCTAATAGAATAGGGCAAAGGTGAGTGGGATGTCACTTCCATGATTAGGTTACATAAGGCTTTGACTTCTGTCTTGGCTGCAGATTCTATTGCCTTCTCTGCTTGTATGCTTTGATGAAACAAGCTTTCATGCTGGAGAAGCCCAAGTGGCAAGTCACTAGCCAAGAGACAGCAAGGAACTGAGGCTGAGCTCAGTCCAATGACATTCCCCGGTCAAGATTTCAGATGAGGTCTCAGTCCTCACTGACACTGTAATTCCAGCCTTGAGAGAGACCCTCATTCAGAGGACCCAGTGAAGCCATGCCAGGATTTCTGACTCACAGAAACTGAATGTTGCTTTAAGCTGCTAAGTTTTGTGGTAACTTACTGTATATCAAGAAATAACTAATTCAGTAAGGGACAAATGAAAATTTGTATTTTCCCCCAAATGGGTTTTGTAACAGATCCTCTAATTGTTAATTCAAGCATTTATTTAATACATATTATTTAATACATATTTATGATGAGTCTTCTTTACTTATGAAAGTACTATTGTTACAGTTACCATAAAGCCTGGAATCAATCACAGAAAGACTCTATCCTCAAGAAGTCTAGCAGGTAGGTACAGCGTACTCACAAATTACTGTAAAACAAGTAGACAGCGCTAAGCCACAGGAGTAGCTGGAGATGATCCAACCAGAACTCCTGGCAGAGGGGCATTTCAGCTGGATCATAAATAGGTTGGCATGCCAATGGACCATATATAAACAAATATATAAACAAATACATGGAGGTAAGAATTGTGGGTTATGTACAACAGACAATAAACAGACAATTGTGGGGGTATGTACAACAGACAATGTGTCCTATTCTGTAAGACACATTCAAGATACAGGGGATGTGCAGGTAAACAGAAATGGAGAAGTAGGCTTGGCCATGTTTTGAAGTTCTTTGAACACTGGGTGAAGGGCTAAGAACTGGTACATTTTGGGGCACCTGGGTGGTTCAGTTGGTTGAATGGCCAAATCTTGATTTCAGCTCAGGTCATCATCTTGCAGTCCTGGGAATGAGCCCCATGTCAGGCTCCACACACAGCAGGGACTCTGCTTGAGGCTCCTCTCTCTCTCTCCTTTTGCCCACTCCCTCACTCACCCACACTCTCTCTCTCTAAAATAAATTAATAAATCTTTAAAAAAAAAAAAAGAGTTGGTATATTTTTGGAGCATTTGTTCAAACTCCATTTCCAAAAACAATACAGTCCCAGATTGCTTTATGAAACTTTCCTCATTCCATAGTCAATACTTTTTAATATTGGGCCAAGGACAAAAACTTCCTGTATTTTTATCATGTTGCAGTTCATTCAGGATTAGTTATCCATCAAGTCTCTGTGAAATGAATGGCTCACTGCATTTTATAATGCAGTTTGAAGACCTATCATTGAAACAGAGATTAACACCATCTATAAAGTATTGGGTGTATTTTTACTAAGTATAAATTATTTTGGTCTATGTCCTTATGTATTTCCAGTACCAAAAACTCTTCTAATTATTTTTCCCCCAAATGTCACTTACTTTAAGTATTCCCATTTATTCATCAGGGTTTGGAGGTAGGCCACATGGCTACAAAGTATGTATTTATGTCTAATTTATACACAGCTCTTGCATGTACTTTAATCAAAGGTAGCTGAAATGGCACTTGAACAATTTTTACTTGAGCATTTACCAGCATTCAATCACTTCAAAAATCCATCCCAGAACATCTTGAGATTAATCTTCACAAGTGGCTCTCTCTACATCATCTCTGCCAATTACAAAATTCTTTGTATAGGTTCTCAGTGTGCTTCACAAGATTTCTTCTCACCCAGCAGAAAATGGCGCATTTTATAGTCTTTCATATATTACTTTAGAAGATAGCAAAAGGTTACCACTTTGCTCCCCTAATAGTAAGTTATTTACAGACTTCTGTAATTATACCTCAATATCTATTTAAATGCCCCAAACAACACAGAAGTATTACCTAGACTTTCAAAGTATCAAAGTATTTTGACCTTGTCTCTCTCAATTTTGCACTCTACATATCTAATCACACAGTACATGTAATCCTATGACAGTAACTGTCCAATGATCATATTACCATCTCCATATTTTACCAGCTAAAAAATATTTATAATTCAGTATCATAATTTTTTTTGATTGACGATGTTTAAGTAGCCTGGAGAATTAATAGGGTCATAACCAGGGTTTATAATTGATATTTGGAAGGCTGCAGCCTTTTCCTTCTCAAGAAGCAGTCTCATTAGTGACGGCTGCCTATTTGTACAATGCAGGAGGAGGAGGAGCCCTGACATCTCTTCAGGGTGTGAAATTATGGGGCTCTTTCCCCATCAGAACAGCTCCACAGAAGCAAAAGAGGCAGAATACCTCTAGAAAAGAAAGGCTCATCAAACATAGTATTTACAATTTATTCATAATTTTCCAATCAATGTTCAAAAGAATTTAGTGGTTTACTCCCCTAAATCTCACGAATAACAAAACAAATTTACTCATTTAAAATTGGTTTGAATTTACAATAGAATTCACTCTGGCGTGTGTTTAAATAGTAAGTTCCCTGATTCACTCAAAACTACTTTATAATATAATTGACACTGGAAGTTTTGTTTTTTGTTTTTTTTTTAACTGGAACCACTTTTAAAAAAAGGTTCATTTAAGTAGTATAATTTGATTTTTTAAAATTATGGTTTATACCCCTATATTTTAATTTTTGTATATAGTTAATAACATGATACAATGTCTGAATGGTTCAGAGACCAGGATACAAAGCATTTAACTTTTTCTCCTGGCAACCAGGCTTGGAAAAGGAACAGAGAGGAGAGAAGTTTTTGAATTCGAAATGTAATATAGCTCAGCTATATGAACTTTTAAAGAATCATTCATGTTCTTTAATTTTTCCAAATTATCAAGCAGCCAATTTCATGAAAAGCTTGCTTTTTTATAATTTTTTTCCTTCTTCAAATACATATTTCTTTTATTTCCAAATGTGCTGCTTAAAATCAAAAGATTTACTTTTGGACTCTCTGTGATCTTGACTGCTGTTAAGTCTCTCTTAATCTCAGCCTGTCAAGGTCAAAAGAATATTTACTTTTCATTTTTGCTATGATAGCATAGATCTCAAATCTGTTGAACGCTTTCTTTATGGTTTTTCTGTATATTAAATTAAAAATGCACTCATTTATAATATCTCACACAAATCCCTTCTTATATTTTATTTACCCCTCTATCCATAACATTTACCTACAGTCTTCCTTTTTATCCTTTTTACTTTAAGTTTTTATGTATTATTCCCCTCAACTCATTGCATAATAAATTAGTATATTCATTTCCATTCATTCTAAGCATTTTAGTTTGTTATCAATGACCAGAGTGTAAATAATTCAATAAATTGAAATTCATTACTAAATTTAGAATAAAACCAAATGAGGTGGTCATCAGGAGACAAACTTTTTTTTTTTTTTTTTTTTTTTGAGAGTACACACATGAGCAAGTATGGCGGGGAGAGGCAGGGAGAGGAATAGAGAGAAACTTAAGCAGACTCCATACCCAGCACAGAGCCCTATGCAGGGCTTGATCTCAAAACCCTGAGATCATGACCTGAGCCAAAATTCAACAGTCAGTGTTTAACCAAATGAGCCATCTAGGTGCCCCAGAAGACAACATTTCTATTCAAAACTATAAATTCCAGAAAGGCAATGACCTTTTGGTGTTAACTTTTTTATTCTGGGTGATGGGTGAACTTTCTGGCATTCAATAAGTATTTGTAAAATGAATAAACTATAGGAAGTCAGTACTATCATTTTCCTCATTTTATCAATGACTTCACATCATTATTAAGTGATAAAGCCAAGATCGAAAACCACGTGGAGAACTCTGGAGTTTTCTTACATTATTTTCTCACATTATTAATTACTGTGCAATTGTGCCTCTCTTATAAAAAAAGATAGGCATCTAAGAGTTCCCCTCTTAGAGTTAGGCTCTTTTAAATATTTGAGAAATTAACTAATCTAACCTATAAGAAAAAGAAAAGAATTTTATACCTTTACATGAAGATTATTTTTAAGTAATATAATATTCTCACACAATCTCTTTCAAGCATGGAAAACACTGCCAGAATATTAAATATTTAGATCTTGGAAAATCATTAACGTGTAATTTCTGCTGTAGCATTTACTTTTACCCAAATGTCAAAGCCTTGTAATTGCAGGCTTGCAAAAGCAATAAATAAATCGAAGGGTACATTCCTAAGGGTATGAAAGATTGAGATCAATATTATGCTATTACTGCTTGGTTTTTATGTCAGAAGAGACAGGTGAGGCAGATACCAGGGAAACACAGTGGAGATCAGCATACTCAGCAAACACTGGACTCATCTCTGAGATGACAGTAAGTAGGTCCTAAATTTTCTCTCCATAAAACCTATGTGGCTAATTTTCACTTTAAAAGCTCCAATTTATCTTTTGGGCTGCAGATTGCACAATGATCCATTATGCACTGGGAGTAAAAGTCTAGCACCAGTTAGTTGTTTCTGAATGCCCATGGCTACCAACCCTTGACATTACTCTGTGCAAATGATATGTTTGGTCAGGAAAGCCCCAGAAGGTGATGACATACAAAGTTGGCAGGGATCACTATGGAGAAGACACATAACAACCAGTTATTGTTCTAATAGGCTGCATCTGGTTTCATGCAGATTTGGTTTAATATTTGAAAATCTTTTGAATGATGAAATCCTAGGGCTGTGGCACAGGATCTCTGAGGCATAAATGCCCCTGCAGCTCATCCCTAGGGAGTGGGGGGTTGTGGGAGTACATCTCTGAATCCTGGCAATAGTCTCCATAATTATTCCTAACTGTGCAGTTATGGAGCTTAGTTAAACTGCCTCCTCCCCAAATCTATGGGTAAGAATTCAATCTCATTTTCTTAAGAGTTAATGAGATCATTTTAAAAGCATTTTTCAACTCTATGATGAGTATCAAGTATAGAAAATCCTTATGATTTAACAAAACAATTTGAAAATTAGGTTTTATATCCTATTTTTATGAGAAAATGTTGGCATTTTAAACAAAAAGAGTGGAGAGTTGTAAGGCAAATATTTACCTATTGAAAATAGTAAACTATTTCTAAATACCATAGAATAATTTACATAAAAGTACTATACCTATATTGTAAGTAGAAGCTAGCATTGATTTTATCAACTTAGTTACTATATTAATTTTATCTAAATCAGTGGAGATTTACTGTCATTGCTTATTCAGTCTGTATATATTAAAATATCTCTGACTTGATATGATTATCATTACTATACTATCAGTCTGTGCTTATAAAATTATTTATATATCACAAATATGTATAATACTTATATATTATATGTTATGTCACTATTTTTATGTTTTCTCCTTTTTTAAATGATTATTTATTTATTTATTTATTTGACAGACAGAGATCACAAGCAGGCAGAGAGGCAGGCAGAGAGAGAGGAAGGGAAGCAGGCTCCGCGCTGAGCAGAGAGCCAGATGCGGGGCTCGATCCCAGGACCCTGGGATCACGACCCCAGCCGAAGGCAGAGGCCTTAACCCACTGAGCCACCCAGGCACCCTTATGTTTTCTCTTTTTATGTGTAGACACAATGATCATTAATTTGGAGGGTCACCTATCTCCCAGGTTTTATCTCTGGAAAATGAGAAAATGGTTACTTAGGAATAGTAGAGCATGGCATCCCTCTTACAGACAGGGAGAGAGTAAAGTTTAACAGAACTACTAAATTGAGGAGCTTTGTTATGGCCAAGGAATACAAGAGGTAATTTTTCTTTGTCACTGGTTCAACGTTTTTTTTCTTAACTACCCGGTGTGATCAGTGAAACAGAGATAAATGTCCACACTACTCCTGAAAATTAAAAGCCAGAGTTCAGGGGCAGCTTCTTTAAAAGATAGATTACCACAGAAAAAAGTTATAAACAAGAAAAGTCTTCAGTTCATGAAGAAATACTGTTAACCTTGTATTTATTACAATGTAGTGCGAATGACTCTCTTGGAATGCACTCTTTTACTCTTGTTCCTTGTGTAAATACACTGAAGTACAAGTCAACACCTGTATCGTGAGCACAAAGTAATGACTTCTGAATCCCCGAAAAGTGACTGCTTTCCACTTTGTCCACCTAAATATCAATCTTACAACTTCCATGAGAACAACTGTAACAGAATGTTAAATTGATTTTCCTATTGTCATAGAATTTTATCAGGGGCCCAACTACTAAATATAATTAGGCCAATCTTAGTTGAGAAGAGATCATTAATTCAGGGCTAAGACATTGTAAACTTGATGTGTGAACCCCTGACACATACAAGGGTGAGGTTTAGCTCATCACCTCTACTTTAAGGATATGACTGGTAAAGATGTCCTTAAGAGAGACTTGTCAGTGGGTATACGTTTCAGCCACCGCACACAATGGTATGATGGAAAGAAGAGCATCCAATCCCCCACCAAAGAAAGCAAATGAAGTGGGCTTTGGAGATCCACCTAGAAAGCTATACCTGTGTCTTCCAAAAGTTAGGTGACAAAGGCTGTTTTATCTTACTTGCATCTGAAAAATTTTAAACATGGGGGCACCTGAGTGGCTCAGTGGGTTAAAGCCTCTGCCTTCGGCTCAGGTCATGATCCCAGGGTCCTGGGATCGAGCCCCGCATCGGGCTCTCTGCTCCACGGAGACCCTGCTTCCTCCTCTCTCTCTGCCTGCCTCTCTGCCTACTTGTGATCTCTGTCTGTCAAATGAATAAATAAAATCTTTAAAAAAAAATTTTAAACATGAAAAAATTTAAACAAGAATCTTGATTTCTTAGAAAGCAGAGTGAGAAAAGAGGACCATAAGAGAAGTTAATTATTCCATCACCAATGGTGGAACAAAAAGGTGTGTATTCTGAAAACCAGATATGGATTCTATCATAGGGAGCTGAGCTTTAATCATCTTTATAGGGACCTTGAATGGAAGGATGCAGTGACATCCACAGAGAGAATCTGAGGAGTCAGAGGCTGAGCAGGAAACTCTACATGACTGAGTGTAGGAGGCATCACTTGGGTCAGGGACTGGCAGATGAACATGCCACAGCTGTGGGCACTCCTAACTACTCCTGAAATCCCACCATGAGCCAGAATTGGTGTGTCTTCCATGGCAGAGACAGTGGAGAGCCAAGGGAGACAGGGAAGACCTTTTCAGTGTATTTCTCCAAACGATCCTTCACCTCCCTTATCTCAGAGAATCCAGAGGAAGCCTAGTAAATGAGGAAGAGGGGCAAGAACTGGGAAGAAGCCAAACAGAGACCACCTAAGCCCACCTTTCCATTTCAGAGTTGTAGCCAAAACTGAGATTAGATGCATGAGATGAGAGATGAAGTATACTAGACTGTTTAATTATCTAGAAGTGATACTCATGTGACACAAAAAGCTATGAGATCATCTAAAGTTCAACCAAGGGAAGGGAAGAACAATTCAGCAGAATGGGTTTACAGGGACAGTAATGGGAAACAATGAAGTTGCTTTCTGCTTACTTCCTGTCAGTCCAATTCATTTTATAAGGTGTCACATTGTGGGTTTTTTTTTTTTTTTAAGATTTTATTTATTTATTTGACAGAGAGAGATACAGTGAGAGAGGGAAAACAAGCAGGGGGAGTGGGAGAGAGCGAAGCAGGCTCCCTGCCGAGCAGGGAGCCCAACAAGAGGCTAGATCCCAGGATACTAGGATCATGACCTGAGCAAAGGTAGGCACATAACGACTGAGCCACCCAGGCACCTCTTGTTACATTGTGTTTATGCACACATTTTGTGACTAGTACTTTGGGGCTAAAAATTATGTTTCTATGAAAAATAGTAGTTACGATGACTTGTTGACAGCTTATAAATGTCAAGACATCGTGCTTAGTATTTCTTCCATTTTTTAAAAATTTAAATTCAATTAGCCAACATATAGTGTATCATTAGTTTCAGATGTGGTATTCAATAATTTATCAGCTGAGTATAAAACCCAGTGCTTATCACATCACATGCCTTTTTTTACAAGCATTATTTCATTTGAGCTTAACCATCACATTAGAAATTCATTAAATGTATTTTGCAGTTCAGGAAATGAGGACCTAGGTTAAAAAACTTGTCTAAGGTCACACAACTAGGAAATGCAGTTTTGTCTGAACTCAGTTTTATCTCCAAAAATTAGATTCCTTTTTTTAAAATTGTTTAAATTTTTTTATAAACATATAATGTATTATTAGCCCCAGCGGTACAGGTCTGTGAATCTCCAGGTTTACACACTTCATAGCACTCACCATAGCACATACCCTCCCCAATGTCCATATCTCCACAACCCTCTCCCTACCCCCCTCTCCCTGGCAACCCTCAGTGTGTTCTGTGGGATTAAGGGTCACTTATGGTTTGTCTCCCTCCCAATCCCATCTTGTTTCATCTATTCTTTTCCTACCCTGCAAACCCCCCACGTTTCTCTACTTCCTCATACCTGCACTCCACTTCCTCATATCAGAGTGATCATATAATAGTTGTCTTTCTCTGATTAACCTATTTTGCTAAGCATAATATCCTCTAGTTCCATCCACGTCATTGCAAATGGCAAGATTTCATTTCTTTTGATGGCTGCATAGTATTCCATTGTGTATATATACCACTTCTTCTTTATCCATTCATCTGTTAATGGACATCTAGGTTCTTTCCACAGTTTGGCTATTGTGGACATTGCTGCTATAAACATTCAGGTGCACGTACCCCTTCAGATCACCATGTTTGTATCTTTAGGGTAAATACCCAGTAGTGCAATTACTGGGTCATAGGGTAGTTCTATTTTCAACTTTTTGAGGAACCTCCATGCTGTTTTCCAGAGTGGTTGCACCAGCTTGCATTCCCACCAACAGCGTAGGAGGGTTCCCCCTTCTCTGCATCCTCGCTAGCATCTGTCATTTCCTGACTTGTTAATTTTAGCCATTCTGAGGGGTGTGAGGTGGTATCTCATTGTATTTCCCTGATGTCGAGTGATGTGGAGCACTTCTTCATGTGTCTGTTGGCCATTTGGATGTCTTCTTTGCAGAAATGTTTGTTCATGTCTTCTGCCCATTTCTTGATTGGATTATTTGTTCTTTGGGTATTGAGTTTGCTAAGCTCTTTATAGATTTTGGATACTAGCCCTTTATCTGATATGTCGTTTGCAAATATCTTCTCCCATTCTGTCAGTTGTCTTTTGGTTTTGTTAACTGTTTCCTTTGCTGTGCAAAAGCTTTTGATCTTGATGAAGTCCCAAAAGTTCATTTTTGCCCTTGCTTCCCTTGCCTTTGGTGATGTTCCTAGGAAGAAGTTGCTCTGGCTGAGGTCGAAGAGGTTGCTGCCTGTGTTCTCCTCAAGGATTTTGATGGATTCCTTTCTCACATTGAGGTCTTTCATCCATTTTGAGTCTATTTTCGTGTGTGGTGTAAGAAAATGGTCTAGTTTCATTTTTCTGCATGTGACTGTCCAATTTTCCCAGCACCATTTGTTGAAGAGGCTGTCTTTTTTCCATTGGACATTCCTTCCTGCTTTGTTGAAGATTAGGTGACCATAGAGTTAAGGGTCTATTTCTGGGCTCTCTCTTCTGTTCCATTGATCTATGTGTCTGTTTTTGTGCCAGTGTCATGCTGTCTTGATGATGACAGCTTTGTAATAGAGCTTGAAGTCGGAATTGTGATGCCACCAACTTTGGCTTTCTTTTTCAACATTCCTCTGGCTACTTGAGGTCTTTTTTGGTTCCATACAAATTTTAGGATTATTTGTTCCATTTCTTTGAAAAAACTGGATGGGTTCTTGATAGGGATTGCATTAAATGTGTAGATTGCTTTAGGTAGCATAGATATTTTCACAATATATTTGTTCTTCCAATCTGTGAGCATGGAACACAAAAATTAGATTCTTAATCACTCTGCTTCTTCTATAAAAAACTGAGCTAGATATTACATAAAATAACAAAATAACTAATGTTTTAAAAAACATATGTCCATGTATTGGATGGAGCACTGGGTGTTATATGCAAACAATGAATCATGGAACACTACATCAAAAACTAATGATGTACTGTATGGTGACTAATATAATAAAAAAATAAAAATAAAAATACAAAAAAATGCCCATTTTCATTTTATCATATTACTTTCCATGCTTATATTAAAAAATTCTCACATATTATATGCTTTTATCTATATGGCACAAATGAAGTTCAAGGGCAATATTGTTCAACAGAATTTTTTGCAATGAAGGAAATGCTCTGTGTCTGTGCTGTCTAATATAATAGCCACATGTGACTGCCGGGCACTTAAAAGTGACTAGCGCAAAAGAGAAACTGAATTTTTAATTTAATTCAATTTTAATTTAACTTCAAATTTAAATAGTTATGTGAGATTAGTGGCTACAATATTGGAATATTCAAAGATAATACAGCAGGCATATCTTTATCGGTCCATCAGCTGATAGAGCCAGGTACATGGGCACATAATGGAGACTCTAGGTTATCTAAAGGAAAAAGCTCTAGATCAAGGAGGAGCTAGGTGACTCATTTAAGCCAAAAACCTCCCAGCAAAATCTACCTAACATCTGGGATGATACCGAGGTTTCAAAGATTCTTTGGATTAAAGATTTCTAATAAATTTGGGGATGCTCTCACAGAATCCAAGTGGTAAGCTATACAATTAATTGTCTTAAAATGCTTTCTTTCAGCACAAAAACAACAAAAAAAAACAACTCTCATTTCCCAGTGGCTAGACTCAGAGTAACCCAAAAATGTACTGTCTGAGAATCAACGCATGTGTCCCAACAGCTAGAACATTATAATTGTTTGGGGCAACATTTTGAGAAAGACATTGTGAAAATGATTCAGAAGACAACAGCAGTATGGAGAAGGGTCTGGAAAGATAGTCATATGAGAGAACACGGGATTATTAGCCAAGAAAAGAGAAAGCACAGAGCTGGTATGGATACTGCCTTCAAGCAATTGAATGCTTGTCATACAGGAGAAGGGTCATGTTATTCTGCACTGTTCCAAAGGGCAAAACTAAGATCAAAAGGAAAAAGTTAACAGATCAGGTGCCCCCAATGAAAGCAAGAGCAAAAAGTTGAGATGTCAAGTCTCAGAATTTGCTATTTAAAAAGCAATGCAGTCCAGTTACTATTTATGTTTAAGCAGATTCTAGAAAACCTAAAATTCCAAAACTCAGAATTATAGTTACCATAGAGTTCATACACCTCAATGGTACTTAATGAGAAGTTATCATGGGATCCTTGAGAACACAAAGGTTGGTGCTAGACATTTCTTTCTGTTCAAAAGAAAATGAGGATGTTCAGTGAATATTTATATATTAGTTACCATAAAATTTAAGTTATATCCATATCTATCTGTAACTTGTCATCAAAATTTCAGTTTCTATTTAAGTACATTTCCAGAAAGGGCAAAGAACTCTTGTATTAGATTATGTGATTTAACAGTTCTAAGTTATAAGGACTATCGATGTGCAACTTTAAGACTATATTTCTATTATAAACATATTTGCTGGAATTTGTAAAAAATTCAGTGTGCTTTAGTAAAGTTCTAAATTATGTTTCTATAGAAGGCAAAGTTTGCTCACCAATCTTGTGGAAATTAACTCAACTAGGACATCACTAATTAATTAATTCAACCTATATCACTAATCACTAACACTATAATCACTAATTAATTAATTCAACCTATATGAAGTACTAAGTAAAATCTCTTAGAATTAGAAACGTTACCAAGGAGAGCCTGGATGGCTCAGTTGGTTGGGTGTCTGACTCTTGATTTTGGCTCAGGCTTTGATCTCAGGGCCATGGGATGGAGCCCCTTGTCGGCTCTGTGCTCAGCTTAGAGCCTGCTTGAGATTCTCTCTTTCTCTCTGTCCCTCCTCCTGCTTGTGCGCGCTCTCTCTCTCTCTCAAATAAATAAATAAATAAATAAAATCTTTTAAAAGTGAAACATCAAAAAGCAGTCCTTTTTATAAATATTATTTTGCAAATAAGATACATATACTCTTGGGGCGCCTGGGTGGCTCAGCGGGTTGGGCCTCTGCCTTCGGCTCAGGTCGTGATCCCAGGGTCCTGGGATCAAGCCCCACATCAGGCTCTCTGCTCAGTCGGGAGCCTGTTTCTCCCTCTCTCTCTGCCTGCCTCTCTGCCTACTTGTGATCTCTGTCTGTCAAATGGATAAATAAAATCTTTTTTTTAAAAAAAAGATATATATACTCTTAACAGATTAATTTTAAGGTATAGTCCATCTCATTTTTTCCCAAAACCTTATTTTTTCTCATTTCTGCCAGGAATTCTTTCTTTTCCCTTTTCTATTTATCCAATTCCCACTTATTCTTTAAGTCATATGCAAGCCTCTTCTTTACCATGAAATCTTCCTTTGCCTCAGCCCAAGGTGATACTATGTCCACGTCTAAATTACTCTATACTACACAGCTCTTATCATATGGTTCTCACAACACTTCTTACTGTTGTGTTTATTTTGTTTAACTATGTTGGCTCATTTATATTCCAGCATGGTGTCTTGTATAAAAAGGCACATGGTAAATGATGATTAATTGATTGAAAAGAACTGGAACATCCATAGTGGGAGAACCAGCCAAACTAGGAAGAAATTCTATCTCAGTTATCTTTGCTGTATAACAAATTACCCCAAAACTTAGTGGCTTAAAACAACCATTTCATTATGCTCAAAGATTCTATGTCAGGAATTTGAAAGAGCACAGTGGAGCTGGTATTTCTCCATTCCATGGTGTCCAAGGTCTCAGCTGGGAAGGCTAAGGCTGGGAGT
This sequence comes from Martes martes, assembly GCF_963455335.1. Lineage (NCBI taxonomy): Eukaryota > Metazoa > Chordata > Mammalia > Carnivora > Mustelidae > Martes > Martes martes. The sequence goes on along the minus strand of NC_137895.1, from coordinate 42,401,018 downwards.
AACTCAATGGCTTGGTTTAGAATCATATGACTTGTTCAATTGCATATCTAGGTTTGGATGGGAATGACTCAGAGCTTAACACTGCCAACCATAGTACCTATATGTGACTTTTCCATGTGACTTGGCTTTATCACAGCCTGGCAGCTTTAGGGGAGTCAGACAGGGCTCCCAGCATAAGCTTTCCAGCCAACCAGCAGAAAGTTGTATTGCTGTTTTTAATCTGGCCTCTAAAGCACATAGTGTCACTACTACCACACTGTATTGGCTAAAATGGTTACAAGCCCACTCATATTCAAGAGGAGAAAACAGACCCCACCTTTTGATGAGAGGAATGGCACAAACACATTACTAAAAAGCAAGTGGGTTGGGAAATACTGTTGCAGCCATTTGGGAAAGTATAACCCACAATGCTGTTTTTGTTTTTGTTTTGTTATTGTTTTTTAAAGATTTTATTTATTTGTCAGAGAGAGAGAGAGAGCATAAGCAGGGGGAGCAGCAGGCTGAGAGAGAAGCAGGCTCCCAGCTGAGAAAGGAGCCAAATGTGGGACTTGATCCCAGGATCCTGGGGTCATGACCTAACCTGAAGGCAGACGCTTAACCAACTGAGCCACCTAGGCGTCCCTAACCTACAACCTTTAAAGTCTTTGGAAAATGCAATTTCTGAGTTGGTTCTAGACTATGAGAGACTACAGTATTTGGATTGCTCAATCTGTGACCAAGTGCTCTGGAACTAGACAGATTCCATGCCAAGGTACAACCTGTTAATAACAACAGCAATAGTAGACACCATTTATTGACACGTACTATTGAATACTTACTGAGTGCCTGACAAGCTGTATCTAATTCCATCCTCAAAACAACTTTAGGAAAAAGAGCCTACTAGTATGCCATTTTACAAACAAGAAAATTGGGACACAATTTTGTGGGCACAAGTAGCTTGCCCAAGGCCTGATATCAGCCATGCGTGTCTGACTCTGGATACCAGTTTCTTACCGCTGAAGCTGTACTGCCTCCAGATAGGAAATGACTCATCTTAAAGGGTTCAGAGCCTTTCTACCCTGCAGCTCTTTGTAAATACTTAAGTCTATCTGAGGAGTGTCACTTTTATCACTTACTCCTCCCATAGCATATTCTGTTGTTCCCAGTTACATGTGGCTTGCACAAAACTTTCTGGAGAATTTGTAAAATTATTTCTCAGTCTGTTTCTCTAACCACAACTTGGTTGTAATTGCTTCTGGCATCTGTTTTCATCAGTTCACAGCATCATTTCTTCCCTTGTTCCTGCCTGTAACAGCAGCGTCAAGGCAGCAAGCAAGAACACATCCAGTTTTTAGCCCCTGATAGTGACTTTAGTTTCTATGCCTGAATCCTATGTTAGGGCTCATAACCTGCTCTGAAGCAAATGTCTTATTGCACGTATTTGAAAAAGGTTTACTTGAGTGCCTGGGTGATGGTTTCTCTGATTTATGGAGCAGATGAAGGTTCCTGCTGCTGCCAGTATTTTTCCCATCTAGTTAAACACAAATTGGTGAAATCTGAGATACCGCAATGGACTAATTAAAGAAAAACTGCCAAATGGTTAGAGAATAGAATTTCCACATAGATTTCCTTATAGCTATGCTTATCAATTTGTAGGAAACTAAGAACAAAGATTCTAATAGGGATCATGCACATGTACAAAAAGGCCCATTTGATAAACTAATAATGGAAGGCACAAATGTGGATAAGCTTCTCCACATTTCTCTCCTTAGAGGTTCAAACGCAACAATGAAACTAACCAGGTACTTGAATGAAGTGATTTTTTTCCCTCTGAAAAGGAATCATGTTTCATCCCTACTTTCTAAATTCTTTTTTGTCTTGTCAGGCATCTGTCCCTTTATTGCACAAGAATAGAAAGCCACAAACTGCCTAAAGGCAGGTGGTCTAGCTTTCAAAGACACTAATACTCACCATTCAATTAGAATCTCCCAGACTGTTTAACTGGAATTGGCCTTTTTTTGTTTAGCATTAGCAGGGGGACCAAGAACGGACTTTCCTTCAAGCCAAGCACTGGGGGATAGGTGTTCTGAATATCAACTTAAAAGCCAGGAAACAAGAAAAAAAATATTTCAGGTAACAGAACTCAGCTCTACAGAATATAATTACTAATATCATCTTGGATAGCTGTGGAGGAAAACACAAAGAGCTTTTGGCAAGTCCTGGTTCCTGGGTAGATTTTTAAACATTCTACTCTAGGACACTATGTGGATATACCAAAGTAGAAGATGCATATCTGAAACAATGGATGGGAAAAAAAGGAAAAACAACACTGTCTGCGGCAGCCACTGAACTACAGCAACCCATGAAATGGAGGATGGATTCAACAGCAGAGATTCTTTCAGAAATTAAATGAGATTGTGTGGAGAATACTCACTGCAAGTTTCATAGATTGACAGAATGTAAGAGTTAAAAGGAATCTGAAAAGAACAGTCTTATTTTACGCTTTATTTTATTTGATCAGAGTGCACTAGGGAGGACATCTGGGAGGCTCCATCAGTTAAGTGTCTGCCTTCAGCTTAGGTCATGATCCCAGCGTCCTGCGATCAAGTCCCACCTCAGGCTTCCTGCTCAGTGGGGAGCCTGCTTCTCCTTCTCCCTCTGTCCCTTCCCTTCTGCTCATGCTCTTGCTCTTGTGTTCTCTCTCTTTCTCTCATGCTCTCTCTCAAATTAATAAATAAAATCTTTTTAAAAAACTACACGGGGGAAAATGGATAATTAATAATATAAATAAGACTAGCTACAGGTCTCCTAATTCCTAGGCTCTTATCGTTCCTATCATACTTCTTACCATCTATATTTTGTAGAGTAGCTTACAGTGTTGTCATGTATGTCATTTCATTATATTTTTACACAATGTGAGATGTCAGAAAAAGCAACAGTCTATTTCAAAGATGATGCATTTACCTAAATCCAATTAGGTATAGAAAGTTCAATGTCTTAACATTAGCCACGTAGGTAATGATACCAATAAGACCAAACCTCAGGTCTCCAGCTTTCCAGTTTTACATTCTTCCTACTGATTCAGATGTCCCATGTAAACAGAAATACTTGTAATTTAGAACATTCATACGATATCTAAACTGGAGATTAAATGACTGTGCCCACTGAATATTGACTGAATATTACCAAACACAAACACTTGTTACACTAAATTCTATACAGTGATACCTTGGACCAATGTTCTTTTATAACAAATCTTTTCTTAAAGAAGCCCATGATAGAAAAAACAAAACAAAACAAAACAAAAGAGGCAATGGGCATATGGCAGCAAGACTTCACAGGTGGCAAGATTTAAAACCAACTAACCAACCAATTACTTACTCAAGTTCTTTTTTGGCCTTCACTATTTTAGGAAAAGTATAGTGACCAAAGCTGAAACCTAAACTAGAGCAGGATGGGGAATAGAGCGAAAGGGTTTCTGATGGAGCAATACATGTAAAGGAGGGGCTGGGGGCGGGGTGGTGACAAAGAGTTTCCTGTTAGAAGAACTGAAAGAAGATGGTGGGAGAAGGAACTGGGGACATAGTGGCAGAAGGTGGGACTGGACTGGAAGGCTGGGGCCACATCCATTGGGTGCTGCCAGCCCTGTCAAGACCTTGAACTCCATCTAAGGGACGGCTAGAGGACAATGAAAGGACTCAATTGGGGAAGACGAGAATAGACGCAAATTTCGGAAAAATTACTCAGGCCAGTTAGTGAGCCAGTTAGGAAGCTGTTACTCTCTTTCTGGTGAGAGATAATAAGTTGTACAAAATTGTTGGACTCACAGGACACAATTTTGTGGCCTCAATTTCATATGTTGATTTTATATTATTTATCTGCTGTTTTTCTTTCCTGTTGAAAATTTTAAGATATAGCCTATAAATGCAGAGATATTTTAGGAGCAGGAGCCTTCAGATCTACATGCTTCCTTGAATCCTGTGAGCCTTCCAGGCTCTGAACGTGATATGCTGAGGGATGGTCTGGCTAAAACACGTCAGTCTCTTTCTGTAACAAACCCCCCTTCCCATCCCTGACTTTATCCCAGCCTAGGCCACTGCTTTGAAATCTTTCTCCTAAATCCAACAATAGTTTTCTTCTTCAGCTCCAAGTTTTCTGCACATTTTCTTGACATAGGCCCCTTTTCCACAGGACTCATTTTTTTAAAAAGATTTTATTTATTTATTTATTTATTTATTTATTTGCTAGAGAGAGACAGAGACACAGGGGTGGGGGGACGCGGGGGCGGGGGGAGGAGAGGGCAGGCATGACCAGGGGAGCAGCAGGCAGAAGAAGAAGCAGGCTTCCCACTGAGCAGGGAGCCTGATGATGCAGTACTCAATCCTAGGACCCTGGGATCATGACCTGAGCCGAAGGCAGATGCTTAACGACTAAGCCACCCAGGCGCCCCAGGACTCTTATTATTTTGACCTCTGCTTTCTGAAAAGGAAGTCTGACAGAGATGTGCATTCTCCTCACTAACAAAAGAGTAACTGATCCTGAGTTTGTTGGTGCAATATATTTAAAATTGTTCTTTGCAATATGTGCACAAGTTTATCCTCTTCTCTTGGGCTCCCACATTCCCTCTGTGTCCCCTGGAGAGTCTCTGCCTCTGTATCCATACAGTAACAACCTTGAGCAGCAGAGCTGGTCTCAGAGCTCACGTTGGCCCGGATACTGCAGAAGGAAGTTGAGTGTCAGGAGAATGAACTAGGAGAACCCTCAGATTCTGGGCTCTCTGCTGGAGTGCTATTTCCTAAAAATTCATCAGACCGCACATTACACACATACACACACACACACACACAGATACATACACACACGTGCGCGCACACACACGCATGCAAAAGGCATCATACTTTAAAGATTATGAAAGTAAACTTTGCCTGATTTTAACCAGATTCATATTCTCCTACAAAAGGGCATGAAGATGGCATTTTATTGTTTTGATTACCAGAATGGTTTTTGACAATGTAACAATGGAAAACAACTGAAATGTTTGGGGTGCTTAATTTATGTCCTGTGGCTTATTAAAGGTTACATGGGTAAAACCAGATTCCAATTCAGTTTGATTCTTTGATGAAGAGGAACTGAAAAGTAACTAACCTGAGTTTGAACAAGTCTCATTTGTACTAAATTTTTTGCATTCCCAAAGTGGTGTTATTTATGACTACATTACTCTGACATTGGGAAAGGAATGTACTGAATAGAGCCACAGGGTCTTAATTCACTGCAGTGTTGAGAGTGAAGTCTCCCTGAGGAAAAAATTTGATATTCACACTGTCGATCATCCCACAAAGAGATAGATCCTAAGACAAGAAATGAGGGCTTGAGAGAAATATGTCAGTCCCCAAGGACAAAGAGAACATTTTTGTTTTCTAGATTAGGGACATATTTTGATGAACACTAGAGCCTGAATACCCTAACAGCAGCTCTAGTGACTGGGAAGGGATGGGCTGTCTCTGGCTACCAGGTGTGAAGCAAAAATATGCCGCATAAGGAATTCTGAGAAGGATCTAGAACAGAGGCAGTGATTTAAGGTGTTTTATATAGGTTGCACTTCCCTTTTTTTTTTTTTTAATCCTCAAACAATCCTGAAAATGCTCAAAGTCCTAAAAATCTTAAAATGATAAAACATGACCTCTGTTTTAGAAAGGGGAATTAAGGCAAAGAATAGAGCCCATAGTTGGAAAGTACTGGTTCAATAGAGTAGTCCGCCATTCCCAAGGCCAATATAGCATTGGCAGCAGCAATTTTGTTGAAGAAAACCATATCCACAGAGTGATGCTCTCACAGAAGTAGGGCAGCAGCAAGGACCAGCTGTGGCTAGATTCTAAACAACTGGCATCTCAGCCTGGGCTGTGGCTGCCTGTGCCAGAGGGGCCTTTGGCTAGCTCTTGCTCCACCAGCAAGCAGGGAGAACAAACCTCGTATCTTGTTGAGAATGATGAGTGAGCATGTATCATACTTCAAGTCAGGTCTCACCCAGAGTATCACCATCAGAACCCCATCCATAGGTTTGATAATTATGCAGTTTTCAGTTGTTTTTGTTCTTATTCACTACTTAATTTATATATGTGGTGTAGCTTTGGTTAAATATAGGAAGCTAGGGGTGTCTGGGTGGCTCAGTGGGTTAAGCGTCTGCCTTCTGCTCAGGTCATGATCCCGGGGTCCTGGGGTCGGACCCTGTGTCAGGCTACCTCCTCAGTGGGAAGCCTGCTTCTCCCTCTCCCACTCCCCCTGCTGTGTTCCCTCTTGCTGTGTCTCTCTCTGTCAAATAAATAAATAAAATCTTAAAAAAAAAATACAGCACTGTCCTGATGAAACCAGGACTCTGGATTACATTAAAATTATAATATTTAATAATACATTGATTTACTTTTTAAAAAATTATAATTACCTATATAATTATATACTTATATAAGATGATGAGATGATTTTTTAAAACCTAAAGCAGTCAATGAGATAATATATTACTGTACAAGGAATTTATGAGCCAAGAAAGGATACCTAAAATAGTGCTATTTTAATCCAGTATATTCATTTCACAAGTCCTAAGCCTAAATAGGCTAAAAGTCATGACCTAGGTATTAGAGTTAAACTACAGTAAACTTTCATGACCCTGAATTATACTAATATCTCGAAGATGGATGGCAATTATTGGCAAATCCATAACCATGCTTCAAAGAGTGAACCAAGGAACTAAAAATATAATTTTAAAAAGTACTTCCTAAAACTCTAACAATGTGAAATAATTAGCTCTTTTAATAAAAATCATGAAAAATAATTCTTATTGTCAATAATACTCTAAGGTTTTATACCACATTTATTCATAGAAACTCTCTTGTCAATCTCAGTGTCAGGAAAGATCCCTAAGGGCATCAGAGGTGAGAAGGAAATATCTGGACTGGTGAGCTGGGCTTCTCCATATCTGGAGGCCAATGGGGAAGGCAGATTCTTTTTTTTTTTTTTTTTTTTAAAGATTATTTTCTTATTTGAAAAAGAGAGAGAACATGAGCAGTGGGAGGAGCAGAGGGAGAGTGGCAAGCAGATGTTGTGCAGAGCACCATGCCCAATGTGGGGCCATCCCCACAACTCTGATCCTGCAACTCCAAGATCCCAACCTGAGCCTAAACAAAGAGTCAGATGCTTAATCAGCTGAGCCACCTGAAAGGTGCCCTGGGGGGAGGCAGATTCCAATATAACAGACAACCAAGGCTGCAAGTTCATCCCCACCCAGACCCTCCAACATGATGGTTCACTTAAGTAGCAATAGCTGAGCATGAGAAAGTACACCGAAGGAATGATAATCACGGCGCCCAAATGAAGATCCAAGATCTGGGTAAGCAGAGGCAATCCACAGCAGTGGACAAAAGTCCATCTGATCTGTGCAAACTATTTACAATGGCCAGAATGGCCAGATTAGGCTTTAGTTCTCATTCTGTTTTCCACTAACAAATAGGGTCAACCCCTAAGAATTCAGTAAACCTCAGAATCCTTGGGCAATTTGGAGGAGGAGGGCAATGGCATCTCAATAAGACACCATAGGACATTTTGCAGAAGGGCAAAAGGGGCATCTTGAGCAATTAATTGGAAAAAATAAGACATGTCTATACTTGTACTCCAGGTAGATGATATGGTTAATATCAGTTACACAAAAACCATTCTAGGTGGTATTTTTATTGTGCTTAAATTCAAACTGTATGGTAATAGGCAAATGTAGACATTATAAATCATATATCTGGATAGCTTGGATATCTGATTATAAATCAGATATCTGATTACAAGTCAGATATCTGGATAGCTATATAATTCTAGTATGTTTGCAGGCAAATTGGAAAAAGAAAAGATGAAGAGAAGAAAAGTTTTGTCTGATTAAAGGAAATTAAAGGCACCAAGTGAGTAGAACAACAAAGAAAGGTGAAATAAGCCAACGATGATGCCCAGTGAGGGAAAGTCCTTCCACTGTTACTTAGTGCAGCTTTTCTCCATGTATTTTGTCTTTACAGTAAACTTAACATAATCCCTTGAGTTCTGTAGAGAAAAGAATGTAAGATTTGAAGACACAAAACTTGAACTCATATCCTTGCCTCACCATTGACCTTGAGCATATCACTTAGTATTTTTTGTCCTTGTTTTCCTTTACTACTAGAGTAGGAACACCTTACTCACAGGGCTTGTTGAAAGGAATAAATAAGATGACCATAGGAGCACGCTTGACATATATAAGACCATCAAATATGTTGCTTTGTTCCGAAAATATTTAAAATGATCTTGAAGAATACTTTTAAAGATAGAATGTGTAAAAAAAAAAAATAGAGAAATAACAAAGGAAAAATGGAACTTGAAAAGTCTTAAAAGTAATGAGTTAACAGTCATTTAAAAGTACTCATTAGCATCTGATAACCTTTGCAGTTGGCAAAGTTCTGTTCTGAAGATTCTATTATTATATGTTATATAAGTTGCAATTAGTGAAATAGGGAAGAATGAAAACTCAATCTATCAGAAAATTGCCAGTTAGCAGGACAGGGATTAAGAATATAATTGTAATTTGAGGAGAGACATTAATAATTAAAAGGTCAAGATGGTTTACGCCTTAAGAACTCATGTAATAGGAAGTTTATAATGCAAATCATAGCTCCTATTAGCTATGTGAAGGGAAAACTTCACTTTGAAGCATGCAAATTTCTGAAAGAAAACAGGCTATCTATTTTCCCTACCTAAAAAACTCCTACCCTTCTGCTCTTTGGTCTGTTCATCACCATCACCACAAGTGACATTCAATAAATATACTCTGATCTCCAGCCCTCAAGGACAGTGAGGGTGGCAATAGACATACTTTACATGTGTGTTCTCACTACTGACACCCAAGGTGTCACCAGCTTCTCCACAGCTCTGTGCTATATGTGAAGCAGCCTTCTAAGGATGGCCACACCTATCTCCTCCAAGTGCGTTTGAGACTAGCTCCTCAACACCAGCTGGCCCTTCTGATCACAGACCGCCCTTGCTTCTAGTCAATGTACTGATGTCATTCTCACATAGGTTTCCAGGGAGATATGCCAGAAAAAAGACAGACATTCTTTCTGTGAATGATACCACTCTTCTCTTTCTGCCTTTGCTTATCCTCTCTACTGGGACCCTTTGCTTATCCTCTCTACTGGTGGAGGTGTGTGGAGGACAGGGATGCAGTCAATATTAAAAGAGATCCCACTATAGGAGTGCAGTAATTATGGCCAAGACGGGTCAAGAGAAAGCATGGCTTAAAGATCTGTTTTCCTATATTTACATTATAAAATACTGAATGGTAAATTTAACATGATGAGAAAATTAATTACTGCTCACATTTTCTTGCAACTCTGCGTGAGAGTTGTATTTTTGTTTATCAAAAATGAAATAGTATTCAATCTTTGACATTGGACATAACTACTTGTGGGTAGCATGAAGAGTGATGCAGTATCATGAATAATTGTGTGCAATATTGAATCAGTAGTTCTAGAGAATTACAGAAGCAAGAAGATCTATACTGTTTCTGTACAAATGACTCCTGGATAGTCATGATATGGTGAGTAATAACACCATTGCTGCCTTTTTCACACAGTGGGAAATAGGAAATTGATGAGGAATTGTGAACCATTTGACAATAAAGAATACGAAGAGAGAGTCTCTGTATCTGAACAGGAAAAGATGATGCTTGGACAGTATAAAAAAAAACTTCATGTGTAGTAATGGGACAATATATATATACCTAAGAATTTCTCTAAATCTTCATCAATAAATCCCTACACTTTATATGAGCCCATACATTTTGTAATACATTTTAAAATCAAATTGTTTTTATAGACCAGAGCCCTACAAAAATATTTTCTTAATGTCCTAAACAACTGGTGGTGGCTTGGGGCTAGAGAATGCTCAGAGTGACAAAAATTGTGCTGAGTGAAAATTGGCCCCCACACTTGGACACAGACCCATGTTCTTTGGTCAGACTTTAGCTCCCCAACAATCTGTTCAGGTAAGTTCTTTTCACCCGTGGTGTTTTGGTCCTTTATTAAAATAAATCTCTGTTGGACCACCTTGTTAGCCATCCAGGCATGTTTTACATAGCCAAATTTGGGAAAGAAAAAAAAAGTGGTCAACAATGTAAGCTAACCTCAGTGGTTCCTGTTTTACAAAAGTTTCTATGTTGATGTATGCTTAGGATTGAATGAAGGTGAGGTAGAACAAAGGGAAATCATGAACAACAGGAAAGGAAAGGGAAAGGTAGAGGAATTAGAGATCTGAATAGAAGTTAACTCAGCAGACTAGATGGCTGAGTGAATAAATTTAGGTAAAGGAATATGGGTCTATGCTAATTTTGAAGATAGCACACATTTTGTCATTCTTCTGTTCCTCCACATATATAATTCCTCATTGTTCTCAGGAAGTAATATTCCTTATCCGGAGAGGTGTATTAGAATCTATCTCCCTCCCTTTTGGGACAATCCATAAATAAAATATCCTCTATAGTACATTTCCAAAGTCTGTGCTATGCTGATGAGAATAATGTGAGAAAAATAGGTAGAAGACTTAATTCCAAGGTCAGGTTTAACCTTTGAGGTGGCCTGTGGCCAAGCTTACCATGCTTTTAGGACTTCTGATATGGCAGATCAAAATAGTGTAGTAAGCGTATGCCTATGTGTTGCCTGGCCACTATTATATAATTTGAAGCTAATGATACAATATGCACTGGTGATGTTGCAAAAACTTAAAGTAAAAATTTTCAACCATTTAAGTAATTATTCTGTAATTTTTGAGTGACATGACTGGTGTGCAACAAGCACAACAAAGACCCTATTTGTCACTTCTTTCAACCTTGCAGAATGACCTCCCTTATGAAGATGAAGACAATAGCCAAGTGTCAAACATGCCATCCTTGAGGGAATCAGAAGAAACCAGAGCAGTTGTGCTCATGGAGTATCCCCAAACTGATGTTCTCTTGTAGCCTATGTTGAGAGCTATATCCTTTAAGCTAAATGCAATAGAGTGTAATTCGTATATAAACACTGTGTTTGTCTTCATTTTCTCCTACCTTCAAATCCAGTTTTCTGTAGACCTAATTCACATTCTAAGTCTCTCCTTGTTCTGCATCACCGAATTGAGGTCCAATGGGTTACACGCATGCACACACCAAGAACAAGATTTAATTTTCACAGTCAGCACATAAGGTGTATTTTACGTCCCAACCTCATAAAAATACACACATGCAGAAATTTAACTGAACAAATGTTGGACACACAGTAATTATCCTAATACATATGATATAATCTGATATTTTCTATTTTATTTTTAACAATAATTTTCATGAACTGATTAGATGATCTAATAATGGGCTTCATCCTGTGGTTTAAATTCATTTTGCTCTACATCCACTTTGCAGATTGTACCCTGGAATCCATCAATGCCTAATCAATGAAATTCATTACAGAATTATCTGCCCTGCAGGTCTACCACTCAGATTGCTTTCTTTCTTTACTTCTTGTGTCAAGTGAAAAAACTGTGCCAAGTATTTTACAGTTTTCTCAATTAATCTCTGAATTCAAAAGGAAAGCATGTACCTTCACCTTTAAGTAAATCTAAGAGTAAAGGGCTTCTTTTCCCAGAAAGATAAATATATACATTTGTACTTACAAACACACACACACACACACACACACACACACACACACACAAGCTAGGGCTTAGAAAAAGGTTTGAAAGGAAAGACCCTAAATTTATAACAGTGATTTTCTTAAGAGAGAAAGATTGGTGAAAAAAAAAAAGTGAACGGAATGAGGGACTATCACTTTTTATCTTATGTAATTATATTTTACTTTTTATAATAGACTTGCATTATTGCTGTAATTTTTAAATTAATGAAGCTATGTTTATTTTTAAAAATTTGAGAAACATGAAGATAAATGTTTTAAACTCTATATTACCACCATTGAGAGAAAATCAATACTAAAAATTTGATGTATTTTCTTTTTAATCTGTTCTTCTGTGAACATACACACGTAAACACACACACAGAAGACTACAATTAGAGTGAATACAGATTTTTGTTCTTTTTCACTTAGCATTAAAATAAACGATGTTTACCTACCTTGCTAAAAATTCTTCAAAAAGTTAACTTTTTATAATTGTTTGTAGTTCATTAAATGGATATTTTATAAAATAGAAAACTAATCATTTATTAATAAAACTACTTCCAAAATTTTTAGGTAACTAAAGCAAAAATAAACAAGTAGGCCCATATCAAACTAAAAAGCTTCTACACAGCCGAAAAAAAATCAATGAAATGAAAAGACAGCCTACCGAAAGAGAGAAAATATTTGCAAATCATATATATCTGATACATATGTTATAACAAAATAGAGAACTCATACAACTCAATTGAGAAAAAACAATCCAGAGGATTGTTCAGAGCAGAGGATCCATTCAAATCCTTTCTTATTTTTCCAAAGAAGATATACAGGTGGCTAACAGGTTCATGAAAAGATGCTCAACATCACTAGTCATCAGAGAAATGTAAATCAAAGCCACGAAGAGATATTACCTCATACCTGTTAGAATGCCTATCATCAAAAAGACATGAAATAACAAGACAAAGATGTGGAGAAAGGGGAGCCCTTGTGCCCTGCTGGGAATGCCAACAGATGCAGCCACTGTGGAAAACAGTATGGAGGTTCCTTAAAAAACTAAAAAATAGAACTAATTGACCCAGCAACTCCACTTCTGGGCATTTAAACAAAGAGAACAAAACAATTCTCTCAAAAAGACATATGTATACCCATATACATTACAGCATTGTTTATAATAGTCAAGATATGGAAACAACCTAAATGTTCACTGATGGATGAATAGATAAAGAAACTGTGATGTCAAGGCACCTGGGTGGCTCAGTGGGTTAAAGCCTCTGCCTTCGGCTCAGGTCATGATCTCAGGGTCCGGGGATCAAGCCCCGCATCAGGCTCTCTGCTCAGCAGGGAGCCTGCTTCCCCCCCACCCCCGCCTGCCTCTCTGCCTACTTGTGATATCTCTCTCTCTGACAAATAAATAAAATCTTTAAAAAAAAAAAAAAGAAACTGCGATGTGTGTGTGTATATTTGTATAATATACATACATATGTATATTGTGTACACACACACACACACACACACACACAATGGAATATTATTTAGCCATAAAAGAGAATGAAATCTTGCTACTTGTGACAACATGGGTGGACCTCGAGGGCATTATGCTATGTGAAATAAGTCAGACAGAGAAAGACAAATACTATATGTTCTCACTTATATGTGGAATCTAGAAAAAAGGTGGGGGGGAAATCTCATGGATTCAGAGAACATATTGGTGGTAGCCAAAGGCAGGGGGTGGGAGATGGGCAAAATGGGTGAAGCAAGCCAAATGGTACAAACTTCCAGTTATAAAATAAGTAAGTCATGGAGATGTAATGTGTATCATGGTGACTATAGTTACTAAAACTATATCACATATATAAAAGTTGCTAAAAGAAGAGAAGTTACAAGTTCTCATCACAAGAAAAAAAGTTCTGGAACTATGTATGGTGACAGATGTTCACTAGACTTATTGTGATGACCTCTACTTTGCCATATATAAAATATTGAATCATTATATTATACACTTGAAAGTAATAGAATGTGGTAAAAGGAAAGATTATTTTCAGAATTTTTAATAAAACTATTTTAATAAATTATAAACTACCAAATGAAAAGTAGAATTATTAAATTTCTACCACAATTCTGTATAATAGGCATTAATCCAAAGCACTTGTTTATGGTTCAAATATAAATGATAGTTTAACAGGAAGTGTGTTATTATTAAGTATTTCTTATCTAGCCATCACATAAAACAGTTTAAAGAAATGTTTACCCCTCTAAGGCTATGATCAAAAAAATTGCAAAGTAATCAGAAGCTAATGAAGTTTAATAGCATTCATGTGTAAGGCTATATAGATAAGAAAACTAGTATATTACCATTAAATGGGAAAAATATCTAGAATGGCCCTAGATTTAAACATAGTACACTTGAGGTATCTGTAAAAGTCTTATAGCAATATAGAAATATACTGTAGGGGTTGTACCTGTCAAACTCAAAAGCAATGAAGTGGTTAGACTGTATATTTAGCAATAAGGCTAAAGCCAGGACTGGTGAATGGGACCAGACAAGCACAGTAAGTATGTGGAATACAGGGAGAAGACCGTGGTCACACAACAAAACCAGGACTAGATCCTTATTGACTCCAGCCTATTCAGACCTCTCTTCCTTTTAGCATTAGAGATAATCTGTATGTACTCTTCCTTTAAATCTATATCACACATTTTGTATTTCTAAACATATTGTGAGCTTTTCAAGGGCATGTACTACTTTTCTTCAATTGTATATAGTGTAGAGTTGGACCCTAAAGGAGCTCTGAGCTTCCATTTGCAGCAAAGACAGAGTCCATAATCCAGACAACCTTGTATAAAATGTGAATAAGATTTGCTTTAAGTCACTAGACTAAATAAGATAGTGAGTAATTACCAGGCTATGATCCAGAAGAAGAGGGAAATCAAGAGAGGCAAGTCAAAATCTAGATTCACTTTTTCCCCTGGGGCACTTGCTACCACTGAAAGAGGCTGCCAAAGGACAGAGAGGCTGAGCAGTGTTCTCATCATATCCAAGGAATAGGTAGATAAAAGCTGCAGTCAAGGAGCTGTTGGACAGTACAAGGAAAGGCTTATAAACCTCATGCACTTCGGGTTAAAGCTCTGGAGAGTTGTATTTTGGGAGTACAATGAACTATAAGTGGTCCTCCCTTTACAGCCAAACTTCCAATCCTTTCAATCCCAGACAAGAAATTGAAGATCCTGGATTCCAAGTGCCCAGAGGCAACTACAGAAACAGAAGTAAACCACCTCTAGAAAGAGATACTACACAAACCTTAATTCCTACAAGCAACTTTTTTTTTTTAAGATTTGTTTACTTATTTTGGAAAGAGAGAAAAAAAAAAAAAAAAGCAAGAGCAGAGGGAGGGTTAGAGGGAGAGGGAAAGAAGCAGACTCCCCACTGAGTGCAGACCCCCGATGAGGGGCTCCCAGAAACCTGAGCTGGGATCATGACCTGAGTTGTAATCAAGAGTCAGGCACTTAACCAACAAAGCCACCCAGGTGCCCCCCTACAAACAACTTTTAAGTACAATGTCTGGCTCATAATCAAAAACATCCACACATGTGATAAGACAACACAAAATACATGAGAACTACCAGAAAAAACAGGCAATTTAAAAGGACTACCTGGGCTGCAGATGTTGGTGTGATCAAACAAACTTTAATCAGTAAGAGAAGAGAGAAGAAACACATGGTCCTCTCAACTGATGCAGAAAAAGCATTCGACAAAATCCGGCATCCGCTCCTGATTAAAACGCTTCAAAATATAGGGATAGAGGGAACATTCCTCAACTTCATAAAATCTATCTGTGAAAAACCTATAGCAAATATCATCCTCAATGGGAAAAAGCTGACAGCCTTCCCTTTGAGATCAGGAACATGACAACGATGCCCACTCTCACCACTCTTGTTCAACATAGTATTAGAAGTCCTACCAACAGCAATCAGACAACAAAGAGAAATAAAAGGTGTTCAAACTGGCAATGAAGAAGTCAAACTTTCTCTCTTTGCAGATGACATGATACTTTATATGGAAAACCCAAAAGACTCCACCCCCAAACTACTAGAACTCATATAGCAATTCAGTAATGTGGCAGGATACAAAGTCAATGTACAAAAATCAGTTGCTTTCTTATACACTAACAATGAAAATACAGAAAGGAAAATTAGAGAATCAATTCCATTTACTATAGCACCAAGAACCATAAGATACCTGAGAATAAACCTAACCAAAGAGGTAAAGGATCTGTACTCGAGGAACTACAGAACAGTTATGAAAGAAACTGAAGAAGACACAAAAAGATGGAAGACCATTCCATGCTCATGGATCGGAAAAATAAACATTGTTAAAATGTCTATACTGCCTAGAGCAATCTATATTTTCAATGCCATTCCAATCAAAATTCCACCGGCATTTTTCAAAGAGCTAAAGCAAACAATCCTAAAATTTATATGGAATCAGAAGAGACCTGGAATTGCTAAGGAAATGTTGAAAAAGAAAAACAAAACTGGGGGCATCAGTTGCCTGATTTCAAGCTTTACTACAAAGCTGTGATCACCAAGACATCATGGTACTGGCATAAAAACAGAAATGTAGACCAGTGGAACAGAGTAGAGAGCCCAGATATGGACCCTCAACTCTATGGTCAAATAATCTTTGTCAAAGCAGGAAAAAATACACAGTGGAAAAAAGTCTCTTCAATAAATGGTGCTGGGAAAATTGGACAGCTATATGTAGAAGAATGAAACTCAACCATTCTCTTACACCATACACAAAGATAAACTCGAAATGGATAAAAGACCTCAATGTGAGGCAGGAATCCATCAGAATCATAGAGGAGAACATAGGCAGTAACCTCTTCAATATCGGCCACAGCAATTTCTTCCAAGAAATGTCTCCAAAGGCAAAGGAAACAAAAGCGAAAATGAATTTTTGGGACTTCATCAAGATCAAAAGCTTCTGCACAGCAAAGGAAACAGTCAACAAAACAAAGAGGCAACCCACAGAATGGGAGAAGATATTTGCAAATGACAGTACAGATAAAAGGCTGATATCCAGGGTCTATAAAGAACTCTCAAACTCAACACACACAAAATAGATAATCATGTCAAAAAATGGGCAGAAGAACAGACATTTCTCCAATGAAGACATACAAATGGCTAACAGACACATGAAAAAATGTTCATCATCACTGCCATCAGGGAGATTCAAGTCAAAACAACATTGAGATACCACCTTACACCAGTTAGAATGGCCAAAATCAACAAGACAGTAAATAATGTGTGTTGGAGAGGATGTGGAGAAAGGGGATCCCTCTTATACTACTGGTGGGAATGCAAGTTGGTGCAGCCACTTTGGAAAACAGTGTGGAGATTCCTTAAGAAATTAAAAATAGAGCTACCTTATGACCCTGCAATTGCACTACTGGGTACCTATCCCAAAGATACTGATGTAGTGAAAAGAAGGGCCATCTGTACCCCAATGTTCATAGCAGCAATGACCACAGTCGCCAAACTGTGGAAAGAACAAAGATGCCCTTCAACGGATGAATGGATAAGGAAGATGTGGTCCATATACACTATGGAGTATTATGCCTCCCTCAGAAAGGATGAATACCCAACTTTTGTATCAACATGGACGGGACTGGAAGAGATTATGCTGAGTGAAATAAGTCAAGCAGAGAGAGTCAATTATCGTATGGTTTCACTTATTTGTGGAGCATAAGAAATAACACGGAGGACATGGGGAGATGGAGAGGAGAAGGGAGTTGGGAGAAATTGGAGTGGGGGACGAATCATGAGAAAGGCTGTGAAAGGTTGTGAAGAACAATCTGAGGGTTTTGAAGGGGCAGGAAGTGGGAGGTTGGGTGAGCCTGGTGGCAGGTATTATGGAGGGCACGTATTGCATGGAACACTGGCTGTGGTACATAAATAATGAGTTCTGGTACACTGAAAAGAAATTTAAAAAATAAAATTAAATTAAAAAATAACTATGTTTACTATGATTAAGGTTATAAAGATACAATTGAGAATTTCCACACAGCTGGAAACTATGAGAAAAGACACAGAGCATTTTTAAAAACACATAGAAATTCTAGAAATTAGTAATAAAATTAATGAAATGAAGAACTCAATGATTGGCTGAACACTAAGATAAATGAAGAGAAAATTAGAAAATAGTATATAAATCAGAAGAAACAATTTAGAAAGAAGCACAAAGAAACAAACAAACAAAAAAAGATAAATGCAGAAGCAAGGATAAGGGGCATAGAGAATAGAATGAGAAGTCGTCAACCAGGTATAAAAACCCAGTCCCAGAAAAAGCAGGATGAGAGTGTGGGGCAGAAGTAATACTTGAACAACTGATAATATTCTAAAACTGAACATTCTAAGACACAGTTCAAGAAACCCTACAAATCCAAGGGGAAAAATAAAAAGAAATATATGAGTAGACACATCTTAGCAAAAACCAATTATAAACAAGAACAGATTGTCTGCAAAATAGAAGAGAAAAGATTACCTCAAAAGAAGCAATAATTACACTGAGAACTGACTTCTCAAAAAAAAAAATCAGTGAAAGTCAGATATACTGATATTTGTAAACTGCTGAAAGAAAATAAGTATTAATTTATATTTCTAATAAACATAAAATAGAAACATTTTTGGATAAATAAGAACTAAGAAAATTCATTATCAGCAGACCAATATTAAGATAAATAAATAAGGTCATTCTTTAGGTGAGAGAAAATGAAACCAAATGAAAAATAAAAGATGAAAAAAGAAGAAGAAATAGCAAATAACAAGGTAACTTTAGATGTAGATACATTTGATTGTTGTTTATGTAAAATAATAATTAAAATTAACAACAAAAGTAGCATTTAATTTGCAGGCAGCACATATCATTAAAATGGTCTAAGATATTATATTTTGGGGGGAGCAGGTTAAAAGTAACGACATCAGACTTTGATGACTCAAGAATACGTGTTGCAACCCTAGGATACAACTGAAGAGTACATAAATTCTAAGCTAATGGATGAGGGAAATGGAAACAATTTAAAAGTATCAATCCAAAAGAAGGAGAAAAGAAACACAGGACAATTAGGACAGAGAAGAAGCACATAATAGATGGGAGATTTAAATCCAAGTAGATCACAAATTATACTAATATAAATGTTAAATGTTTCAATTAAAATGCAGATTATTGGACTGGTTTAAAAAAAACAACAGGGGCGCATGGGTGGCTCAGTGGGTTAAAGCCTCTGCCTTCGGCTCAGGTCATGATCCCAGGGTCCTGGGATCGAGTCCCATATTGGGCTCTCTGCTCAGCAGGGAGCCTGCTCCCCCCACCCACCACCTGTCTCTCTGCCTACTTGTGAGCTCCGTCTGTCAAATAAATAAATAAAATCTTTAAAAAAAAAACAAAAAACTACATGCTATATATAAGACACATGTCTCAACAGAGGGATGCAGGAAAAAAAATTAAAGGATAAAAAAGATTGATTTTGCAAACAATAACAAAAAATGTTGAGCTATGGTAGTGCCCAGTTAGGTAGATTTAAAGGCAAAACCATAAAGAGGTAAAGAGGGACATTTTTGTTGATCAACAAGTATATACCAGTGAGATAGCTAAAATTAGGGAGTGAAGCAAAGGAGAATATGGCACAACAATTCTCATGTATCCCAAGTAGGAGTATGAAAAAGCACATTTGGAAGACATTCTAGTATTATGCATTAAAGATTAAGAAGTGCATAGCTGTTATGGACTAGATATTCATATGTTGAAACCCTAACCCCAATGGGATGGTATTAGGAGGTGGGGCCTTTGGGAGAGAAAAAGGTCCTGAGGTTGGAGGCTTCATGATGAGATTATTGCCCCTTATAAAAAGAGACACAAGAGGGGCACCTGGGTGGTTCAGTGGGTTGAGCCTCTGCCTTCAGCTCGGGTCATGATCCCAGGGTCCTGGGATTGAGCCCCACATGGGGCTCTCTGCTTGGCAAGGGAGCCTGCTTCCCCCTCTCTCTGTCTGCCTCTTTGCCTACTTGTGATCTCTCTCTGTCATATAAATAAATAAAATATTAAAAAAAAAAAAAGACACAAGAGAGCGTGCTTCCTCTCTGCTCTCTATTATGTGAGGACACAGCAAAGAGATGGTCATCTGCAACCCATGAAGACGGCCCTCACCAGGACCTTCACCTGGGGCTTCCCAGCCTCCAGAACTACGAGAATAAATATTTGCCATTTAAGCTACTCAGCCTCTGGTAATTTGTTATAGTGGCTCAAACTGACTAAGACAATACCCTATGACCCAACAAAATCCATTCAATGATATAGAAAAATATATATGTATGCATCTGGATCCATACACAAGAATGTTTATAGTAGCACTACTCGTAGATTCCCAAAACTGGGAGCTCCCAAATTTTTATGAACATTAGGACAAATAAATAAATTGAAAATACTCATACAATGGAGTAGTATAAAGCATTTAAGATGAATAAATTATGTTAAAAACAACATGAAAAAGATGTTTCACAAATACCTTACAAATACTACTTTTAGCGAAAGATGACCGACAACATAAGAATGCATGATTCCTTTTGAAAAGTAATCATTACTAAATTACAGCATTTAGAAATACATATGTGGTTAATAAAACTCTAAAGAAAAGCAAAGAAGTGGCACTATAAATTAGGATAGTGATAATCTTTGTGAAGAAAAATATAGGAGTTTTTAACTAGAAGGGAGGATAAGGGACTTTTGAGAAGCTGGCAATGTTCTATTTCTTGACCTGGGTGGTAGTTTTACAATCACTTTGTAATAATGCATTGAGTTGTACATTTTGGCCTGTTTTGCATTTTATTCTGTTTGTATATGTGTGTTTTGTTGTTTTTTTAAATGTTCGAGGGGCTCCTGGGTAGCAAAGTCAAGTTAAGCGACCAACTCTTGGTTTCAGCTCAGGTCGTGATCTCAGGGTCATGAGATCGAGCCTGGCATTGGGCTCTGTGCTCTGCACGGAGTCTGCTTAAGACTCTCTTTCCCTCTCCCCTCTGCCTTACCTCCCCAAAATAAATAAACAAATAAAGCTTTAAAATGTTTGAAATAAACATATAAATAAAAGCCCTCTGTGACATTTGTACTTCACCTGATATGATCTGGAGGGTAGTGGACTGATCAATTAAATTGGTTCATTAACCTAGGAATCATTTAAATAATGATGCCGCCATACCTAGAACATTTAATTTTCAGTTAAAATTTATATAATTCTACTCCTAGGTATTTATCCAAAATAAGTGAAAACATACATCCACAGAAACACTTGTACTAGAACATTCATAGTCACTTTATTTCTAAGAGCTCCAGAATGGAAATAACATGAATGTGTATCATTGCAATTTTCAATATATCTATATGATACACTGACACACAATTTGTGGTATATCTATACAAAAAATACTATTCTGCAGTATAAATGAGTGCCCAACTGATTTACCCAACTATGTGAATGAAACCAGTGATGTGCTGATCACTGTCTCTTCGGGGTAGGGAAAACCCTGATTTGTAGGGTTTGCCAATTTCTATGATGTAAATGTTCCCAATGCAATACTCCTAGTTCAGCTTGAAGTCACTGAATGCGGAGTTGGGAAGAGATGCACTCACGTGACTTTTAGAACTGGTTTGAGCGGGAGCCGGTACACCACAGGGAGGTCTCTCAGACATTATGCTGAGCAAAAGAAGGCCACACACACAGAAGTACACATTATATGACTTCATTTATATGAAGTTTTAGAAAAATAGTCTAAAATGGTAAAGAAAATCAGAAAAGTGGTCACATTTAGGGAGTTGGGGTATGCAATTCCCTGGCAAGAGGCATGAGGAAATTTTCTGGGGAGACAGAAATGCTCTGTATTGTGATAGGGTCGTGTATCCCACAGGTATATCTACTGGTCAAAATCGTACAGGTAAGGTTTGTGCATTTCCAAGTACGTAAATTTTACTTCAAGCAAAAAGGAACCATAGAAAAATAATGAGAGTAACAAAGCTGGAGGAATGAGTGGAAGTATTGAAACAGTACAGGAAAGGCAGAAATTTGATAATTACTGAAGCGAGGTGATGAGTATGGAAGTTCATTATATTATTCTATTTATTTTGTATGTGTTTAACTTCTTCTGCATAAAAAGCTTAAAATAACACATTCATAGATGAACAAAGATCCACCAATTTTTCCAATGTACTACTGTGACTTCTTCATAGATCAAAGATCCTCTAGTTTTGCTTTGTGTTTGTCACAGAAAATAACCCATATATTTCAAGTTGTCCCGCCTTTTTTTTTTTTTTTTTTTAAGATTTTATCTATTTATTTGAGAGAGAGAATGAGAGGAGAGAGCACGAGAGGGGAGAGGTCAGAGGGAGAATCAGACCCCCCGCCGAGCAGGGAGGCCCATGTGGGACTAGATCCTGGGACTCTAGGATCATGACCTGAGCTGAAGGCAGCTGCTTAACCAACTGAGCCACCCAGGTGCCCCTTGTCCCGCCTTTCAAGTAGGAAGACAAAGACACACATAAAGCTATCATTATGCAGAATTCTAGATTGTCATGATTTTTCCTATATAGTTCTCCTCTTTAACAGTTGTCTTATCCATTCCTAATGGGGTAGATTTTTTTCAGCTAACTAAATGTATTGCGCTTTTCCATAACATTAAATTTAGTTGCCATAAAAAACCAATAAGCTTCTTTCTTTTTGCATTCACATTTTATCAATTTATGATTTTTAAAGTATGATATTAAAATAATAATATACCTGGCATATATAGGTTTGGGAACAAAGTCAAATTTGACTAACTAACCCTTGGTAAGCAAACAACAACTCAACAACTCAACTGATGCATAGGGGTTCCAGGGTGCACAAGAAAATCCCAACGACATCTCAGGCTTACTGGACAAGCTGACACTCCCCATTCCCTCTGTTAAATACATAGACCAATGCCCATGGCTGTTAGATTCCTAGACTGTTTCACAGAAGCCTATTAACCCCTAATTTAACTCATGAATATATTAGTGATACACTTCAACTATAGCCAACTAAAATGTGTATCATTTTGTCTGTTGGAGAATGCACTTTAAGTACCCACTTACACACATTTCAGCCTTCTGATAGTAGTAGTTAAACCTAGCAATGATATCTGAGGTCAGAAGGAAAGAAAGATATGATAGTAACTTATAAACTGAGTACCTTTGCATAAGTCATGCTGTCAAACTCCTCCAACAGTTGAGGAAGGCCAGACACTAAAGAGTACATACCTTATGACTTAAGTAACATAAAGTTCTAGAAAGTGAATACAAAATTAAAAAAAGAAATCAGAAGAGTGATCATCTAGTTTACGGAGAAGAGGAATGAAATGAATTTCAAACATATACAAAGACCATTTACCCTGGAAATAAGGATTTCAGACCAACAATCTTATTTTACACTTACAAGAATGGTAGAAAAGAGAAAAGAAAACTGGGCACAGCTCTGTCTATTTATCTGTTTATCTAGCCTGAACTCACCTTAGACAAAAGGTTGTTGTCTATTGTGTTGTTTTACTTCCTGGAGGGGAAGTTAGAACATGAATAAAGAATGATTTTTTTTGTTCCAGAAGAGACTATGGTCAGATATACTCTGACCAATGAATATCCTTCAGTGGCTAACAATGGGCCTTCCTTTAGTCCTTTGAAAGTCAAGAGAACAGGAGAGAATAACTCCATGACTGACAGCCAGAGAGGAGCTCTGAACACCTGTGCAGGCCCGCCCTAGGGCCCACAGTTCCATTTAGGTGCACCTTTTGGAAAATCTAGGTAATTTGGCCCTCTCCATCTCTCTACAGGTTAACAGTATTTAATTTAGTAATAATAATAATAATAGCAACTCTTTATAGAACTTTTAATTTGCCCAGGGAATAATCACTTTTTATACATATTCTCATTTGACCTTTGCAACAATCCTGTATGGGAGACTGTGTTATTGCCCACATTTTTAAAAATGGGAAAAATGAAACTCAGAAAGCTTGAATAACTATCCCAAGATTGCTAGCTAAACAAGAGGAAGAGCCCAGATTCCCAGCAATGCAATCTGACTCCAGAGTGTACCTCATTAGCCACTGACAAGCTAAGTGACTAAAACACTATAGGGAGCTGGGAGAAATGGCAGCAGAGTACTCTCCTTCCTTATACGTAGTATTAGCCAGCAAGCTAAAAGATGTAGAGGATGAATTTTGGCCCAAATCTGCCCAGTGAGCCAACGTCTCTAAAAGATGATGAAAACAGAAATGATGTGATTAGTATCCTGAAAAACTAGCAGAGATCTTTTTATTTTTTTTTTAAGATTTTATTTATTTATTTTACAGACAGAGATCCGAAGTAGGCAGAAAGGCAGGCAGAGAGAGAGGAAGAAGCAAGCTCCCCGCCGAGCAGAGAGCCCGATGCGGGGCTCGATCCCAGGACCCCGAGACCATGACCTGAGCCGAAGGCAGAGGCTTTAACCCACTGAGCCACCCAGGCGCCCCAAGCAGAGATCTTTTAGATCATAGGATTCACAATCAAGCAGATCAACAAGAGCTCTGCATTTTTTTAGGCAAAAAGGAAAGGAAGAATAAGAAGGGAGGCCTAATTTTTAAAGGATATTTTCCTGTATTTTAGAGCATTATCATTTTTGCTCTAGGTTTCAAGAGGAAAGAAGAGTAATAGGTACCATTTCATATCCTTGCAATTTATATCAGACATGAATTATCCAAATTTAAAAGCTTCCTATAGTGTATATTCGATCAGTTTATTTTACTACTTTGATGTTTTCACTTTGCCCAAATTCAGACACATTTGTCTCCTGTCCCTGCAGACAAAGGAACTATTACTAGAGGCAAAACACATATGCATGCATGTGACTGTTTATACAGATAGAGGACAAATATATATTTCTATCTTATCAAAATACAGACTTCTGACAAGTCAGAAAGAACAGACCATATTAAAACTATCACCATCAAACACAATGTGCAATGACCTCTAGGTTAAATAGGAAGAAAAAAGATTTCTTTGTAAAAAGGAACTTCTTGTTTATTACCTTGAGATTTTTTTTCCCCCAAGATCCAGTACCAAAATATTACAAGAGGATAATGGCATGATTAGCCAGATGACCTTGAGCAAGTCACTAAAATTCTTTTTATCTTAGAACAGAGAGCTGAGGTCAAGGCTCCAACTCTGAGTTCTCCTTGAGCCCTGATTTTATGTAGGTCTCTGCTGCAGCATGGTGGGGGTAAGCCTTCAATGAAAGAAACATTCCACGTGTTCATTCTACCTCTTCAGGCTGTTTCCCCATTCTGTAGGGAGGCACCTACAAAATGGTGGCGGTTGAACTAAGTGAGACAGTTGACATCTCTTATAGTTTGCCTCTAGCATTGCATCTGAGTTTTGAAAAGTCATCAGACATTAGAGGTATGTATTCCAAAGCCCCATGAAACTCAAACTGATAAATCTTGTAAAAAACCAAAAACCAAAAAAACCTAGATTGAATCACAATAGGAAAACGCGTCTGGGTAACACTTACGGGAAGCTCCAGCTGATTGGGAATGAATGGGCTCTGTGCTCAGCAACAGCTGCAACAACACAGGGCTAGCCTGGGTAGATGGATGCGTACAGAACAAGCTGAGCTGGGGCCTGGAATTTCCCAAAATGAAATCCGAGAAGTATTTAGGTTGACCTTCTCTCTCTCAGCACAGCTGACCCTTAAGAAATAAGAGATGACACATCCCAAAGCACACTAAACTTTTACAACAGCAGCTCAAAAAAAGAGTTGGAAAATGCATGGGAGTCCCTCCTGCAACGCTGGCAGAATAAACTGGTTGATTTGACTGCCTTCTGTTTGGGGAATAAACAAAGAGGTTATTTAAGAATCGTATATGCTGGGGCTGCTGTGGAATGCACAGTTTCCAGAAAACAGATGTATCTGTTGATTATAATCAGGCTTCCTACACTGCAGGACTCACTTTTCCACAGCAGTCAGGGTTATAATGACATAAAACAGAATGCCACAAACTTGTATTTAGAAAAGCTGATCTAAGAAAAACACAGTGGGGAGAAAGATTGAAGTGTTTGGAAAAAGACCCATAAGCAGGTACAATATGGATGGGGAAACACATTATTTTCCGATGACAGCCTCCTCAATGGTGTTTTCCAGAAAACTGCAGAAAAAATTTTCTTAGCAGGGAAATCATGGAAGTAAGTGGAGTCACCTCCCGGGTAGGTGTATAAAGACACACCTTAAAAGGTATCTTTAGAGTAGGTTTCACACATGGAAAGTGAGGCCATTATGAGTTATAGCCCCTCAGGTTATCCACTTCCATCTGGCCTAATAGGATGGGATTCTGTGAAGTAGAATAGAGTGGCGCCTAGAACACCTGTCCTGGACATAAGCCTCCTCTTTGAGCTGTGACTGTGTCATGTCACTTAGCCCTTGCTTCGCTCTGTTGGATCCTCATAACATACACCTAAAGGATTTTGTAAAAACTATGCCTCACTTTCACAAACATAAAAGAAATAAGAGCAGTCCTAAGGACAACCTGGCAGGAAGTGCTGGGAAATAAAATGCTCCACAATGATTCAGTTGGGAGGGAGCTTAGAAGTCATTTAGGCTCTTAGCTTCCATATGCTGGCTGGAGCCCTGTGTTCTTTCCAAAGTAGTAATCCAAGAAAATAGAGATCAGAGATAGTGTTGTTTCTATGTTACCTACAGAATGTCTATAGACAACTTTAGTAAACTATCTTACACTGAACACAACATCACAAATACAGGAATGGCAAAACTCAGAGTTGTCTGTAATTCTCTTCTCCCATTTTCTTAATTCCAGTCCTTTAAGTCTTTTGGCCCCAACCGCAATAACTGCCCTTATCAAGGCTAATGGTCATGTTGCCAAATTATGTGACTCAGGTCTCAATCTTCATCTTACCTGACCTCTGAGCAGTATCTGGCAGAGCTGATCATCCCCTCCCTCTTGAAACTCATTTGTCACTTAGATCGGGACCATCACATTCTCTTACTACTACTCTCACTTCTTGGCTAATCCTTCCTACCATCCCTCATCCTTCTTTATCTAACCTCTAAATACTGAAGTGAATTTGTAACATCTCTCAGGGTTTATTATATAGGACCTCAGTAATCCAAGCTTAAGGTAAAACAAAAAGAAAATCATGAATTATATGGAAATTGAGTGCACCGAGGAAAGCATTTCTTAGCGGCGGGACCTCTCAGTGGCTGCACTGTTTCCAGTCAGGGGCAGACTCTGCTCCCTCCAGGCTCCAGGAAAACAGCCTGCTCCCATGCCCTTGTTACTGCTGCAACATAGAAAGCAGAGCGAACTCCTCTGTGGGGCCCTTTGTCTTATTCGCATGCTGACTCATGATGACAGGGTGACCATATAGTCTGAAAACATAGGCATATGTCAGCCATCCCGAAGTGACTAAATAATGCCTATTGCTGATAGGTTAGGAGAAAGTCCTCCAGAGGGCTGGTGCCAGAGTGGTAGGGCTGGATGCCTGTACAGAGACTGATGGAAAGCTGTGTCACACACCATGCTCCTTGCAGTTTTGCACAGCACATTACACTGTATGTTGTGAAGGAGAGATGACACATACTATGTATTGTAGATACAGAGATGAACATACTATGTATCATAAGGTAATATCCGCAAACTACTTATCATTTGTATTCTCCTGTTTCCATGATTTTACTGTATGCTACAGACTGAATGTTTGTGTCCCCCAAATCCATATGTTGAAATCCTAATCCCCAATTTAGAGATGAAGGCTTTGGGTGATTAGGTTATGAGTGGAGCCCTCATGGACAAGATTAGTGCCCTTAAGAAAGAAGTCCTTTGTTCCTTCCACCATATGAAGACATAGCAGAAAAAAAAAAAAAAACAGCCAACTATAAACTTGAAGTGAGCTCTCACCAAACACTGATCTGCCAGAACCTTGATCTTGGACTTCCCAGCCCCCAGAACTGTGAGAAATAAATTTCTGTTGTTTATAAACCACCCAGCCTATGGTATTTTGTTATAACAGCCCACACAGATTAAGACACTAGAGAATCTACTCCCATTGAGCAAGGCAATAAATGTGTCCTGACTTGTTCTGGTCCTCTAATTCAAACGTTTATTGACAATATGAGCAGAGGTCCTTTGCTCCTGAAAAACAAAGGAGTTTTTGACCTCTACACAACTAACTCCCCAGATAATGAACAAGGAAATTAATACTCACATAGTCCTGGCTGTGCACTAGGCATAGTCCTGGAGACTTTCACACACCCACTCCATTTAACCCTTATGAACTCATAGGCAGCGATAGCACTTAATCCTCATTACAACCCTATGAAGGGGATCCTAACACCTTTCCGGCTCCAACAGGCTAAGGAACTGGGATTTAAACTAATTTCCTTTGCCTTAAACTCATTATTGCTGCTATATGCCACATTATTTATTCCATTTTTATAAATGAGTACGTGGGGATCTTAAGAGGTTGAAAATTTGCCTAAAATCACATGGCAAGACTGAAATTCAATCCTGGATCTTTCTGATTTGAGAGTCCCATGTTCTTTCTGCTATATGGCAGAACAGTTATATGTATATTCAAAACTGAGGACAAAGAAAAAAGATAGAATAAATCAAAAGGGAATATGGGGTCTAAGTCCTTATGCCAAATAAAAATGAGCTTGATATGTCAAAAAAAATGAATAGACTTCAGAACATTCATTATTCTGTATGTCTATGACCTTGAGTAGTTGGAACTACCCAGAATTAGGACCAAATTAATGTTGGATTCGCTGCAATTGTTTCAGAATATAGGAGCACAGTGTTAATGAGGTCCAGATAAGAACTTCAGACTACCTAACTTTCCTGTTTTACAGCCCAAACTGCAAAGTTCACCCTACACAGTCAACTCAGAAACTCATACTGTTGGTCACAGGTAGGACCCAGGTGAAGAGCTCAAGTCAATATATTGTTATAAGTGCCAGAAGAACAAAATTCAAGGACGTGTCCCATAGCTGATTCATCAGAGCCACTAGTTTCATATTATACTCAAAGGAGAGCTTCCTATATGGGGCAGAGGAACAAACAACATGCACATCACCTGTGGATTTTATCAGACGCAAAGCTCTAGGGTGTGTAACAGCATAGTCAGAGCCTATGGAGAAAATATACTGCTCTGTGCTACCCTCCTACTACTTTCTGGCCACAGAGCTCCCTGAGATGTGAACTTGATCCTGCTGGAGACATACAACAGGAGAACTAGGCCACTGAACTATAATATTTACAGCAGCACTAAAAACAATCAGTTCTTTGCTTCAAAAATAGTAAGAGTTCAACCAAATTTCCTAAGACTTGTAATTTTTTAAATGATAAGTTATTTCAGAGAAGTACTTGTTTAATAAAGGAAAAAAGAGCTAAGGTTTTAAGTCTAGCAGAGCCTCCATGAGGTTGGAAATGTCTGTTCTTTCTTCAACTCTACACTATTTAATGAAAAGAGGTCAAAAGATGAGTGTTGTCAGAAAATGCAGGGTACAGTGAGGTACATGGCTTTATTTTTAATGTTCACAAAAATCACAAGTGACATTTTTCAGCAAATTACAACAGAGTGCAGCAAATATTATACAAGACTGCTTTCCTTCTAGGGAGGGGAGTTTAGAAAGTAATACATCCCTTTTGGAAGATTTCATTTGGAGAACAAAAGCACCTCTGTCTGCAGTTGGTTCCAGGTGATTGTGATTATACTGGCTCATTCTTTTGCCCTAAAAAAGGGCTGGTCTCAAAGATGACTGGCCCTCTTGGTTAGATTTCTTGGCAGCTGGGCCTAGGAGAGGCCTCAGTACTTTTTCACACCCAGAGCATGTGAGGCCAGCGTCTTTTTTTTTTTTTTCTTTTTAAGATTTTTATTTATTTATTTGCCAGAGAGAGAGAGAGAGAGAGAACAAGCAGGGAGAGTGGCAGAGGGAGAAGCAGGCTCCCTGCTGAGCAGAGAGCCTGATGTAGGCTCCATCCAAGGACCCTAAGATTGTAACCTGAGCGAAAGGAAGACAACTGAGCCACCCAGGCGTCCTGAGGCCAGCGTCTTTAATGTTTTCTAAAATTAGTATTAGCTACCTGCTCTGGAGATCAGGGTTCTTTTAGCCCTTAGGTCCTACAGCCTCGTGTACATGGCCATTGTTTCCTGGCTTTCTGTCTTACTGCATATATTTACACATGCCCATCAACAGCTAAAAGTCGATCTCTACTTTCTGCAAGGGGTCTGGTTGTCTAGTTCAACATTCCAAATGCTGATGGGAACTGTGCATCCTCAGCTTCTGTCTCTGGCCTCCCTGCCACTGTGGCATGGGTGTATTTAATGCTCGGGTTGTCTTTTCTTACCTTGAGTTGCAATTCCAACAACAGTATCTAGTAATGCTGGAAGGAGTCATCATTCTAATGCTGGAAGGAGTCATCATTCTGTATAGATTCATAAGAATGAGCTAGTGTGTAAACAAAGGAAAAAAGGCACCACAAATCTTCAATCTGCCTGTAGTTTCATCTAGCCTTGCCTTGAAATGTCCCAAAGTAGATGGGAAATGTGTCTGTAAACATCAGATATCAAGTCCAGCTAATTCATTACCTACTTATTAAAGAAACACACCTGATACCTGCTAAATATTTACTGGCCCAGATGTTCCCTGCTGTAATAGAGGTCAGTGGGCAAATTTATTTGTGTGTGTAGGCTTCACTCAAGGATTGTTGTCTAAGCCCTCACTTTAATTACATAGAAATGATGAAACTAGTCAGGATCATAGTCTGTTGCCTCAGTGTGAAAAAGGCAACCCCTCCTTCTGGAATGTGGAAATTGAAGTTAGCCCCATCACAAATTGAATCAAACTGACTACTAGAGCTGAATTATCTGCTTACAAAAAAGTCTTGCTCTTCTAGCCATATGGAGGGAGAAAAGGAATCCACTCCTGGCATCTCAGACACAGCCTTATTCCACTGGGGTATAAGAAAGGTATTCTCTGCAAAATTAACTATTCTGAAAGCCACTTAGAGAGGAAGGAGGATGGGCTGCAGTGTGCTCTGCTCGTTAGGTAACACAGAGCTGGACTGACTGAACGCAAGCATCTCCTACCTGTTTCCAAATGCCCTCCTTTCTCCAATCTGAGTTTTCCACAAAGCTCCCCAGTGTCGTTTGTCTGGTCAACAGACACAGAAGGCAATGCTGAGATTAGTACTTCAAAAAAAAAAAAACACAAACACAAAAAAAAAAAAAAAAAACCTGGAAACAAAAGAGAGATAAAAATTGGATCTCAGAATTTGTCAATATGTTCTTCCTTATATACAGGATGTTTGCCCTCTTATGCCATAGTTCTGTGTATTGTGTGACAATAGACCAGCTCCTCAAAATATTCATTGTTTAGGTAGACAAATGTCATAAACTAACCAGGTAATACGAAATTGGTTTTACTTTTAATACCAATAGACTTTGACCAGAATTAATTAATAGGTCACCAGTATCTCAAAGTTTATAAAAGTATATACAAGACAACTTGTTAAGTAATAAAGCAAATACACTTATCATTTGGGTCATTTACTTTCTGTACAGGACTAATAGGAAAGACTAGAGAATTTTAAGTCACAATTCAATTCTAACTTTGGCTTAATTTATCTTTGGGGTTCACAGTTAACTTCCCTTGGAGTTTTAGCTTCTACATGAGGATTTAACTGAAAACCCATAATTTGTATTATCATTTGTACTTCCTGTCTCAATAGCCTCACCTTGAAACTGGGAAAGTTCCCAAGAATATAACGTCAAAGTCAAGTTGAACTACTTTTCAAAGGCTTTTTGGTGCCCTTTTCTAATCAAGGGACCTTTATTTACATTGACTCATAGTTCCAAGGGCTTAGAAAAACCTTTGTTGCTAATGCGGCTAAGACGCAATAATTCCTTTTTAAATTGTCTAAATGTTAAACAAATGCCATCCATAATTAACTGAAAATTATCAAATGCCAGATTTGTAGCATTTGATACCTATCTTTGCTTTTCTAAAAAAAAAAAAAAAAGTTGGTTGTTCACTCTGGCAAACAGAAAAATAAAAGAGCAATGTATCTATTTTTAAAATTTCCAATGAACCTCTGTTATATAACATAATGTCAAGAGTTGTTCCAGTTGATAGTTTTCCTGATACCAAGGAGTTGACCATGTGAGGCTTCAAGAGCTATGAAGGAATGAAGAAATATGTAAAAGATTCTGGAGTGTTTTCTCTTAATTTGCTAAGTGGCCTTAACATCTTTAAGCTTCAGTTTCTGCATCTATAAAACAGGGATAATCTATTTTACATGATACAAAAAGTACAGCTGGTGCATAATAAACACTGAATAGAAAATCACAGAGATGTGTGTGTTCTAGACCATCATCTTCAAATACTACTCAACCTAGGGAGAGAAAACACCTGTTGCCTATTCTTATGAGGACTGATGCAACAGCAGCCAAACTTGTTGCTGGCTCCATTTACCCAGCTCCTTTACTCCCCAGCCCCCTGGATGTCTCCCACCTGTCACCCAGCTGCCTGGGCCCCACTATCATGACCACTACTACTATTCCCCACTGTTTCTTTTCCTCCATCCCTCTCTCCCCACTTTCCTCTCTCCCTTCATTCCTTCTTTTTGCTTCTGATTCTTGTTTTCCTTGACTTCTCTGCAGATAGGCATCACTACTTAGCATACCCTTTACCTTCTTTCCCTTCTAGTCAGAAAACTGACCAATCACATAGCACATTAGCCTTTCGTTCTTCTGCACAATTTCCAGGCCAGTTGTTTAAAAGTGTTTTTTTTCCCTGCCACAAATTATTCTATTTCTTTCTATTCAGAATGCTTGAAAGTGAAAACAGATCTGATCACTAGCTGCCCAAGTTTTTGCTATATCTCATGCAAAAAGTCATCATCAAAGTCAGCTATCATTTCTCCTTATTCTGCAAGTCTATCTCATGCAAATATAAAGCATTGATGACTGCTTTGTTTATTAATAATGATCTACAATACTCATGGAATGTTGTGTGTGTGCCAGGTATTATGATGAGTATTTTACTTGTAATAGCTCATTTACTTCTCACCATAATCCCAAGTGATAATGATGGTGATGGTGGTGGGGGTGGTGATGGTAATTCCCATTTCATAGAAAAAGAATCTGAGGCTCATCTCTGCCCTTTTCTAGTCTTAAGTGGTTAGGATACAATCACAGAAGAGTCTTGCTTAGAAGTCTCCCTAACACCATATGTTATATATTTCTTATAAGTTTGCTGGTAGCATCAAATCAGAGAATTCTCTATTGGGATCCCTGCTTAGAGAAACTCACACAATGCCATTTAAGAAAATGGATATAAAAGAAAATAAAGTCTGTCTTTCCTCTCTTATCAGACTATGTCATTCAAGCCCAGTTGAAAGACAATCATTAAAATCCAACTAAATGGGGGCGCCTGGGTGGCTCAGTGGATTAAAGCCTCTGCCTTCAGCTCGGGTCATGATCCCGGGGTCCTGGGATCGAGCCCTGCATCGAGCCCTGCATCGGACTCTCTGCTCGGCGGGGAGCCTGCTTTCCCCTCTCTCTCTGCCTGCCTCTCTGCCTACTTGTGATCTCTGTCTGTCAAATAAATAATAAAATCTTTAAAAAAAAATCCAACTAAATGGTACCAAAAGATTGGGATCATTCCCTGCATATTTTCAGACCACAATGCTCTGAAGCTAGAACTCAATCACAAGAGGAAATTTGGGAAGAACCCAAATACATCGAGGCTAAAGTGCACCCCACTAAAGAATGAATGGGACAACCAGGAAATTATAGAAGATTTGAAAAAATTCATGGAAACAAATGATAATGAAAGCGCAATGGGGTGCCTGGGTGGCTCAGTGGATTAAAGCCTCTGCCTTCAGCTCGGGTCATGATCCCAGAGTCCTGGGATCAAGCCCCGCATCGGGCTCTCTGCTCAGCGGGGAGCCTGCTTCCTCCTCTCTCTCTCCCTGCCTGCTTCCCTGCCGGCTTGTGATCTCTGTCTGTCAAATAAATAAATAAAATCTTTAAAAAAAAAAAAAGCACAACTGTTCAAAATCTGTGGGACACAGCAAAGGCAGTCCTGAGAGGAAAATACACAGCAATATAAGCCTTTCTCAAGAAATAAGAAAGGTCTCAAAAACACAACCTAACCCTACACCTAAAGGAGCTGGAGAAAGAAGAGCAAAGAAAGCCTAAACCCAGCAGGAGAAGAGAAATAATAAAGATCAGAGCAGAAATCAATGAAATAGAAACCAAAAAACAGTAGAACAAATCAACGAAACTAGGAGCTGGTTCTTTGAAAGAATTAATAAATTGATAAACACCTGGCCAGACTAATAAAAAAGAAAAGAGAAAGGACCCAAATTAATAAAATCACGAATTAAAGAAGAGAGATCACAACCAACACCAAAGAAATACAAACAATTATAAGAACATATTATGAGCAACTCTACGCCAGCAAATTTGAAAATCTGGAAGAAATGGATGCATTCCTAGAGACATATAAACTACCAAAACTGAGCCAGGAAGAAATAGAAAACCTGAACAGACCCATAACCAGTAAGGAGATTGAAGCACTCATCAAAAATCTTGCAACATACAAACAGCTTCCCAGGAGAATTCCACCAAACATTTAAAGAAGAATTAATTCCTATTCTCCTGAAACTCTTCCAAAAAATAGAAATGGAAGGAAAACTTCCAAACTCATTTTATGAGGCCAGCATTACCTTGATCCCAAAACCAATTAAAGACCCCATCAAAAAGGAGAATTACAGACCAATATCCTTGATGAACACAGATGCAAAAATTCTCACCAAAATACTAGCCAATAGGATCCAACAGTACATTAAAAGGATTATTCACCATGACCAAGTGGGATTTATTCCAGGGCTGCAAGGTTGGTTCAACATCCACAAATCAATCAATGTGATACAATACATTAATAAAAGAAAGAACAAGAACCATATGATACTCTCAATTGATGCTGAAAAAGCATTTGACAAAGTACAGCATCCTTTCTTGATCAAAATTCTTCCAAGTGTAGGGATAGAGGGTACATACCTCAATATCATCAAAACCATCTATGAGAAACCCACCGCGAATATCATTCTCAACGGAGAAAAACTGAGAGCTTTTCTGCTAAGGTCAGGAACACGGCAGGGATGTCCATTATCACCACTGCTATTCAACATAGTACTAAAAGCCCTAGCCTCAGCGATCAGACAACAAAAAAAACTTAAAGGCATCCAAATCAGCAAAGAAGTCAAACTATCACTCTTTGCAGATGATAGGATACTTTATGTGGAAAACCCAAAAGACTCCACTCCAAATATGCTAGAACTTGTACAGGAATTCAGTAAAGTGGCAGGATATAAAATCAATGCACAGAAATCAGCTGCATTTCTCTACACCAACAACAAGACAGAAGAAAGAGAAATTAAGGAGTCGATCCCATTTATAATTGCTCCAAAATGATAAGATACCTAGGAATAAACCTAACCAAAGAGGCAAAGAATCTGTACTCAGAAAACTATAAAGGACTCATGAAAGAAATTGAGGAAGACACAAAGAAATGGAAAAAGTTTCCATGCTCATGGATTGGAAGAACAAATATTGTGAAAATGTCTATGCTACCTAAAGCAATCTACACATTTAATGCAATCCCTATCAAAATACCATCATTTTTTTCAAAGAAATAGAACAAATAATCCTAAAATTTATATGGAACCAGAAAAGACTCCAAATAGCCAGAGGAATGTTGAAAAAGAAAGCCAAAGTTGGTGGCATCCCAATTCCAGACTTCAAGCTCTATTATGAAGCAGTCATCACCAAGAGAGTATGGTACTGGCACAAAAACAAACACATAGATCAATGGAACAGAAGAGAGAGCCCAAAAATAGACCCTCAACTCTATGGTCAACTAATCTTTGACAAAGCAGAAAAGAATGTCCAGTGGAAAAAAGACAGTCTTTTCAACAAATGCTGTTGGGAAATTGGACAGCACATGAAAAAAAATGAAACTGGACAATTTCCTTACACCACACACAAAAATAGACTCCAAATGGATGAAAGACCTCAATGTGAGACAGGAACCCACCAAAATCCTTGAGGAGAACACAGGCAGCAACCTCTTCGACCTCAGCCAGAGCAACTTCTTTCTAGAAACATTGCCAAAGGCAAGGGAAGCAAGGGCAAAAATGAACTATTGGGACTTCATCAAGATCAAAAGCTTTTGCTCAGCTAAGGAAAGAGTCAACAAAACCAAAAGACAACTGACAGAATGGGAGAAGATATTTGCAAATGACATATCAGATAAAGGGCTAGTATCCAAAATTTATAAAGAACTTAACAAACTCAACACCCAAAGAACAAATAATCCAATCAAGAAATGGGCAGAGGACATGAACAGACATTTCTGCAAAGAAGACATCCAGATGGCCCACAGACACATGAAAAAGTGCTCCACATCACTCGACATCAGGGAAATGCAAATCAAAACCACAATGAGATACCACCTCACACCGTCAGAATGGCTCAAATTAACAAGTCAGGAAATGACAGATGCTGGCGACGATGTGGAGAAAGGGGAACCCTCTTACACTGTTGGTGGGAATGCAAGCTGGTGCAGCCACTCTGGAAAACTGCATAGAGGTTCCTCAAAAAGTTGAAAATAGAGCTACCCTACAACCCAGCAATCACAATACTGGGTATTTACCCTAAAGATACAAATGTAGGGATCCAAAGGGGCACGTGCACCTGAATGTTTATAGCAGCAATGTCCACAATAGCCAAACTGTGGAAGGAACCTAGATGTCCATCAACAGATGAATGGAAAAAGAAGATGTGGTATATATATACAATGGAATACCATGCAGCCATCAAAAGAAACGAAATCTCGCCATTTGCAATGACATGGATGGAACTAGAGGGTATTATGCTGAGTGAAATAAGTCAATCAGAGAAAGACAATTATCATATGATCTCCCTGATATGAGGAATTTGAGAGGCAGAGTGGGGGGTTTGAGGGGTAGAGAAGGAAAAAATGAAACAAGATGGGATCGGGAGGGAAACAAACCATAAGAGACTCTTAATCCCACAAAACAAACTGGTTGCCAGGGGGAGGGGGGTGGGGAGAGGGTGGTTGGGTTATGGACACTGGGGAGGGTATGTGCTATGGTGAGTGCTGTGAAGTGTGTAAGCTTGACGATTCACAGACCTGTACCCCTGGGCTAATAATACATTACATGTTAATTTTTAAAAATCCAACTATAAATTTATTTTAAAGACCATACCTATGGGTCATAAACCTCTGGGGGGACTCAATTTACTGCAAAGAATTCCCATATCAGTATACATACCAAGCAGAGTACATATCTGTTCTTAGAATTTAAAAAGACTGAGACTGTTGAGAGGAATAATGATGATGAATTTGAAATATCTACTGAATTCACAGTCACTTAGTCCCTTTTAACCAGTTTGTATTTTCTCTATCAATGGATGACAAAATAAAGCAATTACGATATAATAATATATTTTATATTTAATGTATTTAGACTAAAAAAGTAGGGATCTGGAAGTGTTTGTATTTGAAATGACTTTGTTATTTTGAAAGGCAGAATTGTCCCAGCAGCCTGAAATGATGTCAGGATCTCTACATTCTGAGATCTCTGAGATCAGCTCACTGACTTATGGGGATGGTACAGCTTAGTGGTGAAGAATGCTGGTGCAGGAATCATAGCTCTGATACTGATGAACTATGTAATTTTTGGCAATTTACTTCTCTGTTCCTCAGACCCTCCTCTATAAAATGGATAAAGTAATAATGTCTACCTGTTGTTAGGATTTTTTGAAGTATTATATGTGAGGTTTTAGAACAGTACCAGGTACGGAGTAAATTTTCAGTCAATATTTGTTTTCTGTTTGGTGCTCTTGGTAGAAACAGACCTGGTCATTTTAAAGACTCATGGACTGAACAGAAGGCTAACCCACTTTGGTTATGAGCAGAGTCTGAGATTTAACTTAGCCCTACTCCCCACCCCTCAATGCCCTTGATTCCTCTTATGGACTTCACTTTTTTCCTTTTTTTCATGTTCCTCTAATGTACTATATAATTTATTTAGCTGTTGTGCCTATTGCTTATTAACTGTCCCCCTCCAATAGACTGTAAGTTCTACAAGGGCAAAGATATTTGTTTTTTTCTACTTGCATATCTCAAATACATAGAGATAAATATCAGTTTATCAGATATTTATCAGATAAATATCAATAAATATCAGTTAAAGTATGAATAAATGTAAGGATACGTTGTCAAATGTCTTTCCACAAGTTTTGCCCATCTTCTACTTTTCTTTAGCCTCACTCCCCTTTCAAACTCTATTTCCAATGACAATAACAGTAATAAAATGGCCAGTATTTATTGAACACTTCCTGATTTCCAGATACTATGTCCAGAATAAAAAAATGCATTATCTCATTTAATCCTATGAAACAAGTACTATTATTCCTCTTACTTTACAGAAACTTAAAAAGTTTAAGGCACTTGTCCAAGGTCACACAGCTAGTTAAAATAAGGAACCAGGTTAGAACTCAGGGAAGTCTTCTGTGGAATCTGACTCTTAACCACCACACCATGGTCTGTGTATGTGACTATGGGCTTAGTACAGTGCCCTTTTCCATGAACGATGGAACCTAAGTTCAAAGAATAGGATCTCGTCTCATAGAAGATACTTTTTCTACACACATCAAGAGCAAAAATCCCCAAAGACTTAGTAAAGTGAAGCTGAGACCAACTATGTTTACCGGCATGCAAAAATAACATTCTATGCTAATAATATTTCTATCTTCCAGCTCATTTCATTCTCTTCATCATTGTGAACAACATGTCCCAGTGCATGCTAATCTACCCACCTAACCCCCAGAGTAATGATAAATTAAATCCTGCCATACACGAAGCCCTGAATTTTTAGCAGCATTTACCCCTCAATATTAATTAACTTGAATGATCCACAAAGATTTGACTTTACAAGGAGTTCCACTGTCTATGTCTTCAAGGTTCTGTAAGATTATGTCTCTGAGCTTTTGGGGTAATTAATTCCACTAGTGGTGAAGGAGAAGCCCATGGGATTTGCAAATGAGACTTGGGATTTGAGCATTTCCCGGTTTCTGTAGCAACAGTGGCTTCAATGACAATCAGTCAGGGCATGGTATTACCAAACTCTGTCACCCTTGTCTAGCCTGGGGCACTTCCAGTTCACTCAAAGCAGAATCATTTAGTACATCTGAGAATATGCTCATTTTCCAGGCCTGTATAGAATTCAACAACACAAGGTGGCATGTGTTAGGGTGGTATCCTAAAGCTCTCAGGCAATGAGACTTGACAAAGAATATACCAGAGAAAGTGATGGAATTGAAGTTACAAAGTGAGCATTAAAACAGTTCATGATCAAAACTGTTCCATGGAGACCTACACACAGCTGGGCCCTCTATCTATTTGTTTATGACCTGATAGTAGAGCATATATGAGAAGGAATATGATCAGACCATTGCTACTCAGCAGGCAGGGGAAGTTGGATGGGACTTGAGCCCTACAAGTGTTCTCTCTGCCATTCCTTCTTCTCTTTCTTTTAGTCCAACTGATCATAAATACCCAATCAATGAAATGTGGCCTTTTAGGAGTTAGTTATTCTGTCATGCCTTATCTATCCTATTAGAGAATCAAAGTCATTTCAAGGGTAACTCTCTTGATTATTACAAAAAACAAACAAACAAACAAACAAAACAAACAACAACAACAACAAAAAAAACAGATGAATTTGTGTTTCCATGAATGAAAGCTGGAATTAGAGAACAAACTGGTATTGCTTAGTGAAAGTTGACCAAAAACTGCTATTTAACATCTACTACAGCAGCTTAAATGATCTACATCAGAAGAATAACTTAATTTATCTTTCTGAGAAGCAGGATGGTTAAATAAAGAAAAATTTCATCAGTCTGATATACTTCAGTACTTATTTCAACTAGAGCTATATGAAATGGCAAGACAGGGGAGCTGCTTTTAGTCATTTAGGAGAAGCCAATACTTTTCTTCTGTGCACCTAAATACGCATGCACATCTTTTCTTGATAAAAAAATTCTCAACAAAGTAGGGATAGATGGAACATACCTCAATGTCATACAGGTCATATATGAAAGACCCACAGCTAACATCACCCTCAATGGGGAAAAACAAAGAGGCTTTCCCCTAAGGTCAGGAAGAAGACAGGGATGTCCACTCTCACCATTACTATTTAACATAGTACTAGAAGTCTTAGCCTTAGCAATGACACAATAAAAAGAAGTAAAAGGCATCCAAATCTGCTATGAAGAAGTCAAATTTCCACTATGTGCAGATGACATGATACTCTATGTAGAAAACCTGAAAGATTACACCAAAAAATTGCTAGAACCAGTACATGAATTCAGCAAATATGCAGAATATAAGATCAATGTGCAGAAATCTGTTGCATTTCTACATACCAATAATGAAGCAGCAGAAAAAGAAATCAAGGAATCGATCCCATTTGCAATTATACCAAAACAAATAAGATTCCTACCTAGGAATAAACCTAACTAAAGAGGTAAAAGATCTGTACTCTGAAAACTGTAGAACACTTATGAAAGAAATTGAAGAGGACACAAAGAAATGTAAAAGTGTTCCATGCTCATATACTGGAAGAACAAACATTGTTAAAATGTCTATACTACCCAAAGTAATCTACATATTTAATGCAATCCCTATCAAAATACCACCAGTATTTTTTACAGAGCTAGAACAACAATCTTAAAATTTGTGTGGAACCACAAAAGACCCCAATAGCCAAAGCAATCTTGAAAAAGAAAAACAAAACTAGAGGCACTGTATTTCCAGATTTCAAGCTATATTACAAAGCTGTAATCATCAAAACAGTATGGTATTAGCACAAAAACAGACACATAGATCAATGAAACAGAATAGAGAACCCAGAAATGGGCCCAAAACTGTACAGTCAACTAATCTCCAAAAAAGCAGGAAAGAATATCCAATGGAAGAAAGGCAGTCTCTTCAATAAATGGTATTGGGAAAACTGGGCCACGATAGGCAGAAGAATTAAACTGGACCACTTTCTTATACTATACACAAAAATAAATTCAAAATGGATGAAAGACCTAAATGTGAGATAGGAAACCATCAAAATCCTAGAGGAGAACACAGTCAGAAACATCTTTGACCTTGGCTGTAGCAACTTCTTACCAGATACGTCTCCAGAGGCAAGGGAAACAAAAGCAAAAATGAACTACTGGGACTTCATCAAGATAAAATCTTTTGCACAACAAAGGAAACAATCAACAAAACTAAAAGGCAGCCTACAGAATGGGAGAAGATAATTGCAAACAACATATCTGATAAAGATTAGTATCCAAAATCTATAATGAATTTATAAAACTCCACACCCAAAAAACAAATCATCCAGTTAAGAAATGGGCAGAAGATATGAATAGACAATTTTCCAAAGAAGGCGTGCAGATGGCTAAAGACACATGAAAAGATGCTCAACATCACTCATCATCAGGGAAATACAAATCAAAACCACAATGAGATACAACCTTACACCTGTCAGAAAGGCTAAAATTAACAAAACAAGAAACAACAGGTGTTGGCAAGGATGCAGGGAAAGGGGAATCCTCTTGCACTATTGGTGGGAATGCAAACTAGTGCAGCCACTTGAGAACTATATGGAGGTTTTCAAAATGTTAAAAATAAAACTGCCCTCTTGACCCAGCAATTGCATTACTAGGTATTTATCCAAAGGATACAAAAATACAGATTTGTAGGGGTATATGAACTCCAATGTTTACAGCAGCATTATCAACAATGCCAAACTGTGGAGAGAACCCAAATGTCCACTGACTGATGAATGGATAAAGAAGATGTGGTATGTATATTCAGTGGAAAATTACTCAGCCATTAACAGAAAGAAAGAAAGAAAGAAAGAAAGAAAGAAAGAAAGAAATCTTACCATTTGCAACAATGTGGATGGAACTAGAATGTATTGTGTTAAGTGAAATATGTCAGTCACAGAAAGACAAATACCCTATGATCTCACTCATATGTGGAATTTAAGAAAGAAAACAAATGAACATATGGGAAAGGGGAAAAAAGGAGAGAGGGAAATAAACCATAAGAGACACTTAACAATAGAGAACAAACAGGTATGCTGGTGGGAGGTGGGTAAGGGATGGACTAGATGGGTGATGGGTATTAAAGAGGGTACTTGTGATGAGCACTGAGTGTT
Organism: Martes martes; assembly: GCF_963455335.1. NCBI lineage: Eukaryota > Metazoa > Chordata > Mammalia > Carnivora > Mustelidae > Martes > Martes martes. The sequence continues at coordinate 42,358,914 of NC_137895.1, read as the reverse complement.
GTATGTAAGTGATCATTCACTGAAGTCTACTCCAGAAGCCAATATTGCACTGTATGTTAACTAACTAAAATTTAAATTAAAAAAAAATAAAGATGCAATTACCTTAGCTAAAATGGGTGGTAAACATTGGATGGATAGATGGATTAATTTATTCAGTAGATATTTATTGAGCAGTTATTATGTTCTAGGTACTAGGAGACAGAAAAATGATGAAAAATAGATAAAAATCTCTGACTTATGGAGCATGTATTCTAATAGGTTAATTGATAGATGACTGAATAAATTCTAAATGGGTAAGAGAGCTCCTAAGTCCCTGTTAAATTGCTTCAGAGGCTACAAGATTGTGCATTTATCAGAACAGACCCATAAGAATTAGTATCTCCAGACTATAGGATTACTGACAGCATTGATATCAAACTGTTCTTTACACTGATGAATGCTGTATCCCATAGATGGAGTTCAAAGTTAAAGCTAAGAGAAAGTGTCAGAAAAGGACTTTTGCTCTTTCTGTGTGGGTACTAACAGATGTATCTAAAAAGTACCATGTGTGCTCTGTGCTGAAATGTGATGGAAAAGCAGAAGACTGGTATTGGCCATCTACTTATGAGAATACACTTGGATTTTGCTTACTATAAATAAGCAAAAGGAAATGGAATTATTCATGAATGGAGATATGGCACCATCACTCTCATTTCTAAAAGAAATTAATCCTGCCTAGGAAAACACCTCTGAGGTGATTTTTTTTTTCCCACTAAAATTTATAGTACAGCCAAAAAAACAAGAATTTTAAGTACTAATATTCATCATCATTGTATGTATACTTTAATGAAAAAACTAAAGAAAGAATAAATTTCCCCCCTAAATCTGTATTCCATCTTTGAGATTTTTCAAGTAAAGAAAAAGTGAATGTGTAAATCCTTTAGGACAGAACCTCATGTGGAACCAGAGGAAGTAAAGCATAGGGGTTCCTGATTAGGAGATGAAGCTGAGTCTGCTACTAGTATCATGGTGGAATGATCCTGGGCTAGCTATTATCTTCAAGTTTTCAAGTTCTAAAACTTAGTTTTTATCATGGTACACAGAGATGTTCAGCCCTTTAGAGCTCCATTTACCCACTGACCAAACTCACAAGATTATGATGTACAAACCATAATGACAATTTATGAATTTTTGCTGGATATTATCTCCTGGTTGGAGTTTATGCCTTCTGATGGGAATGAATACCTAGACCTCCAAATTATCCTTCAAAAGGCTTAAATTAAAACCAAGGAAGTTACATAGTCTCAAGACAGGAGAGATCTGCCAGAAGCTACGTGATTAGGATATGGGTGAGACTAGGGTTAGGTTCCAGATTTACTAGTAACTTTGGGCAAGTTCACTAATGCTGATTTTCCTCTTCTGAATATGGGAATAAAGGGAAAAAAGGACAACCCACTTAAAGCACTAAGCACAACAATTGGCACAAGGGAAACATTCAATAAATCTTTAGCATTATTTATATTCCTTTCCAAAAAATTGATATTGGTTTCCTGGGATAAAAGCCTATCTTAATAGAGTTGTTGTGAAAATTAATTAAGATGTTCCAACAGTATTAACTATTGTTGTTTCTAGCTAAAGAAATAGGTCTTATAGCCTTTACCTGAATAATAGTGCTTGACAGACATTAAAACTTCCCACTGTCAAGAGTGCTTTCATAAAATACCATCAAACACCCTAGATCATGACAAGTGAATTATAACCCATCTGAATGGGGGCTACAGTTTCCTTTTCCATCAGTCACATTCCAGGCACGCCTTTCTGTAACTGGCAGCATCCTCTGGACTCGGGGGTTTCCTAAATATCTCTCAGAAAAGTTAATTTGACAGGCATGTTAAATTTATCCATTACATGACTATTTCTAATAGTTTAGCCTCAGAACAACAGGTGAGTTTTTCCCAACCATGGTACTAAATCCACTGATTTTCAAAAGATGAAGAAACACATATGCATCCAGATCACTTGAGCAGCTGGTTAAAAAACAGATTTCTGGAATCATTAAAATGATGATTATCTTGAGCAGGGTGGGGTGGAGCTGGCCTGCGGAGGGATATCAGCAAACATTCTGGGGTGTTGGAACATTCCACAGCTTTATCTAGGCGGTGGCTACACAGATGTACACATACATAAAAATTGAGTGGATTGGAGGACTTCCGGTTTTCAGTTTCCCATGTAAGGAGCTTGGCAGTTGCCACTCCATCGTAACAACAAATAAAAAGCTGAACAGACTGAAAAATCAACAACTCTTCTTGGATTCATGAGAAGGAAGGACACAGAGCAAACTATTGTCCTCAACACTGGAGAGACAGACAGGAATACAGTGAGACGAAGAAGTGGGAGCCATTTGAGTATGATGATGCCTTGTCTTGACCCCAAAGACAAGATCCATGCAAGAAAAAATTGATACACTGGACTTCATTAAAATTAACAGCTTCTAGGGATGTCTGGGTGGCTCAGTTGGTTAAGTGTCTGCCTTTGACTCAGGACATGATTCCAGAGTCCTGGGATGGAGTCCACACTGGGCTCCTTGTTCAGTGGGGAGCTTGCTTCTCCCTCTGCTTGTTCTGCCTGTTGCTCCGCCTGCTTATGCTCTCTCTCTCTGACAAATAAATAAATAAAATCTTTAAAAGAATAACAACTTTTATGAAAGACAATATCAAGAGAATTAGAAAAGAAGCTACAAACTAGGAGAACATACTCGCAAAAATATTTCTGAATTTAAAGGACTGTTATTGAAATATACAATGAACTTTTTTTAAATTTTTTTATTAACATATAATGTATTATTAGCCCCAGGGGTACAGGTCTGTGAGTCGCCAGGTTTACACCCTTCACAGCACTCACCATAGCACATACCCTCCCCAATGTCCATAACCCCATCACCCTCTCCCTAGCCCCCTAGCCCTGGCAACCCTCAGTTTTGTTTTGTGGATTAAGAATATCTTATGGTTTGTCTCCCTCCTGATCCCATCTTGTTTCATTTATTCTTTTCCTACCCCCAAACCCACCATGTTGCATCTCCCCTTCCTCATATCAGGGAAATCATATGATAGTTGTCTTTCTCCGATTGACTTATTTTGCTAAGCATAATACTCTCTAGTTCCATCCACATCATCACAAATGGCAAGATTTCATTTCTTTTGATGGCTGCATAGTATTCCATGAAATATACAATGAACTCTTAAAACCCAGTAGTAAGAAAAAAAGAAATCCAATTAAAAAATGGGTCAAATCAGCCGCAGCAACTTCTTCCTAGGAACATCGCCAAAGGCAACAGAAGCAAGGGCAAAAATGAACTATTGGGATTTCATCAAGATCAAAAGCTTTTGCACAGCAAAGGAAACAGTTAACAAAATCAAAAGACAACTGACAGAATGGGAGAAGATATTTGCAAATGACATATCAGATAAAGGGCTAGTGTCCAAAAATCTATAAAGAACTTAGCAAACTCAACACCCAAAGAACAAATAATCCAATCAAGAAATGGGCAGAGGACATGAACAGACATTTCTGCAAAGAAGACATCCAGATGGCCCACAGACACATGAAAAAGTGCTCCACATCACCTGGCATCAGGGAAATACAAATCAAAACCACAATGAGATACCACCTCACACCAGTCAGAATGGCTCAAATTAACAAGTCAGGAAATGACAGATGCTGGCGAGGATGCGGAGAAAGGGGAAACCTCCTACACTGTTGGTGGGAATGCAAGCTGGTGCAACCACTCTGGAAAACAGCATGGAGGTTCCTCAAAAAGTTGAAAATAGAACTACCCTATGACCCAGCAATTGCACTACTGGGTATTTACCCTAAAGATACAAACATAGTGATCTGAAGGGGCACGTGCACCCTAACGTTTATAGCAGCAATGTCTACAATAGCCAAACTATGGAAAGAACCTAGACATCCATCAACAGATGAATGGAAAAAGAAGATATGGTATATATACACAAGGAATACTATGCAGCCATCAAAAGAAATGAAATCTTGCCATTTGCGACGGCGTGGATGGAACTAGAGGGTACCATGCTTAGTGAAATAAGTCAATCAGAGAAAGACAACTATCATATGATCTCCCTGATATGAGGAAGTGGAGATGCAACATGGGGGGGTTTGGGGGGTAGGAAAAGAATAAATGAAACAAAATGGGATCGGGAGGGAGACAAAGCATAAGTGACTCTTAATCTCACAAAACAAACTGAGGGTTGCTGGGGGGAGGGAGGTCGGGAGAGGGGGGTGGGGTTATGGACATTGGGGAGGGTATATACTATGGTGAGTGCTGTGAAGTGTGTAAGCCTGACGATTCACAGACCTGTAACCCTGGGGATAAAAATACATTATATGTTTATAAAAAAAAAAGTTGGTAAATTAAAAAAAAAAATGGGTCAAAGACCTTAAAAAAGAGCTCATCAAAGAAGATAGACAGATAGCAAAAAGCATGTGAAAAGATGTTCCACATCCCCTTGCATTTTAGGGGAATGCAAATTAAAACAATAATGAGATACCAGTACCCACCTATTAGAATGGCCAAAATCCAGAACCCCAACAACACGAAATCCTGGCTAGGTTTGGAACAACAGGAACTCTCATTCACTGCTGGTAGGCATACAGAATGCTACTGCCACTTTGGAAGACAGTTTGATGATTTCTTATAGAAATAAACATACTCTTACCATTTGATACAGCAATCACACTTACTGGCATTTACCCAAAGGAGTTGAAAACTTATATCTGTTATGCCCCAATAACGGGTCCGTGATTAAAGGAGCGAGACTGATACAAAGCGAAGGTCAAGCAAAGCTTTATTTCGCGCCAAGCATCAAGAATCAGACGGAACGTTCGGGGCCGCACCTCTTGCAAGAGAGGGCGACCCTTCTCTGTTTCACAGTCTAGCTTTTAAGGGCAAAGGTCATGCGGTCGGGCCTGGCCACGCACAGGTGACCAATGAGATTGTAACACACACAGGAAACTCCACAGTGATGCTGGGTGACCAACTGAATTATAATTTACCCTAGTAGACATTTGAATCAGCCTATTACACCTTGATTAGGATTGGTGCCAAAAGGGTTCCCAAAGGGCGGGGCCCATACTCCTTGGTAGCTAGGGAGACAGTATGCAACCCCCTACAGATCAGATGTCTCCACCTGGCCTGACCCACCTTTGTATCTGGGCATTGTTACCTGGAGCTGGTTTCCGGGACTTGTTTTTAAGTGAATCCTCTGGGGGAAGGGGAGCAGGGACAGTTTAAAATAAGGTTTTTGTTTAACCTCAATGAAAGCCTCTTCCTAAAATATAAAAATATAAAATAGGTCCTTACATTATCCATGCAAAAACCTGCATGTGGATCCTTACAGAAGCTTTATTCATAATTGCAAAAGCAAATCTGGAAGCAACCAAATGTCCTTCAGTAGGTGAATGGAAAAATAAATGGTGCTACATTCAGACAACAGAATATTATTCAGTGCTAAAAAGAAATAGCTCATTTCTTTTCATGAAAAGACCTCGAAGAATCTTAAGTGCACACTACTAAGTAAAAGAAGCCAATCTGAGAAGGCTACATAACTGTTCAATTTCGATTACATGATTTTCAAAGTTCAGAGGTTGTCAGTGGGAGGGTGGAGAAAGCAGGGGAAGGGGAATGACTAGGCATAGCACAAAAGATTTTCAGGCAGCAAAGACTCTGCATTTTATAATGATGGATATATATCTTTACACATTTGTCCAACACTGAGATAAACTATGGACTTTGGGTGATGATGATGTGTCGATGTGGGTTCATCCTTAATAAAACATGTACTGTTCTGGTGAGTGATGTTGATAAAGGGGAGGCTGTGCATGTGTGGGGGCAGAAAATAAATGGGAAATCTCTGTACCTCCCTCTCAATTTTACTAGAAGCCTCAGACTTCTCTAAAAACATAAAAGTCTTAAAAAACTGATGGAGCTGCGAACTTACGGTAGAGCACTTACTGCCTGTGACGACTCAATAAAAAGATTTAAACATCAACAGAAATATCTGGCTCTACCTCAGATCTTTTGAATCAGAATCGGAGAAGGGCATGGGAGTCTTCATTTTTAATAAGCATCCTCAAATGATTCTCATGTACACTGAAGCTGGAGAGCCACTGATGTGAGAAAAAAAAAAGCACATTTTCAATATCGAAGATCAAGAAAAATAATTGAAATCAAGACCATCCCAAGAAATGTGAGATAAATGCCATGTAAATACCAGTATTCATATATTCTGAGAGCTTGGAGATTTGAGTCAAGGAACCAACATCTGTTTCTTGTGCTATCCGATAGGTCTCTACATGCAGCTCTGACATAAAAATTGAAATGAGCCATTGGGAGGTGAGGACCTGCTGAGAGCAGTGCAGCAGCCATTCACCTCTGCAGCGAGAGCCTCAGGCAGAAGTGCTTCTCTCTCCAATCTGATAATGTCAAAAGCTGGTCAAGTTACTGTTTGAATTACAATGCAGTGCATCTGGGAAGAGCACTTGTCAAGAATATACCTCCTCCAAAAAAGCAGGGGTCTGTTCCAAAAAGAAGAAAAAGGATCTGCCTAATGGAGCTTTTTGAAAGCTGAGATAAAAGATTTTCTTCCGTGTAACTGCCTGCAGAGTGTCATGATTCCAAATGAAAAGCTCTGCTGGCTCACAAACAGATGGTCTCATGTTGGAGTGAATGGATTGCGAGAATATTTAGAGACCATCCAAGATTGCTGCAAGGATTTGTTTACAAAAGGCTCCTTTTGCTTTGGTGTTGCTTTATGCCACATTGTTTTCCTGCAATATTCACTGTGGTGTTATTAGGGCTGAATGCAGGGAAAGGCAGCTTGCCTTAAAGGGCACCTTGTGCCTGCAGGCTTGCAGCCTTGGGGAGGACAGGCAACATCTACACTGTAGTAGAACTGACCACAGGATTCCACTTACCCACCTCTTGTGGTTTCCTTTCACAGTTCTGGACCAATGGAGCACTCTTTTTATAAAGAGGGCCCCAACAGAACAAACGTTTTCGAGGGTTGCAAACGGAATGAGAAAATAGAAATCTAGGATCTCCCTCTAGACAGCAGGGCTAAGGTTACGGTGAAAAACGATCCAGAGTACAACTTTCATTACTAATCCTCTCCATCTATACCCCCGTTCCCCACTCACAATAATCATTTCCTCTGTTAGTGCCCTGCCCCCAACAACACACCTGTCACTGCAGACCTATAATAACGGAGTGTATATTTCCCTGGGGAAATGGCAAAATGACTCAAGGTATTTATCTGTTGGCAAAACTGGGCCTCCCTCTGAGACTGTTAAATGTACAGCGATATTTCTCCTTGCATGAATCACAGCACTTTCCAGCTGGAAAAGACCTTGAGGATAATCTGGAGGAAGCTTCTCATTAGTTAGATACAGAAACACAGGCCCAGAAAGGCAAGTTTACCCCAAGTAACAGAGCCAGTTAGGGATAAAACCGAGCTTCAGTTAATGTCCTCTGGTTAAATTAGGAAAGTCTTGATCACTGAGACTTTGTCAACAACTCAGTCCTTTTTTTTCTTTTTCTTTCTTTCTTCCTTTTTTTTTTTTAAAGGCTTTATCGCTTATAGCAGTTTTAGAGTCACAGAAATACTGAGTGCAAGGTACAGAGATATCCCATATGTGCCCCTGACCCCACACGTGCCTCCCAGTCCTTTTAGGAGTCTCAGTGACTCTGGGCTTGTTCATGAGGTTAAACCAACTCACTAGCCTTTTCCCTCTCTATTTGTATATTTTTAAATATTTTATTTATTTATTTGAGAGCAAGAAAGAGAGAAAGAGAGCATGAGCAGGGGGAGGGGCTGAGAAAGGGAGAAGCAGGCTACCCGCTGAACAAGGAGCCCAATGTAGGACTGGATCCCAGAACCCTGGGATCTATGACCTGAGCTGAAGGCAGATGCTTAACTGACTGAGCCACCCAGGTGCCCCATCTATTTGTATATTTTTATAGGATGAGGTATCAGACAGGACAGGATACCCTATCAAGGTCACATTAGGAAGAACTCCAGAAATGTTCCCATCCTCCTGTAACCAAAACACACTTGCTTCTTTCTCCCCAGAAATGAATCCTATTCCCTACCTCTTGGCAATGGGTCATGCCTCCCACTGGCAATACTACGTTTCCTTCCTAAGTTCTGGAATTTCTCCACCTGGACTTTCCTGGGATCCACCACAAGCAGTCTCTTGTGAAATCATTTACTCTTTTTCTTTATTCTATTTCTTTTTACTATCAGTTTTCTCAAACGGAAGCATGGGTCACTTTGGCATTCTTGGTAGTCTATGGTTGCATTTCAATAGTCTCCTACAAACTGAATGACAAAAATGTCCACAATATTCAATAAGTTGAACATTTTCATCATGCTCCATTGTCCTGTGCAATGAAAGCACATGTTCAGGATGAGTCATCCCGTTTCCTGCCAACAATAATTGGCAGACATCCTGTGGCTTCCTTTAGTTTGTCATTTCTTAGTCTCAGCCATTGAATTTTTAAATCTTGAAACAGAGTGTGTGATTTTGTTCGAATCTGCAATTATTATAAGAAATGCCCTATTTAATCTGATGAGGGAGGTACATGTGAAATATGTATATATATATATACGCAATTCAGGAATTTAGCATTGCTAATTAATATGTGGTTTAGCCTGTTTTTTTTTTCTCAATAAGCATCAACACAGTCCACAGTGCTTCCAGATTACCTAATTTAAGATGGAGATATTAAACACTTTCCTGATGTCGTATCCTTCCAAAATTTCAGCTATGTTAGATAGTTTTTTATATAGTATTGTGCTTTAATTCTGATGCATGAAAAAGTCAAATCATCAAGTCCATGGTCATGAAGTACCCATGAGAGAACAAGGAATACAATGTGTGTCAAGGCCACCTAATCAGTGAACCAAAATCTAGCAACAGACCTTGAAATCTTTCATGACAGGTTCCTAAATTATCACCATTGCACTCCCTACTTAACCAAGCTCCCCCATCATTCATTTACATGCCAGTATTCCTAAGGTTTCCCAGATATAAAGTGGAGCACTTTGACTCATCCAGCCTCTCAGAATCTTCCAGTCAATATCACACAATGTCTGTTCTTCTTCACTTTTAGCCTCCATTCCTAAAGAGAGAGCAAGAAAATGGAAATGAGACCCAAAAAAAGGGGCTAGAAATCCTTGACCTTGGTATTCTAATATTTAATTATTGGAAAGAGAGGCAGAATGATTAAGTAGAAAGAATAATGGATTTGGTGTCAGAAAAAGCAAAGTTCAGTCTGATGTCACTTACCAGCCCTGTTACTTTCACTGATAAATTAATCTCACAGAGCTTCCATTTCCTAATCACTTATGTGGAGATGGTATGCTGGCTTACCGTGAGATGGAAAATCCACTGAATGTACTTGGTAAACTATACAGTGCCACATGAATGTAAACAGTATGATGCTGATACTTCTAGCCCTGAGGGCAAAGGGCCTTTTAGGGATTTAGTGACACCCACACAAAAAGCTGATAATCATGTCTTACTTAGGCCAATGATCTTAATTTTTTTTTTCCTGGAAAAGAGAATGGAAAATGAACTAGTACCTGGGCTAAGTGACAGAAATTTGTTTAAAAAATTATTTCTCCTTTTTAATGTATGTCTCATTTTAGGACAAAGAGTTTGAATTTCATTAAAATTGATGCTTAGGAAAGATGGGACACATTTACCATGTGGTCTTCCATACCCACTGGAGCTGCAGCCTATGGCATCCTTGTGGCATAGTTTGTGGACCTGTCGCTTCCTCATCTGTGTTTCCTTGGAAGGTATCAGAGCTATATTATAGTCATCTGTTTAATAGCCTGCCTCTTAGAGACAGGCACTTTGGTTAATTTCTTATTTTATCCCCAGAGCTTTGCATAGTGCTTGGTGTACTGTAAACCACCCTATACATATTTGCTGAATGAATCAATCAACTTCCTGTTTTCAAAGATACATTTTGGGGGATGGTTGATAATTAATCTTCTAATTACTACTGACCTCCACTGATAAACATGAAGAGGGCAAAATGAGAACTTTCAAAGTGAAATAGCTAGACCCAAATCCCAAGACCATGCTGGCTTTCAGCTCTTCCATCCAGCGCCCCAGTTATCCTTCCCTGATGCGCAACAGTCTGCCTCTCGGCATCAAGGTTTATTTCATCACTGTTGGCCCATCTTTGCAGAGGAACACTACTGATGGTCTCTTCTACCCATTTATTTTCTGTAAGTCTCAATTATGAACATAAGAAACCTTGCTCTAGTCTTTGTTCCACATTCCACAATGTCTGATTCACACACACAAATTTCCCTTTGAAACCAAGGAGCATTCTGAGCCAGAAGATATCCTGGGGATGGGGGAAGAAGGCAGGGAGGAAAGAAAGAATCAGAGTCACCATCTGTTGACAACACTCTTGTGCAGGGCCAGTTTTGAAGGTTAATGACATGTCACGCATCCTCTAGCGTCTGGTAACAAAAATAGGCTGCTCTCCCAGAATTCGATAGAACAGTTGTTGCACTGTGGAAGATGTAACGTGTCAGCCAGCACTCCAGCAGGGTCCAGGAAGGCAGTTCTTGCCAAAAGCTGGATGAAATTTAACAGTGGTCCAGGAAAAACAACTTTTACCAAAATTCAGATGTGGAAGTGATCATTTTTCCCTGAGGCCAGTAAAGGGCTATAAAGCATTGACCTTCCAAAATGACCATGCATACTGGGTCATTTTTTTAAAGAACCCTTGAGTTTCAACAGTAACTCTTCAATATTTATCTAGTCCTTTCTCTATCCGTTTTCAGAAAAATAAGGATTGTAAGCCTGTAATAAAAACAGGTCCAAGGATTTACCAGGGTTCTCCCATGGTTTCTTTGGATGGTTAAATTATTGGCATTGCAGCTGATCCAAGGCAAATCTGGGTCTCGGCTTCATTGACAGCCTACTGTTTAATGACTCACTTTGCTGTCTCATCAAGAATTCACCCAGTTGAAAGGCTGCACCTTCTCAAATGTAATTGCACACTCTCCCCACATCTCATCTGGGCTCTCTTTAATTTTCAAAGTCCTGCTGAGTAACCTTTGAAAATTCAAGCCCTTTACCACCTGGCAATCCACAGACATTTTAAGAGGAGGCATATCTGCCTATCTTTCTGTTAACCTAAAAACAAACTGTCTGGTCCCAGCATGGAGTAGAGTGGGTTGAATGGGGACTTGTATAAAGGGACAGAATAGGGGAATTGGAAAGCACCCAAGTTTTTCTGGATCATGTTTTTATAGTGTGACATCATTATTTTGTTTGAGGTAAAGTTTCTGGACTTTAGCTCTTCCTAACTTCAAATAGAAGTGTAGAATACAAATAAAAAAACTAAATGATTCTTTGATTATTTGCCAGTTTTGAGTACCCAAGCTCTTCTTATTCAAGAGAAGACATACCAGTAAAAGTTCAGTGGTGTGAAATGCTGAAATGATCACTTGCATAAAGTCAGGAGATTTAGGTTCATTTTCAGGCTCTTCTGTGATTTACGTAAATCATTTAATTTCTCTGGGCCTCAAATTCCTCAACCCTAAAATTAAATTCAATTTAATCAATATGTTTTCAGCCATGGAAAATGGGAGAGAATTTGTATAGATCAGGACTATCCAATAGAACTTCCTGCAAAAAAATGAAATGTTTTATATTTGTGCTATCTAATATGGTAGCCATTAACCATATTAAGCACTACTGATACCATGACTGAAGAACTGAATTTTTCATTTTATTTAACTTTAGTCAGTTTAAACTTGAAACAAATGTGTAGCTACTGGATATATATCATATGGCTCAGGTTTAATTATTTCTAAAGTTCCTTACGAAAAGTTCTGTTTTGATGATTTCTAAACCTAGCTAATGACCCACAGTAAATCTTTCTTCTTGTTCTGCCTACCATGAAATTCACTTCACAAATTATTTAGCATAGATTAATAACTTTAATCCTTATCAGTATAATAATTAATCAATTCAATAAAAATTAGATATCCAAATGAGCAAGATAAAACATATGTGAAACAATTTTGTAAATTCTAAAATGCTTTGCAAAAAATAAAGCATCACTAATAAAATCTGTCACACCTAGTTGCACTCCTTTGTCAAATATCAGCTGGCATCTATAGATTGAAAACTCTTCCATTTTCATATCCCAGACCAATAGAAATACCTTGATGGGATCCTGTAGTAGGTCAGAAAACACATTTTTTTAGTATATCTTTTTGAGTATAACTGATATTTTTTTAGTATAACTGAGTATTTATGAGTATTTTTTGAGTATAACTGATATTAAATAAACAATATTTGTATTCCTTTTTTTTATACTGCATCCATCAAGGGTTTCAACCTAGATGTTGCCATAATCTATATAAGAAAATAATTTTTTAATTTTTATTTAAGTAATTTCTACACCCAACATGGGGCTTGAACTCACAACCCAAGATCAAGAGTCACATGCTCTTCTGACTGAGCCAGCCAGGTACCCCTAAGAAAATAATTTTTATTAATTATATAACATCTTATAACCCTTGAGTGCATTTCTTCTGCTTCTAGGCTTTGCGTCACAGTAGCAGAGCAAATAAAACATTGACCAGAATAAGTCCAAAGGGATGACTTACCAGAAGCCCCCACTTTGGCCTAGACGTGGGTTTGCCTCTTTCTACTTCTGTTTAATCCCTTTTAGCCTCACAGCCTCCTATTCCTGACTTTCAGACTCTTCTACCCCTTACCATGTGGCATCCTGACTAATGTTTAACTTGAGTTCATAACCCTCTCCTTTTCTTCTCTTTTACATTTGCTCAGCTCTGTACCTTTAGTGACTATCCCTTCCAAGTTGGCTCTGAGATGTCTCCTGGTTAGTGACTCAATGAAGAGCTTAAGCTGGCAAAGCCTAGAGATTATGCTTCTAGCCCCTCCTCAGCTCTTCAAGATCTAGGTTCTAGACAATGAGCTTTGACTTGAAGGAAAGTCCTCTCTTACCAACTATTAAGAAACAAAAATTTTCCCATTTTGTCTTATTTTTAAGTGAGTCTCTAATCTTCTAAATAAGATATATGGTCCATAGTTTGGAAAAAGTTATTTTAAAAATGACTTTATTATATGTATAACTGGCATGTAATAAATGACACACATTTAAGGTATACAGTTTGTTAAATTTTGACATATGTATACAACCACAAAACCATGGATACAACTAAGAAAATGAAACACTCAGCATAATCAGTATTTTTCATTTAGTCACTCTAATAATTGAATGATGGATATTTGTAGCTTCCTGAAGTTGTTTCATAGTTCACTGATGCTTTATTTATTTACTTTTTATTCCTTTTTGTCTTTATCTTTCATTTTGGTATGTTCTATTGCAATGTCTTCCAATTCACTAATCTTTTTTTTTTTTTTAAGATTTTATTTATTTATCTGACAGACAGAGATCACAAGTAAGCAGAGAGGCAGGCGGGGGTGGGGTGGGTGGGGGGGAAGCAGGCTCCCTGCTGAGCAGAGAGCCCGATGCAGGGCTCAATCCCAGGACCCTGAGATCATGACCTGAGCTGAAGGCAGAGGCTTTAACCTACTGAGCCACCCAGGCGCTCTTCACTAATCTTTCTTTTTGAAATGTCTAATCCACTACGAATCCCATTTGGTGCATTTTTCAACTAAGATATTATAGTTTCCAGCTTTGCAAATTTAATTTGGTCCTTTTTTATCTTCCACTTAACATCTTTTCTTTAGTTGCGGGACTATGAAATATAGTTATAATAACTTTTCAAATGCCTTATGCTAACTCTAACATCTATGCTAGTTCTGGTTTGGTGTCCCTATTCTGGGCTACATCTTCTTATTTCTTTGCATGCCTGGTAGCTTTTTAATAGATGCCAGACATTTTGAAATTTACCATGGGGTGTATGTACTACATATCTTTGCGTTCCTATAAATAAATATTTTCGAGTTCGTATTACTTGGAAAAAATTTGACACTTTCCAGTCCCATTTTTGAGATTCGTTAAGTTGAACCAAAGCAGCATTTAGTCTATTAGTATTCTCCACTACTCAGGCAATATTTCTCTCTCTCTCTCTCTCTCTCTCTCTCTCTATATATATATATATATGTATATATATATATTTACATATATTTAATTTATATTTATAAATATTTAAATATTTATGTTTTATTTATTTGTTTGAGAGAGAGAGAGAGAGCGCGCGCGCACACAAGTGGAAGGGAGGGACAAAGGGAGAGGGAGAGAGAATCCTCAAGCAGACTCCCTGTTGAGTGTGAAGCCTGATGTGGAGCTCAATCCCAGGATTGTGATATCATGCCCTAAGCTGAAACCAGGAGTTGGGCACTTAACTGACTGAGCCACCCTGGCACCCTGAGACAATAATTTTCTAAGTACTCTACCCAATGCCCAATGAGTTTTAAGTTTTCCAATCTGGCTCATGGGAATATGTACTATTGCTAGCCCTTTGTGAGCTCCTGGAACTTTTCCCTCTAATCTTCCTGGGAAATTCATTCCACAGCCAAGAGTAGTCTTCTCATCACATGTACACATCAGCATTCTGCTTAAAACTTGAAGAGCCCCCTCAGCAGGTTTCTGAGCGTCTCTCCTCTGTAGCTTCTTCTCTCCAGAACTCTGCCCCACAAACTTTAACTGCTTTTGCCTCCCGGCCTTTCAGTTTTACTCTTCAACTCATGGGGTCCACTGGCTCTGCCTGGGTCCTCTCTTCCTGCACAACAATCCTGAAACCCATTCAAGGCAGGAATTTGGGACAATTATAGAGCTCCCCATCTCTCATGTGTCACTGTTCTTCATTGTTTGATCTTCACTATCTTAATAACTTTTATTTCATATATTTTCCTGTTTTTTTTTTTTTTTTCATTATTTCAGGGTGGAGGGTAAACTTGTTCCCACTTTCTCTATCTTGGCCTGAAGCAGAAGTTAATTAATTCATTTTGAAACGTATTTACTTCTACTCTACACCCTCAACCTAAGGAGGAGGAACACATAAAAAATAATTGTATCTTCACAGGAAAGTTTATGAGTTAGGATCTACCCAGGCCACCTACAGAGTACCAAACAAAGCTTCAGTTGGAAAACGGGAAACTGATTGGTCCTTCTTTGGTGTTTAGGCCCAGAAATGCAGATTTCTGGAATAAGGTCACATGGAGAAAGACAAAAAGAAAAAAGCTACTTCTGAGGAGAGACTGGTTATCACATGGGATCGTGAGTCCCCTGAAGAACAAAAGGAGAATACGGAAAGGAATTCATACTTAACTCACTCAAGTTCCTCCCCTTCCTTCCCTCTCTAGCTCTTGTTCCTTCGGTATACTGAGAATTACAAGCTTCTACAACCCTTGTTAATATGTCTTTGCTCTAGCCCCTAACTAATCTTGTCCTCTCCTCTCTATTTTTCACAAGCTAAAACTCCTGCTTCTCACACCATTTCTCTTAGCTACAATTAGGTCGGTGGGCAAGAGTTGGTACAGGAAAGCTGTCCTCTATTATGTGTCAGAAGGCACCATCCTTAAGGGAGAGGACAGATCTGTCTAGGACCTTTGGTAATATAGAGGGCTCAATTGTAACTGGAGAGAATATTCTACTTAAATCTTTTTTTATTTTATTTTATTTTATTTATTTGACAGAGAGAGCAAGAGAGCACAAGCAGGGGGAGCTGTAGAGGGAGAGGGAGAAGTAGACTCCCTGCTGAGCAGGGAGCCTGACACATGGTTTGAGCCCAGGACCCTGAGATCATGACCTGAGCAGAAAGCAGATGCTTAACCAGGTGCCCCTCATTTTTTCTTTTACTATTTTTCTTCCTTTTTTTTCTTTTTTTTTTAAATAGATTATTTATTTTAGAGAGAGAGATAGAGAGAGAGGGGAGAAGAGTAGAGGGAGAGCAAGAGAGGAAGCAGACTCCCTGCTGAGCATGGAGCCTAATGCAGGGCTCAATCTTACAACCCTGAGAGCACAACCTAAGCTAAAACCAAGAATCAGAGGCTCCCAACTATACCATCCAGGTCCTCATTTTACTGTTTTTCTATCAAGTGGATATGAATTTTAATTTTAACCTAATAACATAGGACTTCTGAATACCTAAATTCAGATAAAAAGTAAGTTTGAAAAACAGATAACCCTTTTATTTTGATAGAAAAATGAGACTCTAAATAGTACCTTTCAACTAATCATTTTTACATTGACTTCAATATTCATTTTACTCTAACAGCATATCTTTTATCATAAATGTGCAGAGAGATAACACAAGTATAGTAAAACTCAGAATAAATACTAGACATTTCTTAATGAATAGAAAGATGCCACAGGTCAGGTCACATTCTCAAAATATAGCTACAAGCATTAAAAGGTAATTATAAAATGACTAAAACAAACCAAAAAAACCATTAGTCCTGACTCTAACACTGGAACTATAAAACAATGTCACCTTTTGATGGTAAGAATCCAGTAACAGAAGTGAAAGGATTGTCTCCTTTTAGATTCATCACACACTTATTTCCAAATGGGTCTGTGGGGCATAGAAACAAATGGCTAAAAATGTAGTATGATGAGATACTTGGTATCATACAGACTTTTTAATATTTGATTTGAAACTAGTTTCATTCAAACTGATATGTATGTAGACAGACCCAATGTTGAAGATAGATTGATAGCAGATAAATGATAGATAGATGGATGGAAAGAAGGATAGATGAATTAATGGATGGATGGGTGGATGAATAGATAGATGACAGACAGATAGTCATCAAAATGTCATTATTTTCACATTTTTTTCCTTGTGTTAAAGAGTATACTGAGGTAGTAGGAAACAGAAACAGATAGTCTTTCAACAACAGTAACAAAGACAGGCTAATGTTATGATTTACAGCAGTGTTTCTCTGAGTGTCATTCACAAGTATATGAAACATTTGTTAAAGATGCAAATACTCAGGCCCCTGCCAGACATACTAAATCAGAATCTTGGAGATGTGGCCTGGGATTCTGAATTTTAATACACTTCCCTAGTATTTTTACTTCATATTAAGACTTAGGAACTCCAGGTTTCAGGCATGGATCCTATAGCAAAATTTCCTGGGTTCAAAATTCAACTCCACCAAATAGCTATTTGGGGAGCCTGGGTGGCTCAGTGGGTTAAGCCTCTGCCTTCAGCTCAGGTCATGATCTCAGGGTCCTGGGATCAAGCCCCACATTGGGCTCTCTGCTCGGCAGGGAGCCTGCTTCCCCCTCTCTCTGCCTGCTTCTCTGCCTGCTTGTGATCTCTCTCTCTCTCTCTCTGTCAAATAAATAAATAAATAAAAATTTTAATTAAAAAAAAGATAGCTATTTTACTGCAGACGTATTACTCTGTCTGTTTTTCATCTGCAAACTGGAGGTAATAATAAAAATAGTTCCCACCTCATAAGATTATCAAAGAGTTAAATGAGCTAATATAGAAAGTCCTTAGAATTGTGTTGGGTACAATATAAGTACTATCTGTGTAAGTGCAACAAATGTAACTAAGTCAACCGTATCCTATTACTATATCCTACAAGGACAGGAAGGAAATATCAATAGTAAGTTACAAGAGCAAAAACACAAGTTTGATCCACAACATTCCCTATAGCTAAACATTTCAGGTTCTTTATTTCATTTTGTTTCACTTTCACTGGCAAAAGAACACCCTTTTGTGAAGCTGCCCCTTACTGCCCTACAGGAGGATACGGTGGCGCCAAGTAATTCCTCATCTGTGGCCAAAACACCACTGTTCTCCTTACTGTAAAATTCTAGTAAATTCTGGTAATTGTCCTCCCAAAATTAAAGCCACATGCCTGTAAAGGAGAAATTCTTTATTCAGTTCTTGTCAAGACACCTGGCTAACACAGAAGTGATCTGGTTGCCTACCTGCCCTCTGGATCTTATGTGACTCAGGTCTTCTGACCTCACTCATACTGTCAGGAATCCACCTTGGCCCAAATCCACAGTGTCTAGCAAAGACTAACTCTTGAGAAAAATTGGTGGAGAGGATTCTGAATAAACAGGATTCAGAAACTGTACTTACATTGTACAAAGTCATTGGTTAAGACTGGACAGAGAATTAAATATAAGCCTTTGAACAATGTCCCATTTATAATTCCACAGTTTCATTAACACTGTGGGCCAGGATATAAACAGAGCAATGAGAAGTCTGGCAAGGTGTATGCTCATTCTCTTATTACCACACCTTCAAATTATCAGCATCTTCCAGCCTTCACTCACCTTTCCAAGCAGCCTGGCTTCCCTGATCCATGACTTCTACCTTTCTCTAGCCCTCTTGCCCCTCTTTTAGTACCTAAATTAAATCTCACCCTGAATCAATACAAATACCCACTATGATAAAGTCCAGCTTCCTTCCATTCACTGCAAAGCTTCATGCTGTCCACTCTCCCTCTCTCTCTGTTCTGTAGACATATTAAACTGTGCCTCTGCCTCTCTTCCTACAGATATTCCTGTATGCTTTGCCCTCTCCCTAGGACACATTTCTCTCCCACCCATACCCCACCTATTCACTTGACTAATACCGACTCATTCTTCAGAATTCAGCTAAGGCATCACCTCATTCAATGTCTTACCTAATCCAGTCCCTCCCAATGAACACATCAATCAGGCCTTTTTCACACTATAAGGCTTATTTAGTCACTTTAACTATTTAACTTTAACTTTAACTATTAAATCCTTAAAGAACCATGTTTTGTTCATCCTTGTCACCCAACCCATAGCAGAGGTAGACCACTCAATACCATTAGTGAGATGAAAATGTTGGTTCATGACTATGTGTTTAAGAGCGTCACAGCTATGTAGCTCAATGGAAAGAACACATGCCTTGGAGTCAGACAGATCTAGGCTTGAATGACAGCGGGGCCACTTATTATCTATGATGTTGGGCAACAAATTCCATAAGCTAATTTAAATCCAAGTTGTACATCTGTAAGTAGAAATGATAATCCTTATTCTACAGATATGCTGTAAGAATTAAATTAGATATTACATACAAAATATTTACCTAGTATCTAATAAAAGGTAGCTTTTACTGTTGTATTAATGATGAGAATCAGAATTTATTCCTATATGGATCAGATCAAAACCAATCATAGCTCATAGACAATGTGTTATAAATATCTGAAAGAGACTCTGAGGTCTTTCTCAAGTATCTGAGATTGGCTGCACACACCTGAGAGAGACCCTGAGGATATTAGTTTCCCATAATCATGTTGCAAATAAAATACATCAGAGTTTTTCAATATCAGGATTAATTTCAAATCAGTTGGTCCAGCTTCCAAGTGTTGCTATGGGAGAAATTGCCAAATGTGCTAAAAGTAGTGTATTCAGTGTAACATATTATGAATTAAAATCCTTATTGAACATGGTACTAAATGCCATATATACTTTTTTAAAAACTTAATCCTTAAAACCAACTGATAAGGTACTCGCCATCGTCCCTATTTGACAGTTGAGATAGGTTCAGCAAACGTCCAAGGTCACACACTGAGTGGGACACAGCCTGTAAGATTTTAGAAGATTTTTTAAAACATTTACTTATTTATTTCAGGGAGAGAAAGTACAAGCAGGAGGGACAGAGAGAGAGAGAGAATATCAAGCAGACTCCATGTTGAGTGCAGAATCTGACACGGGGCTCTATCTCATGGCCCTGAGGTCACAATGTGAATGGAAACTAAGAATCACATGCTTAACCCACTGTGCCTAGTGCCCCTAGAAGATATTTTTGATAGCAGAATCACTTTATTATCTGTTACAGTGTGATAACTCACATTAAAGGCATGTGAATAAACTGAAGCTCTCCAGAGTATCTCATCTGAAAGTTCCTCTACCCCACTTTGGTTCATTTTGTGATTTGAAGAGTCTGAAGTGGTGGATCAGAGAGGTATTTGAGTTCAAATTTTCCGCTGGAGCTGGTATTACCATAGTCTGGGATCTGCTATGGAAGACAGCTCAAAACAAGGTTTCAGCTGCTGCTTTTCTGGGCCTGCAGTCATAGACCAGAGACTCTGAAATGGCATGGCAGGTGTTGTAATTGAGGGCACTGGTTTCAGTGATAGCTACAGAACTTCTGGACTCCCACAATGGCAGCAATTGGGTCTTCTTTCCATTTTGTAGCTAACCCTGTTGTTTGAGCAAAAGGAAGTTGGTGATTCTCTGCCAACCAGCACCATTCCAAATTCATGATTCTTTAGCAGGAGAATGGCTCATTCTTAATCCATTCGTTCTGTAATTCATTAGTTTTTTTTTTTTTTTTGCCATTAGTAATTCATTAGTTTATATAAGAATTTATTTACTTATTTAAAAATTAATGAATTAACTTAAAATTCATTCATTAAGCACTTGCTATGTAATGGCACAGTGAGAGTCATCAAAATACAGTGCCAAGACTGTGGAATTTTCAAGTCAGGTAAACAAGGTTTTGCATCCTACTTTGTAATTTACTAGCTAATAGCCCACACTGATATAAATGGTTATTAGGGTATGAATTTTGGAGTCAGACAGACTTGGCTTAAAAATACATCTCTGCCCACTTATTTATTTGTTTATTTGTTTGTTGGTCACACATCTGCCTTTATTGTGAGCAGCAGGTGGGACATTTCCAGCAATAGTAAAAAAAAAAAAAAAAATTTAATTTACAAAAGCAGGAATTCAGTGAAGATGCCTGGTTGGAACAGCAGGAAGAGCTGCAGGAAGAGGACTCCAGAGCCCATGAAGATCAAGGCCACCAAGGAGATGAGGAGCTCTTTGTGGATATCTCAAATGTACTTGGTAGAGGTAACCTCATAAATGAAGAACCAGGCTGTAAGAAACATGTCAGTGGCCAACAGCACCATGGTCAGATGGGGGAAGATAGCCAGGTTCATGGGGTTGATGTATCTGCTCATGACCTCAGGCTCCATTTTGGGCTCCATTTTGGCAGGCACAGGGTAATCTACCACTCCTCTGCCCACTTATTTGATCTGTGACCTTGGACATGTGTCTCTGAACTTTAGCTTCTCCATCCATAAAATGGAAAGAATAACAACTAATGTACAGAATTCTCATGGAGAATTAAAATGAGATGTGTCTATAAGGTACTCTATGCAGTATCTGACAGACAGTGGGTGTTCAACAGATTTACTTCTCTTTCCTCTCCTGCTCAGTTCTAGGCACTATAGAAATAGATATGTTTGAAATTTATAGCATCTATTTAAAAAGACAATAAAAGGAAAGGAAGCTAAAGTAAAACAAGCACCTATTTTGTGCCAGGCATTTCATGCGATATTACTGAACTTAGGTAAAACACATGCTTTCATTTATTTACTCATTCATTCATTCAAGAAATATTTCTTCAGCAACTGCTGTGTGCTAGGCACTTGCTTCAGCAATGGAGACACCGCAATGAATACAATGGATTAAGTCCTGCCTTGAGTTTACATTCTAGAGATCTATTCCCTTTGCTGTACCTTGCTGCACAAATAAAAAGCTTGGAAATTTTTTTTTAAAAATCCAAATTAGATACTAGAAAGGCTTTATGGAGGAGGATAAGTATGATCTAGACTCAAAGGACCATAGGGTTCCAAGATAAGAGGTGAGAGTGGGGTTGGGAGGAACAGCATACTCAATAGCCCAAAGGCAAAAAAAGGTGGGACCCATGAGGAAGCATGAGTTTGATCTGGTCAATGGGTGTGGTGGCTGAAAGTGAGTAACAGGAAAGAAATTCTCTTGGAAATGTATATGGAAATCAGATGGTAGTGCATATGGAAAGGCTGACTGGTGAGTCCAGACTTCATCTGTAGACCAAGGAGGTAATAAGATTGAAAATACGCTTCAGAAATATTAAATGGGCAACACTGTTTAAGTTGGATTAAAGAGGAGAGACCAGAGACAGAGAGAGACTCAAGAGGTTGTTGATTAAACATCACATATGTTTGGGTTTTTGCTGTTGTTGTTTTTATGGCCAATGACAAGCAGAACCTCAGCAAATTTAGGTAAATTCTTTTTCATCAGAGTTTGCAAGGGTAAAAGTAGGTTTAAAAAAATAAAGAAAGTACCTGTTTCATCTGAGAAAGCACTAATGATTTCGCATAAAGAACCAGTTCCTTTGATACATGAAAGAGAGTGTCTTCAGTAGAAGAACAAACTAAATTAGACATCAGGGAGGAAAAAACCCAAGACAACAGACCTTATGGTATAATTTTCACGCTAAGTTGATTCTTAGGCCAGAGCTTTAAAATGTTTGCCAGCAAATTCTGACTCCTTAATGGCTTTTTGTCATTAAAGTCCTTATCGTAAAATTTTTAAAAAGTTAAACATGTATATAAGAACACTTGCAAGGTGACAAATGCCCTCAGTCAATTTTTGCTCATCAAGGAAAGGAGGTTTTGGGTCCAGTTTGTGCTCCTTCTGGCTAGTAATGCTATGGGTCTAGCTCCAGCCTTCAGCTGATGGAGAACAACCCATTCCCAGACCAGCAGGTGTCACACAGCATTCTGCCTTCAAAACATTACTAGCTTTTGCTATCTTCTCTTGGTTTCTGCAGAATCAACCCAAACACTCCCAGACTGAGGTCATTATCTTCTCCCATCCCTTCCCCTTCCAACTTCTTCTTTTTGCCTTCTTATTTGTTCAACAAAAATATATTTAGCACTATCTTGTATCCGGTCCATACAGATCCCTGGGATCTCTGCTAAAGGCATCACTGACCAATAAAACCTTGGAGTCACCCCCAACTTCTCTGTCCCTGTTAGCTCTCATGTCCTCTCAGCAACCAAGGCCTTTGGAGTTCACCTCCCCAGAAGTCCCCTAATTGTTCCTTACTACGCTCCCTCTAGCCCCACCCTGTCTCTCTCCAATCCAGGCTCTCTTTCATGGAAGGATCCAACGCAAGGTGTGGTCCATAAATCATTCCTTGCAGCAGCAGTTTCACCTGGCAGCTAGTCAGATATGAAGACTCTCATGACAGAATCTGCATTTTAACAGAACCCCCAGATGATTCATATGCACACGTAAGTTTGAGATCACTGGCTGAAAGCACAAATCAAACCCTGTCACTCCCCAGCTGACATTCTAGTCCAGGGGCCAACAAATTACATCCCAAAGGTTTAATCTGGCTTACCACCTGTTTTTGTATCCTCTGCAAAGTAACAATGTTTTTTACACTTCTAAATGATTGGGGGGAAAAATCCAAAGAAGAATAATATTTCACAACACAAGAGAACTATATGAAGTTCAAATTTCAATGTCTATAAATACAGCTGTATTGGGATGCACCATGACCAGGCACTGACATATTGTCTAGGGCTGCTTTTGCAATACAATGGCAGAGTCAGTAGTTATAATAGAGACTGTTATGGCTAGCAAATCCTAAAATACTTGCTATTTGGCCCTACATAAAAAGTTTGTTGACCTTTGTTCTAAGGAGAAAACATATATGGCAAAAAAGAAAAAAAAATGCTAGCTATGAGATATAAAGGAAAAAAAGGAAGACCTGAACAAAATGCTGTCTCTCCTGGGTACTCATAGCAGGTGCTTATGACCATCTATCAACCCACGTGTCATTTTGTTGGTTTAGTCTTTGCTGACTGGGGAGGAGAGTCAGTTACCTTCACTCAGTTTTG
Source organism: Martes martes (assembly GCF_963455335.1). Lineage (NCBI taxonomy): Eukaryota > Metazoa > Chordata > Mammalia > Carnivora > Mustelidae > Martes > Martes martes. Next base: position 42,335,205 of record NC_137895.1, on the reverse strand, counting down.
TGACTACTGATTTCTCCCCTCAGAAGGACAGAGGGTGGGTTTTTAAACATAATGAGAGTAGGAGGATTATTCTGGCGATCCAGATATGAAGAAGGAATCATGAGGGATTTGAGGGTTAATAATTTCATATATAATAATTTAATGGACACTCTTTGCACTTGAGTCCTAATTTCTAAGGAAAAAAAAAAAAAGGCATCTGCAGGCTTTGGAGAACTAAATGAATCACCAAAGGGATACAGTACTTTGTTAGGGGCAATAATTCTTCCACTAAAAGGAATTTCTGAAAATTCCAAAATTCAGTATCTTAAATATCAACAACACCCCACCTGCAGGCCTTCTCTTAGCCACATTCTCTGATTTTATGTCCATATGAGACATTAAGAAGATCAGCTCAGATTTCACTCATTTTCTGTATGCAGATCCTTTTAGGAATAACACTGTTGGAGCTATTTCTAGTGGCTTCCTCTTTGCTTAATTGATACATTCCTTTAGAGTCACTTTAAACCACTGAAGCAGGTGTGCGAAAATAGTCCGAATTCCAATTCCAACCCAGAATGAGAAAGAAGGGGAAGTCCACGGATCAAAAACCTCTCAGATAAGTTATCACAGAGACACTGAACATCTTACGGACCGAAAGTGGTTGCCTTTCCATTCCTTTTCCCCCATCCCTACCTTTACATTTTTGGGAAAAGTTAAAGGAATGATTTTGCATCTGCCCCAAAGCAAGTTATATTGCCAGCTAGCAGTGCAGTCGAGTACTATGGTAGGTCCCTGGGCTACAGCAGGAAATAAGATATTGCTCCTGTCCTGGAGAAGTAGACTGCCTTGTAGAAAAGGCAGATGCAGAGGCAGATAACTATAACACTGATTTAAATGCTACAGTTCACAGTGAGTAAAGGTGCTATGTGAGCACAGAGGGATGCCGAACTCAGCTTCTGGGGTTAGAAAGGCAACCCAGAGGAGATGTCTTGAGTTGAGGTCTAAAGAACAAATAGAAATCAACAGATAGAGGGCACAAAGTTAGCACTAAAAGGGGTATTCAACGCACAAAGATACCCAAGATAAAAGTAAATAGAAGGGGGCGCCTGGGTGGCTCAGTGGGTTAAAGCCTCTGCCTTCCGCTCGGGTCATGATCCCAGGGTCCTGGGATTGAGCCCCGCATTGGGCTCTCTGCTCAGTGGGGAGCTTGTTTCCCTTCCTCTCTCTCTGCCTGCCTCTCTGCCTACTTGTGATCTCTGCCTGTCAAATAAATAAATAAAATCTTTAAAAAAAAAAAAAAGAAGTAAATAGAAGGCAAGTGGGGTACAGGAAGAGAGGAGAAAAGAAAAGCCAGCAGGGTCAGGTAAAGAGTGGTGTGTTTGCTAAACCAGAGAGTCTGGACTCCATGCTGAGGACAATGGGGGTGTACTGTAGAATTACTGGGGGGCTGACATGATCAGAGTTGTGTTTAGAGGGGCGCCTGGGTGGCTCAGTTGGTTAAGCGACTACCTTCAGCTCAGGTCATGATCCTGGGTCCCACGTTGGGCTCCCTGCTCAGCAGAGTGTCTGCTTCTCCCTCTGACCCTCCCCTCTGTCATTCTCTCTCAAATAAATAAATAAAATCTTTAAAAATTAAAAAAAAGAGTTGTGTTTAGAAACCAAATCGGCTGCTGTGTAGAAAGAGCACTGAAGAAGGTTAAGATTGGAGGTAAGGAGAAGAATTAAGATAAATGCTGCAGGGAAGAAATGCTAGTGACTTAACCCACCATCAAGACAATGGTGGGGGGAAAGAACAAGACCAAAGCCACAGTATATGGCCATCAGCTTCTGCCCTGTGTAAAGCATGTTCCCAAGGTTGAGTGGTTGCTGACCAGACTGGTCTGCTAACCAAGTACTGTGGCCCCACAGGAGAAAGAAAGGGGCCCTTTTTCATTCATCAGCCAGATAAGGTACGATGTTATTATTCTCACAATGTCACCAGATGTAAGGGCAGTGTTGAAGGCCCTCTTGAAAATGAACATATCCCAGAGATTTTTAAGAAGAAAGCAGCTGATCAGAAATAGGAGTTAGAGGGAGAGAATTCAAAGAGGACACTGAAGTGTTCGGCCCTTGCATCTTGCCATTCACCACGGCAGGAAGCTCTTCCTCAGCCCCACCTCCACTTTGCCTGTTCAACACAATTCCTTTTCTTGCTATCATGAATCTCTTCGATAAATTCAAGTAAGTTCATTCAAATAAAAAAAGAAATACATTTTACTTGTATTTAACATTTTTTACTTATTTTATTCTTTGTCTTTTCCTGGTTTTATTTACACCACATCTGAGACAACATGGTATAGTGAGAAGAAAGTTGGCTTTGTGGTCAGACAAACTATGAATCTCAGCTTGGCCGACAGTTATAGGACCCCTCACTCTTCTGAGCTTTAGTTAATTCACTTGAAAAATGGAGATGATTTATGGTAGGATGGCTATAAAAGGCGGTGTACATAAACCATCTCACCATAGTATCCAGCACATATAGTAGTGGAAATGTAATACCTTTAGCTACTATTGTTATTATTTACTGATCAAATATTCTGTAGTGTATTTCTTTCTATATTCCCATTTTCTGTTTTGATCTCAACTTTCATAGTCCTGTCCTTTTTTCTGTCAATATTATGATAGCAGTTAACATAGCTTCTAGAAGTGCTTGCCTCTTTGCAAAACCCTCCCACTTAGAGAATGTACATGTTCAACTCATAAAACTCCATTGATAATTCTAAAACCATATCCAAAATACAACTCCTTAAAAATAATAGATTTACAATTTTGAGTACTGACAGTATATGTGCTTATCTGGGAAGTTTTCCTGAAATTTATTGGAAAATAGAAGAAGAATCCAGACCTTGTTAGGCCATGTAGCTTACGTGATTTTTCATAAACAGTAATTCTACCTTACATAGTTTGATTTAGAGAGCTTTAAATGTATACTGTGTGGCCAGCACTGCATGCATAATTTAGGGACATCATAAAGAAGAAGAAAGCATGGTTCCTCCTCTTGGGAAATGGGGCTTCATTTTCTATTTCAGTTGGGGATTTTAAGAAGTTGATTCTATTTCAATAAAACTGTATTTACTGAAACATTTAGGTAGGAAGCAAGATCTTAGCCAGGAATTTTTAGTTAATCTTCAGCGGCCTATGCATAAAAAGATGTTACTGGAAACACTTTCAGATTTGTTTATCCTTAAATAATGTGGTCCATTTTCATTTTGAGAAAAAAAGGAATTCCACAGAAAGAAAGGCTTGCATGACTGGCTGAGTCATCCTGTGTAGATTTTTCCAGTAAGCTACATTATGCTGGATGCTGTTCAAGAGGGAAAATGTCAAACGCACTGGGGTTCAGTCTGGCATGTGGGTGGGTTTACTCAAGCACAGAAATCAAATATAGGCATTGGAGCCAATACTTTGGAAAACAACAGAATGGCTTACAAATCAGAGTTGGAATTTCCAGAAGTTTTTTTCAGCTGAATCCTACAAATACAATATAAGTGAACAATATGCAGTGAACATTTTAATGGCATTTATTGTGTTTCTTTCTTAAAACCTTAAAGTAGAAAAAATTAGACATTAGACATGTAACATTTAGCCTTCTTTCCATACAACAAATTATATAACACATATCTCTGACAGATTCTCATACTTCTGCTTAAAAACTTCTGATGATTCATTCCTTTGTAACATACCCCCCTTCCTTTGACAGATGGAATGCAGAGGAAAAGACCTGGATGGATATAAGCCAAGGTAATAATAGTGGTTACCTATGGATGAGTGAAATCATGAGTTTTTGCTCTTCTTTTGCTTCTCTACATTTTCTAACTTTTCTATAATGATTTTGCATTTTTTATAATATGAAAAAAATAAGTACTTGAGAGCCACGAAGAATTCAAGTACTAACATTAAGATTGTTCCAACTTCTCACTATAAAAGTCAAGGCAGATTAATTGGTTGAAAATTAGGCACCAAAATTACCAATGTTCCAAAAGTCTGTAACTAGGAAATACCAATTTCAGCCACATCATTATGTCAACCAAGGTGCTGTTGTTCAAATCATGTTCAGCTAAATTTTTGTTGGTCATATTTTTTTTTATAAGATTTGTTTATTTGCCAGAGAGAAAGAGAGCATGCACCCAGGGGCAGAGGTAGAGAGAATCTTAAGCAGACCCCATGCTGAGTGAGAAGCCCAGTACAGGGCTTGATACCATGACCCTGAGATCATGACCTGAGACGAAATCAAGAATCAGACGCTTAATCGACCAAGCCACCCAGGTACCCCTAAGTGATTTTTTTAAATATCAAGCTTCACATTTATTGCTGTTAAGTTTGATTGTATCATCTTAGTTTGTTCCTTCTTATGGGGTGTTAAGTGGAGCACTTAACATGCTGTAAGGGACAAATTTTTCCTGGATGAGAAAACATGTTCTGAAGAATTAATTATTTGTCCTCATAACTGCTTCCTCTTCCCTGCCTCAGAGGTCCTTGGCATTCTCTCCCTGTTCCCAATAAATTATTAGCCAACGCTTGGTAAATCATATGTTTTAAAATAAATCGTAAGTATTAAGCACCTACTATGTACCTTTGTTTCCACATAGGTTACCCCACCTATTCTTCAAAATAGCCCATTTGATATAGGTATCATTACTTCCATTTTTACAGTGGAGAAATAGAGGCTCTGAAATTAAAGCAATCTTTTTTTTTTTTTTTTTTTTTTTTTTTTAAGAGTCACACAGTTACTCATTGACAAGGATCAGATTTTAACCTACATGGGACTGGGTTTAATGTCAGTGTTGCCTCCAGGTATTTTTGGCCTTGGCTGCCTGCCCTTACCCTTGCCTCTCTGGTCTCACATAGACTCTGTCATCTTTCCTCTGATCTCCAACACTGACCTTGACACCACTCAGGTTTTTTTCCTTTGCATGATCCCTGATCATGTTCAATGCAGTGCTTTCCACCTGTCTGGAGTCTGGGTATCCAATGTCTAAGCATTACCTTCAAGATCTGTAAGAGTTCGTATTTGTTCATTTACATTTTCTTCTATTTAGAAAACTTGTGAAATATCAATAGAGAAATTTTCCAGACTGACATATTTCCACACAGATAATTTGGGTGTATATTAAACAAACTGCAATTCACCTTCTTGTTGATGAGCCTATTTCAAATACCTTGCTGAAACCAGGCTTAGAACATTCTATTGTTCTATCATTTTAGTAACTTCCAATTAGTAAACAGAAAATTGAAATCATACCGGACTATACCAGCTCAGGTACCTGAATAGTTCAAAAACAGAACGGGGTTGACACTCAAGTAATATCATCAAAACCTGATCTCTCCATTTCTTGGTTCAGTGCTCCTCTATCTCAGCTTCAATCTTGGGCTTTATATGGTACAAGATAACTGCCCACCGCTCCCACCTTACATCCTCCCACCTCCAGTACATACAAATCACTTCCACTGTTTTAGAAATTATAGGAGGCATATACATGAGTAAAAAGGAGCCCTTGATCACAAAAAGGCAGCACAGCCTAATAGAAAAAGCACATGTTTTGGTGTAAAATAGATCTGGATTTGAACTTGCACTTATCCTTGAGTGAGTTATTCAAACTTGGTTTCCTTAATCATAAAATGGAGATACTATGCAGTTCATACAGTTGATGTAAAGTTGAAGTCCTAACATTTAAATAAAATAATGTAAACAAAATGTCTACCATAATTCCAGGAATATCAGAGGTATATGACATATGAACAAAGGCTTAGACATAATGTTAAGAATATGAGTAGGAACACAGGCTCCATAATATTGAGACATCTCTAGTATATTAGCTAGAGAGTTAGAAGGCTCTAACTCTTTAATCCCAATTGGGGTGATAGGTTGGAAAAGTTTTCATGAATGAGATGTATTTGAAGTGGATTTTTTTTTTTTAAGATTTTATTTATGTATTCAACAGAGAGACAGAGAGATCACAAGCAGGGGAAAGAGCAGAGGGAGAAGCAGGCTCCCCACGGAGCAGGGAGCCCAGTGTGGGACTTGATCCCAGGACCCTGGGCTCATGCCCTGAGCTGAAGGCACTCACTTAACTGACTAAGCCAGCCAGGAGCCCCTTGAAGTGGATCTTAAAAGGATGTATGAAATTATGATAAGTAGCTCTAAGACAGAAGAGCCAGGGCATATTCAGGATATGATTGAAGTAGAGGTTGTCAGTAATGGAAGTGACTATGGGTGCACTTAGAAAGGCAGACTGAAGCCTATTCTTGTGGGCTGTGGATATGAGTAAGGAGTTTGTGTTTAATTCACTAAATGAACCCCACCCCCCCTAGAGTGACATGACAAGGGCTGAGCTGTAGGAAGGAAGACTAACAGTGATATGTCCAATGGATAGCAAAATCAGGAGACAGAAGGCAGAGGCAAATTAGGAAACCATTTACAATCATTTATAACAGTCTGACCCCTGAAAGTCTCCCCCAGCCCTAGCCCCACCCCACTCCCATCAAGAGGGGTGACCTACATGTCCCTTTCCCCACTGGGTATGGCAGCCACTCTGTAGGCCCGGCAGTCACCTGCTGGTGTGGCCACCAGCACACTGCCACCCTCATGTGCCACAGTTATGGTCCCCAGAGGAGTGGGAAGAACACACCTTTTGCCTTTGCATCACTCTACTCTAAAGGATCCCCAAAGCAGGGCTACCTGATACCATCAGGTGCCCTGATGTTTTAGAGGAACTACAAATTCAGTTATTATTACAGCTCCTGGTGGGATCCTCACTTGACCCACTGGACCCACAAATCCTGAGTCTAGATTCATGTTCTCAGAAGAATTCTCAACCTGGAGCTATGTCTGGAGCATCCTGACTAACTTGCAAGACACATATGTTTGTATCTAGTCCTTTTGAGTGAATGGCTGGCTGAGTATCATCTTAATTCAACAATTCAATTTTTAAATCATAACATCATCTAGGGGCCCTGCTCCATGAGATTCATTAAAAGTTTATCATTTCATCTGTTCCATGGTCAATACTTTACATTTTAGTATGAGAAATAATTAAAATTAAGAAAAAAATCACCTTTCCTTGAGCCATGAGAGTTCACAGCAGAGTACATAGACCTATTAAATATTTTTCAGTGAATAAAAGAACAAATGAACTATATCAAATGACTCAAGGAAAGCCATGAAAATAGAGCAAATGTTAAATGATTTCCTTTCTTCAACAACATTATCCACAGCTAAGGTAGAATGGTAATCTCACACTTCAGAACTTTGAATTCTAATGCAGGCTACATATGCAGTGAAAATAGAAATTCTATAAAAACTGGAGTTGATATAGTTCAATCTGGTGCAGTGAGAACCCCAAGGAACCACGTGTCAAAAAGACCAAAAACTGGCCCTCTGTAAGCTTGACTGTTAAGATAAAATTTTTTTAAAAAGATTTATTTAGGGGTACTAGGTGGCTCAGTCAGTTAAGCATCTGCCTTCAGCTCAGGTCATGATCCCAGGGTCCTGGAATCGAGTCCCGCATCGGGCTCCCTACTCACAGTGGCAAGTCTGTTTCTCTCTGTGCCTCCCCTCATTCTTTTTTATAAAGATTTATTTATATGCAACTAATGAAACATTGAACACTACATCAAAAACTAGTGATGTACTATATGTTGGCTAATTGAGCACAATAATAAAAAATAAATTTAAAAAAAGATTTATTTATTTGTGACACAGAGAGAGAGAGCAAGCACCAGCAAGGGGAGGAGCAGAGGGAGGGAGAGAATCCATAAGCAGACTCCATGCTGAGCAAGGCATCAGAGTCAGGACTTAATCCCAGGACCCTGAGATCATGACCTGAGCTGAAACCAAGACCTGGTCGCTTAACCAACTGGGGCACCCAGGCACCCCAAGATAAAATTTTAAAAGTAGAAAAAAAAATGAGGGTTAATCCTAAAAATCTTTTTGCCAAGTGCCTTTTGCATTTGGGACTGAGTTGTAGGTTGTAATATAGTAGCTAAGTAAATCAGTAAATCATTATTCTGAGATGTGCATAGCACTTCGCTTTTAAGTAAAGTTTTATTTCTTATACATTATATCATTTCATCTTGTTAAGCAGAGCACAGAATAGAAAACAGAGGAAAGGAAAAAGGTTATACATATAATCAAAGTTTCCTAATAAAACTTATAGGTATGGAACTAAAGCGATGCTGTGAATTTCAATCAATGTGTATCTAAGTGAAATTTGTATGCTTTAAACATCATGAATACCTAGAGCTTATGGTTTGCAGACACTGAATTTTGCAGATGTGTAATCAAGGGAATCACCTTAACACAGGATTTATGTAAAATAACCTTCTGAAACAAATCACACAAATTCTCTGTGAGAATAAAAAACAGGGAGAACATCAACCCACCGATTTGGGACAGAGGGAACTCCCTTCCTTTTATATCTATGAAGGAGGCCATCTTTATGTACAATCTGTTAGCCCCATTTAATTCCTCTGGTTTGCTTGCCCTGGCTCAGAATCATGAGCAAAAACAATAAATACGTAATGTTGTACCTGAGAGCATTTCTCTCTCTCAGTGGGGGAGAGCCAATGTCAAAATTATAAACCATGTCATACCTGAAATAGGTAGATAGCTTTTTAAAGTCATAACCTAGACAGAGCACACTGTTTACACTTCCTTACGTGAGTGAAGTACCAAAGCAAACTGGAAGTCTATGCTGAGCTTGGAATTTTTACACACACAGACACACAAACACACACACACACACACACACACACACACACACACACATCCTGCCTCACACCTAACCATTCACTCTATTCCCTTACTCTTCCTTTAACAACATGTCCATTAAGTGCCCCCTCCCCACCAGATGCATTTGTTTTGTGGGAACTGAAGCCCAAGGGAAAGTAAACAGATGTGTACACGTATTTTCCATTACTTTATTCAACAAGTACTTGGAAAGTGTTTACTATGGTCCAGGTACACTATGATTAGTAGGTACTATATGGCCAGTTGCTTTGTGGGTTTCCCATATCCTTCAGTAACCCTGAAGTAAGACAAGTTGGTAAAACAACACTGGAGAGACAATGCCACTTTTCCCATTTTACAGATGATGAAATGAAAACTCAGAGATCTCAAACAGATTTCTCAAGGTCAAGAGCTTTGTAAGTTGTAGAAGTGGGTTTTGAATCAGGTCTGTTTTATTCCAAAGTCTACACCTCTCTGACTCTTCAATTATCTTTCTACTTATCCACTGAGGTGAACCAGCATCAATTCTGATGCTTAAAAAAAATCCTGTCCAATGGGCACAAAAATCAAATAAATAATCCAATCTAGAAAAAGAAATCAGCAAGAAAAGAACAACATTCCCACTCACTCAATTAAACAATCCATTTTGTTTTTGTTGTTGTTAGAGGTCTTCCCCCCCAATTTTATGGAGATATAATTGACATGCATTGCTATGTAAGTTTATACCACATAATGTTTAACTTACATATATTGTGAACTGATTACCGCAATAAGTTTAGTTAACACCCATCATCTCATACAGATACAATAAAAAGAATTTTTTTCCTTGTTATAAGAACACTTAGGATCCGCTATCTTAACAGCTTTCCTATCTATCACACATCAGTGTTAACTATAGTCATTATGTCATACATTATAGCCTTAGGACTTATCTTATAGCTGGAAGTTTGTACTTTTTGGCCTTCCTTCAATTCTCCTTCCCTCCACCCCCCAAGCTCTGATAACCATAAATCTTATCTCCTTTTCTATGAGTTTGGTTTTTCATTTGTGTTTTTAGGTTCCACATTTAAGTAAGATCAGACAGTACTTGCCCTTCTTTGTCTGACTTACTTCACTTACCATGATGCCCTCAAGGTTCACCCATGTTGTTGCAAATGGTGGGATTTTCTCATTTTTTTAAAAGATTTTATTTATTTATTTATTTGACAGAGAGAGAGAGATCACAAGTAGGCAGAGAGGCAGGCGGGGGGGGGCGGGGGGGAAGCAGGCTCCCTGCTGAGCAGAGAGCCCGATGCGGGGCTCAATCCCAGGACCCTGAGATCATCAGGTCATCCTGAGCCGAAGGCAGAGGCTTAACCCACTGAGCCACCCAGGCGCCCCAGGATTTCCTCATTTTTAATGGCTGAATTATATGCCAAACAATTGATCGTAATAGAACCTGTGATTCTTGTTGCATTCCTGGAGAAGCAATGAATAGATAAATGGTTACTTCTCTGAGCTGCAGTCATTTGCTATTTATCACCCAAACTCATTTTTGAATTGCAATTCCTACTGAAATGAAAATTATCTGTTGATCAGAACAATAAGACATCAATTTACACACATTTAAAAAAATTACTTTACGGAGTTAGATATCAGAGCTAATAAGCCAAGACATCAGTGTTTCTTGTCCAGCCTTGGCATTTTTCTCCTTGGCCCTACCCACAGTATTATTATTATACTTTGTCTCCTGTGTACACAATAAGGAACCAAGTTCTGGGTAACTCTCCAGACCAGGATATAACTTACTGACTTTGAATACATGCAAGTGAGAAATGAACAAATTAGCCATGGGAAAGTACAACCTTATTTTCTTAGCAACTATAACGCTCATTTGGGAAATAACTGAAACATGCCAATAACTGAAACCATTCTGGAATTAAGAAATAAAATTCTTCTTCACTGAAGACAGTAGCAAGCAATCCTTCATTCTACACAGAATTAATCCCATTTTGGGGACTACCTAAGGGAAGAACATCAAAATATTTCAGGAAGCCCCCCACCCCCCAAAAAACACGGCAAATCAGAAAAAAAGTGATCTAAGTGAAAAAGAGCCAAAAGTGGCTTTGTAGAACTTAACAGGAAGACAGAGGAGAAATCTGGTAAGCCTTGCCTATTATTTGAGAAGGATTTTTTTATACAGAGAGAGGGGAATGGTGCATTTGCGGTCTAATGATTAAGAGTAAGTATCTGTAAATGGGTATTTATTAAAATTAGGTGCAGCTGCAGATGACATAAATGACAAAGTAACATCGAGAGAAGTACATTTCTCATGTAAACAGAGTTTGGGGGAAGATAGGCCATGGCTAGCAAGCAGCTTTACCATCTGTAATGCATGGCCTCCACTTCATTGTTCAAAATGGCTGCTTAACTTCCAGACATCATGTCTGCAGTCTACCAGCAGAAAAAAAAGGCATGTCCCTTCCCTTTAAAAAAAGACCTTGAAAACTGCACATAATACTTCTGTTAACATTCCACTGGCCAGTCACATGGTCACAGCAGGCCAAAAGGGGAGCTGGGAAATGAAATCTTAATGCCAGACAGCCAAATGTCCAGCAAAAAACTGTGGGTTCAGTTACCAAAGAAGAGAATACAGATATTAGGGGGCGACTAGCAAACTTTAATGCAGAACCACATAGGGAATAGACTTACAATTAAAGAAGATCCTAATTAAGACCTTACATAATAAGGTCTACTGAAGCCTGAAATAGTTTATCTAGGGACAATGTCTCCCTCTTTGAATACTCTCAGGCAAAGACAAAATTAAAATCTCTTCTTCCCTTTGTAGGAGGCAGAGGATATAGGTTTAGAGATTTTAAAAGCCCCAACTGGCCTCCATGCCCCTAAGGTAATTGTTTTCTTGCAATTATACCCCCATTATTCTTCTGTTTACAACCATCCAGTGTCTCTCTACTGCCTACAGAATAAAGATCAAGCTCCCTGGAATGATGTTCTATGCCCTTCCTACATGATTTGGTCTCCACTTCACCTACTTCTTCACAAATTTTATTCAAACAACATCAAACTACTTCTGTATTCCTGAGAATATCATGCTGTGTCAAATTTCTGTTCCTTATTCATTCACTCAAAAAACACATATTGATTGTCTGACATACCTCCACCCCTGGTGGTAAGCAGTAGGGATAGAGTGATATCTAGTATGTAAATAATATTAGCAGCAAATATTTTTTGAGTGCTTAGGATAAGCTAAACTAACTACATGTATTATCTTATAATTGCTTATAATAATCCTATGATATTGTACCTATTTATCTCCATTTTATAGATGAGTAAACTAAGGCACAGAAAGGTAAGTAAGTTTGCTGGAGACCATAGATCTTATAAGTTGAAGAGCAGGATTTGTCTGATTTCAGAGCTGTTCAAGTTTATAACCATAAACTACTTTGCACTGTCAGTTCCTCTGCCTGAAATGTTCACCCACCCTTGCTCCACCACCCTCTCCCCCTCCGGTCCCACCACTATTTCCCCACTAGGCTCCCATTGGCCATGTAAAACAAAACCTAATCTTCACCTTTTCTAAGCCCTCTTTTAACTCCCTTGGACAGTAAATCACTCCCCAACACCACACCTGGACATGCTTACTTTTTTACCTTTCATCCACAAATCTAGCTCTGCCTCATCCCTGCTAAACAACACAAATCTATGTTGGGAAAGGATTACCCAGTAAGTAGTTATCTATTTGGAGGGAAAATCAATCTAGATGTCAGATCAGATCATAAACCAAGTAAATACATGTGGATTAGAGCATTAAATTTGTTGTTGTTGTTGTTTTCAAAAAAAGAAATCAAAGCATGAAAGAGCTAAATTAAGAGCAAATATTTATCAACACCCTGTAGGGGTAGGAGCTTTTAGGTTTCAAAGAATGAAAGAATTCATAAAGGAAAAGATCAATGGATTTTACTGCACAAACCTGTCTAAAATGTCTGTATGTTGAAATATAACCAAAATTATAAGGAATTAAAAAAAAAACATATTTGCCTCAAATATGATAGAAAAAAACTTGCTTTCATTTTTTAAGTTGCTATAATAAATGGAAATAATAACACTGTGATATACTACAGCTCCACACGGCAACATGAATCAATCTTACACATGAAATGTTGAAGAAGTAGGTGGTCCCAAGAGTTCAGAGTAGGATTCTAGCCATATAAAGTTCAAAAATAGATGCAACTAAACTCAATTGTTTATAAATGCCTATAAGGGTAATAATAACATTAAGAAAAGCAAGGGAATGATTAGTCAGAATAAGGATTGTGTTTACTAGGGCCTGGGTAGAGTGCTGGGGTGTAAGTAGGACACAACAGAGAAGAAGGTGGTGTTCAAGGAGGGGCACATGCATCTTCGGGGTAGAGAAAACATTTTACATGCTATTTCTTAACTCAGGCTGTGGTTACATCGGAGTTTATGATACAATTATTCCCTAAACTGTGTGTATGTTTTATACCCTCTTCTGTATGTACAACATGTATTTCTCAATAAGAAAGAGAAAAAAATCTTAAAAAATGAATGAGCAAGCAACGTGTATAGAAACCACAAAAAGAGGATATGCAAATGACTAATCATCTTATGGGAAAATGTCCAGTTTATTGGGAATCAAAAACATGCAATTTTTCCAATGATACCTTGCCATTTTCTGCCTAATTTTTGTTTTTGTCCTTTTTTTTTAATGAGAGTACTCAATGCTGATGGTAACATAGTGAAAAGGGTACCCTGAAACACTGCTACAGGAAGTGAAAACAATTTGGCAAGGGTTAAACTGGTATTTAATCTTTAACCTACAGACTCCACCTTGAAGGTCTGTATGAGAAAAAAGTCCGAAATTGGAGAGGAAAAGCAATAAACAGCAGAGAATGACAGCTAAAAACTTTTAAATCCTAATCTTCTGAAGTCTAATAATGGGAAAAATAAGTAACTCTACACTTAAGTGATAAAATATCACATAAAAATTAAAATAATGTTTATCAAGAATTATGGTAATATAGAATATGTTTATGTTCTATTAAAAGAAATAAGCTGGACACTTAACTGTATATATAGTTTGGCACATCCGTATAAAAGTATGTAACTCTTTTACCTAGAGGTGAAAAAGACTGGAAGGAAACATACCAAAGTGTTAACTGTGGTTTTCTTTAGAAGGTGAAAGCTTTCTTTTTTTTAAATTTCCCTTTGAGGAGCCTGGTGGCTCAGACAGTTAAGCGTCTGCCTTCAGTTTAGGTCATGATCTCCGCGTCCTGGGACAGAGCCCTGCATCTGGCTCCTTGCTCAGTGGGAAGTCTGCTTCTCTTTCTCTCTCTTTCCTTCTGCCCCTCCCAGTGGCTCATTCTCTCTCTCTCAAACAAATAAAAATCTTAAAAAAAATAAATTTCCCTAAATGCTCTAAATTTTTTTATAATGAGAATACATCATATATAACTTTCTCCCTTCTTTCCTCTCTTCATTTATAACCTTTCCTTCTCTCCTCCTCTCCTTTCTTCCTTCTTCCCCCCTTTTCCCAGTCCTTTCATTTAAGGTGCCGATCCTGACCCGACAGAAGTAGACTAAATAACAAATCAGTCAGAATTCTGACTTTACAGTATTCAGTCTGAATTAATCTTTTTTATTCACCTTAGCCCTATCTTGATCTACAATGGCATTTTAACCCCTGATCCATAGTTTTATTTCTAAAACTCAGTGTTCAGGTTTCCTGTTCTAACTTGGTGTTGAGCTGGGCTGACCATCAATGTCCTGATGTCTCTCTGCTCTGGCCCCTGCATCAGCTCTCCAAAAGGGTCCCAAAGGAAAGCTCTGGTGTGCATTGCAACCTTCCTGGGGCTTAGTGATACAAAGATATTCTAAGTTTCAGTTCTGTGATGGATATCAATTACAGCATTCTGTTACCTCTAGAAGGGATAGCTCTACAGAGCTACACCTAGACCAGAATTACCTCAATATAGGGTAATGGTTAAATCATTGGTCTCAGAGTCAAAGAGACTTGAGTTTGTGTCCTAGTCCTGCCACTTAGTTGTTATGTGACCTTGAACA